>NC_139392.1:64132500-65612500 GCF_054392235.1 Sus scrofa
TTTGTCCTTTCTCTTTTTGCCCTTGGCTTGGTTGGCTTAATGCAGTGTTCTTTGTTCTGTTTCATTATTTTTGTTGGTTTGAAATTTATTCATCCTGTTTCCACTCTTCAGCCGTGATGACTCAACATTTTGCTAAACTTGGAAAAATTTTATTTTTCTACCAACATTTGGAATTAATTAATTTATATACTAATTATACTAATTAGTATCTATATCTTCAAACAAATCAAGAAACTTGGCACGCTTTCCCTTTCACCTGTCCCTGTCGCATCCTTAGTTTAAATAAATAGTTCCTGATTGCTAGCAAGTTGTGTGTGATGCTTCAAGTATATTTTCATGCAAATATAATGATGAAACATTTGCTCACCAGTATTGTTTGGATCTTACGTATTTCTACATTTTGGAGTTTTTTTTTTTCATTTTGCTGGGGTATATCATTTAAAAGTTTTTTTCAGTTGGCAAATAGAATATCATAAAATATTTTTGGTTTACTCTACTACTTCCATGCTGTTTTGCTAGATAGGGGAACAAGGGTTTTTATGACATTTCCCTATCTTCTATCTGCTACTGTTTAACTTCTATAATATCAGAGTATTCTGACTCTCCTTCCTTTAATGTAACCTGTTCTTTTTTTTTTTTTTGTAGCTTTTTATAATTGGATTTCTGACATATGGCCACATTTCTACTTTTCTTGTCTTACTCAGTGATCCCTTTTCTATCTACAGTCATCTTACTGTGTTCAATTTGGGGATCTCCTTATTTCTTCTATTTTATTAAAAAATTTCTCCTCATAACCTCTATGACATTCCTCTGAAAATTCCGTAAATGAACGCTTAAACATTCTGCCTCTTAACTCTTGTTTTACTTCTAATTTCCTTATTTTTTTGTAGTATGTTCTAAAAAAAAATTCTGCCTTAATTTTTCAACCAATTTGACTTCAGTTTATATCTAATCTTCTGTTTGTTCATTTGAAAAAAAAAGTAATTATCTTTTTTTGTTTTCTCCAGAAATCATGTTTAAAATGTTTTTGATATGTCTGATAGCATCTTTAATTTGGGAGGGATCCTAATCAAAACTAATGATGTTGGTTTTCCTCAAACATCTAGGCATCTGGAGATCTATCTTTTCCCATTTATAGAGGAATGAAGGTTGTGATTATAGGGGCATCAGCCCAGTAGTTAGGAAGGATGTTTAATAAGATGAGTTATATTGGCAATGGCTTTTCTTGGTATGGAGGGACCACTCTTCCCTTAATCAATGAGTTATCTGAGGCACAGTGACTTCTCCAGTCCTAGCTCCAATCCGAGTAATCTTCCACATCAAACACGCACTCAGTGGCTCCCCTCAGGGTTTCATCCTAGGACTAAAAGAGTGAAGATGGTGTAAGAATAAAACAGGAAGAGGAGTAGTGGCTTCTGAGTGGTTGGAATTGGAGAGAGAAGATGCCTCTTAAGGGGAATAGCAATACCAAGAAGAGTCCCTGGTATCACAGTTTACCTTCAAGTTTGGGATTATTTCATTTACTGTCAACAAAGAGAAGTTTCTAGACAGTGACATACTTTATGTCACCTCTGTGGCTGTGCAGCTAGGGCACCCAGTAGGGACATACAGAAAGGTATGTGCTACTCTCTAATCAATACAGAACGCCTACATGAAAGAGGATGGTAGGAGCGAGATTTTTTTATGAGCATTGGTGGAAAAGCCCTGGCTATAAGGTAATGGCTCTTCAGTGAACATAAGGGGAAAGAGTGCCATTTGTTTAACAGCTTAGAGGGCCAGGTACTATGCTAGGTGCTTGTATGTATGTCATACCATTTAATTTTCAGAAGTATAGCATCATTTTACATGTGAAGAAAATCAGGATTGATTAAGTAACCTACCTAAAGTCATTCAGCTGGTAAATGATAAATATTGGTTTGAACCTGTTAATGTCAAATAATAATAGAGATAATTGTTGCCAGGCGTTTGAATCAAACTCATTGCAGTAGAATAAGAAATTTGCCTCATTTTTTATAAGCAAATGTTAAGGGAAATATACTGACCATTGACTGGCTCGCTTTCCCAAAAACTGTGATCACCCTGGACTTGACCAAGTACATCTGTATATACTTATTAAGTAATAAGATGAAAATGATATTCAAAATCCCCATTGTGGCTTAGTGGATTAAGGACCTAACATAATCTCTGTGAGGAAGTAAGTTTGATCCCCGGCTTTGCTCAGTGGGTTAAGGATCCAGTGTTTCTTCAAGCTACCACCTCGGTTGCAAATGCTGCTCAGATCTGATATTGCCGTGGCTATGGCATAGGTCATAGCTACAGCTCTGATTGGACCCCTAGCCCAATAACTTCCATATGCCTCAGTTGTAGCTGTAAAAAGAAGGAACAAAAAGAAAAATCCCCTGGTAAGACTGATTGATATCTTCTTTCTACTTCTTGATGCTGCATGTTCCACGTTGAGTGTTTTAGAAAACTGAAGCCATTTTTCACACCAAATCTGTCTAGAAAATGGCATTTTCAACTTCTCCTCTGCATTTCCACCTGCCATTTTTTTTTTTAAATCTATAACTTAGGGAAAAAAGGACACAATTACAGCAGCTGTAAGCTTTTGGAAGTGAATGGCTTGTCTTCAGGGTACGGATTAATGAACCAAAGGCTACTTCCTGTATTTTTTTAATTTAAAAATCTTTTAAATTTTTTTGCTTTTTAGGGCCACACCTGCAGCATATGGAGGTACCCAGGCTAGGGGTCAAATCAGAGCCACAGCTGCCAGTCTATACCACAGCCACAGCAATGCAGGATCCAAGCCACATCTGCAACCTACACCACAGCTCATGGCAATGCTGGATCTTTAACCCACTGAGTGAGGCCAGGGATTGAACCTGCATCCTCATGGATGCTAGTCAGATTCATTAACTGCCAAGCCACGATGGGAACTCCCAAAGGCTACTTTCTTGTGAAAGGTACACACAAACAATATATGGGACAAGAATTCTACCACTGAATCACCCGTGCATTCAGACAAACATTGAGGATATAGATTAATTCCATGTAGGTTGGTCTTCTTTCTGAGATTTAAAGTCTAAAACACCTCCAACAAAAGTCTTTGGCTAAAAAACATGCATTCTGGGGTCCTTGAATATTTCTCAATGTTTACTTTAATCTCTACCCTATAGATGAGCCTTCTTTTTATCCTGTATTGTCATATACCTGTATATTTTTATATCTCTCATGTATCAGACTCCTTCTGAACAGGTTAGCCTAAATATCTCTTAATATTCATTCTAAATTAAATGCTCCATGACTTAATAATTTTAGGATTTAATATATTTTTGTTACATATTTTTTTTAAAATAAGCCACATATAAACTATTTATATTAACAACTTTCTTTGAAGTTGCTAGGGGACTCTTGGAGAGGGGGTAGAGTCTATGAACCACATTTTCCAATATAGCTCCAAAAATGTATCACTGTGTCCTCATTAGATAGCTGTGGTATGCTTACCTGGATACTCACCCAATATCTGCCCTCACTTGACTCCAGTATTGATTTTGGAAGCAATGTGTTAGCTATAATATTTTCCCCCTGTCATTTGTGTTGCCTTCCATAAAAAAAAAAAAAAAATGTAGGTGGAAATACTAACAAAGGGATTCCCTTCAAAAACAAAAAAGAAACACCTCATTAAATAGGAGCACTTTGCCCTTTTCCCTTGGATAATTCCCTTTCTGTCGAAAATGCAAATCATTGCCTGGAAATATAATGAGATAAAAACCATAAACTAAAGACTATGAATCAGGAGATGTGGGAGCCCTTTTTTCCTTAATGATATACATTTTCAAATACCTCAACCAGCCAAGGGATTTGAGACAAATAAATCCCTCTCTGTTAGAGCCGTTTGGGTTTTTTATTATTGGTAGCTTGATCAGTATAATGGGTTAATACAGAGTACATTTGTAAAACCAAGCCAGCTGTAGATGTGCTTAGGATAATTCCTCAGTGTTGAGGTAATTTAACACATTTTTCTTTTAGGAATCCTTTACAGTTGAGCATTTATATTCTTCCTCTCTCCAGGATAGGAGGAGGACTTTTCCAAGCATTCTGTGTGGCAACAATATTTAGCAGTCCCTTTAGGTACTGGTTGGAATTCAGAGACACTTCCGTGATTAGGGTTCCCTTTAGTTGAAGCCATTCCATGCAACTTCTTCAACAGAGGGGATAATTAACAGCTATCAGTATTTTAGGAAGTAGTAGAACTTTGGAAGGGACCTAAAATTATTTTTAAAGCTGTACTTTTGAAGAAAACAACAACATTAGGCTTGACAGAACTGTAAATGGTGTTTTATTGTAACCCAAAGCTATGCTATACAGCTCCAGATTGCCTATAGCATAACCTCCACTATAACTGTGGCAGCATTTCTATTATATCCCTACTTTGCAGTAATTTTGGATTTATAAAAATACGCTCTAGGCGAGCACAAAGCTTTCAAGTTCTCAGCCTATAAGTTAATGCTGTATATTGCTGTTAATACTTTATTTGTTTGTCATAGTGAGTTTTCCCACAAGACACTAGAACTTGGAGACTGGCTAGTTGGGAAAGATTGATCTGACATTATTTCTTTATCCCACTTATTCTCCCTGGCACACACAAGATACATAGCACCTGATGGAATTTGCCTCTGTGTTGAAAATTCTTGTCCACCTCTGTTTCCACCAAGGGTCATAGCAGGGAGAGCTGAAACTGAAACTTTGAAATCTGATGTAAAAATGTTTTAAAAAAAACTGGGGGCAACAACACTAAATGCCACCTATACTATGAAACACAGGAGAAAATTTCCATAGACTCAGTACCAGAAAAATCTGTCTCCTCCTGACAATTGATATATTTGCACTTTGGCCAACAACAAGAATAATGTGACTTTTTTTTTCTAGATCCTTTTCTGTTTTAGCTGTCAGGAGGAACCCCAGAGCCAAGATTTATACCTAACCAAAGCAAATAATTTTAACCTATAATACAACAGTCAGTATTCTCTTTCTCTTGTTATTGTAGTTATAATTTCTCTTAAATTTTTATTTTATTAATTTTCCTACAGGTACCTGTCTTATAACTGCCTAAATCCCTTTTGGATCAAAGTGGAATATAAATACATCCTACTTAAAAATGAATTATTGTTCTTCTGGCTAAGTTAGATGTATCAGTTATCTAAGTATGGTTTTTATTTTAAATGTTTGCCCAGCTTGGATTTTATTTTAAAGTTAGTATAGAAACATGATTAAAATGACTGTCATGTAATTTAAAAGAGTGCATAATAAAAAGTAGTCTCTCTTCCTGTGGTAGACAGAATATTGCCTCCCTCCAAAATAGTTATCTCCTAACCACCAGAACCTGTAAATATTCTCTTATTTGGTAAAAGAGACTGTACTTATGACTTAGTCAAGGATCTTGTGATGGGGATATTATAAGGTGTAGTTAGTACAGAGATGGGCCCAATGTAATGACAAGGATCCTTATAAAAAGAATGGAGATTAGACAGATGAGAAGACAATGTGACTATGGAAGCAGAGTTTGGAGTAATGTGGCTACAGGCCAAAGAATGCCTGGTCTCTAAAGCTCAGAAAAAAAGGAATAGATTCCCCCCTGGAGCCTCCAAGATCAACTAGCTCTGTCTACACCTTAATTTTTAGTTCTACAAGAGTAATTTGACTTAACTGCAGAGAATAAATTTGTGTGTTTTCTTTTGCCACAAAGTGTGTGGTAATTTGTTATACTGGCAGCAGGAAACTAATACATACACCAAACCCTATCTTATTCTCTCTGAATTAATCACTATTAAGAATTTCTCGTGTATCCTTCAAGGAGTTTTCTATGCACATATCACCATATTCATATTATAAACAAATGAAATCATACTGCATATGTTATGTTTAGATAGAGTTGTATGTTTTTTGCTCAGTTTTTTTAGGTTATTCTTATTTTTAAAACTTTTATTATTATTATTATTATTGTTTTTTTAAATATGATGATTTTTATTTTTTTGCTTTGTAGCTGGTTTACAGTGTTCTGTCAATTTTCTACTGTACAGCATGGTGACCCAGTTACACATACATGTACACACTCTTTTTTTCTCACATTATCATGCTCCGTCGCAAGTGACCAGACATAGTTCCCCGGTGCTACACAGCAGGATCTCATTGCTAATCCATTCCAAAGGCAATATTCTGCCTCTATTAACCCCAAGCTCCCCACCATCTCACTACCTCCCCCTCCCCCTTGGCAACCACAAGTCTCTTCTCCAAGTCCATGATTTTCTTTTCTGTGGAAAGGTTTATTTGTGCTGTGTATTAGATTCCAGATATAAGTGATATCATATGGTATTTTTCTTTCTTTCTGACATACATCACTCAGTATGAGAGTCTCTAGTTCCATTATTAAAGTATAGTTAATTAACAATATTTCATGTTTTGTTGTACAACAAAGTGACCCAATCACACTTTTTCCCCACGCTGTACAGTAGGATCCCATTGCCCATCCATTTCAAATATAAGAGTTTGCATTCAAGAACCCCCCAAAATGCCCATTCATCCCACTTTCTCCCTTTTCCCCCTTGGGAACACCAAGTCTGCTCTTATTGGCCCTAATCTGTTTGTTTGTTTGTTTGTTTTTGTTTTTGTTTTATTTAGATAGGATCATCTGTTACATATTTTAGATTCCACAAATAAGTGATATCATAGGGCTTTTGTCTTTTTCTTTCTGGCTTACTTCTTTTAGTATGAGAGTCTCTAGATCCATCCATGTTGCTGCAAACAGCATTAGTCTTTTTATGACTGAACAATAGTCCATTGTATATATGTGCCACATCTTAATGTACTCATCTGTCAATGGACATAGGGGTACATGTATCTTTTCAATGGAAGTTTTGTCCAGATGTATGCCCAGCAGTGCAATTGCTGGATCATATGGTAACTCTATATTTAGTTTTCTGAGGCATCTCCAGACTGTTTTCCATAGTGGTTGTACCAGATTTCATTCCTACCAACAGTAGAGGATGGTACCTTTTTATCCACACCCTCTCCAGCATTTGTTATTTGTTGACTTCTTAAGGATGGCCATCCTGACTGGTGTCAGGTGGTACCTCATTGTAGTTTTGAATTTCATTTCTCTAATAATCAGTGATATTGAGCATTTTTATATATGCCTGTTTTCATGTTTTCTTTGGAGAAATGTCTATGTAGGTCTTCTGCCCCATTTTTCAATTGGGTTGTTTGCTTTTTTGTTGTTGAGTTGCATGAGTTGTTTGTATATTAGAGAAAAAAACAACAGGAAAACAACTCACAGAATGGGAAAAAATCTTTGCCAATGATGCAACGGACAAGAACCTAATATCCAAAATATAATCTCCAAAATATACTTTTTTATATTTAGCTTTGAATATATGTGAAAGTCATATCTATAGAATGAGTTTCTTAAAGTAGAATTATTAGATTGTAGGTTATGAGCAGTAACCTGGTAGCTTTGGTAGGCCCTGAAAAATTGTCCTTCAGAAAGGTTAAACTAATTCATACCACCCCTTATGTAGGATTGTGTAAGAATGCCATTTCTCCCCACCCTTACCAATATTGAAGTATTTATTTTTAAGGTTGAGGTTTTATAACGGACATAGATGAAGATCCTTTGCTTAGTCTGAGAATATCCCTTTGTGTCTATTGTCTTATATACAAAGAGACTGAATTAACTCCAGGTTACATTTAGGACTGCATTTGAGAACTACTCCCTCATTATTTCTAAGCCTGACTATTGGTTTGTTTTCTTAAATTTCTGCAGTATATTTGTCTTACCCTCATGTTATATTGGGAATTGAGTGCTCCTTGTTCCCTTAGGTCTGCTTTCTTTGAGGAATCTTTAACCGTCTTACTGGGTTAGGATTTGAAGTAACATACTTCACACACCATTGTACCAATCTAGAACTTTGCTGACTACTTTGATCTGACTATTATAAGATTGAACTCAGTACTTCCCTGCTTGTTGATTTAACTTTTTATTTATTTATTTATTTATTTCTAAGGCTGCACCCACAGCATATGGAAGTTCCCAGGCAAGGGGGTCTAATGGGAGCTCCAGCTGCTGGCCACAGCCACAGCAATGCAGGATCCAAGCCATATCTGCCATGTACACCATAGCTCGTGGCAATGCCAGATCCCTAACCCCCTGAGTGAGGCCAGGGATTGAACCTGCATCCTCATAGATACATGCTAATTGGATTCATTTCTGCTGTGCCAGAATGGGAACTCTGCTTTTTGATTTTATTAATGTTCATTATCTTGCTTTGTTAATATTAGTGGTATGGGAGGGATTCGGTCAATTCAAAAATGTCCAAACATAGTGTCCCAATTACCCTATTTCTCTATGGGATTCTTGAGGGAATTTAGCAAAGGAAAATATTAAATAGAAAAGTACTTTATTACCAACATTGGGGCCAGACATGACAGTTTGTTTCAACAGATGACCTGATAACCCTCTAACATGCTCACTAGAATAGTTAAATTGTCCCTTTCTTCTGTAAAAGACATTGCTGATGCCCAGGGCACAGATAGAAGTCACTCTTTAACCTACACCAGCACTTTTGCTCCCACAGAGTAATGCTTGTTCAAAAACCTTAAATGTTAGCTGTACTTATTACTTATGTTACACAATCTATGTAAAGTTTCTATAAACATTAGTGAAATGTATATGGGGGGGCTCTGATTATTAAAATTAAGTTGAATGTTTTAGAAAACCACATAAATGCAACTTACTTTTTTAATTTGCTGATGGTTTTTATTTATTAAAATGGATTTTTATTTCTCACCCTTTGGGTAAAGAATGAAATCCATTTCTATAAATATTGATCTGCTTTCTTTCTTACATAAACCACACCAACACTCCTTTCCTTACTTCCCTAAGCCTCAGCCTCAACAACTAACTAATGTACTTACAAAGAGAAACACAAAGCAAAGCACAACATGATATAGGAGTACAAAGGTCAGGCCAAAATTCAGATAATAGGTTCTTTACCAATTTACCCACAATATTAAAACGAAGAAGGCATTATGGAAGAAAGCTACTCTGATGGCCCCCAAGTATGACATCTTAAAGCAGATGGTCACGATCATTTATAAGTATTGCCCATTCTGTATCCTAGAAGCTTGCTCCAATTGGTGGTGGAGCTTAGAGAAGTAGGGTGAGAATTTCTCTCCTCTACCATATGTATATAGTTCAAATATAAGCCCTTTTGAGAACAGGGCGATTCCTTCCACTTCTTTGTATTTCTAACCTCTTTGCAGCCTCAGTGTCCATAAGCATTGGCATGAAATGTAGCAAAGAAAAAAATAATTTTCCCTCTACTTTTCCAGGTTCTTTGTTAAGACCTCCCCTCCTCCGTATTAAAAATAGATCAACAGGAGAAAAACAGAAGTTTAATGATATGTATCCCACCTGCAGACTTGAGAGATACCCAGGAAAACTGAGAGACTCCTTGAAATGGCCCAGGTCACCACCTTAAATACCATCTGCAGTAAATACAAAAGAAAATGTTTGGGGTGTGAGGAAAAGGAGCAAGCCAGTTTTGGCAGGTTATTAGAGCACAACAAACAAGAGTATGGCGGTTGTGCAGATTTACATCTTTGCCTAGTCTCCATTAATGATATTTCTAGAAATTTAGAGTCATCGTCTTTTTCCTGGTACAGAGAAAGACACCCTTATAAATGTCAATGTCTGATAAAAGGGTAAGCAAAACAGCCACGTTTTGGGTGATGTATTTTTCTTTCCTTTATAAACAAAATATTTTATTTTGAAACATTTTGTAAATTGCAAAACACTAAGTGAAATATAAAATATGGGTTTATTGGTCAGATATACATAGAACAATTTTATCCGCTCTGATTCACCATAAGACAATTCATCTCAGACACCACGACAGTTTAACTGGGGACAATGATTTGGTATAATTAGGATCATCGTGTGGTAAAACATTCCTGATCAAATTATCTCATGAGAAATCTTCCACTGAAAGATGATGCCTCAGTTTTATATAGGAGATGCTAATAATAAAAAGGATATTTTGTTAAAAGTAAAAAATAACTTCTATTGGTTACTCATTACATGTAACATTACTGTGTAATACCTCATTTGATTCTCAAAACTATGAAGTAGTTTTGTTTGTATGAAGTAGATACTGTTTTTTTCGTATTTTGCAAATAAGGAAATGTTGGCTTGGGGAGTAAAATAACTTGCTTCTTATATAACCAGATATTGGTGGTGCTAAGATCTTAACTCAAGGTTTCACTCTGGAGCTACTGTTTTAACCACTAAATTCTATTTATTGTGCTGTCTTAACTTTCTTAGGGTATATCATTTTGGATAATCCTGCTAAAGAGCAGGATCTGTTTACAATAGGATTTAATTAATAAGTAATCAGTTTTTGTTCCTTAGGGGAGTGTCTGCTAGAGTAGTTAGTAAGGTTTCCCATTTAGGTACATTAACTCAGAGTACTTGAAACTCAGTTTCTTGAAAACCAAAGGGTATGATTAAGGTAATATAGAAATAGGAGCTGCCATCATGGGTCACACTATTTGCCTACCTAGTCCAGTAACTTTTTTTTTTTTAATTTGCATTTCTTTTTTTAAGAAAATTTCATTCTAATTGGTTTACAATGTTCTGTCAATTTCTGCCATACAGCAAAGCAACCCAGTTATACATATGTATACATTCTTTTTCTCGTATTATCTTCCGTCAGTGATTGGATATAGTTCCCCATGCTCTACAGCAGGACCTCATTGCTTATCCACTCCAAATGAAATAGTTTGCATCTACTAATCCCAAACTCCCGGTTCATCCCACTCCTTGCCCCCCACCCCTTGGTAACCACCAGTCTATTCTCCATGTCTGTGAGTTGGTTTCTGTTCTGTAGATAGGTTCATTTATGCCACATTTTATTTATTTTTTTATTTTATTTTTTTGTCTTTTTAGGGCTGCACTCATGGCATATGGAGGTTCCCAGGCTAGGGGTTGGAGCTGTAGCCACTGGCCTACACCACAGCCAAAGTGATGCCAGATCCAAGGCATGTCTGTGACCTATGCTACAGCTTACAGCAATACCATATCCTTAACCCACTGAGTGAGGCCAGGGATCAAACCTGCATCCTCATGGATACTAGTCAGATTTGTTTACTCTGAGCCACAATGGGAATTCCCTGTGCCACATTTTAGATTCTACATATAAGTGCTATCATATGGTATCTGTCTTTTTCTTTCTGACTTATTTCACTTAGTATGAGAATCTCTAATCCAATATACTTTGCAAAGAGTGCCATCAAAGGGTAATTTAAGGCAGAATTAGAAGTATAATGTGTGTTCAAAACAGTTCTAAATTTTCATTAGTAGTCCTTTCCTTAAACTAAGATTTTAAAATAGGCGTCAATTGATTTATCCTTTTAGTCCATGAAAATGTACTAGTACAGCTAGAAAGTTTAACTCAGAGATGTCCTATATTCAAATTGAGCTTGATGGCCAAGGCTTAGAGAGGAAGAGTTCTTTTACCAAACTCCCTCCCCAGAACTCCTGGATAATGCTACAAGTGGTTAAATTCTCTTCTTGATGACTATTCAAGATTCTAGAGGCACTCCCAAATATTTATCAAATTAAAAAAAACAAAAACGAAAAAACAGGAACCTCAAGAATCTCTGACTGTGATTTTCAGTCTCCTGTGCCATGTGGCTTTTCACTATTCAAAACTACCCCCTTGGGAAATATAGAAGAAAGTTTTATTCCTAGTAACTCGCCTATCATTTGGTTTGATAGGAAAGAATACATACATACACAAAATAGATTATTTGTAAGACCTTACCTAAGAGTATACTTTGGAGCCTCTTAATAGGAGTAATTGGGTTGTTTTTCCCTCCTGTTATATGTTGTTGTTTAATCTATACACTGTGGGTCATATTAGTAGCTGAGAAGCCTCATCAAACAGCTAACCTTTATTGACTGAGAACATCTTGGTAAATTAAGCTGAGAAAATATTCCATCATTTCCCTACCTAATTAACAAGTTTAGGTTAATGGCTGAAACTGCAATATTTAACATTTATGCCATGTCAGCAATAAATCTGAAAGCAGCTCATTGCATTCCCAGACTGAGTTGTCATGGTAAGAAACCATTAAGATAACTGCTGCTGCTTGTATTCGTCTTTCTTGTGGGCTTGTTATGGATGTTTGTGTATACTTTACTCAGTCTTCCACTGGGCAATTTAATATTTCCCACACATTTTATGTGGGCTGAGGAGGAGCAGAGGAGCAGAGGAGCAGGGGAGGATTGATTATATTGAATTAGCTCTCATAAATTTGGCTTTCAAATACTTTTAGACAAATTTCCTGAAAAATTTCAGTCTATGACTTATCGTGCATATGACCCAAACTCTATTTAGTGGCTTCTAATATAATCATATAAGGCTTTCTCAAATAGAATCAACTTATGCTAAACCATTTCTGGAATGTAGGGATATTTCAGAAATTCCTGATGGGTAAAAAGTTAAAAATATTGACTTGTTCTATAATGTAGTCCCCAAATTGCAGTGGAGGGAGAAGCATATCAAAAGAACACTTATCACAAGATTCCAATGTTCTGTGCACTCTTCAAAGATAGCCTGTGATTAGAAGGCACAGAAAATGAAGCAAAGCTCATTCCCTGCGACAAAGGGACCAGTATCTGTCTCTACAATATTATCTGCTGGATTAGTGAGTAACTTTAACTTTGTCTGGGCTTTCTTCCATCCAAAGCCAAAGTCTACTTTTTCATTCTGTAATTTACTGTATACACACTATAGACATTGCCCATCTTATTAGCCTTCCTATTCCAGTGACTTGATGCCAACTTCCCCTTGAACTTCTCCTGCCTTCTCTGCTTGGCACTGAGCACGCTGAATGGTTTCTCTGTGTGTCTCAATGAAATCAGTGCCCTCAGGCAGGGAATACAAGCACCTTCCAAAAGGGAGTCTGGCTCTGTGTTTCAACTCCTTGGGGAATGACTATGAACTCTGTCTCCTGTCCACAGATGATTTTATATTTCTCTTTTTATTCTTTTAAAAAATTCCACATGGTGTTTCATTCCTTGTAACTTGGGGTTGGTTTCATGAGTTAAAGCAGAGTCAGCCCATAATATTCTTTTTTTTTCTTTTTGTATTTTTAGGGCTGTACCCATGGCACATGGAGGTTACCGGGCTAGAGATCCAATTGGAGCTACAGGTGCCAGCCACAGCCACAGCTCAGCAATGCCAGATCCGAGCTGCATCTGCAACCTATACTATAGCTCATGGCAATGCCAGATTCTAAACCCACTGAGTGATATCAGGGATTGAACCTGCATCCTCATGGACACTAGTCAGATTTGTTTCTGCTGAGCCATGACAGGAATTCTCCACAATATTCTTATGATTTTAAAGGAGTATTTGGTTGGAGGGCTACTTTCAACAGCATGTTTTTCAGTATAAAAGGAGAAAAATATTTTCTTGCAGGAGGGAACCCAATTTGAAAACAGAAATCTAAGCATCAGGAAATAACACACACACATGCACACATGAGAGGCCACATGGATGCCTATGTATCTACGTGTATTTGTATTTATAGATATTTTCTTTGGGGAGAGAGAGTGGTTTGGAGGAAATTTCCAGGGATAATTTCTTGATTGTAATAAATGGATCTTTTCATCAAGTGACACAAAGCGATTCTAGTTTTCATCAAACTCAATTACTCAGTAAATATTTACTGAGCACCTATAACTTTGCATCAGCAATTTGTGACACACAAATTGCCAGACACTCTCATTCTGATAATGGGTCTACATTTACTCCACTTGAGTGTAAGAAATTGATGCATAGGATATTTTATTTGTCACCACTGTGCCTGTTTTCTTCAAGACAATGATTGGGCTGAAGAACAGCTAGTGCTGCCTCTCTTCAAGGAGATTGTTGGAAGAGGTTAGCAATAAGATCCAACAATTCAATTCTGCTGGACCCCTAATCATGTATCAGAAGGATATCCTCAGCTCTCCTCTCTATATTCAATCGATGTCTTTCCAGACATGCTTAAACTGATGCTCAGGCCTTTGCTCCTATCACAAAATTAGTCATTAAGAGCTGTGTCAGAGTTTCCACTGTGGTGCAACAGGATTGGTGGCATCTCGGCAGTGCCATGACACAGGTTCGGTCCCCAACCTGGCACAGTGGGTTAAGGATCTGGCTTTTCTGCAGCTGCAGCTTAGGTTGCAGCTGTGGCTTGGATCTGATCCCTAGCCTGGAAACTGCATATGCCATAGGGTGGCCAAAAAAGAAAAAAAATCTGTGTCACTTGGCCCCATAATTAGTCATGAATTGTCTGCTATACCAGTGAGGCAGATGCTGAGAACAATGCCTCAACAGTACCAGAGTTTTAGAATCACCCCTTCCAAAGCCAGTTGACAACAAATTCATTTATCTTTAAATACATGTCAAAGCCCCAAAACAGATTTCAGATTCCTCTTGTTCTCAAGTCTCCTAACATTTGTACTTACAATGCTACACAGGCCCTGTAGGAATGGTACAACCTCATGCTTGATTGTTATATCTTGTTGCCTAAGCAGGGTGGGGTGTTGTGTGTACAAGGGGCTGCTACAATCCCATATTTGTATTTTGATCCGTATTTGCAGTTGCTGTTTAGTTTCTAGAATAGAGAGCTCTTTCAAAGCTTGCATACTCTGACTAGTTTGTAAATACTCCTTTCTTCCAGCTCGTCAACTTTCCCATCTCCTTCAATCTCCTTCAGGAAGTACTTTCCATCTTATTAGGCCATGTTGATCTTTCCCTCCTCTGAACCCCATTATCATTTATTGTCATCAGCATTTGACACTCATGTTTTTACTGCTTTAAATGTAGTATCTTGCCTGCTTAATGAGACTGTAATAGGTTCTTCAAGGGAACCAGCTGCAATTATATTCCTTTGTGTCCACTACTGCCAGGCACTGTGATAGGCTCACTGTATGCACAAAGGTAAGTTTCTGGGTGAAACAACGAACGAATAAATGAATAGGAATACTGTGGGAACTGGTGGAGCATTTTCTCAGATTTCATTGAACATGAAACTGTTTAAATCTGGGCTAAATTATAATCACAGAGAGGACTCCTGACAAACAAGAAGTGTTGAAATACTGGAATCTCTTACCAGGGTAAATTATAGTTTATGTAGAATTTTAGAGATATCTAATCCATTTGATGATTACATTAGTCAGGGTTCCCTAGAGAAACAGAACCAAAAGCATATATATATAGCTTTATTACAAGGAATCAGCTCATGCAAACATGGAGGCCAGAAGTCTCAAGATCTACGTTCTGCAAACTGGGAGACCAAGGAAAACCAGTGGTGTAATTCAGTCTGGGTCTGAAACCCTGAAAATCAGGCCTGTCAAAGGCAGGGAAAGATCTAGTTCCCATCTCAAGCAGTTAGGCAGAAAGGGCTGAATTCTTCCTCCAACTTTTTCTTCTATTCGGGCCCTCAGATGATTGGGTGATGTCCACGGGCATTGAAGAGGATCCACTTTGCTGGGTCCAGCAACTCAAATACTCATTTCACCAGAAATACCCTCCAGACACAGACACACTCCAAAATAATGGTTAGGCAAATATCTGTGCACCTTATGATCTAGTCCAATTGACAGACAAAATCACTATTACAGAACTGAAGAAACTGAAAACCATGGATGTTAGTGACTTGTCTGAGGTTACTTAGCTGGCCAAGTGAAAAGTCATGACCCAGGTCCTTTCTCTAACAAAGAGTCCAGTATTTTGGATCTTTGACAGGAAATACAGACAACTGAGTGAATATCACCTGTGGGTTGCACACAATGTACTATAGGTGGTATTCTCTCAAATATCACTCCCTGACACCACTCAGCTTAGAGTTGAATTTTTGATCCATTCATATTGCAATGGTGAGTTCTTTCTCTGTCTACTTTTGAGAGATGGAAATTTTCTTTAAGTTTAGGTCTCGTCACTCTTCACAGACCAGAGAAATTTACTGTTATTCTCAGGGCATTCCATTTCTGCTGGAAGCTTCAGAAATGTCATAGGATGTTCAAGATATTTTCAAAGGAGACATTGACAAATGGAAGTGCATCCAAAAGAAGGTGACCAGGCTTGTGCAATGTCTGGAAATATGTCATGTGAGGAATGTGCCTGTCATTTTATGTTCAAGAAAATGGTGAGGTTGAGTCAGAATGATGCTCCACATCCCTGCAGGGCAATGATAACTTCCTTCAATTATTTGAAGAGCTGCCATGTGAAACTAGGATTCTATATCTTCTGAATAGTTTTACAGTGCCAAACTTGGACCAGTGTGTGACAGGCACAAGGAGTCTGGTTTCTGCTGCATATAAACAGACTTATCCAATAGTTGAAGTTGTTGTTTCAGCTCAATTTTTCACACCAGTGGAACTGCATTGGGGACCCTTGTCAGAAAATATTCCCATATCAAATGGGAGACAGCCTGGAGGTCCTAGTCACTTATGGCTTGAAGATTCTTGTGAGTATGTGTCACCAAGCTACATCCAAATTATGACATTCAGACCCTGTTCAGCAACTCTCCCTCACCTTATTCAGGCGAAGACCCTTTTAGGAAAGACGATGCTGTTAGGATCCACTGCTGACACTAGAGGCCCTGATTAATTGCCCAGGCTGTGCACAGTGTAGCTTATAATCTTGAGGTGTTCTCTTCACCACTACTTAACTCACCATGTCTGAAGCTTTTCCTACAACAATGAAATAATATGGTTCTTTTTAAAAATCTTGTTTTTACTAGAGTTTAGACGATGTACAGGGTTGTGTCAGTTTCTGCTGTACCACATAGTGACCTAATCATACATATATACATATATACATAGTGATCTAACCATACATATATACATTCTTTTTCTCATACTATCTTCCATCATGTTCTATATCAAGAGATTGAATATAGTTCCCTGTGTTGTACAATAGGATCTCATTGCTTATCCATTCTAAATGTAATGGTTTGCATCTACCAACCTCAAACTCCCTGTCCATCCCACTCCCCACCCCTCAGCAATCACAAATCTGTTCTCTATCTCCACAAGTCTGTTTCTGTGTTGTACATAGGCTCATTTGTGCCATATTTTATATTCCACATATACATGAAACAATATAGTTCTTTAGGAGGCTGTCTCTATTGATCTACATGAGGGAAGTAAAATGTATTTAAGATAAATCCTTGCACCCCCATCTTTGTAGGTCAAGAGTAGATATTCCGAGTGGCTTGTGTAAAACCAGTGTAATTTAATGAACTAAAGCTTTGAAAGTGTTAGAAAATGAATCAAGCTGTAAAATATGCCAGAGGTTTTAAGAGAAAATTGGTCATGTTTCAGTATCATTGAAATAATATTCCCTGTGAGTCAACATCTATAATATGAATATTCTTTCACGTCTCACCTTGATTGGAATAGAAAGTACATATTTAACGGGTTGAATGTGACTCAAACTACCATTCTAATTATAGTTTGTCTTTTATCTTTTTTTTAAATTTTTACTAAAGCAGCAATCAAAGCTCATGTTTAGGTTTATACAGATTTCACTGAACACACAAGTTCCATGATGGAACTCATTTTATTAGACCCTATACTCAATACAAAACATCAGTTGCAGAGGGTCACGCTGCATTTTTCTAGCTGTCACATCAATATCTTGCTGAGTACCATCTGCAATGTCTTGGGTTCTGTATTTATACTGGGACTCATTTTAGTTTGATCCAAAAGCTATTTCCAAAATGCCTGAAGTATACAGGAAAACACTTTATCAACAGTTAGTCCACTGCTTTGGAGATAGAAATAGCAGTAACATTCTCCACAGTAGTGGATATCTAGATAAATGATGATAATAGGCTTAAGGAGAAACAATTGTAAGAAAAGTTGTTTTATCTTAAATGAATCTACCTCTCCTAAACTTGTGTAGCTCAAAGGAGATTTGGATGCTTGGCAACTCTTAGGTGTTGAAATGCAAAGCCAATATTAGAAGCTAGTTAATTCTTATGTAATATATCTGTAATTTAGGAAGCTACCACTAGATAATAGAATTATCTTGAAAGAGAGCAACATGGGCTATGTAAAAATCATTCTTAAACTGTCCCTAACTGATCTTTATAAACTCTGATGGACCTGCCCTCTCAGTCCAACATGTCACCATATTTTCAGGTACATATATATAATAGAATACTGCTCAGCCATAAAAAAATAAAAAAGAATGCAATTCGTAGCAACAAGGATGCAACTAGAGATTCTTGCACTAAGTGAAGGAAGTTAGAAAGACAGATACCATATGATACCACTTATGTGTGGAATCTAATTTGTGGCACAAATGAACCTATCTACAGAACAGAAACAGACTTATAGAAATGGAGAACAGATTTATGGTTGCCTGGGGGGAGGAGGAGAGAGTGGGATGGACTAGGAGTTTGGGGTTAGTAGATGCAAACTTTAGCATTTAGTGTGAATAAACAATGACGCCCTGTGCTATACCACAGGGAACCATTTCTAATCTCTTTGGATAGATGAAGATAATATAAGAAAGGGAATGTGTGTGCTTGTGTGTGTGTGTGGGTGTGTGTGGGTGTATACATATATATATATATGTGTATATATACATACATATATATATATATACATATATATATGACTGGGTCACTTTGCTGTGTAGCAGAAATTGGAACGATATTGTAAATCAACTATACTCTAATAAAAAATAAATATAAAAGATGGAAGAACCCCCCCCTTTGTCCTTTATTTGACCCCTATGATGCACAAGACATTGAGCCAAACTGAGTGACTGCTCAGATAAACCAAACTATCGCTCTGGCCCTGGAAGAGCTTACCAAAGAATAAGAGAAACATTTGGAAAATGAATAACTTGAAAATGGCATCTAAACAGAAAATGCTGTAAGAAAAGTATAATAATTTATGCTGAGAAGGGACAAGGCATTCTCAACTGAAGGTGATAGAAGAATATAGCTTTTGATCTGGGTCTTGGAAGATGATAAATATATGGAAATAAAGAGACCAAGAAGAATGCTCTTCTGAACAAAAACTAAGACATGAATCTGTATTCAGAGAAAGGAAAATAAAGTATTTCCCAAAGTGGCTAATTATGCAGTTTGGAGGATGAAGTTGTTTGTAGGTTTGGACTTTAGGAAGAAGATTCAAACCTGGTTTCCACTAACTAAAAGCTTAGGGTAATTACAACATCTCTGTGTTTCAATAGTTTCATTTCACAGATTTACTTTAAGAATGAAATTATAGTTGTGAAGACCTTTTCAGTTTTTCAGTGCATATCTACATTATGCACTTGCAGAAATGAATCTTTAAATGTGAATTAACATCTTTGAGCCCAGGCCAAGGACTTAGAAATTGAGCTCCATTCTCTTCATTCTATAGGTGAAGGGGAGCATTTCGAAACGGGATCAGCAGGATTCCAGCTTTGAGTTAGAGGATTTAATCTGGTGAAACTGGTGAAGGATTTGGTGTAGGGAAAGGGAGCAAGACCAGGGTTGAGGCAGATGACTCATCTAAGAATCAGCAGCATCAACAGAGGTGGGGGATGGCAGTCATAGATTTAAAAAGTCATTGAGACATCCTTTGTTTTTTCAGGGAAATCCACCTATCCTCTTTCTTTTCTTTCTTTTTTTTTTTTTTTTTTTTTTTTTTTTTTTTTTTTTTCTATTTAGGTCTGCACCCACAGCATATGGAGGTTTCCAGGCTAGGGGTCGAACTGGAGCTGTAGCCGCTGGCCTAAACTACAGCCACAGCAATGTGAGATCCAAGCTGCATCTGCAACCTACACCATAGCTCACTGCAATGCTGGATCCTTAACCCACTGAGCAAGGCCAGGGATAGAACCTGCATTCTCATGAATAGTAGTCAGATTCATTTCTGCTGAGCCGTGGTGGGAACTCCCTCCACCTACCCTCTTTCAAACTATAGATTATAGAAGAACATCAATGCCTGACATAAGAGTTTTAATGTTAAAAAATTTTAGATAATGTAAGAATATTGGTTAAAAAGCATGGAAGCATTTTAGGAGTAGATTCACTAGGAAAGAGGCTGAAATCTAAGTCAGCTAGGAGGTGGTCAGATATTTTTGTATTAACTCAAGATTTTTAAGATTCTTGGATTCTCCCTCCTAGCAATACTTTCTCCTTCAATACTGACCCTACCCCACCCCAACTACACACCTGTATACATAATTTATTTTTCTTCTTTTCTCTTATGACATTTATCTAAACTATTGTAATTTTTACCCCTGTACTTGAATCTTGCACCAGGATTTCCTGAACAACTCCACAACTAACTACTTTCAAAAAGAATAACTTCTGAATGATTGATTTAGAAACAGAATCAGAGTCAGGATGCCTTATATAGTGGAGGGGCTTCATGTGTTTCTTTACGAAGTTTTTTAGATAGCTCTTGAAGATGCAGGCAAAGAAAATAATAGTTTTATCTGTCAGAAGTAATGAAGAAAATGAAAACTGGCCAGTTCTCATTAAACTTCTTTTAGAAAAGAGCCAGATTAGTATCTTAGGCAGACTGTATACTTTTCCTGTGCTATTAGAAGTTTTTGATTGGTATCAAATCTAACTGAAATCATTATAACCTACAATGATTATAATATCAACTCTGGAAATTTAAGTGAACCTGATATGAAATCATAGCAGTGCAAAATCTATCAAACTAGATAAGAATACATTATTATTGAGGTTGAAATTCTATTTTGGAAGTACTCCTCTTAAAGTTTTCCCCAAAACATAATAGGGATAATTCAAAAAAAATTCCTTATGTGGATATGTGTGTATGAGTGTGTGTGTGTGTGTGTGTGCATGTGTGTGTGTGTGTACTGTAGTGTATGATTCCAATAGGTAAGACATGCTTCGGTAGTGGTACTTATAATGGGAGAAATGGTAATTGTAGGTATAGCCAATGTGACTATATCTTTAATAGAATTTGGAGATATGTTTATGAAATAAATTGCTATTTGTAAATGAGCTTAAATTGTCAGGAAAAAGCATATCCTTGTTACAATGAGTCCACCATTATTAAAAACATCTATCAACATTCTACTTATTTTTCTTCCATCCTTTCAATAGTAATAAAACCCATGCTTTCAGAAAGATCACCATTAATAAATCCAAGTAATATTTAGCAATGAAATACTCTTTTGCTAAGTTTTGAAAACAAGGACTAAAATCATTATGCTGTAAAGTTTATAATGAATTTTTCTATGCTCCTGAAAATAGGTCTTATTTTTGGAGTTCATGTTGGGCCTTAAGAACCCAACATAGTATTCCTGAGGATGCAGGTTCAATCCCTGGCCTCACTCAGTGCATTAAGGATCCAGAGTTGCTACAAGCTGTAGTATAGGTTGGAGAAGTAGCCCAGATCCCATGCTGCTGCAGCTGTGGTGTAGGTCTGCAGCCGCAGCTCCAATTTGACCCCTAGCCCAGGAACTTCCATATGCTGCAGGTGCAGCCATAAAAAAAAATTAAATTAAAAAAAGAAAAAATTATTCCTATTTTAACATAAATATTTCCTTGAATAAAGCATATGATATAGAGATTTAATCCTGTGTTTTCTCTTGTAATATTCTTGGCTACCTAAAATATGTTCCATCAGAAAAAATATTTACTGGATCCTTCAAAAAATAATAAACTTCACTTTATTATAAAAACAATGTCTAGCACAGTTAAATTTCAGTCTTAGTTTTGCCACTTTTAAACCATGTAAACTTGAACTAATTTTTCCACCTAAAAACTTTACATATTAATAGCTTATTTTGAATGAGGATTAAATGAATTAATACATACAAAGCATTAATATAGGACCTGGTTATTAATAAGTAACTAAAATCATAACTATTATTATTAATTTAAAAAATAATATGACTTTTTAATTAAATTATATAAACATACATACTTAGCATGGTATATTGTAAGAATTAATGATAGCTAAAATCTGTGCAGTAAAAGTTATTGGAATGGATAAATAAGTGCAGAAGAAAGCAAAAGTTACATAAAATCTTATTAGCCAGTGATAAAAAGTCAATATTTTATTTATTTAATTATGTATTATTAAATTCAAGGGAGCCTACACTAGGTGACATCAAAATAAACTCTTATTTTTAAAGCAAGGAAAATGTTTATTTAATCATAATAATTGGTACATTACAAAATAAAGAAGAGTAGAAGTATGTGAAGTTTGCTAACTGCTTATTTAATAGTATTGATCTCAAAGTGGTTTTTTTTTGAAAAAAGAAAATGTAAGTTTAAAACTCTTTATTATAGTTATAATATTTTTGCATATGGAAAATGCACACACACTCACACACCATGAATTACTCAAGTGCCATTTTAAAATCTTACAGAAATGCTACCTACAATCTGAATTCTTGTTGCCCCATTTGTATTTAGTGGACTGGCACCATCAGCAAAACGTAAGCCTGTGACAAAAACAGACGCTTGAGTCTTGTCCTAGACCCACCCAATCAAAAATCTTTAGTTTGATTAATATGCATATAGATATCATGTAACTCATATTCACTTTAAACTTGAGAAGCAATATTTTAAATCAAACAATGATAATAATAACAATAATGAAACAAATCTTATTGGGTTTCACATATTTTAGCAGAATGATTAAGACAGAAAAAAAAAGGCTGCTAGTTAAACTATGAAGTCTTTATATGTCATTGTTTTGTGTGAATAAAACCAAAGTGTATGACCTGTAATGATAATATTAATGCCTTATCGTACAAACTTACATCAGAATTGTTTGAGGGTTTCTAGTTTCCCTTGGCTTATTGTTGATGGGAGTCACAGAAAGACCACACAAAGTAACTTAGAAGTTTCTAAATGTTTAACCCTGGCTTACAAATATTCACAAAATTTATGCCCAAATCCAAGATAGTATATGTATATATAGTATATTGCCCCCTGAATGCCATACCAAGAGTGTTACAGGTGGGACCCTTTTGGAATATACTGTAAACTAATGCATACAGTTGTGGTCTTCAGTGTGCTTTAAGAAAAAAACATAAATCTATTTTATTTTCTGTAATGGAAATTGTTTTAATACCTGAAAAGTTCAAGCATACATACATGAATGAGTATGAAAAAAATCATTTTTCTGTGGTTTCCTATTTAGTGATTCTTTAAATGCAAGATTTCTTCCTTTTTGGGAATGAATAAATATAAGGAAGAATAAATAGAGTGAATATATTTTAACATGTATTCATTCATACGGACATTCACTAAACAAATTTTTAAGAGCTATTTCTTCATAGCAGGATCTCTGTCCACATGAATCCCACATTCCAGTGAGGAAAACAGATTACAGACAAATAAATTTAAAATATGGTAACAGGAGTTCCCGTCGTGGCGCAGTGGTTAACGAATCCGACTAGGAACCATGAGGTTGCGGGTTCGGTCCCTGCCCTTGCTCAGTGGGTTAACGATCCGGCGTTGCCGTGAGCTGTGGTGTAGGTTGCAGACGCGGCTCGGATCCTGCGTTGCTGTGGCTCTGGCGTAGGCTGGTGGCTACAGCTCCGATTGGACCCCTAGCCTGGGAACCTCCATATGCCCCGGGAGCGGCCCAAGAAATAGCAACAACAACAAAAAAGACAAAAGACAAAAAAAATAAAAAAATAAAATATGGTAACAGGTAATGGTGGGAAGGAAGACACTTCGGGGTAACAGGATAAACCTCTTTGAGAAAGTGGCTTTTGAACCTAAGGCATGAAATGGATCCAGTTGCTGAGCATTCCAAGCTTGAATTCCTGAAAAGCAATGTCTGTAGGTGCTGAAGAGCATGGCTTATTAAGGAAAGCGTATGTGGGAGTCCAATAAAATGTGGCGGAGAACTGTGTGAGATAATATTTGAGAGGTAGGTTACAGCCAGTCCATATCAGAGTTTGTAGGTCATGATAAGATAATTGGATTTCATTCCCAGTGCAATGGAAAAGAGTTTTAGGCAGAGTAGTGAAATGATGAATTATGCTATAAAAAGTCTTCTCTGGCTGGAATGTGAGCAACAGATTGTAGAATGAGTCAAGAGTGGGATCAGTGAGAATAGGTGGAAAGCTTTTCTATATACCCTTGGTAATAGATGGTGGCTTCCATTGATGAAAGAAGACAGCTGTGTGGATTTTAGGTATCATTATCATGGAAGAGGAAGTTATTAAGGAAGATCCTATGTTCCTGGCTTGAGTGCAAAGCAGATGGTTTGGAAGGTACATGAGGAAAATCAAGAGTTCCAGTTTGGCTTAAGTTTGGAAGGAAGTTGTTAACCTTGGTGATGAAGATGATATGTTCTGGGAAAGCTTCAAATTCTACTCTATTGTTACTAGTGGTGGATCTTTACTAATTTAGTAACATCTACCTTATAGGGCCCTAAAATTATCCATTATCTATTAAATTATATAATTCCTCTAAAATGGTAAGAACAATTCCTGATACATTGTAAGCAACAAAATAATAACCATTCCTATTATGATTGTGATATGATATGACTATTATTATTGGCCACCCAAGTAGCAAGGTCAGTGAGCCAATATGTTATAAAAGTATGGGTTATGAAGGGAAGCAATTGGCATCCATTATTTGAAGAAAGAATTTCACCTCATTATAATTATTTTGAGTTAATGAAAAATTTCCTAGCATATACTGTCTCTTTGAGGATTGTGGAGGAAAGTTGAGTGGAGTTGGGAAGTAGCGTAAGAAGATTCATTAGGACAATGGAAAAATATTCTAATTCTAAAAAGAATATTTAATTTCACTTCATTTTTTCAACTTCTAGTTACTCCAAAAGTTAATTCAAGCTTTGAAACGATTGTATTTAAATTTTCCTCTATAAATAGATTAAAACTTTTTGATAATAGATTTTTGTGTTTGTCCAATAATTATTAAATACTGAAACCACTGGGAAGAATCTGTGGCTTGCATATTGGCTCCATTATCAAATTTTTAACCCTTGAAATGTGTTTATTGCTACAGTAAAAATACTTTCTTCTTTGGGTCTGTTTTCTCCTTTTCTGCAAAGAACTACATTATAATAAAATACCATTTTGCCTTCTGGAGTGAACGACTGAAAATCTTCAAATATATGAATGTATTTGAACATGCATTTCATTCTTTCATCTGCTTAACAACAACAACAAAAAAGGATTTAATGAGTGCCTAGGTGATAGATAACTTGTCATGTTCTGAGAATTCCAGGATGAAACATCACAATATACTTGCTTTCAAGATGCAAAACCCCAAACATATGAAGCAAGTTAATCCATATTGTGTTTCTTTAAAAGTTTTATAAAACATGCTATGTAAATTGGAGTTATTATTGTTCTGGTCACTAATATATGGAAATCCTTCTAGAAACAAGTATCATGGTTTTTTTTTTTTACATTTTTTGCAGCCTTGAAACAGGGATATGAGAAAAGGCTCAAAGCAGGACCCTAAAAGTGGCCACTACCAGCATGAGGAGAGCAGCACGTCAAACTGGTAAGTGAGAAAGATGATTCATGGGTCTCTCCTTTATGTGTTATTAAATCTACTGATGCCATTTCTCATGCAAAGAATCCTCATAGTTTACAAACAAAAGTGAGAATGCTTCTAAAATGTAGCCTATGAAGTTCATTCTCATTATGAGAATACCTTGGGGAGGTGGTATTATGTGGGAAATATCACCAATTCTGTTGCAGACAGACATGGATTTAAAGTAGCTATGTGACTTTGTGAAAGCTTAATTCTTTCCATCTTACTTTCCTAATTTTTAAAATAGAGATTAGGTAGTTGCCTTATTATGTTTTCCTAAGAAGTAGGATTGCATATGAACAATCAAGCATTTCCTTAGCACAGAAAAAGAGCTAAAAGGTATGACTAATATTTATTGAATACAGTCCATATGCCAAGCATTAAATACTCAATATTTTATTCATTATTTTATTGACGACTCAACAACCCTTAAAGATAGATTCTATTATTACTCATTTTACAGATGGAGAAATTGTGCTATTGAAAGATTATGTGACCTGCCTTAAATCACACAGTGTTCTCTGAGACGGTTGAGTGTGGTTTTATCTGATGCCAGAGTTTCTGTTCTTGTATTTATTTATTTATTTATTTATTTATTTTCATCTTTTTGCCTTTTCTTGAGCCACTCCTGTGGCATATGGAGGTTCCCAGGCTAGGGGTTGAATCAGAGCTGTAGCCACTGGTCTACACCACAGCCACAGCAACGCGGGATCCGAGCCACGTCTGTGACCCACACCAGAGCTCACGGCAATGCCAGATCCTTAACCCACTGAGCAAGGGCAGGGATCGAACATGCAACCTCATGGTTCCTAGTCGCATTCATTAACCACTGTGCCACGATGGCAACTCCCTGTTCTTGTATTTATTAATAAAGACAACAAACATTTTATTGGGTATCAGGCCCCTTTTAGCTGACATGCCATGCTACTTCCCAAATGATTATTACTTAGAATATAACAACTATATACCTATATGAAGTCTTAGAGTTTACATTTAAGGTATTAATAAGTAATTTTGTTTAGTACTCACCTAATCTCTGTGGAGGACAAAGTAGGCATTGTTATTTATATTTCTACAGATGGAGAAATTGAGGTCCTGACAGATTAACTGACTCCCTGGCTACAGCTCAATGCTTCTCAGACTCTGTGGTTAAGGGTCAGTTTACTGTTAATTCATTTTAATCCATTACAGACTGAATGACATTACTAAAAGGCAGACACAAAATACACAAGTCCACGTATTTATTATTATTCATCATTATGTTACAGACATAAAATTGTAGTACCAAGAGGCTATAAAAGTTTCTCTTCATTTCTATAGTCCTGTGGTACAGATCAGTCAGTACATGCAGACTGAACTAGCCTGTAGACCAGACAGTAAATCATAGCATCAGTAGAGCTAATATGAGGAAAATATAACATTTGATCCTAGACCTTCCATCTTCTAGTCTGGACCTTTTCAAATTGTCCCATGCTACCTCAACATACAGCAAGAATCCTGTTTTATAGCCTAAAGGACAAGAAGATGAAAGCCAAATTGTTCACATGCAACCACTGCAAGAAAACTTGACAATGACAAAATATCTTTAAAGATTAATATGAAACGATTGATGTGAAAAAAAAAAGTTGGAAGTTTACAGGAATGATTTCTTTCCAATTTGTTTATAAGAAACCAAGACTTTAAAAATTTGGTATGTGATATATTGTTGATATTCTCAACATATGTTTTTCTTTCCTCTTTTTGTTTTGTTTATTCTTTGAAAAGTTAAGTTGTATTTAGAAGGCTGGGCCTGTTATTTCCCCAGCAGTATAGAGATCTTGTATAATTCTAGGAGATAAAAGGGGTTCTTGGCCAGCTATGAAATGAAAATGAACTCATCTCTCCATTACAGTAAAAAACCTCAAAAATAAGTGCCACTTGTTTATTTAAAAAACAACTACCAAAGAAAATTGCAGCGTTTTTGGTGCAAAGTAAAATGCACACTGAGTCAGCAATGAAAATTCACTTTGTAAGACAGTTTTGTGGCTTTCTCAGTTCTATTGAAATGGATCCAAATATTTACATGTGCTATGTTATTAATAACTATTTTGCCATCTGTGTCAAAGTAGCATGGCACAGATGTTCAGGGATAACTTTTGGTTGTGAGTAAATATTGCAGGAATATTGAATTTTCCTGCAAATGATGCTGATGGGATGTTTTTTTAACCATAGTTTAAGATGTCCGAAATAGTTGTTTTGAAGTTCTCCCAGCTTAACAGTGCTTGATGCAGCTTAAAATGGCTATAAGGGCATAGAGAAAGCTGGAAATTTATGACCAAATTCAAAACTGAGACTTTCAGCCAGTCTATTATTAGCTTCTGGGAAGGTTCCACATTGCTAAATTGAAATCCATAATTTGAAACAGAGCAAATCAATGGCCCTAAATAATATTTAGAGTTGTTGTGTTCCTCACTTACTTTCTTCCCATAGACTCAGAGTTCCAAGATTTGTATCACTTGGAAAGTTACGCAGCTATACCTTGGCCCCTCTCTTCAGTCTGGATCTTTGTATCTCTATCCCTTTGAGGATTATCTTTCCTTCTCCCTCTGAAAAGGGTGAAAGGAAGAAAAGACTTAAATACATTGTAACCAAGAAAAGAGGGAGAGGATTTCATTGCTGGTGTGGTAGTAATGGGAACAGTGACAATAGAATTGTGTGTGTGTGTGTATGTGTGTGTGTGTGTGTGTATTCAACTCCGTCAGATCATCAGAGAACCAGAGTGTGGAGAGAAGACAGTCCAGCATTCTCGTCGAGGTGCTTTATTTGAATGCCTGATATTCATTGGAATTTAGACCTGGGGTTGTTCTCAAGCTACTCTTCAACAGTGAAGCTTAGGGACTTTCTACTCAAAACTAACTTGTCAGTAGGGCCAAGGGCTAAGGGTGAGCCTTATGACTAGTCTGTTGAAAAATACTGCCCTTCAGTAGATTTTATCACTTTCTCAGACCTAGAAACAAACAGTAGCAACAACACAATCAAAAACAAACATGGCCTGGATAATGATTGTTTTGACATGGGAAATGAAAGCCTCACAGGTGAAACATGTAGCATAATGTTAGTACAAAAAAAAAAAAAAGCAAAATATTTTAGAAAGTTGTTTTTCATCCTTAACATAGGCATTGATTAGCTTAGAAGTAAAAGCCATTAAGATGGAGAAAATGGACATGATTGCAAGGAAACAGAAAATGTAACAGAAGAATTAAATCTTCCTTTGGAGGCAACAACTAATGAAATCAAATTTTGGAACAAAAACTAAAGAAGTACTCCTATTATGCAGAAGATAAGGACTCATGGAATATAACTAAAAATATAACCAGTGAATAACTAGATAGAACAACACTAGTATTTCCCAGTAAGGGGTAGGGGGAGGGTCAAATAGGGGTAGAGAATTAAGGGGTACAAAATATTCTGTGTAATATAAGCTACCAGGCTATATTGTACAACTCAGGGAATATAAGCAATGTTTTATAATAACTAGATGGAGTATAACTTTTAAAAATTATGAATCACTGTATTTTACACCTGTAACTTATATACTATTATACATCAACTATACTTAAAAAAAAAAAAGGAGATATCTTCTATTCTTACCTCTCAACTAAAAACAGTAGCCAGGCAAATGAGTAGTTGTTGTTGAATGGGTATAGGGTTTCAGATTTGCAAGATGAAAAAGAATTCTGCATATGGATGGTGGTGATGTTTGTACAACAGTGTAAATGCAGGGAATGCCACTGAACTGTAAAGTCTAAGATGGTTGAGATGATAAATTTTATTTTACGTGTATTTTACCACAGTTAAGAATAATAGTTTAAAAGACACTAACATGACTTTACATTGTCATTTTTCATGGCTGGATGGGTGTGTTATTTCTACTTCCCTGTATCCTCCCTCACCTCGTTTATGTAAGCCTGTTTTAAGATAAAAGGTGAATATTTTAACATCTAGGATATTATTTTTAATAAAAAAATATCTTCTGGCAAAAAAATCAACTTCTCAATTTTGCTCAACTTTTACTTTCCCATTAGCTAATTAATGCATCACATTCTGTCCATTTCATCTTATTTCATTGGGTACAAACCAATCTTATGACAGCAGAATCACAGCTAAGTGGTGATGATGAGTTTATTGCAAGAGAGTGATTGCACACTCTATTTCTGTGGTGGGAAAACTATTTGTCCAGCCATTTGAAACTAGGGATAGCACATAGGGCAAGAGGCATGAATATGACCCAGGAGGGCAGCGTGATTTTGACAGAGGGCCTAGGGCTCTCACCCATGCAGCATGTGTGACAGCTCCATCACTCTACCAGGCATTTCCTCTTGTGGGTTGTGTAATGGTTCATTTGCCTCAGTACTATTAGTTTCTAAACAGTGTGAGAGCTTGGCTGGTAAGCTGTTGAGAAAATTTGGAGGTGCATAATTCAATACTGTGTTGTCAAGTGGCATGCTTTTGTAAAATAAAACCATATTATCAGAAATTAGCTAGATCAGATTTGTGGCTACCAAAGGAGGGAGGCAGGGGAATAGGATGAGAATGGGCAAAGGTACAACCATCCACTTACAAGATATTTAAGTTCTGGGAATGCAGCCTACAGTAGGATGACTCTGGTTAACACTGGTTTACAGTATATTCAAAAGTTGTTAAAAGAGTAGATTGTAAGTTTTCATCACAAGGAAAAAAAACATTTTTTTCTTTTGTAGTTGTATGGGATGATGGTTATTAACTAAACTTATTGTGGTAGTCATTGAAATATACATGTGTATTTAACAGTGAGTTGTATATAATATCTAATAAAGCTGAGAAAAAAAGGAACTTATCTAGATCCAAATGCATTTTTGTGGTAGTAAATATATATAATATGAAAGTTAATATTTTAACCATTTTTAAGTGTACAGTTGCAACATTAAGAATATTCATGTAGGAGTTCCCTTTATGGCTCAGCAGGTTAAAAACCTGTCTAGTGTCCATGAGCATGAGGGTTCCATCCCTAGTCTCACTTAGTGGGTTTAGGATTCAGTGTGGCCGTGACCTGTGGTGTAGACCACAGATGGGCTCAGATCTGGCGTTGCTGTGGCTATGATGTACGTCAGCTGTTGTAGCTCTGATTCAACCCCTAGCCTGGGAACTTCTTTATGCCCTGGCACAGCCCTAAAAAGAAAAAAAAAAAGTATATTCATTTAGTTGTACGACTGAGACCACCATTAATCTCCATAACGTTTCCATATACTGACTTCAATTACATATGAATAGTCCATTCCTTTAGAGCTTCATCCCCAACCCTTTATGTTACTGATGTTACAAACTGCAGTTCTCTGTAGTGTGTACCCATTAACATAGGCTTATATTTATTTTTTATGTATTTTGTCTTTTAAATCCTATAGAAAATAAAAAATATCAAAAGTTACAATAAGAAAATTATTGGTGTTTACTGATGGCACAGCAGATTAAGGATCTGGCATTGTCACCGCATTGTCATTGCAATGGCTCAAGTCACTGCTGTGGCATGGATTCAATCCCTGGCATGACTTACAACATGCTGTGTGTGTGGCCAAAAAGAAAAATAAAATAAAATTATTTGCATTTGTTGACACATATTTACTTTTACTTGGGAATTTTGTATTTTCATATGATCTTGAGTTACTCTGTAGCATCTTTTCATTCAATTTAATGAACTCCTTTCAACCTTTCTTATAGGGAAGGTCTAATGGTGATGATCTCTCTCAGCTTTTATGTGACTGATAATGTCTTAATCTTCCCCGCATTTTAAAGGATATCTGGTATTTATATTGAAAGTTTTTGTTTGTTTTCCTTTCAGCACTTCAAGTACATCATCCTAATGCCTTTTGGCCTGCAGGGCTACTGCTGAGAAATATACTGAAAGTCGATTCAACTTATGATAGAAATTCAAGTTATGCCATAAAATGATTTTTTCTTGCTGTTTTCAAGATTCTCTGCTTTTGGCATAACTGTTTTATTTAATTTAATTTATTTTTTTAAATTATTTCCCCAGGGAGTTCCCGTCGTGGCGCAGTGGTTAACGAATCCGACTAGGAACCATGAGGTTACGGGTTCGGTCCCTGCCCTTGCTCAGTGGGTTAACGATCCGGCGTTGCCGTGAGCTGTGGTGTAGGTTGCAGACGCGGCTCGGATCCCGCGTTGCTGTGGCTCTGGCGTAGGCCGGTGGCTACAGCTTCGATTTGACCCCTAGCCTGGGAACCTCCATATGCCGTGGGAGCGGCCCAAAAAATAGCAACAACAACAACAACAACAAAAGACAAAATAAGACAAAAAAAAAAATTATTTCCCCAATACATTTTTTTCCTACTGTACAGCATGGTGACCTAATTACACATACATGTACACATTCCATTTTCTCATATTATCAGGCTCCATTATAAGTGACTAGACATAGTTCCCAGTGATACACAGCAGGATCTCATTGCTAATCCATTCCAAAGGCAATAGTTTGCATCCATTAACCCCAAGCTTGCCATCCATCCCACTCCCTCCACCTCCCCCTTGGCAACCACCAATCTCTTCTCCCAGTCTGTGCTTTTCTTTTCTGTGGAAAGGTTCATTTGTGCCCTATATTAGATTCCAGATATAAGTGATATCTTATGGAATTTGTCTTTCCCCTTCTGACTTACTTCACTCAGTATAAGAATCTCTAGTCCATCCATGTTGCTGCAAATGGCATTATTTTGTTTTTTTTTATGGCTGAGTAATATTCCATTGTGTATATATACCACATCTCCCTAATCCAATCATCTGTTGAGGGACATTTGGGTTGTTACCATGTCATGGCTATTGTGAATAGTGCTGCAGTGAACATGTAGGTGCCTGTGTCTTTTTTAAGGAAAGTTTTGTCTGGATATATGCCCAATTACAATGTTTCTCAGGATGAGCATCTTTAGGTTAACCTACTTGGAGTTCATTGAGCTTCTTGGATTTGTAGATCCATGTCTTTCCTCAAATTCAGGAAGTTTTCAGCCAGTATTTCTTCAGGTACTCTCTTTGACCTTTTCTCTCTTCTCCTTTTGAGGCTTCCATAATGTGTACACTGGTCTGAGCATGCACATGTATGCCCTTTAAGTCCCTCACAGTCTATTCAACTTCTTCATTCTCTTTTCCTTTTGGGTTCTCTACTCAGCAATTTAAAATAACCTGTCTTCCAGTTCACTGATTCTTTTTTTTTTTTTTGCCCTATTCAAGGCTATTGTTGAATCCCACTAGTACATATTTCAATTCAGTTATTGCATTTTTCAGCTCCAGAATTTTTTTTAATAATTCCCATATCTTTTTTTATATTATCATTATGTTAATATATCCCTTTCCCTTGAGTTCTTTGTCCATGTTTTCCTTAACATTTTCAGCATATTTAAGACAGTTGCTTTAAGGTATTTTCTAGTAAGGCTGTTGCAAATTTTTCTTAAGGGACATTTTCTAGATATTTATTTTATTCCATTTAATGTGTCATATTAATGTTTCTTTAAATACCTGTGAACGTTTATTGAAAATTGGGTATTCAAAAGAAGCCACTTCTCCCAGTCTTTATAGACTGACTCTGTGCAGGAGAAGACCATCAATAATAAGTTTAGTAGGAAGATTTAGACCTTCTCATCCCATCTTGTCCAGGCATTTGTATATGCTTTCTTCCCCACACTAGCCATATATACTATAAATCTTTGCTTTGCCTCCAGAGCTCCCACATAGCTATCTTAGTCAATTTATAGTTGTTCAAGTAATACTTCTACGGGGAAATGAGACACTGGGGCTTCCTAGTTCAACAGTTTGCCGATGTCACTCATGGCTGCTTTTAAGTCTTAATTTCCTAGAGCAGCATATACCAGCTTTTTATAAGTGTCTCCTTCGACATTCTCTTGTATGTTTCTGCCTGTGATACCTTACCCTCAACCTTTTGTGGATCTGCAGAATCACTGAAGTTACATCTGCCTTCCACTCTTTACATGACTTCCAGTGTGAAATCTAAACTATGTTATTCTTTCTTATCTAATCTCTGAGTCAGGTGAGATAGAAACTAGTTCCTTGTCAGAATGGAGACAGGGTAGAACTTTGCAAATACATTTTACCCTGCTCATTCTGGCCCAGGGGAGGGAACTAGAAATTGGGCCACTTTCTCCTGGCTGTGCAACACTGTACAATAAAACCATTGTAAAAATTCTCTGCCACTTTGTGCCTTTTCTTTTTTTTTATCTTTTATGTGTATATTTTTTTATACTGTACAGCATGGTGACTGACTACACTTACATGTATACATTCTTTTTTTCTCATATTACATGTTCCATCATAAGTGACTAGACAGAGTTCCCAGTGCTGCACAGCAGTATTCCATTGCTAATTCATTCCTAAGGCAACATTCTGCATATATTTACCCCAAACTCCCAGTCCCTCCCAGTCCCTCCCCTTCCCTCTTGGCAACCACAAGTCTATTCTCCAAGTCCATGATTTTCTTTTCTATGGAAAAGTTCATTTGTGCCGTATATTAGATTCCAGATATAAGTGATATCATGTGGTATTTGTCTTTCTCTTTCTGACTTACTTCAGTCAGGATGAGGCTCTCTAGTTCCATCCATGTTGCTGCAATGGTATTATTTGTTCTTTTTTATGGCTGAGTAATATTCCATTGTGTATATATACCACATCTTCCTGATCCAGTCATCTATCAGTGGACATTTGGGTTGATTCTATGTCTTGCTTATTGTGGATAGTGCTGTAATGAACATGCAGGTGCATGTGTCTTTTTTTTTTTTTTTTGTCTTTTTGCTATTTCTTGGGCTGCTCCCATGGCATATGGAGGTTCCCAGGCTAGGGGTCGAATCGGAGCTGTAGCTGCCAGCCTACGCCAGAGCCACAGCAAAACAGGATCCGAGCCGTGTCTGCAACCTACACCACAGCTTACAGCAACGCCAGATCATTAACCCACTGAGCAAGGACAGGGACCAAACTCGCAAACTCATGGTTCCTAGTCGGATTCGTTAACCACTGCGCCACAACAGGAACTCCGCATGTGTCTTTTTTAAGGGAAGTTGTGTCTGGATATATGCCAAGAGTGGGATTCCTGGGTCATACGGTAGTTGTATGTCTAGTTTTGTGAGGTACCTCCATACTGTTCTCAATAGTGATTGTACCAGTATACATTCCCACCAAAAGTTCAGGAGGGTTCCTTTCTCTCCACACCCTGTCCAGCACTTGTTATTTGTGTACTTACTGATGATGGCCACTGTAACTGGCGTGAAGTTACAAAAATATCAAAATATCTCCTGGTATTTTTGATTTACATTTTCTAATAATCGGGGATGTTGAGCATTTTTTCATGTGCTTGCTGGCCATCTGTACGTCTTCCTTGGAGAAGTGTGTATTCAGGTCCTCTGCCCATTTTTCCATTGGGTTGTTGGTTTTCACGTTGTTGAGTTATATAAGTTGCTTGTATATTTTAGAGATTAAGCCCTTGTCAGTGTTATTTTGAACTATTTTCTCCCATTCTGTAAGCTGTCTTTTTGTTTTGGTTTTGGTTTCCTTTGCTGTGCAAAAGCTTGTCAGTTCAATTAGGTCCCATTGGTTTATTTTTGCTTTTATTTCTGTTGCTTTGGGAGACTGACCTGGGAAAACATTTGTAAGGTTGATGTCAGAGAATGTTTTGCCTATGTTCTCTTCCAGGAGTTGGATGGTGTCTTGTCTTATATCTAAGTCTTTCAGCCATTTTGAGTTTATTTTAGTATGTGGTGTGAGGGTGTGTTCAAGTTTCATTGCTTTGCGTGCAGCTGTCCAGGTTTCGCAGCAATACTTGCTGAAAAGACTGTCTCTTTCCCATCTTATATTTTTGCCTCCTTTGTCAAAGATTGATTGACCGCAGGTATCTGTGTTTACTTCTGGGTTCTCTATTCTGTTCCATTGGTCTGTATGTCTGTTTTTGGTACCAGTACCACACTGTTTTGATGGCTGTGGCTTTGTAATATGCTTGAAGTCTGGGAGAGTTATGCCTCCTGATTGGTTTTGGTTCTCAGGATTGCTTTGGCAATTCTGGGTCTTTTGTGCTTCCAATATACGTTTTTGGATTGTTTGTTCTAGTTCTGTGAAGAATATCATGGGTAATTTGATAGGGATTGCATTGTATCTGTAGATTGCTTTGGGTAGTATGGCCATTTTTACAATATTAATTTTTTCCACCCAGGAGCATGGAATATCTTTCCATTTCTTTTAATCCTCTTTAATTTCCTTGATTAATGTTTGATAGTTCCCAGCATGTAAGTGTTTCATCTCCTTGGTCAGGTTTATGTCCAGGTTTTTTATTTTTTGAGCAGGTGCAGTTTGAAAAGGTATTGTATTTCTGTATTCCTTTTCTAATATTTCATTGATAGTATACAGAAATGTGACTGATTTCTGAATGTTAATCTTATATCCTGCTACTTTGCTGAATTTGTTCATCAGTTCTAGTAGTTTTTGGGTTGAGTCCTTAGGTTTTTCTATATATGTAGTATCATGTCATCTGCATACAGTTTTATCTCTTCTCTTCCTATTCGGATGCCTTTAATTTATTTTGATTGTCTGATTGCTGAGGCTAAGACTTCCAGTAATATGTTGAATAACAGTGGTGAGAGTGGGCATCCTTGTCTTGTTCTAGATTTTAGTGGGAAGTCTTTCAGCTTTTCTCCATTGGGTATTATATTTGCTGTGGGTTTGTCATATGTGACTTTGATTATGTTAAGCAATGTTCTCTCTATACCCACTTTGGTAAGAGTTTAGATCATGAATGGATGTTGGACTTTGTCAGATGCTTTCTCTGCATCTATTGAGATGATCATGTGGTTTTTAACTTTTCTTTTGTTAATATGGTGTATGACTTTGATTGATTTGTGTATGTTGAACCATCCTTGTGCACCGGGGATGAATCCTACCTGGTGGTGGTGTATGATCTTTTTGATATATTGTTGGATTTGGTTGGCTTAAATTTTGTTGAGAATCTTTGAATCTATATTTATCAAAGATATTGGCTGTAGTTTTCTTTTTTGGTGGTATCTTTATCTGGTTTTGGAGTTAGGGTGATGGTGGCATCATAGAATGTCTTTAGGAGTGTTCCTTCTTCAACCTTTTGGAAAAGTTTAAGGAGGATGGGTATCAGTTCCTCTTTGTATTTTTGTTAGAATTCACCTGCAAAGCCAAATGGTCCTGGGCTTTTATTTTTAGGGAGTGTTTTTATGACATATTCAATTTCATTTCTAGTGATTAGGCTTTTATTTTTAGGGAGTGTTTTTATGACATATTCAATTTCATTTCATTTCAGTTGATCTATTTCTTCTTGATTCAGTTTTGGTAGGCTGTAAGTCTCTAGAAAGTTGTCCATTTCTTCTGGGTTGTCGAATTTGTTGACATATAACTGTTGATAGTATTCTCTTATGTTTTTTTGTATTTCTGTATTATCTGTTGTGACTTCTCCTTTTTCATTTCTTATTTTGTTTATTTGGGTTGTTTCTCTCCTCTTCTTGGTGAGTCTGGCCAGAGGTTTGTCAATTTTGTTTACCTTTTCAAAGGACCAGCTCTTGGTTTGATTGATTTTGTCTATTGTTTTTTGAATCTCTATTTTGTTAATTTCCTCTTTGATCTTTATGATTTCTTTCCTTCTGCTGACTTTAGGTTTTGCTTGTTCTTTTTCTAATTCATTTAGGTGGTGGGTTAAGTTGTCAATTCAAGATTTTTCTTCTTTTTTGAGTAAGGCCTGTATTGTTGTAAATTTCCCTCTGAACACTGCTTTTGTGGCATCCCATAGATTTTGAGTGGTTGTGTCTTCATTATCATTTGTTTCGAAGATTTTTTAATTTCCTTCTTGATTTCCTCATAGACCCATTGGTTTTTTAAGTAGTTTCTTGTTTAGTCTCCATGCATTAGGTTTTTTTCTCATTTATTTTCCTATGGTTGATTTCTAGTTTCATGCCATTGTGGTCAGAGAAGATACTTGAAATAATTTCTATGCTCCTAAATTTGTTGAGGTTAGCTTTGTGCCCCAATATGTGATCAATTCTTGAGACTGTTCCATGTGCACTTGAGAAGAATGTATACTCTGATTTTTTTGGATATAATGTCCTGAAAATGTCGATTAAGTCTAACTTTTCTATTGTTACTCTTAGGATCTCTGTTGCTTTATTGATTTTCTGTCTAGAGGATCTGTCCATTGATGTCAGTGGGGTGTTAAAGTCTCCTACTATGATTGTATACCCATCAATTTCTCCCTTTATGTCTGTTAGTATTTGTTGTATGTATCTGGGTGCTCCTATATTAGGGGCATATATATTAACGATTGTAATATCCTCTTCTTGAATGGATCCTTTAACCATTAAATAGTGTCCTTCTTTGTCTTTCTTTATAGCCTTCATTTTAAAGTCTATTTTATCGGATACAAGTATTGCAATTCCTGCTTTCCTGTCTGGTCCATTGGCATGAAGTAACTTTTCCCATCCCTTCACTTTCAATCTGTAAGTGTCCTTTGCCCTAAGGTGACTCTTTTGCAGGCAGCTGATTGAAGGATTTTGCTTTTTTATCCAATCAGCCACTCTGGGTCTTTTGATTGGAGCATTCAGTCCATTGACGTTTAAGGTGATTATTGATAGACATGTATTTATTGCCATTTTAAACCTTGTTTTCCAGTTGGTTCTATGTTTCTCTTTTCTTTTTTTTCTTTTTTTTGTTGATTTCCATTTATTTTATGCTTGAATAATTTTATTTTCAGTTTTTGTGAATGCAGTGCTCAGTTTTGATTTATGGTTGCCCTGTTTTTAAGTATGTCAACCCCTTCTTATATTGGCTTGCTTTAGCCTGATAATCATACAGACTCAAACACATCCTTAAAAAATATGAAAAAGAATCTAATTTTTCTTACTTCTCTTGCTCACGTTGTATGGTTTTGATTTCTTTTTTTTTTTTTCCTTTAACATCTTCATGTTTAGATCTGTATGCTGGCTTATTTAAGGGCTGATTTCCAAATGTGGTTTCCTCCATCCTAGATTTTCCTCCATTTTTTTTTAAATTTAGAGAAGCCCTTTCAGTATTTCTTTTAGAATGGGTTTCGTATATCTGTAATCTTTTAGCTTTTGTTGGTTGGGGAAACTATTTATTTCCTCTTCTATTTTAAATAATATTCCTGTTGGATAGAGTATTCTAGGTTGAAGATTTTTTTTCCTTTCAGCTCTTTAAATATACCTTGCCATTCCCTCCTGGCCTGTAGTGTTTCTGTAGAGAAATCAGGTGGTAGCCTTATGGAGGTTCCCTTATAATTAATACTTTGTTTTTCTCTTGCTGCCTTTAGAATCCTCTCTTTATCTTTAACTTTTGCCATTTTTATTATAATATGTCTTGGTGTGGTCCTGTTTGAGTTCAACTTGTTTGGGGCCCTCTGTGCTTCCTGTAACTCTATATCAGTATGCTTTAGATTTGGAACATTTTCTGCCACAATTTCTTCAAATATATTTTCAATCCCCTTTTCTTTTTCTTTTCCTTCCAGAATTCTTATTATGCATAGTTTGGCCTGCTTTATATTATCCCATATTTTTCATATTTTTTCATTTGGTTTTCTGTCCGCTGTCCTGTTTGGGTAATTTCCATTATTCTATCTTCCACATCACTAATTTGTTCCTCTCCATTATTCATTCTGGCCTTTATTGCCTTAAGCTCAGGTTGTATCTCTGCAAATGAGTTTTCTAGTTTTTATTGGCTCCTCCTTATATTTTCTAGTTCTTTTCTGAGGGAATCTGCATTACTGTTCATATCTTCTCTTAATACCTTTAGTATTTTCACTATCTCCCTTTTGAACTCAAAGTCTGTCAGACTGCAGAGTTTTGTTTCATTGTTGACTGCTTTAGGTGAGTTCTCCTGTTGTTTTAACTGGGAGAGGTTTCTGAGTTTTTTCATCTTGCTTGTGTTTTTCTGTGAAATATACCCCTTTGTATTTTTGGAGGGGTTACTATTTATTTTTGGTGTGGGAGTTTGAATCTTTGCTATCTCTTTCTTCTGTGCAATCAGTCTGTTATCCCCAGGATGCTCAGTGTGTTTTTGGGAAGAAGGGAGCAATGGGTAGGGCCAGCATTCACTGCCTGAGTCATTAGGCTCTCAACAGAATCAAAGACTTGCAGAAAGGTGGCACAGGTTACTCCTATTTGCAGGGCCCTGGAAAGTGATAATAAGCTCTAGGAGGATCTGCAAAGTGACCAGAGAATTTGGCTGTAGCTGCAGCAGGATGCATGAGTTCCCAGGGGGTTGAGAGCAACAACAGCTTATGTTTGATTGCAATGCCCTCCTCTGAGGTAATTGGAACTGCAGGTGGTGCCTGTTCAGGAACCCCTAGTGGGAGTAGGCCATGACCATCTCTAGTTTCAGTGATTACTGCGGTCGTGTGTCTCCATCACCTGTAGACCATGCATGAGGTGATCCATATTACTTAGCCCACATAGGAAGTGCTGTACAGGCTGTTCCTAGCTGCAGGATCCTGGGAAGTGACAGAGATCTCTCATATGGGTACTGCCATGAACATTCAGCCGTGGCAGCAGCAGGGTTCGTGTGTTCCCAAGGGTGCAAGAGCACCAATATTTGATTCAGTCACAATGCCTGCCTCTGTGATGCCCTTGAGGTGAATGGGGCTGCAAGTGGTGCCTGTTCACTGACTCCTAGTTGGGCCACTGCCACCTCTGGAGCCAGAGATAACTGCAGCAGTTTTCCCCCACCACCTGTAAATCATGCACGAAGCACCTGGTCCTGCTTAGCCCCCACAGGATGTGCTGAACTAGGTGCTCTTAGTTGCAGGTTCCTAGGAAGGGACAGTGATCAAGTGTCTGGGCCCCTCCCAGAATGTTTGGCAGTGGCAGCTACAGTGTGGTGTGCTCCCTGGGGAGCGAGAGCAACATCAGGTGCTTTTCCATTGTAGAGTCCTTCTCTGCGATGCCCCCTGAAGTGGTTGGGGCTGCAAGTGATTTTTGTTCAGTTATTCCCAGTTGTGGTAGGCCATGCCCACTTCTAGAGTCAGGGATAATTGTTGTGGTTTGCTCCTGCCACCTGCAGGTCCAGTCCATGGTGGTCTAGCAAGCAGTTTCCCACTTCTGGAGACACCAGGCCTGCAGTGGGCTAGCAAGCGACTTCTGGTCGTGAGGGGCTGCACCTGAGATGCGTAGTCTAGGGCCTGCAGGGATGGGGTGGCCCAGAGTGCTAAGGAGCAGTGGCTTGGCCTCCCGCAGTGGTGGGGGAGGAGGTGGAGGCATCCCGGAGTGTTACCAACAGCCTGCAGCTTCCCATGGGGGCGGGGGTGGCCGGAGTGAGGCTTCTGGTCACACCCTTGGGGCATGCTGTGCTGGGGGATGCTCTGTCCTCTGTGAGCCATTGGGGCAAGTGTGCGCTCGGGTGCAAGGAGTTTTCTATGGCTGCGGCTAGCCCCTTCTCCTCTCCCCTCCCCAACAATGGCACCTTATCTCTCCTGTGGCTCCGGACCTTCTCCTGGGCTCCCTCTGCCATGGCTTTCCACTTCCCAGCCCTTAGTGTACCACTTCTCCCACCTAAGGCAGCACTGCTCCCTAGTGCCTTAGGCTGTCTCCACACCACCAATTCCAGCCCGCTCCCAGGGACTGACCTCCAGAGTCTTAAGTCTCACTGCCAACCCCCACCTGAGCTTCTCAGGCTGTGGTGTCTGCACCAGTGGTTCAGATGATCTGTGCTTCTCTCACTCTGCTTTTCAGTTCTCAGTCCAGCTGCTGCGCTTTCCTTGGCGTCTTGGATATCTCTCCGACTCTGCTGATCTTTCCCTTTATGTGGCTTCCCAGGGTGTGGGTTCCCTTTCTCCTTCACAGCTACCTCTCGGGAATGCTTGTCCTGCTCTGATTCCTTTTCTCTCTCCCTTTTTTCTTTTGTTCTACCCAGTTATGTCAAGAGTTTCTTGCCCTTTTTGGAGGTTTAAGTTCTTCTGCCAGCATGCAGTTGACATCCTGTGTGAGTCGTTTTACATGTAGATGTGGTTTTTTTGAGGTGTTTGTGGGAGAGGGTGAGCATGTCCTCTTACTCTTGCACCATCTTGTCTGAATGTGCCTTTTCTTGATTGGACATTTGCTTGGTTGCTATAGACCTTTGGCTGGTTTTCAGAGTATTTTGTTTTGTTTTGTTTTGCTTTTTATGGCCACATCCATGGCTGGGGTTGAATCAGAGCTGTAGCCGCCAGCCTATGCCAAACCCCCCATAGCAACACCAAATCCTAAGCTGTGTCTGCAACCAACATCACAGCTCTTGGCAGTGCTGGATCCTTAACCCACTGAGCAGGGCCAGGGATCAAACCTGCATCCTCATGGATACTAGTCAGGTTCATTTCCACTGAGCCACAGTAGGAAATCTATGGTTTCCAGAGTTTTTATTAAGGTGTTTTAATTAATGTACTACTTTTTTTTTTCCCCCTTATGGAGGAATATGACTTGGAACATCCTAGGCCACAATATTCTTGATGACTTTATTTTAGTTTTGACTCAAATGCTTTTAGAATATAATAGAGTATTGCCATGTCAAAGGAAGGGACTAATTTGTTACATGACTTTTATGTGTATCATGTGGTACCAGTAAGTACCCTGTTAAATTAATCTTTAAAAGAAGTTTCAAAAAAAAAAAAAAGAAGTTTCAGTAGTTCACTAGTGGTGAAATAAGTTAAGAATCTGGCATTGGCACTGCAGTGGCTCGGGTCACTGCTGAGGCAAGTGTTCGATCCCTGGCCCAGGAACTTCCACATGCCACAAGCGTTGCAATAGAAAAGTTTCAGTAGATCTGCCAGTTTTTGCTCATTAAAAATAATGCTATCAGGAGTTCCCTTCGTGGCTCAGTGGTTAACGAATCCGACTAGGAACCATGAGATTGTGGGTTCGGTCCCTGCCCTTGCTCAGTGGGTTAACGATCCGGCGTTGCCGTGAGCTGTGGTGTAGGTTGCAGACTCGGCTCGGATCCTGCGTTGCTGTGGCTCTGGCGTAGGCCGATGGCTACAGCTCCAATTAGACCCCTAGCCTGGGCTCCATATGCCACGGGAGCGGCCCAAAGAAATAGCAAAAAGACAAAAACATAAAAAAATAATGCTATCAAATAATACCATTTTCTTACCTCAGTTTTATTCTAGTTTTCTGGTTTTAATCAGTATATTTTTTTAAACACAGAACAGTGATATAACCTCACTTTTGAATGAATGAGTGCACATTATGGTACTTAAGGAACTATGGTTGTTTGGGGTATGATTTCAGCATTGTTATAAAAGAATTTCAATGACTGACAAGTATATTATAAACCTGCCATCACTGGGAAGGCAGAACTAGCAAGGTCTTCATGTCCACATTTTTCCTTCTACACTGTTTGCTACTACTCTAATATATGATGAAGAGAGAAAGTTGCTCAGACTACGTTACTTTTATTGGTAAATCAAATCCACCTACTTTTGTCTCTGTGTCTTAGCATCAGAGTTAGTTTGAAATTAATTCCATGTAAGCAATATTTAATCAATATGTAGCACCACTCCACATGTTAAGTAATATGCATCTGATATAGAGGTGTTTGTGTGATTTTATTTATGCCTCCTGTTACATTTAATTAAAAAAAGAAAACTTGAAATGTAAGCAGCAGTTTTAGTGAAATAAATACTGTGCTGAAAATGTTGATTGTGAGCTATTAATTACTTTTCTGTAGCCACATCCCTCACCCTAAATTAGAAAAAACTGATGATGACCATCCTCAAGAATTTCTAAAAGCATTTATTTAACAAAAAATTAAAAAGAATTGAAAGGAAATGTGGGGATTATCATCGATTAATTTAGGCATGTTTATTTTCCCCAAGATTACACCTCAGATGTCATTTATGATTTTTTCTTAAACACATGGCTTTTAAAACAAGAACACTTACAATTAATTTTATATCAAGTGAATTGTGTGTTTAAAGTATGCTTGAGGAAAAAGTATCCCTGGACATACTAGCCATGTAAACCAAGTACAATGCTTTGCTTTACAATGCTGAATAAATACAATGCTCAATCAATGTTAGTGGGAGTTATTAAAGAAGATATGAATGCCCATTTATCTAAACAACTATACTATAAAACTTAGATTTATTTTATATCGACATGTTTATTTTCAAGAAAACAGAACATATAATAGTCTTTCTAATTACATATTTTTCTGATAGAAAAAAAGACAGAGAAGTAATTATATTGGAATATTGGAATAGAATTTGGGACAATTACTCTAAAGCTTAGATTCTGTGGCATATAGAACTCCTTTGCTTATTTAATGATAAGAAAAAATCTGAGCATTGTATTCTGAAATCAGGGTTCATGTCATAGCCCAGTAGGATTGTGAGGTGGAATAATTTTCCCTGGAAAGAATGACACCTTCCCAACCTAAGTGCTAGGGAAATGTTTTGTATCAATGAATACAGCAGAAAACTCCTAGCAAGTTTTATTGATCTGGAAAATGAATAGCAACTTTATTGATATTGTATCACTGACGGTTTCTCTCTTTATAGAGCCATAATGTGTAGTGAGTGAATTAAGATGAAAACAAGCTGATACCCTGTAAATTCAAATAAGCAAAAATCATAATCTTCATTATAGCAGGAAGAAGTAAATATAAGGTGCTTTAAATTTTTAAGTTTCATTGCATTTTTTTTCCTGCCAAATGAACTCAATTAATACAGCTAACGTAGACTTACCCTAGTTTCATTAAATTGCTATATATTTCCTTCATTTCACTTCCATCACTGAGTTATAAGACTCTTTGATAGCTCATGTTGGCTTCCTCCCCTTCATGGAAGCCATATCAAGCAAGTTTTTTTTCACAAAACCACACACGTACATATATTTGTCTGTGATAATTTCAAGTAAAAATCCATGGTTTATCATTTATGGCAGCTCAAAGGACCTTTTATAGACTGTTCTCTCCTAAGTAATAAGGCTAAATCCCTTCAGTTTAATTCACATAACTTGTTTATTTTCTTAGAGGAAATATAAAGTACCTATAGTAAAATAAAATAAATAAGTAAAATACCTATATTCCAGATTATCCACAGGGAAAGTTGGAAGATAGATGAATATTTTCCTCATTTTCATTTTTTTATCCTTTTTTTCGGTGTCCCATTTGCCTTGTGTTCCAGTATCCCTTTGCTCTGCTGTTTTACTCCCTGAATCAGTTGTATTTTAAGTTTTGGATAAAAAGAATTTGACAAATTACTTCCAATTAAATTCAAAGTAACAGTTAAGCTCTACCTCATTATGGCATGTTTGCTTTAAATAAGGAATATGGCATAGCTGGGCAAGAATTATAGTGGGTTTTTTTTTGTTGTTGTTGTTTTGGTTTTTTTTTTGGTTTTTAGGGTACCCATGGCATATGGAGGTTCCCAGGCTAAGGGTCGAATAAGAGTTTCAGCTACCAGTCTACACCACAGAAGAATTATAGTCTCTTATGACAAAGACTAGAGGCAATTTAGCTACCCTAAAATTCATGTGATCATAAAATTTGAAATTTGTTGTTCAAATCAAGAAATCCTTGTTAGTGAAGAGGGCACCATTAGTAGCTGCATAGGGATAATAGTACAAACTGGGACTATCCCTAACTGAAATATATGGTCCCCCAAACTAAAATGTGGTCTTCTACTCTAGGCTTCTGTCTCTAGAGTATCCAGTCCTACATGTGGTTTTTCACAATTTGCAGACATAGGCTGTCTTGCAAAACTTCAAGTCAAGGCAAATGGATGATATTGCTCATTAACGTATCCCTGAGATGGCTTAGAAATCCTAGGGTAGGGAATTTTCCGAATATCAGTACAGAAAATGTGGTTGGTATTAGTACAGTATATGGCTAGCACAGTATGTGGTTCCTTGAAAAAGGAAGAGAATTTGATTTCTTCTCATTTCTACTCTTCAAACACCAAATCACTCTATGAATCTATGTTACTTCATTGAGCCTCTACTTCCTTGTCTGCAGAGCAGCAGGGGAAAGTAATTAGACTAGGGGATGCCTAAAGGTATTTCTAGCACTAATACTCTGAGTCTGAACAAGAGTTCTGATAAACTTACTGCTTCCACTAAAAACAGCACAAACTGAAAAAGTCATTTCTATATAAATGATGTAAATTTTTAGATCTCTCTAATAATGGTTGAAGAGACAGTTGACAGAAACCTGCAATTCCATTTTTCTCCTATTTATTGTCTTTGTTCACATGACAAGTAAGCTTGATCTCCATCCAAAGTGAGATGCCATTTGAAATTTGGGTAGAAGAGTTTTTGTTTAGAGCACGATGAATGTTAGTGCAGCATGTGACCCCTTTTATTGATCGTGAAGTGAAAATAAGGGCACTAGTTTTTTTTGTTTGTTTTTTTTTTTCCTTCAGGTCTATTCCTAAGGTGTCACTTAAACGTGTTATCTATAATGATTCTGTACTTTTTATACTGAAAGAAAAAATATCACCCTGGGGACTCTGGCATGGTTTCTGGCAGTAATAATGACAGCTCTGGAATTGTTTTCTCTTTGCTTTTGCAGTAATGGATGGTGTCTGGCTCTCTGAGAGGTCCACTCAGTTTCTCTGATTCTATGATAAGAAGGTAGCATAGCTTAGGGCTAAGGTTAAGCAAAAATAAATATAATGATTAGTATTAAGGATAACTTTGAAAGTAAAATAATACATGCATACATTTATAAGTATATAACATAAAAATCATTTTATAATGGAACATATACATTTAAATCAATTAGAAGCAAATAGATCAAACTTCAGATCTTGGCTTCACTGGTATTGCCTTTGTAACCTTAGACCAAATTATTTATTCTCTTTGAGCTTAGTTTCCTCATATAGAAAATGTACTTTTAACATCTAACTCAGAGAAGAGTTGAAAAAATTAAGATATATAAGTACAGTTGCTGCAGTCATTGTAATGTTACAGATTTCATACCAGTTACTGTTCTTGCCAGAGAATCTTGAACAAATGCAATCAAGGAACTGCTACTTCCATCTCTCTTCTTTGAATCAAGGCGTATTTTCTAAACTTTGTGTATATCAGACTCTCATAATCCATTAGCATGTCATCTCTCCCCTTACCCCAACCCCAAATGGAAACATTAATGTCACTAATTAACAAGTTGTGGTAATTCACAAGATAGGGAATATTTTTCAAGACACCAATGCTAAGTACTTGATGCTCATTAGAGCAATTGTGTTGCATCTTTTAAGAGTATAACTTTTTTTTAAAGTATTTTTTAAGTTTATAGTCTTTTTTTTTTTTTTTTTTTTTTGCCATTTCTTGGGCCGCTGCCACAGCATATGGAGGTTCCCAGGCTAGGGGTCAAATCGGAGCTGTAGTGCTGGCCTACACCATAACCACAGTGATGTGGGATCCGAGCTGCATCTGCAACCTACCCCACAGTTTACGGCAACGCCGGATCCTTAACACACTGAGCAAGGCCAGGGATTGAACCTGCAACCTCATGGTTCCTAGTCGGATTCGTTAACCACTGAGCCACAACGGGAACTCCCATAGTCATTTTTAGTAAAGAGAGAAAGACTATGTGCCCATTCTGGTCGTGAATACTTGAATACAAACTATGTTACTATCTTTAGCAGAATAAATTAAAAAAATGTAAGATGGAACACACCATGTTCCAGAAATCCCCCAAATCATTTGACAGTGATGGATGCACTGTGGGAGGAGAACATTGAGGTGATGAAAAGACTGTTTGTATGGCACTTTAGGCTTCTACTGAGATAGATCAAGAAATGTCTCACTACCTCAATATTGTATAATACGTTGTAAAAGGCTTCTCCGGGACATTGTTTTGACTTGTATTGCTTTAGAGTCAACCTCGGTTTCCAATATTATCTTCTATCATTTCATGTTGTTATAGAGGGAATCAAATATTTGTGGCTAACTGTAAAGTGTTCTCTATAAAAAAAAAAAAAAAAAGGTGAAAGAAAATGATGATGAGGCAGGAGTGGATTTGTGCCTAGATATTTAGGATCCTGTTGTGTAGTCTCAGTGGTATCTAGGTGCTTTGAAGCTTTGGATGTTAGTTTTTTGTTAATTTTTAAATTAATTTTGATAAAATTGAAATTAAAAGGAAAAGAGATACGAGGTTTGAGACATTTTTTTATCTTATTTGTAATTGTGAAGTTGAGTTCTTGCTCACTTTCCTTTTCTTAACTTACCCCTACCTGTCCTCTGGGCTGGGAAGAATACCATAGAATACCATCCAGCTTAAAATCCTTTTCCAAATACCCATATACAAAAAGAATTAATTCCCAAAGAGAAAAGTAAAATTTATATTTTAAATGCACTATATTTTTATAATGATTTTTATTTTTTCCATTATAGTTGGTTTACAGTGTTCTGTCAATTTTCTACTGTACAGCAAATGACCCAGTCTCACACACACACACACATTCTTTTTCTCACATTATCCCCCATCGTGTTCCATCACAACTGACCAGATATAGTTCCCTGTGCTATACAGCAAGATCTTATTACTTATCTACTCCAAATGCAGTAGTTTGCAGCTATTAACCCCAAGCCCCCAGTCCATCCCACTCCCTCTCCCACCCCCTTGGCAACCACAAGTCTGTTCTCCAAGTCCATGTAAATGCACTATATTTAACATAGTACCTTCTCATTGAAAGAATATTTTTCTAACCACATGGCATAAAGATTTTCAGTCTTCCATTTTCCCTATTGCACTTTATTCTTTTGTGTAATCCTAGAAGCACCCTTCATTTTTAGCAAGCAGCCAATAATCCAGACCTTTTAAAACCTTGCTCTCCTGCAAGGCTGAGTTTTCACTACTGCAAAGTACGTTTAAATTAGAATAGACTCTATTTTTCTAGTAATCCTCAAGTGACTTTACAAACATACCAATCTTTCATTTACGCTTAGGTCACTGATTTTGATACCTTGATCACCAAGAACCTAAAAAAGATTCTAAAGGGTTATGAAATTTAAGAATAGATATCACATGGGTTTTTGCACATAATAAATTTGCTCTTATATTAAGCATAAAGCTTGCTGGTTTTATCATCTGCTTTTCCAGACTATGAAGAGTTAGAAAGCAGCAGAATCTGTTTAAATCAAATGTCCTGGCAGGGTCCAAAAAGGACAGCTGACAGAATAGCAATGGATAAAATAAAAGACACAGGCAAATGTACAGATGAGAACATTTACAAAAATGAAATTATTGTGGTATTGAGGTAAATTCCTTAGGCACAGAAAAATACATTTATGCCCAGGTTATTATGTTTAACAAAGACATGAATGTATGATGAATTTTAAAAATGAACTTTCACAAGTCATTTGCTGGTTTCTATTAGGTATGTTCCTTCAGGTTCATAAGTTCTCTTGTGTGACTTCAGAAGTGCTTTGGTAGCAACATAAGCACATAAAGTAGCATTATGGTAATCCTCTAAGTATTTCCAGGTAACCCCCTTTAAAAGCATCAGATGATACTGTATTCATGTGGTAAATATAATATTTCCAGAGACTCTTCTATAGATCAGGAACATGGTCTGACTCTAAGGAAAACTGTGAACTCCTAACCTGGAGGAACAAAAGTCTATATATGACCTGGGTCCATACTAATATTCATACTGAATGTCCCTTTTCCCACTTAAAAACGTTAAATGGGGTAACATAGATGGAATTTTTTTTGGCACATGAGAGAGATTCAATCAGTGTTTGTTGATATTGATTCAACTCACTGTTCCATTTATTCTTAACAACCTAATAAAGCAAAAATTATCCAACATCCTTGGTGACCTTCAACATGTGGCTAAAACTCTTGATCTCAAATTCATTAACTTTAAGATAGGTATATAAACACCTAACTTATAGGGTTATTGTTAAGATTCAATAAAGAAAGTTTTATTGGAAATGCATAGTATGTAGTTTGTATTGACTGTTCTCTGTTCTATCATTTTAAGTGAATATTTTCAGAGCATCAGATGAAAGAGCCAGAACATCATGGTGGAATATGTTTGGCTTGCTTGTTTGGAGTTTAGTTATGTCATTCTCATAATTTAAGCATCATTTACTTTTCTGCAAATTAATGCAAAATAGTTTGTAGTATCCTGTTGGGAGCATTGGAATAGAACATGTACTCAGTGGTGCCAGGATTTCATTTTATGCATGATTATTAAATAAATCTATATTGTTGCACTGGACTTCTGTAATGCATAATCAGAATTCACACTTGGGTTCCATATCTTTTTTTGTTTTTGTTTTTGTTTTGTCTTTTTAGGTCCACCTTTGGCATACGGAGTTTCTCAAGCTAGAGCTCGAATCATAGCTATAGCCACTGTCCTATGCAACCGCCACAGCAATATGGGACATAAGTGTCATCTTTGGCCTACACCATAGCTCAAGGCAATGCCAGATCCTTAACCCACTGATCAAGGCCATGGATCAAACCTGCATCCTCAGGAATACTAGTCAGATTTGTTTCTGCTGAGCCATGATGGGAACTCTGGGCTCCACATCTTGTTAACAGCTTGTCCCTGCATCAAAATTCCGCTAAGGATAACTGTGTACTTCGTAGTGTCTTTTGACTTTTGCCCTTCTCCGGTTTTTTGAGTATCTAATTTCAGGGCAGTGTTCAAGATAAACAATGTGGCTAATATGTGTAGGCAGGACAGACCTTTAAGGGTAGGTAGTTATCAAGGAAGGTTCAGGAATAGGGTAGAGTAGAATGTGAACGATTTGCCTGAGAAGCATTAGCTAAGCCTGCCTGTGGTCATCAAACAGGTTCCAGGGGCAGCAAATCAGAAAGCAAGTAACAAGGACCCTCTTACTGGCAAATGGATTTTGGAGAGGAAATTCAAATCCTAAAAGGATCAGTGGGAGTGAGAGATAAAGTTACAAAGCTTATCAAATTCTTCAGAATATTTCTAGATAATGAAAAAAAGATTCAGATATATTAACAGTAATTTAGTTAATATAACTGAAATGCAGAGCATTCCTCATCATGAGTAAGATAAGAATTTGTCATAGAACAAATAACAAGGCTGGAATGAAAACCATAAGAAATGTAATTAATCAGCAAGTGGTGTTTGTGTTCTAAACACACTGTGTTAGACCCAGGGAGGTTTATAAATGTAGTTGAACATTGAAAGAGCCTTAAAGAAGTGTATAATGTAGATGAAGAAATATAATTTTTCATTATAGAGGAATAAAACATTATTTAAAAATTCTAAAGGTTATGACAATCTGGTACATTATATGAACTAAGGTGAAAAAGAGCAATTTGTTGTTCATCTCTTAAATGCAATCTTGCCAATTTGTAAATTCACATCAAGTGAGTTTTCCCAATAGTTTTCTCTTTACCTACTATAAACCTGAACAACATTGAGAGAAATTGATAATTATAGTCTCTGTCATTTTTCTTGTAAAATATTCTCATTAAGATTCACTTTGTGGTACTCTGCCTGGATTGCTAATTCTTTTCAATGCGAATGCTTTGGCTGAGTTGTACTATTAATCAAAATGTATGCCTCTCAGCAACTTTTTCTATGAGGAGCAAAAAAAGTAGTGATGACTCAAGAGGAAAAAAAGAACTATTAATATGAAATCTGTATACAGAGTTTCTTTTTTTTTTTTTTCCCTGGTGTGAAAGCTAGTTTTATATTCCTGGAACTGGTGTTTACATTAAAATTTTCTTTGCGACAATATTGAGGATTTAAGATTTTGGTGTGTGATTTAGTATCATTCATATATCTGAAGACTTCACTATGTGCTTTGATAGCATTTGCGTCCTCTTTGAAAAGCCTTTCATTTTACTACATGATGAGATTCTTTACTGGTCTTGGTCAAATTTCTGTGTCCATGTAAAATATCCTACACAGAGATTATGAACACTTGTTGAACTCTTGTGACAAGTTTTTTTCTCCATATCCCTAACTTCATGCATTTCCATGATGCATTTCTTCTCTGCTTTGTCAATGGAATTATCTCTGTGATCAATCATGTTTGCTTACGATTTAAATGACTGCTTACTAACTCTTCAGCAATTTCAGAGAAGTTGTCTTTTCTCATAGATTGCAGAAAATTATTCCTAACTTCCATAATTCTGGAAGCTCCAAAACTAAGGAAATGGTGAGGAAAAGGCTTTTGGAGTATATAATTTCAAATAAACACCCATGAGGGATGGATGTAAGATGAGTCATAGCATGTATGTATGGTAAGACTGGCGATCTTTCATAATGGAAGAAGTCGTTTGCCCCCAAAGAATCTTTATTCCAAATCATTTCTTGTACTTGCAAGCATTCCTTGAATTAGAAGTTATAGATTAACAAATATTCCATACATCTACATGTCCAGTTGGTGCCACATATATCCGAGAAAATAATCTCCATGGGTCTCCAAAATGATAGTTTGGGAGGGAGAGAGTTTGAATCTTGGTTCCAATATGTATATCCATGGATGGTTTTTCACAGAAAACAGCCACTTCTTTGTAATTCTGGAAAGAGAGTGGTCAGAGATGAGCAAAAACCTGACATCAAAGGAGACTTCAGAAAGTCCAAATTTCTCTTGTGGTGTTCTCTCCAGAATTTTGATTTATTTCTCTTCCTCCTCATAAATATCTTTATGCTTTTGGGAGAAATGTGCTACTTGCCTCTGAGGTAGAAGACACAGAGTGGATAGAGACTCTCAGAAAGTTCTGGTGAGACTGTCAGTGAGGCACCCGACTGTAGAAGTAACTCTTGGGTTAGATAGAGGAAGAAGTAAATAAATAGGCTGAGGAGTGAAGCCAGCCTCTGTAGCCAGAGTTGGGTTGAATCTTGGTCTTAGCACAAACCAGCATGTAACCTCAGCAAGTTCTTTTCATTTGCTCATCTCTAAAATGGCAATGATAATAGTCCTTACTTTAATAAAGCTGGTGTGGTGTGGTGATTGAAAGGCATAATGCTTGTAAAGTACCTATTGTACCCAGCAAAAGAAACACTCAAAAATTACAAGCCGATATCACATCGAAAAAATGTGCTAACAAATGCTTGTTATTATTTGGGAAACAAAGAGTTTGAGGATAAAAAATGAAATGGAAGAAAATACATGGGGTATAGGACACACTATAAGGTGGACATACTAAGATGTTGAGCTGACTGAGTCTTTCAGGATGAATGTGACCACGTGGCACATAAGGATACAGGGCCTTCCAGATGGGGGTCAGCACCAGCAGAGAGAATAGCACGTGGGTACAAGATTCCATGTTGTGGACAGGGAACTACGAAATGGTTAGTACTGTAAGAGGATAGTGTGCAAGGCAAGGGGAGGTGGAAGATGGGATTTCAGAACTAGGTAAAGCCAGTATCATGAACACTGCAACATTTTATGAAGTCGTTCTACCTGCCCCTATGGACAGTGAAATGTCATTGATGGATTGTAATAAGAGAATAACACAGCCTCCCCAACTGTGGTGAGAGAAAAGATTTAAATAATACGTGTGTCATTCTTATTTAAGTCCCTGCTTAAAACCCTTTCCTTGTGCTATTATTATTCTTATTTTATCCACTTTGTGTTTATACCCATCTTTTTCCCTCTTAGGCTCCTGACTTTAATTGCATCCTGAACTCATGCGTTAGTTTTGATTGTGTATCTTTGTTGTTTGTCATTAAACAACAAAGCTGTTTGGGTTTCTTATTATATGATTATAATTTTCCTGTAAGCACACTAGAGGAAGAGTAGATTTCTTCTTATTGTCGAAACACAACCATTTAGATAGGAAATCATGCTTATGTTCAGGATACCTTGTAAATCAGAGTTTTCCTTATGAAATATATTGGATTTATTTTTAAATATGTATTCACTTTTATCAATATTGTTTATCAGAGAGAACAAAGAACTACTTTGATAATCCAATATACAACAGCAGACATACAATCCTCATATTCTGGAAAAACTGTGAACTCAGAAACACTTCAGTGTTAAATGCCTTTTGTCCCTAAACCAGTGTCCCCAACCATGTGTTTCTTATAACTCATATTATGTCTATGTGAAAAGCATGATGATTTCCTATCAGCAAAACAAAGGGAAGTTTAAACCTCAGGAAGTGGAAAAGCACAGAGAAAGTTAGTGAAGGGTTCGGAAAGTATACTAGAAACATCAAGGATAGGATGATTTCAGGAAGTGCTTAGTGCTTGTTCTTAATACTAATGGTTGCATTCTGAAATTCAGAAAAGGAAGCTGAGAGGTGTTGAAAATGTTTCACATTGTGTTCTAGCAGATGGTTAAGTAGCATTATTTTGTTAACTCATTCATCTAAAGCTTTTTTCATCTGTATTAAAATTGTCCCAAAGGGAAAAAGTAGTTTCAGAAATGTTTGTGATCTTTTATTTTAGGGGGAAAAATCCATTTTCTATGATTTCTGTCAAGTGCAAAAACCTATTCAAGGGAATTAGCTGTGATAATTCACTGCTTTGAATTCATTCCTTTTGCAGTATTACTTCCCACACTTTCATTTTATCTCATTCAGTCCATGTGTCTTTATCTTGAAGTTGCATGATCAAAAATCCAGACAAATTATATATATTCAAGGTGTATATGTATATATATATATATATATATATATACACATATATACACACACACACACATATGTGTGTATGTCTGTGTGTATGTATATGTATGTATGTATGCATGTATATTTAGATTCTGTGTATCACGAATAACAAAAGTCTATGTAAAATGTAACATCTGAATACCTACTTAAAAAATTATTATAGTTGACTTACATTATTGTCAGTTTCTGCTGTACAGCAGTGACCCAGTCATATATATATACACACATATATATATATATATATATATATATACTTTTTCTCATATTATCTTTCATCATGTTCTCTCACCAGTGATTAGATATAGTTCCCTGTGGTATAGAGCAGGACTTCATTGCTTATCCATTCTAAATGCAATAGTTCACATCTATTAACCCCAAACTCCAAGTCCATCCCACTCCCGCCTCCTCCCCCTTGGCAACCACAAGTCTGTTCTTCATGTCTGTAAGTCTGTTTCTGTTCTATAGATAGATTCATCTGTGCCCTGTTTTATTTTTTTTTAAATGATTTTTATTTTTTCCATTATAGTTGGTTTACAGTGGTCTGTCAGTTTTCTACTGTACAGCAAAGTGACACAGTCACACATATATATACATTCTTTTTCTCACATTATCCTCCATCATGTTCCATCACAAGTGACTAGATATAGTTCCCTGTGCTATACAGCAGGATCTCATTGCTTCTCCACTCCAAATGCAATAGTTTGTGCCATATTTTAGATTCCGCAAATAAGTAATATTATATGATATCTGTGTTTATCTGACATCACTTAATACGAAAATCTCTAGTTGCATCCACATTGGTGCAAATGGCATTATTTTGTTCTTTATTATTGTTGAGTAGTATTCCATTTTATATATGTACCACATCTTCTTAATCCATTCATCTGTCAGGGGACATTTAGATTGTTTCTATGTCTTGACTATTGTGAATAGTGCTACAATGAGCATAGGGCTGCATCTTTTTGAATGAAATTTGTGTCTGGATATATGCCCAGGAGTAGGATTGCTATATCATATGGTAGTTCTACATTTAGTTTTCTGAGGAAACTCCATATTGTTTCCATAGCAGTGGTACTAGTTGACATTCTCACCAGCAGTGCAGAAGGGTCCCATTTTCGCCACACTCTCTCTAGAATTTATTTAAAGTCTTACTAATGATAGTCATTCTGACCATGTGAGGTTGTACCTCATTTTAGTTTTAGTTTTGATTTGAATTTCTCTAATAATTAGTGATATTGAGAATTTTTTTCATATGCCTGTTGGCCATCCATATGACTTCTTTGGAGAAATGTCTATTGAGGTCTTCTGCCTATTTTTCAATTTGGGTTGTTTGTTTGTTTGCTTGTTTTTTGCTGTTGAATTGTATGAGTTGTTTGTGTATTTTGGAGATTAAGCCCAATTGTCCATTGCATTGTTTGCAACTATTTTTTCCATTCTGTTGGTTGTCTTTTAATGATTTTTTTTATGGCTTCCTTTGCTGTGCAAAAGCTTGTAAATTTGATTAGGCCCCATCAGTTTACTTTTGTTTCTATTGCTATTGCCTTGGGAGACTGACCTCAGAAAACATTTGTATGGTTGGTGTCAGATTATGTTTTGCCTATGTTCTCTTCCAGGAGTTTTTTGGTATCTTGTTTAATGTTTAAGTCTTTAAGCCATTCTGAGTTTACTTTTGTGTGTGGTGTGAGGATGTGTTCTAGTTTCATTGATTTACATGCAGCTGTCTAGTTTCCCTGGCATCACTTGCTGTAGAGAATTGAGCACCTACTTTTGTCATAGGCTTTCTCATCTCTGCTCTACCAGCTCATGTCCATCATTTGCCTGCTCACTGATTTTTAAATACATTATTTTGCAGGAATTATATTAGTCCTTGTCAAAATTTTGTTTGAGTTTGCTGCTTGAAGGTGTCCTATGTGTCTGAGGTCCCCCCCACCAAGGAAGAGGGGTAATGGACATTGCTTAAAATTAAGTACAGGGATGAAAAAACATTTTAGCAAAGTAACTGCAAAAAGAAACAGACAAAAATGATGGAAAGAAAATTGGTTTGTGTTTTTATGTACTGAGATTTATTATTTGTGAATCTGAGAATCTTGAGAGTTAAAAAAGTGAAATAGTAAGACTAGTGTCTTAACCAGAAATCATTCATCCTACCATGTTTGCTCTTCTAAATAACCTCTGTAAAAGGTTATTCTTTACTGCCAGTGACACTCGTATTACTCAAGAATGCTTTTGACTTGTGTTGCTAAGAGCCTAGTTTCAGGCCTTCAGTCCATCTTAGTCTTTTTTGTCCTCTAGTGTTATCCATCCTACCATGAATACAGGCAGACTGCAGGACAGCTTGAGCAAAAATTTAAGGCATGGGTCAATATTCAATATCTACATAGTTCAGAAGAGCCATCCGAAAGATTAAAAATGACACTATTCAGAAAAAAAAAAAAAAAACCTTGAATAGTGAATTGCACTGACACTCAACAGAGAATTAGAAAGCTATTTAAATAAGGTGCCATGAGCTCTGGAGGTAGTTTTTGCCAAAGGGAAGTTCTAAAAGTATCTTGAGTAACAGGAGGATCAGTAAAATAGAGGACTCAACACACATTTGGATGAGTATATTCTAGTGTTAGCAAGAAATCTGGTATGATTTTATAAAAATGTGAATTAAACATTTTTAATTTTATGAAAAAAATTTCAGAGTTTCCCCTCTAATCTGTGTAGCTATTTGAAACTATTTAAAAGTAAATATCTTTAAAACCAAAGAAGTGACAAAAATGAAATTCTTGGAATTAAAAATGCATCTGAGGGTTTCATTCACTTCATAATTTAAAAGACTGTATTCAACAATTTACTTTCAAGCAGAACAAAGAGACCAAAATTTGCATCATATTTTCCTATTATAATAGCACGTTCATATTACCTCCAGCATTCATCTATTCCTCCATTTCACACATCCGGAAAATATCAGTTCAATACCTGCTGTACAGAGTATTACATGATGAAATGCTATGTACCTCACCATATTTTATCCTCTCATATGAATATCTCTCCCAATAAGTTGAATTTCTTGAGAGCAAGGATGCCTTATTATTTACTCTCTTATCCTTAATGGCTGGTATAGTGCTCAGAATATATAGGATGATGAGAAAATGATTAATAAATAAAAATGGTTTTTAAAAACCATTTACAAAATTTTATAGTACATTACGTATTGCCTTTTGAATTCTTATGCCAGTATCATCTTCCTCAAATCCACCATGTATATTTTTGTAAGAGTTCTTGATCTCAAACACAGACTCAAGACTGCCTCCAGGTTCCTATATTTGGCATACATTTGGGTTTTCTCATTTTGCACAATAAAGTGCATATCTTTTTTTTTTTTAGGGCCACATCCGTGGCATTTGGAGGTTCCCAGGCTAGGGGTTGAATCAGAGCTATAGCTGCCGGCCCATACCACAGCCACAGCAATGCCGAATCCTTAACCCACTGAGTGAGGCCAGGGATCAAACCCACAACCTCATGGTTCCTAGTTGGATTCGTTTCTGCTGTGCCACGATGGGAACTCCTAAAGTGCATGTCTTAAGGGAAACATACAAAACCTATTATTGTTTTATACCTATTTTTTCAGTTTGAACTTCTCCTGCTCTCCCATTACATTCCTTTTTCTTTTTTTTTTCTTTTTTTTTTTTTTTTTTGCCGTGACTCTGGGAATTTACACATGCTTTTGTATTTTGCCCAGACTTTTCTTCTCTCTTGGGTATAGCAAAATTCTACTCCTTCTTCAAGATCTATCTCTGTCATTTCCATGTTTTGAAAGCTTCCCCTTGTATGCAGTCACTCTGCCTAATTTATACTTCTATTGAAATACTCTCCAAACCATGTTCTGAGGAAACTGTAGAATACAATAACAAATGTTATTGCAGGGACTTTCCTCTAGTCCAAAAATTTGAGAAATTGTAAATTAAAAAAAAAAAATTCACAGGTGTTTTTATTCTAGGAAAGTCAGTGTCTTTTCAGTTCTTGTGCTCACTGTGAATGTTTTAAGAATGAGCTATATAATATACGGTGTTTCCCGTGTATATTTCTCTAGGAAACCCATTTTTTTTACACAATGCAGAGCATCTATGGGACTCAGGTATTCTACTACTTGTAGTTTGTGAAAGCTCTGTTCTATTATTTTACTTATTGTAATTACTTCCTTACAGCCCGTGTGCTTCTTGAGGTCAGAGGCTGTGTACTAGGTATTACTATTTGCTCTTTACTTAGTAAAATGTGGGAGTTCCCGTCATGGCTCAGTGCTTAACGAATTCGACTAGGAACCATGAGGGTGCGGGTTTGGTCCTGGCCTTGCTCAGTGGGTTAAGGATCCGGTGTTGCCATGAGCTGTGGTGTGGGTTGCAGACACGGCTCAGATCGTGCCTTGCTGTGGCTGTGGTGTAGGCCAGTGGCTTCAGCTCCGATTAGACCCCTAGCCTGGGAACCTCCATATGCCGTGGGAGTGGCCCTAGAAAAGGCCAAAAGACAAAAAACCAAAAACTTAGTAAAATGTGGATGATTGCTTGAATATAGACTTAGTTTATAAATGAAATATTCTAAATCACGTCAATATAAAGATAAGAAAAGTAGTTTTTTTTTTCATCTGTCTTATTTGTTGTGATTTTGTTTGATGTAGGACCTGTAAACACTGGATAAATTAGTAATTAATGGAGTCTGTAAATAAAATGAAATAGAGGGCTCAACACACATTTAGATGATGTTATTCCAGTGTTAACAAAAAATTTGGTGCGTGTTTTTAGAAATGTGAATTGGACCATTTTACTCATTTGAAAAAATTTTCAGTTTCCCTTATAATCTATGTAGCATTTCTTTTTCTTTTTTGGCCACCCCACATCATATGGAGTAACAGGACCAGGGATCTGATCCGAGCCACAGTTGTGACCTATGCCACAGCTGTGGCAACCCTGGATCCTTTAACACGCTGCGGCAGGCTGGGATCAAACCTGTGTCCTGGTGTTGCAGAGTTGCTGCTGTTCCCATTGTACCAGAGTGGGAACTCCTATATAATGGTTTTTAAAATTTTTTTCTTGTACTCTACCTTTTTAGGAGTTAAGATTTTTCATCTGTTAAATTTTACCATTGCAGTATGTTTTTATCATTATGAAAATTTAAAGGTAATATGCTCTGAAATTACGTTTTTGTAAATATCTAAAGTACTTAATGTTGGCAATTACTTAATGTTTTTCATTATTTTGGACATTTTATGTTGTAATTTTATAGAAAAGGGCCAAATTATTTAAACTACATTTAAATATATATTTTAAATATTTAAAAGGCATGGATGTCTCAGAATTTCCACTCTGAAAGAAATCTCTTTATAAGATGTAACAATAAAATATTCATACAGAAGAAGAGCAAAATTCTGCCCAGGGGCAAACAAAAATACATACATTTATATTTAGTTTTCTTTCATTCTGAGACATTGTCTGTATTGCTGATGAAGGTTTGTTCTCATGTGTATTTAGTGAGCATCTGGTTTAAAATATACGGAGACCCTTGCTACTACTCAACACCAGCACAGTTGGCAAGATAAAGATTTTTAGTTAAAAAACAACAACAACAAATTGAGTTTGTCTATTTAGTGAATATTAATTTATTTAAAGGAATTTCTCTGATGGCCTTACTGAATTCCCTAGTTAATTCAATTAGAAGAAATAAAATGATAAGCAATGAGATCCTGCTGTGTAGCACAGGGAACTATGTCCAAACACCTCTGATGGAACATGATGGAAGATGATATGAGAAGGGGAATGTATATGTATGTATGACTAGGTCTCTTTGCTGTACAATAGAAATTGACAGAACATTGTAAATCAACTATAATGATTTTTTTAAAAAAAGCAATACACAATGAGATCTTGCTGTGTAGCATTGAGAATTATGTCTAGATACTTACATTGCAACACGACAATGGGAGGAAAAATTACCCATACATGTATGTGTAACCTGGTCCCCCTGCTGTACAGTGGAAAAAAAATTAAAAAAAAAAAGCAGTGCAACTTTGGCAAAAGTGTTTGCATACACAATCTCACCTTTTAAACATCATTATTGTGTAGTTGGACCATAGCCTGAGAGGTCAGATGAGCATTCCATTACCATTTCTTTTCTTTTTTTTTTTCTCTCTGTAATATGATTGTTCTTGAGGTACTACTAATATTGAGAGAAAATAATTTTGACAGCCGTGTTCATAACAAACATTAAGTGGATCATTGATTCTAAAATAGAGTGCTTGTGAAACATAGAGGGCATACTTACTGATGAGTGATCATTATTGATTAGGTGTATGGATCTATATTTTTTGAACAATTTGATACAATTCCACACTTCCATGGAAAAACCGTATCTTTTTTCAATTTGAAGTCATAGTTGTTGTCATCTTAACTACTCTGCAGATGCCCTATGCAACACATGAAAATTTTCTAAGACCATTCCTATTCAAAACAAAGGAAAGGACTCAGACTTATTCATACTCTTCACCTCAATTAAGTGGTAAAATCAGTGAGGATAATGGGCCAATTAAATACAGGTGTTAATCATTCATTTGTTATATGACTTAAATTTTTATTACAAAAAATAGTATAAAATAAAAACATCCAAGTTATCATATAGAAGAGTTAATATGCATATTTAAACATTTATGGCAATGTGAAAGTTGTATTTTTTGTAGTACTTCAGCTGACAGTCTTCACTATGCTTTCCACATAATACATAGATTTATGATAGCAGAAAAGCAATGTTCTTGAAAGGAGACAGTCAAATAGCCAACAGGTACATGAAAAACTGCTCAGCATCACTAAGCATCACAAATTAAAACCACGATGAGATATCATCTTACACCTGTTAGAATGGCTATTATGAAAATGGCAAGAGAGGAGTTCCCATTGTGGCTCCATGGGTTAAGGACCCAAAGTTGTCTCTGTGAGGATGTGGGTTTGATCCCTGGCCTCACTCAGTGGGTTAGGGATCTGGCATTGCTGCCAGCTCTGGCGTAGGTCACAGATGTGGCTCAGATCCAGTGTTGCCGTGGCTGTAGTGTAGGGCTGCAGCTGCAGCTCTCATTTCAACCCCTAGCCCAAGAACTCCCATATGATGCAGGTGCAGCCCTAAAAAGGGAAAAAAAAAAAATGACAAGAGATAACAAGTACTGGTGAGGATGTGAAAGACAGAGGACCCTCATGCACTTTTGGTGGAAATGTAAATTGGTGCAGCTTCCTTAGGATATAGTGTACAAATGATGGTGTAATGCATGAGTAATGTGGAAGGGTGGTCACTGTGTGTCTAGGGATCTAAAAACAGTCTCACACTCTCTCCTTTAACTCAGTGACCGCAGGGGTAAGGAAATGATATTCAGCCACAGCCAGCTTTCTAAGACAGAAACTGTTGGACAGTTCAGCCTTGTTATATAACTTAAAGTTCCATTGGATGGTGTAATTAAGATTACTTCTCTATAATCAATCTCGGAATTGAGATTTCTCCCATTCAAATATGTAGCTCTTAAACATGTAGCAAGACTTTTACCCTTCAAATCTATATACATATGTAAATACATATATACATATGTATAAATAAATAAATATATCTATATCTACACACACACACACACAAGTAAAATCACCTTTATGTACAAAATAAGTTCTATCTCCCTGACATGCCACCAGTGGTCTTTACTACTAATGATATTTAATTTCTCTGTTCCCTTGCCACTTCCTTTGATTGGCCTTACATTTCAGCCGAACTGCATAATTTACCATTCTCAAACTCACCTAGTTACTATTGTGGCCATACTTTTCTCACACTCCTTGTTCTATCTGGCATGCTATTCCCTAGGTGTCTAATCCTACCAACCATTCAAAGCATAGCTAAAATGCAGCCTCCACCTGGAACTCATCTATTCTTTTATAAAAAAATTTTTTGGAGTATAGTCAACTTAAAACATTTTTTTGTGTACAGCAAAGTGAATCAGATAGATGGATAGATAGATATAGATATAGATATATAGATAGATAACAATTCTTTCTTAGATTATTTTCCCATATGGCTTATTAGAGAATATGGAGTAGATTTCCCTGTGCTATACAGCAAGTCCTTGTTGATTGTCTATTTTATATATAATAGTGTGTATGTATTAATCCCAAACTCCTAATTTATCCCTTCCCACAATGTTTCTCCTTTGGTAACCATAAATTTTATTCCAAAATCTGTAAGACTGTTTCTGTTTTGTAAATAATATCTTTTGTGTCATCTTTATTGGATTCCACATATAAAGGATATCATGATATCTGTCTTTGTCTGACATGTCACTCAGTATAATAACCTCTAGGTCCATACATGTTGTTAAAATGGCATTATTTCATTCTTTTTCATGGCTGAGTAATATTGTAGATACGTACCACATCTTCTTTAGGCATTCCTCTGTCAATGGACATTTAGGTAGCTTCCGTGTCTTGGCTGTTATAAATAGTGCTTCATGGAACATCAGGGTGCATGTATCTTTTTGAAATCCAGAGAAAACTGTAATTCAGAAATCATCTATTCTTCATGATCAAAAGGAAATACATCTTCTTTTCAATGTGAGCATGTTTAGCTTTCTCTTTTGATTCTGTTTTCTCTTTCTGTTATTACGTATCTGCATTTGAATTCTCTCTTTTCTGAAACTGTGAATTTCTTCGAATCAAGAATGATGTTTTTTCCCTCTTGAAATTCCTCTTAGCATAAAGTTTATATGTATGGTAAGTATGCAATACATTTTTAAATGTATGTCCTTTCTCTTCTGCATTCATTTTATCTTATCAAAATGACTTTTAAATGTGAGACTTCAAATTGTGTAGGCAAAATGCTTTCTGATTCTGTACATTTTATATGTCTATTAATAAAACCTAAAATTACATTATGGTAGCTTTAAAATGATTTTTGGTGGCTGCTGTGGTTTACCTTTTACTACCAATCACATCATTAACCCTTAAGAGCTGCTGTAGGTAGGTTTTTTTAACACCAGCTTCTCTTTACCCAGGCAAGACATCACTATTTTTTTAAATTATTTATTTGTACAATTTTCAAACCCATGCAGCATTTTAATGCTGTTTTTAATTGTTGTCCCCTATTCCATTCTTTCAAGTTACTTTGGGATTGTGATCAATTCTGCCAGTAAATTGACATGTTACCTCCCTTCTTGCCCCTACTCTCTCATCCTCAGCTCCAAATAACATCCTCACAGGAGGAGTTCCCGTCGTGGTGCAGTTGTTAAGGAATCCGACTAGGAACCATGAGACTGCAGGTTCGGTCCCTGCCCTTGCTCAGTGGGTTAGCAATCCGGCATTGCCTTGAGCTGTGGTGTAGGTTGCAGACACGGCTCGGATCCCGTGTTGCTGTGGCTCTGGCTTAGGCCGGCGGTTACAGCTCCAATTCAACCCCTAGCCTGGGAACCTCCATATGCCGCAAGAGCGGCCCAAAGAAATAGCAAAAAGACAAAAAAAAAAAAAAAAAAAAAATCCTCACAGGAGAAGCTTAGCTTCTTTGTCTTTAAGGAATTCCTTCGTAAAAATGAATGCGCCAGGGAAGAGAATAGAGAACTCTCTTCTGATCAGCATAAGTTGAAATCAGCACTTTATGAAGCCCCTGATATGACCGTAATCCCCCATCTTACGCACAAAAATGTCATGAGAGACATTTCACTTTCTTACTATAATCAACATGTATTCTTTTTATTTTTCTCAGTGTGATATTACAATAAAAAGTGATTTCTTAGACCAATCAAGTAGCTTAAAACTCTGTGTTATAAACCGGTTTACACTTTTTTGACAATTTACATAGTTCTCCATTGTTAGATATGCATTTTTATTTTATTTTATTTTATTTTAGTCTCTTTATGGCCACACCCATGGCATAAGGAAGTTCCCAGGCTAGGAATCAAACCAGAGCTGTGGCTGCTGGCCTAGCTACAGCCACAGCAATGCTGGATACTTAACCCACCAAGGGAGGTCTGGGATAGAACCCATGTCCTGATGGATCCTAGTCAGATTTGTTACCACTGAGCCATGACAGGAACTCCCTGCATTTATAGTTTAATTAGCACTGATACAGAAGGCCCTACTAATCCTTTCAAAACAGTTAAAACTAATAGTTTGATGTAATATGCAAGGTTTATACCAAATAAGTGATTGACTTCTTAGTATTTAACGTAATTACAGTTTGGTCTTTTGCGTCTTTATTTTTAATTATGATTACCTAAAAAAGGAAAAATAAGTAAATTATGTAAATTGTTTCATTATAGCGATTCGCAGATATTTAAGATTATATTAAGGGAAAATAAAACAGTCTAGAGTGTTTACTTTGTTAAAAACAATCTGCTCTGTGCCTTGTTTATGATACCTCCTCGATCTTCATGATACTTTTATGAAACAAGCATTCTTATTATCCCATTCCACAGAGTTCCATTCCTTTATTTAACAGTTATTGAACAACTGCCTGTTGTGTCTCTCGCACAGTTGGCCTCATTTACGTAGTTCTTTAATCCCATTGAATTTATGTCTTGATGGGGCATGGGATTTCTGTTCATTCACTAGAGAAATCCTATGGAGCTAATTAGAGAACAGATCAGGTGGTCACAATTAGGAAAAGTGTTACAGAGAAATCCAGAGCTGTCTGAGATTATGTAACAGACACACCTGATCTAGTCTGGAAGGTCAAGAAAGGGTTCTCAGTCCTGAAGAATGAGAGACCACCCAGGAGAGGGTTGGCAGTGGGGGAGGAAGGGGAGGGCAGATTATTGGAATCAGAGGAACATCTGCAAAGGTCCTGAGATGAGAAAGGAGTCTAACACATTTTAGGAAAATAAAGGGCAGCTAGCATGATTATAGTGGAAGGAGGGAGAAGGAACATAGCAGAGAGACTCTGGATCACACTCAGCCTTCCTGCAGGCCACTATTAATTTTAGATTTTAGCCTGAAGGAAATGGGAAGACAGGAAGGCCATTTGCTCATGTGTATTTTGCTTGTTTGTTTTAATTAGGAATGAACTTAGAATCAGATTTGCACTGTAAAAAGATCCTTCTGGTTGCTCCTTAGGGAATAGACTAGAAAACAGCATGAGAGGATGGGGAGACATCCGTTAGAGGCTTTGGCAGAAGTGAAGGAGAAAGATAACAGTGCTTTGGAGCAGGTAATGACAAACAGGAGAGAGGCAAGTGAAAGGAGTCAAGAAGTTTAGGAAATAGAATTGGCAAGACTGAGTAATTAAGTGAGATGATGAGAACAAAGGAAAAAGCCAAGGCTTGTCTAACTGGGTGGATGTTAATTAAATAGTTGCTCAAGGACAAAAAGCTAATAAGTGTTAGGTATTTGGACCTTGTTCAGAATTTGTATTCTGAACAGTATGCTCCTCTGCAACACAGCTTAAAATGGTCAAGCATTCCGGTCTTTGAAATTGTACAGTACGTATTCTACAATATAAATACTTGGACACGTGTGATAACATACTGGAGAGACATGCAATGGAAAACCAACTATGGATCAGATTCAGGTAGTGTCATTCAGAATCTGCTGTTCTGATTCTTCAGAGTAGCTGCAAAATATGGGGTTCTTTCACTTATGTTTCACTCTCTAACCTAATGCTAGCAATATTAATAGTAATGAGTTTATTCAAGATAAAAAGTATGCATTCCCTAGGATTCTTGGGTGAAAGAAATTTTTTCCCCTAATCATAAAATCATATATTTTCCATGTCATTTTCTATCTTATACTGTCTTCTTGAATAATACTAAAATTGTGATGGATCGTCCCAAGTACTATGTGTGTGTGAAGATCAGGAGAATTAATTATGTTTGAGATCAGGTAGAATCTCTTCTTCCTTGAATTCAAATACTTTTAGAAATGTGAAGTAGTAAATCATAACCCTTAATCCTGGTCTTTTCCCTTCTGGGTTAAAAGATAATCAAGGAAAGAATTACAGCCATCACAGTTCATCTTCAAAAACGTTACCACCAAGAGGTAACTTTGTCATTAGGTGGAGGCTGGTGCTTTTTTTTTTTTTTTTTTTTTTTTCCTTTACATCTCTACATCTTGTTTGAAATCTGCCTCCAAAATGTGAATTTCAAGTTTCTTTGATAGCTCAGAATACTGTGTCCTATGCAGTGTATTATATTTTGTAAATGTGATTGCCCATGGACACGCCATATTTTATTGAAATGAAAGCAATGAGTAATAAAATATTTCATTGTTTTAAATCCTTCTAGAGCACCACAGATGGTGACATAATTCTATCTCCTTCACAAGCCTACTACCATGTACATAATTATTTATCCAGTTTATTCCTTTTCCAACAGAGACAAATCAAAACTCTGCCAGGTTATGCTGGACCTATGAAAGATGAGCTCGATCTGTGGCTTTAACGGCCATTCTCAGAGTGGTCAGGATGAGGTGCAGGGGCTGTAAATATCTGTCCTTGGGGGACATTGGAAGGAATATGATACATATCAATGAGCACTAGTAAGTTGCTTTTCAGAGTAGAAATCTCATCCTCCCTGTGGGCAAGGGGAGTGAATCAAGAACTAATGCAAGTCTCTGAAAGCAAAGGCTAAGAAGCAGCATTTTTGAATGCATATTATTATTGATAACATTATCATGGTAGAATGGTTAATCACAGAGGCTCTGGACCCTAACTTCCAGCAGCATCACTTACTACCTCTTGTAACCTTGGCTTAGATATTCAATTTAAATCAGGTCATCACAGGGTTGTTGGGCTGCTTAATGACAAGACCCATAAAGTTCTCAGGACAGTGCCTGGTATGTGGTTAGCCCTGGAGAAATGTTAGCTATTATTATTATTATTACCCTAATGCATCTACCCATCCAGACCCATTAAATGGCACAATGATAGATGCTTAGGAACAGAAACAGAGCAACTGGAACAAGAGCTTATCTTCTTTTTCATGTTTTGCCATTTTGTCCCTTCTTTCTCATGTATACACCCATTCTCTGTTTGACTTAGTAACGTACCATTCTTTCCTTTTCTACGTGTACCTGTAAAATTATAACTGAGGTAGTCCTGATTTGAAGCTTTTCAGTACATCCATGTGGGGATCTCCCCTCTTGAAATCCTCTCCTTGTTAAAATCAACATTGTTTAAGCTCAATAATTTTAGTATCAAGTCTATTGAAAATATATACAATATAATGAAGTTCCACCAAAGGAAACAAATTATCTGCCACCAGCTTCATGGGCCTTCATCACCATGGGGCTATGATCTCAACTCATGAAAGACCATGAATTGTAATGAGAATATATATGACTGACCCAAGAATGTACATAGACGTGACAGTGCTCAAGACTCTGAAGAAGTGTAGAGGAGCCTCATTATGTGGCAAAGGATCCTGGCTCCCTGAATAAAATTGTGTGGATGCCTTTGCAAGAAGAGGCTATGTTTTTAAAGAGGAAATAATGTGAATGCATCTAACTAAAACATTTAATGCATTGGCTCTAAAACTAGTGACCTAGCAAAAGATATGGAGAAAGGAAACCCTAACAGTGCATTGTTAGTAGGAATATAAATTGGTGCAGCCACTATAACAAACAATGTGCATGGAGGTTCCTCAAAAATTTAAATATAAAGTAGGTTTTTTTTTAACTTTAAAAATAAAACTAGAGAACTCCTGTTGTAGCTCAGTAGTAACAAACCTGACTAGTATCATGAGAAGGTGGGTTCAATCCCTAGCCTTGCTCCGTGGGTTAAGAATCTGGCATTGCCATGAGCTGTGGGGTAGGTGGTAGAAAGGGCTAAGATCCCATATTGCTGAGGCTGTGGTGTGGGCCAGCAGCCACAGCTCCGACTGGACCCCTAGTCTGGTAACTTCCATATGTGGATGCTGCCCTATAAAGATAAAATAAATAAATAAATGAATAAAAATAAAGCTACCATATGATCTGTCTATATGCATGTATATGTATACATATAACATAGATATACATAATGAAATATTATTCAGTCATAAAAAGAAGGAAATACTGACATTTGTACAGCATAGATGGACCTGAGGACATTATGCACAACGAAATAAGCCAGAGAAAGGCAAACATTGTATGATCTCTCTTCTAAGAGGAATCTAAAAATGTCACACTCATGGAAATAGAGTGCAGGTTGACAGTCTGAAGGGTAGGGTAAATGGGGACGTGTTGGTCAGAGGATACAAAGGTACAGTCACAAGAAGATTAAGTTCCAGGGATCTAATGTTAACTAGTAACATGATGACTGTAGCTCGGAAAATTTTATTTGCACTTGAACAGCTCTGTGAGAGTAGATCTTAACTATTCTCACCATAACAGTAACACCAAAAAATAGGCAGTTATTTGAGGTGAAAGACATATTAATTAAACTTGTGATAAACATTTTGCTATATATTTTTAAACAACTATAAATATTTAACAATTATGTACACATGATAAAAAATTCTAAAAATACGTAAAGTCGAAAATGTTTTTTTTTCCTTAATGGTAGGATTTAAGGCTAGTGATTCATTTATTCATTTTTTGCTATTTTTCAATTGTTATACTATGTATTTATGTTATAACAGAAGAAATAAGCAGAAATGCAAAGTAAGCTGACCAAATGACAATTAGTAAGGTCCATTTATTTTTATAATCTGTAAAACTGAACAATGTTTTTATGATGTTTAGGAAATGGCTCAGAGGTCCCAGGGAAAATAAGAGAACTTGCAGAATTCACACATATCAAAGAGAAAGAGATACACTTACAAAGGCATTTGCCAGTGGCAGAAACATTTTTATAAAACAATAAAACCTTAATAAAATGGTCTAATCAATGCAATGTTTGAAGATTATTCTAAATAGGAAACAAAGGATGAAGTTAAGGTTGTCTGAGGCCAAAGATGTCAGAAGAAATTAACACTATCTTAAAACACACTAAGTAATAATACTAATTTTCACAACCACAGAATTTCTAAGGAATTATGTGCTTGCAATAATATGTGGTTTGAATAAGACACGGTTTACTAATTCAACAAAAAATAAATAATTTAGTCTTAATCAAGGAAAATAAATCAATAGAATAGTATGTTATTTTCTCCCTTGTTGCTAGAGAAGAGAGTTTTACAGAAAGCATGGTAACTAAAAATGCGTGATGAAAATGGACAAAATCAATGTTCAATGCCTTTGTAAGGGCTTTCTCTTGGGTAGTGTTTCTCAATGGGTAATCACTAGACTTGCATCAGCAATAACCTGAGAAATTTGACCTCTGACCACCAAATTAAGATCTTTGGAATCACAGAGGAGTCTACATCTTCAGGAAACACCCAAGGTAAATTTGATGTTTGCTGAGTTTTGAGAACATCGAATATAAACTGTAGGCTAAAATCCATCAAAGTTTAGCAAAGCTTTCATAATTCTCTTTAAAAGTGAAGGGCTTCTTTACTTAACTGAAAATTTTTTTGATGGGAAACTTTCTGATGAGAAGGATGGACTGGCTAATAGAGCGCAAAAGGGCCAATGAGTTTATAATGCTGAGCTTGTCTACAGACTTTTTGAGACAGGCCTCTAGGTCATTTTCAAATTGTTTCATATATACTGAATTAATATGTGAACTGGGAAGATGTTAAAATACCTTGTTCTCATTTGCATAACTGATAGAAATAAAATATTCTTGTTAATCACTGAGGCATATGTAGTACGTTTCAGCTGATTAATTTTGTTTTAATGTGATCCCTGTTTTTTTTCCTCCACTTCATAGAGCAGTCATGGTTGAAACAGAAGAGCATTCTCTGAGATATTTATGTTCCTTTAGTTGTTTCATACAAAGCTAAATTACTTTTTATTTTCAGAGTTTGTGTATCCTTGTTTTCCTCCTATGGTGTTTCTGAAAGGCATAACTTTAAAAAGCAGTAGAAGGTTTAAGGAGAAAAAAAAAATTTAAGGAACTCATGAGACTAGTAATATGGGAATATCAGAGGTAACCTAGCCTCATGATTTAAGGATTTGCTTTTCCAGCATGGGAACATTTGCAAAGTCCTCTGAGAAGCTAAGATATTTTTCTGAAGGCATGGTTTTAGAAATGTCCTTGTGTGTTCTGTTGGTAATATGCTTATTACTTTGTATAAATAAACTATCCACACTATCTTTCATATCTTTTACTTATGAAATATAAAATAATCACTTAATTATGCATATTTAACATTCCAGAAATTTCTTGTTTTCTGTATCATGGATACATACATTCACAAAATGCACATGTTCCTGAATAAAGTTTCGCTCTTTAAAAGCAAAATAAAAAAATCAATATTTAGAGGAATGCAAAGTGTCATTAGATAGAAAGAAGACATTAGTGGTACAAGCTATCCCCTGAGGATTGTATCAGTCTGTATGGGCTATTTTATGACATGGTAACAAATAACACCAAGTTTCAGAGTCTTGAAAACAACTGCGGTTTATTGCTTGCTGATGGCATATATCCATCAAATTATACTCTGTTCAGAATCCTGGTTGTCAGAGAGGTCACTACCTGGATCATTGCTTGGCCTCGTGACATAGATAAGGAGATAAGAACATGAATCATGGAGTTCCCATTGTTGTGCAGCAGAAGTGAACCCAACTAGTATCCATGAGGATGTGGTTTTGATCCCTGGCTTCGCTCAGTAGGTCAAGGATCCAGCGCTGTTGTGAGCTGTGTTGTAGGTTGCAGATATGCCTAGGATCCTCGTTTCTGTGGCTGTGGCATAGGCTGGCAGCTACAGCTTTGATGGGACCCCTAGCCTGGGAACTTCCATATACCACAGGTGTGCAAAAAAAAGCAAAAAAAGCAAAAAAGAAAAAGAATATGAAGCATGCACTGGATTTTAAAGTTTCCTCCCAGAATTGAAACACATCATGGGACAAAGCAAGTCATATGGCCATAGCTAACCACCGCGGGCAAGTGATGGAATTACACCACATGTCTAAGGGAACCACAAATATTTGATAAACAGCACTATGGCTACCATAAAGATCTGGGCTTCCTGGGCACTGACCACCCCAAGAATCCTTGCTTACTGGGCATTAGTATGATTATTTTCTTTCTCCTTACTTTCCCAGACATCAAAATCACCTTCCATGCCTAGATTTCTGAAATGTAAAGAAAATGCATTGGGCTTTGATAAACTTCAAAGGCATTGGTGAAGATTTATAAGCTTAAGTCATTATCACAATTTGCTGACAGCTGGCTTGAGAGAGAAAAAGACTAGTTAGACAATACCATATTTCAGTAGCTCTGAAGGTCAATATGATGAGAGAGAGGACAACCATGAAAGCCCTAGGCCTTTGGTGAACAAGGAAAGGAGAAAACAAATCAGTGGAACCAAAGCCAATGTTTCCACTTGTAATTTTGCCCATATTCTTAAATCAGTTCCTGTAATTCTTGTATGAAAAAAAAAAAACCCGTTTCATTGCATTAAATATATTTGAGAGAGGAAGAGAGAGCTAGATTTACAGTGTTAGCAAGTAAAGTTTAAAATGTTAAAAATGAATTTACCAGCGTTTACTGTGCTGCATTGACGAATTATGAAAGGATCTTCTGTGTCTAGTATGTTATGCTTATTCTACAGAACCCCTCTTTATGCTTCCCTACCTTTTTCTAGGTCCTAGAAGGCTTGACCCAAGTAGCTCCCTTGCCTTTTGGCTTTCTGAGTTTAGACAAAGAAGGCACTATCAAGATATGAGAAGTAGGGAGAATGAGGTTTCGATGTTTGATCGTCAGTTAACTTATTGCTCGGTCTTCACAGGGCTGTTTTATCTCTTTATTAAACTCTTCAGCTCCTATCAAGTGGCGCTGTTCACAGAGGCACCTATGCTTTCAAGGTCACAGTCACCATTTCTTAACATTTCTCTTTGGGGAAAGCCTTAGGGTAGTAAGAACTTCCTGTTCTGTTAACCCTAAAGTGCGGCAGCATCCCTTGTTTGTTTCTCATACCTTGTCACACCTTTATAAATAGGTTTTCTTATTCTCTCTCCAATTAGACCATCATGCCTATTCCCTGCTAGGGTCCTGCCTAACCCAGTCACTATCCAGGTGTTACGCCATATGTGTAGATACAATGCTAGTAATCAAAACTGCTAAGTTACTGTGGTCTTGGCAGAAATTAATCTCTATTAAGATTTCATATTGTTAGGCTCCCCAAAGTAGCTACAGAAATCAAGATGATGGGGGGAGGGTCACCATGAATAGGGATCATCACTATTAATTGAAGAATGAATTAAGCCCTGACTCTATCAAGTTAAAAAGAAAGTTTGAAGTTCTTGCAATTGTATGTTGTTCCCAAGGATAATGCATTCAAAACTTTCTGAGGTGTTAACTACGTTAAGAACAGAAAAAAGGGGACCAAGCATTAACAAAACTCCAAGCTGAGAATCTTGGCAGCTGCTTTCTTGTGTTGAACACTGATGACAGGCACAGATAGAAGCCTTATGGATAAAACACGTGGAAAGAATGTTAATCAAACTGTCAATCAATCACTACGTATTTTCTCCCTTAAAACTTCACATGCGCCCAGTCCACCATTTCTATTGATTTATCTGTTTTCCAAGTTTTATTCCTTCTACCTTTTATATTGATTTTTATTAGTCTCTATTGACCCAACTGCACATAATAAGTGCAATATTATTGGTCTTTTGTTATATTGCTTTCCTCCTTAGCCTGATGATCCATTTGCCAAGGAGAGGGCTGTTCCATGAATGAAAGTGGAAAGTATATTCTCAATATAACTGTATAAATTGGGCATGAAAATCAAGGGACAGATATATAAAACTGTATTCAAGCAACCAATGTACATTATTTGTCTTTTGCTACATTTTCCTTCTATGTTAAGTTAATTAGTTTTTTACAAAAATAAGTGAACAGAATGATAGTTGGACATCCAGCTTCATGGTTGAACTCATCAGAACTTTTGTGGCCAACTCCTGATTTATCCATTATCTTATTTAGCATGTTTTAGAGTTGGAAGATGAAGCATCAGTTTTTTATTGACAGCAAACCACAATAACCCTTCTTCTTATGCTCATTATATCCTTGTCACAGATATGATAGATATTATTGTAAAGTTATATAATTCTAAGACTTGTAGATGCCAACTGACACATGATTAAAGTAACTTATAATAACAATGTTATTTTACAAAAAAATTTAACAGTTTTTCTTTTAATTATAGCCTTCAGTTCTAATTGCCTACAAAATTTGTTTTCTAGTGCACAACTCTTTTCTTCAGTGATTTTGTTTTAATATTTATGTGTTGAATGCTCATTCTATGTTTTTTGCTATTAAAAAATCTACATGTGATACATTTCTTTTTTCCAAAATTTAAATCTCCCAAAGGAAAAAAAAGCAGGCCTTTTAAAAAGGCAATAAGTTTTTTAAAGTGAGTGAAAGTGTGAGAAAAGAAAAATGTAGAGATTTTATTGGCCAGGAAAAAACATGGAGTGGTCTAAACTATGCATATGATAGTGAAATATATTCTTAGTAGGTTAGCTTATTGGGTTTTTTCCTTCTTTCTCTTTTTTCTTTTGTGTAAATGTTCTTTATTTTTTATTTTTTTTTAATGGCTGCACTTGCAGCATATGAGAATTCCTAGGCCAGGGATTGAATCTGAGCCACAGCTGTGACTTTCACCACAGCTGCAGCAGTGCTGGATGCTTTAACCCACTGAAACTGGTCTGGGGATGAAATCTGTGCCTCCACAGAAACCTGAGCTGCTGCAGTCTGATTCTTAAACAACTGCACCATGGTGGGAACTCCCTAAATGTTCTATTCTTGATAGTACATTCGCATAGAAAAAAAGATCAATAAACATTTCTAAAAGGGTAAAAAAGCATGGATATCCTATACATGAATGAGAGTAGAGGATAAAATAAAGGTGGGTTGAAATGATAGATTAAAGAAGGAAGAAAAGAGAAAGATTCACTTCTGTTTCTTTTAGCCTTCTCATTTAAAGAAATTATTATGATAATTTTGGAAAAAAAGAGCAGAAGAGAATAAGACATTGATAGAGAATGCTGAAAAATAAAACCTCTGGCTTAAGAGAAACCAAATGCAGGATGGAAAAAAATGGCATTTCTCAAGTCTCTAATCAAGGTTTTCCTATTTCCCCTTTAGAAATAGGTCTCAAATCTATCACTCCTTTTCATCAGCACAATTCTAGGCTTAATGAGATCTGTCTACTCTTACTAGGTCATAAGACCTTAAATAAAGGAGCCATTTTTTATCTGTCTGCTTTTCTGACATATAGAAGCCTTGCAAAGGGTGTCTGTGGAATGAATAAGAAGGGAAAGAGCTTTAGGAACTAGTCTCTCTGCAGTGTTCTGGATCTTTCCATTTATTTAGGTATGAAAGGAAGTAGTTAGAAGGGGTGGATTAATACCCTGAATTTTTAATTTAGGAAGTCTACTTGCTAAATCACATATCATATGCTTTCCCAACTCTAAATTTACATATGTAATGATGATTTTCCACCAAACCATCCCTTCTCTTATCTATTCCACCTCTCTATAACCCATCTCTTTTCAGAGAGATGATAGCCATTTTCAGTGCTGAAAAGTTATATGTAAGAGTGTTGAATTATATCTAGTCTTTCCAACACCAGATTTTTTCAACAGAACCTAAGATTGGGATTAAAAAATTGCATATTTTAATTGGCTTATATAATTTTGTACCCATTCCAATTTTCTCTAGAAATTAAAACAAGACTTCATACAACATTTGTTTTCTATAATGGAACTGTGATTCATTTTTAGTGTGTTTGGTTGATAATAAATTAAAAATGTGGTTAAGCTAAAGTCAATGTCTCTTTTATCTTCAATATTCTATTATGAAAATTAATCAGAATTAAATACAAACATCAGAATCCTTTATCTTAAAAGCGTAATTAATATAGTCAAACTGCATCTTATAACAACATTCTTTTGTATTCTAATTTCATGATTAATGTGGCCATAAATACAAGGAAAATGGAGACAGAATTCAGAATTGGGGTCTGAAAACATTCCAACTGTCCTTTATTATTTCTGAAACAGCAATCAAACTAACTTATGTGAATAAATTTATTGTTTGTACATGTGAATTGCCACAAAATCAATCACAGTTAAGTTAAACTGGAAACGTTTATAGTTGCCTCTCTGAGCAGGGGACAGGGGAAGTTTTGCTTTGCAATTTTTCCAATATTGGTGCCTTTTCTTTTTTTTTGAAATTGCCATTGAAATGCTCCTATTTTATGTGGACTAGTAAACATTTTGTTATTTTTAAAAAATCAATTGATATTCATTAGGATAGAATAATTTATTGAAATCTAATACAGCTTCGTTTCAAATAATGTCTTTTCATGTCAAAGTGGGTTTTCCATAAAATTCAATAAATAGGTTTCAAAAATTTGACCCATAACTAAATCATCTTCCTCCTATGACATGTTTTTCTTAAAGAATATGGCAAACTGTTGTCTACTTTGTATCTCATTAAAGGTCTGTATCATATCTCATCTATGTTACCTTCTGACCTTTTCCAGGCAGAGCTGATCATTCTTTTCCTATGACCCTCCAGTATTTTGTGTATTACATTCACATTATGCTATATATATAACGGTTATTTCACATTACAGTACATCACATTATGTTATGGCTATTTGATTACATGCCTATCTGGATGTACATCCACTGGTCTGTGAGAGCAGCAACCAGATTTTAATCACCTGTGTTTTAACATTGTCTATATGTTTAAGGAGAAAGAGGGGGAAGGAGGGTGGGACTGAAAGTGCCGCTGAAAAGTGCTGTATGGAGTATTTTGTAGCAAGAGACTGGACACTTTTTCCTTTTGCACTTGAGGAGAGATCAGCCTAAATTAGAGTTCACTTCAAATACAACATTTAAGATAGACCATTTAAGATAATTGAACTTCTGTTTATTACATAGAACTGCATCCATAAATGTCAGCGTTTCAGCCACAGAGCCTTTTGGCCACAAAATATACTGCAAGGAGCCTCCATCAGCTGAGAGAAGGAACATAATTGGTCTCTTTATTTCTAATTTCAAAGATTCTTTTCTAGACCTTTATACCAGTTATTAAGCTACAAATTATTTTTTTGTCATAACGAAAGGCCACATTGCTAGAAATTCCATATGATTTCAACCTTGGCTGAGATGTTAAAATTGTGTTTATTCCTTCCAAACAATAGTTTTATAGATTGGTCATTTCCAATTATTCAAAGAACTTAATTTGTAATTTGGCTTTGATGGCTCTTACCTTCTTTTTCCCCTCCATCTCTTCCTTTCTTCAGTATTTACTGTGCTGGACACTAGGCAGATCACAGGGAATCAAAGAGAGATTAATTGCAGTTTCAGCCCTGTTAGGGAAGATACTGAATGCAGCATGTCTACTCTTAGATGACTGGCAATGATTCCTGACTTTGTATTCATGCCTTTGTGTAATGTCTTCCCCATAAGTGTGGGCTAAACTTATTGACTTGCTTCTAATAAACTGAATTTAAGAGATATGATGAGATGTTACTTCTTGGGTTGGTTATTAAAAAGACCAACTTATGGGAGTCCCTCTGTGGCTCAGTGGGCTAAGCCCACAGTATACAACTCAGGTTGCTGCTGTAGTGAGAATTCAGTTCCTGGCCTGGGAACTTCCATATATTGCAGATGTGGCAAAAAAAAAAAAAAAAAAAAAAAAAAAAGACTGGCTTCTACCTTAGTGTCTCTCTCTCTTTCTCTTGAATAACTTGTGCTGAGATTATCAAGTTGCCAGTTGTGAGAAGTTGTGAGATGGTCCAAGGAACTGAAGCCTGACAACAACCATACTGAGTGTGCTTGGGATTGGACCTTCCAGCTCCTGTCAAGTCTGGAAAATGACCACAGCCCCTGTTGATACCCTGACCACAACCTCATGAGACTCCTTGAGACAGAACCATCAACTGATCCAGTCCTAAGTTCCTTACATAAGGGAACTTTGTTTTTTTAAACTGTTAAGTTTTAGGGCAATTGGTTTCTGAGAAAGAGATAGCTACCATGATACTGAATGTAAACAAACCCCTTTATTATAGTAGCATGCTGAAGTCCTCTATAGGATAATATGGGGAAACAAAAGAAGTCAGATCTGTTTAGCAGTGACATCAGAAGCCTTTTGTGTTCAAACTTGAAAATAAAGAGATTTTATCCAGGAAAATCATCTTGGAATGAAAGGTAGAGTGTTCCAGGAAAAGGGACTTGTGTGAATAGAGACTCTGAGATGTGAAACAGTGTGGCACATAGAGGAAACTTTAAGTACTTTGTCATCCTTGTGTACTATGCCAGGACATATGATGCAATGTGGAATATGCATCTTGTATGCCCTCCTAATAAGCTTGAATCTTATCCTGTAGGCCCTGGAGTGAGGCATTGAAAATGCAGTTGGTACCTTATTCAGAGTGCTAAACTGCTGACCGGGGAGGGTCCTCTTCCCTGCAGCCTACAAACAACCTCAGGGGCTTCTTTTACCCTGTGTCCCAGGCAGCTGTTATCAGTCGGTCAGCATTGGAATGAAACATATGCATAGGAGCCTTTGAGAGTTGCAACAAACTACCTAAAAATCTCTCTCTCTCTCTCTCTCTCTCTCTCTCTCTCTCTCTCTCTCTCTCTCTCTCTCTCTCTCTCTCTCTCACACACACACACACACACCCACACACATGCACCACACACACAGAGGCATCAGAGGAAACCTCCTTCCCTCCTCTCTCATCTTGGATATAACTTAATCAAGGTCCTTTCTGGTGGTTTTTAGAAATGAGTCATGTATCTCTAACTCAATATGAAAAATTTGAAGATATATCTACCTCATCTTTGCAGATGCCTTAAGGGGTTGAAAAAGCAGAGATTTAGTACATATTTGACGAATCAAGATGCAAATCCTTTTCAATCCTATCTGGGTTATCATCAGTTTCTCACTTTTCTACCTTTTTTTTTTCTCTTTTCAGCTTAAATGCATAAACTTAGGTACAACTGTACACCACGGGCAGCATCTTTGGCAAAATTAAGAAGCCACCAAAGAACAGACTGAGAAATGAAAAAAGTGGAAGGCCTTTGGTGGTGGGAATAGTCATTACTAAGTTTTGTATAAGAACTTGAAGATTATTTTTACCACCAATTTCCACTGTAAAACTAAGGGATTCTTGGGTTCTTCCAAATTCCTAGCATTTCAAGGATCCCCGTTGAAAAAGGTGGGGTGAATTGGCCTATTGAACATCTCCATGTATTGTTAACAGCTGTACAGAGGTTCATATTATTAGTCTGCCAGTACATATTATAGAACAGTTAAGGAAAGATAGACCCATCCTCCCAAGTGAGAAGGATGTTTCTTGATGCAACTTCTTCATCTGATTTGTAACCCAAGGGAATATCATGGGAACTAACACATTGCCCTTAGGACACAGTGGGAAGAAAGGGCCTTATCATCACATTTTTGGTCTAATGTTTAAATCTCCTGTGAGGTTTTGGGAAGAAAAAAGTCCAGGGTACACAATGGATTCCTTAATACATGCTGCTTTTGCAGGCTTGCAGAGACAAGATAATAGCACCATACTCTTCATTTCTATCTCATTTTTCTTTAAACAGATAAAAGTGCTAAGCCAACATTAAAAACTTACTGAGCTGTTAAGATGATTTATTAGAATAGTACTGTTTCCATTTTCTACTGCTGTGATGCAATTGTCAGAAGAAAATGTACGTAAACAGTGTGCTTCATTTCAACCAAAGTTATTAACAAGTTATACAGAGAGTTAAGGCAAGATAAAAAGCCATGTTCTCTCCAACTATCTGTTCCTTTGGCTAGGATTGCCTTTTTATTAAAGGATAATAGAACTAGGATGTACTAATAATTTACTACATAATACTAATTTACACTCTCCCTGTATGGTAGATATTGATTTCACTTTTATACACTCTTGAAACATTGTTATACAAGTTATACATTCTTGAAAAATTCAAGTAAGTTGTCAAAAGTCATTCATAGATGACAGAGGTGGTTTCAAATCCACATCCGATTCCAAAGAATCATTCTACTATAACCCATGGCAAGTGCATTTGAGTCTGCTGTGACCTCATGAAAAGCAGAGTCAAACTTTATAATAGCCTTGCTGCTCTGATTAAAGCTGAATAAATATCTCCCATTTTGAGTCAAATGAGGTTGATTACTGAAAATTCTACTGTACTGTCCAGTGGTTAAGGTCCAGTTGTTTTGATCAGATGACTTCTCAGCAATTACCCATTGTGATGAACCAGAGAATTGATTAGACATGAAAATAACCTCCTTTTGGAAAATGAAAACAGTCTAAAACAACCTCAAACTTTCCTTCCTCTATAGAAAAGCAGCTGTTCCGCTTTATCAACCAGAGGGTGAAGGCAGACAAGATCCCCATTCCTCCCTTGCTTATTATTCACATTGTGATTTTCTTAAACACTTTTCTCAAAGATTGCTCAAAGAATCCTCTCAAATATTAGAAACTCGTGTTCCTGATCCAGAAAAGAAATATAAAAACCAAATAGATGACTGTTTTGTTTATTGTTCTGTGAAATTACATTATTAGGAGAGACATCATTTTAAATTAGGAAGTGATGCATGGCTATAACTGGTTTCAACCCGTTACCTTTTTATGATTAAGGAATACTTTGCCACGTTAAAAAAAATCCTGGGGAGAATGATTGTATATATTTCATGCCGCTCCTGTCCTGGGTGTACTTGATTATATTACACACAAGAGTCAGTGCAAAGAAGCACAGATGTAATATTGTTTGGGGGAATACAGAATAAAGTCTATATTGTATTATAGAATTCTTATCTTGGATTTATTTTGCATTCACATAAAAAGACTATGGAATAGGATCATGGTATGCTTGGCAAGAGAGCGATTTTAGGATTGAAATTCACAACTGAGGCTTTAAGAATGAGATAAACCTTTGCAAAATCCATCTCTGTCACTTATCAGTTGTATATATTTAAGCAAATGACTTAACCTTATAAATAGGCAGTCTCCATTTCCTAATATGTAAAATGAAGATTATTACCTTATAGGGTTATGGTGAGGATTAAAAAGAAAATTAACATCAAGTGCAAAGTGCATAAAGGATGTCCGATAAATAATGGTTGCTCTGTGCTTGAGTGGTGAAACAATCTTATTCATTCACATCAGCCTAAGAAAGAACATATCTTACATATCTCCTAAGAAAGAACAGGTATGATAGCAGCTGGTCTAGATAACTTGCAAAAAACTCACCCAAGCTTTCTGCCGTTCGTCTATAACAAAGCCCTGAGTAAAAGGGTGTTCGTAGAGTTTGTATGCTCTTCTGGACTATGTCTTTTGGATTTAACATCTTTGAATCCCTTGGGTATCTAGCATAGTGTCTGGTGTACAGGAAGGATTCTTTCTAGTTTTTTAAATTTTCTATTAGAGTATAGTTGATCTACAGTGCTGTGTCAATTTCTGCAGTACAACATAGTGACACACACACATATGTATATATACACACACATACATACACAAACATATTCTTTTCCTCATGCTATCTTCCATCATGTTCTATTCAATGAGATTGGATATAGTTTCTGTGCTATACAGTAGGACCTCATTTCTTATCCATTCTAAACATAATAGTTTGCATCTACTAATCCCAAAGCCCCAGTCCATCCCACTCCCTCCCCACTTCCCCTTGGCAACTACAAGTCTGTTCTGTATGTCTATGAGTCTGTTTTCCTTTTGTAGATAGGTTCTTTGTGCCATATTTTAGGTTCCACATATAAGTGGTAGCATATGATATTTGTTTTTCTCTTTCTGACTTTGAGAATCTCTAGGTGCATCCATGTTGCTGCAGATGCCATTACATTTTACTGATGAGTAATATTCCATTATATATACATACTTTCATCTGTCAATGGGCTGTTTACATGTCTTAGCTATTATTAATAGTGCTGCAATGAACATAGGGGTGCATGTATCTTTTTGAATTATAGTTTTGTTTGGATATGTGCCTAGGAGTGGGATTGCTGGGCCATATGATACTTCCATATTTAGTTTTCTAAGGAAACTTCATACTATTTTTCATAGCATTGTACCAATTTACATTCCCACTAGCAGCAAAGAAGCGTTCCCTTTTCTCCACACCTGCTTCAGCATTTGTTATTTGTTGACTTGTTAATGATGGTCATTCTGACGGGTGTGAGATGGTACCTCTTTGTAGTTTTGATTTGGACTTCTCTAAAAATTAGTGATGTTGAGCATCTTTTCATGTGCCTACTAGCCATCATAATGTCTTCTTTGGATAAATGTCTATTTAGGTCTTCTGCCAATTTTCAATTGTGTTGTTTGTTATTTTGTTGTTGAGTTGTATGTGGTGTTTGTATATTTTGGAGATTAAACCTTAGCAGGTTACATCATTTGCAAAGATTTTATCCCATTCTGTGGGTTGTCTTTTCAGTTTTTTTTTTATGGTTTCCTTGTTGTGTAAAAGCTTTTGAGTTTAATTAGTTCCCATTGCTTATTATTTTTATTGTCATTATTCTAGGAGGTGGATCAAATAATATATTCCTGTGATTTATGTCAAAAAACATTCTGCCTGTGTTTTTCTCTAGGAGTTTTATGGTATCTGGCCTGATATTTAGGTTTTAATCCATCTTGAATTTATTTTTGTGTATGGTGTTAGAGAATGTTCTAATTTCATTCTAGCACTACTTATTGAAGAGACTATCTTTCCTCCACTGTATGTTCTTGACTCCTTTATCAGAGATTAGTTGACCATAGGTGCTTGGATTTATTTCTGGGATTTCAGGTCTGTTCCACTGATCTATATTTCTGTTTTTGTGTAGGTACCATACTGTTTTGATGACTGTAGCTTTGTGGTATAGTATTAAGTCAGGGAACTTGACCCCTCCAGAGCTGGATCTAAAAGGAGTTTGGTGGTCAGAGATAGTCTATGTGCTTCTTGTTGCTAGTAACATAAACAGTCCAGAAATGAAAGCAAAGCAAAGATACTTTCATTCAAACACTTTCAGACTATATCTATTGAGCTTCAACCTTTTGGAAGGACCTTAAACCTTCATTTAAGCCCTGTGCCTCTCAGAAGCAGCTTCTCTGCAGTTATCTTTTATGAATATGGTAAAGAATATAAAAACATCATCAAAATACTTAAAAACTTCTATTGATAGGGCTCCTTCAAAACTAACCACAGTGAAACAAGATGAACATTATTTGGATTTTTTTTTTTTTTTTTTTTTTTTTTTTTTAGCAGTGGTGGTAAAATTGTGCTATTCCATACAAAATATTTACCATCTCTTCCACTTCCCAAACTAACATGGTTATCAGTGCAGCCTTTTTATTCACTGAACTTAGTGTTTTGTTTAAAAAGATCAATGCAAAAGTTACTTATTTTTCAAATATATGAGATCAGTTCTTGCTATTATATGTACCATGTATACTTCAAATGTAATTTTTTTAAATAAACTACACAGTTACTTATCTTTCAGAAATATAGAATAAATACACTTTATTCTTGGATTTCAATACTGTCACCTATCTTATTTTAATCCACTTTTCACTCCACTATCATTGGCCATCTGAATTTAGTGATTAATTGTGGTTATTTTCCAAAGTTCAGTTTTTAAAAATTAGGGGAAAGTAGTTTGAAACCCTAAGTTGATGCCAGCTTTTCAACAATATTTTCTGTCTAGCTAGCTGGTTACCTATTCACTATTTATACTAAATGTTCATATGTATCACATGTTTTAAGGGACATTATATGTTTAATATATAATCACATAAATTTAGACATTTGGGAGGATGTTTTATTTATCCTTAAATGTTTATTGATATGATCATTTTTATTATTATATTAAGTGCATATATGCATCTTTAATTTGTCCTTTATAATGGCAAAAAGAAGAATTGTGTTTCAAGTAGTTGATTCAGTGATATAGTTCAAAATATCATCAATATGTTCAACTTCAAAATAAAGGACTCTTATCTCCTCTAAAGTAAATTCTAGTTACAGATGAATTTAATCTTGAAATGAAAATATGGCTAAAGTGGATCTCAAAAAGAGGCTGGCCGAATAAGCATTTCAAAAAGAAAGAAGAAATTTATCTGCATTTAACGAACACAGAAAGCTATAGTCAGAGTCTAAAGAAATTACTCTGTAAAGAAGTTCCTGTTTTGACTTCTCTGTCCAGCCTTCATGTTGTGAAAATACATCGGATTAGTACAGGTTGTGGGCAGCTAGTGCACTGAGTAGTAAGGCATTACTCCTTGGAGAACAGGTCTTAGTAGATAAGATCTCTGATTTTATTGTTATAAATTAGTACCCACAATTATCATTTTGATTTCATTCTGACTAGAAAAATGACTATCTCCCATTCCAAAAAATAAACAAAAAAAGTTAAAAATGCTATAATGTTGGATAGCACCCATATGAATGTGATCATATGATGGAATGTTCCAAATCATGTTAAAAGGAAAAAGACCTGCTGCTCTGCACAGTACCAAAAACATGTTCAATGGTTTCTTTTGTGGAGTGAGCTCTATGAGTTGTTTGTTTTTGTTTTTTGGTTTTTCTTTTTCATTCTCAACATACAGAATATAAAGTCATTTTTAAAAAAAGAAACTGTGGGAATTAAAGGAGTTTAAATAATACATTAAATATACATTAATCAAAAACATCAAGACCACTGCAGTGTGCTAGAAATGTAAAAATAAATATCTATTGAATACCTACTACCCATGAAACATTAACTATGTTATTTTCTCCTCACTATAGCTTTATAAGGCAGGTATTATTATCCTTACTTCATAAGGTAAAATTGATACATTTATTTATTCATCTGAGATCAAAGAACCAGTATATGGTTGGAATGGCTCAAAAGAAAGTCTGTTTTATGCAAGGACGTGACCACTTAACTACTGTATCACACTGCCTCTTGTGTAATCCTATTCTTTATGCATGGAACACATTAACATGAGTTTAGGTGTATTTAGTACCTGATTTTACAAAGCATATAAAAGAAAAATTGAGCATGGTTGTAATAATAGTTGAAATTAGGATACAAAATATAGTAATTAGTTTACTATTACATAGATGTACTAAAATGGAATGAAGTTAAGTGTCATTTATTGCTACATAAAACGCTGTTGCAGAATGTTGTGGCTTAAAAGCAACTATCATGAATGTAGTTCACGATTCTCTTGGGCAGCTCTTTTGATTTTGGCTGGGCTCGAATGATCTTAGTGGGGTGGATCATATGTATACAGCTAGTTGGTATATTAAATGGGGGCTGACTAGTGTCAGGAGGTATCATTCTCATGTCTGTCAATTAGCTGGCTGTTGGCTGTGAGGTATCAGTTCTCATATACGTGGTCTCTTTTCCAGGAGCCTGGGCTGGGATTATTCACATTGGGGTAGCAATCCAAGAAAGGGCTGTTGAGGTCTAAGTTTGGGGTTTATACCACTACACTTCCTTGACCTTCTTTTAGACAAAATAAGTTACAAGACCAGCACACTTTCAGTGGTGGCACAAGGCATTCCTCTTCTTGATGAAAGATGCTGTGTAAAATAGTGTCCTTCTTTTTGCCATTTAACCATGGCTTGTATGGAGTTAATACTACCACATGGCTTAACTTCCTTAAAAGTTAGCATGGCAAACAGTGTAGAAAAGAGGAAGGCAATTGAAAATTAGAGGTATGAGCTAATGTATTAGCCTTGACACTATTGCCAGAGATCTAGGAAAGAGAGCCCTCTCTGGCCAAGGTTATTTATTGTGTTTCCATTGAAACCTAATCCAGGAAATAGGGCAGTCGATACACCTGCTTTTGAAATTAAAACTTGGGGTACAAGAAGGGGGAAAGTACATTACACTGCTTCTGTGAATTACATCCTGAAAAGGAGCACATAACTACATATTCTATACCTTCTTTGCCCAAACGAAGAACAACCACTAAGCATTTAAATTTTGATCAAGTGAGATAAGTTCTCTAAAACAGATACCCTATATTTATAAAAAACTGTAATAGAAGAAAATGAAATACTGCTGAATTCAGTGTTCTTCACATGTGACTAATTTATAAATATGTATAATTATCAAAGAATTTATCTCCTTTCAGAATACCTTGGGGAATTTTAAACTATGCCAGTAGTCATCCTAGAAATTTTTTTCTAAACAGTGTATCAACTAAATTAGGTGGCACTGTTAATTGACTTAATTGTCAAAGATGCATATGTAATTATTTAAACATAACTGAAAAAACAAAAAATATATTCACTGATAATTCAGTTGCATGGACTTACTTCCTTTTAAAAATTTAGACTATCAATAATTAACATGAGTATTTTATTTCTTTTCCAGTTCTCAGGATATTTTAGAAAATATGGAAACTGTTGTGACATGCAGTCTTAGAATACTTTATTTCAAAATGATTTTTATTTTTTTGATTATAGTTGGTTTACAGTGTTCTGTCAATTTTCTACTGTACAGCATTGCAGGATAGACTTTATTTCAAGCTGTACTCAAAAAGGGAACTTTTATAAAGATTTTATAGAGTGCTATGTCATCTCCAAGTTTTCTCTAAATTCTGTACTTTTCTATAACCATAATTACCTTTACTTCATACTGATTAGAAAAATTGGAGCAGAAGAAAATATATTTGAAATTTTCCCTGAGAAATCAATTTGTTGAGGTGTAACACCACCAAATACATCATCTAAAACCATTATAAAAATCTTTCAAATTTGTTTAGGGTTTTTAGTCTTTTTTTCTAGCATTCATACCTCGAAATCTTAAGTTGTAAAGACTTTATATACCAGATGGGAAAATCCAGTCCCTTTCAATATGGCCATAAAATGATGAGTACAGGAAAAGATTTATCCAAATCAGTTAGCCCTAAATATCACACTTTTGGGCTGATTTACAATAGATTTGACAAAGAGAGGACAGGGGTGATGGTAATATTTCCTGAACTGTAGCAGAGTTTAGACCTACTCTCTTTGAATGTGGTTTATATTTCTATTATGGAGAACAATTACACTATGGTAAAGTCTTCTGACCCATAGCCCAGCCATTATCTCTGCACCAGTCCCAGCCATGGCAATGAATGTAAATAATCCCCCTACTCTGCCTCATTCCATCTCCCTTACAAATTGTGGATGCATGTGCTAAGCAGGAAGCATTACCTAGAAAAAAGTAGTTCTCTAGTTGATGAAGCAAAGATTTATAATGGGTTACCAAGTTTAAATGGAAAATTGTATAACCATAAAGGAATATTTCTTTAGTAACTATAAAGTGATATCAAGAAGAAAATGTCACCTACGCTACCTAAAATTGAATTTGTAATTAAGAAGAATCTTATGAGTGGGTAGAACTAAGTTTGATGTTTTTAAAAAATAGAAGATTACTTCAAGAGTATTTGGCCACTCTCTGATGTGGATATTTTGGGGTTGTAATTTTATTTGGCCAGAGAAATTGTCTTTGTGATGTTACAAATATGGAACTATGAGAACTAGAAGAAAGTAGATAGAAGTTCTGAACTATACATTCCTCCCTTTGAAGCCAAGGCCCCCTTAACTTCTGATTTATTATACCATCACTGGACTTGCAAATATAAGCATTTGGTGTTGATGATCTTTATAATTTCTCCTTTACAGTCTCATTTTTCCACAATGTAATTCTTTTATAACAATGAATTACATTTAAAATTACAACATGGAGTTCCCGTCGTGGCTCAGTGGTTAACGAATCTGACTAGGAACCATGAAGTTGTGGGTTCGATCCCTGGCCTTGCTTAGTGGGTTAAGGATCCGGCATTGCTGTGAACTGTGGTTTAGGCCACAGACACGACTTGGATCTGGTGTTGCTATGACTGTGGCATAGGATAGTGGCTACAGATCCAATTAGACCGCTAGCCTGAAAACCTCCATATGCCGTGGGTGAGGGCCTCCAAAAAGACAAATAAATAAATAAATAAATAAATAATAAAATTACAATGTAATTTTAAAAGTATGACTTGCTGACATTGCATGTTTATAGCTACATTACTTATTACTTTTTTCTTTTTGCTATTTCTTGGGCTGCTCCCACGGCATATGAAGGTTCCCAGGCTAGGGGTCAAATCGGAGCTGTAGCCACTGGCCTACGCCAGAGCCACAGCAACACGGGATCCGAGCCACGTCTGCAATCCACACCACAGCTCACGGCAACACCGGATTGTCAACCCACTGAGCAAGGGCAGGGACCGAACCCGCAACCTCATGGTTCCTAGTCGGATTTGTTAACCACTGCACCACAACGGGAACTCCTACTTATTACATTTAAAAATCCATTTTTTCCTCATCCTATATTTCAGTAAATTTGAAAGGGATTTTATATGTATATAAAAAATTGTATATAGACATGAAATATTCCCCCTATAATAATGCTATGATTGGCAATTTTGCACAATTAGTTGCCTTAAAATATAAATTTTAAAACTGCTAAAATTATTTTCTGAATATAATTTTTAAATAGCTGAATTTTGCTCATTTTTGCTATATTCCATTTATTTCAGAATTGTAAAATTGCAAAGTGGTATTTCTTCCCCATCTGTCTCCACATTTTTTTTTTTTTGGCTATACTTGTGGCATATGGAAGTGCCCATGCAAGGGATTGAATCCAAGCCACAGCTGTGACCTGTGCCACAGCTGCAGTAATTCCAGTCCTTAACCCGCTGTGCAGGGCCAAGAATCAAACCTGTACCTAAGCAGAGGCAACAATGGATCCTTAACCCACTGTTCCATAGCAGGAACTCCAGGCTTATTCTATTTTAGATTCTATAATTAGCTACAGAATGTCTTAGTGGAGTCAGATTGATATATAAATAATCTTACTTTTAACAGCCTAGTTTAGGTAAATAACACCTCTGATTATATTTCCATATCTAAGAAATAGAAATAATGATGCTAACAAAAATGAGCCCTGCAAAAATGAAGTAATGTATATGAAAAGCCTATAACTCAGTAAATATTTAATAAATATGCATTCCTTTGTGCTCCTAGCACATAAATTTGGAAGACAACAAGAAGTTAAGAATAAGGTTTTAAATATATCTTCTCTGACCACAATGGCATGAAACTAGAAATCAACCACAGGAAAAGAAATGAGAAAAAAATGAACTACATGGAGACTAAACAACATGCTACTAAAAAATCAGTGGGTCAATAAATAAATCAAGAAGGAAATTAAAAAATAAGACAAATTATAATGAATACACAACCATTTAAATTGTATAGGATACTACAAAGCAGCGCTTAGAGGGACATTGATAGCAATACAAGCCTTCCTCAAAAAAGTAGAAAAATCTCAAATTAACAACTTAACTCACCAACTAAATGAATTAGAAAAAGAACAACAAACAAAACCTGAAGTCAGCAGAAGGAAGGAAATCATAAAGATCAGAGAGGAAATCAATAAATAGAAATTCAAAAAACAATAGAAAAAATCAATAAAACCAAGAGCTGGTCCTTTGAAAAGGTAAACAAAATTGACAAACCTCTGGCCAGACTCACCCAGAAAAGGAGAGAAAAACCCAAATAAACAAAATAATAAATGAAAAAGGAGAAATCACAATGGATACTGCAGAAATACAAACAACCATGAGAGAATACTATGAACAATTATATGCCAACAAATTTGACAACCTAGAAGAAATGGAGAACTTTCTAGAGACTTACAGCCTGCCAAAACTGAATCAAGAAGAAATAGATCAACCAAACAGGCCGATCACTAGAAATGAAATTGACTATGAAATAAAAACACTCCCTAAAAACCAAAGTTCAGGGCCAGATGGCTTCACAGATGAATTATACCAAACATACATAGAGGAACTTATAGCCATCCTCCTTAAACTTTTCTAAAAGGTGGAAGAAGAAGGAACACTCCCAAAGATATTCTCTGATGCCAGCATCACCTTAATACCAAAACTAGACAAAGATATTACCAAAAAAGAAAACTGTAGGTCAATATCTTTGATGAATATAGATGCAAAAATTCTCAACAAAATTTTAACCAACCGAATCCAACAACATATAAAAAAGATCATACACCACAACCAAGTGGGATTCATCACAGATTCACAAGGGTGGTTCAGCATACGCAAATAAAGCAGCATCATACACCACACGAAAGAAAAGTCAAAACCCACATTATCATCTCAATAGATGCAGAAAAAGCATTTGGCAAAGTCCAACATCCCTTCATGATAAAAACTCTTACCAAAGTGGGTATAGAGGGAACCTAACTTAACATAATAAAAGCCATTTTTGATGAATCCACAACCAATATAATACTCAATGGAGAAAAACTGAAAGTTTTTATTAAAAATTGAAGCAAGATAAGGATGCCCACTCTCACCCCTTTTATTCAACATAGAACTGGAAATACTAGCCACAGCAATCAGACAAACAAAAGAAATAAAAGGTATCCAAATTGGAAGAGAAGAGGTAAAATTATCACTATATGCAGATGACAAGATACTATATGTAGAAAACCCTAAGGACTCAACCCAAAAACTGCTTGAACTGATCAACAAATTCAGCAAAGTAGCAGGATGTAAGATTAACATTCAGAAATCAGTCTGTATACTAACAATGAAATATTAGAAAAGGAATACAAAAATAAAATTTTTAAAATTGCACCCAAAAAAATCAAATACCTTGGAATACACATGACCAAGGAGGTAACAGACTTATATGCCAAGAACTATAAAACATTAATCAAGGAAATTAAAAAATATGTAAAGAAATGGAGAGATATTCCATGCTCCTGGGTGGGAAAAATTAATATTGTAAAAATGGCCATACTACCCAAAGCAGCATAGAGATTCAGTGCAATCCCTATCAAATTACCCATGACATTCTTCACAGAACTAGAACAAACAATCCAAAAATTGATATGAAACCACAAAAGACAAAGCAATTCTGAGGAACAAAAACCAAGCAGGAGGCATAACTCTCCCAGACTTCAGACAGTATTACAAAGCCACAGTCATCAAAACAGTGTGGTACTCGTACCAAAACAGACAGACAGACCAATGGAACAGAATAGAGAACCCGGAAATAAACCCTGACACCTATGGTCAATTAATCTTAGACAAAGGAGGCAAGAACATAAAATGGGAAAAAGGCTTTTCAGCAAGTGGTCCTAGGAAAACTGGGCCACTACATGTAAATCAATGAAACTGGAACACACCCTCACGCCATACCAAAAATAAACACAAAATGGATTAAAGACTTAAACGTAAGACAAGAAAACATCAAACTCCTAAGAAGAGAACATAGGCAAAACATTCTCTGACATCAACCTTATGAATATTTTCTCAGGTCAGTCTCCCAAGGCAACAGAATAAAAAGCAAAAAATAAACCAATGGGATCTGATCAAACTGACAAGCCTGTGCATAGCAAAAGAAACCAAAAAGAAAACAAAAAGACAGCCTATGGAGTGGGAGAAAATAGTTTCAAATGATGCAACTGACAAGGGCTTAATCTCTAAAATATACAAACAACTTATACAACTCAGCAGGAAGGAAATCCAACAACCCAATTGAAAAAGGGGTAAAAAAAAAATGGAATAGACATTTCTCCAAGGAAGATATACAGATGGCCAACAAGCACATGAAAAAATGCTCCACATCACTGATTATTAGAGAAATACAAATCAAAACTACCAGGAGGTACCACCTCACACCAGTCAGAATGGCCATCATTAATATGTCCAGAAATAACAAATGCTGGAGGGGGTGTGGAGAAAAGGGAACCCTCCTGTACTGTTGGTTGGAATGTAAATTAGTAGAACCACTATGGAGAACAGTATGGAGGTACCTTAGAAAACTATACATAGTACTACAATATGACCCATAAATCCCACTCTTGGGCATCTATCCATAGAAAACTTTCCTTGAAAAAGACACATGCCCCCATGTGTTCATTTTAGCACTATTCACAATAGCCAAGACATGGAAACAATCTAAATGTCCATCGACAGATGAATGCATTAAGATGTAGTATATATACACAATGGGATACTACTCAGCCATAAAAAAGAACAAAATAATGCCATCTCCAGCAACATGCATGGAACTAGAGACTCATACTAAATGCAGTAAGAAAGAGACAAATACCATATGATATCGCTTATATCTGGAATCTAATATATGCACAAATGAACCTTCTCACAGAAAGGAAAATCACGGACATGGAGAAGAGATTTTGGTTGCCAAGGAAGAGGAGGAGGGAGGACTTGGATGGACTGGGTATTTGGGTTGTAATAGATGCAAACTATTGCCATTGGAATTGATAAGCAATGAGATCCTGCTGAATAGCACTGGGAGCTATATCTAGTCACTTATGACAGAGCAGGATCATGTGAGAAATAGGAATGTATATGTGTATGTGTGACTAGGCCACCTTGCTGTACAGTAGAAAATTGACAGAACACTGTAAGCCAGCTATAATGGAAAAAAATAAAAACCATTAAAAAAAAGTTTTTAAATATAACCAAAATACAAGGATCAAACTCTTTTTATACTATTGGCTGATCAAAACAAAGATGGAATCTCCTCTCTTCATTTGGGTAACCCTGATACCGAAACAACCTATGCTATACAAATAACACAAAAAGAAGACAGTAAAATAATAATGCAAAAATAGCAATCCAGCTCTGTTGTAAAAGAATAGTATACTTTAATCATTTTTGATTTACTCCATAAGTGTTCGGTTTGAATGAAATTAGGAAATGACCTTTGTAATCCATCATTTAAGGAGAAAAATACACATGAATATTTTGATTGTCACTAAGAATGCGTTTGTTCAAATCAACAGTATTTACTATTCCAGATTTATAGAAGATAATTTAACATGATGGAAAAAAAAATTTTGAATGATGAAACAGTACAGACATTTCTTCCTACAAAGAAATTTTTTATCTTTTTTTTTTTTTGCCATTTTTTGGGCCGCTCCCACGGCATATGGAGGTTCCCAGGCTAGGGGTCGAATCGGAGCTGTAGCCACCAGCCTACGCCAGAGCCACAGCAACGCAGGATCTGAGCCACGTCTGCGGCCTACACCACAGCTCACAGCAACGATGGTTCCTTAACCCACTGAATGAGGCCAGAGATAGAACTCACAACCTCATGGTTCCTAGTCGGATTTGTTTCCACTGTGCCACTACGGGAACTCCCCTTTTTCTTTGCTTTTATATCATCTTCCACAATATTTAATCCTAGCCCTTATATTTAATAAAATTTAGGATTATAATATACAATAATACAATAAAAATAATTCAAAAAGAACATAATGGAGGATGCTTTTAAAAAATATATGTGATTAATGCTTCAGCAATTTGTCACTTTATGTTAAAAGGGAAAATTTAAGCAAGATACAAATGCAATAGACACAGTCTGCAATAGCAGAGATGACTTTCTCCTTACAAATATTTGCTACTAAACCACTATATTTAGAAAGGCTAAATGAGGTATGAAACAGTGTTTAAATGTGATCTGTGGACCACTACCAGATTTGATGCCTGTCCTACCCAAGGTCCACTTAATAACTTCTGAGAATAGAACCTGAGGATTTACATCTCTCCAGGACCATGACCATTTGAAATCTTCATTTACTTCAGTTTTCTTTGTGTCAACTCTGTGTGACATGTGTTTCTGGGTATGTACTGTGTCACTTAGTAACATCTCCATAAACTCAAGTGGAAGATACTTAGAACCATGCAGGAAGACCTTGGCAAAATCATCCTTTTTTTTTTTTTTCCTCTTTCAAGTATATTTATTATTTTTTTTGAAGTGTCTTAGTTACTTTTCTCTTTGTATCAAATTCATTATGGTGCATGTCCCTTTGAAGGCATTGAGCCATTTACCATGCGTAATAAATAATCAGGGTAAGGATGGTAATGAAGAAAACGGTTCTCTGAAGCCATCCATTTCTTTTTCTTTTTCTTTTCTGTAAATCTAGTCCATAAAGGGACTGGTCTACTATCAAATTATTACTTGTGCTTTCTTCCCTGTGGAGCTAGAAAGAAGCACTAGTTTCTTTTTCACTGTTTCCTGTGGTAATCTTCAAATTAATCTAAATATTTACTTCCCCCTATTTAATGTCTCTTCTTATCAGTTTACCCTCTCTGTATTTGGGAAGAAAAAAAAAGAAGATGGAGAGGGGAAAGATAATACTTGAAAATATGAATATCTGAAATCTCTGTGTATAGGTGATTTAGCTACTTGTTAGATCTGTCTGGGGGTTTTAGGTCTGAAATCTGTGTCTCAGGATACCAGCTATATTTTATTTATCATCTTATATGGTACCAAATTTCAAAATAGCTGAGTCAAACGTTGGCTCACCAGCATTTGTAAACCAACACCAAGTCTTGAAGATGTCAGTGAGAATGATGTGATATCTTAGCTCCATGACCATGAAAGTTAGCTATTTTAAAAAATTTAAATTTCTTTACTGAGGGTGAAATCCAAAGAAATGGAAAGGTATGAGAGTATCATATCAGAAATTTAGTTTCTGTGTGGTCATTCTTGGAATCACTGAAAAGGGATAGCATCCCAGTTCTTGAAAATCCCCCTTCTCTAACTTTCTTCCTTGCTTGGGATGAGTACTGAGAAAACAGAAGCATATCTTCACTGAGCAGGTAATTACATGGATATATCTCTGCTATCACCTCATCTTCACTAAGTCTGTAATTGGGTACATCTTTGTTACCGCCTCACCTAAGACTGTTTGTCCCTTTAAGGACCTTGCATAAATAACTTTATGCAGAGCCACCCTGTGGGAACATATTAGCTCTTTTCTCCTCCATTGTTGAAAACTCACTTCTCAGTTCTAAGTTTATACCTGAACCCAAAATACATCTTTACAGACCAATTCTAGTTTCCATTTCACTGCCTATTATGTGGTAGGCTGCGCTATAAGAATCCTCTTATAATTTTGTCTCCCCTGTGGGACTAGAAACTCCTACAGACCAGAGTTGGAGAGTTATTTGTCTCCATATAACCAAAGCCTAGGTCTGTATTGGCTTCCAGAGTTTATCTTTAAATGGAATGGGACCAAATGCCACTGAGCTATAGCCATTCCTAATAGAGCTTAGTTTAACCCACCCCATTGACTTGAAAATTCCCTCCCTAACCATTCCATGCCCTAGAAAATCAGGGACAATTTGGTCTTGCCAGAGTTCTTCATAGTTCTATAAATTTTATACCAGTACTGAATTGAAACAGTCTGTTTATCTGAACATTGTACAATATTGCAAAAAAAAAAAAAAAATACCACAATCTTTCAGCAACTACTTCCCTGCTAGGTTAGAGTTACGGGTGTAACCTATACATCTATGTATTTGATATTTGCAGTAAATTGTGTGCTTTTTTTTTTTTTTTTTTTTGTCTTTTTGCCATTTCTTGGGTCGCTCCCGCGGCATATGAAGGTTCCCAGGCTAGGGGTCCAATCGGAGCTGTAGCTGCCAGCCTACGCCAGAACCACAGCAACGCGGGATCCGAGCCGCGTCTGCAGCCTACACCACAGCTCACAGCAACGCCAGATCGTTAACCCACTGAGCAAGGGCAGGGATGGAACCCACAACCTCATGGTTCCTAGTCGGATTCGTTAACCACTGCGCCACGACGGGAACTCCATTTGTGTGCTTTTAAAAAGCTGTTGGGCCATGTAAATTCTTATGTGTAAGTTCATCTATTTCTTAGTACAATTAATTGAGTACTTGCATCTAGTCTCTGAAGGTATAGGAGGAAAACATGCATTAAATTTAAAAATACAAAGAACTTTATGCTATACTGCATGCCTTATCATTCACAACTTAAATATAGTCTAATAAAAGCAACTTAGACTGTACAACTCTGAGCAAAACTACTCCACTGTTCTCTTCTTCCCAGACAGGTTCTGACCTTTTCTAAGATACTTACAGTGAAGAGACAACATGTCAGATTATTTTCTTGATAGACATTTTGAGGGTCTCTCATATGGGATTTGGAACTGCATGTGCTGGGATAAGACTATAATTCATTATAATTCATCTGAAACACTTTGTAATCTTGAATTTCCCTAGCTCTCTTTAAAAAATTGTTAATACTTCAAAGGTAATATCTCTTGAAGCAAATTAAATTTAAAATCTATTTTAAGTGATAGGTGATGTCACTTTAGTAAATGGTAGATGTTCAGAATATTCTGAGAAACAAGGTGCATGTGTGTGTGTGTGTGTGTGTGCGCGCGCGCACATGTGCGTGTGTGTGCATGAGTGTTTTAAATTCAAGAATAAGCACACTGGAGAAAAACCATAGCAATTCTGTTCTTTTTCAGGAATGCTATTGATTATAATGATAACTCCTGTCCAAGCTTATTACTCTAGCATCTTTAATTAAAGTGGATAATGAAGTATATTTATTTAACAGAAAATATTTAATTTTACTAGAAAGAATATAATTTTATGCCTTTACTTTTGTAAACGTAGAAGCCAGATTGTTTATATATCTGCTGTAGCTTCTCCTGTCATATGAGAATGCTGTGATAATCATTTTGTCTAAGATTTTGATAAACTCATTGAATAACATGAAAAGTCCTCAATATTTAAATCACATTTTTGGATAAAATAAAAGCTATACAGATAAGTGAAGCTAATTTTGTTCAAGCCTTTGATTCAATGCTGTGTATTGTATTCTATGAAAATAAAACCCTGGATAGTGTTTCAAACTATTGTTGACCTTCCTGACTTTAACAGAGGCCACAACCACAGTTCATGTGAGTATTCTAAAAATGATAAGATTTTTGTTCACGCATTCATGAAAAAAGTATTTTTAGCACCTGCTATGTGCCAGCCACTGTACAATAATGAGTAGAACTGTCACGATTACAACCCTCATGGAACTTACTGCCTAATACTTTTCTGCAAAGGCAAGACCGACAAATAAAATTAAAACTGAGTAAAGAGGGAAGTCCCCATTGTGGTGCAGAAGAAACAAATCTGATTAGTATCCATGAGGATGTGGGTTCAATCCCTGGCCTCACTCTGTGGCTTGGGGATCTGGCATTGCCATAAGCTGTGGTGTAGGTTGCAGATGCGGCTTAGATCCCCTGTGGCTGTGCCATAGGCTGGTCTCTATAGCTTTGATTTGATTCCTAGCCACACCTTTGGCCCTAAAAAGCAAAACAAACAAACAAAAAATTGAATGAAGTGTTTTATCAAAAATGATACAGGCTGTAGCATGACTTCCTTTAGCTAAGACCGTGAGTGTATTTTAGGAAATGTCATTTAAGACATTTAAGCTGGAGTGTGAAGAATAAGAAACTGGAGAGTATTTTAGGGAAAAGAACAGCACTTCGAGAGATCAGTCAGGGAAATCTCCGAAGAGCGTTAGAGAGAAAGGAGCTAAGTGACCACCAGGGAAAGCCTCATCAAATGAGAGAGCAAACAAGTGTAGTTGTGTTTCCTGCAGGCCCTTGCAGGCCACGTTAAATTTATGGGATTTACCATCAATGTAATGGAATGCCATTTTGGAAAGTGTTAATATCAAAATTTCATGTTAAATACATTATCCTGGCTGCTGTCTTCAGAAAAGCTTTAGTATGTTGATGTGGAAACAGACAGGCTGGAGAATAAAAACGGAAAGTACTAACGTGAATTGATTTATATTCTAAATATATATTGAAGAATTTACTGTTATGAGGAAATTGGGGGCATATCTAGAGTTTTATCGTCTGTTCTGCCTAACAGTTTAATGGCTAAACTCCCATGTCATTAAATGACTTTGTACAATGTCATATTTTAAAAGCCAAATTTCACTGTTTCGACATACTATACATGTATTTTTCAGATTTCTTTTTTCATTTTTTAAAGTTTTCTTGAAGTATGATTAATTTACAGTGTTGTGATGTTTCTACTGTACAACAAAGTGATTCAGTTATACACATACACACCCCTATTCTTTTGCAGATTTTTTTCCCATGTAGATTATCACAGAATATTGGGTAAAGTCCCCTGCGCTACACAGCAGGTCCCCACTGGCCAATCATTCCCTATACCACAGTGTGCATCTGCCAATCCCAAATCCCCTGCCCATCCCACCCCCCTCCCACCTGCTGCCTTTGGTAGCTCTAAGTTTTTTTTTTTCAAAGTCTGTGAGTCTGTTTCTGTTCTGCAAACGAGTTCATTTGTATCTTTTTTTTAGATGCCACATACAAGTGATATTATGTGATGTTTGTCTTTCACGGTCTGACTAAATAGCTCCTTACTATTGGACTCTGGTTTATTTCCAAAACTCTGCTACAATAAATAACTTTTCAATAATTCTCTGATCACAAAAACTTAATGCATATTTTTAGTGATTTTCGAAGGGTATGTTACTGATGCGAAACCATCACTTTCTCAGTGATAAGTGTTCATCATATCTGTGGAACCCACAAAACAATGATGCTGAGTGGACATGAGGCTTTAGGCAGCACTCATTAAAAACTGACTTACTGCTATGCAGCAAGAATGCCCCCACTCATTTCTCTCTCTACCTCCATCAGAAGCTGATTCTAATTTAGAAGTCTATCAGATTATTACATATCCGGGACTTGCATGGGGTTTAGCAAACAGTTAAAATGACAAATATTAAATCTCCAATTGTTAAGGTCCTCTTTCTCTAATATCCTTATTCTAAACCAATTTATGGTTTGCAAATCCATTAACAAACACCAGATCCTTCATTTCTGCAATATACTGAATATTTGTGTCCCCCAAAATTCATACGGTGAAGCCCTAATCTCAATGCGATGCTATTTGGAGGTGAAATCATTGGGAGAAGTGGAAGATCTCAGGGCTGGAGCCCTCATGAATGGGATTAGTACCAGAGAGCTTAGCTAGCTCTTTCCACTATGCGAGGATAACAGGAAGAGGACAGCCCTCTATGAACCAGGACAAGATGATTGACTAAGAACCTGACCAAGTTGGTATTCTTATTCTGGATTTCTACCTTCCAGAACTATGAAAAATAATTTTTTTTAAACTTCCCAGGCTCTGGTAAATTGTTATAGTCGCCCACATTGACTAACATAGTGACAGCAGATTTTAAAAGCTAAAAATTAGCACATGGAAAGGGAAACTATTTTTTTGTTTGTTTGTCTTTTTGCCTTTTCTAGGGCCGCTCCCGCGGCCTATGAAGATTCTCAGGCTAGGGGTCCAAACGGAGCCGTAGCCACTGGCCTAAGCCAGAGCCACAGCAACACAGGATCCGAGCCGCGTCTGCAACCTACACCACAGCTCATAGCAACGATGGTTCCTTAACTCACTGAGCAAGGCCAGGGACCGAACCTGCAACCTCATAGTTCCTAGTCGTATTCATTAACCACTGCACCATGAAGGGAACTCCAGGGAAATTATTTTTAAACATCTCTCTGTATTAAACTATATGTGTCTGATTATAGTTTTTTACATATGTTTTATATGTATGTAAGATGTTTCAGCTTATCAGTAATTTTATGAGTTTCTATCTGCTTCAAGGGCTGGGTCAGAATAAATAGGAGTGAATAAAGCAGTCTTGTGGACCTTAGAATAAACAGAATTCTGAAAAGTAAGGGACTCTCTCCCCCAAAAAACATTAACAGGAGTTCCCGTGGTAGCTCAGTAGATTAAGTATCCATGAGGATGAGAGTTCAATCACTGGCCTCACTCAGTGGTTTAAGGATCTGGTGTTGCATTCAGTTGTGGTGTAGGTCAGGATGCAGCTCGGATCTGGTGTTTGTGTGGCTGTGGCATAGATTGGCAGCTGAAGTCCCAATTTGACCCCTAGCCTGGGAACTTCCACACACTACAGGGGTGGCCCTAAAAAGAAAAAGGGGGAAAAAAAAACATAAAAAAGCATAGTTTTGAAAGTCACTGTTTTTTAATTTTGATAGCTGGAAGTCTGGATGGGAAATCTTGGGGTAAAACTTATGGAGTCTATTTCCCTCAGTGGTCAAAAATATTTTGTAGAAAAAAAAAAAACAAGAACAGGATACTGCTTTATTTTTTTTTTTTTTTATTATTTTCCCACTGTACAGCAAGGGGGTCAGGTCATCCTTAGGTGTATACATTGCAGTTACAGTTTTTTCCCCCACCCTTTCTTCTGTTGCGACATGAGTATCTAGACATAGTTCTCAATGCTATTCAGCAGGCTCTCCTTATAAATCTGGATACTGCTTTATTTATGTGCAGCTCTGATTCAGTGCTAATGTATGTCTTGGAGGAGGCAGTTTTGTGGTTCAATTTATTAAGAAACACTGAATTTTGGAATCAAATAATTATGAAGTTAATGCTGATTAAATTATAATCTTAATACCTTTTATACTTTTAAAGCCTCTTTTCAAAGCACAAGAGCTTTTTATCATCATCATAATCAACACTGGCCGAATTTTTACTTCAAATGAAGTTTAAAATTGAGTATCAGGTTATAACACAGACATAAGCTTAGCCCCTGCACTGAAATATATGAAAATGGGAAAGGGCAGTTCACCCGCATAGCAACTTTCACCCCAAGCCTACCCACATCGAAGCCCCCTGTCCTCGATTCTTGTCCCGAACTAATCTGGACCATTCAGCATAGTGGAGCATAGCTAGAAAAACTCTGTGGCAACCTGTGCAGGCCAGATGAAATTAACAGAGTACCCTTCTATGTTTTTTTCTGCAGATAAGGAAAATCAAGCCCAATGACTTGTCCATTAATACAGAGCTATTGAGAAGGAGGGCTAAAAAGGGTACATGCCTAATAGAGTTCGCTTTTCACTCTTCCTCAATTACATTTATAAGCAGTTCTGTATATGAAATTTATGGGGAGAGAAGCAGGTAGTATAAAGCATGAATACATGCACACAAGTAGTAAAAAAGGATGTGGGAGGAAATTTTGGGTAGTGATGGGTGGTTTTTTGTGGTCTTGATGGTGATGATGGTTTCATGCATAAATGCTTATCCTCAAGCTTACTAAGTCATTATATGCATTAAATATATACAGCTTTTTACATGTACATAAACATATACATTAAATATGTACAGCTTTTTACATATTTCAATAAAGTGGTTTAAAAAATACCTAAGAGGGTCAGTGTAGTGTGTGTTTTATCACAGTACAAAATTTGAGGGAGAAAAGCCAAGGAGAAAATCCTTTTGCCCCTTTTGTAGCTTGGTTAGATTTTGAAGTAAAGTCTGAAAAAAAGAACATGTAGTTCATTAAATATCATTCCTATCAGGAATGTTTGATCTTTAAATAACTGTTTTCAGCATGTTTCTCTTTTCCAGTTCTAAAATTCATACATTTGGGTTTTTTAGAATGCTCTCCCTAAACACCTGATATGTAATGATGTGTTGGCATCTTTAAAGGAATAAAGAAAATTCCCAGAGATGAGCAGCTTTCACTGAAAATTTGTTTTAGCTGCTAGCAGCCTTCAGAGGTGTGTATGTCTGTGAACTCTTAGCAACTTAACAAAAACTCAGCCAGTTTTTGTTGTCCTGTATGTGACACTGAAGGGAAAGCTATTTGTAAGAGACCCTGACCTTTTTCATCAATTAATTACTATGAAGCATTGCACATTTCAAAAGTATTCAGTGAAAATGTTGAAATTGTTGCTCAGCAATTGACTTTTCAAGTTGGTATGTGAAGAAAAAGATGACTGAAATTTCGAGATGTCAGAGTGAATTGTCAGAGCTTATGTTTCGAGAAAAAGCAAGTAAAAACATACACCATGCATTTTCCACTTATTGTGTTTGTTCAGGATTTTCAAATATAGATTCTAATAAAGAAAAAGCTTTCCCCTACTATATTTTGTTGGTCTTCATCTCAGAAATAACGAGCCACTGGCAGTGACAAAGCAGCAGCCTCATGCTCTCATTAATGCCTGGGCTTAAGTCTTAGGAAATCTCATGGGAGTCTTATCTCTGGCACTCACTTTTTTTTTTTTTTTTTTTTTTTTTTTTATTGTATGCTTGTTTTCTTAGTTGAGCAGAAATATCTAGACTTTCAGCTGGTTTGGGGGAACATTCTTATTTTTAGGCCTGTGCAGTTCTGCTAATGACTCTTAGTATTTTTATTCTAATATGAGAAGCTTCATGTTATATTTTATCAGAAACCGCCCATAAAAGAAACAACTGTTCAACTCTGAGTAGTTCTTGTGACTCCTGGCTTGCCTGATTATTATTTAATTATATATGTATTATAAAATAAAAGGGAGAATAAATATTTAAGAAGGCTGAATCAATTTTTTTTTGTCTTTTTGTCTTTTAGGGCCACACCCACAGCATATGGAGGTTCCCAGTCTAGGGGTCCATTTAGAGCTGTAGCTGCTGGCCTACGCCACAGGCGCAGCAATGCGGGATCTGAGCCACATCTGTTATCTACAGCACAGCTCATGGCAACGCCAGATCCTTAACCTGCTGAGCAAGACCGGGGATCTAACCTGTGTCCTCATGGATGCTAGTTAGGTTTGTTAACCACTGAGCCACGACAGGAACTCTTGAATCAAATTTTAACACCTTTTCTCTCCTGTATTCTTCTTTCCTTCTCCCCCTCCCCACCCTCCACTCCCTTCCCTCCTCTTTTTCCTCCTCTTCTTTCTTCTCCTCTTCCTTCTTCTCTCTCCATCTCTCACTGTCAATAGCAAAATGTATGATTTTTTATCTCCCTGGGCCTCAGTATCATTATTAGTGGAATAAAATTAATGGACCAGAAGGTTGGCATCCCTTCTGCTTTGGCATGTAGTGACTCTGATTCTAGTGGCCAGTGAGGAGAAAGGTAATAACTGCACCAGCATGCCCTGTTGTTCATGATGTCCTAGGCACGCAGGTGTGGTCTTCAGGGCTGTTTCCCTTTACAATGGCTTTAAAATATCTCTCTCTCTCTTCTCTCTCTCTCTCTCTCTCACACACACACACACACTTGCACATCAGTTGAGTCAGCTTTGAAATAAAAAATCTGAATTTGTAAGCCTTCTGAAAAATCTGAATTCTATATATCAGAGTCTCAACTAGGAAATACATTTAACCATTTAACACTATTCAAAAAAGCCATATCAGATTCAAAGAAAGTGAGTTAGGATCCCTACTATCAACAACAGAGTTTACTATGCCTTATGCCATTGTGCCCATGTGCAGGCTATCATAAGGAATGAGTGGAATGGGTCTGCTGTCTTCTCAAAGTCTGATGTCTTTCTCAAAGGAAATGAGTCTGATGTCTTCTCAGAGTCTGATGTCTTTCTCAAAGGAAAGCTGATGTGGGTATTAAAATGATGCTGGCTTGCTTTTTACAAAGATGAAATGGCTAAACTCTACGTAAAAGTCATTTGTGTGAGAAATTGGACAAGGGAATGACCTCGTAGCTTAAGCACAGAAAATAAATACCATTGGTAACCAAGCACACAACATGAATTTTTTCCACTTGTTCTCAGAAAGTTTTTATCTGAATACATGAACCATGATTTCCAGAAAAAAATGCCTACAAAAAAGAATTTTGTGGGCAGGTGCCCAGGGGCAGTTAAGGAAACCTGTCCTATGTTCCTTATATCGTTCAGTAATGTAGCAGATAGGACATTAAAGAAGATGAAATTAATTTCTAATCATATTTACAGGATCTTTCAGAGGACATGCTAAAAATGCAGGCAGCATCCATGAGGCAAATTTCTATATTCTTTATTCTTTATAAATTTCAAAGCAGGATGTTTTCTTTTGTCATATACAAGGGCTGGGGACTGTGGAAAGAAAGACCATCTTCCTACTTGAAGGACTTTCAGAAAGTTGAAAAATATCTCTGAGCCCAATTCCCCTCCTCTATCATGAAGGCTTTTCCAAACTACTAATCCATGTTCCAAATACTAATAATGATAATACTCAAGATGTATTATTATCTATACACTGTACAAAGTGCTCTATAAAATAATCTCAGTTGGGCAACCATATAGAGGTATTTATTTATTTATTTATTTTTAAATGATTTTTATTTTTTCCTTCATAGCTGGTTTAGGGCTTCCTATCAGCTTTCTACTGTACAGCAAGGGGACCCAGTCACAAACATATATACATGTATTTATAATATATCCTACTTTACACGTGAAGCAACTAAAAATTAAAGGGGGTAAACAATGTATCTATGCCTTCCCTTTAGTTACTGACCAGATCTGAACCCAGGCTGTCTACTTCCAAAGACAATTGCAGGTTGTACCCAACAGTCACTCAGCACTGATCTCCCTTTATGGACCATGGAACTGTTGAAAGAATTTTAACCAAAGCAATGAAATAATCAGAGTACTTATCTTTTTTTCCCCTCATTTTCCCCCTTCCATCTCTAATTCTGTGTCTCCCACTACTCTATCCTGATTCATTTTGCCAAAGCAAGGATCAGGCTGCCTGTACACTATTTCAAATGCACATCGTAGGGCCTCATTGCTTATCCATTCTAAGTGTAATAGTGAGATCCTAAAGTACAGCACAGGAAGCTCTGTCTACTCTCTTGGGATATAACCTGATGAAAGATAGTATGTGGAAAAGAATGGATATATATGTATGACTGGACCACTATGCTGTACAGCAGAAATTGGCACAACACTGTAAACTGACTATACTTTGATAAAAATAAATAATCAAGGGCACATTGTTTAACAAGTTGTTCAGTTAGGATGTCTCGGCTGACTTAGAAGACTTCATTAAATTGACTCTTAGGATCTTCTTGCTTCCACAGGGGTTTATGGATTAAACTGTGATACACACACTTATTGGTAAAAGTACAGCATTTTAGTAAACAATAATGTAAGGAAAAGGTTAACAATTAATTATAAAGAAATTTAAGCATGTTCCTAAAATAGAACCATTCTCCGTATCCTCTCTCCCTGCTTCTCCCTTTCCCTTTAAGCATGTGTCGTTTCACACTTTCACACTCATTTTGCTATCTGTGGCAAATTAGCAGGAATCCTTAAGAAAATTTGCAAATGTTGGCACCAAATCCAAGTTTCATTCCTCAAGTTGTTTGCTGTGCTGTGGCCTTAGAAACCTCTCCTCTGTGACGGGCACATCTTGGCAGGGAACTGGGAGAGCTGAAAAACTTGTCTTGGCCTTTGATTCTGTTTAATTATTTGTCTCCAGATAGAATCATTCATTAAGAAGTGATAATAACCTTTGAGTAGCACTTTTATGCATGGGCGCGTCCCCTTTCTGTCACAACCTGCTGAGTTACAAAAAACTTGATTTTCTACATCATAAGTGATTTGTTCTATAACCTCATTTTGGCAGGGACTCTTACTTTTTCTATCATTTTTTTCTCTTTGCCTCAACTTTTATGCCTTCTATCTCTCCTTCTTTTTTCTTTATTTTTTCTTCTCTTCTATCCTTATTTTTTCTTCCTTTACTTTTTATCTTGATAGTTTTTAAATCATTACAAATCATAATAAATACATTTTAGAATAAAAATTATGTATATGTGTGTATATGCACACATACATGTCCCTATAAACAAACAAACAAAAAATGTGGTAAGTACCTTATTCTCTTATAATACTTAGCCCCTGCAACTGGAAATTAATAGAGTAACCTGAACTCAGTCCAGATATGAAGAGATTAATTGAGGTTGTTGCTAGTGGTGACCCTCATTGTCTGGACTGTAGAAACATCATGAACTCTACAAGACGAATTTCAGTGGAACACTGCAGTTGGAAATTCATTATTTAACAGAGTTCTGATATCTTTCACCTGGAATGATGTTGTTGGGAAAAAAAGGATTAAAAGAGCTCCTTCTCAAGGCCCTTTTTTTCCCTGTAAGCATGTTTACCCTGGTTGTATATTTAATTTAGACCTTAAAGAATAAATAGGCCATAACAAGAAAAACACTTTGCTTAAGAAATGCTACAGATAGCTTCCTGTTTGCTGAGAAATGCTAAAGCAAATCTTTTAAAATATAGAGAAGTAAGAATCTGAGTAAAGCTAGAGTAGGGAGTGTTGTTTTCACCTGTTGTTTTAATGGACTTGAAAATATGGCTTTATTGGTCAGAGGTGAGAAAATAAGAGAGTGTACACAAAGAATAGAAAGCTAATATATTGGGCTAGAAATGATCATAGATTAAGTATATTTTGCAATCATGAGAGGCAAAGTTGGACAGGTAGGTACTAGTCATATATGAGAAATCTTGAATGTAAATCAAAACTGATGGACAGTGGTACATCATTGAAATTTTAGAAAGAAAGAAAAAAAGATAAGAAGGATTATGAACACATTACCACTGTGGGATGAACTAGAGCCATAGAGAATTAGAAAGCTGTTGGCATAATTAGAAATAAAAGTACAGGATGCCTTGCCAAAAGCAGTCATTTAATAAATTCTTTTAGGTTAAAGGAGTAAAGAAGTGAGTTAACCTTTAATCTCCACATTGTTGGTGAGATAAAAAATGAAAAGGAAGGATGGAAGAGAGATTGTACAATAAAATCAGGGAAACTTAAATATTGATAGGGATGTGGGAATTGAGAAGGAGGAGTCTGAAATATCCTGAAGCCAATGGCTGATAATGTGATAGAGAAATATCCTGTATTCTAGAAACAATTGTCTTTACCCTTGTTCTCAGTAGATAATTCAAACAAACATAAGGATGCAGGAGTTGTACTTTATTTTTACCCTTTTATTTCTCAAATGAGAGAGGAAGTTTGTGTTTCTATTATGTGGTGAATGTTGAAAAGCTAATTGTGGTAGAGATAAATCAAATAGATTTTCATTTCTTAAAAGGAAAAGTGAGTTGAATAAAGAGCCCGTGAGCTTGGTGCTAGAAATAATGAGTTATATTGAGTTAGAGGTAACAGTGAGACCTATAGATGGAGGTAATAACCCTGAATTCCACAGAGGAAGCAATAATGGAGACAACAGCTTTAGAGTTAAATTCAGCAGATATACCAGAAGAATCACTCTTTTTGAAGGACCCAATTGTATTTCAGTTAAGAGGACACATATTAATACAATAATATCGAATAATAATGCAGTGTTCTTATAGCCCAAGGTGGGGGATAAAAACATAAAATAAATGAAACATGCAAGTTAATTTAATATACATTGGGTTTCTCAGAAAGGTTTAAGCATCTACAATATTGAAATCCCAATGAAGCTAATCAGGAGCTTCTGTATAATATTCCTAGGCAATTGTTTTGAAGGACCTTTGCCTCTGGAAGAGAAAGGCATAGTCCTCCTCATTGAGAGAGATCTTTTAATCTAATTGAGAATCCATCTCCTCTAGCCTACTCCATATGGAATTCCTCAGTTCAAGGGTTCCTATGGCAAAACTGAAAGGTGTGGTCCTCCTGGAATTTTGCAATGAAAACACAGGTAGCTCAGCTTCTTGTATGAACAGTTATGTTCCTCCATCCATTACAGCTATAACGTTCTACTCCAGGGGTCACTGCAAGTCACTGTGGATGAAATGATTCAGCCTTATCATATTTGCAGTGGCCAAATGTCAATACACAAAAAGAGATTATGATAAAGAGCTGATTGTCAAGATTTAGCCCAAATACAAGCCCTCAAATTCAACAAATACTCCTGGAGTCTCAGAAGAATTGTGTCCTTTCTAATTATGCATGCTGAAATGGCAACATTTATCCTCGGGAGACAAGTTAGAATTAACTCAACATGGTAGTGGTATTGGCTCTCATACCTAATATCCTTTTTTTTTCTTTTAAATAGAGTTACATCCATTTTACTGTGACAGACAATGTAAAATAATCCATTGTGAAAATTTGTTCTTAACATAGCCTTCTCAGTAACAAAATGTAGAGAAAATCTATGAGATTTCTAGATGTGAAATATTCAAAATAGAGTGCCTGTTAGGCTTAATAATTATTTTTCTTTCTTTTTACAGACACACATGTGGCATATTGAAGTTCCTGAGCTGAGGTCAAATTGAATCTGCAGCTGGGGGCCTATGCCACAGCCACAGCAATATCGGATCTGAGCCACATTTGCAACCTATGCTGCAGCTTGCAGCAATGCTGGACTCTTAATCTACTGAGTGAGGCTAGAGATACAACCCATATCCTCACAAAGACAATGTCATGTCCTTAACCTGCTGAGCCACAATGGGAACACCGGCCTTAATAAATTTTAAAAAAGGAAAAAATATAAGTTCATAAATGAGCTGATTTTTTCCTTTCCTTTCCTACCACATATCATTTGGAGAATGTATGTATTCATTTGCAATACACAAGAGCAACATATCATTTGCTTAATACCAAAAAATTAGGATAAATCATCAAGAGATGAAGGAAAGTGCAGTAATTAAGTTGGGCTGAAAGAAAAAAGAAAGATCCTATGAAAAAAAAATACATTGAGTAATATGGGCACTTTTTCGAGATATGGTAGGCAAAAATTATGTATGTTTTTCATACATACATATATACACATAGCAAGAAAAAGTTATTCCTACATGAGTGTCACATGAGCGTCACCCACATTCACTTGTTCTTTAAGGAGGAAAGATGTTGGCCCATTGTGTCAGCTTCTGGGCGCTCCTCTCTATCTATCTATCTAGCTAGCTAGCTATTTAGCTAGCTAGCTATCTAACTATCTACATACCTATTTACACAAATCTAGGTAAAAAGATAATTAGATAATTAGAGAAAGCAGGGAGAGTAAATTAATCTCTACTATAAAGAGCTAGAGGAAGAAAAGGGCTCATGCCCAGAAAAAAATATTCAATTCATTTAAAAAGTCTTACCTTCACCCTCTATATGTGAATCACTGTGCCAAATGCTGAGAGTGTAAAATTGAGTAATACCCAGTCCCCCATCTCCAACAGGCTCAGAATTTTATAGGAAGGAACCAGAGATGTATTACACAAGCTCCGCTACTTGCCCAAATAGATAAAAACACAAGCATATTGCTTTGAAATTCCAAAAGGGGAAGACTTAAGGCCCTTTTCTTTTCCTTTTTTGTTTAGGAGGGGCAGATTTGGAATAATTCTTCACAATAATGAATGGCATTTTCGTTATTCTTTAAAGACAAGGTAGGGACTCAATTTGTTAAGAAGAGATTAAATAATGACATTGTAGGCCAGAGCAACGCCAGGATTCTTACTGTATCAGTCAGAATCCTGGTGGGACAGGAGGGCCTCAGGTGATGTAAGTTACTACTCCTAGTCAGAAGGAAATAACAGGGCATGCTGGTGGATATTGGAGAGAGTAGCTGTGGCTGTGAAAGTGGGCTGTCTTGTAGAAGCTGTAGCTTTTGACAGAGTAATGTAACCTGTTACCCTACAGGGTAGCAGGGAGGGGGCATGGGGGATACATATTTCAAGGTCCCTCTCCTCCTTCCCTTCTATCTCCTCAAGAACTTCCCTGTGGCCTGACCCAACGGGAAGCCAGAGGGAGAGGACACAATTGACTAAGCCCATGAGCGTCAGCCTCCTGGGACATAGACCCAATAGGGAAAGGAAGGAGCAGACATGGAGAGGCAAAGAGGGCAACCATCCTTATCATCATTACAGTCCACAAAATGTCAAAGGTGACAGTTCACATGTCACCTCATTTATCTCCCATAGTAGTCCCAGATAAGATAATGTCTTTATTTTATACATTAAGAGTCTGGGGCATTAATTTGCCAAACACGAGTGGACTTAGAGGTTATCATACTAAGCGAAGTAAGTCAGAAAGAGAAAGACAAGTTCTGTATGGTATCATTTATATGTGGAATCTAAGATATGACACAAATCAACATATCTATGAAACAGAAACAGACTCACAGATATAGAAAACAGGCTTGTGGTTGCCAAAGGGGTGAGGGAGGGAAGGGTTAGGAGTTTGGGATTAGCAGAAGCAAACTAGTGTATATACATATATATATATATATATATATATATATATATATATATATATATATGATGAACAAGATCCTACTGTATAGTACAGGGCACTACATTCAATATCATGTGATAAACCGTAATGGAAAAGAATATGAAAAATATATATATGTATAGCTGAGTCACTTTGCTGTACCTCAGAAAGTAACACAATATTGTAAATCAACTATACTTCAATAAAAATTTTAGGGAAAGAATATGAGGCATTAAAAAAATCAAAACAACTTGCCCTTCACACTGCAACTGCTACGTGGTGGAGACCAGACATGAATTTTTGCTGAAGCCCTGCTTTTCCTACTACCCATTCTTCCATCTTTTCCATGGAGGCTGGAAGTGTAAGACGTGTGAAGTTTCTTGCCCATTTGTTGCTGAAGCTAAGTGGGCACAGTGAGAAAGAAGAGGGAAGAAAAGTGATGGGAAAGATATGTATCTGGGATACAGTTGAGAGAGTATTGGCTCTTACTGTGTACGTAATATAAATGTATCACATCTATAATGTAAAACTTTCAATCAAGAGTGTTATGACCCCATCTGCACCTTATAAAGGAAGCTTTGTAATAGTAATTCTGAACAGAGGTAATGAATAAAAGCGAAGAGTGGAAGAAAACAAGAACCTAAGGGGAAAAGAAGGAAGGAGGGAAGGAAGGAACAGAGGGAGCAGGGAGGAGGAAGAGGGAGGGGCTGAGTGAGAGGAAGGAAGTTGAGGGGTCTATGGGAAGATTGTCCATGACAAAAATTTGTAAAATCAGCAATGACAGTGATTTTTGTTGCACGTATCATTTGCTATTTTTGACACCTTGATTTCAGTATTATCTACTTTTAAAAAATGTTTCATCTTCTACACTGAATTATATTTATATACAATATGAAGTTTCCCTTGGGACTATCCTTCTTTTCACAAACTTTCTTTTTTAAAAAAAAATAAATAGGGGGAAAGAAAGAATTAAAAAGCAAAAGAAGTAGAATTTGGTTGTGGTTTTATAATGCTGCTATCAAGTTTTTATTTTTTCTTTAGGTATACAGTTATAAGTGGTCATAAAATGAGACGATTGACAAGGTGGAGGGGGGGTCCAAGGCTGCATCATGACACTGACAACATCCATGTGGGTGGGGTTTTAGAATTACTTATGCTGCTCAAATGCAGCCTTTGATTCCTTACAGTGCCAAAAATTTGTCTTCCCCCTTGAAAGTTACAATGCTTTTTTGTTTCCATCTAAAGAACACTTCACAGTCTTGTCATTGTATGCCCTTTAGGTGCAGAATTATTTCTAAAATATCCAAATATTATATCTTTTCATGTATAAACACGGTGTCTATGATTGTTAGTCATGCAAACACATTTCTATGTGTTAATTTGATCAGTGAGGGCAGTCCCCTTGATTCAATATCAATGAAAGATAATAGAAAGGAAAAAATGATTTCAAAATCTTTAGGCTCTTCTAGGACATTAAGCAAATAAAAGAAACCTTTATGTCATTTGAAGTTCTACCTAAAATTTAATTGTTGCTGTATTTTGGCCTAATTTATTTTTCAGAATGCTTTACATGTTCTCTTTACCTAACTCAGGTTGTTCCATCTTTTGTTCATGTTTTCCTACACAAGCACAAAGCTTTAAGTTCTAGAAAGCCTCCTTCAGTCTCATTGATTACCCTCTTCTCACAGCTAATTTTTCCCACTGGAAATAAAGGATGCTGTTGATAACTATTTGTTGCAGGTATGAACTATCAAAGTACTATGCATAGAAGGATGTTATTAACAAAACCTCACAATATATGCCATGTTTTACAAAGCATTTTTATTTTTATTTTATTTATCTATTTATTTATTTATTTTAATAGTTATTTCCCCAATACAATTTTTTTCTACTGTACAGCATGGTGACCCAGTTATGCATACATGTACACATTCTATTTTTGCACATTATCATGCTTATCACTTCCAGAAGTGACTAGAAATAGTTCCCAGTGCTACACTGCAGGATCTCATTTGCTAATCCCTTCCAAAGGCTGTAGTTTGTATCAGTTGACCCCAAGATCCCCAATTACCCCACTCCTCCCCCCCCCCCGGCAACCACAAGTCTATTCTGCAAGTCCATGATTTTCTTTTCCATAGAAAGGTTCATTTGTGCCTTATATTAGATTCCAGATATAAGTGATATCATATGGTATTTGTCTTTCTCTTTCAGACATTTCACTCAGTATGAGACTCTCTAGTTCCATCCATGTTGCTGCAAATGGCATTATGTTGTTCTTTTTTATGGCTGAATAGAATTCCATTGTATGTATATACCACATCTTCCTAATCCAATCGTCTGTCGAGGGACATTTGAGTGTTTCCATGTCTTGGCTATTGTGAATAGAGCTGCAATGAACATGTGGGTGAATGTGTCTTTTTTAAGGAAAATTTGGTCTGGATATATGCCCAAGAGTGGAATTGCTGGGTCATATGGTGGTTCTATGTATAGATTTCTAAGATGTCTCCATATTGATTTCCATAGTGGTTGTACCAGCTACAAAGCATTTTAAAATCCTTTAGTTATATTGTTGGTAAGTCTTTTTTTAAAGCTTATTTTTATTGAGGTCACTTTGGCTTTTAGCATTATATGTTTGTATGTATGATATTTTTTTACATCTGTATTCACCACAGCATGCTTACCACCAAAATTTTAATTTCTATCAGACACATACAGTTGATCTCTTTACCCATTTTGCCCCCCCCTTTTTCTCTGATAACCACCACTCTTGCCATTTGTGACACATGAATAACATGAACGGATATTGAGATTATCATGTTCAGTGAAATAAGTAAGACTGAGAAGGACACATATCATATGATTTAATTCTTATATGGAATATAAAAACCAAATGAATAATTAAATGAAATAAATGATCCAAACAACCAAACAGGTACAAAGAACAGAGTAGTTGTTCATAATTATTAAACCCATTGTTTAAAGCAGTGGTGTACTAGAAATGTTTTGCAAATGATTCTTGGGGTTAAAGGAACCCTGGTTTATGATGTTTTCTAGTTTCTGTGATATAAATATACTCATCATACTGAATTTCATGCTACTAATGTGGCATCACTGAACACAGTACTGGGAAGAAACGTTCATGATTGGCTCCCACAAGCCAGAATGAGCCAGTTTGTGCACATCACTCGAACAGAAATTCAGGGAAATTCATGACATTTGGAAGCTCCCACAGATAATAAAAGGCAGAGATGGAGTTTGGATCCCATCTTCTGACTCCAGATAAATCCTCTTTCCAAAATAGACTGTCATTCAAACATAGGATTATATCTGGGTTGGTCTTTCTGATGCCAAAATGTCCCAAGAGAGCCGCTCTGTTTCAGCAGCCCCCATCATATTCTGCAGTCCAGCTGCATCCAGTCCACATGGATGGACCTGCCACTACAATTGGCTTCCAACAAAATCAGGCTGCACGATTAAACTGACTGTTTTCGGTTGGGCCATAAATCACTTCATTTTTATAAACTAAATTCTAATTCAAGTATGGTATTGTTTAAATCATTACCTGTATTCATGACTCTTCAATAGATACTTAATAAGTTCATCACAGAGATTATTTTAAATGTTTCTACTGCAAATTATCTGAAGGACAATTTAAAATTCTGCAAATAGAGTGACTCTTAAATGAATTTTGGTCAAATTCCATAATTTAAAATTATTAATATAATCCATCCCTATACCTTCCTAGGAATGCTTCCTAATATTCTGTGCCAGCTCCAATCAGAAACCTTTTCTGATCATCACAGAAAGCCCTAACCCTTTGGGATAACACAGCCTGAATTTGGGTTGAAATTTATCACTTGTGGTTGAAATATACATTTCTTTAATTGTTCTGAGGCTAAACATTTATTAATGTTTTCTAGTCATTGGTATCTTTCTTCTTTACTGAAATTTTCTAATCATATTTTTCCCATATTTCTCTTTGTAATTGTCTTCAACACTTATGGATTTTTTTTTTCTCTTATTGATTTCATTATATTTCACCATGTAAGTCTATAAGTCAGTATTTAACCAGCCCAGCACTGTCAGTATTTACATTCTTTCCAGTTTTCATAATTAATGTTGTGATTTAAAAATGTGCTCAATTTTTTGTATTATGATTTCCCTAGGATAAATTCCCAGAACTTGACTTGGATCAAATATCATGTGAAATCTAAGGGTGTTCTATGTTGCCTAAGTTTCCAGCAAAAAGGTTGGCCAGTTTGCCTACCCATCTTCTTGGGCTTCTCATCTTTGCAGGAGAATGCTTGGTTTTGGCAGAGGTTCTTCTTGGACAGGATATCTGAATGGCTTAGTCATGTTAACAGTGAAGGAGCTAAGATGCTGCCTAGCTCTCCAAAGCTCAGGCGAATGCCTTTGAACAATAATTATTCCACTTCTTGTACAAGGGCAGGAGTATCTCTATGACTGCCACTTTTAATTTTAGCCTACAACAGAAAGAACTAGAGTTTTCTCGAATTTTGTTTTTTAAAGATTTGAATTTGAGAGAGAAGAGGATTTTGACAGATTATCACCATGATCTGATCATCAGAACATTGGAAATGATAGTTCGTGAGGTACTTAATTTCCTCAATCTCATTGGCATGCTATTCTTCAAGAAAGAAATTTCCTAAATGATTAAATATATAAAGAAAACCCAGATTTTAGAATCAAAGAATCATGCGAGGTGCATATCCTCTCTTTCAGCTTTCTTTCTCTCACTCTGGTCCTTAGGCACGTTCTTACCTGATCTAACAAACTGATAAGAGTGGATCTCTGCTTCTTCTCAACTTATTTCAAGGTCTTATAATAGTCTATTGGTTCCAGTTGCGTATTTGCAATACTACATTTTCTTTCTATCTTTATAGCTTAATTTTTGGCTGAATGGATTTTGATCTCTGTTAGCAAATTACCTTACTTTACATTTTAGCCAAAAAATACCTAAGATGGCTCTTACTGCAAATTAAATGATACAAATAAGATTTCTGGAAAAAAAGAACTGAAGAAAGGAAATGGCTACAGAAAGATTTATTCCTAACAAGATTAAGAATTTCTGTTAAACTTGTTCTAGAAAGTGCAATGAATGGATTTGGATATTATATTATCATTAGCACTTTGTAGCTGATAAAAGCAACCCATTTATAAAACACCTCCTAAATCCAAGTGCAATGAGTTAGATAACAGAGTCTCTGTATATATCACCTGCCCTAAAATGAGCTACAGATTCAGTAGCCTGACCTCCACATAACATGGGGTGTATAAATAATCCCCTTCTGGCTCCTGATCATCCTTTATGAATAATCACAACACTCCCTAATCTTTTTCCTTCTCAGCTCTCAACCTGCATTTAGAGCAGCATTCTCATAACATACAAATTTAATTCCAAAAATAATTTTCTATCCTTCTCAATTTATGACTTTTGTCACTCTATTTAAAAGCCTACTGAAGCGAGCACAAGTATAACTATGCTATATGCTTTGAAGGAATACAAAGGTTATGGAGTTTGATGAGATGACAGCATTTATGGGAACAGTGAGGAAAATGACTTGTAATAGACATTAATAATAATAATAATAATAAATAGCAAGCAGTTATTGAGTGGCCTGCTATGCGTCAGACAAAATTTCAAGTAATTTGCATGTCTTTTTTCTATTTTTTCAGCATACTCTAACAAGGCAAATATTCTATTTCCACTTTGTAATAAGGTCAGAGAAGTTAAGTGATGCCTCCAAGTTCACCCAGTGAGCAAGTGGCAGAGCCATTAGAGTGGTTTCAAGATGTAACAGATCTTAGCACTCTTCATTTTGAAGAGCCCATCCACATTATAAGCCTGCTAATTAAAATACATTCACATCTTACAAGAAATACAATTTTTTCCTGTTAAAGTTTTTTTTCAATTTTTTCAAATTTGGTTTTGAAATTATTTAGTTACAAGTATCATACTCATTTTATGATTGATTGGGATTTCTTATAGTTATTGGATATACTTAGGAATTATTGCCAAATTTATTTTCAGATAAAGCAATTTGTATGAGCATCAAATTTAACAATCATATAAGTCAGCATAAAACGTTTTAGAAACACTGAATTAAATACTTATTTTACTTTTTTGGAGTCCTTTTTTTTTTATGGTCTTAAAACACCTTTTGACCTTGGCTTTAATGATAGTGCCTATCAGAAGAAATGACCTTAGAGCTGGAACTGGAATATAGTTGTTTTACAAGTCAAAATCTGTGTGTTTATCTGTTCTATTTCATAGGGGAAAAAATAAAGAGCTAGCACATATAGTCTACTATAGAGCATATCTCTAAGTATTGAAGCTAATCTAAGTAATGAAGTGTTATTATAATGTATGTTACTATGGTTTAAGTTAGATAATATCCTATATTGTATTTCTATTCTGAATCAGACATACATAAAGTTTTTATTTTTACATATTCCCCCAAGAAGATCTTGAAGGAGATGTCTCATTTTCTCCTTTTGATGCCTCTTCCATGGTAGTTGGTATGAATTATGTAAATTAAAGACTCACTTGATGCCAAGCAGTAGAACTTTTCTTAGAAAATTAAGTCTGGGCTTGTGAAGAAGTATGTACTGATGAGGTTGTTGGAGAGACATATATTCCTGAGAAATACGTGTGAACAAATATAATGAGCTCAGAGCATTGTTTAAAAATGGATGGTATCCCCCCTGGAAGAGCTCTGCAGCCCAGAAGCACTGCAGCAAAACTGCCCAGCCACGGGAATTCCGCCTCCATCGCAGGGTGGTCCTGCCAGTTCTGGCTGACCTGGGGAAACACTCCTTTGCCTCCTGGTGGCCTTGCTAGCTGCCTCCAACCCTTGGGAGGTGCTGCACTCCCACAGAGCATCTGCCCAGCACCACCTGCCCCCTGGAAGAGCTCCACAGCCCAGAAACGCCAGAGCAAGCTCCGCCCAGTCACGGGAAGTCTGCCTCCATCGTGGTGTGGACCTGCCAGTCCTGCCTGCCCTCAGGAAGTTCTTCTTTGCTTCAGAGTGACCCTGCTAGCCCCACCCACCCTCAGGAAATGCCCTGCTGCCTCAAAGAAGACTGGCCAATACCACCAGCCCTCAGGAAATACTCCACAGCAGTGCCAGGGCAAACCCTGGCGGCCACGGGGAGTACACCTCCACCAGGAAAAAGAAAATAACAGGCAAGATGAAGAAGCTCAGAAACCATTCCCAGTTAAACCAACAGGAGAACTCACCTAAAGCAATCAACAATGAAACAGAACTCTGCGCTCTGAAAATCTTCGAGTTCAAAAGAGAGACAGTGAAAATACTGAAGGAATTAAGAGAAGATATGAACAGTAATGCAGACTCCCTCAGAAAGGAACTAGAAAATATATGGAGGAGCCAAGAAAAACTAGAAAATTAATTTGCAGAGATACAAACTGAGCTAAGGGCAGTAAAAATCAGAATGAATAATAGAGAGGAACAAATTAGTGATGTGGAAGTTAGAATAATGGAAATCACCCAAACAGGACAGCAGGCAGAAAATGAAATGAAAAAACATGAAAGCAATATAAGAGACCTATGGGATAATATAAAGCGGGCCAATCTACGCATAATAGGAATTCCAGAAGGAGTAGAAAACGATAAGGGGATTGAAAATATATTTGAAGAAATTATCACTGGAAACTTTCCAAATCTAAAGGATACTGATTTCAAGATACAGGAAGCACAGAGGGCCCCAAACAAGTTGAACCCAAATAGACCTACACCAAGACACATTATAATAAAGATGGTGAAAGTTAATGATAAAGAGAGGATCCTAAAGGCAGCAAGAGAAAAAAAAAGTATTAATATAAGGGAACCCCCATAAGGCTATCACCTGATTTCTCTAAAGACACACTACAGGCCAGGAGGGAAGGGCAAGAGATATTTAAAGTGCTAAAAGGAAAAAATATGCAACCTAGAATACTCCATCCAGCAAGAATATCATTTAAAATAGAAGGGGAAATAAATTTTTTCCAACAAAAGCTAAAAGAATACAGCAATACAAAAACCATTCTAAAAGAAATATTGAAAGGGCTTCTCTAAATCAAAAAAAAAAAAAAAAAGTGAGGAAGAACTAGCATGGAGGAAACCACAATCAGAGAGCAGTCACTCAAATAAGCCAGCATATAGATCTAATCATGAACATATTTAAAACAAAATAAAATTAAAAAGAAAAAAAGAGGCATCAAAATCATAAAATGTGGTCAAGGGAAGTAAGAAAATAAATAGATTCTTTTTTTAAATTTTCTTTTTTTTTAAATTTTAGTATAGTAATGAAGTGTTTGAACCTACAGGACTATCAGGCTAAAACACAATTATAGGAAGGGGTTAACATACTTAAAAATCAGGGCAACCACAAATCAAAACCAAACATTACATTCACAAAAAAAGAAAAGAAAAACACTGAAGCATAAAATAATTGGAGACCATCCAACCAAAAAAAGAAAGGAAGAATAGAGAATCATAGAATCAACTGGAAAATGAGGTTTAAAATGGCAATAAATAATTATCTATCAATTATCACCTTAAATGTCAGTGGACTGAATGCTCCAATCAAGAGAAAGAGTGGCTGATTGGATAAAAAAAGCGAAAACCTTTAATATGCATCCTACAAGCAACTCACCTTAGGACAAAGGACCCACATAGATTGAAAGTGAAGGGGTGGGAAAAAATATTTCATGCCAATGGACATGACAGGAAAGCAGGAGTTGCAATACACATCAGATGAAATAGACTTTAAAACGAAGGCCATAAAGAAAGAAAAATAAGGACACTATTTAATAATTAAAAGATTCATTCAAGAAGAGGATATTACTGTCATAAACATTTGTGCCCCAAATATAGTAGCACCCAGATACATACAGCAAATATTAACAGACATAAAGGGAGAAATTGATGGGAATTCAATCATAGTAGGAGACTTTAATACACTCACATCAATGAACAGATCATCTAGACAGAAAACCAATAAAGCAACAGAGATCCTAAAGGTAACAATAGAAAAGTTAAACTTAATTGACATCTTAAAGACACTGCATCCAACAAAATCAGAATACACATTCTTCTCAAGTGCACGTGGAACAGTCTCAAGAATTGATCACATATTGGGGCACAAAGCTAGCCTCAACAAATTTAGGAGCATAGAAATTATTTCAAGTATCTTCTCTGACCACAATGGCATGAAATTAGAAATCAATCATGGGAAAAGGAAAGAGAAAAAACATACTATATGGAGACTAAACAACATACTACTAAAAAAGCCATGGGTCAATGAGGAAATAAAGAAGGAAATTAAAAGCTACCTTGAGACAAACGATAATGAAGGCACAACCACTCAAAATCTATGGGACTCTGCAAAAGCAGTGCTCAGAGGGAAAGTCATAGCAATACAGGCCTTCCTCAAAAAAGAAAAAAGATCTCAAATTGACAACTTAACCCACCACCTAAATGAATTAGGAAAAGAAGAACCAAAAAGACCTAAAGTCAGCAGAAGGAAGGAAATTATTAAGATCAAAGAGGAAATCAATAATAAGGAGATTCAAAAAACAATAGAGAAAATTAATGAAACCAAGAGCTGGTTCTTTGAAAAGGTAAACAAAATTGACAAACCGCAGGATAGACTCACTAAGAAGAGGAGAGACAGAACTCAAATAAACAAAATTAGAAATGGAAAAGGAGAAATCATAATGGATATTGCAGAAATACGAAAATCCATAAGAGAATACTATGAACAACTATATGCCAACAAATTTGACGATCTGGAAGAAATGGACAACTTTCTAGAATCTTACAGCCTTCCAAAACAGAATCAAGAAGAAATAGACCAACTGAACAGATTGATTACTAGAAATGAAATTGAATACATCATAAAAACACTCCCTACAAATAAAAGCCCAGGACCAGATGGCTTTACAGGCAAATTCTACCAAACATACAAAGAGGATCTGGTGCCAAGCCTCCTTAAACTTTTCCAGATGGTTGAAGAAGAAGGAACACTCCCAAAGACATTCTATGATGCCAACATCACCCTAATTCCAAAACCAGAAAGAGATACCACCAAAAAAGAAAACTATCAGCCAATATCTTTGATGAATATAGATGCAAAAATTCTCAACAAAATTTTAGCCAACCAAATCCAACAACATATCAAAAAGATTCTATGCCATGACCAGGTAGGGTTTCATCCCAGATTCACAAGAATGGTTCAACATATGCAAATCAATTAACGTCATACACCACATTAACAAAATAAGTCAAAAACCATATGATCATCTCAATAGATGCAGAAAAAGCTTTTGACAAAGTCCAACCTCCATTGATGATAAAAACTCTCACGAAAGTGGGTATAAAGGGAACATTCCTTAACATAAAGCCACTTATGAAAAACCCATAGCAATATAATACTCAATGGGGAAAAGTTGAAAGCCTTCTCACTCAAATCTGGAACAAGACAGAGATGCCCACTCTCACCACTGCTCTTCAACATAGTTTTGGAAGTCCTAGCCACAGAAATTAGACAAACGAAAGAAATGAAAAGCATCCAAATAGGAAGACAAGAGATAAAACTGTCACTATATGCAGATGACATGACACTATACGTAGAAAACCCTAAGGACTCAACCCAAAAGCTGCTTGAACTGATTAACAAATTCAGCAAAGTAGCAGGATATAAGATTAACATTCAGAAATCAGTCACATTTCTGTATACTAACAATGAAATATTAGAAAAGGAATACAGAAATACAATACCTTTTCAAATTGCACCTGCCCAAAAAATAAAAAACCTGGAAATAAACCTGACCAAGGAGGTAAAGGACATATATGCTGAGAACTATAAAACAAAAATAAAGGAAATTAAAGAATATGTAAAGAAGTGGAAAGATATTCCATGTTCCTGGATTGGAAAAATTAATATCGTAAAAATGGACATACTACCCAAAGCAAACTACAGATTCAATACAATCCCTATCAAATTATCCATGACTTTCTTCACAGAACTAGAACAAACAATCCAAACATTTATATGGAACAACAAAAGACCCAGAATTTCCAAAGCAATCCTGGGAAACAAAAACCAAGCAGGAGGCATCACTCTCCCAGACTTCAAGCAATATTGCAAAGCCACAGCCATCAAAACAGTGTGGTACTGGTACCAAAAACAGACATACAGACCAATGGAACAGAATAGAGAACCTAGAAGTAAACCCAGACACCTTCGGTCAATCAATCTTTGACAAAGGAGGCAAGAATATAAAATGGGAAAAAGACAGTCTTTTCAGCAAGTATTGCTGGGAAACCTGGACAGCTGCATGAAAATCAAGGAAACAGAACACACCCTCATACCATGCACAAAAAATAAATTCAAAATGCCTGAAAGACTTAAATATATACAAGACACCATCCAACTCCTGGAAGAGAACATAAGCAAAACATTCTCTGACATCAACCTTATAAATGTTTTCTCAGGTCACTCTCCTAAAGCAACAGAAATAAAAGCAAAAATAAACCAATGGGACCTAATCAAACCGACAGGCTTTTGCACAGCAAAGGAAACCAAAAAGAAAACAAAAAGACATCTTACAGAATGGGAGAAAATAGTTTCAACTGATGCAAGTGACAAGGGCTTAATCTCTAAAATATGCAAGCAACTTATATAACTCCACAACACAAAAGCCAACAACCCAATGGAAAAATAGGCAAAAGACCTGAATAGACATTTCTCCAAGGAAGATATACAGATGGCCAGCAAGCACATGAAAAAATGCTCAACATCCCTGATTATTAGAGAAATGTAAATCAAAACTACCAGGAGGTACCACCTCACACCAGTCAGAATGGCCATCATTAATAAGCCCACAAACAACAAGTGCTAGAGGGGGTGTGGAGAAAAGGGAACCCTCCTGCACTGTTGGTGGGAATGTAAACTGATACAGCCACTATGGAGAACAGTTTGGAGATACCTTAGAAATCTATACATAGAACTACCATATGACCCTGCAATCCCACTCTTGGGCATATATACAGACAAAACCTTCCTTAAAAAAGACAAATGCACCCACATGTTCATTGCAGCACTATTCACAATAGCCAAGACATGGAATAAAACCAAATGTACATTGACAGACGATTGGATTAGGAAGATATGGAATATATACACAATGGAATACTACTCAGCCATAAAAAAGAACAACATAATGCCATTTGCAGCAACATGGATGGAACTAGAGAGTCTCATACTGAGTGAAATGTCTGAAAGAGAAAGATAAATACCATATTATATCACTTATAACTGGAATCTAAGATACAGCACAAATGAACCTTTCCACAGAAAAAAAAATCATGAACTTGGAGAATAGACTTGTGGCTACCCAGGGGGAGAGGGACAGAGTGGGATGGATTTGGAACTTGGTGTTAATGGATTCAAACTATTGCTCTTGGAATGGATTTACAATGAGATCCTGCTGTGTAGCATCGAGAACTCTGTCTAGATACTTACATCGCAATACGACAGTGGGAGGAAAAAATATGTATACATATATGTGTAACTTAGTCCCCATGCTGTACAGTGGAAAAAAATAAATTAAAAAAATAAAATTAAATGAAAGTGGGTGGTATCATATTTTATATATATATACACACACTGTGACATATATAATATTAATATATAAATAACAAATAATATATAATATATTGATATAGTAGAAATATATAATTATAAGCTAATGTATTATATATTAATATATAATACTGATATAATAATGTGTATAACTTATTACAATAAGCTAAAGGTGTACGCTAGATTAGAAAAACACTTGCAAAATCACCTTGGAAGGATGGCGATAATTTTTGTTCTACCTATGATAGAGCAAACTCAAACTCTTTTACTCTCTGAGCTCACCTTCAGTTCCTCTTCTCTGCTGGCTGGTGTCTCTGTGCTAGCTCCTTTCTGGGAAGCTGGCCAGCTTGCTAGTTATCTACTCCTCAAGCTATTTCCATCTCAGACCCTCTACACTTGCTGGTCTTTCTGCTTGCAACACTGTTCTCCCAGAAAGTTACATGAATGGCCGTTTAATTTAGTCAGGACTACTCAAGTGTCACTTCTTATGTAGTTAACTCCCAACATATCATATAAAATATTAAATTAAATAATAGCATATCCTGACCAGACTCTTCAGAACAGTCAACTCCCATTTATCTCTATTCCCTTACTTGGATTTATTTTGCATATTATTCATGGCACTTATAACTCAGACTTTTGCCATAAGATTAAATGAGTCAATATAAGCAAAGTGCTTACAGTGTCATTTGGCATACAGTAATTTCTGTGAACGTGTCTGTTGAATAAATAGTCAATCTACCACATTTTAAAGACAGGAAATGGAGTCAGAAGTGAAATGCTATATACCTGTTTGGGTGGGATCCTTAGTTTTCTATTACGTTACTTGAGGCTCAATGTGAATTATGGTTGTTAACTGACCCTTACCTTAACTTTCTGAGGCCCAATGGACATTCCCATTTTTAATATATTTTTTAATTGAGACAAATGGTTAGGAATGTGAAACAGGGCACATTTAGGCTTTACCATATGAATCTAAGTACCCAAGACCAATGGCCCAAATGTAAGGTCTGATAATAACTTTTCACATGCAAAGAGGAAAGCTTTGCTGAAATTCCTACAACCACTAATGACTAAGTTTAATAAGTGCTTTCAGAATTTTTCAAAAACGTATCCTTCATGCCAGAGCAGTAAACTTGCCCTCCAGAGATCTGGGGAACAGCCAAAATGGATGACCTGTAACCACAAAACTTAATCTGAATGCTAATATTTTATCTCAAGACGTTATATAATTTTTGCATTCAGCTTAGCTCTGTGTCTATGTGGTTATTTTTTTGTTTGAATGAGAAAAATTTTATTGAATTGAGTTCATTATAACTTTGAGTTAATTTTTATCACAGCCTAATTTACCATAAGAATAGAGAAATTAGTATTAGAATTGAAGTGTGCCATATATGTCATTTTGTGTTTCTTTAATATATCAACAATACCTTAAATTACCTATTACTGAATAAAACTGACATCCCAGAGCATGTGGAGTTTTGTCTGTTGTCTTGGTAGGAATCCATCCATTCCAATGTATGCAGATAAGAGCAGGCTTCCGACTCTGAGCAGCAAGAACCTAAGGGTTGCTTCACTTCTGTTATTGTAGACATGACTTTACTTCTATATCTTTGGCTTAGTCTTCACTGTCACTGTTGAAATGCTTTTGAAATATACTTTACTCAACAATATCCACATTCATGGCAATAAGTACCTCTTCTTTCCTGTAAATCTCTAATATATTGGCATTGAAAATGAGAGAGATTTTTCCAATCCAGGAACATGGAATATCTTTCCATTTCTTTACATCTTCTCTGATTTCCTTGATTAAGGTTTTATAGTTCTCAGCATATAGGTCCTTTGCCTCTTTGGTCAGGTGTATTCCAAAGTATTTGATTTTGTGAGGTGCAATTTTAAAAGGTATCGTATTTTTGTATTCCTTTTCTAATATTTCATTGCTGGTATACAGAAATGCAACTGACTTCTGAATGTTAATCTTATATCCTGCTACTTTGCTGAATTTATTAATCAGTTCAAGGAGTTTTGGGGTTGAGTCCTTCGGGTTTTCTATGTATAGTATCATGTCATCTGCATACAGTGACAGTTTGATCTCTTCTCTTCCTATATGGATGCCTTTTATTTATTTTGTTTGTCTGACTGCTGTGGCTAGGACTTCCAAAACTATGTTGAAGAGCAGTGGTGAGAGTGGGCATCCCTGTCTTGTTCCAGATTTGAGTGAGAAGGCTTTCAGTTTTTCCCCATTGAGTATTATATTTGCTGTGGGTTTATCATAAATGGCTTTGATTATATTCAGGAATGTTCCCTCTACACCCACTTTGGCGAGGGTCTTGATCATGAATGGATGTTGAACTTTGTCAAATGCTTTTTCTGCGTCTATTGAGATGATCATATGATTTTTGACTTTTTTCTTGTTAATGTGGTGTATGATGTTGATTGATTTGCATATGTTGAACCATCCTTGTGAATCTGGGATGAACCCAACCTGGTCATGGTGTATAATTTTTTTAATATGTTGTTGGATTCGGTTGGCTAAGATTTTGCTGAGAATTTTTGCATCTATATTCATCAATGATATTGGGCGATAGTTTTCTTTTTTGGTGGTATCTCTTTCTGGTTTTGGAATGAGGGTGATGGTGGCATCATAGAATGTCTTTGGGAGTATTCCTTCTTCTTCAACCTTTTGAAAGAGTTTAAGGAAGATGGGCACCAATTCCTCTTTATATGTTTGATAGAATTCGCCTGTGAAGCTATCTGGTCCTGGACTTTTATTTGTAGGGAGTGTTTTTATGACATTTTCAATTTCACTTCTAGTGATTGGTCTGTACTACCCAAAGCAAACTACAGATTCAATGCAATCCCTATCAAATTACCCATGACATTCTTCACAGAACTAGAACAAACAATCCAAACATGTATTTGGAACCACAAAAGACCCAGAATTGCCAAAGCAATCCTGAGAAACAAAAACCAAGCAGGAGGCATAACTCTCCCAGACTTCAAGAAGTACTACAAAGCCACAGTCATCAAAACAGTATGGTACTGGTATCAAAACCGACAGACAGACCAATGGAACAGAATAGAGAACTCAGAAATAAACCCTGACACCTATGGTCAATTAATCTTTGGCAAGGGAGGCAAGAACATAAAATGGGAAAAAGAAAGTCTATTCAGCAAGCATTGCTGGGAAACCTGGACAGCTGCATGCAAAGCAATGAAACTAGAACATACCCTCACACCATGCACAAAAATAAACTCCAAATAGCTGAAAGGCTTAAATATACGACAGGACACCATCAAACTCCTAGAAGAAAACATAGGCAAAACACTCTCTGACATCAACATCATGAATATTTTCTCAGGTCAGTCTCCCAAAGCAATAGAAATTAGAGCAAAAATAAACCCATGGGACCTCATCAAACTGAAAAGCTTTTGCACAGCAAAGGAAACCAAAAAGAAAACAAAAAGACAATTTTCAGAATGGGAGAAAACAGTTTCAAATGATGCAACGGACAAGGGCTTAATCTCTAGAATATATAAACAACTTATACAACTCAACAGCAAAAAAGCCAATCACCCAATGGAAAAATGGGCAAAAGACCTGAATAGACTGTTCTCCAAGGAAGATATACAGATGGCTAACAAACACATGAAAAAATGCTCAACATTGTTGATTATAAGAGAAATGCAAATCAAAACTACCATGAGATACCACCTCACACCAGTCAGAATGGCCATCATTAATAAATCCACAAATAACAAGTGCTGGAGGGGCTGTGGAGAAAAGGGAACCCTCCTGCACTGCTGGTGGGAATGTAAACTGGTACAGCCACTATGGAGAACAGTTTGGAGATACCTTAGAAATCTATACATAGAACTTCCATATGACCCCACAATCCCACTCTTGGGCATCTATCCGGACAAAACTCTCCTTAAAAGAGACACATGCACCCGCATGTTCATTTCAGCACTATTCACAATACCCAGGAGATGGAAACAACCCAAATGTCCATCGACAGAGGATTGGATTCGGAAGAGGTGGTATATATACACAATGGAATACTACTCAGCCATAAAAAAGAATGACATAATGCCATTTGCAGCAACATGGATGGAACTAGAGAATCTCATCCTGAGTTAAATGAGCCAGAAAGACAAATACAAATACCATATGATATCACTTATAACTGGAATCTAGTATCCAGCACAAATGAACATCTCCTCAGAAAAGAAAATCATGGACTTGGAGAAAAGACTTGTGGCTGCCTGATGGGAGGGGGAGGGAGTGAGCGTGACCGGGAGCTTGGGCTTATCAGACACAACCTAGAATAGATTTACAAGGAGATCCTGCTGAGTAGCATTGAGAACTTTGCCTAGATACTTATGTTGCAACAGAAGAAAGGCTGGGGAAAAAAATGTAATTGTAAGGTATACATGTAAGGATAACTTGATCCCCTTGCTGTACAGTGGGAAAATAAAATTAAAAAAAAAAGAAAAAGAAAAAAAAAAGAAAATGAGAGAGAATGCCAATGTGGATTAATACAGCAATTAATAAAGCGACATCTTCCAACACACCTCACATTGAATTTTTTGTATAAACTTTGTTACTGACATAGTTTAGTTTACCAAAGTTTAGTTTAGTCATTGCCTCGATTTCTTACGAGCCCCTGATTTCTGTAGATTAATTTGTGGATGATAGAATTTACTGTGGGAAGTAAAATGAAAGGGCTTTCATCTGTTTGCTTCAAGTGTGGACTGTTATCAGTTGTGATGATAGGCTGGGAATGACATGTCAGCAGAACCTTTATGAAGTACATGTTAATATTGTTTCCTATGTCAATGATTCTATGTGTTTTAATAAAATGAGAAAGTCTGTTCTGTTCCCAAGTGCCAAGATATGTGGTTGTTTGCGCTCTGATAATTGAATGAATGAGAGAGCAATAGCCTCATGCCAAATGGGAGTTAAATACAAAAAGATGAGGTGAGTTTAGTTCTTCTTCCTTGTAATGAAATTAATACATTCTCCACCTGTGTTCATTTTACTTCAGGAAATGACAAGGGGTTTGGGTCGGGAGTTCTATTGTTAATTCTATTCTTTCCTTTAGCTATGCTGTGCTCATTTGGAAAATGAAATGGATTATTTCCTTCACAGAGGATTTTCTTTCTTAATAAGAATCTATGAGGATGGTATTGGGTAATAAAAAAGAGCTCTAGGTACAGCTCAATACTAATAATTTTTTTTCCTTACTTGGTACCTCTACTTACCTTCATAAACCTTCTGAGAGGTTTAGAAAACAAAAGACATCAAGGGAGGAAGGATGGTATTATCAATTTTCTTGTATCTGCATATCTTCTTAACTAAAAAAAGTCCCTATTCAAAAAGGCTATAATGATTTATGTAAGATTATATATACTGTAGGAAGAAAGGAAGGATAGAAGAAAAAGAGGGAAGAAGTGACATAGGGAGGCAAGAAGGGAGGGAGGAGAGAGAGGAAATATTGATGGTGGGGGCAGTGGGGAAAGAAGGAAGGGCAGGCTTTCTTCCCCGTGATCTGATAATGTTTTGGTGATGGAGGAATCAATCGCTATTGGATTTGTAAGCAATAATGACATTTCATATCTCTGACAGAATTAGAGACTATTGCAGTGAATTCCTCAAAGGGAAAACCCATAGACTTTCTGCAGAGTGAAATAGTCCAAGAGATTTTTGGATTCATCAGATTGCTTTGATCTTCACCCATTAATTCTAAGGCTGCTGGCTGGGCACCCTCACTTTGGTGAATCAATTGAAATCTTGGTTTTGGTTCCCTCAGACAGAGACTCTGGTGCAAAGATTCTAGTGCAGATAGCAATTCTGTTGCAAAAGGAATATATTGGGAAGTGGATCCTAAGAATCTTTGGCAGAGGAGTGGGAAGTGAGACAAGGGATAGAAAGGAAGCAGTAAAGGATGTGATCTTAACCAACTTGGCCCTCTTGGTAGCTGGAGCTGAATTCTGGTGGATACCCTGGAGGCCAACATGAGGACTTTTTTCTCAGAGTTATCCCACCTAAGAGGCAAATATAACAACTCCTATTAGTCATTATTTGATGGATGCTTGGGAGGAGGGAATCAGTGCTAATTATCTGGCACCTCTAGACTGCCTGCCTCACTGGGGCCCAGAAGTCTCCAAATAAAGCTGTTGAGTAGAGGGATGGAAGTTGCTGGAAAATGGAAGTCAGGCTGATGTGTTCCACATGGTAAGACTCCAAGTCAGCACCTGACAATCAGTCTTTCTTTGAATTCCATTCTATAGCTATTTATTTGACTTTTGATACCAGTAACAACCCCCTCTCAATGATAAATGCTCGGTCTTAACTCATATTTCACTCTACTGCTGTTCATATGATCACCACCTCTTGTACCTTAAGGATAGAATGTGTACTGTTCATTTCGTTATTAGCAAAACATCAAATTTTTTCCTCTTTTTTAAATTTTGTTTTTATTAGAGTATAGTTTATTCAGAGTGTTGTCCATTTCTGCTGTACAGCATAGCGACCCAGTCGCATGTGTATACACACACACACACACACACACACACACACACACACACACACTCTTTTCCTCATGCTTTCTTCCATCATGTTCTGTCCCAAAAGATTGGATATAGGTCCCTGTGCTGTAGAGTAGGACCTCATTGCTTATGCATTCTAAATGTAATAGTTTGTATCTACTAACCAGTCCATCTCACACACACAGCTGCCCCACTCTTGGCAACCACAGGTTTGTTCTCTATCTCCATGAGTCTGTTTCTGTTTTGTATATAGGTTCATTTGTGCCATATTTTAGATTCCACATATAAATTATATGGTATTTGTCTTTCTCTTTCTGAATTAGTTCACTTAGTATGAGAATCTCTAGTTGCATCCAGGTTTCTACAAATGGCATCATTTTGGTTTTTTTTATAGCTGAGTAGAATTCCATTGTATATATGTACCACATCTTCTTAATTAATTCATCTGTCAATGACATTTAGCCCTATTCACAATAGCCAAGACATGGAAAACATCAGATTTGAGCCAGAAGATGTAGTCTCTAGGCCTGACTATTCAGCTTCAGTTTCCTTGTCTCTGAAAGGGGGATAATATCATTTGCCCTTCTGAACTCCCAGGGTCCTGTAAGAACTTAATGCACTAAGAGAGAGAAAGTGTATTCCACCAAATAGCAGCCTTCTTATCCTGTATTGTAGAATGTGAGCTCCCTGAGGGTAATGTTGGTGCTTTGTTCCTTGTTGCATCCTCAGTGGCCTAGAAGCATACTTCCCATGTAGTAGGTGCAATAGGGAAGTTAGAAATACTCATTAAAAGGTAAAGATTGGAGTATATTGTCTTGAGTTCAAGTATTAACTCAGCTACTGCCTGCTGCTTGTTTTCAGGCAAGGTTTTAATCTATGCGGCTTTTTCCGAGAGATTCACCAGTTGCTTATGTTTCTCACAAGGCTGTCTTAGGAATTAAGATTGGCCCTAATGATATATTTGCCCCCAACATGTTTCACGGCTTCACCCTTGGAGTGAGTATCCCCTCCATCTAGAACTGGAAGCAGTTACAACTTGTTAAATGACTCATTCAAATTTTAAGAGTCAAATCCACATTTTATCATTGAAAACAGCTGCTCTCATTCTATTGTGTTGATATTCTTCTCTGATTTAATAGAAAATAACTCACTGTAGAATTTCACATTTGATTCCCAAATTTACATTTTGCGAAACTTCAAATAATTAAAATTTATTAGATTAGGCTTATCTGTGGCTACTTTTGAAATATTCTCCAATTAATATGCATCGAGCATCTCACCTAGTACCATGTGTACAGTGGGGATGTAGAGATAATAAAAATTAAAGATGATAAAAACTGAGGTGTTGTTTTATGGACATATAATTATGGATTCGACATAAGTAGGGCCTGCTTATTAAAATCCATTTTTTTTTTACCCTCAGATCTCCAATACAATGCAGTACACCTGCTGACAGTAGGTACTTAATAAATGTTGTATAAATGAATCAATCAGCTGTTTATTAGTGTATCCAAAAATAATTCTTTAGCACCTCCCTGTGACAGGAAGGTGTCAAACATCTATTAAAAATATATCAGCAATAGAAGAAAAAAACATGATTCCTAATTTTGAAAGTTCTCAAGTCTAGTGAGAGGTATACACAGTAAATAAATACACAAAAATTAAATACAATAAATACATATCTATGAATTGTGATTTAAAAAAAGAAAGGGTAAAAAAAAAAAGAACAAGGGGCAGCAAAATGGAATAATAAGGTCCTTAGATGAGGAAGACCTTTCTGTGGAAACGATAACTTATAAGTAGCAGGATAATAGGTAATCCCAATTGCCCCAATTCCTACCCCTCCAGGCAAAAGTCCAGTCATTGGATGTTTGAATCCATCATAATACCATCTATTTAAACATAGAACTGATTTCTAATGAGTTAAATCTGAGTCTGTGCAAAGAAGCATGTGGAAACTTTGTGATGAGCTGAAAACATCCTATATCTTGATCAGTGTGGCAGTTGTTACTGGAATTTATAAATTTGTCTCAGTTCCTTGATTTTTACAGTTAAACTATATGAACTATATTATGCATAAATTATATCAATGTAAAGTTGATTTTAAAATAAAGCTAGATTTAAGTCAACGGGTCAACAAGCAAGCAGACTAAAGATGAATTAGAATTATTCTGACAATTATCCGTATTTTTGTTTTAGTGGTTTTACATGTTTCAGAGTCATATATTGTTGGATAAGTACCTGCGTCTACATTACTTTTCCATCTATAACAATAGTTCTTTCTGACTTGTCAAGTAATTCAGACATCCTTCAAATAACGCTGTTAAGATAGAAGAGCAAAGAGAAAAAGCTTTTTCAATGATGTGCTAGGTTGGATTTTTTTTAATACTTTGGCTGCTTTTGGGAGATTTTTATAGCACAAGTGAATAACAAGAGCATCAACGATAATGCCTTTTGTTTATAAAATTCTTAGCTCTGAAGAAACTAAATTGCTTTGCATTCATGCCTTCATTAAGTCATTTCTACCTGAGAGAAGTCAAACGAGTATTATCCGCATTTTATAGAAAACTGAAGCACAGGAAGTTTTAAGAAATGTCAGACTTTTGTATATATCAAGGTCTGCCAGGGCTGTGATCATAAACTCCTTTGTGAAGATTTTTGTTTAATTTAAGTTGCATTCATAGGAAACCTTTTTCTATTCTGTTGTGCATATGTCGACGTTTTAGTAGTGAAAGAGCAAAGGAGACTATTCATAAACGCCAAAGCTGGAAAAATCTGCTGTGCCATTTTTTAATTCCATACTTGATAGATTAATATGTAAAGTGATTTAACTTGATAATTATTAAGTAATATAAAGCTTCAGGGTAAATGCCTATTATGCATGAATGTGAACTGATTTTACAGTAAATGGTTCTTCTATTGTTATTTGCCAAACAATTTGAAACCTGTTTGTGCTGAAAGAAATGGTTTCATTTTGGTGTTACTCGCTGGATTTGAACAATGGGGAGGCTATTTCCTCACAATGTGTGGCACATTGTAGAATGTAAGTCAGAGGCTGTGGACATAGTGACCCAGGGTAGAATACATCTTAGGCATTCCCTAGCCAGCTGATCTTGGGCCATCATGAAGAGTTGTGAGGTTTAAAGAAATGGATGTAAAACACTAACATATTGTCTGGCAGACAGTAGACACTCAAAAAATTTGGTAACTAATATTAGTCAAATGGCCTAACAAGCTATAAAAATTGAGTTTGTTTCTAATAAAAATATAAAACAGACAGCTCAGTTATAGAAGACATACAATCTTCCAGACCCCCAAAATAGTTTCAGTTGATTAACTGAAATTAACTCAGGACCTTTTAACAATGTTCCCAATCCTGACACAATGAGGCAGAAAGGAGAATATGGAATGTGGATCATGGAACATGGAAGATTTATTTCATCTAAACTCAGAAATATATGATGCCCTCCATAAGTAATTCAAAATACAAATTTTAGAAAGTTCCCTTTTGGCACAATGGGTTAAGGATCCAGCTTGTCACTGTAGCAGCTCAGGTCACTGCTGTGGCACAGGTTCAATCTTGGCCCAGGAACTTCTGCATGCCGTGGGTGTGGCCAGAAGTACCAATTTTATTCAATTTCACAATAAAATCTTAGATTTCTGTCATTGAATTTTAAATAGATTCTAGATTTTTCAAATTGCAAAATTCTGGATGCACTGATCACAATTTTTTTTCTTTTCCTTTTATTTTGAAAGTGGGGGGCTAAGGTGCTTATTCTCTAGGAAGGTGACTAGGTTCCCTGCTGGGCAATGTGTCACTGTGTGAGATTGATTGTGGAATCTTCTAGGAGAACAGGGCAAAAGTTGGGGGTGCCAATGTCTAGAGGTCCTCAGTAAGTGGGAATGATGTGCCATGGTTGTCATGCCTGGGAATCTGGGAACCTAAAGGGCTCTGCCTTTACTTTAAGGTAAATTACCAAGAGGTGATCTACCCTCCAGATAACAGCAAGAATTGTTGTGTTCCTTGAACTCTGACATTGCATAGAGACCAAAAAATCCCCAAGAAATTTGGTGACCACAGGAAGGTCCTCATATATGCTTTGCAGCCTGAATTCATCCTACTTAAGGGATCCAAATAAGCCTAAGGTTTAGTTTAGAGTTGGTGAGCTTGATAAAGCTTCTAAGTGTGAATGGCAGGGGAAAAATGCAGCTTCTCTTTGCGTGAATCCACATTTGGCTCTGGCATCAAAGATTTACTACATCCAAGAGTTCCTCAAGGAATGTGAATTTAGAGTCAAAAATCACCAAACAGACAAGAAAATGCACTGAATAGCCATGTCACACATGAGAAATCATGTGTTATCAACCTCAATAATAACCAAAAGATATACATTAAAATCAGGAGATATAAGATTAGCCAAAAAAAAAAAAAAGGAAAAGAAAAGAAAGAAAAGTCTGATAGCATAAAGGTTTGGCAAAGATGTGGAACCAACAGAATCTTTTTAGTGTCCATGGCTCAAATTAGCAGATCTGGCAAACCCTTCGGTATATTGCAGTAAATTTGAACATAAGCATCCTTTTGTCTCAGCAACTCTACTCCTAGTTCTCTAGAAACCTAAGGGAAACTATACTTTATATGTCGCAGGATTTCTGAACCCAAACACACATGTGTGAATGTTAATCATAGAAATGTGTATAACAGCACAATGCAGGGAAAATCCCAGATGCCCATCAATAATGAAACAGAGGAGACAAGGTAGTATATTCATGTAATATAATACTAGACAGCAATCAGAGTGAAGAAGTTACAGTGATATAAAACAACATGAAGCTATCGTAGGGACATAACACAGAGAAAAAAGCTGGTGGACTAGTTACATAAATTTGAAAAACATGCAAAGTAGGATACTCAGGGGATATGGACTAACTGTAAAGGAATGAGGGGATAATAAGACATAAGTTTGGTGTATGCAGTTACCTTTGGGGGCAGGAAGGACAGGAGCTGGTATCAGTGATGGACATGTGAGGGTCTTTAAAGGTATGGGTGTGTCCCATTGCTGAAACTGGGTGGGGGTACAGTGCTCTTTAAATGGCAAACCTTTATCCCTAACACAATATTTATAAACATTCTTACTGTAAATTCAGTACTTAATTTTAAAATATTTATAATCTGTATAGATTCAAAATTTGTTTGATATCCTTCTCATTCCCATATAAAACATATAGGCTTCATGTCCCCTTTATCTTTGTTGAAACAAAAAAATAATTATTTTGTTAACGATTTTTTCCCATAACCTTATCCACGCATTAGACTAAGAAACCCCTACCTTATAGAGAGACTGTCTAGCATAGTTTGTTGTAAAATTAGAAGTCTCTGAAAAAATGGATAGAAGATCTGAATAGACATTTCTCCAAAGAAGATATACAGATGGGCAACAGGCACATGAAAAATGCTCAACGTCACTCATTAGTAGAGAAATGCAAAACAAAACTACAGTGAGGTACCACCATCACACTGGCCAGATTGGCCAAAATTAACAAGTCAACAAATAGCAAGTGCTGGAGAGGGTGTGGAGAAAAGTGAACTCTCCACTGTTGGTGGGAATGTAAATTAGTACAACCACTATGGAAAACAGGATAGCGATACCTCAGAAAACTAATTATAGAACTACCATATATATGATCCAGCAATTCCACTCCTGGACATATATCTGGACAAAACTTCCATTCAAAAAGATACATGCACTCCTATGTTCATTGCAGCACTATTCACAATAGCTAAGACATGGAAACAACCTAAATGTCCATCGACAGATGAATGGATTATGAAGATGTAATCTACATACACAAAGGAATACTATTCAGCCATAAAAAGAACAAAATAATGACATTTGCAGCAACATCATGGAACTAGAAACTCTCATGCTAAGTGAAGTCAGAAAGAGAAAGATAGCACTTATATCTGGAATCTAATATATGGCACAAATGACCCTATCTCCAGAAAAGAAACAAACTCATGGACTTGGAGAACAGACTTGTGGTTGCCAAGGGGAAGGGAGAGGGAGTGGGATGGACTGGTAGTCTGGGGTTAATAGATGAAAACTACTGCATTTGGAGTGGAGAAGCAATGAGATCCTGCTGTATAGCACACCGAACTATATCTAGTCACTTGTGATGGAACATGATGGAGGATAATATGAGAAAAAGAATGTGTGTGTATATACACACACATATATATGTATGACAGCAGAAATTAACAGAACATTGTAAATCAACTATAACAGAAAAAATATAGAGTTCGCGTCATGGCTTAGTGGTTAGCAAACCCAACTAGGATCCATAAGGAGGCAGGTTTGATCCCCAGCCTTGCTAAAGAAGGTTAAGGATCTGGCATTGCTGTGAGCTGTGGTGTAGGTCATGGACACAGCTCAGATCCCCTGTTGCTGTGCCTGTAACTGTGAGCAGCAGCTTCAGCTCAGATTGGACCCCTAGCCTGGGAACCTCCACATGCTGCAGGTGCGGCCCAAACAAAAAAAAAAAATGAAAATCTTAAAATGAAGAAGCCTCATCTTGAAGAATATATGACGTAAAATTTTAAATCCACACAAGTTACTGCTCTCTTAATTGAGGTGACTAGTTATGATTATCCCCAAACAAATGGGGTTTACATTTTATTCACTGAAGTCATTGCAGTCATTTTTATTAAAGATATCCTCCTCTTGATTTAAATGATGTTGACCAATAAAAAAATTCTTTTCTCTTTATTCATTGGGTTATATATGTATCTGATATTCTTTCAGTATTATCTAAAATATTTTTGATTGCTGTGATGGGAAGATGTGTGCAGTTGTAGAAAACTGAAGCAGAAGAAAAGGGGGTAAAAATACACATACACTCGGATCACCCCTTCTAGGGTAGTCAGTGTCTTTTAGTGGCAAAAGAAGGTGCTAATTAGAAAGCTGGCCTCTGATATGTGCTCATCACTATAAAGGGCAGAATCAGATTTAGCAGGATACATGTGGACAACCATTGATCTGAGAACATTGTGTGTCCTTTCCCTTTAAGGGAGAGCTACAATGTATCTGATAAAAATCTTGCTAACTATGATCCTCAGGCAAGCAGAGGGATATAAGTCAGCAAGTGTTATGTGCAAGGTTTCCAATATTGAAGTTGGAAGAAAGACACTTCATACTTGTTGATATTCTTCTCAAAGGCAATTAATCTGTTGCTGTCATGTTTGAGTTCCCAGAAGGCCTAGCACTGTAGTATTTTATTAGTGATGTTCTGTGAGGAGATATATATTGAATTTTATTATTTAATTAAAAATAAAGTCTACACAGTTGCCCAAGATATCAGGTTTCCCTAATAAATGCAAACCGTCATCTTCCCCCTCACCCCGCCTCTCTGGTCCATTTTCTTTTGGCATGTCTGAATGTGTGGCTAAGCCTTGGTGCTTTTATCCAGAAAGCTATGTTAATGAAACAGATGCATATCTATTTGTCTATGATCATATTCTGGTTTTTTTTTTTATGGAAAGAAACACAATTCATAGAGGATTTAGTACATTTGGGACTTCCAGGGCAAGATTATATTTTGAATATTTATCTTTTGTTCACTTTATTTCCTTCTGCTTTATAATTTTCCCTAAGCTGCACATAGTTTCTTCCCAGCCACAAAGCCTAATTTTATTTGTCTAGAAAGATGGAAACAGCATTATGAAGCCTAATAGTATTTGTGCTGCATTTCTCAGTCCAGAGTAGGAGCCTAGAGTTGAATACAGCAACTGGACCCCTTAACCCTCAGTGACAAGTTCCCCTTAGAGAAAAGTAACACCTGTGTGAATTTACTCTTCTATGCTTTTTTTCCTCATACTATCTTCCATCATCTTCTATCCCAAGAGATTGAATATAGTTCCCTCTACTGTATAAGTAGGACCACATTGCTTATCCATTCTAAATATAAATAAGAGTTTTCATCTACTAACCCAAATTCCCAATCCATCCCTCTTTCTCCCCTTCCACTTTGGCAACCACAAGTCTGTTCTCCAAGTCTGTAAGTCTGTTTCTGTTCTGTAGATAGTTCATTTGTGCCATATTTTAGATTCCATACATAAGTGATATCATATTGTATTTGTTTTTCTTCTTTCTGACTTCCTTCACTTAGTATGAGAATCTCTAGTTGCATCCATGTTGCTACAAATGACATTTCATTATTTTCTATGGCTGAGTAGTATTCCATTGTATGTATGTACCACATCTTCCTAACCCATCCATGGACATTTAGGTTGTTTCCATGTCTGGGCTATTGTGAATAGTGCTGAAATGAACAGTGCATGTATATTTTTGAATGGAAGTTTTGTCCAGATATATGTCCAGGAGTGGGACTGTTAGATCATTTGGTAGTTCTATAATTAGTTTTCTGAGGAATTCCATACTGTTTCAACAGCAATGAGAAAACTAAATCGTCTAGACAATTCAGGAATTAAATCACTTCAGGTGAGGTTATTTATGGCATAAAGGGAACTTGTATCTTGAGGTATCAAATCAGATGAAGCAAATGGTATAGGCATAAAGATTCTGAACACTGAGTCTTTTTAAGAGAATGGAAGGAAGGTAACATCTCCTTAATGCTGGCCTTGAAACCGTGTTCTTGCAGGAGTTCCCTAGTAGCACAGCAGGTTAAAGATCTGGCATTGTCACTGCTGTGGCTCACATTCCTGCTGTGGTGCAAGTTCAATCCCTGGTCCAGGAACTTTTGCATGCTGTGGGCACAGCACCTCCCCCCCAAAAAAAATCCAAAAAACAAAACAAACAAAAAAATTGTTCTTGCACATGCAAAGCGTATTCCAATAGAAGACAACCTCCAAGAATTTTTTTTTTTAGGACCACACCTGTGGCAAATGGAAGTTCTCAGGCTAGGGGTCAAACAGAGCTACACCTGCTGGCCACAGCCACAGCCACAGCCAAGCCAGGTCTGAGCCACATCTGAGACCTACACCACAGCTCACTATAATGCCAGATCCTTAACCTACTGAGTGAGCCAGGGATCAAACCTGCATCCTCATGGGTACTAGTTGGATTCATTTTCACTGGGCCACAATGGGAATTCCCAAGAATTATTGGGAACCCTTACATTCACCCCTGTACCCCAGTGCCTAACTTAGTGCATCACATAGTAACCACTTAATAAATATTAATTGAATAAAAGAGGAATAAATAGAAGAAAACATCATACCAAAGAAACAAAAATCAGACCAATGTCAGATTTTTCATATACAACATTGAATGGAAGAAAGCAGCACAGTGCTTTTAAAATATTGAAAGCACTGATAACCTAACATTTGATACTCATCTAACTGTTATTTAAATGCGAGTACATGGTATTATTTGTCATACAAAGCCTCTGAAACTTTGCCAAAGACCCACACTGGGAACAGTTTGGATACATACTTAAGTAGGAAAATAGATTAATCTTAGGAGACATTTTAAGAAAGATACAGCATTTTAAAGTTGTTTTATTCTTTGTTGAAACTATAATTTTAGAAATTGCAAAGAAGAAGAAAAAAAAAAAGAGTAAACCTATCTAAGCCGATACAAAATTTAAAGTCCAAAATGATAATACCAGATATATTTGGGGAGTAGACATCAATGAATGTGGTTTGTGTTGAAGTGTCCAATTTTTAAATAAAGTGAAAAATAAATGGTAAAAAAAATCAGCATTGATACTTTTAAAAGTATAGAAAAGAAAATCAAAATGAAATAAAATAAAATGTGGAAGTAGGTTCAAATATGTCAATAACTACCACAGACTGAACTTGTTTGCAGAACAGATGCTGACTCACAGACATTGAAAAACTTATGGTCTCCAGAGGAGACAGTTTGGGGGGTGGGGGGATGTGCTTGGGTTATGGGATGGAAATCCTATGAAATCAGATTATTATGATCATTGTATAACTACAGATGTGATAAATTCATTTGAGTAAAAAAAAAAGAATCATGCCAAAAAAAATCAATAACTACCATAAAATATTCACTGAACAAAACCCCAAGATTAAATATAACATGATTTTTTAAATTAAAAACATTATACACACATGCGTATTTATATATTGTATAAATATATTTTTTATAGGAATGCTTATGGATGCAGTGAGACTGTAAATTATAAAGGAATGGAAATGATAAATGTGAACTTCAGAATGGTAGTTGTCTGTGGAGATGGGTTCATATGTTTGGGATTGAGGAAGAGCATACTGTCAATTTTCTAGATTTTGTTTTGACAGAGGGTTTGCTTATTACATTATTAAAAATTACCAATTATCAAAATAAAGGTTTTGACTTATCTAACTTTAGTTTACAATTAAAATCACTAGTATGGTATTCTTTACCACAGATTTAACATTTATAAATTTCTACATGTTGTATAATTGCTTTATTTTAGTGAATTTGAAAATATATAAAAGGGCTTTTGTAGGTGTAATCCTTCTCTGGAGACTTATAAACATATTTTCTGCATTAGCATAAGATCATAGAATTTTCTACCCCAAATTCTTTTACCCAGAGAATTCTAGGCAAACCTAAACACTGCAGGTGAGGTGGAAGAAAATTCTTACACAAAACAGATGCATTTTCCATTTCAGAGCTTTGTATTAAAGTCCCTGTTTAATTAATTTCACACAATATTATCTGGTTGACTTACTCCCTCTCTCTAAACACCTCTGGGAATATCTGAAATATTGTACAGGTGCTCTTACAAAGAATTACATTACTACGCATCATTAGCATAAATCAAGATTCACCATAAGTTTAGTGGTTGGAGCTTGGAAATGACAAACCCCTCTTTTTTTCACTCACCTCCAAATTCCTGCCTATGTTGTTGGTGTCATGCATTGAGAGATTCTCAGGAGGACTGTCTCCTTCCCAATGAGGTCACTCTGAGGAACTTGACTTCCCATTCTCTGGAATCCACAGGCCTTCCCATGAGTCACTACTGCCTGGAACATGTTGACCTTTCATGAAAACTTTCTTCCAATGAGTCCACATACTTCTTTTCCTGAGGCTTTCCCACACGTCCATTCCTGGAAGATTAAGGAAGGGAAGAGAAGGCATTCCAGGAAGAGAAAGGGCAATCTATAAGTGCAGGAGGAAGCGTGGAAATCTGGGGTCTTTATGCTTGAAAAAGATTGGAGACTCATAGCACTTCAGCTGTAGAAATGAGAGGGTGATTGCTGTGTGAAAGGTGAACAGAGAACATCCCACACAGGGCCTGGAGTGCATGGTAGAGTGAATAATCATCCTACAGGTAAGGAGATGGAAATTCAGATTTTAACCAGGGGACTTGGTTCTGGATTGGACTTGAGAAAGATCAGCTTTCAGGCAGGGTAGAAAACCCCACCTCCAAAAGTACCACCTTCTACCATAGAATTAATTTTTCTTTCTTTCTTTCTTCCTTCCTTTCTTTCTTCCTTCCTTCCTTCCTTCCTTCCTTCCTTTCTTTCTTTCTTTCTTTCTTTCTTTCTTTCTTTCTTTCTTTCTTTCTTTCTTTCTTTCTTTCTTTCTTTCTTCCTTCCTTCCTTCCTTCCTTCCTTCCTTCCTTCCTTCCTTCCTTCCTTCCTTCCTTCCCTTCTTTCTTTCTGTCAATTTGTTCTAATCATCATGTATGTCATAAATCTCTAGAAGTCCTCTTTGGAAAAGGGTGTGAAAAAAATCACGATGGTATTGATTTGGTGATTCCAAGGTATCAAGCACTTTAATTGTGTTTTTTATTGAATCCTTCCAATAGCCCAGTATGGTTGATGCTATTTTAGTAACACCTCCATTTTTACAGATCAAAAATATGAGGCCTAGGGGTCATGTAACTTGTCGAAGATCATAAAGGAAGTTGAGAAGACATGTTGAAGCGGTCTAGAAGCAGAGCAAGTGTTACTAATCACTGTGCTTTAGTGTTTTCCATTGGAATGTGACATGTGGCATATAGAACTTAATTATAATATTCCTGCATGAGAAGTTGAGGTATTGAGGAGCTGCAGATTGCACATGAATGAGCCCTTTGAGACTTGGGGCATTGCTCTGAATATTGCTGATGTACAGCAAAGGAAATATAAAATGTGTTGACTTGGTTTTCTGCTCACTCTCCCTGCGGATATCATTTCTGTCCTTAATACAAATGAACACCTATTAATGGCCTACAGTGTGTTGTAGGTATTTAGCTAAACTCATTTTCTGCATAATTTATTGATGTGATTGTTTTACAAGGACATACTTAATGAATTTTTTCATGTGAATCTCTCCATGTGAGTCATTCCACATGGGAATATCTTTATCTGAATTCTAGGCATTCGAAAGGTTCTAATAATGCTTTTATATTTTGAATGTCATAGATGATAAATGCAATTAGCTGATAGATAGCTTAATACTTCAGTAGTATTATTAAAGAAGAAAAGGAGCTGATACTTACTTTGTGTCTAGTAAGGGCTTGGCACTATCTGCATAGTTTCTCACTATTTCTCAAAACAAATCTTGAGATAGGTATAATTATCCCCCTTTTATAGGTAAGGAAACTGAGGTTCAGAGAAGTTAAGGAACTTGCCCAATATTTCCCTGTATATATGTAGCAATGCTGGGATCCAACCTAGGTGCATCTGATTCCGAACTCTCTGCTCTTTCCATTGTTATGTGCTCACTCTAATGCTCACTATGTGCATTAAAAGTATACAGTAAACAGAAAAAAGAACACATTAAGGATACAAAATTTGAATGATGGTCTGAGCCTATTGATCCATGAGGCTGTATTTCAAAAATATGACCAAAAATCTTCCTTGAATTTGCAGCTTTGGTCTTCTTTTCAGTACAACAGGATGTTTAGTTTAGAAATGCAACATAAATGACCATCTAGGTCATTTCTTCAGTTGTCAATGCATGACCAACTTTATCCAACCTAAATATTTCCATTTAGGTAGACTCAAGGAAGAGGGCAAAAAATTCCTTTTAAAGCCATGGTTATAGTCTAAGAATAATGAGGAACTTTTAACATAGCCGACCTTCTTCGAAAAGATCATTGTCATTTCTTCTCCTTGAAGATGTCCATTCAGACATTAAGTATGGTCTTCTATATTAAATATACGCATGCACTCTCCAACCCAAATTGGAAAGGATACATTTAAATTCCCCACAAAAACAGTTATCCAGTTATAATTATTCCCTGGGTCGGTCCGGTATTCCCTGAGATGGGCTACCCGCATGCAGAGCTACTCCTAGCTCCACATTACGTGGTATATCGACTGCCTCCAACTCACCACCAGTGGGTCATGGAATTATTCTTTCTGTCTTTGGCACACAAATACCCCCAGACTCACATCTTTTCCCTGTTTCTACCTTGTTAATCAAATTTTGCAATTCAATTTCTGGGGATTTTTTTTTTGTTGTTAGTTTTTGGTTTTTGGTTTTTAGTGTTTTTTTTTTTTTTTTTTTTTTTTTGGTGGTGGAGTTTTTTTTTTTTTTTGGAAAATGGTGTTGTTTTTTGTTTGTTTGTTTGTTTGTTTTGCTCTGCAGTTTCCTTCCAGCCTCAATGCAATCCACTTCTCAGTTGTTCATTAACTAGAGCCCCCCAAAAGTTAATGGCTTCTGCCTGAAAGTCCAAACACCATTCTGTATAGACATCCTCCCTGTCAGGGTTCCTGTTCTGAATGACATCACTTCCTACCCACCAGTGTTGACCTTTCTTGGATACTGACTCAAATCAGGATAGAGATTACCAGGTTCCTCTGGGCCATGGATAGAGAAATCCTCTGGCTCTGAGAAAGGAATAATACACATCTAGGGGACAAAACCCCAGTCACACACCCAGCCCCTGCTCCCTGTTCTTTTTCATGAGCCTGAGTTTATGTGGACCCATGTCCCATCATGTGAAGTACACATTCATTCCTGCTTTTCTCTTTCCATCCAATTCTTAGTATTTTGTGCATATTTTTTAATATAATGATTTTCATTTTTTCCATTTAGAAAACTATATATAGAACTACCATATGACCCAACCCCACTCTTATGCATATTTAAGCCCATACTACAACTATTCTTTCATCTCCAATCCATCTTATTTATCTCCATCAAATTGATCATTCCAGAATTTTACTTTCTTTATCCTACCCCTTCTCAAAAACACTTTATAATTTCCTTTTGTCTGAAATAACCTAAAAAATAGTAAGCCTGACAAAGAATACCCTTCAAATACAATGTTTAGGTTCATTGAGATTTATCTCCTCTGTATTTCCTCACTCCTACCCCATATGCTTATTCAGTTTGATTGGTCTTTATTCTCTGATCATTCACTTTGACTCTCCTCCATAACTGAAGAAGATCCAATCCCCTACTTCTTCATCTGTTTCCATTTATCAGGTTTTCAAGGCTTTTCCTCCATAAATATTCCCCTTTTAAAGAATCCAGTTGAAAGAAACCTTTGAACTCATTGAGTCCAATAATTTGTTTTATGATTTGTTCCCCTGCAAAATATGCTTTGTTAATGATTACCTAGTTTATGAAGTATGACAGGGAAATTATTGTTACCAAGGCTATGATTGTGTCCTACCCATACATTGTCAGTGTCTGATATATTTTAGAAACATTATATTTGCTTGAAATAAGCATCATATTTATTTGCTAAGTGAATGAGTGAATGAATGAATGAATTAATGTCTATCTCTTGAGGTAGGCATCAGCAAAATTTTTTGTAAGTGGTCACATAGCAAATATATTTGACTTTGTGGGAATAATAATAATAATAATAATAAAGAAAAGATGATGATATTAATAACTAGTTTACAAATAATAAAGCATGTACAATGATCCTCATCAAGTGCATTGTGTTACCTTTAGTTCATCACTCAGTTACTTGTGATCTTTCTCTCATCCAGTTTCATCATATTTTCTCTTTCCACACATGTACTCATTCTTAGATATTTAATTGAGTATTTACCATGTGCTGGTTACTACCCCAGGCATGGGAGAGCCAGTAATGACAAAAAAATAGATATATACCTCTTGCACAGGGCTGACTGTCTGCCTGGACACAGGACACAGGTGCACTGTGCAATTCCTGAACAGTCACCACCAATTCCACATTTTGTGCCATCCCATGTGGTCTCTAGGATCTTCCTCACTGGTCCAAACATAATGCCATCGATGTTGAGTTTTCCAAATGTTCCCTGATATCTGCTTCTGTCTCACATTTGTGATTTTATTCTTTTTTCCTTTCTCTTTCCATTTATGTTCTGTCTTTTGGAAAACTTTTGGTTCCTCTTCAGGGGTGTTGGCTTGAATTGGCCCTATCTACTGTCCTTGTTTTGGACTACCTCAAGTTTTGGGGGGGTTTTGATTTGTTTTTGTTTTTAAAATATAATTGATTTATAACATTTCTTCAGTCTCTGTTGTACAGCAAAGTGACCCAATCACACACAGTTCCCTGTGCTGTAGAGTAGGACCCCACTGCCCATCCATTCCAAATGTAGCAGTTTGCATCCACCAACTTCAAACTCCCCATCCATCCCACTCTCTCCTCTCTTCTGGCAACCACAATGTTTTACACCCCCTTGTCCTAGCTTGCCTCTTGAGACTTAACTTGTAACTCAAGTCAAGGAAAAAAATGTTGCCTGGAAACAGAAAACTAGTGGGAGAAAAGGTATAAAACCTGGCTTCCTGACTTCTCATCCAGTGCTTTTCTAACTACATCACTCTGCTTCCACAAAGTGGTAGAAGAGCATGATTTCAAATTAGGTAGCCTGGGCTACATCTGCAAGCTCTGTCGATACGACCAGACCAAACAAACTTAATACACATCTGCCTCTATTTTCTTACATCTATGCCTCAGCAATTCTTATAGCCTGCCTTCCCATTGCCAAACTAATTCTCTGGATCCTTGCTCATACTAGTTTCTATAAAATTTAATCCACAAATTATGGCATTGCCCCAACACGTCTGTGTTAATTTAAAATTAAAGAAAGGGATGCAACACCCTACATCAACCATACACTAATAAATTTTTTTAAATGGGAAAAGAAAAAGAACATAAAGTGTAAGGCAACAGAGGTATTGAAGAGATGCAATATCTCAAGACAACAGCTCTGTGTAGCCAAAGGAAGGCTAACAGGAGATGAAGGTGCGTTACTGTGGATTGTTGCCAACTGAATTCAGTTGTACACTTATGGGTATCCATACAAATCCACACCCACACAAGACTGATTGGAACAATGTGGCCAGTTAGGTCCATATATCCCAAGTAGCCTGCATCACTCCTATACCCATCATCACACCAGGCACAGCCACCTTACCAACATAACCCAATGGACTCAAAAGACAAACCTCCATTCATAAGCTAAGAAGCTAAGTGGTCTACTAGGATGGTGGCTCCTGTCAATATCTGACTTCCCTTTCAATAGGTACACATTCTGCTTGTTCCTAGCACATACACTTTAATCAGGCCTCTACAACAATCCTGTGGCCAACCTTGGTGTCTTTGACACTTACACTGGCTATGAAAATGCCATACCTGTGAGACTAGTAGATTCTGACCATACCATAATAGCACTTGAGACCGAAATCTGCCATGATATGGGGAACAAGGGTACATGTTGATGCACCTGATGGTTGCTGTGCTGTGAATAATAAACTGCCTTGCTCTGATCCATTAAAAAATTAAAGTGTTTCAAATATATTATTTAAAAAACCTATCAATATAAAATTCTTACAATGGCTTTTTTCACTTTGATAAGCTCTGTTCTGGAGAGACTTTAGGGTTGCAAAGTTAAGCCCATACCTTTGTATGTAAGTTAATCTGTCTGCTGCTCTACTTTGTGCTTGTACCATTGTGATATTAAATGTAGCATATCATGCCACTCTCTGTACTGGCAGTCACTGGACTACACTGTTCTGGGTGTCATGGGAAAAGACTGGCTCTTTTCCCTGAACCCAAGAGTATTACTCACTAGAATAGAAACTGGAGAGCCAGTTGCTAGTGCCAGATACTCTAATTATAAGTCCAGGTAAGCTCCTTGTAAGTAGGTCATGTACCTCTTTGAATCTTCCACAACCCCAATTATAATGATTAATGAACTGATGTAGATGAATGTTACTGTCTTTCTGAAATGTATAGGTTTACATATTAATGACTTTGCTTAAGAATAACAAATGGCCCCAGAATAAGTTTAGAATGTCTGACTCTACAGTTCTACAACTTTATCAATCATTAGGTGAACAATGGCCTGGATCAGGTGTTTCTGGAATTCTGAAAGTCTTTAACATAAAGCTCACTGAGAAGGGTAGAGTGTGCAAAACCTCTGACACATGCTGACATGTGCTAAGCACGCATTAGCTTCCTGCTTCATTGGAAGTGTTTCCTATACTCCTTGCTTTGCTGTGTGGACCCACCAGAACACATGGGATATAAAATGCAGCTTCTCTGGGAAGGTTCCTATCCTCCACTTATCACAAGTGAAAATCTTTCCCATCCCTCTGATATTTGAGAGCTTCTCAAATAACCCCTCTCTCCTGCTGCCAAAATGGGGTAAATAACCTTTTGTCCACTAACTGAAGACACGATAACATGAAGTGGAGTAGGCGCTTCCTTGATGTATAACAGTTTTTTCTGCCTCACTGTGGCCAGGTTGGGTACATTTCTTGGAATTTTCTTGTCTCTGTTTTCTGTCAGAGGAATTTTATCTGATTTTATCTAGTGTTTACTTATAGTTGCAAGTCCTTAATGCAGCATAGCTGTGGAATAACAAGAGTAAACCAATAAATACCACCTAGGTTTAAGTAGAAGAGTATAACAATGTCACCCAGAATTAAGAGTTGGTGAATGAAATAAAGTAATTAATGATGTGGAATTTCTTCAGGAACAGCATGAAGAGATACAGTAGTTTCCAGAAAAGAGACTACAGAGAGACGGTGACCACTGAGTCGCACCATTCACTGGTTGTAAAATCCTAACGGCATTCTCTCAAAATTGCATAGAATTAGGCAACTTCTGTGTTCTGATTGTAAAGGCTGCCTGAAGTAATATTTTACTGGACTGTAAATTGTTCTGACTACATTTCATGCCTGATAAAATCCTTACATTTATGTTAGAAAATGTAAGCCTTTGTTCTGTAACTAATCTTTTAAATTTTCTAAAACAGAGAAGTCTTGATTTTTTTTTCCTCGAAAATGGCATGATTGAAAGTATATGGTTCTTTGAAAATAGGCTAGCATAATTAGGGATTTAGGTCAAACTAATCTTGAAATTAGTCTTGCGTTACATTTTATGGGATATATATGCACATATATTTTCTTATAATATTATAAATTATAGATATGTCTTTACCAATTTATCTTTATCTGGAATACAAGGGTTATAAATATATTAGTTTTATGTTCCAGTGGCAGTGTAATTTTAGATATTAGGTGACACTGAAGAAAGCTTTCTGACTTATAGGCTTATAAACATATTATTGACTATGTTTCCTAACTAAACAAAAATATATTGAAAATTAGATTAAACGGTTCTTTATGGGAGATAGGAAGATATAATGAAAAGGATATGGACTTTAGAGCTATTTACAACCATATCCATCTCTCAGCTCCATGTCTTCTGAATTTTGTGTTATGGCTGCAGGTCAATTTTCTTGAGAAAAAGACTCTTGGATGAAGGTTTCTGTGCAGGAAGTTTGCTGAGGAGTGTGCTTGGGATCAATACTGTTATAGGTGTCCCTGATGGAGAGAAGGGGGCTTGGTCTTTGAACCCATGTATTGATCAGTCATGTGTTGTGAGCTGGCTGTAGGAAGGTGAATTATCTTTGGTGGAAGGAGGGAAGTTCCCAGAGAAAGAGCCAGCTGTGAGCCACCAGAAGCCAATGCTTAAGGTAGCTGGGGGTGGGTGCCTAGTCCTGAAGGGGAATCTGAACAGTGTCCTGAAGCATCTCCTCAGTCCATTCCTGTGATGCTTGGCTCTTCATGTTTCATATGATAAATTTATTACACCTAGGACTTCAGGATTCTAGTAAGTCACCTTTCTTGGCAAAGACTCCAAGAGGAAGAATAGAACTACAGCCTCATAGAGTCCCCTGGTGGTCTGGTGGTTAAGGATCTAGCTTTGTCACTGCTGTGGCTCAGGTCATGGCTGTGGCACAGGTTCAATCCCTGGCCCAGAAAATTCCACATGCCATGATGAGCATGGCCAAAAAATAATAAAAAAAAAAACTAACAAAAAACAAACTCTACAGCCTTTGCCAATGTCTTAAGTCGACAGCTGATACCTATTGCCTTCCTATTGTTTTCTCTCATCTACTACCCATTCTAGAGTTCCCTTATCCTTAGCCAGCACCTCTACTGATCTATATGGCTTACCTTGGGGGTGGAACAGGCCATTACCGAGGGGTCTGAACCCCTCCTTACCTTTCTTTTATCAGTCCATGACTGCTGCATGTATTCATTTATTATCAAAAATCAGGAAATACTAAAAAATTCCCTGTGAAATACCTGGATACTAGAAGTTCTCTCCTGCCCTCATTGTCTGACAGAAGCCCTACCTCCTTCTGATGATCAATTATCCCTGATAGTTTGGTTACTCCTCTCCTTTCTGCCAGTCTCCTGGCAGCAGAAACCCAAAGTGACTGGCTGTAAGGTATATCCTAAAGTTTAATGAGACTCCTATTGTGTCCTCTCATGGAAGCATTCTCCCTCTGAAAACTAGGATCTCTAGATTCACAGAGCCTAAATTTGTGGAAACAGAAAGCATAGATTCCCTACTAGGGCACTGGGAATAATACTGATTTCAACCATTTCTATTTTTGCATTTGGTTCCTAGGCCCATGTATTCTGCCTACTGGGTTTGTAGTTCCAACGAATGGTCATTAATTTAGTGTGTTTACCACATCCTTTCAATGGCACCCACCATTTCCAAGGGGGTGCTTCCACTGCACCTTCCAAAGGCTGTTCCATACATATGTCAGGCCAGCAGCCTCTGGGTCTTGGAGTATGTATGGGATAAATGGATCCCATAATTGTGCCTCCACTGGTGATGTCCAGAGTATTTCCACTGACCTAAGATAATAGGAGGCAATATTATGAACGATGGATCAGATATTCTGTAAGCCCTTGGATCATGGTACTGAACAAGACCCTGCAGGCAGATAAGCAAACTCTTATTTGGAATTAGTTTTAATTCTAGTCAAAATGAGTCACTGCTCTTTGGGTGGAAGAGGTCCAATGTCATAACCAGCTTTCCATCAAGTGGCTGGTTGATCTTCCCAAGGAGAGTGCTGAAACTGAGCTAAGGCATTGACCCCTGTTACTATCAGGGTGGGCAGCTCACCAACCTTTCCATGTGTGGGGAAATAGACATAGGTATTGTGTGGCCGGTATGATATAGAATGGGCTCTACTGAAAGAACACAGGGAAGGTTATTCTAAGGCTTAAAAGAAAACGTAAGAGGAGAATGGAACTTCTTGGACAGGGATCAGAAATAGAGTGAGAGAAGGACCAAGAATAGAGCCTAGAAGTATTCACACTATGTAAATGGTGGTAAGACAGTAGCTAGAATGTAGTCTACCAAAACTTCCCTTTTTGTATACATATGTTTAGAGAAGTTTTTTAAAAATTTATTAATATAGTTCATTTCCAGTGTTGTGTCAATTTCTGGTGTACAACAAAGTAACCCAGTCATACATATATATACACATTCTTTTTCTCATTCTATCTTCCATCATGTTCATCCCAAGAGACTGGACAGAACTTCCTTTTTTAATTTCCTATTTTGTTTACCCTTGATTTCTGAGGTTCCATATACTTTTCATCTCTGTTTGATTAAAACCAGTCAGTTTTCCATGTTAAAAGAACAGAGACCAATATGGAACGTTTGGGCAAATTAATCACTTCAGGTGTGACTCATTTTTCTTATTTGTAAAATTGAAGTAAAAGTAATCATCTTGAAGAGTTATGGGATTTTAAAACATATCTATAAAGTATTATACATGGTAGACACCCAATCATTGCTTCTTAATATTGAAAAAAAATCCTAAACAATCAATCACTGCTGAATTCCTAAGGAGGAAAGAATAGGCTTCCCACCTTTGGGACACTGGTGTAGCTACCCAGCAAAGTAGAAAGAAGGCAGGTAAATAAGAGGAGTTAATATAGAGCAACTTCCTGTCTACCTAAGGGTCACATAAGATTTTTCAGTGACTAACTTTGAGTTTTATTTGTTTTTTGTTTGCTTTTTTGAAAGAGTATAATTTTCGTGTTTATTTGGGAGTGTTCTTGATTGACTAGTTGTGTAATGTTAGATAAATCACTCAGTATTTCTGAACCTTACAAAATTGTGATAAAAATATTAATCCCCTCCTGGGGTTGGTATGTAGGGTAAATGAGAAATGTGAAATTCACATGTAATTATGTAATATCCCATATGTGAAATACACGTCAGCCTGATGTCTCATGCCATATAGCAAATACTAGCTATTATTTTGCTTCAGCTATTATTATGCTTTCTCAGAATACATAGCTGGGATCCCAACAGGATATTTTATTTCAGTGTTTTTTTCTCACCTTCTCATTCCTCAAAGAGAACAATGACTAGAAAACATGGGTTGGGTAAATACTGCATTATCATAATTACAATTTCCCTGAGAAAAGTGGCTTGCAGTTTGAATATTCAGCATCATAATTACAATTTCCATAAGGAATGTAGAACAGTTATTATAAACAACAAAATAATCACTTGGTCCATAAGGGAGAACAGATTATCGGGGGAGTGAGGAGGGAGAAGAAGCAAAAGCCTGTGTTCTAATCAGCATTCAAGAGTAAAAATACAGAACCTGAGAATAAGTGGTAATAGCTTCTTAAAACACTCTTGACTGAATTTATCACACATGCTTATCATGATAGCAAATTCCCATGGGTTGATTAAGTTAAGTCTTTTTTTCTTGTATCTAATTTAGTTTTATCATTTTTATTAAATATCCTCACTGTATCCTTCCTCATTGTCATTCATAATTGCTGTGACCCCAAGACATTTTAAAAAGCAAATTATCACGAAATACAAAAAGCAAAAAATATTTAGAAAACAGTGTAAGGGAAGAAAAAGTTTTATCAGTGTATGTCTCTCTTCACAGTTAAATGTGTCTCCTTTGTCAAGGAAAAAACAGGAAAAGTTTTTTTTTTAATGTTCTTTTTACTGCTGTGTTGCCTTAATTGGCTTTTACCTAAATTTCCTTTTTTTCTTATCTTTTTTTTTATTTTTGTAGGTGAGATGTGCAAAACAGAATGCAGCTTTCAAGGTTGGTACTTTTCATGATGTTTTAAAACCTCTTGTTAATATGAAACAGTATGAAAGAAGCAGAGCAAAATATGTCCTCATCTCTTCATAGATAGCAGCTTGAGGACATTATGCTTTTATTTTCCTCACTCATGGGTAAAAAGGTACAACATAGATTTTTACAAAATGCAATATAGCAATCAAATATAATATCTGATTCAGTCCTTGGCAAAATTGAGGGAGTGGAAATATTCCGTATTTTTCCACTCCATCCTTTCATCATTCCATCCATCCACCACCCATATATTTTTTTCAGTGAATACTTATTACGTACACATTTTGTGCAAGGCCCTGTCATCTGATTTTGCTCTATTCATACCTTGTTTGGCTGTCCTTCACCTTATTCCCAATCCCACACATTTTTCCAATGCTTCTTGCTCTCTCTGATCATAAACCTTCACCTGTTACCACAGGTCTCCATTTAACTTGCTCTGTCTGGTGAGTGAGCAGTGTTTCCACAACATCGCTCAGCTAATATGTACTCAGATATGCCTACTCCCAAATAATTAAGGAGGCAAAGGGGAAACCATCAGTGTGACAATAAAAAATGACTCCTCTCTCTGTATATTAAAAGGTGTAATGCCTTTTACTATTGTGTGAGATGTACTGTTATATATAGATAACAATTACATAGTTTAGTAGTCAGCTATATATTGTAATCTGTAATATCAGTTATCCTTTTTCAAAATTCTAGTTATAGGTCTTCTTTCTCTGTACCTTTTAAGAACTCTTAAGACTTAATGTCCAAGAACAGGTATGTTACTACTACAAATTTTAAGACAGGCAAAGCATTCCAGACACAAATGAAATGGCTCTTTCTTTGTAGCATCAGCAGTAGTAGATTGAAATAAATTTCAAGGGAAGCAAACCTGAAACTTCTGCTGAGCAATGGTACTAAATGGAAATTAATGGTAGTGTACTCCTTATAATAACTTAAGATGGATAAATATTATATTAACTTGAGGGACTGTTTTATTGTTTTATTTTAGTGAGCATTATTACGCTTACTTTGAAAAGGCTTTCTCATATTCCTGACTAACAGTGATTTCCCCCAAAGCATTTTTTTAAAAACAAAATATTGAAAATAAATAAATCAATCAAAATAAATAAAATAAAATCTTGATGTTGTCAATGGAAGATTCTGCTACCAGAAGTGTTTTCTGAAACACAACTGTCATAATTGGGAAGGGAATCTAGGGAGTATCTGCCAATCCAATTTAATTTAACTCATTTAATCTAAAACAGTCTAACTTATCTCAGCCATCAATCTATATAATGACAATACTTACTGGGAAGCGGTCAGTAGTGGTTGAAAAGTTTGGCTCTAGAATCAGAGTGCCTGAGTTTGATTCCTATTTATCCTATTTCTGTGTTGAGCCAGTTAATTAACATCGCTAAGCCCTGATTTTTTGGTTGTAAAATCGAAGAAATGAGACAACTTGCTTCCTAAGGTTGTTGGAGAATAAAAGAGATGACATATTTACAGATCACTTTTGCATATTGTAGGAATACAATGAATGATAGTTGCCATTATTATTACTTTGCTATTATTACTGTTATTATAAATCATTATTATCAGGAGCAGGCAGCATCTTCACTTCTCTGAAATAAACTTATCTAAAGGACCTGATCTTTCATGTTTTACCATCAGAGATGTGTTCATTAAATGGTAGCATTTTGTTCCATGTGACAACATAGATAACCTGGGGTTGTCTATCAAATTGTGACATCTTGTTGAAGCATATGGAATCTACTTTTTTTTCTAAATATAGAATTTTGGTAGGAGTTCCCATTGTGGCACAGCAGCAACAAACCCAACTAGTACCCATGAGGATGAGGGTTCTATCCCTAGCCTTGCTCAGTGGGCTAAGGATCTGGTGTTGTGGTAAGCTGCAGTATAGGTCACAGACCTGGCTTGAATCCTACATTGCTGTGGCTGTAGCTGGCAGCCCCAGGTCCAATTCAACTCCTAGCCTGGGAACTTCCATATGCCATGGGTGCAGCCCTAAAAAGCAAAAAATAAAAATAGAAAATAAATAGATTTTGATAAATATCACCAAGGTGAGGGAAGTAAGTACTGTGAGCATGAATGCTGAGGGGGCAGAATAGCAAGGAGGGAGTTTAATGTGCCAACTTCTAAATCTTGCTGAGATGGAAACTAGCATTGCCTATGCCTTTGTGTGCAGAGTCCCTTCCTTCATGGTGATGTGAGACCTGGAAACAGAGGGTGCTGACAGATTGGTGAGAGAGAGGAAACTTCAGGAAAGGTTGAAAGTCATTCTTCCCTGGCAATAAATGTAGTTGGAAATCCGAAGGGCAGAGTGGATGAAGCATATAAAGGGGTGCAGCTAGAGCCCCCTCCCTCTAGATGAGAGTGGCAGTGTTGTGCATATATGTCATTCATGTGTATTACAGTGGAAGAGGAAAGCCATAGAGAGACTGGTCAGTGACCTCAAACCAGGTCACTAGTCTTCAAAGCCCATCTAACAGCAGCCTCTCAGGGCTTGAGCTCACAGTGAGCCCAAAGGCAATGGGTATGAGTGAGAGGATACTACTTTGTTCAGCCTTTGTGAGTGAGGCAAGAGATACTCCAAAGTCCACCGGATGGATGGCATAAGGAAGAGAGATTTGCCAGCTCCATGCACAGACCCTTGGCTTCATTTTGATACGTGTTCTGGCAAGTATGTACACATGTTAAACTTAGATTTTCTATAGGGATCGAGTTCCCTCTGATCCAAAGGAAAAAACCTCAGTGTCATAGCAATTGCCAGGTATAGCATAATCAAAGTAAAGCAGGATAGCATTAAAATTCCTTAATCTGGCCTCTGAGTTAGCAAGATTCAAAACCTAATTAATAAACCTGAATAAAGGTCGTGCAGATCTGCAATGGCAAGTGTTCTTATCCATAAGGGTCTGAAGCATCACTGCGATGACACAGAATTTCGGTCTCCACACTGGACTCCACACTAAATGGTGAAACGGTTTTCTCCAATCCTGTCAAGACTGCAGTGGTTATCTTGAAATGAAAACCATCTTGATGGCTTCAGATCCGCTTCCAGGAAATACTTACATATTTGATTGTACCTGCTTATGACCCAGTCTATGTGATGTTATCTATCCCATGGGCATGCTGCTATTTATATATATATTGTAGATGCTTCTGATGGCTTATGTTAGCCACTGTGAGTCTATTCATGCCCTTCTCATGAAAGGGAATCACAGTTACAGACTTGTAGATACAAACAGCACTTTAGCTAGTATTCATTTTAGCCTGTTTGTTTTTTTCTGCAAATAATGAAATTCAGGCTCACAGAGGTTAAGCAAACTGTCCTAAGTCCAAGTGAAGACCACAATCACATTGCTTAACTCCCTCCTGACCAAGGACCACCCCAGACTGCTTGGTGGAGAAGATAGGTAGGTCTTGTTTTGAATGGAAACTATTTCTGAAACACTGCATTCTTCATTATCCTGTTGCCTGAAATTGTTATTTATCTTCTCTTGTTAAACCCTTTCCAAAGGGTCTTACTTTCCTTATTAGGAGTTCCATAAGGGTAGAACTCATGGCTATGATTTCTTTGCATTTTTACCATATTTATAAAGTTCTAAGTAAATACTGTGCAGTTTATTTTGATTCTAAGCCTTTTCAGGAACACTAAACCCCTACCTCTCTTCCAACTCACTGATTTCCATTTATATTATTTGTAGAAGGGCCTCCCCTCCTTAGAAAAAGATCAAAATTATTGAAGGTGACCAGAAAACAAACACATGCTATTGGGTTTTCGTTTGGGCTTAGGGTTGTTTGAGGTTTTATGTTTGGTTTTTGTTTTTTTCAAACTCTACTATATGATTGGAAAAAATAATAAATATATCAAAAAATCAACCCCCTGAAATAATGTACGCTTGCATGTCTGTATTTTAGGATGTGAGTGTAGGGAAGGTGGTCAGAAAAAAACATTTAATCTATTCCATTTAGACAGAATATTTGGGCTTAATGGTCTGCAGGCTGAACCAGTAGAAGGACTGGTGAGAATAGAGAGAAGGTCTATTGGAAATGTGAATGTATGTTGGAACAGATAGCAAGGAGGGTCTAGAGGCGAAATACTAGAATGAATGGACTTAATTTAAAATACAGGAGAAATGTTGCAAATTAAAAAAAAAACTAATTTCCTTTTTATTACAGATTCTAAATCTAATTTCCTTTTGTCTTTCCTGTGTATTTGAAAATAGGATGTAGGTCTTATTTCCATTTCAGATCACTTTAATATTTTCGCACTGGGAGTGTTGTGTTTAGATTTGAGCCCCGCAAATTTAGAAGGCTATAAAAAAAAACCCTATTTTTCCCTGATTCTAAAATAGAGTGTTAGGAGTTCCCATCCTGGCGCAGCAAAAATGAATCCAACTAAGAACCATGACGTTGCGGGTTCAATCCCTGGCTTTGCTCAGTGGGTTAAGGATCCAGCATTGCCGTGAGCTGTGGTATAGGTTGCAGATGTGGCTTGGATCTGGCGTTGCTGTAGTTGTGGTGTAGACCAGCCGCTGTAGCTCTAACTGGATCCCTCGCCTGGGAGCCTCCACATGCTGTGGGTATGGCCCTTTAAAAAAAAAAGCAAAAAATAAATACATAATATTCAGAAAAGAAAATCATGGACTTGGAGAATAGACTTGTGGTTGCCAAGGGGAAAGGGGAGGGACTGGGAGAATGTTGCCTTCGGGATGGATTAGTAATGGGATCCTGCTGTGTAGCACTGAGAACTTTGTCTAGTCACTTATGATGGAACACGTAATGTGAGAAAAAAGAATGTATACACAAAAGTGTAACTGGGTCACCATGCTGTACAGTAGAAAAAAATATATTTATAAATAAAAGATAAAAAATAAAATAAAAGTCTTATTCAAAAAGCACAGATTAGATAATGGTTATTAATTTAAAGAATTCTAATATTCACTTGACTCTTTCATATATTATTTAAGGTAATCAGATTTGTTACACTCAGAAACGCTTTTCATCCTTCTCTTTCTCCATCTCTCAATTTATTTACACCTTGCAATATTTCAAGTCTTTTCACATGTCAAAACATTAAACTCCTCTTCTGCCCCAGTTCTAGAAGTTTTGTTTTATAAATCTCTCCTTTTCCAGCATTTTATTATGTAGGTCAACCTAGTCTCTCTGGCTGAATTTTCCCTCTGTCTCTCTCACTTTTTTTTAAATCATATATATATATGTGTGTGTGTGTGTATATATATATATATATATATATATATATATATATATATATGTATTTTACTGTACAGCATGATGACCCAGTTACACTTACATGTATACATTCTTTTTTCTCACATTATGTGTTCCATCATAAGTGACTAGACAGAGATTCCAGTGCTACACAGCAGGATCCCATTGCTAATCCATCCCGAAGGCAACATTCTGCATCTATTTACCCCAAGCTCCCAGTCCCTCCCAGTCCCTCCCATTCCCTCCTCTTCCCCCTTGGCAACCACAAGTCTATTCTCCAGGTCCATGATTTTCTTTTCTGTGTAAAGGTTCCAAGATGGAATCAACCCAAAAGTCCACTGATAGATGATTGGATTAGGAAGATGTGGTTTATATACACAATGGAATACTACTCAGCCATAACAAAGAACAAAATAATGCCATTTGCAGCAACATGGATGGAACTAGAGACTCTCATACTGAGTGAAGTAAATCAGAAAGAGAAAGACAAATACCATATGATATCACTTATATCTCAAATATAATATACAGCACAAAGGAATCTCTTACTTTTTTGATTTTATCTTGCTGCATTATCCACATTTTTCAATGAGACAAACTAGAAACCAGACAGATTGTGTAAATGCTCAGTGCACTCACATTACTAAATCTTATCCTCTCTCTCTATATATATATACATTCTGTATATGTATATATGGGTGTATATATAGATACACACATGTATAGTACATGTACATTTATATACATGTACGATAATGAGGTTGGTGATGAAATCAAAAGTATGCTATTAGTAGAAGTTAGGCAGAGAGGGCATGCGTAATGGATTGATTCACCTCTAGCTTAAGCAAATGATGAGTCATTATTAGTGTATTACTACTATATTGGTAAAACATTGCTTGGCTTTTTAAAATATGAAGCTGTTTTATCTTGATAAAAAATAAGAAGTAAATTTAAATGTATTTTTATATAAATGATTATGTAATTTACTCTAACTTTACCTCCTGATCTCACCCTGGGAAGACCTAGGAAAATTACTTATTCTTTTCTTGTTATTTTTTCTGGCTTGCTTATCGAGTTTTATTTTTTATTTTCTTCATAAAGGAGCATGATCCCAGCCTAGCGTGTGACACAAAGTAGTGTGTCTTCCAACACCCATTTCCATTTCCCTCTTGAAGGAGCTGAGAAGTGTGTTAGCTGTTTTCAAATATGAAGGAGCCTCAGGTGGAAGAGAGATGTGATTAAGCCTATGATGCCAAGTGATAATATAGGAAGCCAGAAGGCTCAAGGAAGCATATCCAGCTTAATATAAGGAGGGTTGTTATTGTAAAACATACTGTCCCAAGGCACAGTTAACTTGTGAGTTCCTTCATGACAGTCTTTCCAACATAGCCTGAGGATCATGTAATAGGGGTGAAATGTAAACGAAATGCTAAAACCACAGGAGGAGGGTGAACCAGGTAATGTTCCAGATTCTTCTTTCCTATAGACCTGAGGATGCTGCATCTAATTCAGAAGAGCAGAGACCACCTGGGAAGCAGGGTACAGTTATTATTAGTGCAGTAGATGCAGAGATTTCACGAGAGTGGTACCGGCTTTGAAGGCTTTTAGGCAGTAAGAAAAATGTAAAAAGCAGAATTTCAGCAATCTCAGCCATATTTGACCCTAAACTTAACATTATGGAAAAGTCTAAAGACCCCCATAAGCTTCAAGGGTGAAGTTCGTATATTTCATGTGAAAATAGTGCAGCTCCCCTGGATTGACTTAAGGTTCATTTTTTACCATGGAATCCATGGTTCTCTCAACACAAACACACAAAAATACCCTGATGTCTATTTTTCCTTTGCCTGGGAACACCCTTCTTTTCTCTTCTCCCTCTGCTTCTAAGGCTTTTGAAGTAGTATCAAACTATGTACATTTCCCATAAACAGAAGAGGAGGGAAAAAAAAATGACCCCTGACTGATGGGACTTTGCTCTTAGCTCTTATTCTGATTCTTTAATTCTGAAAGAAAAGGTTAAGTTCCCACACAGGTGAAAAAAAAACCTACCCCAAACCACTCTTCTCTTCCATTGGCCTCATCTTCTCCTTTCCCAGCTTAGCTTTCTCCCAAGTCCCTTGAATTGCCTTCCTTCTCCTTCCCTGCTACCTCTGAATCAACCCTCACCCACATCAGTCAGTGCCCCTTCTTAGGAGAACAGTGTAGTTCCACAATCTATATCATAGTCTGCTGCAGATTTGCCTTCTAGTAATGGCCCTTCATGGCTCACTATAAAACCTATTAGAAGATAAAGACCACTTTTACAGCCCAGATCCAACTCTTAGCTTTCAGCCATATTTCTCTTGGCCACCCCAGACCTTGGCAATTAATTCTGATTAATTTTTCATTCTCATTTAAGTAATGTTCTAGTCTCCGTCCTGATATTCCCCTCCCAGGCTACTTTTGTTCCAGCCACACTCAACTTCTCTTCACATTCTCTCTGCCAAAAACCCCCTCATACCCTTCCCTCCATTCCAGCACACACTGAGTAGCAGAACTCAAATACTCCTTCCTCCTCTGTCAAATCTTCTCCTACATTGCTATTCAAGCTCAGACAGGAATCCTTGTGTGTTCCCAGGACATTTGGCTCAAACTTACATCATAACACTTAACATGTTGTGTTCCAATTTGTGTTTTTGTAAGTTTTGCTTCCCTACTTGTTTTCTCAAATAGGAACATCCTTTTCCTTTTAGTATTCACTTTACCTCGTATAGTGTGTGATTCATAGCAAGAACCCAATAGATGTTATTTGAATGAATGAAATAAATAAGTAAATGAATGAGGATGTATTCTGTAATGTGTGCCTTTTGAAACAACTGATCTAGAGAATTAGCTGCTAAAGAGAGAAAGCTTCAGTAGGCATCTTGAACATCTGGATAATTGTAATGCAAAATATTTACTTTGAAGGCAAAGAGATAGTATCTTTTCCTGTGGAAATATAAAAGAATTTTTGTTTCCAGGAAAATTACATTGAAAAAAATCTGTCTACAGTACAAGAGACTAAGTTTATGTCTTTGGGGACATTCTCTTGTCTCTTTATATTACAAGAGTGAACAAGATTTAAACCGTGCAGCCAGTGCGAAGATGTTGCCAGACAGCTAATAAAGAAGAAGATTAGAGAGTTGTATAAAATGGCAGGTGCCTCGGCAGATTCCCCGTCTTAGATATTAAGCACAGAACAAAGTGATGCTGTTTCCTAAGGACCACCAAAAGTGCTTGATGTCAGCTTCAGCAGCATGGTGCCATTTTGACCATGGTGTTTGTCTTACCTTGTATCACAGTTTGAAAACAATCTAGAGAAAAAATAAAGCAAACAGCAGTAGATGGTTTTCAGAACAGAGAGACAGCATCTGAAATGAAACCAAACTCTTGCCAAAAAAAAAAAAAGAATGAAGCATTATTTCTACTCAGTCACTTATGATACATCCTTTGCTCTCATAGAACAGACTATAACATCTAATCATGTAAAGCATCTCAAAGAGTCAGAGGGAGCTACATTCTCCAGCTCACTTCATATTTCAGTCTCTCAGAAAGCTTAGAATTACTACTATTTTAAGATAGAATAGAAGCAAAGTGGGGGATATTTCTCACGGTTTCATGTAACCAAGAGCAAATACAGAAAATACTTTACATTTTTGTACCTAATGAACATAATTAAAACAAATATTTCCTCTTTTGAGCTTTCTTTAGCAAAAAAGGCAATTTCAAAACCATCTCCTATTTGGGTATAAAGGCAATGGTAGAAACACAGTGTGAATATGGGCTAGAGAAGAAGCACAAACAAAGAAACAGGCACAGATTATACAATAGAGAAGGGTCTGGATTTAGAAAAGAAGAAAGGAGAGAAACATTTCTTAGTGCTTACTAAGTGCTAAATGTTGGCTAAGTGCTTTGCAAAGAATATGTCATTGTATATCTTTGTCTAATCTGAATAATATAAAGGTAACAAAATATTAGTGTGTGTAGTATAAAGCATTATAGTAGTAAAACCGATCTTGTATATAAGACATTAATATCTTTAGAAGAGTTTTCTAGTTTATACCAAAAAAAAAAAAAAAAACCTCAAACAATGCATCTGTATTTTGGGCATACTTTCAGGTCTTAGGCTTGGGAGCCAAATCCAGGAGTCCAGTTTCATTATAGGAGAAGAAACTCACTTTGCAGAAGGGTGCAAAAACTTCTTAGGCTTCAAAGTATGGGTATGGACATATAGATATATGGATATGTAGCTATATAGATATATAATATATACAATTGCCTAACATTCTAATTACATGTTAATTATCATATACTATTTTTAAATGTTCATTGGCTTAAATCTACACAAAAATAATCATTAACCTCGAAGACGCTAATGAATTTGGAACAGAAGTCTCAGAAATTGATCATGAAGACAATGGTAGAATCGTTTTTAATGTAAAGTTTGTCTTCAATAAAGATTTTTTTTTCAAGCGAACATACTCTTGTAGTCTTGTCCAACTAGCTAATGTGAGTGAATCCACTGATTTGTGAGGATGATTTATTTGTGATCCTATCAAAAGACATAGTAAATCTCTTATGTTCCACTTTTTATAATGGGTAGGACTGAGTTTCCTCATATTTCTAAAGAAACCCAAACTTCTGTTAGTGTGCGTATTACCTTCAGGCTTGCTATTGGGAGCCAGAGATACCCTAGGACATGGGAGACATGTCCTTATGTCCTAGATTGGCTCAAATCAAATTACATCCCAGAACAGAAGCTGTTCTTCGCTCCTTCCTGGTAAACAGTGGCTGATTCAGCCTGGTTTTCTGGTTTTCTTACACACTGTTCCTGTTCCTTTCCTCCAGTTTTTCATCTTTGCTTTAGTTCCCCTGCTCAAAGGACTGTTGCTCCTGCATCATGGTTATTTCACTTATTTTTCTCAGAGATAGGAGAGCATAAACTGGAGATGAATTACCTGAGATTGAATCCCCATTTTTTTACTCACGTTTGTGACTGGCTGAGTTGCTTAAAATAGCTAACCTTGAGTGACCTTGTTCATAAAATGGAGAATGCATCCTAAGAGTTTTGTGAATATTAAGTAGGATAATCTATTCATCATGTTTCATCTGTGGCAGATAATCAGTTGGTATAACTATAATTATGATTATGCTGGGATAGGGGAAGAGATGTGAAAGTAGTTTCCAAACTTGTAGACTTCCTTTGCACTTTGGCCGTATTTTTAAGAAGTTCCCTTGAGTTCTGACTTAAAAAATTAAATGCAACAGACTTCTTTTGCTCAGACTCTAGGAAAATTAGAACCCAAATAATAGTGCCAGAATTTAAAAAAAAAAAAAAAAAAACTTTTCAAAACCCTTTTAATTTAACTGCTAGAGGAATTAAGGGTCCAGTTCTGTTTTGGTTCTTCTGTTACTCAGTCTTTGTTCTTGGTTTACTTGTACAATGTTCATTTGTATTTGGCTTTTATATTCTCTCAAATTTTTTGAAACAAAAAAGAAATCTTAAGCCCCCAGAAGTCCTCTCTCTCTCACTCTCTCTCTCCTCCCCCACCCCATGACACACTTAGTTTGACCTATACCAGTTCCCTGGGGAACTTTTTAAAATTACACATTTCCATGGCAGCTCTAGAGATCCTGATTCTGTAAGTAGTTGAGTAGTGGAGCTAGGAAATCTGGATTATTTTAGCAAATACTGTTCACCCAGGAAATTGAGATTTAGACGATACTCTATTGCCCTCGGAGACCACTCTGGAGAGGCAAACAGGGAAGAGATAGACATGAATCTGGCTTCTAAAGAGACCCAATCACTATATGTATGACCTTTGAAAATTTCTCAACCTAAGATTCAGTCTCTTCATCTTTACAAGATGTGGAAATCTATATATGGCTGTGCTACCTTATCCATAGAGTTACAATAAAATTAAATGATATAATATGTATAAAAGAAAGAAAAAGTATATTGTATGATTAAATAGTTATGTAGTTTCAGAGTCTAGGAAAGGAGGAAAATAACTTTTCAGAGGCACATAGCTTTTTCAGTTTGAAAATCAAGGCCCTAAGCTGTGCCCTCTGACTGTTCCAGATAGCATGAAGTGGGGATCTAGAATACTATGCAAAATCATGGATCTTTAGGTGATGGTGAAATCAGTTCGATGGTGGCTCCAGCCTTTAAATTTATTTTTATTTTTAATTTAAAAATTTATAAATTTTTAAAGGTTACTTTCTGTTTAGTTATTTCAAAACATTGGCTATATTCCCCGTGTTGTGCAATACATCCTCGAGCCTATCTTACACCTAATAGATTGTACCTTCCACTCCTCCACCGCTATATTGAGCCTCCCCCATCTCTCCACTGGTAACCACTGGTTTGTTCTGTGAATCTGCTTCCTTTTTGTTATATTCATTGTATATATACAGTTTGTTGTATTTTTTAGATTCCATATATAAGTGATATCATACACTATTTGTCCTTCTCAGTCTATTTCACTTAGCATAATGCCCTCCAAGTCCATCCATGTTGCTGCAAATGGCAAAATTTCTTTCTTTTTAATGGCTGATAAGTATTCCTTTCCTTATACACATATATAAACATCCCATATTTTCCAAATATTCCATATACACATGTACATACGTATAAATGTTATATATATATATATATATATATATATGGATAAATAAGACTATATATTATATGATATGAACTGTATTATATGGTCTTAATATTAATATATATGTTTTATTTATCCATTTCTCTGATGTCAGACACTCGAATCATGGTTGCCTCCATTAAATAACCCTGCTATGAATATTGGGGGCATATATCTTCAAATTAGTGTATTCAGTTTTTTCAGGTATATAGTCAGGAGTGGAATTGCTAGGTCATATGATAGTTCTGTTTTTAGTGTTTTTTGGAAACCTCCATATTATTTTTCATAATAGCTACACCAACTTACATTCCCATCAACAGTGTACAGTGGTTCCCTTTTTCCACATCCTCACCAATGTTGGTTACTTTTGTTCTTTATGATGATAGCCATTCTGAATGGAATGGAATGGAATGGATATGATAGGGTCAGGACAAATCAGGACAGGACAGTACAGGGTAGGGTAGGATAGGACAGGATAGGGTACAACAGGATGGAAAATACTCCAGCACATTACGCATAAGAAAAAGAGGTTTAAAATAAGGCATCTAATATTTAAGTCATGTTATTTTTGTGTTGTCCTATATCTCTACCTCCAACACTCCACCAGTTTATCATTATATATTCTGATTGTGTTTGGAAATCATACCTAGGAATGAAGACGGTAGGTGTTGGCCAGCGTGGTGGGGGAAGGAGGGACACAAAACAGCCAGCAGACAGCATCCACAGGTGAGGCTGTGTGTGGGAGTGGGGAATACAGAGGGAGGGACAGGAGACTGCGCATCTCTAATACCTTCAAAAACCTTGTGGAAGGCATTAGACTTCTCAGATCACATAGAAAGAAAAGTCTGGAGCAGCTTCATTTCAATTTTTTTTTAAAGAATGATTCTCGAAGGACAGTGGAGCTGGACAGCCAGTTCGTGTAGGCAGGCTTTGTGAACTGCACAGAACACTACAGAGGAAAATAGTACTCTGCAGAGTTACTCATTCCTTGGTATAATTTCTACTCTTCTATTCTCCAACTATGTCTACTAAAAACCAAAGTCTAGGGATGTAATAAAAAAGAAAGTCTTCCTCTGCCTGCCAAGTTAAAGGAATGATGCTCTAACATCTGAAAGTGAGCCTTGAAATTCATCTGTTCCCAATTTAACAAAAACATTGCCTTGCTTAATAGCTACAGTTAAAATAATAAATCGTATGCACTATTCAGTGATTACATCAAAGATCACCCTTTTGTGAGCTCTTATCAGGTGCTAAGTAGGTTACAACTATAATCTCTTATTTTACAAAACCCTAAGAGAAAATTTTAGTGTGCATACTTTATAGACAATCTTACTGAGTCTTAGAGAGGTTAAGTAATTAACTTCAATCCACGTGAGTAGCAAATGACAGAAACAGAATTTACACCTAGGTGTCTACAGCCATGTACACAGTGCTACAGCTCACTGCCTCAGCTCCTAGAGTGAACCAAAACTTGTGGGCTAGTTTGGGAAGATCCTCACCATGCAGAATATTGATTTTAAGAGGGAAGTGTGCCTCTGAAGTCAAGCAATTAGGCTAAACAAGTGTTGTGTGTTACTCTATCAGCCTTTCCTGAAAAGGCTCAGTGTCTCAACATCTTCATTTTTAACTACAGACATTGTAAATGCATTGTGCCTTTCCTTCTGTAGATTCTAAAGGGACTTGAAGGAAAAAAGCAACCACTTATTATTTTCTCTTTTAAATATTAATTTTGTTGCATGCGCCATAAATTTGTTTGCATTCTGTCACCGAAGCAGTAGTGACTGAGATGACAAGAACATCATGCTAAAAATGTATTTCTGATTGTACAGGTTCATATAGTTAGAAAATAAATTGTTTGAGGTTTTTGGAATCTCAGAGTCAGCATGAGGCAGGTGTGCGTGGGTCTGGGAGCGGGAGGGGTGTTACTCAGGGACTAATGTGTTTTTCCATTTGTTTGTTTTGCACTTGGCAGTCATGAGGGTTGATATTAACTCAATACAGAAATTACACTACATGGAGGGAGGTATTTCTTGGAGAGAGTATAGTGTCCTCTAGACAACATAGGTCCAGAATCGATTTGCCATGTGCATCCTGTGAGGGCTGAGATGAAAGAATGAGGCAGATGTGATTGGCTTTCAGAATTATGAGAATCTAGGGACCTTGTTCCCCCATTATGGCAGAGAGCAGTTTGTTCATCCCCTATTCAAAACTGTGAGAGGTTCAGGAGATGGCCTCGTTCGGCCCATGCTTTTGGAAGCAGTGTTTGGGGTTGGGTAGGGAATAGAGATAACAGAATTGCTGATTTTCAAGGGCATCAAGCACATGAAAATTTGCATTCTGTGATTCTCCTCTCTCTCCCTAGTGTCTCAGAACAATCTGGAACTAGCAAGGCTTGACAACAGCTAATGAGAATGAACAGACTCACAGAGGTTCCCCTTTTGCAGCTATTAGAATCAGCCTTTACAAGCCAGACAAATCAGTCCAAATAACCTCTTTTTTGAATGGATACAAAATTTTCTTAGCTTTGAGCAGTTGTGTACTCAGCCAACAGTGAGCCAAAGAAGCTGAGTTGTAATAATAAAAATAATACCTAAGACCTATAGAGTATTTATGTGCCAGGCATGTCTTCACATCAGCCCTACAGCACCACCTCCAGAAGTATCTTCCTCGTGTTTTTAAATGAGGAATTTAAAGCACAGAGAGGTTGCATTTTCTTCCTTTGGCCCACATTCTTGCTCCAGGTATTGTGTCTTTCCCCCACTATTTCTTTCCTCTGATGGGGTATGAACTGCAAGGTGCATCTTTGAATTCTGAGCTGCTTTGTGAAAAGGCGCTCATTCTGCATCCCAATGGAAAAGGGCTTGGTTACATTTCATCACATGTTAGCACAGTGACTGGTGACCTATTCTATCCTCTCATGACTGAACAGTTGAAAAATAATGATTTAGAGTTTAATATGAGTAGAGATTGTCATATACAACAGAGATATTGCTTTGTGGCTAAGGTGAACCTGAGGATCAGGCCTTCTGGATTAGAATCCAGTTCCTAGTTGTGACCCTGGAGAAGTAACATACCTCGTGTTGCCTTAGTTTTCTCATCTGAAATTGGAGAAAATAATAATAATACATTCCTCACAGAGTTGTTGTGGGGATTAAATGAGTTAATAAAGTCAAATAAATTAAAATAGTGCTTGACATAAAATGAGTCAATAACTTTTATTGTTGTACTTATTGGTATCCTGTTTCTCAGGATAAAAAAAGGAAAATGGACTTGATGTAGTTTTGACATTCTAGATGGAAAAATAAATGAATTAATTCCAAATCTATCCTTTTTATGACATAAAAAGAGATTTTCTAACATTAATAAAAATACTTTCAATTGTTAAAGGCTTTAAGTTACTCTTTTGTGCCCAAGGAATGCATAGACAGTATTCTTTATTTTTTCTTTATTTATTTGATTTAATTAATTAGTATTGATTCCCCAATAGATGCTAGGAACACTGAGTGAAAACCTCGTTACACAAAATATGTAGAATCCTTGCTTCCTGAGGGGTTCCTCACTCTTTTCAACTTGACATCACGTAAAAAAAGTACGTGAATTTATATAAGTAGCACTGAACCTGTCTATGAGTGATACTGTGAAATACAAATGACACCTCATTGTTGATTGAAATATCATCTACTACAATTTATGTAGTTCATTTGTTCAGAATAAAAAATATAATTCTTCACAATGAAAATGTTGCTTTATGATTATCTGCACTCCAATTCTTGCTTATATTAAATACAATCAAAGAGAAGTCTCACTTTTAAAACACAACACATTTAAGATTCTGTTGGGGGGGGTGAATGTTTTTCTTATGTAAAAACCAGCATATCTGTGATGAATGTTATACACAGTACTTCTTTGCACTTAATATTTGCTCTTCTAAATTAATTACAGCACACACCATGTAATGAAATTATATTCTTGATAAGATCAAGGAGTAGCCATTTCTCAAAGTAAAATATTGATTTATTGATGTTCGGCTTTATTTCTATAGCTGAAAGAATTCTAGATGTTTAACCCATAAAAGACTGCATTTTCTAATTCTCCCCCATTTTATTCACTGTTAATTTAAAGCCAGTAGAATAGGTAAGTCAACTCACTTTGCAAACTTGAAAGAGCCCTACATTAGAAGGCTTAATATATATCATCTGTTTTAACTACTAAGGGAAATTAATTGCATAAGAGCTAAGATATGAATATTTTAAAAATTAATTAACAATTTATCTTTGAGGTTAGTATATAGCACTTTTAAAATTCTTGGAGCAGTTTTTATCCCCTCCTTTCATTTTTTTTTTTCAATTCCAAGAAATAATGTCATCCCTCAGTAGATGAGAAAGTAAACTTACCTAATGTTTCTCCAGAGGTTAGAAGTAAGATCCACCAGTATGAGCTTCTGGGAAAAAGATTTCAGCTCAGTAGAATAATAAGCTTTCTGATAATTAAAGCTGTCTTTAGGTATATTCTAGCATTAAAAATAATCAGGGTGGAATTTTTTTTTTTTAATTTTGTCACATAGTCCAAAAAGCTATAGTTTAAAATCTCATTAGGAAAATGCTTCAGACTTTTTTTTAAAATTGGCCATGGTCCTAAAGTATTCTTATTTCTCTATATTCCTAAATCAATTATAAAATTGCTTTTGTAACATCCAAATCATATGTTGGCACACTGACTGTTATTGCAGTGCGTTTGTAGGTCAAATTTAGAAATAGTAAATTTGGAAATATGGAGGCTTTGTTGTTGTTTTTGGGAATATTGTTTTCTAATAAATGGACATGGTTACTCTCCAAAAAGTAAACCAACAAACAAAAACAAAAACTCACTAACAGTCAAGTAATGACAACCTGTCCCTGGAATTATTCTGGCAGAGACTGGGTGATTATTACTTAGGGATGTGGCACAAGGGATAACTCTAGTGGTAGGACATTTGATTAAATTATTTCCAAATTGTCTTACAACTCTAGCATTTTTCTTTTGAATGTGGAAGTTCTTGTCTAGCCTGAAATAATTTGCTATGAAGAAATAATTGCATAGTGTATTGGTTAAAAGCAGCAATTTTATGATGAAACAAATAGACCTGAGATCTGGTTCTGGCTGCCAACAACCAACTGAGTGATTATAAGGCACTTATTCAACTTTCTCATGAAGAGTTTGTATAGCTGCAAAGAATAACTGTATCTAATCAGTGGGTCCAGCCTGAAAGCACACCTGTTAAAATCTCTCATGGGTAGTAAGTGTTCATAACACTCCTTGGGTCTGGGTCTACAGTCCTGAGAGGCTGTGTCTTTTAAAGGACCTAGAGAGAAATAATTCGAGAAACGGGAACTAGAGAAACCAAGGTGATATTCAGTGTTTTTTTTTTTAACCCATAAATCTGCAGTATCATTGAACCACTATGATGCACAGTTTATAATAGCCAGAGACAAGTGTCTTTGTGACAGATGTATAATAGTTAAGACACTTTAACTACTGCAAGGTTGATGGGTTTATGATTGATTGCTTTCAGAGATAATTCCATAATCTACAGCTAAATCAATAGCTCTTTACAGATGCTAGAAGTGATTAAACATCTAACTAAACACTAGAAAGACCATTGTAATTTCCTGCAAATCTGCTTTCTATCACATAATCTCTTAGTTCATATTTATCACTCTCTGCTAGGCCAAGTTCGCCTGACCAGTAAAGATTTTCTTGCACATTTGTGTTGCCTAATGGTACTCAGGTTTGTTGCAATACATTAAAGCTCTGCTGATAGATGTTTCCTCTGCATGGGCACATACACATGCCTTTATGCAGGCCACGTTTCTCAAAGAGTACAGTGTGAGTATTACGTGCTGAAACTACACAAAACCAGTCTTTCTTAGCCTGTGTTTTCCATCCTTCACTGAGAACCCTCCTGATGCTGGCTGATCAGCATGCAAAATCAAATTCCAGGGTAGTACACAGAGCTCTTTAGGGACTTCCATCCATCTCTGGGGAGAGAAAGGCTTCGTATATAATTTTTCAAACCCATCTTCACTTGTTCTCCTCAAGAAACCTTCTGTTGGTTCAGAAATAGAAAGAGATGTATATCTCAGCTGGTATCTAGTCCATTTGGGAAGAGATGCAAAAATATTTAGCAGTTTACCTTAGAGGCCAAATGTTATTTGGGAAAAGAAAACTTTTCCAAAACAACACATACCCATAAAACACACACGCACATGCACACACACACATACACATATGCAGAGAGAGAGAGAAAGAGAAAGATCCAATTGAGGTTTGAGATTTGTAATGAATCCTGGAGTCAAGAAAAAAATAGATGAACTATAAAGCTAAGCAAGGAGAACTGTAGATGGCTATTCATTAGACTGATGTGTTTTAAAGATCAGCAACCTCTAAGCTAAAGTTAGAATGAATTTCTCTTTCTATGAAAGGTGGCTTCAGCATTTCTTGGGTGAGTCTGTTGGCACCATTGATAAGTGAGCACATTTCTTTTAGGATGTGACTTAAATCATGATAGGAGCTGCTGCATTCAGACAGCTCCAGTTCACAGTACAGATTCAGCAATGCAAAACAGGAAGCTGCTCAAGTTTCAGTCGGCATTTCATTTTCTGCATGATATCATTAGATTCTATTTGGCTGCCTTTAGCTGCTGACAACAACAGACCTTGTATTGAATTTATTGTGAATTAGGAGATGATAGATTTGAAGTTGTGTTAAAAAGAGTTTTCAAGATGAATTTATATGTGGTAAGACAAATATTTTAAAGAAAAACTGTAAGAAACTCTTACTTTTAACTCATTTTCTATTTGGCCAGAGATGATTTTATCTGGTATCATTTTATTATATTCTGAGGGTTTAGGATATTTAAAGTGACAAACATAGTTTGCAAAGTATTGATTTAAAAACTCATTGCACCATTTTGTTTTAAGCAGGAGTTTTGATATTCCACTGTATATGCTGCTGTTTGAAAATTTCTGCACTTATGACTTGAAGGACTTTAAGAGTAAAATTGCATTTAGATTCCTGAAATTTTAGAATTTCTAGATCCAATACACAATCATTTTGATGTATAATTTTATAGCCATAGGTAGATAGCATTTGTGAAATGTTCATGGGCTTATGTCACATGTGCTATACATCTCTTAAGTAATGGGATATATACTTACTTGTATATTCACCATAAAATAAAGCAAAATGGATGATAATGAACAAAAATATGGGACATCGTTGTATTTCCCTAAACCTATTGGTATATGCATTACCCCTCATGAAAGACAAAGCCTATATATTTGCAAAAAACTTGGTACATCTTAACAATTTTTTATCAGAACTCTTATGATGTGAACAGTATGTAGTATTTGCCTTTTTGTGAAAAGATTTCTTTTTCAGATTACAGTCTCTCCTTACATTCACTATATTGATAATCCTATGATTTATTTACCTAGAGGCTTGAAAAATACTTATGCTTTTGAGAATATTGTATTCTGACATGTTAAGGATCAGTGTCATATTTTACATCCAAATCCTTTTATCGGGCTATTTCCATAAATGATGATGTTTAGCTGCCTCGAAAGAGGAGCAACACATAGTGGAAACCTCCTTGATCTGGGCAGCCTTCACACTTCTCAGTTGTAACATTCAGTACTCAAGACATTTGTAATGACTCGGTCAGTAGCTGTCTTCCCACCTGAGTGGTTCTTAGCCTTGGATGCACATTGGAATTACTGCACACCTTTAACAAAACAAAACTGATTGCTGGGTGGCACACTAGAGATTCTTTTCTAAGTAATCCTGGAGTGGGATCTGGAGGCTGAGATCCCAACTAAAGTCACCTAGTTTATTCTGCTATGAGTTCATGCATTTGACTGTAAGTTCAGTGACAGGAGAACTGAATTTACAATGTCTGGCACAGAGTAGACTCTACGTAAATCTTGGATGGGTGGATGGATGAGTGTGAGGGTGGTTCTGGGCAAGTTCTCTTTGTTTATGGATGTTAATTTTCAGTATGTATATCAAGAAGATTAAACTACATCATTGACTCAAAGAACTTACTTGAGAACCTATAGTAATGTGCCTATCTGGTCATCATCCTGTTAATTGAAAGGACCTTAATGATAGCAATTAGGAATATTTTTTTTCTTTTTAATGGTCACACCCATGGCATATGCCAGTTCCCAGGCTAGGAGTCAAATCTGAGCTGCAGCTGCCGGCCCACACCACAGCCATAGCAATGCTAGATCCTAGCCGCATCTGCAGCCTATACCACTGCTCATGGCAAACTGGATCCTCTGACCCTCTGAGCAAGGCTGGGGATCAAATCCACATCCTCATGGATACTAGTCAGATTCTTAACCTGCTAAGCCACAGTGGGAACTCCAGGAATATATTTAATACCCAATAAAGCCTATAAGAAGTTTAATATTTTTGCTGAATTACGTTATGAAGTTTGCATTTTATAAAATGCCTTGAAGGGACGCTATTTTTTTTTATTCTTTAACTATAACTGTAGATTAATATGATGTATCCTGAAATATGTTTGCCCTTATAAAACAATATGAAATCCATATTTTGCATCAGCAAAAGTTACTCTGATAAGTCAGAAATCTATGGAAGACACCTTCAGTTATGCAAGTTATTTAGTGATAATTTTCATTGTCTAAAGTAGCCATATTCTAGCAGTCCTTTTCTTTCTCAAATCAATTAGAATTCTTCACTACATTTACTATGGGGAGTGATTTGTATGAACACTTTTGCTATTTTTGTTTAGGAAACATTTATTTAAACTATTTCTTCCCCACTGTCACCACTGAGGACTTTGGTAAAGTCTCAGAAGTCACAGAAACATTCAAACTATACTAAATAAAGCATGTTCAGCAATTCATGTGTTATGCCAAATTAGTGATTTTATTATAACAATGAGAGTCATTAGGGCTTTGCTTTGGTGAAAGAATGTTGGACAAAACTTGGATGTTAGTTCACTGCAACCTAGGACTCCATTCAAGCCTTGTTTCCTTTTTTTTAATTATTTATTTATTTTTTTATTTTTTTGTCTCTTTAGGGCTGCACCTGCAGCATATGGAGGTTCCTAGGCTAGGGGTCTAATCAGAACTGTAGCCATGGGCCTACACCATAGCTACAGCAACGCCAGATCCGAGCCGCATCTGCAGTCTACACCACAGCTCATGGCAACACCGGATCCTTAACCCACTGAGTGAGGCCAGGGATAGAACCCGCAACTTCATGGTTCCTAGTTGGATTTGTTTCCACTGCATCACGACAGGAACTCCAAGTCTTGATTCCTTTTGAAAAACCTCCTTTGAAATGCCCCAGTTTTGTGATGGAATTTTAGAGAAGTTAAACTTGAATATCTCAAAACTTTGAAATTAATCATGATCAAGTTCAATTATAATTGCTGTTTCATATAAGCCTGAAAGTTTGATTCTAGTCTGCTGTAGTTACCCTATACTTGAAGAGGTCCATCTGGCCTACTATTTGGCTAATGTGTACAATGAGATGTGCTACAGGTTTCCAAACTTTTTAGATTCACGATGCCCTTAGTGTCTCAGTAATAGGCCAAAAGAAATCTTTACGAATTCTATTTACCAAATAGTTAGGCCCAAATAACTTTATTTATTTATTTATTTTTAGTTGCAGTATAGTTAATTTACAATGTTGTGTTAGTTTCAAGTGTACAGAAAAATGGTTCAGTCACATGCACCACACACACACATGCACACATATATTATTTTTTAGATTCTTTTCCCTTATAGGTTTCTAAAAGATATTGCATATAATTCCCTATGCTATAGATAAGCAACAAGAAGATGGGTGGCTGGTTGTACATGTCTGTTCTGGAGCCCAGCTATCTCCTGCCTCAATCACACATTATATCCAGAATTTCTTTTCTTTTAATCTATCTATCTATCTATCTATCTATATCTATCTATCTATCTACCTGTCTATCTATCCATCATCTATCATCTTCTCTATTCATTGGGACATCCTCCTCACAGTTACTTTGTGTTCTTTAGCCTGAATTAAAAAAAAGACTTTTCTGACCATAGCTGATTTACAGTCTTTGTCTATGAAGCCCAGTGTCTGGGACTTTTCAGGGCCAATTTCCACTGACTGCATATTTTCCTGTGTATAGGCAATAATTTTGTATTTCCTTGCATGTCTTACCACTTTTTGTTAAAAATAAATATGTTAAATTATATAATCAGGCTACTATGAAAATGATTCTAATCCCAAACTTCCTTTTATTGCTATTTGTTAAGTGACTTTACTCAATAAATTCTTTCAAGTCTATGTCTTTTCTTCTTCTACTGAAGTCTCTGCCTGATTAGCAGATAGTTATTGGGTGGAGATTTCCTTATGTCCCTTGAGAGAATGTGTCCCCCAGTATTTGCTAAGATCTGTCTGTGCTGGGGCACCTTCAAGGCTCCAACAGCCAGTTAACAACTTTGCCTTAGGCTTCAATCCTGGCTTACCCCTAGCCTCGAAGTCATCCAGAATGAGAGTTTACAGCTTTTGCAGGGCTTTTTTGAGGTGAGACCTTGCATATCTCTGACCATGCACCTACATGCCTTTCATATGAATGCAGCCCTCTAAATTCCCAAGATTATATCACAGATTTTCAACAGCTTCTTGAGACAGACATCTCATTTTCCAATTTTTTGGCCTGCCTCTAGTTTGCCCAATCCTGGATCACTACCTCAGGAAGCTACACTATGAAACAATATCTTTCTTTTTTTTTGACAAATTGTCTCAGAGAAAACATTGTTTACACTAGGAGGGCTCAGGTCAAATAAGTACAAGTCCTATATGGAGCTTTTGAGCAAGCTTCCACAGAGGGCAAAATAGTGACAAATCTTTGGGATGGGGCTGGTAGATTGCTCCATTCACATTCCACCCCTTCCAGTGACTACTTGGATGCTGGATTATTTTACAGACACAATCCATTGTATAAATTTTGATTTTCAAGGTCACTGTGAATCTGATGAGTGAGGGATGGAATTAGGGCAAGTGGAATTGTCAGAACATTTACTGGTAGTACTAGCATTCAGTTGTTTTTCTTAAACAAACACTCTTTGGGATATTGCAAGCCTTTAGTTAAATTTCAGTTTTCTGAAAACTTGGATTTTGATCATTTTTTTCTAGTGTTTTTATTGCTTTCATGAAAGAACAGATTTTCAGAGGCCTCTACTCCACCATTCTGTTCTATGGTTTTCATTAACATCTGTGATTTCTTCTCAAAATTTTCTCTTTCAACTCCAGGCTGCGTGGGCATCCAGGAGCTCCAATCACTTCCTCCTCTGTTTCTAGTAATATGCAGTCATTTCTAATTAGCAACGATTTGTTCACTTGCAAGGGTTTTTTCCTATATGCAAGGATTTTTTCAATATCCACAAATCAATCACTGTGATACACCACACCAACAAACTGAAAAATAAAAATAATATGATCATTTCAATATGCAGAATAAACTTTTGACAAAATTCAATACCAGTTCCTAATAAAAATTCTCCATAAAGGGGGCATAGAGGGAACCTATTTCAACATAATAAAAGCCATATATGACAAGCCCACAGCTAACAGCGTTCTCAGTGGTGAAAAACTGAAAGCATTTCTGCTAAGATCAGGAACAAAGAAAGGATGTCCTCTTTTACCACTACTCTTCAACAGAGTGGCAATGGCAGTCAGAGAAGAAAATGAAATAAAAGGGATCCAAATTGGAGAAGAAGTAAAAACTATCACTGTTTGCAGAAGACATGATACTATACCCAGAAAGTCCTAAAGACACTGCCAGAAAAGCTGTTAGAGCTCATCAATGGATTTGGTAAAGTAGCAGGATACAAAATTAATACACAGAAATTGATTGCATTTCTATATACTAATAATGAAAGATCAGAAAGAGAAATTAGATAAACCATGTCATTTATAAATGCATCAAAAATAATAAAATACCCAGGAATAAATCTACCTAAAGAGACAAAATACCTAATTAAATTCAAAAGCTTTGCATAGCAAAAGAAACCATTTAAAAAAAAAAAAAAAGACAACCCACAGATTGGGAGAAAATCTTTGCAAACAATGCAACTGGCAAGGGCCTAATCTCAACAATATACAAACATCTCATACAACTCAGCAACAACAAAAAACACAACCCAATTGAAAAATGGGCAGAAGACCTAACTATACATTTCTCCAAAGAAGACATGCATTTGGTCAGTAAGCACATAAAAAATGCTCATCATTAATTATTAGAGAAATGCAAATCAAAACTACAATGAGGTACAACCTCAAACCAGTCTGAATGGCCATCATTAACAAGTCAAAAAATAACAAGTGCTGTAGAGGGTGTGGAGAAAAGAGAACCCTCCTTCACTGTCGGTGGGAATGTAAATTGATACAACCACCATGGAGAACAGTAATGGAGACTGGAAAAATAATGTCATTGTTAGTATGAGAATCTCTAGTTGCATCCATGTTGTTGTCTTTCTTTTTTTGACAAATACCGTATGATATTATGTATATGTGGAGTCTAAATTGGCACAAATGGACCTATCTACAAAACAGAAACATCATGGACATAGAGAACAGACTTGTGGTTGCGAAGGTGGAGACTGGAGGGAGTGGAATGGACTGGGAGATCTGGGTTAGTAAATGCCAAATATTATTCTATGCCAAATATTATTCTTAGAATGGATAAGTAATCTGGGATTGTTTTCTTAATTTCTCTTTCTGAGTGTTTGTTGTCAGTGTATAGAAATGCAACAGATTTCTGTGTATTAATTGTGTATCCTGAAACTTTACCAAATTCATTGATTAATGTTTAGTAGTTTTTTGATGAAGGCTTTAGGATTTTTTTATGTATAGTATCGTTTCATCTCCAAACAGTGACACTTTTACTTCTCTGTTTCCAACTTAGAAAAATTTTTTTTAAATTTTTCTTGTCTGGTTGTTATGGCTAGGATTTCTAATACTATGTCGAATAAAATTCATAAGAATGGGCATCTTTTTTTTTGTTCCTGATCTTAGAGGAAATGCTTTCAAGTTTTCATCTTTGAATGTGATATTAGCTGTGGGCTTATCATATATAGCCTTTATTATGTTGAGGTCTATCTCTTCTATACTCACCTTTTTTTAGAATTTTTAGTCATGAACTGATGTTGAATTTTGACAAGAAAAATTGTCATTTATTGAGATGAACATACGATTTTTATTCTCCAATGTGTTAAAGTGTATCACATTGATTGATTTGTGGATGCTGCATCCTCCTTTTATCCCTGGGAGAAGTCCCACTTGATCACAGCCCATGAACCTTTTAATATATTGTTGAATTGAGTTTTCTAATATTTCATTGAGGATTTTTGCATCCATTTCATCAGGGATATAGACCTTTAATTTTCTTTGTGTGTGTGTGATATCTTTGTCTAGTTTTGGTATCAGGGTGATGCTGACCTCCTAGAATGAATTTGGAAGTGTCCTTCCTCTGAAAATTTTTTGGAATATGTAATAAATATTATCTAAATATTTGGTAGAAATCATGTTAACTCACATGGTCCTGGACTTTTTTCTTGGGGGGGAGTTGTTGCATTATTGATTCAATTTCATTACTAGTAATTAGTCTGTTCATAATTTTCTATTTTTTCCTGGATCTGACTTGGGAGATGGTACATTTCTAGGAATTTATCAATTTCTTCAAGTTGTCTGTTTAATTGGCATATTATTGTTCATAGGAATTTTGCATGATCTTTTGTATTTCCATGGTTGTGGTTTTAATTTCTCTTTCCTCATTTCTGATTTTATTGATTTGGGCCCTCTTCCATTTCTTTGATGAATCTGGCTAAATTAACAATTTTGTGTATATTTTTAAGAACCTACTCTTAGTATAATTGATCTTTTTATTTCTATTTCTTTAGTCTCTATATTACATATTTTTGCTTCGATCTTCATAAATTTTTCTTTCTACTAACTTGGAATTTTGTTTGTTCTTTTTCTAGTTCCTTTAGGTATAAGGCTAGGCTGTGTATTTGAGAATTTTTTTCTTGTTTTTAGAGTTAGATTTATGTTGCTAATAATGTCCTTCTTATATTTTGATACATCCCATAGATTTTCTATTATTGTGGTTTTGTTTTCATTTTCTCCAGATTTTTTTTTTTTTGGTTTCTTATTTAATTTCTGCAGTGACCCCTTGGTTGTTCAGTAACATATTTAGCCTCCATGCATTTCTGAGTTTTTTGCAGGTTTTTTTCCCCTTTCGTTGATTTCTAGTCTTATAGCACTATGGTCAGAAAAGAAAATAGATATGATTTTAATTTTATTAAAATCACTGAGACTTGTTTTGTGGGTAGCATGAGCTCTATCCTGGAAAGTATTCCACATGCACTTGAAAATCATGTATATTATTGCTGATTTTGGATGGAAAGTTCTATCTTTGCATCTTTTAAGTAAATCTGGTCTAATATGTCATTTAAGGTCAATACCCCCTCACTGATTTTCTGTTTGAATGATCTGCCATTTGCTGTAAATGAGGTAGTACAGTCCCCTACTATTATTGTTTTACTATAAAGTTATCCCTTTATGTTGATAATATTTGCTTTATGTTTTTAGATGTGCATATGTTAGAAGCGTATATATTTACACCTGTTATAACTTCTCGATTGATCTCTTGATCATTATGTAATGTGCTTCTTTGTCATACATTTTGTTTCAAAGTCTATATGGTCTGATACAAATATTTCTCCTACTGTTTATTTTTTTTCAATTTTTATTTGCATGGAATACCTTTTTTCATCTCTTTACTTTAAATCTATGTGTGTCTTCTGTTTTGAAGGGAGTCTGTTGTAGGTAGCATATACATGGGATTTCCCAGCCACCATTCAGCCATTTATGTCTTTTTATTGGAGCGTTTAGTCTATTTATACTTACAGTAATTATTGAAAAGTATGTACATATTGCCATTTTATTGTTTTGAGGTTGTTTTGAATTTCATTTTTGTTCCTTACTTCTTCTTTTGTTACCTTTTCTTATGATTTGATGACTATCTTTTTTATCATTTACATATATATATTCTACTGTACAGCATGGTGACCCAGTTATACATAAATGTATACATTCTTTTTTCTCACATTACGTGTTCCATCATAAGTGACTAGTCAGAGTTCCTAGTGCTACACAGCAAGATCCCATTGCTAATCCATCCCGAAGGCAACATTTTGCATCTATTTACCCCAAGCTCCCAGTTCCTCCCACTCCTTCCCATTTCCCCTTGGCAACCACAAGTCTATTCTCCAAGTCCATGATTTTCTTTTCTGTGAGAAGTTTCATTTGTGCTATATATTAGATTCCAGATATAAGTGATATCATATGGTATTTGTCTTTCTCTTTCTGACTGACGACACTCAGGATGAGAGTGTCTAGTTCTACCCATGTTGCTGTAAATGGCATTATGTCATTCTTTTTTATGGCTGAGTAGTATTCCATAGTGTACATATACCGGAGAGATCCCGTCGTGGTGCAGTGGTTGACGAATCCGACTAGGAACCATGAGGTTGCGGGTTCGGTCCCTGCCCTTGCTCAGTGGGTTAACGATCCAGCGTTGCCGTGAGCTGTGGTGTAGGTTGCAGACGCAGCTCGGATCCTGCATTGCTGTGGCTCTGGCGTAGGCCGGTGGCTACAGCTCCGATTCAACCCCTAGCCTGGGAACCTCCATATGCCACGGGAGTGGCCCAAGAAATAGCAACAACAACAACAACAAAAAAAAAAAAGACATAGTGTACATATACCACTTCTTCCTTTTTTTTTAATATTTTTTTTATTTTCCCACTGTACAGCAAGGGGGTCAGGTTATCCTTACATGTATACATTACAATTACATTTTTCCCCCACCCTTTGTTCTGTTGCAACATGAGTATCTAGACATAGTTCTCAATGCTATTCAGCAGGATCTCCTTGTAAATCTATTCTAAGTTGTGTCTGATAAGCCCAAGCTCCCTATCCCTCCCACTCTCTCCCCCTCCCATAAGGCAACCACAAGTCTTTTCTCCAAGTCCATGATTTTCTTTTCTGAGGAGATGTTCATTTGTGCTGGATATTAGATTCCACTTATAAGTGATATCATATGGTATTTGTCTTTGTCTTTCTGGCTCATTTCACTCAGGATGAGATTCTCTAGTTCCATCCATGTTGCTGCAAATGGCATCATGTCATCCTTTTTTATGGCTGAGTAGTATTCCATTGTGTATATATACCACCTCTTCCGAATCCAATCATCTGTCGATGGACATTTGGATTGTTTCCATGTCCTGGCTATTGTGAATAGTGCTGCAATGAACATGCGGGTGCATGTGTCTCTTTTAAGTAGAGTTTTGTCCAGATAGATGCCCAAGAGTGGGATTGTGGGGTCATATGGAAGTTCTATGTATAGATTTCTAAGTTATCTCCAAACTGTTCTCCATAGTGGCTCTACCAGTTTACATTCCCACCAACAGTGCAAGAGGGTTCCCTTTTCTCCACAGCCCCTCCAGCCCTTGTTATTTGTGGATGTATTAATGATGGCCATTCTGACTGGTGTGAGGTGGTATCTCATGGGAGTTTTGATTTGCATTTCTCTTATAGTCAGCGATGTTGAGCATTTTTTCATGTGTTTGTTGGCCATCTGTATATCTTCTTTGGAGAAATGTCTATTCAGGTCTTTTGCCCATTTTTCCATTGATTGATTGGTTTTTTTGCTGTTGGAGGTTGTATAAGTTGTTTATATATTCTAGAGATTAAGCCGTTGTCTGTTGCATCATTTGAAACTGTTTTCTCCCATTCTGTAAGTTGTCTTTTTGTTTTCTTTTGGGTTTCCTTTGCTGTGCAAAAGCTTTTCAGTTTGATGAGGTCCCATGGGTTTATTTTTGCTCTAATTTCTATTGCTTTGGGAGACTGACCTGAGAAAATATTCATGATGTTGATGCCAGAGAGTGTTTTGCCTATGTTTTCTTCTAGGAGTTTGATGGTGTCCTGTTGTATATTTAAGTCTTTCAGCCATTTGGAGTTTATTTTTGTGCATGGTGTGAGGGTGTGTTCTAGTTTCATTGCTTTGCATGTTGCTGTCCAGGTTTCCCAGCCATGCTTGCTGAATAGACTTTCTTTTTCCCATTTTATGTTCTTGCCTCCCTTGCCAAAGATTAATTGACCATAGGTGTCAGGGTTTATTTCTGGGTTCTCTATTCTGTTCCATTGGTCTGTCTGTCTGTTTTGATACCAGTACCACACTGTTTTGATGACTGTGGCTTTGTAGTATTTCCTGAAGTCTGGGAGAGTTATGCCTCCTGCTTGGTTTTTGTTTCTCAGAATTGCTTTGGCGATTCTGGGTCTTTTGTGGTTCCAAATACATGTTTGGATTGTTTGTTCTAGTTCTGTGAAGAATGTCATGGGTAATTTGATAGGGATTGCATTGAATCTGTAGATTGCTTTTGGTAGTATGGCCATTTTTACAATATTGATTTTCCCAATCCACTTCTTCCTAATCCAATCATCTATCAGTGGACATTTGGGTTGATTCCATGTCTTGGGTATTGTGAATAGTGCTGCAATGAACATGCAGGTGCATGGGTCTTTTTTTTTTTTTTTTTGTCTTTTTGCCTTTTCTAGGGCTGCTCCCATGGCATATAGAGGTTCCCAGGTTAGGGGTCAAATCAGAGCTGTAGCCACCAGCCTACACCACAGCCACAGCAACACGGGGTCCAAGCTGCGTCTGCAAACTAGACCACAGCTCATGGCAACGCAGGATCCTTAACCCACTGAGCAAGGCCAGGGATCGAACCCACAACCTCATGGTTCCTAGTCGGATTCGTTAACCACTGCTCCATCAAGGGAACTCTGTATGTGTCTTTTTTAAGGGGAGTTTTGTCTGGATATATGCCCAAGAGTGGGACTGCTAGGCCATATGGTATTTCTATGTATAGTTTTCTAAGATACCTACATACTATTCTCCAAAGTGGTTGTACCAGCTTATATTTCCACCAACAGTGCAGGAGGGTTCCCTTTTCTCCACACCCCCTCCAGACTTTATCTGTGGACTTATTAGTGATGGCCATTCTGACTGGTGTGAGGTGGTATCTCCTGGTAGTTTTGATTTACATTTCTCTAATAATCAGGAATGTTGAGCATTGTTTCAAATGCTTGTTGGCCATCTGTATATCTTCTTTGGAGAAATGTCTATTCAGGTCCTTTGCCCATTTTTCAATTGGGTTGTTGGCTTTTTTGCTGTTGAGTTGTATAAGTTCTTTGTATGTTTTAGAGATTAGGCCCTTGTCAGTTGCATCATTTGAAACTATTTTCTCCCATTCTGTAAGCTGTCTTTTTGTCTTTGTTTTGGTTTCCATTGCTGTGCAAAAGCTTGTCAGTTTGATTATGTCCCATTGGTTTATTTTTTCTCTTATTTCTATTGCTTTGGGAGACTGATCTGAGAAAACATAGGTAAGGTTGATGTCAGAGAATGCTTTGCCTATGTTCTCTTCCAGGAGTTGGATGGTGACTTGTCTTATATTTAAGTCTTTCAGCCATTTTGAGTTTATTTTGGTGCATGGTGTGAGGGTGTGTTCTAGTTTCCTTGATTTGCATGCAGCAGTCCAGGTTTCCCAGCAATGCTTGCTGAAAAGACTATTTCTCCCATTTTATATGCTTGCCTCCTTTGCCAAAGATTAATTGACTGTAGGTGTTTGGGTTTATTTCTGGGTTCTCTATTCTATTCCATTGGTCTGTCTGTCTGTTTTGGTACCAGTACCACACTGTTTTGATGACTGTGGCTTTGCAATATTGCTTGAAGTCTGGAAGAGTTATGCCTCCTGCTTGGTTTTTGTTTCTCAGAATTGCTTTGGCAATTCTGGGTCTTTTGTGGTTCCATATGAATTTTTAGATTGTTTGCTCTAGTTCTGTGAAAAATGGCATGGGTAATTTGATAGGGATTTCATTGATGACTATCTTTAGTGTTATGTTTGAATTCCTGTGTGTGTGTGTGTGTGTGTGTGTGTGTGTGTGTGTGTGTGTTTTGATTTTTGGTTTCCAGTCACTGTGAGATAGATTGATAGATGTGAATGTGTGATATTACTTACACTTGATGAACCTTAAGTCCAAATGCTTTTTAACAACCTTGCATTTTCACTCGCCTCACAGTGTCTACTGTTTGTGATATTATATTTCTGCATCCCTTAACTGCTTCTTGTGGATATGGATGATTTTACTACTTTTGTCTTTTAACCTTCTTACTAGCTCTAAATGTAGTTAATTCATTACTTTTACTTTAAATTTGCCTTTGTCACGGAAATTACTCCATTCATAATTTTCATGTTTCTAGTTGTGGCCTTTCTTTGTGGTTAGAGTAGTTCCTTTAACATTTTTCTTAGAAGCTCACTTGGTGATGCTAAACTCTTGTAGCTTTTCCTTGCCTGTATAAATTTTGATCTCTTCCTCAAATCTGAATGAAAGCCTTGCCAGGTAGATTTTTCTTGGTTGTAGCTCTTTCCCTTTCATCTATTTAAATATATCAGGCCTTGGGAGTTCCCATCGTGGCTCACCAGTTAAAGAAGTGAAATGGTATCCATGCGGACACAGATTCAATCTCTGGCCTTGCTCCATGGGTTAAGGATCTGGCATTGCTGTGAGCTGTGGTATAGGTTGCAGATGCAGCTCAGATCCTGCATTGCTGTGGCTGTGGTGTAGGCCAGCAGCTACAGCTCCAATTCAACCCCTAGCCTGGGAACTTCCATATGTTGCAGGTGCAGCCCTAAAAAGAAAGAGATATATAGATATATAGATAGATAGATAGATAGATAGATATAGATATATGTAAAATATCAGGCCACTCCACTCTCTCCTGCCTTGAAGAGTTTCTGAAAAGTCACCTAATAGCCTTATGGGGATTTCCTTCTTTGTAACTCATTGCTTTCCCTGTGATGCTTTTAGTATTTTGTCTTCACTTTTATTTTTTTTCCATTTTAATTACTATGTATCTTGGTGTGGACCTCTTTTGGTTGATCCTATTTGGGATTTTCTGTGATTCCTATACCTGGGGTTTTTTTTCCTTTCTCAGGCTAGGGAAGTTTTCAGCTCTTTTGTCTTGAAATGAATTCTCTGTCCTTTTCTCTCTCACCTTCTTCCTGGACACCTATAATGTGAATGTTGGTACACTGATAGTGTCCCAGATATCCTTAAAGTGTTCTCATTTCTTTTTGATTTTTTTTCCATTTAGTAGCAGTGATTTCCACTATTTCGTCTTCCTGTTCACTAATCCATTCCTCTGTATCATCTAATCTACTGTAGATTCCTTCTAGTGTATTTTGTAACTTCAGTGATTGTATTCTTCACTGTCATTTGGTTCTTCTTTATATCTCCTAACTCTTTGTTAAACTTATCACCGTGTTTATCCACTCTTCTCCTGAGTTCTTTAAGCATATTTATAATCATTACATTGAATTCTTTATGAGGCATATTGACTATCTTCATTTCACTTAGTTATCCTCCTGGGGTTTTATATTTTCCCTTTATTTGGAATATATTTCTGTCATCTTATTTTGACTAAATTATTTTCATTTATTTATGTGGTAAGTTGGTTATGTTTCCAAACTTTGGAGAAGTGGCCTTTTATAGGAGATGTTCTATGTATCCCAGCACCTCACTCTCCTCTTGTCACTAGAGCCTTCTGCTCTAGGATGTCTCCCCTCTTTGGGTTGCATGGGTCCTTCTCTTGTGTATGGTCTGATAGATGTGACAGGTCCCCAGTGTGGTTGGTTGCCATACTCTGTCTCTGCAGATGCTGTTCACCACTAGTGGGTAGGGCTGAGTCACAAGGATGCTGGCCTCAGGGTGCTTGGGGATCCAGGGGACCCAGGGCTAGTGTTGACTGACAGGTGGTCAGAGCCATATTCTGGAGTGGGTGTTTTCAGGAAGGCTGGTTAATGGATTTAATAGCAGGCTGCTGGTTAGGGGGGAGTCCTGAAATAGCTGTTGCTGGGGACTTTGGTGTCCCAAAGCAGGTGTTGGCCTATTCTAATTATTGCTAGATCCCAGAGATGCTGCCTTAAGGATCAAAGGTGTCTCAGAGCTGGTATGAATCCACAGTAGGTGAGGCCAAGTCCTGGGGAAGTCTCAGGGGTGATATTGGTCTATTGGTTGGAAGCTCTGGGGCTTAGGTTTTCCAAGAGTTAGTGTTAGCTCCCTTGTGGGTGCTGTGTTCTCAGGTCTCTGGCTGCAAGGCCCTGGGATCCCATAGCTGGTGCTCTCCCACTTGTGTGTGATGCCCAGGTCCTGTTACTAGGGATGTAATGTACAACATGAAAACCGTAAGTAACACTGCAGACATTATATATGAAAGATCTTAAGGGAGTTCTCATCAGAAAAAAAAAGATTTATTTAATTTTTTATCTATATAAGATGATGGGTATTCATTAAGCTTACTGTGGCAATCACTTCATGACATATGTGAGTCAAATCATTGCGCTACATACCCTAAACTTATACAGTGCCCTATGTCAACTTTATCTCAATAAAATTGGAATAAATGAGAAGGTAAAATATCTAATTTTATTTTTAAATAGTCACAATTACTTACTGACCAGATATGTGTACCTGCTGGGCACTACACATACTCTGAAACCTTAGAATCAGAATGGATGCTGTCACCCTCATTTCCTGTCTCAAATTTATTCTCCAGTGAACTTGCTTTTAATCACATCAACCCTTAAAAACCAAGCCTCATAAAGATAAGATGCCATCAAAAGGAATAAAACAAGGTGTAATGTTGAAACTGTGAATTACCATTAGCTAATTTTTTTTGCAGTATCCACAATGTATCATATTATAATTTTTTTTTTAACTTTTGACTACATCAAATGTTGGGCAACAAAATCTAAGAAAGCAGCCACAGCAATGTGGGATCTGAGCTGTTGGCCACCTACACCAGAGCTTATGGCAATGCAGGATCCTTTACCCACTGAGCAGGCCCACGAATTGAACTCATTCTTCTGGATACTAGCTGGGTTCATTACTGCTGAGCCACAAATGCAACTCCCTTGACTATTCTCATATTATCTCATGTATTTGATCTGTAAAATTACCTTCTTCACCACCTCCATCCCTGAATAAAATTTTTTTCAGGATTCTTGTCACAGTTGAGTAGCATTTATGGATTAATTTTGGAAGATACAGGTGTACAAAATGAAATGATTTTTTGTATAGAATTCTAATATCTGTCCACCTATTTTCTATGATGTCTCATACAATTTTTTTTTTTTTTTTTTTTTTTTTTTTTGCTTTTTAGTGCTGTACCCATGGCATATGGAGGTTCCCAGGCTAGGGGTCTAATGGGAGTTACAGCTGCCAGCCTACACCACAGTCACAGCAATGCCAGATTCAAGCCACATATGTGACCTACACCAGAGCTCATGGCAACACCAGATCCTTAACCCACCGAGCAAGGCCAGGGATCAAACCTGCAACCTCATGGTTCCTAGTCAGATTTGTTTCTGCTGCATCACAATGGGAACTCCCTTATACATTTTTAAAATTTGTATATATCCTATTAAATTTAATAAAACATTGATAGTTTTTATTATAAAGATAGTTTTTAAAATATATTTTTGAAGAATATATATTTGTTAATGTATGGAAAAAAATGTTTAAAATTTTTATACAAGTCATATTACTAAACTAATGTTTCAGTATTTATACCTCTTATTTATTATCATAATACATACTAACTAATGAAACTAATACCAAGATTCCTTGTCTTATTCTGGAATGTGTCTGATTTTTTTTTTATTAAAAATGCTTCTGCACTTGTTTCAGATACTTTTAAATTTAATTAAAGTTTATATTTATGTTATTAAATTTTTCATTTTTTATTATTTCTATGAAGGAATATTGAGCCTTTTCAAATATTTTGGGAATTTCCATAAAGACTATATTTACCTCTTTTCCTTTTAATATAAAGAGTTACTAATGTAATAGATCTTTTAAGAGGAACTGTCTTTGCCTTGCTAGGATTAATCCTATTAATCATCATGTTATTCTTTTATTATATTGCTAGATTACACTTGTTAATTCTCAATTAAGATTTTTGCATATTTAATCCCAAATGAGATTAGTATTTTATGCTCATTGTGACTTATCATGATCAAATTTTGGATTTTGGTCCCTGACTTTCTATAACCTTTCTAAAATGAATTAGAAAATCTACATCTCTTTATACAAGGGCAGAAGTTGGCAAATGATAACCTACAGAACAACACCTATCTACCATCTGCTTTCATAAATAAAATTGTATTGAAACACACTCATGCATATTGGATTACATGTTGTCTGTCTAGGCCTTTGAGTAGCTGCAACAGAGACTTCATGGACCTAAACACCACTATAATTTATTATCTGACTTTTACAGAAAAAAGTAGCCTCACACTGCTCTAATATAATTACATTTGCCTAGGATTTCTTTATCCTTTGAAAGTTTTACAGAATTCAGCAGAAAATTTAACTGAGCTTTACCTAATTTTCTTGTGAGGGGAAAAATTTTTGAGTGTTCTCTCTTTTTTGTAATATTTATTTATTACATTGACTTTTTTTTAATTTATTTTTTTCCCACTGTACAGCAAGGGGATCAAGTTATCCTTACATGTATACATTTTTCCCCCACCCTTTCTTCTGTTGACATTTTAAATTTAAATTTTTCATGGCCATCATAATTTTCCAGATTTTAATATTAATTAATAAATATTGAATATACTCTACTTAAGCCTAACCATTTTCTGTTTTTTTATTTTGCTTCTTCCTTTTTGAATAATGCATGTTTAAATATTCTTTTTATTTTTGATCTGTATTATAGAGGTTGTCTATTTTATTGTACTCATAAAGACCCAGTGTTTGGCACTTATCAACTCTCATTTTGTCTGTTTTATCTATGAGTAATCTATTTAAATAATTGTTACTATATTAACTACTTATTTAATACATTTTAAATAATTTCATTGTCATTTTTACTTAAGTATAATAAATCCTAAGTCAAAGTATTAATTTTGTTCTTATTTAAACATGAATGCATTTAAGACTTTTTGTTTCTTTTTAATTTTATTGGAGTATATTTGTCTTATAATGTTGGGTTAGTTTCAGGTGTACAGCAAAGTGGATCAGTTATACATATACATACATCCATTCTTTTTCAGATTTTTCTCCCAAGTTATTACAGAGTATTGAGGAGATTTCCCTATGCTATACACTAGGTCCTTGTTGCTTATCTATTTTATATATAGCAGTGTGTATATGTTAATCCCAACCTCCTAATGTATCCCTCCTCCCAGCAGTTCCCTTTAGTAACCATAGGTTTGCTTTCAAAATCTGTTTGTTTCTGTTTTGAGTCTGTTTCTGTTTTGCAAGTAAGGTCTTTTGAACTGTTTTTGGTATAGATAACCACATGTTAGTGATCTCATATGATGTTTGTCTTTCTCTGACTCATTTCCCTTAGTATGGTAATTTCTAGGTCTATACATGTGGCTACAGATGGCATTATTTTATTCCTTTTTATGGATGAGTAATATTCCATCACATATATGTACCACTTCTTTATCCTTTCCTCTGTCAACAGATATTTAGGTTACTTCCATGTTTTGGCTCTTATAAATAGTGCTGCAGTGAATGTTGGGATACATGTATATTTTCAAATTATAATTTTTTTTGATATATATCCAGGATTAGGGTTGATGGATCATATGGTAGTTCTATATTTAGTTTTTTATAAAGGAACCTCCATACTGTTTTCCATAGTGGTTGTACCAATTTACATTCCCACCAACATAATAGGAGGGTTCTCTTTGCTCTGCACCCCCTGTGGCATTTATTATTCGTGGACTTTTTGATGATGGCCATTATAACTGGTGTAAAGTGATATCTCATTATAGTTTTGATTTATATTTCTCTAATAATTGGTGATATTAAGCATCTCTTCATGTGCTTTTTGGCCATTTGTCTGTCTTCTTTGGAGAAATGTCTGTTTAGATCTTCTGACAATTTTTTATTGATTTATTTATATATATTATTCTTGAATATAATTATATATATTATTCTTATATGTAAAGCTATATGAGATGTTTGTATATTTTAGAGATTAATCCCTTCTCAGTCATTTCATTTGTAAAGATTTTCTCTCATTCTGTGGTTGCCTTTTCATTTTTCTTTTATTTAATGGTTTCCTTTGCAGTCCAAAAACTTTTAAGTTTTATTAGGTCCCATTTGTTTATTTTTATTATATTTTCATTGCTCTAGGAGGTTAATCCAAAAAATATATTGCTGTGATTTATGTCAAAGAGTATTCTGCTTATGTTTATCTCTAAGAGTTTTATAGTGTCCAGCCTTACCTTTAGGTCTTTAATACATTTTGAGTTTATTTTTGTGTATGGTATAAGAGAATGTTCTAATTTCATTCTTTTACATGTAGCTGTCCAGTTTTCCCAGCACCACTTACTGAAGTGTTTGTTTATTCTTACTTTGTTGTATATTAATTGACCATGGGTGTGTGGGTTTATTACTGGGCTTTCTATCCTGTTGTATTGATCTATATTTCTGTTTTGGTGCCAGTACCATATTGTTTTGATGACCGTAGCTTTGTAGTAAACCCTGAAGTCAGATAGCCTGATTCCTTCAGGTCCATTGTTCTTTCTCAGGATTGCTTTTGCTATTCTAGGTCTTTTGTGTTTCCACATAAATTTATACCAAAAAGAAAAAAACATTTTTTCTAATTCTGTGAAAAATGCCATTGGTAATTTCAAAGGGATTTCATTCAACCTGTAGATTGCTTTGGTAGTATAGTCATTTTGAGGATATTGATTTTTCCAATCAAGAGCATAGTTTATATTTCTATCCGTTTGTATCATTTTTTTATTCCCTCCATCAGTGTCTTATAGTTTTCACAGTACAGGTATTTTTTTCTCTTTAGGCAGGCTTATTCCTAGGTATTTTATGCTTTTTGATGTATTGATAAATGGGACTGTTCCCTTATTTTATTTTTCTGATATTTTGTTATTAGTGTACAGGAATGCTGGAGATTTCTATGTATTAATTTTGTATCTTGCATCTTTACAGAATTCATTGATAAGCTTTAATAATTTTCTGGTAGCATCTTTAGGAATTTTTTTTAGGTATAGTATCATGTTATGTGCAAACAGTGATAGTTTTCCTTCTTCTTTTCCAATTTGGATTCCTTTTATTTATTTTTCTCCCAAAATAAAAGTGGTGAGAGTTGGCATCCTTGTCTTGAGATTTTTATGCATGTATTTTTTTGAGTACCACTTTGGCCAAATCCCATATTCATTATGGTTAATTTTTTAAGAGTCCAAAGTTTTTATTTTGATATTATTAGTGATTTTAAAGTATTACTAATTATTTATTCTTTCGTTACTAATAATATGAAATTTTGTTTTATTAGAAATTATTGATTTTTAGGCCTAATGTAATCAGTTATTTTATAAATATGCCATATATATTACATATACGAAAGTGTACATTCATTTTTATAGATTTCAGTTTCAGTACATAGTACTAAAGCTTGTTGATACTCTACAAACCAATTATTTTTTTGAATATTGATCTATTTGACTTAAAGCTGTATGTTAAACAAATGCCCTTACAATTTTTACTTTTATGTTTTCCTACATAGCTTCTAAATAGCTTTTACTTTGTATGTTTCTGCCATGTGCATAAAGGTCCACAGCTTAGATATGTATTATGGTTTATAGGTTTTAATAGCAGAATATAAAAATCTTAGTTGTAATTTTTTTCTGGTATTAATATTGCTCACCTTTCACTTTCCATTTGCCTAGCACATATTTCCACATCTTTAGTGGTATTCTTTTCAAAACGCTGTTTTATTTTAGGTGTCATTCTTATTAATGTCAAATATATAAAATTTTCTTTTGATCATAAACTGAGTTTGTCTTTTTTTTAATTTTTAGGGTCACACCTGTGGCATATGAAAGTTTCCAGGCTAGAAGTTGAATTGGAGCTGCAGCTGCCATCCTGCACCACAGTCACAGCAACGTGGAATCTGAGCCACATCTGTGACCTACACTGCAGCTCATGGCAACTGCCAATCCTTAACCCACTGAGCCGGGCTAGGGATCAAAACCCACATGCTCAGGGATACTAGATGGGTCTTTTACTGCTTAGGAGTAGCAAACTCCTGAATTTGTCTTTTAAAAGATAAATTTAAGCTAGTGGCCTGTGTTATAATAATTGATGTTTTGATGTCATTCCTCTTGCCTAATTAATGTTATTTATCATTATAACTTCTTAGGATTTTCTTCTTTTAATTTCCTCACCTTTTCTAAGATGGCCAAGTATTCATCCTTTAAGGTATCCAACCAATGTCCTGCTGGTCCCATGACTTGGGAGATTTTACATTTCAACTGTATTCCATGTACCATTACCTTTAAAAAGTTTAAATATAGAGTTGCCTATTATTTCTTCAACTTCAAGAAGTAAAATATATCAATGGATTCTTCTTTGGTAAGGTGAAGACTTTAGCAAGCTAATACCTTCCCATCTTCCCATGTATCATTATAATAATATGAAAGTTTTGTTCTTTTTTTTCTTTTTCACAAAAATATCAACTTCAGGAATTTATTTTTGCATGTATCATATATTCTCAAACACCAAGTCAGTAATTATTTGTTTTTAGAGTCCTCCTAGTCACTTACTGTTTTTGACTGTGTTTTTTTCTATTTTTTTGTTTAGATTTTACTTTTTGGAGTGTTGTTAAATGTTTTCTCCTGTCTCTTAAGTCCCTTTGTTTCATTAGAGAATATTTCTCCTTTTCTCAATTTTTTTTTTCTTTTTTATGGCTGCACCCATGGCATATGAAAGTTTCTTGGACAGGGATTAAATCCAAGCCACAGCTGCAGCCTACACTGCAGCTATAGCAATGATGGATTCTTTAACCCACTGTGCTGGGCCAGGATCAAATAAGCTCCTCCACAGTGACGCAAGCCACTGCAATTAGATTCTTAACCCACTGTGCACAGTGGGAACTCCAAGGGAATATTTCTTCTTAATGTTCATTTGATTTCTTTTGAACCATTGAGACTCTTCATTTTCTCTGGTGATTTTTCTGTTTACTCATCTTTATAGAACCATATCTAGATTGTTTTTTATTTATGAAATAGAACCCATCCCAAATTACTTATGATTATCTTATTGTCATTGTTTTGTTATAAATAAACATAGACACAATGTTTAAATGTATTGCAATCTTTGACAGATTGGAGGGGCTCAGTAGGTTACAGAGCTGAGAATAGAGCTATACACAGGGAGAGCTATTAGTGGGTGTTGGAGAATCATTTTTCCCCCCAGGGAAAATTTCTATTTGAAATATTGAATAACTTGAAATTTTCGTCCTTAGGTGAAAATCTTTGAAAATTTGAAATTTTCAGTGTTGACTGCCTTAAGAGAGTTGAGCCAGAAATGCTTACTCTTCCTTGATTCCTAATGAACACATTTTATTGGTAATGTCTCCTGGTCAGCTTACCAGACAGTTCTTACCATCTGTAGACTAAATGTTGTCTGTGAGCACCCCCATGACTCCCAGCCCCAAAGATAATGGTAGTCAGTAGAAACTCTTTGTGTTCTGCAGAAACAGTAGGAAGCCATGGCTCAAACCCCCTCCATTTGTTTCTCACCTGCATCATTTCTTATCTAAGGCCTTAAGAATAAAAAAGATCTTTAGTTTGCAACAAGACTATGGATTTTTTCCCCCTATTACATTGATTGAGTCACTATAATGAGACAGAATTTAGGATGCCCTAAGACTCAAAGGTGAGGTTAAATTCTCATATCGGTCTGAAATGCTTTTATCACTGTGCTTATAGATAGTTATGGATACAGGATAGTTGATATTTCTTCAGCTTTTTAATTTCCCAAAAGCCTCAATATTTTTTAGTGTAGATCTTCTTGTCAACTCTACTCTTTATACTATTTCCATTACATAGTAAATAGATCTGAAGCTCTGAAATCCAAGAAATGGAAGAGGGGTGTGTGTGTGGGGGATATGCACACGCATGTGTGTGTGTGTGTGTGTGTGTGTGTGTGTGTGTGTGTGTGTGTTCTACAACAGCATTTGCTGGTTTCAGCCATTGGTCTATAGCCTATAACTAAAATATGTCTGTTGTTGTCTCATCAAACACCCTCATTATGTGGCCTGTTATCCTGACTACCCTGAATGGTATTCTGGATTTCTGTACAGACAGTCCTTATCTGTGTGACCTCATGCTTCTCTGTGTCCCAAGTCCTCTGTGGGAAACACGGATAGGAAGTTGTTGTCATATGGCTTATAAAACCACCATATGGAAATACTGTGTTATGATTACAGCAGACCTTTAAATCCATTTTGTGGCCTCTTGGAAATCTCCATCCACCCAGCAGAAACCCTGTGCTTCCATCCAAAGTCTCCTGATAAAACCACTCACCTGAAACAAATGGAAGGATTTGATCACCAGGAGCAGCAGGACCAGTTCTAGCTGGTTTGGGAGGCTTTTTTGTTTAAGTGAGGAAAAAATACTTACTGAGGGTCTTCTTTCTAGTTGTCCCTTTTTCTAAAAAGAAAAAACAAAGAGTGTGTTTTAACCATACACTACATTGCAAATAAAATTAATTTAAACTACGCTTGTGAACCCTTTACTCTCACAACCTCCTCAAAGATATGCTTTCATTAGTAACAGTTTTCCCTCCTCTTATTAAATGCTTATATGAGGTTATTTCCTGATGGAAAGCCCCCTTTGATATCATAGAATTGAACTTTAATATTTTACTCGAGAAGAAGTCAAGCAGAGAGGAAGGAATTTCCCCCAAAGCCTAAGTAAAAGGCAGCCAACAGGAGACCTGACTGCAGGTCAGGTTGAGATTCCAGCACCACCAGTTGATGGTGGTCACTGCTATGTAGCTGAGGCAAGAGTCGTACATCTCTGATCAGGGTGGGCATGGGTGGTTGGGAATATCACAGAAGGAAGGGTTTTGATGTTTGCTGTACTATTTACTTTGGATTAATACACATGTATACAATTTAAATACCTTACAGTAGAAATACTTCTTTGGCAATGGGAATATAAACATTAAAAGATAAAAGACAAGTAAAGCTATAAATTAAAGACAAGGTTAAATAAAACCAACAAAAGAAAACATAGACCAGTGAGCCACATAGAAAGCCACATAGAAAGCCATGTAGAAAGGCAGCTTCTGCCTTGCACATCCTTGAAGTCCAAAAATGGGAGACTAGTCATTTCTATAATCTGTGTTTTTCAGAGAGAAGGGCATTAATACTCAGTCTCTCAGACAAAAAAGTGCTTTCCTCTATACTAAGTGAAATAAGTCAGAAAGATAAAGACAAATACCATATGATATCATTTATATCTTGAATCTAATATATGACACAAATGAACCTTCCTGACTTAGTTTTAAGAAACATTTTCCCTTACTTTTTGGGCAGCTGGAACTATGTTGTAGAGGAATCTTGTTCATGAATCATCCTAACTCTTCCCCACAGGGAAGAAAAGAGGATGGTGCATATGCATCACAGAGAGAATCCGAAGTTGGCAAAAATTTAAATGTGGTATTCCATTGCAAGTATCCAGGGCAAATTCTACCATTTTCAGGGATGGGATACTCAAGCTGACCTGTTTTTGTGAACTTTATTGTAGAAGGAAAAAAAGCCGAGTATTTGTGACTGGAAAGCCAGTCTGGGATACTTTCCAACTGTATGAGACTTAGGGGAGGCTGAACATGCTATCTGGTTTGCCCAGTGGTTAAAATATGGTTAAATTTTGAAAAGCATTTTATAAAGTATAAAGCATTATACACCCCGCAATTATTATCCTTTTAGGTATTGAATATTCTTGCCAGAAAATAGCAAATACTGTGCAGGTCAGTATTCATTTTCCTGAATATATTTATTGCCAGCATTGCTTCTGTGTTGTACTTTTTCCAATTGTTTTATTAGCTGCTCATCACTATGGAGTGTGTCTTTTCTTGGCTAATGTTCTGTCTGCACTGTATAGAAGTCACCATCACTTGTATTTCAGGGAACAATATTACTGCAGCAATAAAGAGTTGATTTAAGTGAGTCTGAATGCCAAAATATAGCAGCAACACATGATGAAAATGATTGGTAACATATATAGCAGTGACATAAGACAGAAATAATGGATAATGTATGAGATAGACATAAAAACCCTGTCTTTTATTAGATTGCCAAAGCACCTTTTCTAGTTATATCTATTGTCAGCATATTTTTTTAAAAATAAAGTAACAAATTTTAGTGGTTTTTTGTGTGTGATAGAGGTGGATTTTTAAATGGCTCAGCATTCCTATTGTAGTGGATAAAAATTTAACTCAGCTACAACCTTGCTTGTTCTACTCATATGAACTTTCTTTGTTCATTACACAATCTAGATAATAGTAGGTAATGAGAAATTAGTCCTTGCTCTCCTTATTTTTCTGTTTCATGATGTATTTTTTCTCTAGGGACTCATTAGTTTATTTTATTGCTATGCATTATATTTGCCCTTTAAAGAGAGCAGAAAAAGCCTGCATTGTGCACTTGAACTTGTAGCTAGATTCTCTAAGGAGAAAAATGGCATGAAGGAATGATTCTATTACTAAAATATCCTTGGGTTTACTTCATCTATTACAATGCTGAGTGACCTTATAACAATTTTTCTAGTAAAATTTTCTCACTATTTTACATATAGTCTATAATGAGCCTCAGACACCCATGACTCTTCTCCATGCTCCTATTCCATGGAGTGTTTTTTCCTTGAATTGTTCTGCACTGCTTAGAAATCAGCCGCATTCTCCGCCTTACATCTACTCTTTGAGTTTAAATAAACGAACAAAAGGAAGCCTTTTACTAAGTCACTCTTATTCAGGAAGTTTGTAAAGAATATGGTTAAAAAAAAAACATGTCTCATCTTCACAGATTTCCTCTTTACTCTCTGTAGAATTCCAAAATAACCATTGCTCTATTTCTTTCAGTGTGATGTATGTTGGAATAATACCATTCCGACTCTAAATCAATTTTCATATGTTTATAAATACTTTATATTCCACTCAGAGAGTGTATAATGTGTTTTCAAGTATTGTGCATTTTATGAAGTGTATGTCCTGCTGAGCCACTTCCTGTTTTTTATAAGTATAAATCCAGCTATTACTATTGAAAGTTTGCTGTATACCAGCCTGTGTTTGAGAGCTTCACATAATTTATCTCAATGAATCTTCACATAAACCATATGAGCAAGGAATTATCCACCTTATATTCATAAGGAAATTTAGACCCAGATAAATTAGTTTCCCGCTGATCACAGAGGGAGTGTCAGAATTCAGCCTTAGGTGTACCTGGTGGCAGGATTTGTACTCTTCATTCTGTTCTGCATCTATAGTGTTTTCTGGTTTGATTGATCTGCAGAGTTACACACAAGGTCTTTCTTGAAACAGAGCATAGCTGGGAAAGAAGCTGACTGAGATCAAAGATCCAGGCTTTGGAAGGCCATTTGAGGCAAAGTAGAGCTTGTAGTTACCTGTGGTTAAACAGGTTACAGGCACTAAGAGGAGAGCGTAGGTATAGCAGGTCCACTCAACAGAGTTGCCCAGGTTAGGACCTTTCAATGTGAACAGAACTTCCCACCTCTGACAAATAGAGAGATGAAGTTCTTGTACTCACTTCTAACATTGCCTAGAAACAATAAGTATTCACTACCATTTTTTCGGTGCATGCAAATTTTATTATAGTAATTAAAATACAAAATTTATTTTAAAACATCATTGCATTCAGAGTTTTGCTTTGAAGTATTTTCTCAGTTCATAGATGCTGGAATTACTATTTAATGGGCCTAAATAAAATTAAGTTTGGAAAGTGCATCGACACAGTAATGTATTCTAACACTCAAAACTGTAACCGTGTGCTTCTGGTTTCATGCAGTCCTGAATACTTACTGGGGTTTACTATTTTGTCAATCATTCCAATAAACACTTTAAATGTGCAACCTCATTTAACCTCATAACAATCTATGTAATGAGTTCTGCTATTATTCCCTTTTTCAGATATAGAAACTGAGGCTAATTTTCCACTTTCTAAATACTACCTACCATATATAGTTGTGTGGAAATTAAAATGGATTAAAAAATTTAAAACAGCAGAGATTATGGCTAGGGCAATAATGTTAAGTGATTACTAGTAGTTATAATGCATTAATGATTTGTTGTTAATACTAGTTCCATTAAGGTCACAATTCATTAATTTATTTGTAAAATTTATTGATGACATATACCTTATCTATTCCAAAATGGGGTTAAACTAGCAAAGGGTCATAAAGGAATAACTTGTTATATAAAGATATTAAACAGGATATCATTAGATTTTTAGGAAAAAACAGAAGACTTGAGAAGAGTTTGACACTTACAGAGTGTGCTTTAGGTCATGCTTCAAGATTTTGGAGATACATGTCTTTACTCTTAACTGGCATCATTTTAAGGTTCTTTTAAGGTTTATTTGTTTGTGTTTAGGGTGGGGCTATCAAAATTAAAGTCATGAGAATTGACAAGCATATAACAGAAATGTAGTCCATGGAAAAACATTTCTGTATTAGCAATTAAAACTTACTATGAATCAGTACTAATCTGATTAACATCTTTTTACTGTTTTCTAGAAGGTAGATATTACAGTCAGTAGCTTACAGAGCCATTCAAACAGTTAACAGTTTCATGAATAGAGCCTGAATAGAAAATAATATGGTTGCTGAACTTCAGTATTTTTTAAATGATCCTTTAATAATCACATTCAGACACTAATAGCTACATACAAAGCTGGAGTTTCCACTTGTCCTTTCAATGCTTTTCTTCAAATATAGTTTTAAATACTTATCTTCCATCCCTAAAAAATTTTAAAGAGAAAAATTATTCTGTATATATAGTGAAGGAACCTTTCAGTTTAGAACCTCTCAGAACTGTCTAGCTTTTGCATCTTTTGTCCCACAGAACCCAGAAAAATGCTTTAATTATGGCTGGTGTTCAATAAAACTTTGAGGAATGGAGGGAAAGAGAGAGAAGAAGAGAGAGTAAATCAAACCAAAATCCTAATTTAGTGGAGTTACAAAGTGGTTTATTTTATTATACTTTATTATTAACCTCAAATTTTTATTTTAATTTAGGGGGTCATTTTTTCTTAGTAGTTGCTAGTGTTTATTTTAAAATATTGATTTCTCTCTATTTTACAAAAAGAAAACATTAACATTGCAGAATATTTGTAAAATACATTAAAAATAAAGACAAAAATTTAAAATAAATTGAAATCATACTTTATTGCATCAGAACAATTGACTAGTTAAACAATTACTGATAAAAATCATTCTGTGATTTGTGTGGTCAGGCCAAAATTGTCTTTGCGATTTTTTCTTATTAAAAAAGTATACTACTAATAAGAAAAATATTGTAAATCTATTGTTATGCAAGATGAAGTGTTCTAGATATAGTTTGTATTGGTAATGATTAAATAATTTTGTCAAAATCATACTTCTAAACCCAGAAATAGACGCACATAAATATACCAAACTGATTTTTAACAAAGGTACAAAAGTAGTTCAATTTTTTAACAAATTGTGCTAGAACAATGAGACACATGTAATCCAAAAAAATGGAATTCAACCTAAAAGTAACACATTATAACAAATTATCACCTCAAAACAAATATATCCCAAAATGAAAAAAGATAAATGGAATTTCATCAAAATCAATAACTTTTTTGCTCTGTGAATAGGCCTATTAAGAGAATAGAAAACAAGTCACTGATTGGGAGAAAATTTTCCAAATTCTATACCCAGCAAAATACTTGTATCCGTAACATATAAAGAGCTCTGTAAACTCAATAATAAGAAAAAATGTAATTGAAAAATAGTCAAAAAACATATACTTTACTAAATAATAAATGTGAATGGCAAATAAGGATATAAAATATATTCTGCATCATTAGCTGCGGGAAAAATGCAAACTAAAACTTCAATGAGATGCCATTACACATATACTGGAACAGCTAAAGTAAAAAAGAATACCAAATATTGTCAAGGTCATGAAGATACTAGGTCTCTCCCATATTGCTGGCAGGTGTGCAAAATTGTACAGCCATTCTGGAGATCAGTCCGGCAGTTTTTTTTGTTTTTTTGTTTGTTTGTTTTTTGCTTTTTATGGCCACATCCAGAGCATATGGAGCTTCCCAGGCTAGGGGTCCAGTCAGAGATACAGCTGCTGGCCTAAAACAGAGCCACTGCAAACCAAGGTCTGAGCCACATCTGCAACCATACCACAGCTGATGGCAATGTCAGATCCTTAACCCACTGAGTGAAACCAGGGATCAAACCCACAACCTCATGGTTCCTAGTTGGATTTGTTTCTGCTGTGCCACGATGAGAACTCTTTTTTTTAATGTATATGTATAAGTACCTAATTTCCATGACCAGAAATACATCACTGGATATTTATTTATCTTAGAAGCAAACTTATGTTAACACAAAAAAACTGTATGATGTCTATAGCAGCTTTATTTGTAATTGCCAAAGTTGGAAATAAACTTAAATGCCTTTCAGTGGATAAATAGTTAAACACACTATGATAAATCCATTCCAATACTACTCAGCAATAAAAAGAAACAAACTTTTGATACATGCAACAACTTGGATGGATCTTAAGAACATTATACTGAGTTAAAAATAAATAAAATAATTTTTGCTTCCTATATGATCCTTGAAATCACACAAGTATAGAAAGAGAGACGAAGTAAGGGGTTACCAAGGTAATGGGGAAGGGGTTTAGGGAGGACTATAAATAGGTAACATGAAGGAGTACTTTGTGGTGATGAAACAGCTTAGTGTATCTGTTGCAGGGGTGGCACTCTTTTAAAAAAACTCATAGAATTGTACACAAAAACATTTATTAAAATTAGCGTATGTGAGTTCTCATTGTGCCTCAACATGTTAAGGACCTGACATAATCTCCATGAGGACTCAGCTTCAATCTCTGGCCTTGCTCAGTGGATTGAGGATCTGGCAGTGCTGTAACCAGTGGTATCAGCTCGCAGCTGCAGCTCTGACTTGACCCCTAGCCTGGACCTTCTATATGCTGCAGATGTGGCCTTAAAAAATGATGAGCTTAGCTGGATTTCCCTATTGGCACAGTGACTTAAGGATCTGGTATTGTCACTGCTGTGGCTTAGGTCACTTATGTGGCACAGGTTTGATCCCTGGCCCCAGAAATTCTGCATATTGCAGGAGTGGACGAAAAAAAGTGTGTGCAAAACTATCAACCATGACTTTTCTCTGGACCATAGAGATCATGGACTTTACACCAGATCAACCATTCAACCATGACCTTCATTTGAGGGTGTTTTTTTTTTTTTTTTTTTTTGTCTTTTTAGGGTTGCACTGGCAGCATATGGAGGTGCCCATGCTAGGGGTCGAATCGGAGCTGTAGCTGCTGGCCTACATAACAGCCACAGCAACACGGGATCCAAGCCACATCTGCAACCTATACCAGAGCTGATAGCAATGCCAGATCGATAACCCACTGAGTGAGGCCAGGGGTTGAAACTTCATCCTCATAGATACTAGTCAGATTCATTTCCACTGAGCCACAATGGCAACTCCAAGTTTTTTATGTTCGGTACTTTTTTATCTTTCAGCTTATTAACAGTTAGCATGTATCATTTCTATAACATAAAAAAATTAGTGAGTATTTTTGAGAGAAAAGGTATTTCTCAAACTTGGGGTAAGACTGCATTTAAGGAAACCCTACTGCCATGTGTCAAGTAGTACACAAATCTACAGGATAAGCACGTTTTCCTGGAAATCAATTTAACTTGAAATTTGGGGATATTATGTATATGGGAGGAACTTAACTTTCACATTAATGAGGCATGAATATTTTGTGTAGTAGAATGTAAGACATGTATATTTTTGACACAGCAGATGATTACACAGAAATGTATTGCTTGAATACATGTCTTAGGGATCCATCCCCTTATCTCTGGGTTTTTGATTCACACCTATCTCTATTCTTTTCTCAGAGGAGAAAATACAGAAAAGAAAGCATTCCTTTATCACAAAAATGTATGGAACCTAACAATGCCTTAAATGGTAGACTTTTGTGGTGTTTATCTGCATTTGGCACATATTGGAATGTAATGCCAGCTCTACCTCCTAGAGCTCAGCATAAGCCTTCTGCCTCAGAAATCCTTGAGAATGGAGGTCAGTGCTAGCCACTCTAGAGCAAAAAGGAGGAGGATAAAAATAGTATTAATTGTGATGGATATAAAGCTCATTCCACCAACCTAGATAGACAAGAAATGTGCATTTATTTATTATCTCTAAACTGACTTCTACTCCTGGCCATTATCTCATTGGCTTGACAGGGAATTTTTGACTCAGTCATTCCTAAAGTTCACCCACCAACCCCATATCCCCCCACGCCAACCCCACTCTGTCTTGGTACCTAAATTCTGGTGTTTTAAATAGTGCCAAGGTCTCAGAAAAGTCCTCCTTTCATAGCTGTTTTTATATTATCACAATACCTGCTATACTATTGTCCAGAACTCTTTCAGGTTCATGGTCTCAGTGCTCCAATACCTACCTTGGACATGGAAAGAACAAGCCCTGCTTTTGGGGCCCATTAGTCCATTTCCTTTGGGTTCACAACATCTTCATGCCTTCAGAAAACACAGCAGAAGGGCTCCTCAGACAGTTCCCTTTCGACCTTGTATATCACAACCCACCAGAAGCTCATTCCCTAATGAAAATACTCATTTAAGATGTCCTATACACCAGGCATTGTATATAAGTGACTTAGCACTAATTAACTTGTTTATCCTCACAAAAACTCTACATGATAAATACCATTATTATCCTATTTCCTTGATGAGAAAGCAGGCACAGATAGAATTCAAGTATATAATTTTAGATTAATAAACATATTATTTCATTGCACTCTATCTTATGGATATTTTTCCAGTTATGTTTGTTAACTATCCCCCAGTTGAAAATTTTGTTTTAATTGGTTGAATAGTATTATTTTTAGTTGATTTAGTTTGTTAATTCTCTATCAAATGAAATAGAAATATAGATATATGTGTAAAAATAGAGGTTGTTCATTCATACCACCTTTTTTTTTAGTTTATGCATCTTATTCTCCTAATACGATAGAAAGCTGTTAGTGATTCTCTTTCTTATACCCTATTCAATTTCTTACAGTACTTAACATGTATATGTATCCATAAAATCCATCTGCTAGAATAGGTACTTTGTGTTCTGACAAGGCTTCAGGGAAGAGCAACTCCTGTTTTGCAAAAAAAAAAAAAAAAAAAATAAGAGCAAATCCTGCAGCACAAGGAAAGCCTATAATCATTTCTTCAAATCTTTAAATCGGAAGTTTAAATCAACATTAGATAAATTCTTAATAATTTTCCTAATGTTACTGTGCTGCAATATTATAGTTCTCTTTTTATGAAACAGTGTGCCTACAAAATTATATAATAAGATCATTTGTAAGCAATATTTTAATTTACTTTGCTTTTTTCAAATGGATATAATGTTAGGTTTAGTACACTGAGAGGATGTCTGTTCATGTACACTTTTAAAATAATTTGCAGCGAAGTTGATACCCTTTTAGAATATCTCATATAGCATTTGTGTGAGTTTTAAAAAACTACATATACATAAACCAAAGGATATGGTGAGGCCCTGACATGATTACATTTTTAAAGTTCATTAAGAGTATCCTTGGACTACATCATAGCCTTAATTTACACACTTGAGAATTGGTTGGTTTTCAATTTAGTTTAACTTCGTGAATAGTAATGTACATTTTTCATTTGATGTACTTTGAAAACTGAGAATGTATTAGCATTGGATTGGAAAGAAAAAAAATCGTCTCCTATCAGCTCCATCAAGTTACCATGTGGCTTGACTTTTTCAGGCAGCTATCCTAAATGTCTTAGTATTTTACATTTGAATGTACCTTAGACTCCCACATAGATTAACCTTATACAAAACTGCCCTTTAAAAGTCTTTCTTATATCCTTGTAGAATTGCTGACTGACCTAGATTACCCTTACCCTGAAAGGTTTCTTTCTTTTGAAGAAGCTGTGCAGCAACAGTAGTATTTTATATTGAATCAAAGTTTATTCCTGTTTAATTATTTGTGTTCCAAAATAAAGCATATGTTTTCAATTGTTAAAACACACAGTCATGGCCATGATGTTTACCTAACTTAATCACTTTTATTTTTCTATGATGCATGACTTGTTAGGCAGCTCATATTGTGAGGGGTAAGCAAGACCGCAAAGTGGGAAGACCTTAAACTCACCTCCTCACAAAGACACACTGAAATTACAAATATTTGCAAAGCATCTATCAATGAGAACAACCATGAAGACTAGCAAAAAAGATTTTCCAAAATTAAAGTTGTAAAGAAGGAGCTGTAATGAGACAGGTAGGAAGGACAAAGATGCGGTGTAGCTGTAAACCACATACAGGAAGGAATATTACAACCACAGAGGTTTTCTTCAAGGGGAAAGGGGTTTGAACCCCATATTGGGCTTCTCAGCCTTGGGGTGCTGTAAAAGGAAAATAAACCCCTGAACATCTAGCCTTGAATACTAGCTAGGCTTACATTGAGAAAAGCATGAGGGCTGTAGAACACAGTGATTCCACTCTTAAAGGACATTCACAAAATCTCACATACTTCAAGTCCTAGTACAGAGGAAGTAGTTCAGAAGGAGCTTGTGTCAGGTCCACTTGCTGATCTCGTAGAACCTCCTGGAGAGGCAGAAGGCAAGGAGGACTTCCCCTGGGGGTGGAGACACTGATAGCAGCTATTTGGGGAGCTCTATCCACCTCAGTGATACTGCCTCTGACAAGTGCCCTTTTGGAATCCTCTCTCTAAACTATTAGCATGAGCACTTTTCTCAACCACTGATGGGCCTGTAGCAGCTGCATGTCTGTTCGGCCATGTACCCAATCTTGCAGGGGCACAACACCACCCATCATCAGGCCACACAGCAAACCATATGGGAAGCCTACCCTACCCACCAGTGGGCCCATAGCCACTGGACAAAGCAGGCCTCATAGCCAACCAGGCTTGAGGTTAGTCTCCCCTTCAAGTGCACTAAGAGTGGCTATCCCCACCATAGCAGAAGAGCACATGCAGCCCTCATAAGGGGCTCTCAGAGAGCATATAGCTCTGGTGACCAGAGGGGAGTGTGCTACTAGGGCCCCATAGGATGCCTCCTATATAAGGTCAATTCTCCAAGATTAGGAAACATGACCAACCAACCTAACCCATAAAATGAAAAGAAACAAAGGAATAAGACAAAACCTCAGACAAAGGACTAAACCACCTAACTGCTAAAGAGTGCACAGTAATGATCATAAAATGATGCTTACCAAACTCAGGAGAAGAATGAATACAGTGAGGATTTCAACATTTAGGAAATATAAAGAAAAAGCAAATAGCTGAAAAATACAGCATTTTTTTTCACTTAAAAGTGTACACCAGAAAGAATAAGCATATTAGGTAGTACAGAGTAATACATCAGTGTTTTGTAAGACAGAGTGATAGAAACCACTCACCCAAGCTGAACAGAAAAAAAAAAAAGAATTCTAAAAATTATGCTCAGTTTAAAAGACCTCTGGGATAGCACCAAGAAAATTGCTATTTGTCTTATAGGAGTCCCAGAAAGAAAAGAAGTGGATGGGGGTAGAGAACATATTTGAAGAAATAAAAGCTAAAATCTTTACCAACCATGGAAAGGAAACAGACATCCAGGTACTAGAAACATGAGTCTCAAACATGAATCCCAAAGATGAACCTAAAGAGATTCACAGTGAGACAAAGTATAACTAAAAAAGTAAAGATAAAGAGAGAATCTTAAAATCAACAAGAGAAAAGTAACTAGTTACATACAAGAACACCACCATAAGACTATCACATGACATTTCAGCAGAAACCCTGCAGGCCGAAGTGAGGGGCACAGTATATTGAAAGTAATGAAAAGTCAAAAACCATATGATCATCTCAATAGATACAGAGAAAGCATTTGACAAAGTCCAACATCCATTCATGATAAAAATTCTCACCAAAGCGGGCATAGAGGGAATACTCCTTAACATAATCAAAGCCATTTACAACAAACCCACAGCAAATATAATACTCAATGGAGAAAAGCTGAAAGCCTTCCCTCTCAAATCTGGAACAAGACAGTGATGTCCACTCTCAACACTGTCATTCAACATAACGCTGGAAATCCTAGCCACAGCAATCAGACAAACAAAAGAAATAAAATGCATCCAAATAGGAAAAGAAGAGATAAAACTGTCACTGTATGCAGATGACATGATACTATACATAGAAAACCCTAAAGACTCAACCCAAAAGCTACTTGAAATGATTAACAAATTCAGCAAAGTAGCAGGATGTAAAATTAACATTCAGAAATCAGTCACATTTCTGTATACTAACAATGAAATATTAAAAAAGGAATACAGAAATACAATACCTTTTAAAATTGCATCCCAAAAAGTAAAATACCTGGGAATACACCTGACCAAGGAGGTGAAAGACTTATATGCTAAGAACTATAAAACATTAATCAAGGAAATTAAAGAAGATGTAAAGAAATGGAAAGATATTCCATGTTTCTGGATTGGAAAAATTAATATCGTAAAAATGGCCATACTACCCAAAGCAATCTACAGATTCAATGCAATCCCTATCCAATTACCCATGACATTTTTTACAGAACTAGAACAAACAATCCAAAAATTTATACGGAACCACAAAAGACCCAGAATTGCCAAAGCAATCCTGAGAAACAAAAACCAAGCAGGAGTCATAACTCTTCCAGACTTCAAGCAATATTACAAAGCCACAGTCATCAAAACAGTGTGGTACTGGTACCACAACAGACATACAGACCAATGGAATAGAATAGAGAACCCAGAAATAAACCCAAACACCTACAGTCAATTAATCTTTGACAAAGGAGGCAAGAAAATAAAATAGGAAAAAGTAAGTCTATTCAGCAAGCATTGCTGGGAAACCTGGACTGCTGCATGCAAATCAAGGAAACAGAACACACCCTCACACCATGCATCAAAATAAACTCAAAATGGCTGAAAGACTTAAATATAAGACAAGTCACCATCCAACTCTTGGAAGAGAATGTAGGCAAAACACTCTCTGACATCAGCCTTACCTATGTTTTCTCAGATCAGTCTCCCAAAGCAACAGAAATAAAAACAAAAATAAACCAATAGGACCTAATCAAATGGACAAGCTTTTGCACAGCAATAGAAACCAAAAAGAAAACAAAAAGACATCTTACAGAATGGGAGAAAATAGTTTCAAATGATGTAACTGACAAGGGCTTAATCTCCAGAATATACAAGGAATTTATACAACTCAACAGCAAAAAAGCCAACAACACAGTGGAAAAGTGGGCAAAGGACCTGCATAGACATTTCTCCAAGGAAGATGTACAGATGGCCAACAAGCAGAGGAAAAAATGCTCAACATCCCTGATTATTAGAGAAGTACAAATCAAAACTACCAGGAGGTACCACCTCACACCAGTCAGAATGGCCATCATCAGTAAGTCCACAAATAACAAGTGCTAGAGGGGGTGTGGAGAAAAGGGAACCCTCCTGCTATATTGGTGGGAATGTAAGTTGGTACAGCCACTATGGAGAACAGTATGGAGGTACCTTAGAAATCTATACTTAGAACTACCATATGATCCAGCAATCCCACTCCTGGGCATATATCCGGACAAAATTTTCCTTAAAAAAGACAAATGCACCCACATGTTCATTGAAGCACTATTCGCAATAGCCAAGACATAGAAACAACCCAAATGTACATATAATTGGATTAGGAAGACATAATGGAATACTACTCAGCCATAAAAAAGAATGACTTAATGCCATTTGCAGCAACATGGATGGAACTAGAGACTCTCATACTGAGAGAAGTCAGTCAGAAAGAGAAAGACAAATACCATATGATATCACTTATATCTGAATCTAAGATATAGCACAAATGAACCTTTCCACAGAAAAGAAAATCACGGACTTGGAGAATAGACTTGTGGTTGCCTGGCGGGAGGGGGAGGAAGTGGGAGGGATCAGGATGTTGGGGTTAATGGATGCAAGCTATTGCTCTTGGAATGGGTTTACAATGAGATCCTGCTGTGTAACACTGAAAACTATTTCTAGATACTTACATCACAACATGGCAGTGGGAGGAAAAATTATGTATACATGTATTTGTAATTTGATCCCCATGCTGTACAGTGAAAAAAAAAAAAGAAAGTAATGAAAAGAAAAAATCTACAACTAAGAATGCTCTAACTGGCAAGTTTATCATTCAGATATTAATGAGATAAATAGTTTTACAGAGAAGCAAAAGTTAAGAGTTCAGCACTACTAAATGAGCCTTACATGAAATGTTAAAGGGACTTCTCTAAACAGAAAAGAAAATTCCACAAATAGAAGTATGAAAATTAGGAAAAAAATCTCATTTGTAAAGGCAAAAACGCAGTAAAGGTAGTAGATCAACCACAGTAAAGGTAGTAGATCAACCACTTATAAGACTATTAAGAAGATTTAAAGAAAAAGTAGTAAAATCATCTATATCCAGAATAAGAAGTTGAGGGGTATGCAAAAAAAAAAAGTAATGTCAAAAATATTAATCATGGGAGGGGGATTAAAAATATATGTTTGTTAGAATGAATTCCAATTTAGGAGATCAACTTAGTACAATTATGTAATGGTGAAACATAATGGTAACCAAAAACCAAAAACTTATAATAAAAACACACAAAAAGAAAGGAACTCAGGGATTTCCCATTGTGGCTCAGTGTAAATGAATCCAACTAGTGTCTATGAGGATACGGATTTGATCCCTGCCCTTGCTCAGTGGGTCAGGGATCTGGCATTGCTGTGAGCAGATGTGGCCCAGATACCACATTGCTGTGGCTGTGGTGTAGGCTAGCAGCTGTAGCTCCAATTTTATCCCTAGCCTAGGAACCTCCTTATGCTACAGGTGTGGCCCTAAAAAGGCAAAAAAAAAAAAAAAAAAAGAAAGTAACTCAAACAGTACACTAAAGATAAGTAGAGCAAAAGAAGAAAGGAGCAAAAAAAGAATTATAAACATAACCAGAAAACAATTTTTCAAATGGGAACAATTTTATATTTATCAATATTAAATATAAATGGACTAAATATGCCAATGAAAAGACAGGGTGCTGAGGGGATACAAAAATAAGTCCCATATATATGATGCCTATAAGAAACTCACTTCAGTTTTAAGGCAGACATAAATGAAATTGAGGGGACAGAGAAGTTATTTGATGTATATGGAAATGAAATGAAAACTGGGATAGCATTGCTGGACAAAATAGACATTAAAACAAAGACTGTAATGAGACAAAGAAGGGCATTACATAATGGCAAAGGGATCATTCTAAAGAGAAGATATACCAATTGTAAATACATATGCACCCAACATAGGAGCACCTATATACATGAAGAAAATTCAAAAATAAAGGGAGAAATTTACAGTAGCACAGTAATAGCAGGGGACTCTATCATCACATTTTCAGCAAAGGACAGAACATAGACCAAAAAGCAATAATAGAAAAACTAGTCCTAAATGACATACTAAATCAAATGGCCTTAATAGATACATACTGACCATTCTATCCCAAAGTAGTGAATACACATTCTTTTCAAGTACACAAGAAATATTCTCCAGGATAGATCACATGTTGGCCACAAAGAAAATCTCAATAAATTAAAGAAGATTGAAATCATATCAAGCATCTATTCTAACCACAACAATATCAGACTAAAAACAAAACTCAAAAAAAAAATACAGAAAACAAAAACACATGAAATCTATATAATATACTACTGATGAACCAGGGTTCAATAAAGAAATGAGAGAGGAAATCAAAAACACTTGGAAACAAATGAAAATGAAAACACAATAATCCAAAATCTGACAGAGTAAAAGCAGTGCTAAGAGGAAAGTTTATAGTGAAAAAGCCTACCTTGAATCAAGAAAAATCACAAATAAACAGTCTAACCTTACATCTAAAGGAACTAGAAAAAGAACAAACAAAACTCAAAATTAGTAAGAAAAAATTATGAATATCAAAACAGAAAGAAATGAGACAAACTTTTTTAAAAAAGAAAAATAAATAAAACACAAAATAAACTGTTTTTTAAAAGATAATCCGAATTGATAAAGCTTTAGCTAGACATAAAGAAAAAAGAGAGAGGACCCAATCAATAAATCAGAAATGAGAAAGAAGTTAAAACTAATATCAACGCAATACAAAGGATCATGAGACATTATTATGAATAACAAAATGGAAACAAACTGGATCACTTAAAAAATAGACAAACTAGAAATGTACAAACTTCCAAGACTGAACCAGGAAGAAACAGAAAATTTTGAATAGACCAATTGCTACTAATGAAATTGAATCAGTAATAAAACAACTTCCCCAAGATAAAAGTCCAGGACCAGACGGGTTCACAAGTGATTTCTACCAAACATTTAGAGAAGAGTTAACTCCTTTAATTCTCAAACTATTCCAAAAAATTGCCAAGGGAGGAATGCTTCAGAACTCATTCTAGGAGGCCAACATCACCCTGATATCAAAACGAGACAAATATTTCACAAAAAAAGGTAAATTAAAGGTCAATGTCACTGATGAATATGATGCAAAAATCTTCAACAAAATCTAGCAAACTGAATTCAACAATACATTATAAAGTTTGTACACCATAATCAAGTGGGATTTATCCTAGGGATGCAAGGATGTTGCAATATTTACAAATCAGTCGATGTGATACACCACATTAATAAATGGAAGAATAAAAGTCATATAATCATCTCAATAGATGAAGAAAAATATTTTGACAAAATTCAACATCCATTTATAATAAAAACTCTCAGAAGAGTAGATATAGAAGAAACATACATAATAAATTAATTCAGTAATATAGGATACAAAGAGCATACAAAAATATCTCATGTTTCTATATACTAATACAAATTATCAGAGAGAAATTAAGAAAACAATCCCATTTTCAGTTGCATCAAAAAGAATAAATACCTTGGAATAAATCTAATCAAGGAGACAAAAGAATTGTACTTATAAAGGTGTAAGATATTGATGAATGAAATTGAAGATGCCACAAACAAATGGAAAAATAAACAGTGCTCATGGATTGGAAGAGTTAATGCTGTTAAAATGACCATACTACCTAGGGCAATGTACATAAGCAGTGCAATCCCTACCAAAATCCCAATGGCATTTTTCACAGAACTATACCAAATAACTCTAAAATATGTAGAGTAACACAAAAGATCCCAAATAACCAAAGAAATCTTGATAAAGAAGAACAAAGTTGGAGGTATCTATCACACTCCTTGATTTCAAACTACACTACAAAGCTACAGTATTTAAAATAACATAGTACTGGCACAAAACCAAATATATAGATCAATGGAACAGAAAAGAGAGCCCAGAAGTAAACCCACACTCAATCTATCATGAAGGAAGCAACAAGATATTTTGGATAAAATATAGCATCTTCAATAGATGGTGTTGGGAAAACTGAACAGCTACATACAAAATAATGAAATTCAATTACTTTCTCACACCATCTATAAAAATAAACTAAAAATAGATTAAAGATCTAAATATAATACCTGAAATCATAAAACTTCAGAAAAATATAAGCAGCATGTTTATGCTGTTTGACATCAGTCTTAGCAATACTTTTTTTAGATCTGTCTCCTCAGGCAAGGGAAACAACAGAAATAAACAAAAGGGACTACATCAAACTAAAAAACTTTTGCATTGCACAGTGAAGGAAATTATCAACAAACCTAAAGGCAGCCCACTGGTTTGGAAAAGATATATAGAAATGACATGTCAGATTAAGGGTTGATATACAAATATATAAAGAACTCATACAATACAGCATCAAAAAACAAAAAACCTAGTTAAAAAATGTACAGAGGAGCTGAATAGAAATTTTTCCAAAAAAGACACAGATGGCGATCAAACACAAAAAGGCACTCAATATCACTAATTATCAGGGAAATGCAAGTCAAAATCACTGTTTGACTGTCTGTCTGATACCACCTCATATCTGCTAGAATGGCTTTCATCAAAAATACAACTTCAAGTGTTGGGAAGACAGTGGATAGAAGAAAACCATCCTACACTGTTGGTGGGATTGTAAATTGGTGCAGCCACTATGGAAAACAGTAGGTTTTTTAAAAACCTAAAAATAGAAATACCATATGATCTAATAATTTAATTTCTGGATATTTACACAAAAAAACCCCAAAAACAATAATTCAAAAATATATATGCACCTCAGTGTTCACAGAAAAATTGTTATCAATAGCCAAGATATCGAAGCAACCTACAATAAGTGTCCATTGAAAGATGAATGGATAAAAAATAAGTGCTGTGTGTGTGTGTGTATATATATATATATATATATATATATATATATATATATATATGGAATATTACTCAGTCATAAGCAAAAATGAAATCTTGTCATTTGTAACAACATGGATGGATTTAGAGGATAAGTGAAAAAAGACAGAGAAATACAAATGCCAAAACAAAATGAAAAAAAGACTCGTAGACAAGAGAACAAATGGGCGGTTGTTGGAGGGAAGGTGTTAGGGGTTGGATAAAATAAGTGTGGGAGACTAATAGGTACAAACCTCCAGTGGCAAAACAAATAAGTCACAAGGATATAGTGTACAGCACAAAGAATATGGTCAATAGTATTATAATAACGTTGGAGCGAGATGGTTACTTGACTTATCATGGTGATCATTTCACAATGTATACAAAAGGCAAATCACTCTGCTATGCACCTGAAACTACCATAATATTTCAACTATATTTAAATTAAAAAAAAGTAAGTACATATTTTAATGTTTGCTGTAGAGGGGCTTCCACTTTTTACTGACTAATTTTTTAAGCGACAGCTGAACTCTAACCAGTAAAACTGCACAGACTAGAAAAACAACACAAGAATTCTTGAGTCAGCCCTTTCCCTCAAGCCAGTATGTGCCTTCACAATTTACTTTCTATGGACTTTCCTGGGCAAGAAGTTTCCAGGTTTCTCTTAGAAACTCTTTGAGGGGTTTAAATATTTCTTAAGGTATGATTCAATTCTTTATGACTAAATGAGGCTTTGCTTCAGACAAAATTCATGCAATTTCCTTTTGTTGCATTATCTTTGGATGGAAGAAACCAGCCAGATTTTTATAAGAACACATCTTTATATTGAGGTTGGCTGTTACCAGATATTTTCCTCATCCCCTTCCCTTGCAATACTTAATTTTATCTCATTTTAAGAGTGCCAATTTAGATAGTACCCGAGTAAGGTGAAGTGAGAAGTGTCCTTGAAAGAGATTTCTACCACTAAAGACATGGTCTGTTTTCACCTCCAGAGAACCCCTAATGTGCATTTCAGTTCAGGTAAGGTTTGAAGAGGAATCAGTGTGGTGGCTTAAATTGGAAACAATAATACAGCCTAGTTTTCAATCTACTGGCCATGAAACTGTGGGAAAGCTCCTAAGGTCTATACCTCCATTTCCTTGAAACAAAGTTGCTCTATCTGGTTCATTACATTTCAGTGTAACATTTTATGAACACTTCCAAAATGTATTGGTTAGTTATTTTCAACACTTAAATTTCTTAGAGTAGTGGGTTCACAGCAAAATTAAAAGGGAGGTACAGAGGGCCCATATACATGCATCACTCCCCCCATTATCAGCATTCCCACCAGGGGGGTACTTTTGTTACAGCTGATGAATCTACATTGACACATCACCATCATTCAAGTTCATAGGTTATTTTAGGCTTCACTCTTAGTGCTGTACATCTCTGAGTTTAGACAAATGTGTAATGACATATATCCACCATTGAGTATCATACAGAGCATTTTTCACTTCCTTAAAAATACTTTAAGCTTCACTTCTCCATCCCTTTTCCACTTTCTCCACCTCCCTGGCAATCAGTGATCTTTTACTGTCTCCACAGTTTTGCCTTTTTTCAGAGTGTCATATAGCCCGCTTTCAGATTTTTGAGTTCACATTAGCAATTTAAAAGCTCTGACAAGACCTATAATAATAAAATCTGTTTAATCTTACTTAACATAACATCTTTCTTTTTGTTTCTCAGTATTTTTAATCTTTGCTAAACTTGTAAATACTGACATTACAAACCTAACCTGAGCTAAAGAAAGAAAAGGTACTTTGTCAGGTAGTGTGGCTCTGAATCCTATATTACTTCAATGTCAAACAAGAAGATTATTTGTTCAGTTATATTATGGAAAACTCATTTTAAAGATGTATTTCGCTAGACTTTAGGGAAGACTTAAAATTGCAATATTCTTTTAAATTGTGTTGATATAATTCTAAAAAGTCATTACATTTGGTGTCTCCTTAAATGTTAAAAAATATTTTATCAGTGGTAAAACTGACATTATTAATATAATTGCTAAGTGTTCAAATTATTTTATATTCTACCTTCTCCAAAAAAAAAAGGAGCATTCTAAAAAAGATTAGTACCATGGAGCTACTTACATTCTATTACGTAGTAACCCAATTAACCAACAATAACTAAGAGTTGCTTACTTTGGTCAGGATTCTGTGATTTTCTCATATTCTAGAGATGAAAGTGAAATGCAGTGTAGAGTCTGTAATGTTTAAAAGACATTATCAAGGCATCTTCCAGAACCTTCCAGAGTGACTGTCTATAGCAGTCTAATGCTTACCATCCCTCTTAATCCTGTGTTTACAAGGCAGTCTGAGTTTTCTTTCTATGAAAAAGAAGAAGAAACTCTTGATTTTCCCTGGAGCCATGACTACAATTTGAAGAACATTGGGAGAACAAAGCTGAGAGAAGAAAAAAAAATTCAGTTTAAGTCATAGTCAGTGGTTAGTAAGAGAAAGAATACCTAAAAGGTGACTGGAGCTAAGAACAGGAGCCTACCAAATCTGGACACTCCTTGAAACATCTGTCTCATTTTTTTGAATGAGAAGACTGAATTATGATAGTTCATATTGAAGCTTAACTAAATTATTTTCTAGTCCCAAATTTGTTTTCAATATTGTAAAAATTACTTAAATTTGAACACCACTTATCTTTGATAGTACAGGTGGGAGAAGAGCACACTGCAAGGCCCTGAGCATAAAAGATGATGTTAAGGAGTTCTCACCATGGTTCAGTTGGTTAAGACCCAGGTACAATGTCCATGAGGATGCAGGTTTGATCCTTGGCCTTGCTCAGTGGGTTAATGACCAGGAGTTGCCATAAGCTGTGGCATAGGCTGCAATGCAGCTCAGATCTCATGTTGCTGTGGCTGTGGCAAAGGCTAGCAGCTGTACCTCCAACTTGAACCCTAGCCCAGGAACTTCCATATGCCACAGATGTGGCTGTAAAAAGAAAGAAACAAAAAAGAGAATGTTAAGAGATGCCATGAAGTCAGGGATCCTGGGTAGATCTGTCTGCCCACCATATCCAGGGTAGTGACAAATGCAAGATAACCAGCAGTTCACAATGATGGATCCTATTTTGGCCGAATAATATGTTTTAGAGCCATTGTTTATTCATTCAATTATTCATGTTTCTATTTTCCATTATTTTAATAAAAATTTATACCTGTAATATATCAAGCACATACATAGGGCCCAGAGATATGGCGATTAAAAAAATAACTGTAATAGGAGTTCTCTTGTGGTTCAGTGGGTTTGGATCTGGTGTTGTCACTGCAGCAGCTTGAGTAACTGCTATGGCATGGGTTTGATCCCTGGCCCTGGAACTTCCACATTCTGTGGATGCAGCCTAAAAGAAAAAAAAATTATTAAAAAATAAGTAACTGTAGTAATAATCAATAGTGACTCATTGGGGACAAATGTGCCATGCTAATACATAAAAATAAGAAAAAACTGGAAGAATGATGAGAGGGTACTTGGGAACTCTCTATACTTTCTGCTCAATTTTTCTGTAAGCCTATTACTGCTCTATCTTAGTCAACCCAGGTTGCCATAGACTGGGTGGCTTAAACAAAAGAAATTTATCTTTTGTAATTCTAGAGGCTGGGAAATCTAAGATCAAGGTGCTAACAATGTAAGTTTCATTCTGAAGTCTCTTCTCTTGGTTTGTAGGTGGCTCTCATCTCACTGTGTATTCACATGACCTCTTGTGTGTGTATGTGTCTGTGTCTGCCTGTGTGTGTGGAGAGAGAGAGAGCAAGCTTCCTCACATGTCATCTTATGAGGGCAGTAATTCCATTATGAGGGCCCCACCCACATGAACTAGTCTAACCCTAATAATCTCCCAAACACCTCATTTCCAAATACCCGCACATGGAGAGTTAGGGCTTCAACCTATAAATTTGGAGGGGATATGTTTAGTACATAGCATGTTATAATTATAAAGTCTACTTGAAAATAAATGAAAATTTAAAATATGACTATCTAGCAGAATACAGATAATAATAACAATGGATATTATAAATAGATAATAATAGCAATAGGTACTTTAATGGAGATTTACAAAAGGTATAGGATTTCAGAGAAGAGATATCTAATTCTGGAAAAGGTCGTAACTGTATGATTCTTGAAGGAAGCTAGAATTACCCAGACAAAGAATGTGGGGATGTTAATGGTGGCAATAGTAAGTGAAGGAGAAGAAAGGAGAGTGGGGAAGGAAGCTATTCCAGAAAGAGAGAATAGTAATTAAAACGGTATAGAGCAATTGTGTGTTTGCCGAGATGTCCAGGCTTAAACCCAAGCTCTGATTCAGAGCTGTACATATGTGTAATACCAGAGTATGAGGATTTTGGATTGAACAAGAGTCTAAATTTTGCATAGGTGTCAGAAATAATAACTAGGTTGAAGAGACAGAATGATGTAAGCCCCTAACTCAGCCCTCCTGCCCTAAGGTCTGAACTCAGTGAATAGCAAGAGGTTCAATAATAAGCAAAAAGGACTGCATTCAAGAGTGTCTTTATGACATATAGGGAAGTAATAAACTCTGCTTTGGACCTTGGGACATAGTTGTCACTAGAGGAAGAGAGGGCCATGCTCCCACTTTGGGACAGAGCTAGAGAGACTTGAGCACAGATAAAACCGTAAGGAAGTCTGGGGTTCTTTGACAACTGAGGACTTGGTTTAAAATTTGGGCTCCCTTTATGTGACTTAGCCACTGGCTGGAGAAAAGAAATATAGTAAAATATTTATGAGCATGAATGAAACACCAAAGTAATATTCGAGGATTATTTTGTAAGGAAGAAGACCTTAGTATATGGATGGGAATGAGAGCCTAAGAAGTTTAATTTCATTGTATTAGTATTCACTAATGGATGCAAATGAAGTTACCTGGATCAACAAAGTAAAGGACTTTTACTAAATATTTGGTTTTCTCAAGAGGCACCCATGTTAATCCCAGAGGGACATGGTTCATCATTTTTTGTAGTCTAACAACAAATCTTTCTGACCTTTGACCATGAACTACCCATCACTTAGTCATCTGATCAATGCTTGATACTTAGCTTACTAAAAAAGTTGACAGAATGCTGCAACTTTTTTGGGTTCAGGAGGATTCCATACGGTTTTTTTTTTTTTTTTTTTTTTTTTATGTGCAGTGCATTACTTTCTTAATGAAGAAAATTAAAGTGATCTGGCATAATATGATTCTCCTAATGTGCTTAGGGCCTTAAGTTCTTAATGATTTGTTTTAATGCCATTCCCAAGATGGAAATTAAGGTTAGCATTCTAAATTACTGCCATCACTATACTACTTTTTTTTCATCTCCAAAGTCAGATTTTTGTCCTTTTTCAAAATTTCTCTAGAAATGCCTTCTACCTTCCATGGTTCTCAAAGTAATAGCCAACTCCTCAGCAGTAAAATCACATATTCACATACTCCAAGGCCTGTGTTTTCTTTTAAAAGTATCTCATATCTTCCCTTTGTTATTTACTGAATTTGTCCTTGCTTCACAATTAACTTCTATCTAGTTATCAGAATACACTGGATTTTTCCATAATAATTGGCTTAAATAATATAACTGACAGCTGTTTCCTGTCTTAATGCTTTATCATTAATATTCATTCTCTATCAAAAGGCAAGTAACAATTCAAATTTTCCTCATCATGCTTATCTGAGAACTACTGTCTTGTTCCTGTTACACATCCCATGAATTATATAACCTTTTTTCTCTGTGATTTCTCCTGAATTTTCCTCTTTTTCAAGATTTTCTATTGTGCTTCTCCCTGCTTCACTTTTTTTGTTATTCTTCTGGTAAGTGGTTTCAGAGTCACGTTTTCACAGAATCAGAAAGTTTGAAAGAAATATCTGGGACCCTGGCTACTGAGAGTATATGTTGTACATTCATATAATTCTTTCTATTACAAATGACTTTTACCTTGTCAATGTGGTTTTAAGAACATGTGCTGGTATATTTTATTTGATGTTACTAAAATGCACCAATTATTTTATTGCAATACAAAACCCATACCTGTCTAATGTCCATGTAGACATCGCATAAGGATAGCAGAAGTAAAATTGCTTATTTCTGCTATTTTTGTAGAGTCAACATAAAATTCTGGGAGAAAGTCTGCCAGTTTGACCAAAGAAGGAATCATGGCCTGTAGTTATTAAACTCTGGGGCAAAGAATCTTCTAGACTCAGGACCTTCCTCTGAGGTAGAATTGGTATTAGACTATGCTTGAAAGGAGACAAAAATGAAAGAAAGAATTTCCACCAAAAAACTCAAAATGAACTTGGAAAAGCATTTCCTCAGGCCTGAAATAACTGCACTGTATTCATTCAGGTCCTGCACTTCCTGCCTACTTAATACTCATTCAGCCGTGAGTAGGAATGGGGGCAGAATATTAATGGGTGTGAACATTTGAATGAGGTTCCTTAGCCTTCCTCTGGTTCCTTTCTCAGTAATGGCATCTGTGTGTCCAAGAATGAACTGTATGACCATCATGCCATAACTACCAAATATGTTACATATTTTGCCAATTTTCTTCTGAATATGATCTCTTAGGAATATTGAACCTTCCTAATATTTGTGGATCACAGAGAATGTAATTTAGGATTATAAAAAATACTGTTGGCATATCTTATTCAATCATTTATTTTAAATACATTTATTGAGTGCGTACTACGTGTTAGGACATTGTGCTAGGTTCTGAGGATTAAAAAAAAAATGAACAATTCAAACATTCTTTGAATACGTGGAACAAAGAGTCTAATGCAAGAACCAAGCAATAAAGAGATGAACAGCAAATAAAGCTGTAGAAGAAACAAACAAGGTGCAGTGATTTAGAAGAGCAAATTTTTTTTTTTTTTTTTGTCTTTTTGCTATTTCTTGGGCCGCTGTAGCCACAGGCCTACGCCAGAGCCACAGCAACGCGGGATCCGAGCTGCGTCTGCAACCTACACCACAGCTCACGGCAACGCCGGATCGTTAACCCACTGAGCAAGGGCAGGGACCGAACTCGCAACCTCATGGTTCCTAGTCGGATTCGTTAACCACTGCGCCACGACGGGAACTCCCCTAGAAGAGCAAATTTTTTAATAAGAAAGTCAAAGAAAGTTCAATCTTGATGAACATGCAAACGGAATGATGAAGTGGGAAGGATAGAATAAAAAAGTTAAAAAGACTCTGAGGGGAGAAAGATATTAGTATGCACTAAAACTAGATGCTTTATCTGCAATTTTAGAGAACTCATTTGTATGTATATATTGTCAAAGAAAAATTGGAGCCAGATAGGCAAGGATGATTTATTCCAGACTATTGCAATAGGGGAGAGAGATTGAACTCAATGCATTGAAACAAAAGGTGAGGGAGCTTTTTAGCTCTGGGGGTGAGCTGGTGAGAAGGCACTGGGGAACATTGGGCAGAAGGTTGGTCTATGTAATCAGGCCATCTGTGTTTGCTAATTTGTGCTCCTTAGGCTCTCACCCTCCCATGGAGATGCGGAGCTAGAGGCATGATTCTTCTTGATGATTACATTTCCAAAGGATGACTCTCAGGTCCTTGAGAAAGATTCCTTAGTTATGAAACTGGCAAGAGTCTGGGAGAAGATTTCTATCTCATAGAGGCAGAGAAGGAATTTACAAGTTTTCTGATAGTTGAAAGTTTTCTAAAGTAAATGTTTCAGGAAAAGAGGGGTCAGGGACCTATAGTCAGGAAGAAATTGAGTATATAAAGTTTAGTCAAGCAGAGGGGAATGATAAGACTGCTTTGTTAAGTATGAGAGAGAGAAGGAGGGAGGGAGAAGGGGTAGAGTAAGAAACAGAGAGACTTAGGGAGACAAGGAAAGAGGGGTAAAGATAGAGAAAAGGGTGGAAGAAGCAGGAGTTTGAGAAAGTATATGTGATAAGTTGAAAGGGATGGAACTAAGAAGGGATACAGGGAAGGAAAGAGAAAGAAAAATTTTTGAGAGTGGTGGGGGGAATAAAGCATTAAGAGAGAAAAGAGAGAATTGAGAAAGGGAGTTTGATCAAAATGGTGAGAGAAGTGTGAAATTCACTTCTCTGCTTCATAGTCACTCTGATATTAATGACTATGTAGGACTCTGTCACTGCTAAAAACCAGAAGTGAAACCAGAGGCAGTGTGAGGTTTTGTGGGGTCTTAAGCTTATGAAATCTGCAGAGGTAGTGGTAGTGGTGCTATTATTTAAAAAAAGGGTGAAAAGTTATTAAGACAAAACTAGGAATTGATCCTTGACAGGGCCCCATGCCAACAAAAGGCTTAGAATTCTAAATTTCCCTTAGTTTCATGGCTAATATCCTTCTGCCTCTAATAATTAGCCTTCCCCATCCAATATTTTGCCTTTAGAGAAATGATTTCCCCAACATATCACACCAATGTTTTTGATGACATAAGTGCCCATGACTCTTTATAGAATCTTCAAAGAAAGGAAGATAGTTAGAAATGTGTTTGCATCATTTGGTTTTCTGGTTCACTTCATTAATCTATCCGTATACTTTCATCACCAGTTATTATTTTAGGGGAAGAATATATATATTCGTGTGTGTGTGTGTGTGTGTAGAGAGAGAGAGCACCATGAATTATTTCTCTCAGCTTCTTTACAAATTATGTGCCCAATTATTCCTTCTCACCTTCTTGTTCTGATATATAATGTTATTATCCTTCTGTTTTATTAAGCATATAATGGTGATTCATATTGACTGGTTACTGCCCTGTGTCTGTTAGCCCGCCATAGTTCTCTGAAAGTGTATTTGCTTTGATGCTGCTCTTGAGTATTTACAACTTATTTCAAAACTACCTTGGTCTTTGGGGCTTGCTTCTTATGTTCTTTTATCACAGTGAATATAGTTATGTCAAAAGACATAGAATTTGCTTACAAAGTATGAGAGTTATACGTAATCCTGGATACCATTAGGTTCACCGATTTTAAATTGTAAATTCCTTAAGGATGTTTCCAGAATTCCACAAACTTTTCTTTACATGGATATCATGTAAATACTATATTTTAGAGGGTGTAACTATAAATATCCTCCTCTCTGTGTAGGACTATACATCAAATTTGAATAAATTGGGGACCAACAATACATAAGCATTTGCTTCAAGGTTAACTCCCTTCAGGGCACAATTTCCTGTCATATCTCTAATTGATGAATATGCTAAGATTTCAGAGAGGTCAGTTTTTTAAAGTTCACCATTCGCCACTGTGTATATGTAAACTGGGATTTTTCTCAAAATATAGAACCAAAATTAATCTTTAAATGGGTCTGGCAGGACAGACTTATTATTGTCACTGGTTGATTTCATAATAAGCAAATATTGTATCTTTGAACACATGAAATGAACGATTTATTGGAGTTGTAGTTATGATTTTATTTAGAGATGGAAAAATGACTATGGTACTAGACAATTGGAAAATCAATTTATTTTTATTTTTATTTTATTTTATTCTTTTTTTTGCCCAGTGATATACTTCAAGTGACATGGCTAATGGTACAGAATCAGTATATTCTAGCATTTAAAGCCTGGCCTTGGATCTAGATAAACAGATCTGACTTTGAATTATGCTATATATAAATTTTTGATGTGCAAATTTCTTAACTACATTTTATTAAACTCAGGGTCCTCTTCTATCCAATAAATATATTATTCTGGCTGCCTACTAGGTCTAAAACCATCTAGTATACAAAAAGGATTCCTACACTTGATTTAATGATTTAAATGGGGAAAACAGACAAAAATTCATTTTTTGAAGCAGTGAGTAAAAATAATGTGATATGATAGAATGTCACTAGTTAACTTTAGGTTGGATGGTCAGGGGAGATTTCTCTGAGAAGAAGACATTTGAGCTGATATCCAAAAGATAGGAAGGATTCATCCATGAAAAGTAAGGTGGGAATAAACATTCCAAACAAACAAAACAGTTGGTAGAGAGACTCAAGACTAGGGTGAGCCTAGTGTGTCTAAAGAAGAGAAAAAAATGCCAGTGTAGGTCAAACTTAGTATGTGAAAAAGCAAATGCAACAGAATTGGTGAGGGAGTTTCACAAACCAAGGGAAGTAATTTGGATTATTATAAGTAGCATGAAAAGCCATTAGAGTGATGTTATTTAACTTTGTTTACAAAATAAATCTCATTGGTGGATATATGAAGCATCATACATTGGATTTAAATATTTGTTTTGGGTTTTGGTTTTCGTTCCCTCATTTAGCATCCCATTTCTCAGTATAACATCAACGGGATTTCCTTTTGGGAAATTCTTCTTCGGTGGACGTATTTGAGTGGGCTCAGACCTTCCCTACTTACCTAGGAGATGACCTACCATAAATCGAGCATATGCATCTGATCTGCAGTTTAATATAAAGCAGACTGATGATGAATTTGAGAATGTTTGGTATCTGTTCATATTGAATAGACAATTCCCATAGTTTCTACATTCTGGCCCTATTCATAGCTTTTACCTATTTTCCAAAATCTGCATCTCCATCCTTCCCATTGCGTATATCAGGTCCTAGTATATTTCCAATGCATTCTCTTTAGCCAGAGACAGTTCAGGTTGCTTGCAGCCTTAACTAATACAGCACCCAAATTCCCTACTTATCGTAGGCCCTCAGTAAATGCTATGATTGATGGTAGAACTGAACTTGAATGCAGACATCCTAACTTTCAATCTCTATCAAACTAGCTTCTATACGTCTTTTTAGGTAGTTTCTGCTTGGCTATCAGGGGTTAGTTTTCTCTACCTATAGGATATAGGACCATTTGGGCTGAATTATCTCTGTAGGTTACTGTGACAACAAGTTTGCCAACTGTTTCACTTCCCAAAGAAATATTAAGCTTTTTGATTCTAAAATTTCAGTAGGCAATTTGTTTGCGTATTTTCTCAGGATGGATATAAACAAACACATGGAATAATTCATGTTCAAGTCTTTGTTAAACATTTCTTTAATCAAAGTGAGTGTTTTAGTTTGAGTGGGAGAAGAGTGTGAATGAGTGCAAATTCATAGTTTTTTATTATTAAAATTGTTTTAAAGTAACAAAGATTAAAGCATCCTAAATTCATTCATCCTAAGAAACATGATTAAATGAGCATTTATGGCGTGGATGGGCAGCTGCAAGACAAAGTACACTCCATTATTGATGCTGTCAATCAGATCATACTATAATTCTGTACTGTAAGAATCTGTTTACTACTTGAAAGTACTCCCTGAGTTTCAATGTCCTGCAATGATGAAACAGGGCTTTCAACAAGAAAGAAACAGAAGGGGAACAGATGTTTGGAGGACTTGGCAGGTAAACAAACCCTATTCTCAGTCTGAATTGAGAGTCCTCTGTTGAATTGCATCTTTGAGAAGAGATCTTTTGATGGGAATGAAGCCAGAGTGATCTGGCTCTTCCTGTTAAACTCTGCAATGCAGTGCTGCCTCTGCCTTTTCCATTTCTGTGTCCTATGCCCGAGTTACCTTTCCCAACCTATTCCTAGGTCACAATGGTAAAGCCAACACCCAAAGGTATCTTGGTTGTTTGACTAAGTCTTAAGTCTGATGCTGTATCACTTTATTCCTCCAGAGCTCAAGGACAGTGCACACATCTAAAAAGGTAAAGGTAACTGCCAAAATTGTTTCCAGCTGTGTGTGCAAACTCCAGTGTGTGTGTGTTTGTGTGTGTGTGTGTGTGTGTGTGTGTGTGGTTGCACAGGTGTCTCATTAATGCTTAAATACAGGGATTGACAGAAACAGTTATGGTCCCCCTTAGATTTGTAGGCATCCTTCACTGATAGCATGTTAGATTGGAGCTGGGAGACCCAAATTCTGCTTCTGGCTCTCAAGTTAATGAGGCATGTGACCTCAAACAAATTACTCAACCTCAATGGCTTTTTCTTCGTTTAAATGATGGGAATAGGCTTTGTGACCTTTGAGAATGGTGACAGTTATGTTTCAAACCCAAGCTGGAATAACTGAGATGTGATGGGATGTTACTGGGTGTAAGAAATATATATTTGCCCACTAAAATATTGACATATTTGGAGTTCCACAGGTACCATGTTTGAAATCAGAAAAACGATTTGAAATCAGGAAACATTCAGGAGAACATTTGAAATCAGGAGTCTCAAAAAATTAGAGATGTGGTCTAACCCTATTAATAGTATCACCCGCTAGTAAGTACTAAAATTCTAGTATCTTGAAATTCAAAATGTTTTGGTGAAATAATAGTATATTTTACTTTTTTCTTCATTTTTTTTGAATCTGGTTTATTGCAGTGTAAATGACACACAATAAAATTCACTCTTTTTCGTTCAGTTCTGTGAGTTTTGACAAGTACGTATAAGTAGTAAAAATACCACCACAAGAAAGATGCAAAAATGTTTTCATCACTCCAAAAAGCTCCCTCAAGCTCCTTGGTAATGCATCTCATCCTCTCATCCTCAGTCCCTGGAAACCATTGATTCATTTTCCATATCTATAGTTTCACCTTTTCCAAATGTCATATAAATGGAATCCTGCACTATACAGCATTTTCATTTACATAGTAAAACTGATATTCGTCTATGACATAATGTCAGTAGTTTGCTTTCTTATATTATTGAATAGGCATGTGATAGGCAGAAAATGACCCTCACTGCTCCCTCCCCCCCCCCAAATTTCCACACTCTAATTCCTGGAACTTGTGAATATTTTATTTTATATGACATAACAGATTAAGATTGCAAACCTCGAGATGGAGAGATTATCCTAAATTATCTGGGTGGGCTGTATCAAATCATCTAAATCTTTAAAGAGGAAGAAGCTTTCCCAGCTATGGAGATGAGAAGAAAGAAGGAGAGATTAGAAGCATGAGAGAGACTCAACCTACCATTGTTGGCTTTGAGAATAGAAGAGAAAAGAACCACAAGTCAAAGAACGTTATTGGCCATCCCTACGTCTCTATTCTTCTGAAATTTATGTGGAAGCCATGATTTTCCAGTTACACATTGCATTATGTTAAATTTGAATTCATCTATGTCTCTTGACTTGCTTTACATGTTTCTTAGCCTCTGTCTGTTGGGCAATTAATACCTTCTAATCATTCCTAATAAATACAGTAGGTAAGTTAACACTTACTATAAGGAATTTTAAATTATTAACTAAAGGAATAAGCAAGTGTTCAATACTAAGGTTGTTTCTGCCATTCCCTGACCACGTGAATGTGGCAAGTAGCTGAACTTTTTCAGTTTTTGATATGCCAAAGGTGAAAAACAGTAAGAATTGTTTTGAGGATTAAATAAAATGTATTTTTAAGTGTTTGTTTGGAACACTGCCTGGATTAGAGAAAGCATTGAAAATATGATGGTTTTATTTTTATAAAAATTTTGATAACATGAATACTTCCAAATGTAGTTTTTTATGACCTCATATTTTCCAATGTTAAGCTCTCTTTTGTGATACTCGCCTACTAGTTAAATACCACATGACCAATAATGCCAGGCAGAATCTCATCAATAATCAAGCTTTTGCCCTTTGAAGCTTATATCTCAAACAGACTGTTGACTATAGTTGTAGAAATATATGAGCTTTAGTTCCAGCTAAATAAGTGGCATATTCTGCTGCTGATAGTTGTAAATCCTATCACTTTGGGCATGCCATTTAACCTCTTTGAATTTGGCAAAATAATCTCTAACTCTCAAAGTTATTGTGAGACTTCTACCAAGACGAACATGGTACACACTTCGCAAATATTTATTTTCTCCTCCAAAGAAGAAACTTGGAGGTTTAAACAATATGATACATGTTTACAAATAAATCAATAACATAAATAGAAATATGTGAATAATTTGGTATTCACACTGTGCACCTTTTTCCAAGTGCTAATTTCCAATGCAAAGTTCTGACTCAACTTTTGTGTCCTAAGATATAGGGAAATTAAAGGACTATTTTCCCTTGTATCTATGAGACTTTTTCAGGGTAGAAGTGCTTTAAATCCTTGTTGTTGCAGTTGTGAATCAAATTAGTCCAGTTGTAGCCTGGTATTAATTCAGTGAACCTTGAAAGGATGTGGGAATCCTGGTGGGATGAAGGGACAGGTACCTGTTTCAACTCAGTTGCCTCTTGTATGGCTGCAGCATATGTGTATTACTTGCTGATGGCCTTTTGATGTGACTCACTGCACAGATGTCTGAGAGAATGGCCATGCAAGCTACCTCTTTCTTTCTTCTTGTTTTGATATATTTAGTTCTACAAAGGCTGGAGGGAGGTTTTGGCTGCACTGCATTAGTGAGGCTCTGAAAGTTAGCCCATACTTTGTGTGGCAGACAAAAGTCTGACTTAAATTAGCAGACTGGGAGCCTTTGAAAGTTAGTAACTGCTAACACAGCTAGCTGCTCTTGTACTGTGTATGAATTAATACAATATTTCATCTCTAACATAAACCCACTTTTATGTGAATAAAGACAGCAGAAGAGGGAGGAGGCAAATAAAATTGTGCCCGTGGAAAATATCTCTTTAAAAAAAAAAAAAGGCAACCTTTTTTTAGAGTTAAGTCCATTGAAATTTCAACCTCAAATATTCAAATTTCAAACTATATTTCATAGAATTCTCATGGGCTACCTCAACCTTATTTCACCTAGGATAGCCCTACTTTTATCTGTTTTACATATTTTACTTCAAATGATAGTATGAAAAGATTTTACTAATAAAATAGAGTTTTAGAACATGTTTTTCCCCCTTTTTAAAATTGAAGTATAGTTGATATACAGTATTATGTTAGTTTCAGGCATACAGCACAGTGATTCATTTCTATATGTATATGTATGTGTACCTTCTATAATAGGTAAATGGTAGGTGACAGATCCATTTTAAACTTTAAATCTAGTCTGTCACCTTTGCCCTTAAGTCATAAGTTATACTGCATACTTGTGAATCATACCCTGGAAAGAGAATTGGATACTTTGAAGTGGAGAGTCATAGTTTTTACTCTAATATATATAAATTAGAAATTAGAAAAGGATAAAATTTAAAAAAAATACATGAACTTCTAGAACTTTCTTGCTGATCTCCGAGGGGCATCTTGTACAACTTGAGGAGTGACATGTTTTGATGAGATGATCTAAACCAGTAAACAATCCAACCAGTACTTGCTAAGTCTCTCTCATTAAATTAACCATTCCATCTTATTATTATTAAAACCTAGGCTTTATGAATATAATTTTTTCAGGTGATAAAGATAGCTTACACTCGTTTAGGGGAAAAAAAATACAGTTGGCCAGCCAGAAAGTTTTCAGAAATAAGAGAAACAAGGAACATGTTTAGGATGTAAATGTTGTCCTGTGAAAAGTTACACACTGTAAGTATGTCACATACATCAGACCAAGAGTATGTCTCTGCTGATCTGTCTCTGATTGTGTTGCCACTGGTTGTTTGCAGATTATTTGAATATCATAAAGTATTCTTTTTAATCTTTGCCATCCTTTTCTACTGAGGTTCATAAATTCAGATTTCTAATGCGATGTAACATGACATACTGAAAAAGCAATAGACTATGTACTGCATTTTGTGATGATCGTGAAGAAATGCCGAATTCAGATAAGTCATTTTAGGGAAACCACTTTATCTTTTTCAATACCAATTTCTTTATCTGTAAAATAAAATCAATGAACATAGAAGTACTCAATTACTTCTCGAGAAAGGAATAGAAGAAAGGTGGAAGGGAGGAATTAGAATAAGTGGTTAGGTTTCTTTATTGTGATTCTCTGATTTCTAAAATTTGGTTTTGTGTTTCAAGTGGGAAGATTTGGAGACTTAGTGATCAGCTTTTTGCTCACCACAATCATGGCTCTTCCTGCATTCAAGTATAGAATTCCATGCTACAGTCTTATGGTAGGACTTAACAAGATTAAAAGCCAGTTCTCACTGGTCACAATGTTTAAATTTCTCATGACATTCCCCACCTGAGTCTGTCTATCCACATTACAAGGACCTCTTTAAACAAGACCAGTCTCCTGTCCATACAAAGTACCATCAAGCTGACTGATAAAATGGATAGGATTTCTAGTTCATATTCATTGGCTCCCCTTACATTCTCCTAGTTCTCAATTTGCATTAGGGAAAGGATTTATTACGACACCAATTTTATTTAAAATCTTGAATTTGAAAAGCAACTTTCTTTAAAATAGGAGTAGAGATCGAAAATGCTTGAAGGTGTTTCTAAGAGTATGCAGGCTCTCTTCCTGACAATCTAAGAATGGGTTGCCTTAAAGACGAGGATAGCAATGACTGACAGATTTCAATTGCTTTTAATATTTGCATGTGCAACTTGAGGAATTTGAAATGTCCTTAAAAATGGGGATTATCAACTTTTTCCAAAATGTAATGAACCCTTTGTAGTTGCACATTAACAAGAGCCTCCTTCACAAAATATCATATATAATGTATTTTTGACTAAATTTATTCTCCCATAAGTTGTCTAAACTTCTTCATTGGGACTTTTGGATCTTTCCTAAGTTGTATCAATGATTTTAAATCTGTAAATAGGAACCTAGAGTCCCCCTTGTTAAATATACATCTGGCTATCTTGTGTGCAAAAAGCATCCTCTTGAAATGATTCAATTTCCTAGTTTAGTAGTTATGTTTCCAGATATAATTATGTATTAGCCCAGGATATGAATCCTCTCACTTGTAATTATGTGTTCTTGTTAGGAAACTGGCTGTGCAATAGGAAATCAGTGATTAAACTTCCATTCGGCATAGTTTCTTCATCAGTCCTTGGAACAGGTGTCAGGATTATTCTCTGTTGGTATTTTGCTTGGTACCTGGACTATTAATCAGTTTGTATGAAAAGTTGGGATGATATATTGTCTCTGCCTTAAATCCTTTATATTTTGTGGGTTGTCATGGCATTTAATGTAATGGATAACTCCCTTTGGGTCATTAAAAGCAAGAAGGTCAGATTTTCTATTTTTCCTGACACAGCAGAGCTCTGATTAAATGTAAAGGCACAAGGTGATTTCTTCCATTCTGAAACCTTTGGGATGAGAGTAATGTAAGGATTTATTTCAAATGGAAATAGCAATAGCAATAAGCCACATGTGAGTTTATTTCACATTAGCAGATGCTAGTAAAACTATTGAAGTTTTCTCAGATTTATGATCATTGTATTTGTCTTGTAGAAAAGCGGAAATACAGGGTTTAGGGTTTTGCTGTTTATTTGTTTTGTTGTTTTTGTTTTGTTTCTATTTTTGTTTTTTGTATAAGGGAGAAGGGCTTATTTGCATCTAACCTAAATAATTTTGTAAATACTACAGAATGCCCTAACCAGAATAAAGAGCTATTATACTACACAGTACTCTATGCAAGTTAACAATTTTATCACTCTAACCCTCTTAGTCCGCTTCTCAAGTTTACCATTAACTTCAAAATATAATTCATAATCATACACTTTATTGTTTTAGTTGAAAAGTTTTCTTCCTCAAAATTTCAATTATTCAATTTCCATTTCATCATTTTCCCATTTCCTTGGACCACATTTTTCTGCCCTCTCCCCCCACCTTTTTCCCTTCTTCTCATTTTTATTTATATGATTCACAACTTAAAAATAAAAAATTTAGGCAAACTTGTTAAGATCCTATGTCACTGTTTTATTTCAAAATCAACAAAAGGAGAGGACTTGGTTGGATAGTTAAAAATAGTCTTTCTTTAAAAGATACGTTTACAGTAACATGATTGATTAGGTAATCATTACTATATGGATACAAGAAGAAAGAATATCCAGATAAAAAATATTACATACCTAATTGATAGTAAAGGAGTGACTACTTAATTTTAGAAGAAACATTATTATTATTACAGTTTATTAGAAACTACTTAAGAATATTTTCAGGGTTGTAAATTTCTTCCTAGAAGAAGGATGAGAGTTTCTCTGCTAAAGAGCACTCCCTGACGAGTCCCTGACCAGATTTGGGACAGTTTTTCTTTATCAGTTACTGCAAATAGAAGAGATTTATCTTCAAGAAGATTGTCAGATCAAACTTTATACTTACATTCCATCCGTTTTTTAAATCAGTTTTAATTAAATATAATTTACATATAATAAATGTCATATTTAAATTGTTCTTTTGTGTTTATTTTAAAACATGTTCACACTCATGAAACCGTCACCACAGTTCAAATAATATATAATGTATCACGCTCAGTGTCTTTTTGTATGTCATTTAATTTCTCTTTCTTGCTTCCTCTCTCCATCATCAGATAAGCACTGAACTGATTTCTGTAACTATAGTAAGTTTGCATTTTATATAATTCATGGAATTTTATGTAAATGGATTCAAGGAGTTTCTACTTTTTAGAATAGGGGAGTCTGACCTCTTTCATTCAACAATGTTTTGTGATCTGTCAATGTGTTGTGTGTATCAATAGTTCATTCCTTTTTATTGCAGAGTAGAATTCTATTAAATGTATGTAACACTGTTTATCCATTCACTTGTTGATAGACAATTACATAGTTTCCAGCTGATGTCTAATACCAAAATAATGCTTTCAACATCTTTGTACAAGTCTTTGCATGGACATATGTTTCACTTCTTGTGAAGAAATAGTTAGAAATTGAATTAATAGATTATGTAGTTAGTGTTTAACATGCTTATAAAGTATAATACATTTGAAGAAACTTCAAACTGCTTTGTCAGGAGATGGAAGTTGGAGGAAATAGTAAGAGGTTGGTTTAAGGGTACAAACTTTGTTATAAAATGAATAAGGTTTGAGGATCTAATATATAATATGGTGAGTATAATTTATAACACTGTATTGTATAATTGTCATTTTCTAAGAGACTAGAACTTAAAAGTGCTCACACAAAAGTAAATATGTGAGATTATGGATTGTATTGAGGAATTTTAGGGGGAAAATCTTTTCACATTGTATACTTTGGATATCTTACAATTTTATTTGTGAATTATACTGCAACAAAACTATAAAAAAAGAACACAATTTAGTTTACATTCACATCAGCATTATATAAGAGTTTAGGTTTCTCTATACACTTGCCAGCATTTGGTAGGGATGGCCATCCTTTTAAATTTTAGCTAATCTAGTAGGTGTGTAGCAATAGCTCATAGTGGTTTTAATTTGCCTTTATCTAAGGACTAAGAATGAGCATAATTTCATATACTAATTAGCCATCCATATAGCTTCTTTGGTGAAGTGTCAATTCACATTTTTTCCCATTTTTTTCTTAGTTGAGTCATTTTCTTACAATCGAGCTTTGAGAATTCTTTATATATTCTAAGTCCTTTACATAATTTTAAAATGTTTCTTTATTTTGACTTATTTTTTCATTCTCTTAAAACCATAATTCACAAAGCAAAATGCTTTAAGTTTTGATTAAATCTAATTTAGCAATTTGTTATGGATCAAGTTTTTTGATATTGTATTCAAGAAATCTTCACCTAACCCAAAGACATAAAGATTTTCTCTTATTTTCTTCAAGAAGTTTTCTAGTTTTAGGTCTATGGTCCTTGAGTGATTTTTTTCTATATTACTTGAGATAGGACTTAAAATTATGTTCCTTCTATGTCTACTTATAAACGGATATCTGATTCTTCTAACATCAGTTTTTGAAAAGACCATCCTTTTATCACTGAATTGTCTTTGTACCTTTTTGAAAATCAATTATCCATCTATATGTTTATCTGAACCCACATATTTCTGGACTGCACTTTGTTCCATTGATCTATTATCTGACACTAAAATACACTTGATAACTTGATAAATGTAACTTCTTAATAAGACTTTTAAAAATATATCATTAATCCTCCAAATTTCTTAATTTTCAAAGTTTTTTAAAGGGGCTATCCTAGGTTCTTTGCATCCATGTGAACATGTGAACTTTAGCATCAGATTGTATTTTCTTTTTTCTTTTCCTTTTTTTTTTTTTTTTTTTTTTTGTCTTTTTAGGGCCTCACCCGCGGCATATGGAGGTTCCCAGGCTAGGGGTCTAATCAGAGCTGTTGCTGCCAGCCACAGCAACAGCCACAGCAACAGCAACAGCAACACGGGATCCAAGCCACATCTGCGACCAACATCACAACTCATGGCAACGCGGGATCCTTAACCCACTGAGCGAGGCCAGGGATCGAACCCACACCCGCACCCTCATGGTTCCTAGTTGGATTTGTTTCCTCTGCACCACGATGGGAAATCCAAGAATCAGAATGTATTTTCTATGAAAAGGTTCTGCTAAAGTTGGGATTGTATTAAATTTAATGATTAATTTAGAGGAAATTGATATCAATCACTGTTTCTAACCCATGAAGATTGTATCTCTCTACATTTATTTAGGTTTTTTAAAATTTTCTCTCAGCAATGTTTTGCAGTTTTCATTGTACAGGTCTTGTACGTCTGTGCAAGATTTATTCCCATGTATTTCATGTTGTTTCAAAGTAATTTTATCTTTATTTCATATAATTCCATGTACTGAGGGTTTTGTAATTGTAATTGTACTGTTTTGTTGATGGAATATAGAATTACAATTAATTTGTATATGGTTCTTGTATTCTACAACTTGTTCAACTGACACAGTGTTTCTAGTAGTTTTTGTGTGGATTCCAATGGATTTTTTTCCATAGACGATCATGTTATCTGCAAATGAGGACACTTTTACTTCCTCCTTTCCAATTTGTGTGTCTTTATATCATGCAATATTGAATTGGCTAAATAGAATTTGCACTATAATATTGAAAAGAAGTTGTGGGGATTAACATCCTTACTTTTTCCTGATCTTAACAGGGAAAGCAGTCTTTCACTAGTAAGTGTAACATTACGTAGGTTTTTGTAGTATCCTGTATCATTTGAAGAACTTACCCTCTATTCCTAATTTGTTCAAAGTTTTGTTTTGTTTTTAATCAGGAATAATGTTGGGTTTTGTCAAATGTTTTTTCTCTGTCTAACGAAATAATCATATGCTTTTTATTTTTGTGTTTGTTAGTATAGTTAATATGGTTACATATTAATCATAAACCAAGTTTTTCCAGCTATAGTGATATATAATTGACATATAACATTATATAAATTTAAGGTGTACAGTGTTGATTCGATACATTTATATATGGCAAAATGATTCCCACTGTAGCCTTATCTAACACCTCTATCACATCACATAATTTCCATTTCTTTTTTTTATGATGATAATTTGTAAGATCTACTCTTTTAGTGACTTTAAAGTATACAGTACTGAATCATTAACTGTAATCATAATACCGTGTGTTATATCTTCAGAACTTATTAACTTTCCAATGGGTAGTTTATACACTTTGACCAAGATCTCTGCATTTCCCCCAAACTTCTAGCCTCTGGTAATTACCTTTCTATTTTCTGTTTCTATGAATTTGGCTTTTTTTTATATTCATATATTGACATCTTAGGTTGTTTCCATGGCCATGGCTATTGTAAACAATGCTGCAGTGAACATGAAAGTGCAGATACCTCTACAAGATTGTGATTTCACTTCTTTTGAATGTGTATCCAGAAGTAGGATTGCCTGAACATATGGTAGTTCTATTTTTAATTTTTTAGGAATTTCCATGTTGTTTTCCACACTGGAAATTTGCATTTCCAACAGTGCACAAGTTTCCCTTTTTTTTCTATATCTTTGCCACATTTATCTTCTGATGATACCCATCCAAATAAATGTGAGTTGATTGCATTTCCCTGAAGATTAGTGAGGTTGAGTACATTTTCATGTAACTGTTGGCCATTTACATGCCTTCTTTGGAAAACTGTACAATTCTAATTGGATTGTTTGATTTTATTTGTTATTGAATAAGTTATTTATACATTTTTGGATATTTATAGTTATTTATACATTTTAGATATATATATCTCCAATATATGGTTTGCAAATATTTTCTTCTATTCCAAAGGCTGCATTTTCATTTAGTTGACTGTTTCCTTTTCTGTGCAGAAGTATTTCAGTTTGATGTCATCCCACTTACTGATTTTAAGGTTTGTTGCTTGCGCTTTAGCTATAGCACCCAAAAACATCATGAACAAGACTAACATCAGGGAGTTTTTCCTTTTCATCTAGAAGTTTTATGGTTTCAGATCTTATGTTTAATAAAATCTTCAATCCACGTCAAGTTAATTTTTGTGAGTGGCATAAAATAGGGATCCAATTTAATTTTTTTAAATGTTGTTATCCAGTTTTACCATCACTATGTATTGAAGAAACTATCTTTCCTCATCAAGTATTCTGTGCTCCTTTGTCAGTATTTGTTGATAGTGTATTTGGTAGGTTATTTCTAGGCTCTGCATTCTGTTTTATAGGCTTATGTGTCTATTTTTAGACTAGTATCATAAAGTTTTGACTACAGTTTTATAGTATTTTGAAGGCATGAAATATGATGCTTCCAGCTTTATTCTTTCTCAGAATTGTTTTGATGATTTAGGGTCTTTCATGGTACCATACAAATTTTAGAATTTTTGTTTCTTTCTGTGAAAAATGCCATTGAAATTTTGATAGGGATTGTATTAAATCTATAAATGGCTTTGGGTAGTATATGCATTTCAATAGTATGAATTCTTCTGATGTATAAACACAGTCTATCTTTCCATTTATTTGTGTCGTCAATCTTTTTCTTTTTTTGTTTTTCTTTGTTTTTTCGTGTGTGTCTTCAATCTTTTTCATCATTCTAATAGTTTTTAGTGTATAGATATTTCATTTCCTTGACAGTTATTTGTTTCAGACTGAGAATTTTATTATTAAGTCTTTGATTATATCTGATGCAATTGCAGGTAGGATTGTTTTCATTTCATTTTATTTTTAATTACTTTTTAAAATTATAGTTTTAATTCTTTTTCAGGTATTTGTTAGTATATAACATTTCAGCAATAAATCCCACATAATCATGATGCATTTATATATAAATTACATGCATTTATATATAAATTACATATATATACATGTAATTTATTTTTAGACTAGGTTTAGGTTCACAGAAAAATTAGGCAGATGATACAGAGATTTCACATGTACTGCCTGCCTGCACATATCTTTAGCCTCCATCACTGTAAACATGTCCCGTCAGTGTGGTACATTTGTTATAGTTGATGAACATCCATTGAGATGTCATAATAATCCAAGGTCCTTAGTTTACATTAGGGTTTACTCTTGATATCGTATATTCTATGGGTTTGGAAAAATGTATAATGACATGTATCCACCATTATTTAATCATGCAGAGTGGTTTCACTGTCCTGACAATCCTCTGTGATCCACCTATTTAGGGCTTCTTTCCTCTAATACCTATATTGTCTCTATTGTTTCACTTTTCCAGAATACCATGCTGTTGGAATAATACAGTACATAACCTTTTCAGCTTGGCTTCTTCCACCTAGAAATATGCATTTAAGTTTCTTTCATGTCTTTTGGGGGTTTGATTTTTTTTTTTTTTTTTTTTAGTGCTGAATCATATTTCATTCTCTGGATGTGTCACCATATATTTATCAATCCCATTCACCTAATGAAGAACATCTTCATTGCTTTCATATTTTGGCAGATATGGATAAAGGTGCTATAAATACCCACATGTAGGTTTTTCTGGGAACATACGTTTTCACAGCATTTGGTAAATAACAAAGAAAGCAACTGCTAGGTTCATATGGTAAGACTATGTTTAGTTTGCAAGAAACTGCCAAACTACCTTTTAGCGTGGCTCTACCATTTTTCCTTCTCACCATCAGTTAATGTGAATTTCTGTTCTATTAGCACCCAGCCAGCCTATGTATTATCATTTTACATATTGTTTGACTTGATTTGCTAGAATTTGGGATGTGAATTATACTGCCCTCAAATTTTCTGCCCTGATCACTGTTGGAGCAATTTTTCTTCTGTCTACTTCAGTTTTTTACATGTGAAATATAATAGTTATTTCCTGTCTTTTTTAAATTAAAGGAATGCTGCTTTCTCATTCCCATTCTCTCCCTCTTCGTATCCCCTCATTCTTCTCTTTATTCTTTCCTTGCCGTAATTACTCTGTATTTATTTCCGCCAGCCTCAGTGCACTTTTTGAGGATGAATATTGCACAGAATCCTTGATATCAAGGAGGCTTATAGTCTACTGGGAAGAAATAGACACTTTTACAAATGATTCAGATTCAACTTGGTAATTGGGTATGACAAGGTACCATAGGAATTCTTACTTTTAGTCATAGATGTAATAACCCTGGAGCTAAGACTGATGTGCCAGATAAACAAAGCAAGGAAAGTTATTCACAGGCAGCAGAAACAGCTAATCAAATGCAGGTAAACAAAGGACAGATAGCATGTCATGTTTTGGAAATTACTTAAGGATGGTAGATAGTGAGTGGATTTCATAAAATAAAGGATGCTATGTCATAGTCAAGAAATTTTGATTTTATCCTATTTGTGATGGTGGTGAGATTTATAGTTCAGAAACCATTGCTTAGAGAAAGCTGAACTAAAGGCTGGAAAGCCACTTTGGAAATTGTTTTAACAGTCTAAGGAGATAAGTGGATGAACAAACAACATATTTGAGAGTTAGAGTAACACCACCTGGTGCTGATTAGCTACAGGGGCAAGGAAAGAGGAGGAATAAAATGTTAACTTCACCTTTTTTCTGTGTTTTTGAATGCTGTTTTGTTCTTCTCCTCTCTTTTGTGATTTCTGCATCTGTGTGAATAGCCAGAGGATTCACTGACCTGAGAGAGGATAAAGGGAAAGAGAGGTTTCATGAAAGGAGTTATTTAGTTCAACTGTGAATCACCTGAGGTGAAGGTGCTCGCCTAGTAGCCAAGGAATGTGAAGGATATACAGTTGAAAGTAGAGGTCTGAAACCCAGAAGGGATTAGCCATCCAGCGTTACAGATTTGTGAGTCATAAGCGCTGCATCCAAGTTTGAAGCATCTTTCAAGTGCATCAGATCCAGCCACAAATATAGCAGCTTCGCTCAGCTCTAGAGGTCTGAATATACACTCAAGCAAAGGCTGTTCATTAAGCAAAGACGTGTCCATTGATGAAGAAGATGAAGAAGAATGCAGTGACTGATCACTCCCTGTGAGATACGCATTAAACATTGGCAGGTGGCAGCAGTCATCCACTGCTAGTAACATGTGGATATAGGTCTTTTGTGCAGAATGACAAACGTCAAAAAATCTCAGAACTTCATCTAGAGGGTATCTTATTTTGATCATCACTTGTCTAGAAATCACATGTCTTGCCTTATGTAGGAAGAAATATCGAATAGAAAGGTACCAAAAAAAAAAGTATTTTAAAAGTCAATATAGGTCATTTGTGTGAACTCCAAGTGTGGAAGTGGTGGGTCATAAGGAAAGAGGATTTGTTGAAATATTTCAAACAAACATAGAAAATCTAAAGAATAGTGAAATGTATCCCATATAGCCACCACTCTGCAGTTTAACATTTTTTTTTTCTGTCATTTTATGATGCTTGGTTCAGATCTGTTGCTTTCATTTTTGCTGTGTAAGAAATAAAACTTCATAGATAATGCCAAATCTCCCTTTGAAATTACTTCTGCTTAATGCCACTGATGTAATCGGTGACCCAAATTTGCTGTGTATCTCTTATGTCTATATTTGTACTCTATATGCTTTGCTGAAATTACTGATGGTATAAGCATAGAGGTATTTCTAGATTTTCTATTATTTTCAGTTGATCGGTTTTTCTATCATTGTATCTTTACCCCCACCATCTTAATTACTGTGGCTTTATAGGCAGCTTTAAAACTAAATTCCTTTATTTTAATCCTTCTTTATGCATTTTGGCTTTTGCTGGATCATTTGCATTTTTGTATAAATTGTAGAATCAGCATCAACATTTCTATTTAAAAAAAAAAAAGTTGCTGGGATTATGATTGAACTGTGTTTAATTTATAAATCAACCTAAAGAGTCCTAACATCTTAAAAATACTGTCTTCTGATCCTTAGACATGGTATATCTCTCTGTTGACTTAGATCCTCTTTAACTTTTCTTAGCAACATTGTGTTGTTTCAGTGTAGAGACATTTATATGTTAGTTCTCTATTGATATTTTTAAAAGTGCCACAAATGGAACGGCTTAAAACAACGTCCACTTATTATCTCATAGTTTCTATAGGTCAGAAGTCCAGACATAGTATAGTTGGCTTCTCTGCTCATGATCTCACAAGGCAGAAATTGAAGTGTCAGACAGGTCTGAGATCTCTTCTGATCCTCAGAGTCCTTTTTCATGCTCACATGTCTGTTGGCAGAAGTCATTTCCTTATACTGTAGGATTCATGGAGGTTATGCCTTCAAGACCAGCAAGAAGACACCTCTCTGAAGCTTCACCTTCTTTTAAAGGCTTACCAAGATAATATTCCTTTTGCTTAACTCAGTGGGAACTGACTACTAATATAATTATAAAAGTGATAATCCATTATGTTCGCAGGTCTCTCCCACAGTCAGAGGGAGGGGATTATGTGGGACATGTACCCCCAAAAAGCATAAACCATGGGGGCCAGGTTAGAATTCTGCCTACTTATATTTGTTTTTTTTATGAATTTTTGAAAGTACTCTATTTTTGGAGTTCCTACTTTGGTGCAAAGGGATTGGCAGCATCTCTGGAGCACTGGGATGCAGGTTCAATTCCCAGCCTGACACAGTGGGTTAAGGATCCTACATTGCTACAGCTGCGGACTAGGTTGCAACTGAGGCTTGGATATGATCCCTGGCCCAGGAGCCCCATATGCCATGGGGAGGCCAAAAAAAGAAGAAAAAACAAGTCACTGTATTTATTATGCTATAATGGATGCATTATTACAATTTGATTTTCTTTTTGTTTACTTCTAATACCATAGGAAAACTATTTAATTTTCCATGCTGACCTTAAATTGTGTGACTTTTCTAATTTCATTTATTAGTTCTAATAGATTTCATAAGACTATACACCTTAAAATCATGCTAGCTGAGAATAAAGATAGTGTTACCTCTTTTATTCTGATCTGTATGCTCTTGATATCCTTTTTCTTGTATTATTGAGCTGACCAGGACTTTCAGTATAATATTAAATAGAAGTGGGGAGAGGCAACATACTTGACTTACCTTGACCTTTGGGAAGTGTCCAACAATTTACCATTAGTTATGATGTTAATTTTAGATGAATGCCCTTCATCAGATTAAGGAAGGCCCTTTCAATTCCTAGTTTGCTGAGATTTCTTTACGGTAAATTGTTGTTAAATTTTGTCATATAATTTTTTGCATTAATTTGAATGATCACATGGTGAATTACATTAAAACATAAAATTGCTTTCTGGGGATACATCCCTCTTTAGTCATATTGTATTATCCTTTTTTACAAACAACAACAACAACAAACCCACAAGGCTGGATTTGATTTGCTGATATTTTATTAGTGATTTTTGCCTCTACATATATGAGGGGTATTGGTCTCTCATTTTTTTTCTTGTTAGGTTTTGATACTAGGACATGTTCATTTTGAAATCATAAAATGTATTGAGTAGTGATCCTCCCTCTTTGGGTTTTTAAAAGAGCTTGTGAAAGAATGATATATCATCCTTAAATGTTTGACAGTGCTCTCTAGTGAAACTATCTAAATCCAAAGATATATTTGTGGTAATGTTTTTTATAATTATGAATTCAGTTTCTTTATTAGATATAATCAACTTTATTCATTGTGGTAACTTTTTAAGGAATTCGTTTGGTGGCCATGCCCATAGCATGCAGAAGTTCCTAGGCCAGGGATCAAACCCTCAACACAGCAGACACTTAACCCACTGAAGCAGACACTTAACCCACTAAGGCATCAGAGAACTCCTTTTGGGAATTTTAGAATATGTTTTATAAAGAATCTATCTGTTTCATCTAAATTGTCAAGTTACTTTTATAATGTTATTCGCACTATCCTCTTGTTACCCTTTTTTGTTGTTGTTGCCATGACCACAGCATACAGAATTTCCCAGGCCAAGGATCAAACGGGCACCACAGCAGCAAGCTAATCTGTAGCAGTGACAATGCTGGATCTTTAACCTGCTGAGCCACTAGGGAACTTCCCTTCATCATCCTTTTAATATCTTTAAGATCTATAATGATGTCCCTTTTTTCCTAGTAAATACTATTTTTAGTTTCCATCTTCTGTCTGTTTTTGTTTTATGTTTTACTATGCATTTATCAATTATTTCTCTTTTTTAAAAAAATAACTTTTGGCTTTGTTGATTTTCTGTATTGTTTGTTTCTATGTCATTGAATCTTTTCTTTTCATTATTTCCTTTTTTTATCCATTCTTGTCTAGTTCCTTATGGTAGAAACTTAGATCTCTGGTTTGAGACCTTACTTCTTTAAGTTTTTGAAATTAGGAATATAATTTGAATCATTCATTTGCCTCATCTGACAGTTTATTTATTTAGAGGCAGGAGGCCCCCTGCAAGCCTATGGAAGTTCCAAGACCAGGGATCAAATTGCAGCTGCTGGCCTATGCTGCAGCCACAGCAATACCAGATCCGAGCCTACACCACAGCTCAAGGCAATGCCAGATCCATAACCCACTTAGCAAGGCTAGGGATAGAACCCACATCCTCATGGATACTAGTCAGATTCATTCCCACTGAGCCACAATGGGAACACCTCTCATCCAACACATTTTTTATAATGATTTTTATTTTATCCATTATAGCTGGTTTACAGTGTTCTATCAATTTTCTAATGTACAGCAATGTGACCCAGTCACACACACATGTGTACATTCTTTTTTCTCACATTATTCTTCATCATGCTGCATCACAAGTGACTAGATATAGTTTCCTGTGATATACAGCAGGATCTCATTGCTTATCCATTCCAAAGGCAATAGTTTGCATCTATTAACCCAAATTCCCAGTCCATCCCAACCCCTCCCCTCCCTCCTGCCAACCACAAGACTGTACTCCATGTCCAAGATTTTCTTTTCTGTGGAATGGTTCATTTGTGCCATATATTAGATTCCAGATATAAGTGGTATCATATGGTATTTGTCTTTCTCTTTCTGACTTACTTCACTCAGTATGTGAGAGTCTCTAGTTCCATCCATGTTGCTGAAAATGGCATTATGTCATTCTTTATTACAGCTGAGTAGTATTCCATTGTGTATATATACCATATCTTCCTAATCCAATCATCCGTCGATGGATATTTAGATTGTTTCCATGTTGTGGCTATTGTGAATAGTGCTGCAATGAACGTGCAGGTGCTTGTGTATTTTTCAAGGAAAGTTTTGTCTGGATATATGCTCAAGAGTGGGATTGCTGGATCATACGGTAGTTCTGTGTATGGTTTTCTAAGGTACCTCCATACTGTTTTCTATAGTGGATGTACCAGCTTGCATTCCCGCCAACAGTGCAGGATGGTTCCCTTTTCTCCACACACTTTCCAGGATTTGTTATTTGTGGACTTAATGATGGCCATTCAGACTGGTGTGAGGTGGTACCTCCTGGTAGTTTTGATTTGCATTTCTCTGATAATCAGTGATGTTGAGCATTTTTTCATCTGCATGTTGGACATCTGAATATCTTCTTTGGAGAAATGTCTATTCAGGTCTTCTGCCCATTTTTCAATTGGACCATTGGCTTTTTTGCTGTTGAGTTGTATTAGTAGTTTGTACATTTTAGAGATTGAGCCCTTGTCAGTTGCATCATTTGAAACTATTTTCTCCCATTCTGTAAGTAATCTTTCTGGGTTTTTTTGTTTATGATTTCTTTTGCTGTGCAAAAGCTTGTCAGTTTGATTAGGTTCCATTGGTTTATTTTTGCTTTTATTTATGTTGCCTTGGGAGACTGACCTGAGAAAACATCCGTAAGGCTGACGTCAGAGAATGTTTTGCTTATGTTCTCTTCTAGGAGTTTGATGTTGTCTTGTCTTACGTTTAAGTCTTTAATCCATTTTGAGTTTATTTTTGTGCATGGTGTGAGAGTGTGTTCCAGTTTCATTGATTTACATGTGGTTGTCCAGTTTTCCCAGCACCACTTGCTGAAAAGACTTTCTCCCGTTTTATGTTCTTTCCTCCTTTGCCAAAGATTAATTGACCATAGGTGTCTGGGTTTATTTCTGGGTTCTCTATTTTGTTCCATTGGTCTGTAGCTCTGTTTTAGTACCAGTATCACACTGTCTTGATGACTGTGGCTCTGTAATATTGCCTGAAGTCTGGGTTTAATGCCTCCTGCTTGGTTTTTGTTCCTCAGGATTGCTTTGGCAATTCTGGGTCTTTTGTGTTTCCACATAAATTTTTGGATTGCTTGTTCTAGTTCTGTGAAAAATTTCATGGGTAATTTGATAGGGATTGCATTGAATCTGTAGATTGCTTTGGGTAGTATGGCCATTTTTACAATATTAATTTTTCCCACCCAGGAGCATGGAATATCTTTCCATTTCTTTGCATCCTCTTTAAAAGTATTTCACCTCCTTGGTCAGGTTTATTTCCAGGTATTTGATTTTTTTGGGGGGTGCAATTATAAAAGCTACTGTATTTTTGTATTTCTTTTCTAATATTTTACTGTTAGTATATAGAAATGCAATTGATTTCTGAATGTTAATCTTATATCCTGCTACTTTGCTGAATGTTGATCAGTTCGAATAGTTTTGGGGTTGAGTCCTTTGGGTTTTCTATATATAGTATTATGTTATCTGCATATAGTGACAATTTTACCTCTTCTCTTGTAATTTGGATACCTTTTATTTCTTTTGTTTGTCTGATTGCTGTGGCTAGTAGTTCAAGTATTATGTTGAATTACAGTGGTGAGAGTGCACATCCTTGTTGTATTCCAGATTTTAGTGGGAAGTCTTTCAGCTTTTCTCCATTGAGTATTATATTTTTATGGGCATTTATTATGTTAAGGTATATTCCCTCTATACCCATTTTAGTAAGAGTTTTTATCATGAATGAATGTTGGACTTTGTCAAATGCTTTTTCTGCATCTATTGACATGATCATGTGGTTTTGATATTTCTTTTGTTAATGTGGTGTATGGTGTTGATTGATTTGTGTATGTTAAACCATCCTTGTGAACCTGGGATGAATCCCACTTAGCTGTGGTGTATGATCTTTTTGATATGTTGTTGGATTCAGTTGGCTAAAATTTTGTTGAGGATTTTTGCATCTATATTCATCAAAGATATTGGCCTATGGTTTTTTTTTTTTTGGTAGTATCTTTTGTCTGGTTTTGGTATTTGGTTGGTGTCATGGAATATCTTTGGGAATGTTCCTTTTTCTTCAACCTTTTGGAAATGTTTAAGGAAGATTGATATAAGTTCCTCTTTGTATATTTGGTATAATTCACCTGTGAAGTCATCTGGTCCTGGACTTTCATTTGTAGGGACTGTTTTTATTTCATAGTCAGTTTCATTTCTAGTGATTGGTATGTTCAGTTGATCTATTTCTTGATTCAGTTTTGGCAGGCTATAAGTCTCTAGAAAATTGTCCATTTCTTATAGGTTGTCAAATTTGTTGGCATGCAATTGTTCACAGTATTATCTTATTATTATTATTATTATTTGTATTTCTACAGTATCTGTTGTGATTTCTCCTTTTTGATTTCTTATTTTGTTTTTTTGGTTTTTTTCTCTCCTCTTATTGGTGAGTCTGGCCAGAGCCCACCCTCTGACAGCCCGTGTGCGTGTACACAGGGAAATTCCTATGGTGGTCCACCCCTCCTCCTCTCACCCTCCCCAACAATGGCACCTTGCTTTTTCTGCAGGCCCAGACCTTCTCCTGGGTTCCCTCTGCCATGGCGTTCCACTCCCCAGCCCATAGCACACCGCTCACCTCCCCATGGCACACTGCTCCTTAGCCTCTCAAGCTATCTCCACAAAGCCAACTCTAGTCCTCTCCCAGGAACTGACCTCCAGAGCCTAAGTCTCAGCGCCCAGCCCCTACCTGAGCATATCAGGCTGTGGTGTCTGGGGTCATGGTGCAGATGACCAGTGAGACTGTCACTCTCCCTTGCCCTCCTTAGTCCAGCTGCTGCACTTTTCTTGGTGACTTTGAAGTCCCTCTGACTTGGCTGATCTCCTCGATGGTTAGGTAGCTTCCCAGGATGTGAGTTCTTTTTCTCTTTCACAGTTCCCTCTCAGGAATGCTAGTCCCATCCTGATTTCTTTTCTCTCTCTTTTTTCTTTTGTTCTACAACAGTTATGTCAAGAGTTTCTTGCCCTTTTTGGAGGTTTAAGTTCTTCTGCCAGCATTGAATAGATGTTCTGTGTGAGTCGTCTTACATGTAGATGTGTTTTTTTTTAATATGTTTATGGGAGAAGGTGAGCATGATGTCTTACTCCTCTGCCATCTTGATCTGCCTCTCATCCAATACATTTTGATGTCATATTATCATTACCATTCAATTCAAAATATTTTCCTCTTTCCCGAGGAGTTATGGTAAATCTTCATCCAGACTTCGAGGACCCTTCCTCTGCATCCTTTCTTTTCAGGTACCCTGCTCTCTGTATTCCAGCTGCTTCAGTGGAGCTCCAGTGTCCACTTCCTCACTCCTTTTGGGCTTTGCCTTCCTTCTTTGTGGCAGGAAGATGTCCCCAGGCAAAAAAGCCAGGCAATTGTGGGGTGAGCCAGGACTCACCTCAGTGTAATTTCCTTTATCTCAAATATTGCAGTCCTGTGCTGCCCATTTAATGCCTAGAACTATTGCCTCAATTATTTTTTAATTTTTTTTTACCAGTATGGTAGTTATTTTGTGGCAGGGTAAGGCCAATACTAGTTACCTAATTTATGAGCATTTGGTCTGCTTCTAATTTTTCATTGCCATAAATAATACCTAGGTGGACATCTTACATTGAACACTCCATCAGTTAGGACTTAACTCATGCCCCAGTCTACCAAGCACCTTCCCAGTCCTGTTAGCATTGCTATATTTTCTATTTGTTAGCATTGCTATATTTTCTATTTGCATAGCATGTGTTATTTTCTGAAATCATCTTATTTTCTACCATCTGCCTTATTCCTCTGGAAGGAAAATCACCAGGTATGAACTTTGTTTGTCTTGGGCTGTTCTAATAAAACAGAACCTAGCACATAGTAGTAGTTACAAATATGTGTTGAATGTGGCAAAGAATGAATTAATTACTTACTGCTTTTAATTTGGATTATTTCTTAGCTATCACTTGCCATGAGTGGGTCAAAAAATATAAATGTTTTACTCAATCTTGAGACACCTTGATAGTATGCTTTTAAAAATTTTATGCCACATTTATGTTTGTCTCCAGGAGCTCAGAAGTAGGACATACTATTAAGTATAACCAAGTTTACATAAAATGTGTGAATTCAATAAGCCTAAGTTAATAGATAATGTAAACTCTAGGGCAGGGTGTGTTGCATTTATTATTTTATCCCAGAATCTGGCACAGTACCTAGAAGGTAGTAATACAGTAAACAATTTTTCAATAGATGATTGATAAATGGTAATATAAATACTTCTATTTTCATTTTTAAAAAATCTCATTTTTTAAAAAATTCCAATGATTACCTGTCTAGAGGATCCTGGCTAGGGTAGAAAATTAAAAAAAAACATTAAAAATGCATTCTAGGCATTCCCATTGTGGCTCAGCAGGTTAAGAACCTGACTAGTATCCATAAGGCTGTGGGTTTGATCCCTGGGCCCACTCAGTGAGTTAAGTATCTGGCATTGCCATGAGCTGTGGTGTAGGTCACAGACATGGCTCAGATCTGACATTGCTCTGGCTGTGGCACCTACAGCTCCAATTCTACCACTAGCCTGTGAACTTCCCTAAGCCACGGTGCACACCCCCTCCAAAAAAATGAATTCTGGTTCTCAAAAAAACAAAAACAGGAAAATAGAACTTAGGAAAGCAGAAATCAAATATTACCTGATAACATGCCAGCCTAGAATGCTGTCTTGGCCTTTGTGCCAATGACTGCTTGCTCTAGAACTAAAAAAGTGTCAGCCAAATTCTTATCAATTGAATCTTATACTATGTATTAGGGTACTCCCATTGTAAAGAATTTATACATATGTCTGTTTGTGAAACAAATCAGTTCTAATTTAATGTATCTTTGGTGTAAAATTGTTCTAGCTCATCATATCTGGGAGTCATTCACAATAGTTCTAAAATACTGATTTAAAATTTACTAGATGCAGACTATCTGCTTCTCATTTTTTATTTGATTTTTGGTAATTTACCAGGTGCATCTGAACTTCAGCCAGTTTCTCTATTCAAAATTTGTTTTTTTTTCCCCCTGCTTTTCTTTCCTTTTTGTTGTTCTCTTTGACATATTTCATGTTAACTTTGGGTCAGTCTCCTATCTAAATCCTAGTAGGTATTTGCTATCAATTTTAAAAAGCCAGTTTATATGTCAGTCAGGATTTTTAGTTACAAGTATTGGAAAATAACTCTGGCTGTCTCAAACATAAAAAAAGAACTTTGCAGGAGGAGATTCAGGTCTTTCAAAATAGGCATATGAACAAGAATAAGGAAGCTTGGGAAGCTAGGTGCTAGAAAACTAAACAAGATCATATCGCAGGAAAACCTAGTGTTTCAGTCATGAGGGTTTTATGTATATGTTATTCCCTCAGGAATCCACATTTAAGTCACATCTAAGCCCCTCCTCATTCCCAGGCAGCAGTAGAAAGAAGCCTTCTCCTTTCGTCCAAGATTATGCTTATGATAATAATGCAAATGCCAGAATAATGCAATATTCAAGTTTCACTTTGCTTTCCTGACAAAAATAAGAGAGCTAATTGGAAGAGGAATGCATTGGTTTCTGGACAGCCAAAAACAAACAAACATTACATGGTCTCTCTTGTATTTTATCTCTATATGCCTGATGCTGGGGAAAACTGGAACATAGTGGTTAGAAGAGGGGAAGCTTTAGAAATGGAAGAGAGAAATAGTTGACCTGGATTTATTCTTGAGAATAAAAAGCAAATTGATGGGACAAACAGCCTACCGAGTATATATTACATTAGAAAAAGTATGGCCCATGCAACCAAGAGGTTAAAGGCTTAAATTCTGCTTCTTACTCTTAGCTTTTTGGCCCTAGGCAAGCCATTTATCCTCTCTGATGCTAAGTCCTGTCAGTTACCATGTAGGAATAATCACATCTGTCTCCCAGGTTTGCTGTGATGATTAAATGAGAACACGCGGAGTTCCCATTGTGGCTCAGCAGGCTGAAAACCTGACTAGTATCCATGAGGATGTGGGTTTGATCCCTGGCCTCACTCAGTGGATTAAAGATCCTGTGTTGCTGCAAGCTGCAGTGTAGGTCACAGATGTGGTTCAGATCTGTTGTTGCTGTGGCCATGGTGAAGGCTGGCAGCTCCAGCTCCAATTTGACCCCTAGCCCGACAACTTCCATATGCCACAGGTATAGCCCTAAAAAGAAAAAAAGAGAGAACACACAGGTATACCATCCAGCATGACACACTAATTTCACAGAGGTTACTTGCCAAATGCGTATTGTTTTCATAACCCTTCTTTTTCAAATGCTCCCTAACTCCTGAAACACCCTGCCACTACCACCCTTTAAAAGGATCTCCTGAATTTCAAATATGCTAACTGCATCCCATTAGGAAATACAATTGCTGCCAAACTCCTGCCATGTGGTCTATTATTGAGGTCTGTTATTGAGGGTGGTCGTGTATGGAGACCTACACGTCTCCTTCATGAAATGGAAGTTGTGATGCTCCTTGCATTTTTCATTTCCCATTCTAGGCATAGTGCTGCCTCACACCAAAGAAGACTGATTTTCCTCTTTCTTATGATGACTCATCTGTACTATCTGCCATGATTCCAGCTGCCCGTAATACTTTCTCTCTATCCGTAGGAAGTCTTTTCAGTTATCCAAAAATGAAAGTTGTATTCACCCAAAAGAGTGATGAAGATCATGTACATACTGAACACTAAGAATAAGTCCTTCAATATTTGAAGGGAAAGTATTGATCATTAAAGGGATTTCCTCAATTGATGCAATTCGTGGAAAAGTATTGAGAAATGTTGAAAGTAGGCTTTGTTTTAGAAGAGTGGTTCTTAAATGTTAATGTGTCTGATGTAATCTAGGGAACTGTCATTTGAAGAATTTCCAATCTCACCCCAAAAAATGGAGTTTATTCACTCTGGAGCCATGCCCAAGAATCCACAGTGTTAAACACACTTTGGTGATTTGGATGAGCTAGTCCAGAGTGGATTTTTTTTTTCCCTCCACTAGAAAGATTTGTTGAGACATTTTACCCACCATGAATTTTGCCAAGAGATGGGAAAATGGGACCAACATCTAGACAGCAGTGGGTGGTGACTCTTCAATAGCTGTAAAGCAGGATCTTAAATTGGTTGCCCAAAACCAAAACCAGTTCACAAACATGTTCTGTGTGGGAAAAAGAGGGTTAAAAAATGTCGTTTGTAATGTCCTTAGGCTAAGCTTACTTCCTTCAGTTCACCATTGACTGTTCCTTTGGTTACCCATCATTTTGGTTTCTGGTTGTAATCAGTCAAGATGTATTCATATTCAAGTACAACTGACCCCAAGACATTTGTTTATGAGCTCTGGACATTTAAAGGATCCCATTCTGGAGTCTACTTGTGGCTCAGCAGGTTAAGGACCCAGCATTGTCACTGCTGTGGCTCTGGTTACAGCTGTGACAGGGGTTCAATCCCTGGCCCAGGAACTTATTCATGCTGTAAGTGTGACCAAAAATAATAGTAATAATAAGAATAATAAATTAAAAATAAAGGATACATTTGTAAGCCATAGAATACTCAAGAGTGAGGTATTGGGGATCTTTTAGGTAATGAGTCAATTTTGTTTGTAAGTTCATATTTGACCAGGCTGAGCAAGCTAGAATCTAATTATACACTATTTTTCTACTCAAGGCTGACATATTCTGAAGAGGTCAATGAAGTTTGGAACCCTATCCATCTTCTGTAATATATTGGTTGACTTCTCTGTCCACCCTCCTAGACTATGAGCAAAACCTGGGCAGGAACTGAATCTCTGTACTTGTCTTACCCTTCATAGCCCATCACATTGTATAGAACTTAATAGATGCTTAAATGTTCGTTGAGATGAAAAGGCAAAAGGGAAGGAAAAGGAGGGAGGATCAAAGGAAGGATCGAAGGAAAAGAAAACAATAGAGGAAAAAAAATAGGAAAGAGAAAGGAAGGAAACAGAGAAGGGAGAAAACATGAAAGGAATGAAAAAGAATGGAGACACGTTTCATTCGTGGAGAACTGGGGAATGTGACTGACTGGATCCCTCATTTTAAAAAAAGGCACGCAATGGAGTTCCCACTTGGTGGCACTGGTGGCATCTCTGAAGAGGCAGGATATAGTTTCAATACCTGGCCACACACAGTGGGAGTTATGGGAGCTCCATATGCTGCTGGCAGCCAAAGAGAGAGAGAGAGAGAGAGGGAAAGAGAGAGAAGGCAAGCAGAAGCAAGAACATGGGTTCTTTTCACTGGAAATTTCTAAATCATAATCATATTCAGAATTAAGCATCTTTGAACAGATATGGAAACTTGTCTGCATTTGAGTATCAGGCACTGGTTTCTCAGATTTTGATTGAATTGCCCTAGATTTTATTTTATGTCAGTTGATGTTGGAGTCCAGCTCCAACAACTAGGTCCAGCAGCCAGGGAGTATACGTTCTGAAAGGAGAGGGGTGGCGTTGGTGTATGCAATGGAGACAGTCTCTTTGTCCCTTCTTTCAGGGCGCTGAACTGTTCAAACTTTATTGGCATAGATAGTTGTTATATAGACAGTTTCTAACTACAGGTTATATCATAGTGTTAAAAGTACATTGGTTAATTTTTACATTTTGTTTTCCAATCACATGGTACAGCAGCAATACGTCATGTTCTAAAATCTTTAACTTACCTAAATTTAGTGAGTACAATTCAAGGACAAACAGGCACAACATATCATGTGGGAAAGAGGAGACCCAGCACCATCCATCTCATGGCCAGCCAATTCCCACAAGCTGAAGAGGTCACAGACACAAAAAATCTTGTCTTCAGACTAGTGTCTATCTTCAAAGTGTCCTTAGCAGAGAGACAGTGTGAGAAAACACAGATCAACTTAGCCAGCTATCACTAAAAGCTTCTAAAATCAAGGACAAAACTCACAGCTACGTTTCTTTTGATCATGAATAATATGTGTCTAACTTTTATGGACCTCATTAAAATCCTAACTCTAAAGTTTACTGTATAACTAATTAGTAGATAAACACTATGTTTTACTTAAGTTGGATTTAACTAGGGGAAAGTCCTTTAGGATGAAATTCTTATCATATTATTATTGTAATTTTGTTAAATCACAAATCACCACAGGAAAATAAGAATGGAAAATAAGAATAATAAGCAAATAATCAGGAAAGACTGAGGAAAACTGAATAATATATAAAACAACAGGAAAGACTAGGTCACCCAAGAAACAATCCATGTTCTCCAGCACAAACATGGAAATTGTTTTCCTAAGAAAGCCCCAATTCTTCCCCATCAACATCAACAAGAGAGCCACATAACCTGAGGCCTGCCCTCGGATTGCACCTTACAGGCAGGCCTCAGCCTCTCCTCAGTTTTTCACCGTACAGGCAGGCTTCAGCCTTCCCTCGGTTTTTTACACCGTACAGACAGGCTTCTATCCTGACCAGAAGCCCACCTTCGGCTTACACCATTCAGGTGAGCTCCCTTCCTTGGTTAGGAACGTGCCTTCGGGTTTTTCTGCTGTCAGACAAGGTCCCTTCCTTGAGTCCCTGCATCTCCTTGGCTCCCCACAAGTTGAGGGGTTTCCTGCCAGGTTTCTGAAATGAAAATATAAAATGAATATTGTAGAGTATTATTTTAAGCTTGTAATTACTAATAGCATAGCTAAACATACCAAATGGGCATCAGAAACACACCAAAGTGCTATTTATATTTTATTCTAATCATATACTTTGTCACAATCTATCAATACAGTCTTTTTGTGTCTGTATTTTTTTTCCCCTTTGGGAAAAAATTGACTCAAAAGAGAGAAAGATGTCATCTGCTGCTTTTCAAAAAATGAAGATCCTTTAAGTAGCTACAAATCCAGTTATCCTGTGTGTTGGCTATGGTATCTTCTTTCTAAAATGAAAATCTACCCAAAACATGGATCCTTAAAATGAAATTAATTGGGAAATCTGTCAAGTTGTTTGGAAACCATGCAGAGTAACCTGGGTAAGAGAGTGATATATTAGAAAAACAGGAGCCTCGTGGGTTCAGTTACTTATCCAGACCTGTTGTGATCTTAGTGACCTCTTAGATGTCACTTCATGTCCCCAAGACTCAGATTTTCATCTGTAGATTGAACAACTTTCTCAAACTCAATTGATGAAAATTTAGAATTGACAGTATGGCACTATCAATTAACTTCACACTCCAGCTGTCTTTTTCAAAAGTTCTGCATCTTTGGGCAATAATTTAAACTCTCTGATCTTTATTTTCATCACCATAAAGTGGACATTATTATAATACTTATTTCACATGGTTTTTTGAGACATTCAAATGGGAAACTACATATAAAATGGGTAGTATATAGAAGTAACAATAATTATTTTTTAATGACCCCTGCCTGCTGGAAGTAATCTGTGATTTTTCCATCTGAAAAAAGAAGTGGAGGGTATTTAGAAGCAATAGTTTTGTGACTAAAACTGGTGGTGCCTTTTTTTTCTTTTCCGATATCACTGATAAAAAGATGCAGATTTGAAATTTCTAAGGAAGAAAGCCTCATGACTTTGGTTATTGATAACCTACCTATTCCTACATTCTCAATGTTTGTATTCTTGATGTTTGTGGGGGAAAACAAGCAACATAGACACAAAGCTTGAAAAATGTGCCAAGCAGTCATTTAACAAATACACTGAGTCATAGAATGCGAAGTACTCCTATAGTTTTGTTGGCTACCTGAAGGGCTAGGCAACATGCATCCATGGAGAAGATGAAACGCATCCCTGAGATAAAGTTTAAAGAGCAACATATCAACAAGTACAAATCAATATCCTATAAAATGAGTGCCTAAGTGCTAAGGGGATCCTTTTGTAAGCTTTCTTCTAAGTAATAAAATAAACTAAAATGGCAATGGTAGTGTGCATAAAGAAAAACAGAGAAGACCAAAATTCAATTACACAGCACTCAAGACCAGACCAAAAAACAAGAAAACAGGCTTTGTGAATGTTTGAGTTTCTTCTACTTCTTAAAAATGTTATTTTGGTCTTGCTTTATTCTAGATTCATGTACAACAGGATTTTATCAGTAGGTTCTGTATACCATGCCCTTATCTAGAAATTCTTTGAACAAGGTCAAAAATACATTCAAAGACTTTAAATCAATGTTATTGAAGCAAAATTGAATACAATATAATGTATTTATTCGGAATTATTTTCTTTTGTCTTTTTAGGGCAGCATCTGTGGCATATGAAAGTTCCCAGGCTAGGGGTCAAACCTGAGCTGTAGCTGCTGGCCTACAGCAATGCAGGATCCAAGCCACATCAGCAAATTACACCACAGCTCATGGCAATGCCTAATCATTAACCCACAGAGTGAAGTCAGGGATCGAACCCACATCCTCATGGATACCAGCTGGGTTCATTACCACTGAGCCATGACTGGAACTCCTGGAATTCTTTTTAAAAGAAGAATATAAATTTCTCAAAAATAAGAATAGCATTGGAGTTCCCATCATGGCTCAGTGGTTAACAAACCCAACTAGGATCCATGAGGATATGGGTTCAATCCCTGGCCTTGCTCAGTTGGCTAATGATCTGGCATTGCCGGGAACTGTGGTGTAGGTCACAGATACAGCTCAGATCCTGCATTGCTGTGGCTGTGGTGTAGGCCAGCAGCTATTGCTTTGTTTTGACCACTAGCCTGGGAACATCCATATGCCAAGTTTGAGGCCGTAAAAAGACAAAAGACAAAAAATAAGAATAGCATTTATATTTTTAAAAAATGCTTGTTTAGATTAGTGGTTTCAGTAATAAGCAGAAACTCAAAAAATAAAAGATGAGAAAACAGAAGAAAATTAAACCATTCAGAAACCCTATTGATTTTAGTAAAAATTTCTTAATTTTTTACTTAATATCTAAGTATTTTTCAAAATATTATCTATACCTTTTTTAATATTCTTTTTCCACTTCATGTCTGAAAAGAGAGAAGTGAAACTTATTTTAAGCATTTTATTTCACTTTGAAAATTGGCATTAGAATAAAGATTCAAACTGATGTAGAATTAGTGCTTCTTATGAATACCTCATGGACTTCTCTTTGAGAAAAATATGTGCATTTAATTTTATATATCCTCTTTGAGAAAATAAATGGAATGATAATACAAAAATTATGTGAAGCAACTTTTGTATCATAGTGTGCCCACCACCCCAAATCTGTTAACCTGTGATCTAGACCACACTGGATTGTGCTGCAATGCCTAATACACACTGACTCTATGTTGGATGCAAGAAATATCCATGTACTATTAGAATGTCATTGGTTAGATTTTTTGAACCCTCATGGCTCAGTCAGCAGTGGGCTTACGGAGAAATACTTCCCAGTGACACAAAACCATTACATCCGGTACACCCTGTACATAAGTTGACTGTATGAATTGGTCATTTTTGTATTGTAGCTTGGTCTTGACCTATAGTGCTTTGCTCACTGACAAACATCATAAAATCCCACGGTCTGGTCAGATAGTGGGTGGGATATAAAATAAAGCCAATTATTTTAAATTGCTCTAATGTTGTTACCTTTCTTGATTACCCATATATGTCAATATATCAAAATAGAATAGATAGCAATCTTTTTATGGGGATAATATGGGTTTTTCAGTATGTATTCAAGCACCTATTCCCATATCTGACAAAACTGAGGTGCTCAATTAAAATCTGCGGAATATGACTAAGTGAGTTAATGGATGAATCAGTGTTCAACACTCAATGGAAAAACTTTTTATTCAGTACTTAAAACAGACACACACACACACACACACACACACACACACACACACACACAAAACCCTACCCCTTCAAAGGGTCCACAACCTTCTATTTAATGAAATAAAGGTGTTTTAGAAACAAGTAGGAATGTTGATTTGCTTCTTTTTTTTTTCACTCTCTTATAGTAAATGTCATAAGTTTTAGAAGTCACATTAGGGCAAAGAAGGGTCCTTCCATGGCAAGTAACTTTCAAAAATCCCTTACTTCAAAGTTTGGTAGCCGAAAGATTATGTTGAATCTCCACTTCCCTCTCATTAATCTACCCATTTATGACCTCTTCTAATATGCTGCCTGACCACCAAAAGACCAGAAAGGATAACCACTCATGGAAACAGATTTGTTGTATAAGAGAACTGATTTGATAATTTTCAGAATATCATCAAAGAAAAGAAGAGAGTTTCCACTGCGGCTCACCAGTTAAGAACTGAACATAGTCTCCATGAGAATGCAGGTTTGATCCCTAGCCTGGCTCAGTGGATTAAGGATCCGGCATTCCTGCAAGCTGCAATATAGGTTGCAGATGTGGCTCTAATCAACTATTGTGTGGCTCTGGCATAGCCCTCAGTTGCCACTCTGATTCGACCCCTAGCCTGGACTTCCATATGCCACGTATGCAGCCATAAAAAGGAAAAAAAAAGAAGAATAAAAGAAGTAAACTAACGTGGGGTGTGAATAGAAACATTTGCATCCAGAAGTTGACTAAGATTTTAGCTTAATGAATACCAGAGCTTGAATCAGTAGATTAGAAAGTTTCAGCCGTGGTTTGTGTGTGTGTGTGTGTAGGCATTTATGTGTGTCGCTGATAGCATCAGCACAACGCATTAGTTTTGAACTGCAGAATGGTCATTTAGTGTCCAGGTACACATCTCTTTTTTTAAGGATTTATCTTGAAGTTTTGATTTTTAATCTTAGGTTTGTGTTTGACTTCAACCCCTTGCCATCTTACCATTCTTGCTGAAATGGCACAATAAGATATGGCACTACTGTGTCTTTTAATGAAGTCTTCACAATGACTTCTGGGAATACTTGAAGTTCTAATCACAGGTGCATGAGGATATATCATTTCTGTAGCTTGTTAAAATCAGTCTTTGCATCTGTGTCCATGAATTTACAGCACATAATCACTCACATGAATCCTCCTAGAGACTTGGCCATTTCTTTTGCACCACTTAGAAAATAATAATAATAAGTTTATTCTTGTGTATGTATAAGTAAACATGGTTGTTGCTAAAAAAAACTCTTGTCATTATTAAAGGCTACTGCGATTATGGGAAGACCAATGAGCAAATTTGTTTTTTAAGATCTTTCCAAATTACTGTTGAATGAAGTCATATGTGTGGCAAGTGTCTGTGCAATTAAGAGCTGTTGATTATGCAAGTTTTTTTCCTCCTTGAATGGAAGTTAAACATACTTATGAAGTCTAAACACCGTATTTACTCATATGAATACAAATAGTTGAAGTATTAAGTATGTGGTAGAATGTCTCAATATTAGTTTTCTAATTACTTTCCTGGGTTTTGGTCATTCCTTTGAGTACAGACTCTGGCTACAACATATTCATGTTGGTTACTGTCTTACTGTTTGTATTTCAATTCGGATGATGGCAGCTGCTGGATTTGACTTCTTCTAATGAGGTGGATTTGAAGTACCTCATATATGCTCCTCAAAGGTGTTCCTCACGCACTCCCTACATACATGTTTCAATTTTTTATACTGGGAATGTTGACTCTGAGTGGAGTGTCAAAACTCACAAAGGAAACTGTCCCTGAACTAGATCATGGTGTGAATTTTCTTCTAGCAGCTAATGGTTTTTTGCCCTGTTGAAACTCATTGCCTAGTTACCCTTAGAAGATTATGGATAGTCAGAAAAATACTCTCGAGTCCGACAAGTGGTCAGTCACCTATATAAGGTGAAGGGGTAAACTCTATAAGATATGTGAGTTTTAATATCAGAAATGTTTATTTACACTGACTTAAGTAGGTCAATAATCATGGGAAGAGGAGCATTGTCTGCAAAAACACCTTCTGTAGCCCATAAACTTCAGTCTTCTGCCTTTAATGTTTATCAGCATCTCAAGAGGCATTTATTACCCCTCATACATGCCTTTATGATTCCTTATTTATTAAGTAGTGATGCCTCCTGGATCTAGGACATGGTTCACTATTTTTCAATTAAAATGAAGAAATACCTTTTTTGTTGCAGGTTTGTTTCAAGCAGTTGGCTTGTGGGACTCTGAGAGATGCTGTTGCCCATGACATGTTGGAATTATCATGATCAAGTATCCAGTTTGGATTCCACCCAGTGGTCAAGAGCTTTGCATGGTAGACAGCAAGGGTAGGATTTTTAAAAAGAGTAAACCAGGTAAGATTTGAGGGAGCCATCTGATCATTTATCACTTTCTGCAAGGGCTTTAGTGTGTTGCCAAGAGGTATTGAATAATGTATAGGTTTTCCGTTTGTTTTCTAAGACCACTGAACAGACTGTTAAGGAATAGTGCTCCCTTGGATTCAGGAGAATGGATATAGTAATAATTGAGTCTTCTTTTCTCCAGAAGAGAGGGAAGTTATTTTAAGATACAACAGAAAGCAGACTCAAGGTACAATGGATGCTAGTTTAATGCAATAGCCCAGAATTGCAAGCTAAGGACATTTCCTCTTTATGTAACTACTCTGAACTATAATGGAATAAGCAGTTGTACTTTTTGAAATTTCAGTAGAGAAACTGTTACCCTTAAGTGTTTATATTTTACGATATAGAAATTTGAGTACCAGTTTGTAGCATATGAATATATATACATATATTCATATATATACACATATTCATATATATATATATATATATATATATATATATATATATGCTTCAAGTTTACTCCAATTTGGAAGATATTTCATTATTTTTGCCTTTTATTTCTTTGAACTTATTTATCACTCTAAATTCTGTTCCTCTAAGTATTAGATAAAATGGTGACACGATGACATACTTCGTTATTATTGCGACTCCTAAAATTTAAAATGTTATATATAATTTCATTCAAGTATTCTCTTCGCAAATTTATGGAACTTCTTTTTGACTACTATCCATAGTTTTGTCAGATCTTATTATCTTTCCCTTTAACTCTCTTCCTCCTCTATAGCATACTTTAAATTTGCTATCAAGAATTACCTGGGGAAACTACAAGTTATTCTTGTCTTCCAACTTTAAGATCATCAAAGCTCTTACATCTTCTGTGAATTTTATGAGTCCCAAAGTAAGATTTTCTTTAAGTTCAATTACAGAAACAGAAAATATAAGTAAACTGTATTCATTCAGGAAACCACAGAGGGAGATTATTCGAAGTCACTTGAACACTTTAATTTTTCTTTTTTCAAAATACAGCTTCGTATTTTCTGGAAATAAAGTAAATGGAACTCAGTTAATAAATTATAGCCTAAGATAATTATTTGGATATAAACAAGAACTTTGAAAGTTGTTGATAATATTTGATCTTCTAACGTTTAACAAATACCCCTCCCCAGTCCTCTATTAGCTCCTTTGTCTATAAGTTAATATCCTAAGAATATGAAATTCAAATGGTTAGATTTCAAATTTATAATTTAAAATTAGAAATTGTTCAGAGCACCAAACTCATGGCAAAAATCCTTATTCGATTAACTGAGTTAGTGGATAATTGTTTATCCTCTTTTGTGGCTAATTATGTTAACCACATTTAGAAGAGTTCTGCCAGTCTATAAATAAAAGAGACATCAACATGCAGGATGCATTTGTGGGATAAAGCTCGACTTAGTTCCATGCTTCATCGCATTAGTATCTAGCAAATACTTATAGCAGGAATGCTTCTTGATATACTTTCATATTCATAAGCTTTTAAGTCTTAATCTCTGAGTCCAAGATAAATTTCATCCTGATTATGTTTATTTCAATATTTTCACCAAAATCGGATTGCATGTTGAAACATCAGGCTTAGAAAGCAGAAGAAAGACAAAACCAGAGGGATAAAAATAAATGTATTTTGAAGGTAAATAATCATGTGTTGATGAAATTATTAGCAATTATTTATCTCGTCACAAAGGAAAAGCTAATCTCTGAAATAAGTGTCCTTATGCTTTAGAATACCTTATCTTTTTGACCTGTATAGGTCATCATTACAGAGAAAGTATACAAGTACTTTTGATCCACAAAGAAACATAACTTCTCTTCACGGAGTCTTTTGAAGTGAATTCTGTTGATTAGGAAGAACAGAGATAGTAAATTCCATTCTTCTGTATAAAAACATATTACTTAGATTGCCCCGCAAGACATAAAAGATTTGATAATGAATTCATATATTTTCCCAGTTAAAGTCTAACTCTTTAAAAATGAAGAAAATTTATACATTAGTTTTTATACTTACATTAATTTAAAATTAATTTTTTGTTCTCTCTTGTAAGAATGACAGTTGCATTTTTTACAGTGATGCTTCTTCCATAGTTAAAAGAGTGCCCAGGCTCCCAAATTCTGTCCTCAGAAGTTTATAACAAAATCACAAAAACTTGCACTGTTGCTTAGCTTAAAAGCAATTTTTCTTTTTAGAGTAAACGTCTGCCTAGCTCAAGCTCCATTACTGTATGCTTGTACATAAGAGCAATATTAAGCCATAAAGACAGGATATAAAAGGTGAGATTTTTTCCAAAGCACTTCTGTTAATAGAATACCCCACATGATAGGATTTGCCATCTCCAAGGTGGTTCGTGGAAAACATGGAAGTAGCACCTAGGTAGGCAGTTCATCCTTAACTCTGCAGAATGTGTGGACATTCTCACCTGTACTATTCTCACTATTCTTTCTCTGAGGTCTTCTGAAAATAAAAGCTGAGAACTTCACAAGGTAGCAGTTTCCATCATGAAAAGCCTCATCTGAATATTTTTATTTCCTCATCTGAATCTTAAATACTTTTTGCTATGTGTTAACTTGCTCTGTGAACATTATTTTTCTTTTGAATGACAACCCCATGTAAAGCAGTATGTGGCCAGAAACTAATTAGCAACCCTCCCTATGCTGTCCTCAAACAGTTCAGACTCACAAAGTAAAACAGACTCATAAACAGCTCACTCCAGGCAAAATGAACTAAAACGTTCATGAAGGATGGTTAAAACTGAAAGGAGTATTAATAGGTCTTTGAGGCTTATGAGGCATTTCAGCTGCACAGCAAAAAAAAAAAAAAAAAAAAAGAAGAAAGAAAAAGAAAAAAGAAAATGGGAGAGTTTTGATTGACAGGAGATAAGTGTGAAACCATCCTAGGCTTAGGGCACGGGATGGCAGAGGCACCATAATGTAAAAATAAATGTTATGCTTGGAGGATGGAAAGCTTGAGACTGGAATGTAGGGAGGAACACAAAAGGAGATGGGGTATATATGAAAGTGATATAATCATCTATACTATACAAAAGAAAATGATTCCGGCATAGGGTGGGAGTAGAGGCAGAGAAGGTAGGGACAGAGAGAAAGATAAACTGAAAATATTTTGTTCCACAAGTGCAGAAATGTACAGTTTCAAGTCTGCTGTATCCTAGTGACTAGAACAGTGCCTGTCCATTGCTGCTTCTGTTAGATCTCTGTTAAATGCTGACTAAATGAATGCCTCTCACTGATAATCCATGAACCTCTACATTTGCAACATTTTCCTGTTCTAGAAATTGTTTGAAAACTCTTCATACAAAGGATGAAAAGAATTTAACTCACATGGTTTTTCATCACACACAAGAGCACACACACACACACACACACACAAACTCTCTCCCAATATGTGCTTGAAATTAAACCTCACATCCTCTTCCTGAAATTTATGCTTCAATTAAGATGGGGGCAGCTGCTATCCTACTTTATTTCCCTTTTGAGACTTTTATCTCTCAGGCTTTATCCTTTCCTTCATTGTTTTATCTTCACATCAATCACTGGGTTTCATTCCTTGGGAATGCAGCTTGCATGGCAGGCACATTTTTATGGCTAGAAAGCAAACCTACCTTACTTGGCACATTCTGCTTCCTTAAACCTAATTAAGTAATTCTGCTGAAAGTATCATGTCCTTTCCATCACAGTGCACATTTGGACAAAATAATAGGGAACACTTTAAAGCTATGGAAAATAACTGGGGAAGGGAACCTGAAGAAGACACAAAATGAATGAAAGTGAACTTCAGCCCAACCTTCTTTGACAGAACCCTTTAATGAGCCTCTGCTGTAGGAAATGCCTAACTTACAGCATCACTTTTACTCCAGTTATTTTATTGAGCATCCCCACTGTCGTATGGCTCCCCAGTAGTACACCAGATTCAGTACATTTTGTATGACTGAATCATCTATTTTTCAGAGAAAGTCTCATAGTCTGAGAAAAAAAAAGAATTTCTCTCTAAATATGCATATTTAAGATGCACTAAAATGTAATATTCTTATTACCAGAATCTTTGTCTTTCTTCTCTAGGACCTTAATTCCAGAGCCATTAATGTATCCAATAAACTTGTGTGAGGAGTGAATGAATGAATGAATATCAAACCTGTACTTCAGATTAAAATCATAACTTTTGTGTTTTTAACAGTTGGAAATATATGTCTGTCTCTCTCTTGTTAGTGGGGCGATTGGTATTTGATTAATCCTGTCAGTTGTTTGATCAAGGGCATCTGATTCTCTAATGATTTTCAATACAGCCATTATTTAGTAACACATTTTTTCCTACTCTAGATATTTATGTATATTTAATTTATTTTTATTGAAGTGTAGTTTATTTACAATGTTGTGTCAATTTCTGCTGTATAGCAAAGTGACCCAGTGACCCAGTCACATATATATGTGTGTGTGTGTATATATATATATATATATATATATATATATATATATAATTCCTTTACTTTTCTTTCCCTTTTTTTGTCTTTTTTTTAGGCCCACACCTATGGCATATGGAAGTTCCCAGGCTAGGGATCCAATCAGAGCTGCAACTGCTGGCCTATTCTACAGACACAGGAATGCCAGATCTGAGCCATGTCTGTGACCTACACCACAGCTCACAGCAATGCTGGATCCTTAACCCACTAAGTGAGGCCAGGGATTGAACCCGTATCCTTATGTATGCTAGTCAGGTTCTTTGCCATTGAGCCATGATAGGAACTCCCCCTTTCTTGTATTATCTTCCATCATGGTCTATCCCAGGAGATTGGGTATAATTCCCTCTGCTATTCAATTGGTCCTTATTACTTATCCATTCTAAATGTAATAGTTTGCATCTACCAACCCCAAACTCCCTGACCATCCTCCCCTTCTCCCCACTTGGCAACCACAAGTCTGTTCTCCATGTCTGTGAGTATGTCTCTATTCTACAGACTGGTTCATTTGTTCCATATTTTAGATTCCACATATAAGTTATATCAGATGATATTTATCTTTCCCTTTCTGACTTCCTTCACTTAGTATGATAATCTCTAGTTGCATTGATATTGTTACAAATGGCATTATTTTGTTCTTCTTTATGGCTGACTAGTATCCTATTGTGTATATGCACTACATCTTCTTATTCCATTCATCTGTTGATGGAAATTTAGGTTGTTTTCATGTCTTGGCTATTGTGAGTAGTGCTGCAATGAACATACGGGTGCAAGTATCTTTTTGAATAAAATTTTCTCTTGAGGAGTTCCCGTCGTGGCGCAGTGGTTAATGAATCCGACTAGAAACCACGAGGTTGCGGGTTCGGTCCCTGCCCTCGCTCAGTGGGTTGACGATCCGGCGTTGCAGGTTGCAGACGCAGCTGGGATCCCTTTTTGCTGTGGCTCTGGTGTAGGCTGGTGGCTACGGCTCCGATTAGACCCCTAGCCTGGGAATCTCCATATGCCACAGGAGCGGCCCAAGAAATAGCAAAAAAAAAAAAACCAAAAAAAAAGAAAAAAAAATTTTCTCTTGATATATGCCCAGGGATTGGATTGCTGGATCCTATGATAGTTCTATATTTGGTTTTCTGAGGTACTTCCATACTGTTTTCCACAGTGGTTGTACCAATTTACATTCCTACCAACAGTGTAGGAATGTAATGGATATTTTTAAATCACATAATGACATATAATAATATCCAAGATCTCAGGGTATAGAGGATTTAATATACCATTAAGGAACAAGGGGAAAAAAAGAAGGATATTTGCTAAATGTCTCATTGCCTTTATAAATGTAGTATGGTTCTCTTTCAAAAGATATCAAAATTTTTGAATTTTTATTTTTTATCTATCTCAAATGCTTGAGATAAAGAAGTAATGTTTTAGCTCTTTCCATGCTGATGAATGTGGACATCTCTAGGTAGAAGTCTCTGGAATGCTTCCATGCTAGCAAGCTGCCCTCTTCTGTTTTGGAGAGTGAGGTTATAGGAAATTATGGCTGTAAAAATACTATCACATTTATAGGCATGACTTTAAGCAGGACCTAGATTTGAATCTCAACCCTGACACAAATTACCTGATCTTGGGCAAGTTATTTATCATCATGGAATTCTGGATTCCCAATAGGTAACATGAAGATATTAGCAGGGATCCTGTGGCATAATTGTGAGGCTTGAATGATATCAAAGATATAAAACCCTCAGCAGAATATCTTTCACATTATTAATATTCTAGTGTGCTAATTATTATCTATTACTATTACTATAGTTATTAATATTATTAACAAACTATGTATTTCAGTTCTATCTAGAAGTGCCTTTGTTCAGCCAAATGTCAGAATATTTTACACAGGGTTCTCATAAATCAATGAGATGTAAAGTGCTTAGCAGAATGCCTGAAACCCCATAAGCACTCAGTAAGCATTAGTTGTAGTGGTGGTAATTATTATTATTATTATTATTATTATTATTATTTATGGAAACATTTCTTCAGGTCTTTGAGGAGGCCCTGGTCTAATTGAATTACAGCAATAATTTCCTTCTTGGGATGATGGCAGGTCTATGAGTTATGGTTAGTGTTATGACTTTGAGATAATGCCCTGGTTAACAATATATTTTTGGTCATATTAAAATCATGTGGCTGAGTGCCCTGATATTGAGGTAAATGGCATTTCCTTTATAACCAAAGATCACCAGAGTGATTTTCCATGTCAAATTATAGTCTTTAGAATCAATAAAACACCTTGAAACCCAGGACACTCCCCTCCCCCATGGGAAACAGATGCTAAAGGTCCTTTATACAAAACAGCAGTCATGCAGTGGAATGCCATCATGATTGGTTGAATCAGAGGATGCTGAGACTCAGATATGGATGGCAGACTGTATCTCAGAGCAGCAAACAAATCATCCTGATCTGTTGACATGATTCTCCAATTTGGAAATACTACTTTAATATACATTCATAAAGATTGTCTCTAAGGATCCCTGACATTAATCAAGCAATGTATATAATTATGCCTTTCACCTTTTTTAACATATATTTTATAAGAAAGACTGCCCTTAATTTTGAAATGAAAATTTAGAATTTAAACTACATTTGGAGTTCCCTGGTGGCCTAGCAGGTAAGGGTCCAGAGTTATCACTGCTGTGGCACAAGTTCAATCCCTGGCCCAGAAAATTTTGCATGCCTTGAGTGCAGCCAAAAACAAACCTACACTTAATATAGGAAAATAATAATTTAAAAATTAACTGTTCTAATTCATTTCACAAACATATTAGGGGAAGAATGGGGATAAATCCAAGATATTTCCATGAATTTCTGATCTGTGCTTTGTAGATTACAGGTTTGAGTAAAAGATATAATCTGGATCATCCACTGAGGTGTGAGCAGAGACAGTGTAGACTAGAAAACTTCAGTGGGAGATGGAAAATGAATCAACCAGAAGTGAATAAAGGAATTCCAGGCTTTGGCAGAAGGGCCTCCTATGATTGGGCCGTGGGTGTTGGCAACAAGCCAGGATTGGAGAGCAGCTCATTTGCCCTCAGCAGCTCCCTGCTTCCCTCAGTGGGGAGGCAGAGGAAGCCCACTATGGAAAGGAAAGAAATTTGGGGCTGTGCTGTGGTGAGGGAAGTAGCAGCGAAGTGACAAACTGTGGAGTTAAACAGCAAGTTGAGCAGAGTCAAGCCAGGAGCCGACAGCTTGACAAAATGTATGCGAGAAGGTTTGGACTGAGTGGTAGGAAATCCCTGAGTGAGCAGAGGGAATATTTCATTAGAAGGGATTTATTCATTCTGAGGATACAATTTAGCATGAAATTAAGATACTGCTAGAGACAGTCTTTGTGAAGTCTCTTCTGCAGAAATGTGAAAGGAAGGATAACCAATACTTGATGATATTGTGTCTCCTTCTATTAAATCCAACAATGACGATAGCAATAGAATAATAATGATAACCACCCTAAATTGAATTTTGGGATCAATATAGGTCATTTATATCAGTAACCCTGAAGTACAGACATAATTATATACATATTCAAGATGAAGTAACTGAGATTTAGAAAGGTTAGTAATTCTCCCAGGCTCACATAGCTAATGTGTCAGGGTGAGTTTTTCTCCCAAGATATGCTCTTTGTAAAACTTGTGGGTTTCCATTATATTGTTATCCTGTTTTTAGTTCTTAAAACTAGCAACCCAGTCTATGTGCCTTTATACATACCTACATGCAAATTTTCTCTATTATATACTGAATTTTTCTAATAATATTGTATGATTTTTCTTGCTGCATGTTTGTGTGTGTTTTGCTTTGCCATGAATTTGAAAGTAGTTTGAGAGATAGATCCCACCACGTTTCTTTTTATGGAGGACCTATTACCTATAGAGTTATTATAGTCCCTGATTCTGAATAGACGTTTGCTGATGATAATGTCAGTATTACAAAACAATTTCCCCTTTTTAACAAAGAAGAGAAAACTTATGTACACACTTCATATGTAATTCTTGGCATAAAGGGTGTATATAAATTCATATATCTATAATTTTTGAATGTTTACAAAATGGCCAGATTAAAAATCATTTGAGGGAGTTCCCATTGTGATGTAGTGGAAACGAATCCAACTAGGAACCATGAGGTTGCGGGGTCGATCCCTGGCCTCACTCAGTGGGTTAAGAATCCAACATTATGGTGAGCTATGGTGTAGGTCATAGACACAGCTCAGATCTGGCATTGCTGTGGCTCTGGTGTAGGCCGGCAGCAACAGCTCCGATTAGATCCCTAGCCTGGGAACCTCCATATGCCATGGGTGCGGCCCTATAAAGACAAAAGACAAAAAAGAAATCATGTGAATAATACTTTGTTTTTCATCTATATGATATTCTTTCCCCTAACAGAGAGCTTTTAAACAGATTAAACAGAGTATTTTAAACAGACTATTTTCTTTTAATTTTTATTGAAAGATAGTTGATTTACAATGTTATGTTAGTTCCAGAGGTACACCAGAGTGATATTTAGATGCATATATGTAATAATGATATAATATATATGTATGTATATATTTGTATATATATTCTTTTTTAACATTCTCTTCCATTATAACTTATTACATGATATTGAATATGGTTCCCTCTCCTATGCAATAGGTCCTTGTATATAGTAGTATGTATCTGCTAATCCCAAACTCCTAGTTTATCCCTCTCTCTGCTTTCCCCTTTGGTAACCATAAGTTTGTTTTCTATGTCTGTGATTCTATTTCTGTTTTATAAATAAGTTCATTTGCATCATTTTTTAGATCCCACATATAAGTGATATCATACGATATTTGTCTTTCTCTGTCTGACTTACTTCACTTGGTATGATAATCTGTAGATGTACCCGTGTTGTTGCAAATAACACCATTTCATTTTTAATGGCTGAGTAATATTCCATCGTGTATAGCTACCACTGCTTCATTATCTATTGATCTGTAAACACACTCTTTTCTAATACCATGTGTTTATGGAACACTGGTCTCGAGGTATATGTTCCCTATACAAAGGATTTATCACCAAACCCATTTTGCAGTTGTATTAATTTATGATAAGACGTGGCTCAAAAAGAAAGTTTATTCATCTACCACCTGTGCTCCTTTTTTCCTGGATGGAGAATTGTTAGTAATCAGAGGAAAGTGAGTGGTTTTGAGCCATCTTTTCCCACAGATTACAACTCTGGTGTTAAGGAAAGAGACCTTAGGTTGATAAATTCTCATTTTCTTTTATCTCTCTCTCTCCCTCTCTCTTTCCCTCTCTTCCTTCTTTTTATTCCTCTTCTACTTCTCACTGTCCCATTCACATGTACTCCCCCTCTCCTCTCTGTACTTCCAAACCAATGAATACAGGCTTCCTTGTATTTCAATTAGAACAGACCATTACCTCCAGTGACATATCTCCTCTTAGACATTCTACTGCCATCAATGAGCTTAGCATTTTCTTTTTCATTCATTCCAGCAAAGCTGGACACTCTTCTCTCTCCCTGCTTTTAAAAAGAGAGACATATAATTTCAAGGCAACTCCCATGGATAGAGTTATTTTTACTGTGAAATTACTTTTCAAAGGGTAACCTCACTTTCACACTCTTGTAGTAGATAGTATTCCATGCACAGGCTACATTTTACACATTCAAAATGCAGCATAATTATGAAGCCAAAGCCAGTTATTGTCAGGCTATATTATTAGCAGCAGCATCAGGAGATTTTTGCTGAGAGCCTTTTTTCAGTAGGGGCCCTAGGCCACATGAAACAATCTCAATTTCAGTCTGCTTTCACTGCCACATAAGTTAAGGACAATCTCTTTTTGAAAATTTCATAGCTTAGTGGCTCATGGCCTAGGTTTTCTTCAATATCTTATAATAACTTACAGTGGAAAACAGTCTGAAAAACGATAGATAGATAGATAGATAGATAGATAGATAGATAGATAGATAGATAGACATATATGATCGATCTCTCTATCTATATATATATATATATGTACACACACACACACATTGCTATAAACCTGAAACTAACACATTACTATAAATAGCTACTCTTAAATATTATCTTTTGTTCAAGGAGTTTGTGATGCCAATGACAAGTGGAGCAGAGATGCAATATTATCAAAAAAGGAAAAAGGCAGTACTCTAAGTGTCTGGTAGGAACTTGGGTAGATGACAAGAACTACAGAGACTCAGAGAAAGAAAGTTATGGTGGCCCTGAAGCCTCAGGGAAGCTTCATGAAGGAGGTGAACCAAAGCTGAGCCTCAAAGAATGAGTGGGCATTCTTACTCAAAGCAAAACCACAGGGAACTATAGATAATCTCTTGGGATAGAACATGGCAGAAGATAATATGAGGAAAAGAATATGTATTTATAAATGACTGGGTCACTTTGTTGTACAGAAAAAATTAGCCCAACATTGTTTAAGTCAATAATACTTTAATTTTTAAAAAAAAAAAGTCATTGAAAGTAAAAAAAAAGAAAAAATCAGGTACCTCGGAAAAAAAAAAAAAAAAGCAAAATCCACATTTTCCCCACACCCTGTATTATATCATAGGAAGTTCTCCATGGTCAAACTTATTTCTGAAGTCTCACATTCCCTCTGTGTTCACCCTATTTGTCCTCACTGCTACTGTACAGTATTTTTCATCCCCCTGTTGTATATATCCTGACTCCTCAAACATACCTCCAGCACATCTGCCTCTCTCACTAGAATGTGAGTCCTCAAAGGCAGAGGCCAGGTCTATTCATCTTTGTTTTCCCATAATATTTGTGTCTCATAGAGCTGACATGAAGGAATGAATATATGCCTTTTCCTCTCAAGTTTATCAAGACTCAATTGCACAAATCTCAGTGAATTTTGATAGTTGGAAAGCAAACCCTACTCTCCTCTTTGCCTTTACTCAGCTGAAATGCCATTATGGGATGGTTGAAAAGAACAGCAAGTTCTCACATGTCTAGTAAAAAAAAAGTTGTGGGCTGGGAAATATGATGTAAATGATCAGGATTGAAAACAAAAATGTTTATCTCCAGCCCTGGAAATACTGCAGATGGTACTGAAATATGACTCAAAAGAGTGATTTCATAAAAGTGTTGGTATTTATATGAACAATTCCAAGTAGATGGAATACTAATTCTGATAGAAAAGTTTTAAGAGTTTAAATAGTTTTTCATGATTCTACTTTCATGGAATTCAGCTAGAAAGTAGAACTCAGTAAATGACCTCCTGAATATCCTGCTTAGATTAAACTCTGATCAGTATCACATGCATGCCATCTATGTCTAGTCCTCTAATCTAAAAAGTCTTAAGGAAGATTAAAAACTAACCCCTTATAATGTTAGACATACCTATGAACAAGTTTGTTCCCATCATTTCATGACTTAACTAAAGTGTACCTAAGGTCTTGCACTTCAGCATTCTTCTTCCCTGCCACATAAGTTGCCAACTTCTGCAACACAAGTAAGAAAGTATAATAGAGTCACAAGAATTAAAGTAATCAATATGCAATAATTGAGGTACAGATGAGTATATACACCCATTATTTATATTGTAAAAATTGAAAATTATGCATATAGTTATGGGTATGCAAAAGTAAAAGCGTTGCATACAGGTTTTTAGAGCTGAGTGCTGGCAAATCTGAAGGATCGGGAGAGACGTCAAAGACTTTCCAACTGCAAATCCCAACTTCTAGTAATTCTCAAATCTGTGCCTAATAGAAAGTCTCCTATTCTGTTCCTAAGCACCTCCTAGACATAGCTGTTGCAAATTTGATTATCAAATCTGATCTTATGTCAGCCCAATGGAGTCCACTGATTATAGTACAATATTTAAGCTAACATATATATAATTTTTATTTGAAAAATAATATTTGTTTCCCACGTTAGCTTACAGCAGAATGAGAACACGCTGTACCAGCAGAAAGGGCAGCATTTTCTCCATCTGATCTTTCATCAAATAGAATTCTTAATCAAGCCAGAATCTTCTGAAATACATGATTTGGAGACCTTCCAAAAAAACCTGTCCTGAAAGGGATGGTAAATTACAGTTTGATCTCATTTGTCCTAAATTCTGTCCATCATTCACCTGTGAGTTATAATTGTCTCCCCCTTGTGAGACATGTCCCATAACTCATTCTAGTCAGCATGATATATTTACTCCTAAAAGATTCATATCTTAGAAATAGCTTGAATGTTTCAAACTATGGTCTCTAATTAATCAGAAGGTAATTGCATTAAGTACCATTCCAGTTGCCAAGTCTAATCAGATTGCACCCAAGTGAATCTCTGTATCTGGCATGTTTTCTGAGATTTAATCAAGGGCATGTTTTAAACGGAACTCTGTGACTGGACATTGAAGTTCCCTCAAATGTTTAGGTTAGAAAGATCAATCGTACATTCAGCTTCCCTTTTCCACCAGGCGTTTTGTTTCTTGTTTGGAAACAGTTACAGGTTCAGGCAGGCATTTTTTCATGTGCAGAAACCCAGGAACTGTGGTTTGAATAGACCAGGGAGCCTTTTACAATTTAAGTCTAGAAACAAGTCTGCCACAAATCAAAAATCCAGTAGTGCAGATATGTGGAAGTGAATGTACATATCTGCCAGATCTCCCTTTGGATCTTATAATATATAATTCAATTCACAACAAAGTGTCTTTTTATGACACTTGCCCTGTATTAGCTACTGTCCACATCTCACTACATACATCTTAAGGTTGGGCACTGATTCTTTTCTATTGTATCGATTTTCACTCATTAAAAACAAAAAAGCCTAATACCTAAAAGTCCCTTAATGTGTATAGTGCATTTATGAATGTGTATATTAATTAATTGATGAAATAATGAATATGCATATGACATTTTATGACAGTGAAAACAGTCAATGGAGGTTTTTAATGGTTAAAGGCTATGTGGTTATTTACTTTAGAAGTCAATTAGGCTGAAAATTCAAATTTGACTATTACATTTAAAGCATTTGCCAGTATTTTTTGAATCACATACTCTCAAGTTTTTTCAAATAAAATTTTCTCACTGGCAAAATGTGATGTTTATAGTGTACTTCACGTGAGGTGTTTGTAAATTTCACCCTGCTTCTCTCATGTGTTCACATTCACCTGATCTTCTATTTCATTAACTCTTCCCATGTCTGAAAATAAATTGAAGCAACTTCTCTTCAGAGGTTACAGGTCAGATCAGATATGTTTGTATTTGAATGAAATTCTTTAAAAGGACTAGTGCATACTTATAGTAAATCTTACATTGTATCAGTTACTGTTATTAGTGAAAACTAGGAAATAAGTGCTAGGATTTTTTTACATAAAATAATCACTGGGTTTTATTGTTCTAATCTGAGTCAGTTCAAAGTCTGACTATCCTGAAAAGAAACAGACACTGGCCAAATGGTTTTTAGGGAAACATATCGTGGATGTTTGATAGAAAAGTCACTACAGGAGTTCCCATCATGGTGCAACTGAAATGAACCCAACTAGGAATCATGAGGTTGCAGGTTCCACCCCTGGCCTTGCTCAATGGGTTAACTATCTGGCATTGCCATGAGCTGTAGTGTAGCTCGCAGACGCGGCTCAGATCCCAAGTTGCTATGGCTGTGGTGTAGGCGGGCAGCTACAGCTCGGATTTGACCCCTAGCCTGGGAAACTCCATATGCCTCAGGTGCGGCCCTAAAAAGCAAAAAAAGAAAAAAAGTCACTGCCAAAAACTGGGCGCTAGTCTGGCCCATTTCATTTACCTACTCACATTGCTTGTCTTGCGTAGGAAGAATGACCCATTTCTTTTCATTCTTTGTGAAGTGAGCAAGAGCCTCATGCATATTTACTGCTGGATACACAAAGCCTTGCCCCCAAAGCATTACCAACTATTCAGGAACCCTGATCTCTAAACAAATTCCAGATGTTTTACCCCCACTCTGAACCCTCTGTATGGAAGAAGATAAGGTGGGGAGGGGTTGTCTTAATCAGAACTAAAGTTAAAAGCAGTTGTGTACAAGGGAAATCACAAGTAGGTGATCATGGAGTTCCCGTCGTGGCACAGTGGTTAACGAATCCGACTAGGAACCATGAGGTTGGGGGTTCGGTCCCTGCCCTTGCTCAGTGGGTTAACAATCCGGCGTTGCCGTGAGCTGTGGTGTAGGTTGCAGACGCGGCTCGGATCCAGCGTTGCTATGGCTCTGGCGTAGGCCGGTGGCCACAGCTCCGATTGGACCCCTAGCCTGGGAACCTCCATATACCGCAGGAGCGGCCCAAAGAAATAGCAAAAAGACAAAAAAAAAAAAAAAAAAAGTAGGTGATCACACATCAGGTGATCTAATAACTGCAATCAGTAGTTCCCAAACTTTATTTGTACGAATCTAAATTCACAAACTTCTAACATTCTTGGGCTCCTTTGCATGTATATATTCTTCTATTGCTCTAAGTTTGTATTTGTTATGGTCACTAAGGCAATGCATTTTTGTACATTGCAATATACTTAATTCCTTTGTTTGACTGAGGGCTCCTTGTAGTACTGGTGTATCTTATTTACAATTGTCATCCAGCATCTAATGAAATGTTGAACATTTAGTAGCTCCTCGATAAATGCTGAATTAATTGAAGAGAGCTTTTTCTATCATCTTCAAATGTCCATTCTTTTACTTTCATCCACATCTTGAAATAGCTTTGAAATTCTGTTTATCATTCCATTGAACATCCCCTCAAAAACACACAAAGAAGAAACTGATTGATACCTAGTATGTCATGACCTAGGGCTTTGCTTCAAAGGGTTTGTTATACTGCTTTCATTGTCCTGAAAGAGCATACAGTCTAGATGCAGAGACAAAACCACATAAAAAGGTTAAATTACAAAATGAAGGAGTAAATGATTAAAAGTAAAATAAATACCGTACGTGATATGAATGTAGTATGTTTTAAGATTACACCTAAACTAGATCCATCCTAGTTTTCATCTCTGGAAAAACATGAGTTTCTTTGGGGGCAGCAGCAGAGGTGGTGGGTTTGAAGGACTGGGGGACTTCCTTGGACAATACAGTCTGAACAAAGAGAATCAGTGGACAAATCTGACCTGATAAATAAGTCTTAGTCATCTGAGGGGCGGAATGATGTGATGAGTCGCTTGAATGTATCCTTAACATAGTATTTCCTTTCAGCACTGACTCATAGGAGAATTTTAGGAAGAAAGAAAGAACTATGACATAGAACTGAAATTACTATGTGAGATAGATATCTTATAGCTATAAGGCATTGGACAAAAGTTTTTATCCTTTAATAGAGAATAAGAAAAAAGGATGGAGGCCTTGTCTTCTATTTTGCCTCAGAAATATCGTGCATTATAGGGACCAGAAGGTGCACTGGTAATATGATATCCAGACAGGTCGTATCAGAAAGCGTCAAAGATGTCATGCAAAGGCATCAGTACCCACTGGAGCTCACAGTCACTGTTGATTACTATCCGTGTAATCAACAAGGATGGAAGGAGGAACAGAAGAGTGCAGTGGTGGCTAGACAGAGTTTTGCATCTATTTTCGTGCTACCTTGAAATACCTGGAACAGAACTCTATAGAGGGTATTAGCAAGTGACAGGTTACACACAAACTAGATATGTTGAGGAAGATGAGTTAATGGAGCCACTGTGCAGTCTGAGAAAGCTTCATGAAGCAGGAAGATTTCTGCTGGACCTAGATTTATAAAGAGAGATGAAGGTGGTGGGGAAAAGCAGTACTGAAAGATGAAGATGAGCAAAAACAAGAAATATTTGTGATCTGTGTGGGAGATTGTGAATATAGCTGTGACTGTAACTCTGTCTACACTGAGAGAGAATAGTGAGAAACTGGGTGAGAAATGGATATTGGGGCCAAAATTAAAAAAACCTGTAGCTCCATCAGCTCAAAATAGGAATCCCCTGCTATGAAGTTTTCAGACTCTTTCAGACAGGCATATTTCCCTAACCAGGCAGTAAGTACTTGGCATATTTTATTGTCAATTTTAAAAAGCTCTGTGAGGAAGTACTACTATATTTTCTACACATCAAAATTGAGGCTGAGTTTAAGTAACTAGCCCAACGTGACACAACAACAGTGGAGTAGGCATTTGAGACCAGATGTATGGGGTTCACACGCCACTATAACACATCACCTGTCCTAATTTTGCTCTAGTAACTGATGAGTTCTCAGTGGGGTCATTTCACGTTTCCTCACTGTGTTCTATTTCCTCGGATAAGATAATAGTGATTCTCCATTACATAAAGATAGAAAAAACATTAATGGTGATCTCTCAGTTTTTGAAATCAGTTCTTTCAATAATGTTTACTGTTATATTTTTTGAAGACAGTGAATTTTAAGTTTTTTATTTGGGTGCCTTGCAATGAGTCTGCCCACATCATGTATTCTCCAGTGATTCATGTTTGTATGTTAAAACTATGGGAGATGAGGTGCCTGGTACCTTCATGAAAGATACGTTCTTTTGCCCTCAGTGACCTAGAGGTGGCGTTTAAGCGTTAAGGGAAATAAGAAGAGAGAAAGGAAATAGATTTTTAAAAGGAACATGAGGCAGGTGAAGGAAGTGTTGATGACAAGGGAGATTGGAATTAGATTCCCCCATGTGGGTGAAGTGATTAGGCTTGACTTGGTTTACTTACCAAATGAACTTCAGAGTTGACAAGACCAGCCTTCTGGACCAGAAATAGACATGACTTAAGGCTTTTAGATACCCGTCCTGACCAAAAAAAATCAATAAAGCGTCTCTCTACTGCTGAAAGAAGAGGATCCTTCTATCAACTCTAAATACCTGTGAGCATCTAAATTAATTAGTTTCCAGGAAACTGTTAAAAGTTGCTTTGAAGACAGTGGAGAATTACCCAAAGAATAAGCTACCATGATGGCCCACCCTAAGGAAGGCTAACAGCAGTAACTGGGAAATCGTGTTCCTGAGCGTGGTTGGAAGACAGCAGCACCCTCTTATGTTCAGTGGGAGGTACCTAAGCTCCTTTGCCGCCCCTTCTGACTGCTTTATGTAAAATATATTTAAGCACACTTTATCTTCCTGAATCAGTTTGACGTAGCAAGGATAGCCTACCAAGAAAGTTCATCCTTGGTAGAAAAATCCAATTTTAAGAGGTAAAGGAAAGAAAGTACGTTACACAGTTCAGATATTATTATGCATGGTGTGGCTTTCTCCTCATTTAAATCGGGAAAATTTTTCCAAGTTATTTATGAACTCAGTGAAGAAATTAAAGTGTGCTATCAAATATACCTTGATGTCTGTTTAACCCAAACATTAGTCATGCATTTTCAAATTTCCAGGTGAAAAAAATATATATCCTTAGTTACTCTTTCAAATGCCCTTTGCAGAAATGGGCCTTGGAATAACTCAGTAGAGGCTTGATAAGGTAGTGGTGGAACAGAGGAATGATGGAAAATAAATTAGTCTCCAGGAAACATTATTTTGATATTTACAGTTGGAATTAATTTTTATGCATGAGTCTCTGAGGTGATAGTGTAAAATGGATTCTTCAAATATGTTCATAGATACCATCATTTTATTAACATACCATTATTATTGCAATAATAATGAATATTACTGTAACTCCTTTTTAGCTCTCAAGTAGATCCAGTTCCCCCCACCTTCTCTGCTCCTGGACTGATATAATAGACTCTTAACTGTTCCCCATAGCTCCAGTTTGGCTCCTGCTCAGTCTGTTTGCCATCAGGTGGGGCTTAGTGTCTGCAGGGTAGTGGAGTTCCTCTTTTGTCCATTGCTCTCTATGTGGCAGGAGAGTAGCAAGGTCTGATGCATTTGCTAAGGAAATCAGTTCTAGCTCTGGTGTCTGGTTTATAAGTCTAAACATTACCATGTCAGAAGAGCACAGACTTCTAGCAGCATTACTCTCTAGATACAGATGCCAGGAATCACTCACTTAGGTGCATCTGCTGCTATAGGATTAAGTCTTAGTGTTGGTATTTGTATTTCCTCCCCTCCCTGGACCTAAAGGGAGCCTTTGTTACCTAAGTTATAATAACAGCCTTAACCCCCTCTTAAAGAGAAGGTGTTAATTCGATAAAGTAGTAGAAAGCAAAGTGAATTACAACAGAATTCAAGCAGAGGGCCTCCTTCCTCTGATGGGGAGCTTGGAAAATTTTGTACAGTGCTTCACTGAATTCCCTGGGCTCTGAGGCACTTGGGTCCTTGTGGAATAGTACTTACTGTTAGGAATTTTGTTATAAGATTACCAAGTGACCTTTTTCCCTGAATGAAAGATTCCAGAGAGTTTCTGTGCCTTGCCAAGTATGGTAAATTTTAGCCCAGTTCCATTTGCCTATAGAAAAGGATCACTAGGCTTTTTCCACTGGCAGGATTAGTTGGTAATTAAGGGCATCAAAAACAGTGCAAATAGGATCATGAAATACCTTATTTACCAGAGCTGCATTCTAGCTCAAGATAACGAATAGGCATGAAATAAATGATCTTTTCCAAGCAAGGAGGTGAAAGAGCAAGAGAACACATGGTCAGCTCACATAACAGGTGAAAAACAATTATATTGGGAGTTCAGAACATGCTGGATTCCTTATTAAAATAAAAGTCAGCACACAAATACAAACTGAGTCACTATGATGTGAGAGGCATTATCCTAAGTTCTGATGATGGTGGAGATCCAGAAAGATCGATCCTAATGGTAAGGACCATAAGAAGCTTAAGGGATTGGTGGTTTGGAATTGGCATCTGCACACTGTGGTATATGGAATAATTGGCTAATGGGGACCTGCTGTACAGCACAGGGAACTCTCCCCAATATTCTGTGATAATCTATATGGGAAAAGAATCTGAAAAAGAATGGATATGTGTATATGAATAACTGTCATATAGCAGAAATTATCACAATGTCGTCAATCAAGGATACTTCAATAAACCTTAAAAACAAAGAATCTTACATTATTTTGGGGGGAGGTGTATACTAAAATGTCAGAAGAAACTGAGTGACTCAAAGAGAGGTTAAAGGCTTTATTTAGCTGATCTGCTTAGGCAGCATCTGAAGATCAGGTAACTCTCCAAGTGTCAGCAGGGTTGAAATTTTTACAGCGAGAGATGAGAGGAGGGGTACCTGTCCTGGTCTGGCTCACTTAGAAGATTTCATCTTCAGCTGCTGTAATTCTTGCTGTTGGAGATTGTTTTGGTCGTTTGGCTTCTTGCTCAAAGTCGTTGTATTATCACCTCCAAAATTGTCAGAACATTTCTTTTGAAGCCTATTTTTATAAACTTGGCCATCTATTGGTTGGTCAAGGTTCAAGGGCAGGGACTACAGGAATAAAAAAAGGGAAAGAGAATCAAAAAGGAAGCGAGGCAGTTGTCAAAGGCAGTTCTTTTACAGAAAGCATCACACAAATAAAACATCAGAGCTACAGTATTTGTAAATTGAATCAAAAAAGTAAATTCAGGAAAGTGTGGAAGAGAGTTGTTAGAGAGACATCTCAAGGAGACATTCAGGTTGAAACCTTAAGAAAAGCTGAATAGGAGAAAGCCGTATGGAGTTTTTTGAGACTTGGCAACTATAGATGCCAGGAAGTGGGAACACTCCGGGCATACTTTCGGAGAAGACAGAATAGAGACAGAGGTGGGAGACAAAGATCCAGGTAGAGGGTTTGTAGGATGTGCTTTGGTATTTGGTGAGCCAGGAGGAGAGGAAAATAAGGATGCAGAAAAGTTCATATTTGATTGTAGGTATTTTGAACTGGCACTGGCCCTTGCTGCCTTGAGCGGGTGTTTAGAGCAGACTCTGATGGGGTGTTTGGAGTGGTGTCTCTCAGACATCCATATGCTTCGAAATCATCGGGGCATTTGGTTCAAATGCAGATTCTAACTCAAAAGGCCTGAGATAGGGCCTGGTATTCTATTGTCTAACAAAGTCCCAAGTCCCAAGTTTGATGCTTAAGAGTGCCCGGAGTAGGGGGCTTCAGGGGCTTCTTTGGAGACTCTTCTGTCCAACTCCCCTCAGGATTCAAGGCATGAGAATGAGCACACCTACGTTTTACTGTCTTTCTTCTTCCCCATGCAAATTTCCATGGGGAGGCTTTTCCTCAGTCTACCTGTGAGCCCACATGACACCAATGTCTCCTTAGATGACTGGTTCTTGATAGATTTCCAATTCAAACTGAAAAATGGCAAAAGCAATTTAAATCACCTTCCCTCCAGGTGTTTTTAATATGTTGAGCTTATTCTATCATTCGTTTTTTTACACATTCTACCTTGTCTCTGAGGAAGAGTAATCATTGTTCAATGAAAAATACTAATTTCTCACTTTATTTCCAGAGCTATCTTTTTCTCCACTTGGGAACCCTGTAGACTGCAGACAACACACCCTCAAAGTATCCATCCCCCTTTAAATACTGGAAATTCTAAATTATGCTAAGTCAGGTAAAACTCATTTCTTGGTGGAAAAACAAGGTGTTTGTAAGTGCATGTATGTAAAGGCAGTGATTATTCTAAAATCTGCCTAAACAAACTAAGAACAATGGGGAAATTTTTCCTCTTCGGTGCTTAATTATCTTAGAAACCCTAAGTATTTTGCATTCTCTTTACAAACACAAAGTAAGGGGGAAAGACGCCAAACAAGCTGACCTTAATATTTTGCTTCATTGCTTAATTTTAAGGCAAGAATTTTGATGAAGAGCAACAGGCTGAAGATATTAGTAGGCCTAGGGTCTGCTCAGCAACCTACTACAGGTGTGAACTTCGGCTAATTGATTAGGCCCTTCTGAGTCTCAGACTCCTATATGGAGTCTGGATTATAGCAGCATTTCATGTTTGTAACCGTTAAATGTAAATGAGAAGCAAAGTCTCTGGTACACTGTAAGCTCTCAGGAGATGTTAGGAATTAATATTAGTAGTATGATTGCTAATGATTCTTTTTCCACGAGAAGAAATCCGATTCAGGAGGAACTGGCTGGCAGAGCCTTCAAAACTTGGTCGTGATCTGAAGCTCACATACCAGCTGCTAATTTGCTTGTTTATTTCATTTGATTTTCCTTAGCTGCACAGAAGGGAGGTGGGTGGCAGAAGCTTAATTTATTTGTCCCTTTCTTAAAAAAAAAAAAAAAAAAAAGCTGTGGGTTTTGGCTCTCACACTATTTCGAGGCATAGCCTGGTGGTGGCATTGGGATATGCACACTTAGGGGGATGTGGCTCCCCTGGTGGCTCTAGTGTCTTTCTATCCCCAAATGATCAGTATAGGTGCTAGATTGCCAGTGCTGCCAGCCAAAGACCTCTCCTCCCCCAGACCTGAAAACACATGAAAAGAGCCATGACTCATGGGCTACAACTTTTTCAGCTTGATAGAGGCACTGATAGGCTCAGCTCCCAGGTTTCCATCACCCCCACAGGCTGGCTGAAGGGGAAAAGGGCTCTTTGGTTTTCAAATAAAGCACTTCCCAGCGATAATTGAGAACTAGCGAGACATACTGTGGAGAGGTTAGGAGGCTGTTCCTGTTCCTTGGCTGAAGTCAGTGCAAAGGATGATCTGGGGTGACACCAGGGTTTCTTCAGACCCTGAGAGGTATGGCATACGAAGTACTTTCACATCTTTCTTTCTTTACATCTCTGAGTCCCTGCTTTCCTGCATTTCGCCCATTGTACCTGGCACATTTCCCTGGTGGCGCTTAACTCGTTGTGTCATCTTTTGCTGCAGTGCTTGTCACCAGCCTGCCTCTCTTCTGTGTGTTGTGTGCTGTGTGGGGGCAAGTCCTCTGCCTTTTTCATCACTGGATCTTCAGCCCTGAGCTCAGAGCCTGGTAGGCTCTGAGTGTTTACACAGCAGTTGTTGGCGACGTAGATAGATAGATTGGTGAATGTGCTCATGAATGGAGAAAAAAATACTCCAGTGCAGTGGATGGTTGTACATCTGGGAATACTCTTGGAATATCAGATGGCTGTTTGGTGGGAGAAATTATTGATGAAAAATGCAGTTCTGACAGAGAGCAAACTTGAGGTTGCCAAGGGGGAGGGGTTTGGGGAAGGGATGGAATGGGAAGTTGGGGTTAGGAGATTATACATGAGGGGGATAATCAGCCAGAGCCTATGTATAGCACAGAGAATGATATTCAGTGTCCTATGATTAAACCATAATGGAAAGAAATTTTGAAAAAAAAAAAGTGTAAAAGACAGTTTTTAAGTTCAGAAAACTTGCTTTGCTGTCAAACTTCAGGTTGTAATATTGAGCTTGAGAGCAGCTACTTTGTTTATAATATTCCCCCCCAAAGTAATTTGGAGGAGAAGTTCAAATGAAAACAGAAAACATCCTCAAAAGTATAAACGGGCATTCGTGACAGATGTGACATTCTAAATGAACATTAGAACAGATCTGGTTTGTGTAAAGGTAAGATATATTGAATCTGTATGAGATTTACATACTCAGGGAGCTTAAAATCCTATTTAAAAAAAAAGTGATGGAAGTTTATCCATGAACTTGCTGGAACAGTCTTTAATAAAGACCTTCTTTATGCTGGACACAATGGACTGAGAGATGAATTGCTCCATGTCCCAGTCCTCTGGGGCCACAGTTAAGTAAAGAATAAACCTGTAAATAATTGTTGTAGGAGGAAAACAGAGGTATGATCTTGGCACTCTCAAGAGATGGACATGCTTAACTCTGCTTTTAAAAAAATCTAGAATGGAGGAAAAAGTGGACTCTGAACTGGAACTGAAGGATGTGTGGGAGTTTCCCACGACAGAAGGGAAAGAGAGGCTTTAGCTGTGCAGAAATAGAGGGGCTGGGAAGAGCAGGGTACCTTCTGAGAAGTGCAGGTACTTTTTGTACAGCCACTGAATTACTCTCTGGATGCGTTAAGTGAGTAGATGAAACCAGGACTTGTACACCAAACTCTGGATTCAAAGAGCATTCTTCCATGTAGATTATGCATAATTGAAGAATACAGTAATCAGTGCTAATTGCTTTTTCCAAAAATGGAGGTCAAATGCCCAAAGTTTTACTTTGACAGCTGGAAAAAAAGTATGTTCAGTAGTTATATAGTTCTGACCTCATGTACTTTATATTCTGTTTGTAAGGGCAGTTGATTAAAAATATAATAATATGAGTTTCCTTCATATCTTGCGTCAATTTGATATGTTATTTTGCAAATGGGAAAAACATCCTGGGAAAAAATATCACTTTGGTTTTATTTTAGGCAACTAAGAGAATCTTCTTATATTCAAAATGGACTCATTGATAAGGCCAGAGATATAATCTAGGACCCCAGGTTTCCTGCACATTGACTTTCATATGAGACCACCTACATCAATGAATGCAGTAACCTTCAAACCTAGAAGGTGGTGTTTTATCTTCTTCGATATGTCATGCAAACTCTGATGGTTATATGTCACCAAGTTCCCCTACATGACTTTGAACATCCGTCTTATAAGATTTTTCATTCCTTACTCAGATAACTTCACAGATTGATCTTTTTGTAGTTTAAAATTTTATTTATCTTTAGCCAAAAACATCATTAACTAGGCATCATCCACTTAAAAATTAGTTTACCCAAATTTGTCTGTTCCCTGGAAGACTTACTACAGAAAATCAAGCACACATCTTCAAAAGCTGCCTGGATTCATTTTATATGACTTTAACCTATATATATATTTTTCTTTTTATGGCTGCATCTGTTACATATGGAAGTTCCTGGGCCAGGGGTTGAATCAAAGCTGCAGCTGCGGCCTATGTCACCGCCATGGTGACACTGGATCCAAGCCACATCTGTGACCTACACCACCACTTACAGCAGTGCCAGATCCTTGACCCACTGAGCAAGGCCAGGAGTCAAACCTATAGCCTCACAGAGACAAGATTGGCTCCTTAACCTGCTGAGCCACAGTGAGAAATCCCAGACCTATATTTTTAAAGTGCTTTTATGCAAAGCACTATATGTTTGCACGTGTGGACAGGTATACACAAATAACACCCATATTGGAAAATACTCACATGACAGAGATTGTGTTGTAAGGCATTATCCCAAGTGCTTTTTATAATATTAATACATTTAGTCTTTTTCTATAAGGTGGGTATCTTTTTAAATACCTGTTATATAGATGAGAAAACTGAGGCTTAGAGAGATTTATAAGTAACTTGCTCAGATCATGAGCCAAGAAGGAGTCGAGAGTTGAACATGTATTATATGACTCTAGATTTCATGTCCTGGAAGGAAACTAAGGTCCCCTAGGACCTGTGGTGGGAAGAGAGGTCATGTAGCCACATGGAAACTACTCCAGAGCTACAGAGCAGGAGGAGAGTTTTTGTTGGGGGTGATCTTGAAGCATTCATCAAAAAGGAGCCATTGAAAGTAGGCTTAAAGATTGGTGGGGTTTGCTCAGGTGGAAGTTAAGATGACACAGGAACCAGGGCTTGCTATTAGCAAAAGCATCAATGTCAAAGAGGCCAAGGTGCGTTTGGAAGACAACACATGAAATGTGTCAGGAGAGAGGAGAGTCTGTGTAAAAGGGCAGGAGGAGGAGTTCCCTTCATGGCTCAGTGGTAATAAACTCAGTGTCCATGAGGTTGTGGGTTTGATCCCTGGCCTCCCTCAGTGAGTTAAGGATCCGATGTTACTGTGAGCTGCATGAAGGTCACAGATGTGGCTTGGATCCTCTGTTGCTGTGGCTGTGGTGTAGACTGTCAGCTGTGGCTCCAGTTAGACCCCTAGCCTGGAAATCTCCATATGCTACAGGTGTGGGCTTAAAAAAGACCAAAAAAAAAAGCAGGGGGAAGGAAGTTAAAAAGGAAACTATAGCAAGTTCTAGAGAACCTTAAAGCCTGAATAAAAGAATTTGAAATGTGTTCGCTATGTGAAGGTGTATGGTTTTATTTTTATTTAATTTAGATGTTTTTAAAGCAAAGGAGGAAAATGAAGAAAAATGAATGAGGCAGCTATATGTAGGGTCAATTAGATAGAGAATGAAAAAGAGTTGAAGGGAGAAAAAGGGTAGCATTCTAATGGATTTAAACCCTCAGCAAGAGCCACAAAAATAGAATTAAAAAAGAAAAGAGACTTGTGAAGCATCTTAACTGTGGAGTCAAAACTGAGACAGTTTGGAACTTTGCCATAGCAGAAAAGGTATGGTTATGAAGACAGCTCTGCCCTCGCTCACACATGGGACTTTTTGCACCATCTGGAAATCTGGAAGAAGAACCCATGCTTTAGTTCCTCCCTGCACTCTGAAGCTATGAGTAATACAGTTCTTTAACTTTTCCTCTGCTCTTTGGTGACAGATTTGCCCAAGGTAGACAGACGTACAGTGGGGCAGCAGTCAGTACAGCATGTTCAGATGTTGACGGCTGTCCTGTTGTGAGGAATCATGATGCAGGTTCTGCTTTGTGGGGGGCGGAGGGATGAATAATGGTCATAGCTTACTCAGGGCACAAGGGACCATGGATGACTCAGGAGGGTGGGGGCAGGGGGTAAGTTCACAGGTAGTAAGAGATATTCTTACTCAAGTCCTGCAGTTTCTGAAGAGGCATCAGGCAAGTTTCTGAACCAAATTCGGGTTTCAACTTTCTGATTGGACCTCCTGTGCATTGTGGGGACATAGGCATGCATTCAGATAGCAAGAAGAGAGAGTAAAGTGCCCACAAGAGGTACGTCCAGAGACAACTCTGAGGTAGACAAATGAAAAGGCAGATCCCTTTCAATTTTGTTCATTGGACTTGACCTTGTAAGGTATCTAACCAAACATGTGTTTCCCAGGAAACTGAGTTTTGAGAGATATGGAAGATTCCAGGTTAGCTCTGGAAACAGCAGGATCTGCATGGCTTTTCTTTCTATTAGGTGAAGCACAATTAGTCGCATCAGAGAACATGACAGGACAGCTTCTCTGGAAGTTGTACCTTTGCAGTAGTCGTCTGGGTCAAGTCCACTGTCTATGAAATGTGTTTCTGCTCAAGTTATGGCCTGCATTGATGACAACCTCCTTAAAATTTCCCAAAGTAAATGGCCCTCGGCGGGGGTTGGGGGAGAGATATTTCATCAAATGGGGCCTTTGGGGTTCTCTTGCTGCCTCATCTCCCTCAGGAGAAATCCTTAACAAGGTGGAACCTAAGGAGTATCTTCAAATGATACATACATGGCGAGTATGTTTTAAAGAAAAAAGCAGACCAAGTTTGTCGAGTTTGTGTTATCAAACTATATCCAGTCTTGAAACTAATATTAAGTCATTAACCTATGAGAATATAAAACGGTGATGGAAATATGACCACATGCTTCTGCACCTTCGCACTCCATTCTGATCACCTTGTCTGCCGACCCCCTCTTGCCACTTTGAATGTGACCCTGTGTGTGAGGAACAGGATTGTCACTGAGCCCGATAGGCTAAAGCCTTCAAGCTTAGCAAAGCATATTGTCAGCTAGTTCAGGTTAGTTCAGGTGCATGAGAAAGGTGCTAATAAGGCCAAGGACTTTACATCGAGTCGATCGATGCCATTTTTCTTACTTTTAAATCTTTTTATTTTAAAACATTTTTGAGCATACAGAAAAGTTACAAGGATAGAACAAAGGGTTTCTCTGTTTGCTTTACTCAGAGTCAATAGTTGTTGACATTTTCAACATTTGCTTTATGATTCATTGTATATTACATATTTTCCAGAAACATCTGAGAGTACACTGCATATGTCATGCTCCTTTACCCTTTAATACTTCAGTGTGTATTTCCTAAAAGTGAGCATATTCTCTTACATAAATGCAGTGTATTTATTAAAGGCAATACTTGAATCTACATTCACCTAATCTACAGTCCACATCCAAGTTGTCAGTTGATTTACTCATACTATGTATAGTATCAGATATGGTCTAGGATCAGGTCTTGCATTTACTGTATTAGAACTTTGACCAACAGAAGAAGGAAGGTACAGGAAGGTAATTTTTAGATATTTGGAAAGGGGCCATGGGGGAGTCAGATGTTTTGAGTGCATTTTTATCCCAAGAAAAGATACCCTGTGATATACTCTATCAGTCAGGGTTCAGAGAAACAGAGCCAATAGCATATGTTATCCCATAGGCGCTACAAATATATGTACACACACACACACACACACACACACGTTATACACAGTATGTATATGTGTTTATATACATATAATGTATTTGTGTATACAGTATTTCAAATATTGTTATGAACCCAACGGAAATGTCATGAGCTTTCTTAGAAATTTTTGATGTCACTATTCCTAATGAGATTTAAACATGATTGTGAAGAGAATAAGATGGAATTTATATTTTTCCCAGAAGATTTTAAAATTCCTTCATATAAATTAATACATATATGGAGTTCCTGTTATGGTTCAGCAGTAACGAACCCAACTGGTACCTATGAGGACGTGGGTTTGATCCCTGGCCTCTCTCAGTGGGTTAAGGATCCAGTGTTGCCATGAGCGGTGGTATAGGTTGCAGACATGGCTCAGATCCTGTGTTGCTGTGGCTGTGGTGTAGTGTAGGCCAGCAGCTGCAGCTCCTATTCGACCCCTCTCCAGGGAAATTCTATATGCTGCGAGCATGGCCCTGAAAAGACCAAAGAAATAAATAAATGTATACATATGTGTATGTGTGTGTATATATATGTACACATATAAATGATATATAGATAGATAATAGATAGATAGATAGATAGATAGATAGATAGATAGATAGATAGATAGATAGATGCAGCAAGTTCAAAATCAGTAGGGCAGGCCAGCAAGCTAGGAACTTTGCCAGGAGTTACTATTATCGTCTTGAGTCTAAAATCTGCAGAGTACGCCAGTAGGCTTGACACTCAGCAGGAGTTGCTGCGGTCTTGACGCAGACCTTGTTCCTGAGGAAACATCAGTTTTTGCTCTTTAGGTGTTCCAACTGCTTGGATGAGACCCCCACACATTTTTTAGGGTAATCTACTCAAAGTCAACAGACTGTAGATGTTAGCCACATCTGGGAAATACTTTGAGAACAACTCCTCAATTCCTGTTTAATTAAATAACTGGCTTAGGAGTTCTTGCTGTGGTGCAGTGGGTTAGGGAGCTGGCCTTGTCTCTGTGGCAGTGCAGGTTTGATCCCCAGCCTGGCCCAGTGGGTCAAGGATCCAAGGTTGCCACAGCAGTGGCGTAGGTCGCAGCTACAGCTCAGATTCCATCCCTGGCCTGGGAACTTCCATATGCAGTGAGTACGGCCATAATAAACAAAAACAAACAAACAGAGAAATAAATAATAACTGGTTTAGTCAAGTTAACACAGAAAACTGTCAGAGGCAGAGATGGTCACTATCTTACACATAATGAGTCTTAGCACGACTGTTTTTATGAAGGACACTCAATACGCATTGCTTAGAGCCAGAATACAAACCCAGAGTATGCCAGTCCAAAGAGCTGTGCTTCTTCCATGGCTCCCCTATTCCTCAGCTATAGCATGGCATGATTTAGGAAGTGAAACATTTCCAGTCATTGGCATGCAAATATAATCTGAATGACCAGCTATAGCAGCAGGAATGTTCCAGAAAGTACTCAAACCTTAAATAAAAGCTTTGTACTAGAAGGCTTTTAAAATTTCATTTGCCTTTATGAATCTAGAGTAAGTTTTTAAAAATGTATTTTTTCCCCTCTCATTGGAATGTAACATTTTTATGCACAGATACCTTCACGTTCAATTAGCACCTCTAATCAGAACAGACAGGTAAATTGTACCCTTTATTTCCCCCCTGGAGCCTACATTATTTATAGTTTTCAAAACAGCATTTCAAACTACTGTTACTATTTGGCAGCTCTGTTAAGAGGTCTCAGAGAAAAATATGAGACTTCGGAGAAAAGCTGTGTAGTGGAAAAGCAATTGTAAAGAATTTTTATGTAAATATAATTTTATATAGCCAAATAAGCCATTTGCTTCTTGTTACTCTTTTTCCAAGGATTATTCCATGGCTCATTTTTTTTTCTTTTTTTACTTCACAATCAAATTGTAGTCAAAGGCCATTGTTTTATCTTGGAAATTATCCTCAACATTAGAAAAAGTTTCATCTTTTGCTGGGCATTTTAAGTAATAAATAATAATCATAAAAGTAATATTCGCTAAGCATTATTAGGTGTCAAATACTGTGCTAAGTGATTTATAAGCATTGTCTAGTTATTCCTCCTAGCAAGTCAAAGATGTAAATACTATTACAGCATCCATTTTAAGAGAAAAAAAAAGAGCAGGCATAGGAAGATTAAATATTCCTAAAAGTAAGACGTGACCTAGATGATGTGCAGGTGGATATTTTGTTTTATAATTTTCCCTTTGTATCTCCACATAAATGTATTTGTTGTATATGTAATTTAAATGGTCCTTTAAAAATCAGAGTGGTCATATTTCCGTAGGTGATGGAGCAAAGCAATTAAGTGCCCTGTACATGATCACCAGCAAGATAGATGCCAAATTAGAAAATTAATTTATGACTTTTTAACACCAAGTCCAAAATTTGTCCATTAAACTACAACATCTTCTAATCATAAAATCTACTGTTAGGACAGCTTAGCATAGCAAATTTTCCATTGCTTCGCAAATATTAATTTTCTATACTGCAACCTATAATCACCATCCCTGGGCAATGGCCTGGTCCTTTGCTTGAGTAACATGGTTCATCCAATTTTGACAGGTTGTTTTTTCTTAGGCATGTGTCTTACCTGGTAAGAAATAAAAGGCAATTCTTTAGTCTGATCTAAAATATTGAAATCTAAAGGAGTATTATTAAGAACAAGGAAAAGACTTTATATTTAGAGTTTTTGTTCCAGATTTGGCTATATTGAGAATTTCTGGGTACAAAACTCCTATGTAGTAGGGGAAAGTCCTGTTGGATTCACATCCAACGAGAGAGGTAATGATTCAAATATTATTGAAATAATAATGGAAACTCTGTAAGCTTTCTTACTAACTTGTGATGTCACTGTTCTTGATAGGATTTAATCATGGCTGGAAAAAAAATTAAAATGGAAATTGTTATTGCCTAGATGATTATAAAAATCCCTCCCAATTTAGATACTTTTAAATTCTGTTAGTTTTCATTTTTATGTAACATGGAGGACTCCCCTTATTATGTTTACCAGTGCAAACAAGTGTAATTCCCATTTTATAAATTACTACGTTATATGAGGGTTAAATTGTATGAAATTTTCACTGTTTTTACAGAAGATTCTAATCTCACACAGTCATAGGGCCGGATATAATGGTGCATTAGATAGAGTGCCAATGATACAGCAGTCTGTATTAGGGTACCTTGCTGCCTATTTACATGTATGATACACAGACGGGCCCATTATATCCTTAAACAAACAGACCTAGAATTTCTGTTGGTGACAGGATTTTTGATGGCGCCACAAGGGATGTAACTAAATTCTGTTCTGAAAGCATTTGGTATGGCATTTATTTTCATACCACTGAACTCCCAGTTGATTTATGAAACCCCAGCCATCAACTGCATTGCAGAGAAAGCAGAATGTAAGACTAAGAGAGAAGCTATCCTAAGATAGGGCCTCTGCTACTTTCACAGGATTCCTTAGAGGGGAGAAACTCAAGAAATAAATTCATCTGTGCCAGAGCTTGTAGGTATAGAGCAAGTTCAAGAGAATGGACGCTGGAGCAGGTTTGTTCCAATAGATTCTTTCTACCGCCAGGATCTGTATCCGCGTGCCACTCCCATGTCTACAACCCTTATATAAGGGCACATAGCTACTCATGACAGCAATGCCTTGCAGCCTTCAGAGTCTCCCTCACAAGGCTGAACATCCCTGATCCACTGTGATCAGCTGTTATTGGAGTTCCTGTTGTGGCTCGGAGGGTTAAGAACATGATGTAGTCTCCTTGAGGATGCAGGTTCAATTCCTGGCCTCGCTAAGTGGGTTAAAAAACAGGGTTGCCACAAGCTGCCGCATAGGTCATACATATGTTTGGATCCTGTTGCTGTGGCTGTGGTGTAAGCCTGCCCGGGACCCCTAGCCTGGGGATTTCCATGTGCCCAGGTGCAGCTGTAAAAAGAAAAAAAAAAAAAAAAAAAAAAAGACTCTCTTCTTAAAGTGGATCTGAGTGTCAGAGAGGCTAAGAAATCTCTGAATTAGTATTAAAAGTTCTAATTTCAGTCACCATTCTGGCATAGATCAGGATAGGGTTTGGAACACAGAACAGAGAAACATTTTGGCAGATGGGTAGGACCTTAGGCTGTTGAGCCTAAATATTTCACCATTTCCCAAGCAGGAACAATTTTTGTTTTTAAGTTACCATCCAACCCATTTGGAATAGTATATGTGGTCTTTGTATGTATGATTATACATAATTTAATTTTTAGGACAGTTAACGTACTCATTATTTGTTGAGGTTATCACTATCCACCCTGTGTCTTTGGAGTCTGGAGTTCGTCAGGTCTATTCTACTTGTAGTGTGAGTGTGAGGACCTACTGCTCAAGGGTGTCTAGGAGGTGTCTGAGGCATCTTAAAACAGGGTTGCCCCTAGGAGACAGTATTGCTGACATATTGCTAAAATTTGTAGCAAAGAAAGTCATCATTTTTGCTGGGTGATCAGTTTGTGAGATGTTAGTGACTGGCGGGGATAGGAAGGTCAACTCTTCAAGGCTTTGGAATCAGAAAAGGGAGAGGCTTCCTCTAATGAGAGCTGTGGTAGAAATACATTGACGGGGCTACTGTTTGGCTTCTGGGACCTTCAGGTGATATCTCTTTCAGGGGTCTTTTTGGGCTTCACTCACAAGTCTTAACCTCCTTAAACAATCCCCCTGGGACCTTCAGGACCAATTTACATCCTCTCCCACCCCATGTACCTCAACAGGCCTCCTTTTAATCTGAGGAAAAGGCTTTTCTCATTTTCTTCAGTGAATCAGTCTCCTTCCCTCTCGCCCCTTCCCCCTTCCTTCTCTCTCCCTCTCTCACTCTCTCCCTCTCTCCCTTTTCTTCTGTCCTTCTCTCTCTCTCCCTCTGTTCCTTCCTTCTCTCTCACAAACCTTCCGTTTCCCCAGTAAACTTCACATGACCCACAAATCTGGATTCCAATGTATTAGCAAGAAAACTTATCATCTTTCTTTAGCAGGACTGGGAGAAATTAATCTCCAAATATTTCCCAGAAGTGAAGGAAAATATGTCTTCTTCCAATACCAGAGTGAAGAAGAAGAAAAAAAAAAATCTAGGCTTTCAATGAAAAGCACCTGAATGTATATGCATGTCCTACCACAAGCATATATTTTGGTTTACATTAATCCCAGCTAATTCTTGCTTTATTGTGATTTAGCTGCAGTTTTAGGAATCTCTGTGGGTATTACAAAAGAGAAATTGTGTATATTCTCACCAGCAGATTCTGTCAGGATTCTTGTATCAAGTCCAGGGGAATTAGGAAAGCAACACTTCTCACAAGACAGCACCTGAACAAAGCTTATTCTCATCAGAGCATGCTGCACTTTGCACACACATACAGATTAATTCCAAAAAGAGTAAGCATTTTAAATAATAAAAGAAAAAGAAAACCCATGTATATCCCGAAGACAAATAAAGGAGATCTGAGGCCAATCATCCTGTGATTTTCTTACCTTAAAACTCAAATGTCTTACTTGTGAAATGTTTACTGCATTGTTTGAAAAGTTAAATCCATGCAGGCCTAGGCTTCCAGGCTTCAGAAGAAGAAGAATTCCTCTTGGATATGACTTATACACATGGGATAAACCTCAGTATGATTGGCAAGTCAGCGAACATACAGATGAGAATGGGAAAAATAAATACCCCAATGACTGTCAAAGATGGGCTGTGTTGTAGCTCACAGCTTCCAGTGCACTGTGGAATTCAGATTTATTTCTATACCTCTCTGAAAAAGCTTTCTGGTGAGACAGTTGTTGGTCTCAACAGACAGGGAAAAAATTCCTAGAAGATATTTTTAATGAAACATACATAAGAAGCTTAAGTTAAATAGAATATTAAAGGAAGAGCCCCACAGTTCTACTGGTCTTGCATGTGTGTGTATTTCCAATAATTTTTAGGACCACACAGTTTTCTCCAATGATCTTTTAATATATTTATATAAAAATAAAGTTTCTAATTTAACTTTAAATATCTTTCATTTATTCCAGGAGCTCTACACTTTTTTCCCCTCGTACCTCACCCTTAGAAAAAAAAATAAGGAAAATGTCAGAGAGGTGATCAAATCTTAGAATGAAAGTGAGATGTTTTCCTTTTATTCTTTTTTAATGTGTGTTATACTGTCTTTATTTAACATTTTTATTGTTGTATTTCTAGAGTCAAGCATTGTTTTCATTTATCATGATTTTTTATGTTTTCCATTATTGCTGTATAACCCTTAGTTAGAAAACTATTTTTCAGGAAGCATTTTTATTCCAGTGAACATAGCAACCTTATTCAGTATTTTTTATAGCCTTTGTATTGGTGAAGTGCTTTAAAATGAGCTTGATTAGACACATACTCCATCATCTAAGGAAAAAATCGATTCAAGGCATCATTCCCACTTGTAGGATAACATCGATGGATCATCATAAGGGTGTATTTATTAGGAAAGAGGTTAAGTTGCCTATTCAAGTTGGTTTTCCAAGTCCGTGGAAGGTGAGGGAATAAAAATCATCATTTTGCAGCTTCTAGGGTTCTGCCTCAGTGGCTCAGCTGTTTCTGCTTTTTATGCATTAATCAACGCCACTAATTATCAGCAATGACAATTACACATCGAGTCATCCCCTGACATAGGTACATAAAAGGATTAATGTTACATGGGCCCTAGAATATAGCGAAGGAAAGGTCACTAAATGATGCATTAGAACCACTATGATAGACCAACAAATTAAACCCAACAGGAGAGATCAGCATTTGTTGGCCAAACCTAATAAAATCTTGTAGTTTATTGATGTTGCTCCTCCACTGGGCAGAAATAGCTCTAGGATAAGATAGAAAGACAATAAATAAGCATGTGGATCAGAGACAGTTGCTGAAACACATGCAGAGATCAAGGTAACTCAAAGTAAAGCTGTAAGTACAAATTTCAATAGATCCATCATTGACAAAGTGTTATCTCACTTTTGGAATTACTTTCTGTTACTGAATTGTAAAGAAACCAAGTTTTTTTTTTTCCCTAGATTCTGAAGCAGAACATTCTGGTAGTCATAATTTCAGTGAGTCTCTGGGAGATCATTTTCACTAATGACATCTTTTAAATCACAGAGTCCTTGCTTCTTTAATGACCAGTCTCCTGCAGACAAGAATGGTCTTCTGTATTGATTAATTCTTTTAAAAGACCAGTGAGTACTTAAATGTGTAAACAAGACAAATACACTAGATTTAAAAAGACTCTTTTAAAGATTTTGTTTTATATTAAATGTGCATTGAGCCTAAGAAGTCTGACAGGATCTTTGCTATTTTGACATTTAAGATCAAAAGGAATCCTAGTTCTAGATTCCAGTCTAAGAATTATACAAACATAATGATAAAGATCTTTTCATAAAAATGTCGATTGCAGAGTTTACTTCAGAGCAAATAAACAAAATAAAAACAACCTAAAGGTTCACTAGGGGAATTGATTACATAAAAGATACTACTTTTTTTCTATGGAATAATATGCAGCCACTAGCAATTATGCTTGTGAATAGTCTTCATGACCCAGGAGGATATTCCTCCTGACAGATTAAGTTTCAAAAGGTAGGACAATAATTAGTAGGATATTTTATGACTTTTCCTTTGCTATGTAAGTATCTAAAAATTATGCAAGCATATATATCATAATATAAAAACTTTGAAAAGACTTTATGTAAAATGTTTGTTATTTTTATACTTTTCTGTAGGTTTCAAATTTTCTACAATAAGAATATGATGTTGCTTTAATTAACATAAAACAGGAGTTTTGCTATTTTAATATCATTTTAATGAATTATTTTAGTTTCTCAAATGTATCAAGCTTATTCTTTGGTGCTTGCTGTTCCTTATGTCCAGAAAGTTCTTTTTCTGTTCTCATAACTGACTTCTTTATATCATGCTATATCTATGCTCAGACATAACTTTCTCAGTGAAACTTTCCAAAAGACATAACTTTCTCAGTGAAACTTTCCAAAAGTACTCTAATGCAGTGTATCCTCTCCATTATTCTTATACCATTATATTGCTTCATGACACTACCTAAAACTATATTATTAACCTGTTATTTAATCTATTTATTTATTTAGTTTCATTACGTTAGTAAACAAATCTAAAGTGCAGTAGAAAATGTGTCTATCTTGCTTAATTTTATGTTCCCAAGTCCTAGACCCCTATCTGGCATGAAGGAGGGACCAGATCCATATATGTTAAGTAAAAACTATTTATTTTGGAGTTCCCTGGTGGTCTAATGTTAAGGATTTGTTTGGTGCTGTCACTGTTATGGCTTGAGTTTGATCCCTGGCCCAGGAACATCTACATGCCACAGACACAGCCAAAAAAATCTTAAAAATTAAATCAAAACTTCAGGTATATTAAGAAGAAAGGAACTCTCATGAACTTAATATGTTGTAGCAACTGATAAAGTGAAAGGCATTTTAATTTTAAACAGAATATGAGCACTAAGGAACCTAAAACAGAAAAATGAAACAAAGGGTGAGGATGAATGCCAATAGGTGGGTGACACAGCTGTCCCTAAGTCTGCGGTGCATGTCTTTGAGGATTGGATAATGAATGATTTTAAAGTTCCAATAAAACGTCTGAAACATTCCCTCAGAAAAATACTCACATACATCCAGTCAGCTCCATGAAGTTTTTCTCACAGTTTCTGTAAATCCACAGACCACCCTAACGGTGCACGGATTACACAAGAAAAGCTACTGTTTGGACCTATCTGGGAAACATACATTTTAATAGTTGAGATCCATTGAGTTACCATCTTCCCCAAGGATTTTCAGTTATGTCTAAGAAAAGAGTAAAAGTCCCACTTCAGCCTCTCACAGAGAGAGCATACTGCTCATAAGACCATGTTTAGTCATTATTATCTTAAGATAATGATGTGCAGCCACAAAATTAAGGAATTGGCCAAATTGGAGAGCCAGCCTAGAATTTCATGTAATGCTGTATCAAAGAGGAGTATCTGTCTCACCGAACCAGGTCAATAAGAATCTCATGGGAGAGACAGTGTCTGAGTTATATCCTGCAGAATAGTCATAAAATACAAGTTAGTGTATCTCAAGTGCATTCCATTTATAACAACATGGATGCAACTAGAAATTCTCATACTAAGTGAAGTAAGTCAGAAAGAGAAAGACAAGTACCACATGATATCATTTATAAGTAGAATCTATGGCACCAATGAGCCTATCTACAAAACAGAAATATACTCACAGAAATAAAGAACAGACTTGTGGCTGTTGGGCAGTGGGGAGGGGGTGGGATGGACAGGGAGTTTGGGGTTAGTAGATGCAACTATTACATTTAGAATGCATCAGTAATGAGTTTATACTGTATAGCACAGGGAACTACATCCAGTTTCTTGGGATAGAACCTGATGGAAGATAATATGAGAAAACTATATATATATATATATATATGTGTGTGTGTGTGTGTATATATATATATGTATATATATATGTGTGTGTGTGTATATATATATATAACTGGTTTACTATGCTGTACAGCAGAAATTGACACAAAACTATAAATCAACTATACACTAATTTTTAAAAAGTGCATTCCAAGTAGTAGGTATTTTACTAAGTGCTTTATCTACATCATTTTTTTTTCAAAATCTTCACTGTGATTCTAATTTACAAAACAAAACAAAACAAAACAAAAAAAAACTTGAGAATCAAAGCTTGCGAAGTTCTGTCCAGGATATTCAACTAATTAGTGGCAGAGCAGGGATTCAGCCCTAAGAAATCTGGCTCAGACTTTCTTTGTCATTGTATATCATTGATTTCCAGGATGGTGAGATCTGAATCACTAAAGAAGAGGGGGAAGGACATCCCAATGAGAGGATATTGTAACACCTGTACAGATGTTACCTTAAGTCTAGAAATAGTTGTCATTTTGGGTTCCTCCAAAACAAGACAGAACGAGATCCCCAAAATTCTTTAATTTCCTTGGACTGTATGTAAATACGCAATACTTTGACATAAAATTGAGAGGGAGAAGCATCATTTTCCAAGATAAATAATGGAAAGACTCTACTAAATGATGAACTATGGTACATTTGGGTTTTACATGAATGTATGTATTAAAACTTAGTGTTCCTACTGGTTGCTTCTAAAATGGTTGTTTGAGTGACAGCCTTCAGGGAACTTTATCTTCAAGCCAAAAGTAAAATTGTCTTTCAGTAAAAGGACAGATTTCCTGGAATCTTTATAAATAAGTTAAAAGATGGATATGATAGAAGTGAACCCTCTCCTGAGGTCTAAAGTGCTGCTAAAAGCTATCAGTTGCTACAAACTATAAGATTTTTCTTCATTGAGTGTCATGATGATATATTCTTTGCACTGGATTTGAAATAAATACATATGTGTCTTTCATCTAGGCAGATAAATAAAGTGCCCTAAAAGCAGTCTCCTTATTCTGAAAAATTGGATATGTATATTAAGAAAGATTTGAGAGAGAATATGTAGGAGAAACCTTTCTGCACATTTTAGGGTTTTTTTTAGTCCCATTTTATTGTCATATTCTATTAATACAGTGGAAAGCACACCTAGATATAAAATGTTCCATAATATATTCTGACAAATTTTAGAAAAAAATAATAGCATTACTAATATCAATGTTAATAATAACTAAAATTTACTAAGCAACTATTAAGTACTAGGGAGTAAACCAAGCACTGTAATATATTATAACAATTTATACAGCTAAGTTCTTAGGTTGGCCTTTTATGATCCTTGTTTAACAAATGAAGATTTCCCTGGTGGCACAGAGGGTTCAGCATCCAGCATTGTCACTGCTGTTGCTCGAGTCACTACTGTGGTACAGGTGTGATCCCTGGCGTGGGAACTTCCATACCTAAGATACAGAAAAAAAAAAAAAAAAAAAGGAAAATGAGACCTAAGACCAGAAGGGAATGTTAGAGTCCTCAGGCTTCATGGTCAAAGTGTTGGAAATGGCATTTGGCCTTAGGTGAGACTGCTTCCAAATCTTGGGATTTTAACTTCTACCATTTTAATCAGTTCTGTTATTCCAACTGAGAAAAGATTTTCTTCGTTTAACATTCATTTAATTTCCAGGAGGAACTACTAAAACACGGCTACAAACATATAATGCAAGGAAGAGGAATCATTTAGCTTACTGCTGAGAATACCTTGAAATACATTTACCACTTGACTGAGTGAAGGCAATAAGAATGTTTCCTTGCTCACCTACTACGACAGATTATCATAAATTCTAAAGTAATTGGTATGCACCAGTCTTCATTTTTAATTTCCATAAAGCCAAGGGTCATGCCTTCCATTTCTTTTGTGACGTCTCTTTGTGTTTAGTACAATCCCCTGCAGAGTTAAGTGGTCAAAAAATGCTTGTTGACAGAATTTCTCATTGGGCACCTGTCAATATCCTACAGCGTACTTTTAAAATTTAATGAAACTGTACTCTCATAAAAAGAAATGTGCATCTGTTCTAATACCCCATGAAAATCAATATAGGTACTATAATGACTTGAAAACCTGCTTTATTTTTCCCACCTATTTATAGAGGAAAGTAATAACTATTTTTTTTTAGCAAGTTGAAACATGAGGAAGTTAGGTTTCATAGTTTCTCTGAAAATGCTTACTTATTACTTACCTTTCATTTCAACACGTAGCTTATAGAACTTTTATTTTTAAATGGTGGCTTCTTTGTTTAGTTATTTTGTTTAGTTATTTTGAATATGGAGAAATATGGGACTAAATATTACAGTTACTGTAATGCCCAATCTATGTTATGACTTGACTATATTCATTATAGACTCATGACATAATTAAATACCAAGATTCTCTCATCTTGCGCTATTACTACTACTATATATCTCTAACTCTGTTATTTATCTTGTTCCTGATATAAAATAGTTGAGGAGTTCTTGCTGTGGCACAGTAGGTTAAGAATCCTACTGCAGTGGCACAGGTAGCTGCAGAGGCACAGGTTTGATCCTTAACCCAGTGCCAGGTTAAAGAATCCCGCATTACCACAGCTGGCTCAGCTGTGGCTCAGATGCTGTCCCTGGCCCAGGAATTTCCATGTGCTAGGGGTGCAGATATAAAAATTAAAAAAACAGGAGCTCCTGTTGTGGCTCAGAGGGGTAAGAACCTGGCATAGTATCTATGAGAATGCAAGTTTGATCCCTGTCCTTGCTCAGTGGATTAAGGATCTGGTATTGCCACAAACTGCATCAAAGATGCAGCTCAGATCCAGTGTTTCTGTGGCTATGGCTTAGGCTGGCAGCTGCAGCTCCAATTCGACCCCTAGCCTGAAAACTTCCATATGCCACAGGTGCAGCCATAAAATATATATATATAGATAGATAGATAGATAGATATACATAGATATATATATACACACACATACATATACACACACACATATATATATATATAAATAGGAGTTGAAGGAGATTATTTCTAAAGTTTTAAATAGGGTAATATTTTCTAATACTATGATATTGTGTACTACATACCCTAAGTTTTTTATGTTATATTTACAGTTTATATCTGAAAACATATATACTATATATATATAACTATGTATAGTAAATATAGTACATGTGTATTTTCACCAATTGCTATAATTTAACTGGATTTTGTCTTGAAATATGACTTATGATTCAAGAGCAGAGTGATTTGACTTAGAGTGGAAATATGGTCTGCTGAATTCTCTCATAGTTCCCATTTTAAAATAATTTACACATTCATTTGTGAATTTGGGCATTGAACTTAGAGGTACAATTTAGTATATTCTAAGGACATTTAAAAAGTAGTATGATATTTTCAGAGGAAGATGTTTACAATGTGGTTTGTTTTAAAATTTGTGGGCTATGCTTTCTTTTTTTCTATGTTCCCAATACAGTATTTTTTTCCTACTGTACAGCATGGTGACCCAGTTATACATACATGTATACATTCTTTTTTGTCACATTATCTGCTCCATAAGTAACCAGACATAGCTCCCTGTGCTACACAGCAGGATCTCATTGCTAATCCATTCCAAAGGCAATAATCTGCATCTATTAACCCAAAGCTCCCAATCCATCCCTCTCCCTCCCCCTCCCCCTTGGTAACCACAAGTCTATTCTCCAAGTCTATGAGTTTCTTTTCTGTGGAAAGGTTCATTTGTGCTGTATCTTAGACTCCAGATATAAGTGATATCATATGGTATTTGTCTTTCTCTTTCTGACTTTCTTCACTCCATATGAGAGTCTCTAGTTCTATCCATGTTGCTGCAAATGGCATTATGTCATTCTTTTTATGGCTGAGTAGTATTTCATTGTGTATTATACCACATCTTCCTAATCCAATCATCTGTTGATGTACATTTGGGTTGTTTCCATGTCTTGGCTATTGTGCATATTGTTGCAATGAACATGCGGGTGCATGTGTCTTTTTTAAAGAAAGTTTTGTCCGGATATATGCCCAAGAGAGGGATTGCTGGGTCATATGATAGTTCTATGTATAATTTTCTAAGGTACCTCCAAACTGTTCTTCATAGTGACTATGGTTCCTTAACCTCCATTCCATCTATATAATCATCACTGCATAAGTCATTCCACATGTTCTTTAGGAACTAAAAAAAAAAAAAAAAAAATTGTGCCTGTTCTGAAGATTATCGGTTTCCAGAACTTACAAAATTACATGATCTCAGAGAAATCTAAAATTCTAAAATTTGCTCTCTAAAGTGGAAAGAAATTTGTGAGTCATCTAACTCCAGATTTTACAGAAAATAGAGAAACTGAGGTTCAAGGAGATTACGTGAATCGTCCAAGGTCACATAGCTATTTAGTGACAGAACTTACACATGAATCAAGATCTCCTCTCCCTGTAATATTCCTTCCTTCTGTTCCACGATTCTTTTTTTATTTTATTACATATATATTTGTACAACAATCATCACAACCAAATTTCATAGCATTTCCTTCCCAAACCCTCAGTGCGTCCCCCCAACCCTTAACCTGTCTCATTTGGAAGTCATAATTTATTCAGTCTGTGAGACAGTATCTGTTCTGCAAATAAGTTTTTTGTGTCCTTTTTTTAGATTCCACATGTAAGTGATAGCATTTGATGTTGGTGTCTCATTGTCTGACTGACTTCATATCTGGGTCCATCCATGTTGCTGCAATGACACTATTTCTTTCCTTTTAATGGCTGAATAATATTTCATTGTGTATATGGACCATATCTTCTCTATCCACTCCTCTGTTGATGGACATTTAGGTTGTTTCCAAGTCTTAGGTATTGTATATAGTGCTGCAATGAACATTGGAGTACATGTGTCTTTTCAAGTCATGGTTTTCTCTGGATAGATGCCCAGGAGTGGGATTGCTGGATCAAGTAGCAATTCTATTTTTAGTTTTCTGAGGAATCTCCATACTTTTTTCCACAGTGGTTGTACGAATTTAAATGCCCACCAACAGTGTAATAGGGTTCTCTTTTCTCCACACTCTCTCCAGTATTAATTATTTGTAGACATTTTGATGATGGCCATTCTGACTGGTGCAAGGTGGTACCTCAGTGGTTTTGATTTGAATTTTTCTAATAATTAGTGATGTTGAACATCTTTTCATGTGTTTTTTGGCCATCCATATGTCTTCTTTAGAAAATTGTCTGTTTAGATCTTCTGCCCATTTTTTGATGGGGTTGTTTGGTTTTTTGTTTTTTGTTTTGGTGTTGAGCTATAAGAGGTGTTTATAAATTTTGGGGATTAATCACTTGTCAGTTAATTCATTTGCAAATATATTCTCCCATACTATGGGTTGTCTTTTCATTTTGTTTAGGGTTTCCTTTGATGTGCAGAAACTTTTAAGTTTAATTAAGTCCAATTTGTTTATTTTTGTTTTTACTGTCATTACTCTAAGAAGTGGATCTAAAAAGATGTTCCTGTCATTTATGTCAGAGAGTGTCTGGCCTCTGTTTTCCTCTAAGAGTTTTATAGTGTCTGGTCTTATATCTAGGTCTTTAATCCATTTTGAGTTTGTGTTTGGTGTTAGGGAGTGTTCTAATTTCATTCTTTTGCAATGTGGCTGCCCAGTTTTCCCAGCATCACTTATTATAGGGACTGTATTTTCCCCATTGTATATTCTTGCCTCCTTTGTCATAGATCAGTTGACTATCATTAGGTGTGGGAGTTTAATTCTGGGCTTTCTATCCTATTTCTGTCTTTTTGCCAGTACCATTTGATGACTGTAGCTTTGGAGCATAGTCTGAAGCTAGGGAGCCTCATTCCTGCAGCTCCATTTTTCTTTTACAGGATGTCTTTGGCCATTATGTGTCTTTTGTGTTTCCCAACAAACTTTAAAATGTTTTGTCTAGTTTTGTGAAAAATGTCCTTGGTAATTGGATAAGGATTACATTAAACTGTAGATTGCCTTGGGTGGTATAGTCATTTTGATAATATTGACTCTTCCAATCCAAGAGCATGATATGTCTTTCCACCTGTTTGTGTCATCTTTGATTTTTTTTTATCAGTGTCTTATAATTTACAGAGTACAGGCTTTTTCTGCATCTTTTGAGAGGATCATATGGTTTTTATTCTTCAGTTTGTTAATGTGGTGTATCACACTGATGGAATTGTGGATATTGAAGAACCCATGCATCCCTGGGATAAATCCCACTTGATCATGATGTACAATCTTTTGTCTCTTCAGGTAGGCTTACTCCTAGGTATTTTATTCTTTTGGATGTGACAGTAAATAGGATTGCTTCCCTAATTTCTCTTTCTTTCATTGTTAGTATATAGAAAAGCTGTCGATTTCTGTGTATTAATTTTGTATCCTGTGACTGCCAAATTCATGGATGAGCTCTAACAGTTTTCTAGTAGAGTCTTTAGGATTCTCTAGGTATACTATCATGTCATCTGTAAATAGTGATGGTTTTACTTCTTCCTTTCCAATTTGGATTCCTTTTATTTCTTTTACTTCTCTGATTGCTGTGGCTAGGACTTCCAAAACTATGTTGAGTAGTAGTGGCAAGAGCGGACATCCTTGTCTTGTTCCTGATCTCAGCGGGAATTCTTTCAGCTTTTCACCATTGAGAATGACGTTAGCTGTGGGTTTGTCATGTATGGCCTTTGTTATGTTGAAGTAGGTTCCCTCTATGCCCACTTTCTGAAGGGTTTTTATCAGAAATGGGTGCTGGATTTTGTCAAAGGCTTTTTCTGCATCTTTTAAGAGGATCATATGGTTTTTATTCTTCAGTTTGTTAATGTGGTGCATCACACTGATGGATTTGTGGATATTGAAGAACCCGTGCATCCCTGGGGTAAATCCCACTTGATCATGATGTACAATCCTTTTACTGTATTGTTGGATGTGGTTTGCTAGTATTTTGTTGAGGATTTTCGCATCAATGTTCCTCAGTGAAATTGGCCTGTAGTTTTCTTTTTCTTTTTTTGTAGTATCTTTGTCTGGTTTTGGTAGCAGGGTGACAGTGGCCTCATAAAATGAGTTTGGGAGTATCCCTTCCTCTGCAATTTTTTGAAATAGTTTCAGAAGGATAGGAGTTAACTCTTCTCTAAATGTTTGATAGAATTTACCTGTGAAGCCATCTGGTCCTGGACTTTCGTTTGTTGGAAGTTTTTTAATCAGTTTCAATTTTAGTACTTATGATTGGTCCATTCATCTTTTCTATTTCATCTTGCTTTAGTCTTGGAAGATTGTACTTTTTTTAAGAATTTGTCCATTTCTTCTAGATTTTCCATTTTATTGGCGTATAGTTGCACATAGTAGTCTCTTGTGATCCTTTGTATTTCTGTGATGTCCAGTGTTACTTCTCCTTTTTCATTTCCAATTTTATTGATGTAAGTCCTCTCTCTTTTTTTCTTGATGAGTCTGGCTAAGTAAGGGTTTATCGATTTTGTTGATCTTTTCAAAGAACCAGCTTTTTGTTTCATTGATCTTTTCTATGGTTTTCTTTTTTCTATTTCATTGACTTCTGCTCTGATCTTTATGACTTCTTTCCTTCTACTAACTTCAGGTCTTATCTTTTCTCTAGCCTCTTTAGATGTCAAGTAAGGTTGTTTATTTGAGTGTTTACTTGTTTCCTGAGGTAGGCTTGTATTTCTATAAATTTCCTCTTAGAACAGCTTTTGCTGCATCCCATAGGTTTTGGAGTGTGGTATCTTTGTTGTCATTTGCTTCTAGGTATTTTTTTATTTCCTTTTTGATTTCTTCAGTGATCCATTGATCGTTTAGTAGCATGTTGTTTAGTCTCCACATGTTTATGTTTTTTGCAGTTTTTTCTTGTTGTTGATTTCCAGCCATATAGCATTGTGATTGGAAAAGATGCTTGATATGATTTCAATTTTCTTAAAGTTGCTAAGGCTTGATTTGTAGCCCAGAATGTGTTCAATCAGAGAATCTTCCATGTGCACTTGAGAAAAATGTATATTCTGTTGTTTTGGGGTAGAATGACTGATAAATATCTATTAAGTCCATCTGGCCTACTGCTTCATTCAAGGCCTTGTTTCTTTATTAATTTTCTGTCTGGATGATCTGTCCATTGCTGTATGTGGGGTGTTAAATTCCCCTGCTATTATTGTGTTACCATTGATTTTTTCCTTTTAAGGTTGTTAGCAGTTGCCTTATATAGTGTGGTGATCCTATGTTGGATGCATAATATCTGAAATTGTTATATCTTCTTCTTGATTTATCCTTTGATCATAATGTAATGTCCTTCCTTGTCTCTTAAAATATTCTTCATTTTAAGATATATTTTGTCTGATATGAGTATTGCTACTCCAGCTTTTTTTTGATTCCCATTTGCATGGAATATTTTCTTCCATACTCTCACTTTGAATTTGTATGTTTCCCTAGAAGTGAAGTGGGTCTCTTATAGAAAGCGTATATATGGATCTTGTTTTTGTATCCATTTAACCAGTCTATGACTTTTGGTTGGAGCATTTAGTTCATTTACTTTTAAGGAAATTATGGATATGTATGTTCTTTTTGCCATTTTATTAACTGTTTTGGATTTGTTTTTTGTTTTTTGTTTTTGTTTTTGTTTTCTCTTTTTTCTTTTCTTGTTCTCTCCTCTTCTGGTTTGATGACTATCTTTAGTGTTGTATTTGAGTTGATTTTTCTTATTTGTTTGTGTATCAATTGTAGAGTTTTGGTTTGTAGTTGCCCTGAAGTTTGATATAGGAGTCTATATATATATATATATGAGATTGTTTTAATTTGCTGGTCTCCTAATTGCAAGTACATCTCTGGTGTCCTGCATTTGTACCCCCCTCTTCTCATGATTTCTGATTTTGGTAGTATAATTGTTCATGGATGATTTCCTATCATTATTGTATATATGTCTTCACTGGTGAGCCTTGTCATTTGTGGTATTTTTGTTTCTGGTGGCAGCCTTTTCTTTTTATGCCTAGAGAAGCTCCTTTAGTATTTGTTTTAAAGCTGGTTTAGTGTTGCTGAATTCTCTTAGTTTTTGCTTATTTATAAAACTTTTGATTTATCTTTCAAATCTGAGTGGGAGCCTGACTGGGTAAAGTAATCTCAATTGGAGGTTTTTTCCTTTCATCATGTTAAGTATATCATGCCACTCCTTGTGGCCTGCAGAGTTTCTGCTGAAAAATCTGCCAATAACCTTATCAGGGTTCCCTTGTATGTTATTTGTTTCTTTTCCCTAGCTGCTTTCAATATTTTCTCTTTGTCTTTAATTTTGGTCAGTTTGATTAATATGTGTCTTGGGGTATTCTTCCTTGGGTTTATTGTATATGATACTCATTGCACTTACCGGATTTGAGTGAGTGGTTCCTTTCCCATGTTAGGGAAGTTTTAAGCTATTATCTCTTAAAATATGTTTTCTTTGCCTTTCTCTCTCTCTTCTCCTTCTGGTACCCCTATAATATGGATGTTGGTGCAGTTAACATTGTCCCAGAGTTCTCTGAGACTCTCTTCATTTCTTTTCAATCCTTTTTTTCTTTTCTGTTCTGTATCAGTGATTTCCACTAGTCTGTCCTCCACCTTGCTTATTCGTTCTTCTGCCTCCTGTATTCTGGTGTTGGTTGCCTCTATTGGATTTTTTATTTCAGTTATTGTATTTTGCATCTCTGCTTGCTTAAGTTTAATCCTTGTATTTCTATGCTCAGGGTTTCCTGTAAATCATCAATCTTTGCCTCCAGTTTATTTCCAATGTCTTGCATCATCTTCAGCATCAACAGTCTAAAGTCTTTTTCCTGGAGGCTGAGAATCTCCTAACCACTTATCTGATTTTCTGGGGTTTTTTCTTTTTCCCTTATCTGAGTTATAGTTCTCTGTCTTTTCATCCTTATAGGTCTTTGGTGGGGTGTCCTTTTTGGAGACAATAGAGCTGTAGCCTCTTTTACTTCTGGCATCTGCACCCCTTGTGGCTGAAGTTGGTACAGGGACTTGCTGTAGGCTTCCTGACGGGAGGGACTGACGCCTGCCCATTGGTAGGTGGGGCTGATTCCTATCCCTCTGGTTGATGGGGTTTTGTTTCTGGGAGAGATTAGAGGCAGCTGTGTGCCTGGGGGGGACTTTAGGCAGCCTGTTTACTGGTGGGTGGGGCTGTGATCCCACCTGGATTATTGTTTGGCATGGGGCTTCTCAGCACTGTTTGGTGGGGCCAGATTTTCGAAAATGGCCACCTCCAGAGAAACACACACTGATGAATATTCCCGAGAGATTTTCCTCCAATGTCCTTGCCCCACAACAAGCCACAGTCACCCCCTCTTTTCCTAGGAGATCCTCAAAGAACTGCAGTCAGGTCCCACCCAGTGTCCTATGGAGCCTTTCTTTTGCCCTGGAACCCCATCACATGATAGTCTGTGTGTGTATTTCAAGAATGGAGTCTCCATTTCCCCCAGTCCTATGGAGCTCCTGCACACAAACCCCACTGGCCTTCAATACCAGAGGCTCCAGGGTCTCTTTCTCCCATTGCCAGATCCCCAGGCATGGGGATTTGACATGGGGCTCAGAACTCTCACTCCCTTAAGTGAGTCTCTGTGAAACAGTTATTTTCCATTCTGTGGGCTTCCCACCCAGGAGGTATGGGGTTGCTTATATCACGTACTCACTACTTCTACCACTTGATGTGTCCTCCTCTTTGTCTTCTGGAGTAGGATATCTTTTTGCAAGTTTCCAGTCCATTTGGTTGAAGCTTGCTCAGCATTTGGTTGTAATTTTGTTGTTTTTTATGAGAGAAGTTGAGATCCAATCCTTCTATTCCTCCATCTTAATCCTGTCTCTGTTCTGCTCTTCTTTCTGCCCTCATATTACATCCTTATTGGAACAGCTCTGACTATTCAAACTCACCCATAATCTCTGTGCATATGCTGCAGTTCTGTTGTTTGGTGGAGCATTTTGGGAATTTGGTCTATCTTCTTGAAGAATTGGCCCTTTTATCATTGTATATTGTCCCTGTCTGCCTCTTCTTTGTTTTTCAATTCTGAAGTTTATTTTACCTATTACTAATATATGTTAGTGTTACACACTATGTAACTTTATATTGCATATTATGTATAAATATACAATGTATTAACTTATATTTTATAGGGGAGGAAGAATTTTTCCTCTACCCCTCTAGGTACATTTAGCTGATCAATTAATTAAATTGATGTAAGTCAGAGTAGCAAGAGGAATACACATTTAATTAAGTATGTATGGGAAACCCAGAGAGACAATGAGAGGCTCCCTAACAGTCAGGCCGTTGAAGTTCATATGCCATTCTGAGCTGAGAAAAAAGAGGTTGGCAGGTGTCTGGGGCATCAAAGGAAAGGAAGACAATTCACAAGATGGGAAGAGCAAATGTTTGGTAAACATATGTTTGCCTTGTCATGCAGAGACAGTGAACACGGAGAGGACTTTGAACAAATAGGTCCTGCAGAGTTCTCCTCAGCTTAGCACACCTAGTCCATACTCTTTACAGTTATCTCTGGTGATAGTTCTCTTTCTGTATCAGGCCCTCTGTTCAAATTTTTTTAGCCAGTTAAGGGGATGATAAAAACAAAACAAAACAAAAAAAACCCTCTTACTGAGTCTTTGGGGCTTTAATTAACTTCAGCTAAGTAATTAATATGCCAAAGTGACCCTTTGGGGGGGGGGGCTTGGTCTGAGCCCCTTCAATATAAACATATTAATAGAGCCATTTTTTTTGCTTGTTTTAACTCTTAGTAAAATATAATTAAAAATAAAATCTCCTGCCAACCCTGAAAACATCTCCCCATAGGTAGAAGAGCGAATAGGTTTATCACTGAATAAGCATTAAATGAAAATGTGATGTATATCACAGGCAATCTTCTGAGATAGCAAAGACGGAAAGAAATCTCACCCTTTTATACACCCAGGCAGATACAATCCATAACGTTTATGTTTTCAGGATAAATGATAACTAATCTTCAAGTAAGAGGAATTAACATCTGTCACACATAGTTCATCTTAAATTGACCTGGTTACTAGGGTTAAAATCTGGGTTCACTAATTGTCTTTATCCAAATGAAAAGTAAACTTCTTGTATCTTTAGGACAGGAAGTAGCTTTGCAATTATCCTGAGAAATTTGGGCTTCTCTCCTTCCATGGAAATTTAGGATAGGGGTTTCCCTCTTTGATGATTACATTTCAAAGAAATGGCGCCCAGGTCCCTGTGAAAAAAGATTCCTGTGTTTTCAAACTGGCAAGAGGGCTTATTTAGCTTTTAAAAAGCTTTACAGACCTCTCAAAGAGGCAGGGAAGGAAGTCATAAGAACAAATTTTCTAAAGTAAATGCCCTATGAAAAGGAAAGGGGTGGAAAAGTTTGTTGCATTTATTCACCACGGAATTTTTTTTTTCTTTTTTCAATCTGTATTTGCCCTCACAGAGAGTAAGAATGCATCTTCTTCCAGGTGGAGGTGAAATCCAGGTTTCCCACTTGGCCTATATTAACAGCTCCTGGGGAAGGCTATTTTGCTGCTGAAAGGAGGTGGGAGTTCTGACTCCCTACTTGGTCTCCACTGATACCACAGTGGGGGTGCCCTTGCCACCAATGGATAACAGTGAGAGTCCTGACTCTCAATTAGTTCTCCTCTGAAGACCTCCTCAAAGGGGAGGGGGTGACCTCATTACTGTCCAGTGGGGTTGGAAGTGCAGACTCCACATGGGATTTCCACTGGTGTCCCCTTACTGACTGGCAGAGATGAAAATCTCACCTCCCTACCTGACCCTACCCTGGCAAGAGTGTTGGCATACCTTGCGACAGGGTGGAAGCTGGCCTCCCCTTTCAGTCTTTGCTGGCATGAATGAAGATGGGGCCAGATGTTTTTCTGTAGTGTTTGAGCTGGAGTCAAGTCATTGTTTTCTGCAAGCTCCTTGCCTTGCTAAGCTGCCCCTTTCCGGGTTCTTTCACTAGAGGGAAGACTTTTGTTAGGGCTTTTTTTTTTTTTTTTAGTTGCACCTGTTTTTTGTTACTGGATTCTTAGCTCTAAATCTGCATAGATCAGGAAAGAGGAAAACCGAGCTCTCCACCACTCAGGATCTTCTTACGTTCACTTTGTGTATATTCCACAGAGTTTTTGGCTATACTTGGTGGAAGAAAGTTCATCCATTCCATCTTCCTAGAAGCAGAAGTCTCTGCATATTTTGTAAATCTTGGCAGGAAAGTCATTGGATGACGAGAGCTCAAAAAGATGTTACTCACATCCAAAGATGCCTAATCACTAATTTATAAAGTCCATGAGGACAGGAGCTTCCAGTTTTACTCACTCTTAGTCATCTTTCAGTCCTTCCTTTAGTGAGAAAATAGAACATTGTCTTGTCTTTGAGGTCAGGTTGTTCAAATCTGAAGGGTACCCAAATGTTGCCCATCACATCTGAATATTTGTAGCAGTTTTGTCTAAAACTTAAGATAATCGTTTGATCAAAGAAAAAGTAGCCCCCTTTTGTTTGATTAAATTTGCCTATTCCTTCTATTACTTCAAGAAAGAATGTTAAAGGATTTCTTTTTTAAATTATAAAACAAGTCAAGTTAATGGTAATGACAGGGAAAGAATTTTTACTTCTAAAAGAATGATAACTAATTTTTTCTTTAATGAGAACAGTAAGTAAAAATAATTATTCATGCATGCATGCCATCTCATTTAGCATTGATATAAAATTCTCTCCAATAAAACTCAAGTGTTTTTTTTTTTTTTCTTTTTGCAAGGTTGGACTTTAGGAGGTTTATTATTTCCATTAGGCTGTGGAATTTGATTATTCAATCAAACTACTTCAATCCAGAAAAATCTCTTATGGCCCATTAATTTACAGAAGCTTCTTTGTAAAGCAAATGATTGTAAAAGGAAAAAAAAAATCTCTCCTATTGCTTTCCGTTCTTCTACTTTTATTTCCTAGTTTTAAATAATTCTTGCTGCAATTCACTAGCCATAACCTTAATATACACATTTCCAGCCACAGTTTTCTAGAGACTTGAATAATAAGGATTAATATGCTGATCCATACTCGGTCACTGCCCTGAGTATGTCAAATATATTAAACTTTCTTTTCACCATAAAAAGTGTGTTTTTACCTGAAGAAGTATACATTTCTAAGTGTAATTACCCTGGAGGGTTTGGGGTAAAACTTTTGTTAAATCTTAAAAGATTTACTTATGATTAAAATAGCTACATGAACCAAATTGAGTTTAGGAATATATATTTGTGTGTGTGTGTGTATAATTTTGAAAAAGAATTTTCCACCGTAAAATATGCTTCGCATCTTATTTTTTCTAAAAAACGACTTCCCACAAATCAGGTAAGTTAATATATATAGCTGTGCACATTTGTATGTGTATATGTTTAGGTTCTAAATGACAACATGGTCTGTAGTGGCACTGGAAAACTTATAATTGGGCTTTTCCTTTCATAGGTGACTTATATTAATAATAACTATCTCCCAGCTTGGGATTGCAAAGGTCGATTGAGGCCTGATCTCTAATTCTAACTTGTTTATAAAAATTGCTATTTCTCAACTCTAACACAGTGAAATAAGAAAGCTATCTTCACTTGTTGAATCAACATGAGAACTTTTAACAAGCAATAAATGAAAATGACTCTGCAGATCAACCTTACACTCATTCCACTATTCGATAATGATACATATTATTTTATTTTTCTTTCTCGATTAAGTCAGGCATAGATGGATAGATAGATAGATAGATAGATAGATAGATAGGTAACATACTGCCCAAAGGATTTTGTGTTAGGTATTTGAAATGTCTTTCCCCTGCACCAGATATACCTAAACTTCTGATACTTTAAGACTAATGACCTTTGTTATATAAAAGTTTTTTCAAATAGGAAGTAGATGATACACTTAGTTGCCCAAACTCATTGTAGCTCAGGCTTGTTCAGTTAATTAGGTTGTCTATCATTTTTCACAAAGGATGGGGCAGAGGACAAAAATATTAGGATAATATATATATTGTTTATATCAATGGAGTTATAACACATATATACTTTAAATGTCATACTGTCTTTCTTATAAGAAGTATAAACCCTTAATTTATTCTCTTGATTGTGGAATAATAAAAGTCTGAAGAGATTATTCCAGGTTTTGATGACCCTAGGGTATTTCCCATTGAAATGGGTGACCAGTAATTAATATTTGCAGCAATGCAACTGACACAGCCTTCTCGCCAACTAACGTTATCTTTCAGCTTTTTTCCATGCAATGCTGAGTTTTCCATGACAAAGATTTTATTTGGAAGAGAAATAGTCCTATTGAATATTAGTAACATTGGGTTTAAATTTGAGAATGTAAGGATGACTGTATATTAAATTTATTTTTTCATGAAATATAAACCTTAACTATTAACCCTGAAAATGTTGGAGAAATTTTTAGTATAAAGGATAGGACAGAGTTCCCATTGTGGCTCAGCAGAAACGAAACTGACTAGTAACCATGAGGATACAGGTTCAATCCCTGGCCTTCCTCAGTGGGTTAAGGATCCGGGATTGCCATGAGCTGTTGTGTAGGTTGCAGATGCAACTTGGATTTGGCATTGCTGTGGCTGTGGTGTAGGCTAGCAGCTTCAGCTCCAATTCTCCCCCTAGCCTGGGAACCTCCATATGCCACAGGCAAAGCCCTAAAATGACCAAAAAAATAAATAAATAAAATAAAAATAAAATAAATTTTTAAAAAAGGATAGGCCTAGGCATATAAATAAAGCAAGGGAAGAATCCTCTTGGTAAGATGCCCAGAATTCAGAATATTTTTGGTCTTTTCATCATGAGCTTGCTTACTGTCTTCTACTAATCATTGGAACTGTATTGACGGTCTGGTTTGTAGAATGGAGTTGATGGCCCCTTTTCCTTACTTATCTCCCAGAATATGGTGAGGGATAATAGGATTTTTCAAGGATCCTCTCAAAACCATTTCATAGATACAGTTTTACTGTATCTAGGTGGGAATATGGCCTTTGAAACACGTTAAGGAAGAGAACATGAGATGTCTTAGAACTCAGGCTAATATCTTACGTTGGTTTCCAGGTGTATGAAATTGGTGGAGATATTGATCTTTTTTTTTTTTTTTTTTTTTTTTTTTTTGTCTTTTTGCCTTTTCTAGGGCCGCTCCTGCAGCATATGGAGGTTCTCAGGCTAGGTGTCTAATCGGAGCTGTAGCCACCAGCCTACACCACAGCTATAGCACCAAAGGATCCGAGCTGCGTCTGCACCACAGCTCATGGCAATGCCGGATCTGTAACCCACTGAGCAAGGCCAGGGATCAAACCCTCAACCTCATGGTTCCTAGTCAGATTCATTAACCACTAAACCATGATAGGAACTCCAATTGTTTTTCTCTTTAATTTTGGAAGTTAGAATAATAACTAAATTCTAGATTTCCCACTTCCTTTTAATGAAAATATCTAAGATTCCTTTAATATCTCATAAAATTTTAGTATCTATAATTTTTCATTCCAATTGAAAAACTAATTGTCCCACATCACTCTTGTAAAAGTTCAAGTTTACTTGAAAATGGCCTATCAGGGAATGGCTTCTATACAGGGAAAAATTCTCTCTCCTCTATGTATTGCTTTAAGCACTGGAGTCCATCAGCTTGCAGGTCCCCTTCACCCTCTAACTCAGTGATATCCCAGTATACCTTTACTATTTTTCCTCTGGCCATAGAGATGGCACCTTTTTCTCCTAGTTAGCCTCTTAATCTCATTATTCTCTGTCCTCAGACTTGCCACACTTCAACCCTGATCTGTTTCCAATGACATATTGAGATCTTTATATTATGTGTCATATGATAGGAACTCAAGAAGTGTGATGAGTATATAATGACCATAGTTGACATTCCCATTGTAAAAAAAAAAAAAAAAACATGATTTGTTTCACTTGTTAAGTTGCTTTGTCATCTTTTTGATTTGTTAGTCTATTCCTATATATCATTAAAAACAAACAAGAAAATATGATGAGGAAAATTTTAATGTCAAAATGTATAAAGCATACTTAAGTTTAACTATATGGTAAGAAATATGTGGCAGACTTTCCTAATGGTGAAGTGGGTTAAGGATCCAGTGTTGTCACTGCTGTAGCCCAGGTTCAATCCCTGGCCTGGGGAATTGCCACGTGCCAAAAGTGTGCCCATCCCCCCACCCCAAAAAAGTGGAATGATGTGGAGAAAACGCAAAGCATTTTTGTTAGACGTACAGGAATGTGGAAATAAATTGGTACTCAAATCCATTTCCTGTATGGGAAGCTGAAACTTTACAAATGTAAATTATCTTGTATATTTATTGCATAGTTAAAAATCTCAATAAATATTGATGTTTTCAACCATTTAAAATTAAAATTTATTAATAATAAAAACTGGGTAGTCATGCTCAGTATATTTTAAGTTAGATGGGGATTTGCCCTACCAAATATTAAATCACATTATAAAGTTATAGTTAATTAAAATATAAGATATTAGGTTATAAAAGATATTCAGCCTCAGAAATAGATAGAATAATTTCATATATGATAAAAACAACATCTATACTTTTCCACTCTAGTGTGAGAAATCTGTTTATACATTTAATTTTTGAGTAGCTTTCCTAATGGAGTTTACCTATTTTATTTCTTTTAAAGAACCAATTTTAAAATTCATTTATCAACTCAACTTTTTATCATTTGAATTAATTGATTTCTCTGTGTACATAAATGTAACATTTTTCATCTTCTTTCATTGAATTGTTGAATACATTTTGTTCTAAATTCTCTAATGTAAAGCTTAGTTTTTTTTGTTTCTTTTATTATGTTGTTTAATTAAAAAAAAAAAAAAAGCTTCTGGACTTCCCTGGTGGCCTAGTAATTAAGGACTCAGTGTTGTCACTGCAGTGGCACCTCAGGTGTTTAGGAGGTAAATATCAGCCCCATCCTATTTCCCCTGCTTGGTTTTTCTCAGTTCCTTACTTACACAGCACTCAGTTCTAAGACCAGACCCTAATGTAAGGAGATAAGGAAAGAAAAGTTTTTTGTTTTTTGGCCATGGCATATGGAAATTCCCAGGCTAGGGGTCAAATCAGAGCTGCAGCTCCCAGCCTACACCACAGCCACAGCAAGGGCAGATCCAAGCCACTTCTGTGACCTACACCACAGCTCACGGCAATGCTGGATCCTTAACCCACTGAGTGAGGCCAGGGATCAAACCCATGACCTCATGGATATTAGTTGGATTCATTTCCACTGTGCCACAACAGGAACTCCTCTACTTTTTTAAAAAATCACCTTTTTAATGAAATAAGAACAAAATGGTATCTTTTAAATTTTTCTAGAGTAAATTGAGGTGTTTCACATGCTTTTAATTTCCTCACTCTTTTCTTTTTTAAATATGTATGTTTTGAATTCCAAAATATTTTAAGAATGTATTCTATTCTAAATCTTATTCTTTTTAAGAATATTTTTTCACACATTTAGTTATATAAACACATCTTCAGCTACTTTTAGATTTAACTTTAAGTAGTTTTGATATTTACCATAAATCAGTTTATAACATATCTCCTCATTGTTAGATTAAAATGTCAAAGTACCTAAATATAGATCCAGATAGTATTTTAAAGAATGACACATAGATTTAACATTTTCTGAACTTTTGCTTTACCTATGACTATTGCTACATTATTTGTCAATAGAAACAAAAATGTTCTGGGTATAATGTTTTGAATCCCAACATTTTCTCCTAAAGAATTAAAGATATTTAAAACAAAAGAAGAAATATATGTGTGAAGTCATGATAATTGTTGTGTGCTAAAGGGACTAGAATTTGTGTAATTCCACAGGGCAAAACGAAGATCAAAGGTAGAAGCTCTATAAAAATTTGGATGTATAAAAAGTTGACCTCTTTAAACCCAGGGTGTTCTAAAGATAGAGGCAAAGCTGCTTACAGAGTCATAAAACATAGTGCAAGTATTGTGCCAGTGATTTTGTGCCTACATCTCAAGATGTTGTGCAAAGGGCATTTATGCTAGATTTTTTTTTTTTTTTTGTCTTTCTATGGCAGCACCCCCAGCACATGGTGGTTCCCAGGCTAGAGGTCAAATCGGAGCTGTAGCCACCAGCCTAAACCAGAGCCACTGAAGTATGCAGGATCTGGGCCATGTCTGTGACCTACACCACAGCTCACGGCGATGCTGGATCCTTAGCCCACTGAGCGAGGCCATGGATCAAACTGGTATCCTCATGGATGCTAGTCGGGTTTATTAACCGCGGAGCCACAACTGGAACTCCATATGCTAGATTATTTTAAGAGTATGTAACTTTAGGTAGGTATCTGGCTCAAAAATAGAGGATTCATCCTTTTTTTCAAGGCCAGTATGTAGCTTAGTAAATTGCAAATTAATACAATCATTAAGATGAAACTTTATACAAATCAAGAATTTATTGACTTCTTTTTGAGAACAAATAATGCCCTAGTTACTCTGCATAATTCATAAATCGCCTATTGTCCACCAGAGTGTCCCAGGCATTTGCCGCATGATGGAAGAAGAAAGCTTACCTTTCAGGTGTTCCGTAGATGCTGTGGCTCCTTTCCTGCCATCTTTCCAGAGCCCTCCTTTGAATGCCAGTAAGCTAAGCACCCCCATTGCTCACACTGGAATCCCCGAAAGGATTATAACCAAAGCAAAAGCCCTCTGGTGGAAGATCTGTTTGTAACTCTATTACATACTACGCGACTGTTAACTAGAGGGATTCTCAATAGTTCTTTTAGGAGCCATTTTATGCTTTTTAAAAAAATTGCTGCGTTTCTAATGTCACTTGGGTGTGTAGTCTAAATATTTAATGTTTCACATAACAAAAAAAAAAGAACACTGCATTTGATGTTAAAGAGCACATACCAACCACATAGAAGGGAAGAATAGAACAATAGAAATTCCAAATTTCCATTTTAGAAAACTGACTAAATGTATGGTGTACCATTCTCACTTTTAAATATGACATAAATTACAGCTGGACCAGATGGCACAAGAGAACCTAGAGGAAAATAGCAAAGAAAAGTTAAGCTTTTATTTTTCTTTATTTGAGCTCCTGCTGCATCTCCTCTACGTAGAAGGGCAGTTATAGTCCATGGTGTTAGCATAGGAGGACCAAAATTTATTAGTGTTTAAAAATAGCTTGGTGACCTCAAGAGATTTATGGATACTTAGTTCTTGTTCTGCCAGCTTCTATTGGATTTGTGTACATTTCCAAAGCTTCAATTTCCTCAGCTGAAATTGGAGGGGATATTCCATCTAATAATAATACCCATTTGTATATTTAGTATTTACTTTGTGCCACACACAGTACTAAGAAGTTGACATGTATTATTTCATTTAATCTTCGCAACAACCCAGCAAGTTAGCAATGTGACCCAATGGATATGATATTACAATTAGAACCAGGCTCCTAAAGAGAAAATCTATATACCTGAAAACAATATAAATCTTAAAAACTCCATCTAGTCTAAAATTTTATAAGAATTTGGCCTTGGACTTAGCTAATGTCAACTGCACATGAAATTTCCTGTTTCTGATGAAAATCATCAATGAGCAAAATAGGTATGCTGTTTCTGGGTCACCTGGCATTCCTTCAGCCCTGGAAGGGACTTTCATTAATCTCCTCCATCATTCCCTCTCTTGCGACTGCCCATTTTGTTTTTTTCTTAAGAGGTTTTCATTTCCACTGCATTCAAAACTCTCCTTTAGACTATCTAGTTTTATGTTTAGAAAGTTAAGCTATTCTCATAATTTTATCAAATAGCCAGTAAAGTCCTATTGGTATTTTGATCAGCATTGTGTTTAACATACACTGTAACTTGAGGAAATTTGACATCTCTAATTATTCTTTAACTACTCAGTCTTACCACAGAAGAGTGTGATATCCCCATAATTGTGTTTTTTAAAATATTCCCCAGGGAATTCCCGTCGTGGCGCAGTGGTTAACGAATCCGACTAGGAACCATGAGGTTGAGGGTTCGGTCCCTGCGCTTGTTCAGTGGGTTAACGATCCGGTGTTGCCCTGAGCTGTGGTGTAGGTTGCAGACGCGGCTCGGATCCCGCGTTGCTGTGGCTCTGGCGTAGGCTGGAGACTACAGCTCAGATTCGACCCCTAGCCTGGAAACCTCCATGTGCCGCGGGAGCGGCCCAAGAAATAGCAAAAAGACAAAAAAAAATAATAAAATAAAATAAAAATGTGTAAGGCTTATATGTACTTTAAAATTTAAAAAAAAAATATATATATATATTCCCCAATGATATTTTATATACTTCAGCAATAAAATTTTAGGTCTAACACATTGCTTCTCAAATTAATGTACAGTTATTTTCTTTTTTCTCATTAGTCCCTTTCTCACTTACTGGCACCTTTCCCTGATCCTCTCTATGCTCCGTGAAATATGGATGTTGAAACACTTTTATCTTTTGGTTTCTTATACTCCAATTATGCTATCTCATCCATTCCAATGTTCACAGCTGTCATCTGTACATATGCGACTTCCACATTTACACATTAACCCAGTCTATCAGATACCTTTTGCACTCCAAACTCAGAATATCTAGAACCAAATTAATTATTTCTGAGGATAAATTCATACATTGACTTCCATATTTTGGTTAATAGTATTACAATGCATCTCCAAATTCAAAATATTAGGGCCAGCTTCGGCTTTTCTCTCTTTCTATATGCAGTCAACAGCCAGGTCTTTGAGCATTAAGTTTCATGATGTTTCCAGCATCCATCCCTTTGTCTCTGCAGTCATAACTACTACCCCAGTTTGTGCTCTCCTTAACTCCTATCTGGATTATCGCCTTGGTCTTTAAACCTGCCTTCTTTCTTCCATTTTCTTTTCTTCCCTCCCAACCAGCTTGATGACCATCTTGTTCATCCTTCTGTGATACAATATCATTTCAGGTGATTCCAGATTCAGGACCCTGCGGTGGTCCACAGTGACTTCTTGCCTGAGTACAAGTTTCTTAATTTAGAAGGCAAGACCCCCTTACACCAATTTCCTTTCTGTTCTCCTTTTCAAATGGGTCCTACTCTTCAACCATTACACTATCCTGCAACTGAACCATTCTGTTCTCTAGAAGTATCTGATAATTTCATTCATCTGGTCCTGCTCCAGCTGTTCCCCTGAGTACCTTCTTACTCACCTCTACCTGGTGGGCCCTTCCTTCTTTAAAGCCATAGGATAACTCCCTCTCTTCATGTCTTAATTTTGGAAACTTATCCTGGCAGGACCGGAATATAATGCTGTTTATGTACTTGTCTCTTCTCCATTTCCAGATCTTTCAAATCTTTAACTGCAGAAATTGATCTTACTCATCTTTCATTCAAATCAGTGTTTTGTTCACATTTAGAGTTCTCTAAATATTTATTAAAACAAATTAAATAGACCCAATTATCATAGGAATTGCCAGTTCAGACTGAGAAACAAATGCCTTATTTTAATTAGATTCACAAGGTGCCCTGGTTAAAATGAAACCTGAGGTAATGCGGATTTCTTCACTTTGGCCTTACTTAACTCAAATTTTAATTTAAGGTGAGCAGCTGAGAACCTCTGATTACAAAATCCTGCATGTCAATGGGTTTTTTTTTTTTAATAGCTAAAATGAGTTATTTGTTAGAAATGAATCATTGCAGCTAGGTATTTGATTCAAAATCTGTGATTTATGACTTAGACTGGAATTTTGCAGGAACAATGTCACATAATACCAGAAAACACCATTTGTTTTCATGTACTATTTAAATTACACTTATACCAAGTTACAGCGATATTTAAAAAGTAATATTAGGTGCTTCCTTACATTTACCACATTTTTTATCAGAGTAGAACTGAATTCAAACTTACTGAATGGGGAACACTTCTTCCACAAAAATGTTGCTTCTGAATAACTAATCAAACAAGAAACCTATTCAGGTTTATATTTTTGCCTTCCTTTGTTCTGTGAATTTCATTTGTATTTTTTAAATGAATATATTCATGCCCCTGGGTTTTCCCTTCTGAAGTGGGATTCATAACATATCTCCAAGCTAAACCCATAGCACATTATAAAAAATAATATAGATAAAATTTTCTGTTGGATGTTGTGAAGGTTATTTTTCTAAAATGGATTTAGACCAGAATATTCACAGGCAGAAGTGCCTTACCTAAGATATTTATTGACTTTGATGGAAGTCCAAACAAGGCCTTAGTGTATTCTGGAGGAAAGCGGCAATGACACATCTTAAAATAGTAGGTAACTAGGTACCTTGGTGAATGTGAAATAAAGTACCTCCTAACTGTAAGAATGATCAGGGGTTTGTTTGCAGCTTTCCTTCATCTTTTTTTATGATGTTAAGAGGAAACATTGATTATCTTACTGTCATCCTTAGTCCAGAAATAGCTGCAATTCACATTGCCTGTATTTTAAAATTCTAACCAATAATTGAAAGGTTAATATCTCCCTTTATTACTAGCAACATTTTAAATTCCCTAGGTGTTTTGCGTATGATTACAAACCACAAAATAATATGCTTTGTGGAAGGTAGTCCTGACTCCCACATTTCCACCTATCCCCAATTAAGGATAGCAAATGTATTTTAATGAAGAATTTTTGTTTCTGGGGGGTCTTTTTCCTTTGAAGTGGCAGTGTACTTGTTTGTTTTGACTACTTGTTTTGCAACAGAGGTACAAATTTGGCAAGGAAGCAGTGGCATTCACCTCTGTTTCCCTGGAGATCAATTGTGGGCATTTATTAGGTGTTTGATGGTGACTTTATAGGTCAGAAATCCAGAATTTAGGTACCATGTAGAATGGAACAAACTAAACCAACTCACATGGGAACTGAATTTAAAACCAACAAACTAAATGGGTGAACAAACAATAAAAAGATCCAGCTGATTTGAAAAATGAACACTTCAATTTTTTTAAAGCCATGTTCAGAGCTTCTAGTCAAAGGCATTTCTGGATACAACTCCAAATAACACTCCTTTTAAAAATATTCATAGTAGTATCTTACTCATTCATTTGTACCTATTGAGATGAGTACTTACTATGCACTACTGGTACCAACAGTCCCTTTTTCTCAGAGAATTTACTATTGCATGATAGGAGGCAAATTAAAAATAAGAGGATTTCGCAGGGTTAACCTGTTCTGAAAAGCAGTACTGCATTTAAAAAAAAAAAAAAAAAAGAATTCCATAGTTAGATATGTTTTGGAAATGTTTAATCTTCATTGTGCGTCTCTAAGAGGAAAATATGGTGTGTAGCATTTCACAATCTTATTAGACTTATGAAAACATCTTTGTGCACAGTATGTAGCAACTCCTGTGTTCTGTAGAACACACTTTGCAAATTGGTTATGTATAACATGCATAAGTAGCTTTATAGCTTATATACCATTTATAGGATATTAATACAAAATTTATACAAGCCACATATCTAGACTATGTTTCATGATAGCTTTTTGAAGTACATTAAACTAATTTTCTAAAACAGAACTTTAATATAATCTTAAAAGCTCTATGTAACAGGCATTCTGTAGAAAAATTATAACTTAAGGAATATGTATTCACCTTGCCTCCAATAAGAGAAATAAATGTATTGTCAATTTTATAGCCAAAATATGAAATTTTACTTGGCACTATTTTTCCTATTTGCAAGACCTTAAAAAAGAAACTAAAATAAGGAATATGGCAAGCACATCTATCATTTTGAAATATAAAGGTGTGCAACTACATAAGTATGCCCAAGAATTCCCATTGTGGCTCAGTGATAATGAATCCAACTAGTATCCATGAAGACGCAGGTTTGATCCATAGCCCTGTTCAGTGTGTTAAGGATCTGGAATTGTCATGAACTGTGGTGTAAGTCACAAACATGGCTCAGTTACTGCATTGCTGTGGTTGTGGCACAGGCCAGCAGCTGCAGCCTACATTAGACCCCTAGCCTGGGAACTTACATATGCGCAGGTGTAGCCCTAAAAGAAAAAAAAAATTAATTTAAAAATTAACTAGTCCCAAGTTAAATATCCATTATTTAGATAGGCTAAAGAAAAGAGCAAGTATGGAGAAAGTAGCTAGTGCTTCTGAGTATTAAGCCTCTTGAAAGCAGAAGTGTTGTTTTGTTTTGTTTTGTTTTGTTTTGTGTTCCCTTCTGTATGCCCAGGGCCCCCAAGGGTCCCTGTGTATAAAAGTATACAAAATATTTCACAACTACTTCAGTAGAATTTAAAGAATTGTGTTGGGGAGATAGTTAACCAGGATGGGGCCACTGGTACCAGAGCCATTGGTAATCATAACTCTACAAAAGCCAATCCAGCTATAGATGCCAGCTGGCGACCTGAGCATCTGCCTGCCTGGCTGAGATGACATTCAAAAGGGTAAGTGATTAGAACTTCTGATAAATGGTCACCAGTGAAGAAAAGTTTCAGGTTCACCAAGCTAATATGCAAAGTGTGGTCAAAGGAAACATGAAACTAGTAACAGTCAGAAGTGGAAGCTATATCCTTGTGACTGTAATGACCAATGACCTACCTGAGAAGGGGTGGAGACTCAAGGAAGGACCTCAATCTCCAACAGGGGAATAGTGAACATTAGCATATCAAGGTCTCACGTTCTTCACCCAGCATCTGGGGCAGAAATCCAATTATAAGACATTGGATTGTGGCAAGGAATATCAAGATATTAAATGACACAAAAGTCCTGGAGGCTGTGCTTATTCCTCTCTGTTCTTCCCAGTGGAGAACATGTGACTCTTGTACCTCAGAACAGGCTTGATTTGGATGACCTGGATAGAGCTGATTTCCCAACTGAGAAGCAGATTGGCCCTGATTGTTAGATTGAGTCACTTGAATATGTGGTCTGCTTTGTAAGTGCATACTTAACCAGCTTAGCTACTTCATTTTTCTTTGAATAAACGCTACCCACATTTATATAACTGAAGAAACTGACTGGAAATTCAAGATTAAATTATTAATTTCACATAGAGTAAGATACTCCCTCTCCTTGTGGACACACAGTCATTTTTTTTTTTGTTAATCTCACACATTAAAAGCAGTTCCTACTTCACGTAGTCATGGATTTTCTCAATATCTGAGAGCTGAAGTGTTAGAAGGGATCCATTATAAATCACCAAATATCTTTTATAGGACTCAAAACAGAAAGGCTGTTTTAGACAGCAGGGCAATAAAGGAGACAATATAAACTACATTTTGGGAAAATAAGGACACTCGAAGAAGAAAAATATAAAGAAAATATTTCAAGAAAAATTGTTTCCAAGACTGCATTGTTTCCAATACTGACATTGCTATGGTGGTGTTTGCTCACACAAAGATGTGAAAAGTATTCTGTACCAAAAGGTATGAACTGAACTGCTATATTGGGAAAATGTGCACAAACCTATGTCTTTTTTTTTTTATTTTCATCTTTGATTTCATTTGCTTTTCTTTTTTCAACTTAAAAATTTCTTTTAAAATTCCTTAATGATGCATTACCCAAAAAAGGCAAAGAACAATTTCATTTATGTCTTGTATTTGTTAACTTAAAGGTTAAATTACCTTAAAGGCTAAATTCAATTAATTTTACTGGGATTTCTTATTTCAGAAGTTCACCCAAAATAGGGTATTGTGGGTAAACTTATTTATTTATTTTTTAATTTTTTTAGTGGTCACACCCAAGGCATGTGGAAGTTCCTGGGCTAGGGATTGAATCAGAGCCACAGTTGTGACCTAGGCTATGGCAATGCCAGATCATTTAGCCCACTGCACTGGGCTGGGAATCAAACCCACACCTCCACAGCAACCTGAGCTGCTGCAGTCAGATTCTTAACCCACTGAACCATGGCAGGAATTGTGGTTTTAAAAACAATTATAGAGAAATAATACATCACTCAATTCATTTATATTTTATACTATATATAGTAAACATGTATTATATATACTATATATTATCATAAAATTAATGACCTCATTAGCACCAGTGTTTTGTGTAACTATATTAATAAATGTCTGTTTATTTGGCCCTTCTCATTGCTCTAAATCAAGTGTATTGCAATTTTTAATACCCTTTTTGGTCTATAAAATGCAAAAAACATCATCTGAATACTTCCAAATATTTTTTTCTCTTTCACATTACGGAACATTTCCCACATATTAATGCATCTATTAGAATAAACAGTATGTTACTTTAAAGTTGGCAAACTATGAAATGCAGTGACTTTTATAATGATCATCAGTGAGATATTTGAGTTCGAAAAAATGTTACTGCCAATGGAATCCTTTAGTGTGTTTTAATTTTAAAGATCTCAATAGATAATATGTATTTCACAAATACTAAAAAATGAATATTTAAATATATATGCAGGTATAATTTTTTACTTTGCACTTGAACCCACCTGGTAATTCTCCCTCTGCAGTTTCTGCTCAGTAGTTCATCTATAGGAATGTTTGCGTTGTAAACGCAGCAATCATGTTGAAGAAAGACATTTCACAATGCAATCACCTTTGCAATTGCCGTTTCTGCATTGATGGATAGCTAAGCAAATTAAGTCACACATTCCTTTTTCTTCCCTTCCTTCATTTAACTACTTGATAGCACTTTTCTACCACAACCCCTCCTTCTAGGATAATTGAAATAATATGCCAAGAACATTAGAAATCCCCAGCAAAATTCCAAATTTTGTTTTTAAAGGTCTGAAATGTCATCCTGATAGAAAATGTCATCTGCAGAATCCTGAATTAGAAAAGCCATCCATGGGCTGTGGACTATGGGGCCACATTTATTTATTTTGACTGTTATGGATGTAATAAATCATTCTAAAATAATGTTGACATTTATGCATTCTGCTAACATGGCAGTTTAACAGCCTGCTCCGTATACTGCTGCTTGAGTTAAGGATTTGCTATCACATTTTCCAGCTTAGTTCTCCCAATCTTAACAGAGCAGACAGTGGTAATGTCAACTGCAGAAGTGCCAAGAGAGAAAAAGATGGATAATGTATTCATTTTTATGGGCAATTTTAAACTCCATGCCATTGAGCACATTTCTCTGAATAGCTCTCCTAACTCACAGCGTTTGCTTCTTTCCTCTTTCTTTGGGCTACATGAAGCCTTTTTTGCTCTAGGTATGGCTTTCAGTTTGATTTAATCCTGCTCTCTGCCTACTGACAGGTACACAGAATGCATTAGCAAGAAAGATATCATAATTGAAATCAATACCGTGACTTTGAAGAGTGTTTCTATGATGAGTTCTGGTCCTGTGTATTTTATATGCTGCCATAACCATGCTGATGTAATGGATTAGACATTTCTATCAGTTCACACACACACACACACACACACACACACACACACATGCACGTACAAGCACAATCCTTGGTAACATTCCTTTTATACTGAGTGTGTTGTTTACCTCCTTGGCCTGCCAGTTGTTTGATTAGACTGAACCATTCAATACATTAAAAAGAAGAAATGCACTTCCAGGTCAAAAACAGGATTCAAGCACCACAGTGAAAGATTTTTGCTTTCATTATAAAAGTGCTACTTCACATGTGGAAATGAGCACACATTTCAATTTCGGGCAGCTATTTACATAACATTGTCCCCTCTTGACTTTTAATCATTTTTGACTCTTGAAACCTTCATGACTATCATTGACTGCCCATATTTTCCTACACCAATTCACGAGGTGAGATTTTTCTGGCACTTTTCCCCTTCTACTGTGTTCTAACCTCACAAACACAACGTTGGGGTCTTGCAGGTGTGAAATGAAGTGGGTTGATGACCTCCCTGTGTCTTGTTTCCTGTATAAAATTTGCATATGAATTCTGAAGGAGAGCCTTAATATTGGATACCAAGGCCAGACAACCCACCTCTGAAGGGTCCTCTGGGTTTGGGGAGTGTCTCCATCAGCTGACACCCCAGACCAAGTAGAGAAGGAACAACAGGAGTGGCCACAGTCAGGGTGTCCCTGCCTTTCTTATAGCCAAACAGTCATGAAAAGAATTTTGGCATTTCCTATAGAAGCAAGAAAGTTTTTGCTCTTAAAATTCTCCATATTATTAAAAGCACAGTAGGAATGCATATAACATGTCATTTCATCCCTCTGGTGCTTACATTTAACCTCTGGTTTTCAGAGTCTTGGAATGTACCCTTGCTGTGTGGTTATAATTAAATTACATTCTAGAGACAAGTCAGGGAAATACGCAGATTTGTCTGCCGTTTGAGATTATCTTTGCTAGTGTAGCACCAGATTGCCAAAACAACATGGAAAATATGCACACCGTTAGCTCAGAGAATGTGTTTCACTTGCATGTAAACAAGAGTGACACTCAGTTTTTCTGATTATTTTATATCTTTAATGGCTATATCAGTACCTGCCATCATTCTTAGTGTTCCCCAAAGGTTCTAGTCCACAGCTACCCCTCTGTGGTCTCCCAGTATGAATTTAGGGGATAGAAAAGGAAGAAATGGGCCAGACCTATAGTAGTACCTTCATGTTGTTATTCAGGCAGAGTTTGGAGAGTCCGCAGAGAGACATTTTTAAACACACTGTAGAATTTTCCGGAAAAAAAAATGGAATTTAATCACTGGAGTGAAACAAATGTTCTTTGGGAAGTTAGCAGAATCCTTTACTGTGTTTTCAAATGTAGACAAGACTTTCCACAGACTGATGCAACATTCTCGTATAAAAGTGTTTCCAAGTGGTTGGGCCTGACTCCCTTGAATATCTGCAAGACTTCAACAACTATCAGCTGTCACAAGAGTAGAAATCCAGACAAAGGGAATGTTGCCATCCATCGGCAATTTTTAATCCACTGACTTCATGCAAATATAAAGGAATCCTTAATCAATAAGAGTTTATTCTATTTACTACTATTTACCAACACACAGTTTAAAAAATACTTCTGTCTTTAGCTCTGGCTCTCTGTAACATTAAAATTGTATCCTCCTGTCTAATATCTCAAAATTCTGTTGAAGTTAGGGACAATATTTTTTTTTCCCTCTTTTGGTCATTTTCCTTATTTCTTCTGAATATAAATGTTAGTTGTAATCTACCTCTCCTAAGCACCTTTTCAGTGGACACCCAATAGCAACACTCTGTCCATTCTCTTGAAACAGAGACATTGATGTTTAAACTCAGGAATACTGCATACTCAGAATATAATTGATGGTTACAAAATGCCAACTAGCGGACATCTGTTTTCTCCATGAAATGTGTTTATCGTAAGATTTTTAAAAGCCATTTTCCAGAGGTAAATGAATCCAGTATTACCCAAATAATAAACAAACAATACAATGCTTGGAATAAATATCAAGAAGATCTTTATCTTTGGTGATTCTTAGAGATATTTACTATTAAGATACTGATAAATGGCTACTTCTAAACTAAGGTAATAATTTTACCTTTATTTACAAACAGAAAAGCAGAAGATGAATGTGTTACACAAATAGCTTCTGCTGCCTTTAAACAGAAATGAAGAACAAAACAAAACAAACAAAAACAACAATGCAAAGCAGGACTCAGGAACAAAGAATGTATGTGTTTCTTAATAAGTCAGTTTTCTATCACTAGTTGCTATATAGACCCTCTGGGAAAACAGGCAGAAGAAAGGCATGCTGATTCATTTCATTTTTTTGTGCTTATCTGTTTATTTTCCTGAAATTGTTTGATCACACTGGCTTTTCATTTTCCATATCTTTATGGCTGTATGGACTACTTCTGAAGATTGTCTCAATATTTTAGAATACCATCTCTCCTGCCTTGTTAAATTTCCTCCAGAAAAAACACAGGGGTTCTTAAATAACTTCCCTTCCTTCTTTATTGAAGCTTCCCAACAAAATTGAACTCTCTAGGAACTTTCAGATAATGAGTATGACTAATGTTTATGCAGTTTCGCAGGCATATAGCTATTTTGGACTGTCCAAGATCAGAATCTGTTGAAGTGGGTAAATAATAACATAGAAATGTATCTGCTATACTTTGCTTAAGAATGCTGTTGCACAGGACAAGGATTTTCATGCAGCATCATATTCCGGGTAACTATAAAAAAAATATTACAGAATGAATGTTAATCTCTACATGTGGTCTGCAAACTTGAGAGTCCATGTGTGTGTGTGTGGGTATGTGTAAGGCTGCAACACAAGAGTTTTCTAATTAAGTGTTGTCTGTGGTTTGTGATAGACAAACTCCTCGATAAAAAGAAATTACATTACATTCCCATTGAAGTTCATTTAGTTCAGTTCTGTCCAATAGATTCTTCCACAATGAGGGAAATACTCTCTGTGTGTGCCATTCACTACAGTAGTCAGTAGCTGCAGGTGGCTTTTGTACATGGCATGTGACTAGTGCCACCGAGGATCTGAATTTTTTAATTTTATTTAATTTTAATTAAGTTAAATAGCCACTTAACTTAAATAGGAGGCTATTGTATTGAACAACACAGATCTAGTTGATATAGGAATTCAACTTGACATGATTAAATCATTGTTTTACTTCATTCAGAGTATATGTGTAGCCAAGTACCTTCCATGACCCTAAAAGAGGGTACACAATTCTTTCCCTAAATCCAATTCAAGCCCATGTTGTACACTAATAGAATGAAACTAGTTATATTAATAAAGGGAATATGTAGCAGGCCAAACTAGATAGTAGTTCAGGTTATAGGCTTTAGAAAATGACAGATTTGAACTCAAATTCTGTCTTCTTTGACCCTCATCTGCCATATTATCATCGAGGGGATATTTAAATTCCTTTGGGTCTTCATTTTCTAAGCTATAATAAAGCTTAATAATAAAGAAATAATGTCTATAACAAGCTTAGCATTCAACACAGAGAAATAACGATGGTGACGATGATCCCGCTCATGGTGATATTATCGTCATACATTCTGACTCATTTAATCCTCATATAATGTCTATTAAAAATACTACCGGGAGTGCCCATCGTGGCTCAGTGGTTAACGAATCCAACTAGGAACCCTAAGGTTGCGGGTTCGATCCCTGGCCTTGCTTAGTGGGTTAAGGATCCAGTGTTGCTGTGAGCTGTGATGTAGGTTGCAGACTCGGCTGGGATCCTGCGTTGCTGTGGCTGTGGTGTAGGCCGGCGGCTACAGCTCCGATTAGACCCCTAGCCTGGGAACCTCCATATGCCATGGGAGCGGCCCAAGAAATGCCAAAAAGACCAAAAAAAAAAAAAAAATACTACCTCTACGTCCCAGATGGGAAAACTAGAAGTGCAGAGTTATTTTGTTCAAGGTCACTTAGCTAATGCAAAATTTAAACCATACCTCTCATTCTAAAGACTTGTTCTTTTCATTCTGCCACATTACCTCTTTTGATAGTAACCAATCAGACCTCCAGCCTAAAATCTATTCATTCTCAACTATAGATATGTCACTGTGAAGGTGAGGTGAGTCACATTTAAGCAAGAGAATACTAAGCAGGATCCCAACCTTGACCTTTAAAGTAGGATAAGAAAGAAAACAAGAAAGCAAGAAGGAAGAAGGAAGAAAGGAAGGAAGGAAGGAAGGAAGGAAGGAAGGAAGGAAGGAAGGAAGGAAAGAAAGAAAGAAAGAAAGAAAGAAAGAAAGAAAGAAAGAAAGAAAGAAAGAAAGAAAGAAAGAAAGAAAGATGGAAAGAAGGAAAGGGAAGGAAAGGAAAGGAAAGGAAAGGAAAGGAAAGGAAAGGAAGAAGGAAGGGAGGGAGGGGAAATAATTCTTCTTGAACCTGTATTTGAGGAACATACATTTGCCACTTTCTGAAAGAGGGAAGGGGATGGTAAATGGCAGAGAGAAAGACAGAATATGAATCAGATGACTAGGAATGACTTGTCCTTAGGGTTCAAGCCCTGCCTGACTCTACTTACTTCTTCCAAGCAATAAATGAAAAAAAAGGATCAAAGAACATGGATCCCCACCTTTCAGAAAACACAACTCTGCCTACATCCATTCATTATATCAAGCTTAGACTGATCAAATTAGCAACTTTTTCCTCCTTGGAGGGAGAGTAGGGAGACAAAAGCCTGACTGCACAAGGCCGCAAAGACCTTGGAAATACATCTTCAAAATCATTCCACTAACTGGGAGGTATACCCTGTGATAGGTGCCCCCTAGAAATGACAGTGATTTATGCTATAACTCAGTGGCAGGAAATATAGTCACCTTCAAACTAAAACAACAAACAAATAAATCAGAGATGAAACTGATATTTTCTTAGTAAATCCAAGCAATTTAGATCATGATTACTAAGTCTTAAGTAACTGACCCCCTATGTGCTATGGTAATTAATTGCAAGAGCTCCTTGAATGATCTATATATGTGTAGTCCATGATTGGCAACCTGAATAAATAAATAGTATATAACCTGATGTATTTGTTGCAGTTTTTTTAAAGCTTACAGGTGTGGTTTAATTAAGAAGATAGAGATTGATTTTAAACAGGAAATTCAGAGTGCTTATGAAATCATGCACTTTCTCAATCAACATATGAGAAATACAAGCAGAGGCATCATGGGAGAATCTCCATCATCCCCATGGTGTGACTAGTAGGGTTCTAGGCTGGACCTCAGTTCCTGGCCCTATTATGGCCTTCCTGATATATTTTCTGGGGATAGGACTCCTTTCTAGGTTATATGATGTTTAACCCTATGTTTGGACTTTCTGTCAAACTGGATATGAGTCTCATGAAGAAATGAATTTTAAAAACATAACATTTCTCCTAATACGACAGAATATTCAACAAAACACTCAGTATTCAAAACATAGATATGAGCACAGCATTCATAGAATTCTACCAATTTTATAGCTGTTGATGCTCTTCTCTACTCAAACTTCACATAAGGTATGGAAGCTTGAATTTGGTTTTATTAAGCATACACCTACAGCCCTTCCATTTAAAGTAGTGTGGTTCCTTTTTTTTAGAAGAGTTAAAAAACTTGTTATTGATCATAATATCACAAAAACGTTATTTAGTGCCATCTCTCTCCCTGCTTATTAGCTCGTATGAATAGAGTCTATTACAAAGAAAGCCAACTGTTTTTTATTCTTTCAGCTAAAGTTTCCATGAATTAATGTTATTCCATTAAAGCGATGGAGTTCAAAATAAATTTCAATTTTTTATTTTATTTTATTTTATTTTATTTTTGGCTTTTTGGGGCTGTACCTATGGCATACGGAGGGTCCCAGGCTAGGGGTCAAATTGGACCTGTAGCTGCTGGCCTATGCCATAGCTCAGCAATACAGGATCTGAGCCATGTCTGCAACCTACACAACAGCTTATGGCAACACCAGATCTTTAACTCACTGAGTGAGGCCAGGGATTGAACCCATCCTCATGGATACTCGTTGGGTTCATTAACCACTGGCCATGACAGGAACTTCATTTTTCCAATTATTCTATTAAGTTCTACTTTACGAATCAGTGGTCCAGGGACTGCTAAAGTATAGGGAAATTGTTCAAATTTTTGTCTTGAGCTTTATTTATTTATTTCAAGTTTACTTATTCAATGCCTTAAGTCATTGAGAAACATGGCTAGAGCTGTAGCCACCACCAGAACCCAAAGCTATTAGAACTTGGGAAAACATTGAAATAACTGGGCCTTGGGTTTAATATAAACAAGTCAATGTGATTTACTCATGGCATAAAGAACATGGATTGTTTCTGTCTTTATAGGATGAGGAAAATTCATTCAGGATTTCTTTTTGTTTGATTAGAATGGCTTTAGAGTAAGCTCACTGGAAGTTCTTTTGAATTATTTATGCTCATAGCCCTAAAGCTAAGAAGATAAGTTAGCGGAATTTTTTGTTTTCGTGTGAGTAGTTTTGCAGCTTGTCATCCCATGATTATAAGCCTCAAAGGGTGAATTCATTTTCTTATCACTTGAAGTAAAATATAAAATACACCAAGATAGGTGTTCATTTACAGAAATAATTCCAGTTACTCATTAACCAAACTATACCATTACCTCATTTCACCATGCTCCTGAATGTTCTAGAACAGTTCTGATTTTCTGCAAAGGTACTCTTTCAAAATAAGAAATTTATTAACTATGAACTTATATTTTAAGCTTCTCCAAGACAGAGATATCTTTATTTTTCATCCTAGCTTAATACTGACCCAGATTTCAAAACATGTTTACTAAACTGAACTAAGAATGATGTGATTTTTTTATGTTCATTAAAATAAATTCTCAAATCAGGACACAAAGTTCTTTTGAAGACCATCAAACAATAGATCCTAATTTTTAGTTCAGAAAATATGATCACTATAACTAGAGAGTACCAATAGAGTCATGAGACTAATTGCAGTATGAACAGAAATTCCCAAAGGAAACTAAAGCTAGGAGCTACTAGAAAGCGTTCTAAAGATTTATGTGCTTAGAACAGATGACTCCAACCAAGAGAGGGAAACAAAAAGAATAATATGTACAGTGAGTCTAAAAGAATATTTCCAGCACCAAACCCAGGTGTCACATACATCAGGTATTCAATGCATGTCGATATATAAAAATCTCTAATGCATTAAGACTAAAGTCGCACCAACATAAAAATGTTTAGAAGGTGAATGAATATGCTCCATGCGAGGAAGCTTAAAAAAAATCAGTAGAGAGTGGAGATTAGCAGCACAATTTCATAACTTCTTTTGAGCTTATGTAAGCTTATTACAGAAATTTTTGTGCTTTATGATAAATGGGTTAGGAAGAAATATGGCATATGGAACACATCCATTTAGCCCTCCCCTCTCCTAAAACCTCATTAATTTGAATATATAGGAACAAACCCAGAAAGGAAAAAGAAAAGAAAGAGGAGATAAGAGCAGAGAAGTAATATCAATAAACTGGTGGGGAATGGAAAGTAGATGATCACGTGATACGGACTTAGCAGAGCAGAGAAACAGGAAGCCTAAATACCTGCAGAAGGTGACACAGATGTGAAGTGAGCTGATTCCAGCTGTAGACTGTAGACTACCCAAATGCTCAGAAATTATAGACATCACATACATGCCTGTAAATTCTTGGGTGAATGATGTGTCTGCAAACTGATGCACCACTTGAAAGAATGTAGCAAAGCAACAGACCAGAGCTTTATTCTCTATAGAAATTAAGTTAGGAAAGCTCTCCAAGAAACTAGATACAATAAATGGAAAGGTAGGGACCATTCTGTACACAGGACATGATAATTGTGAATCTTTGCCAACCTTACACACAAATCTTTTCCCCTAAATAACCCCCCACCAGAACGTTGGAATGAAAGGCTTGTAATTCCAGGCCCCTCTTATGTCCTTCCTTCTATGGAGAATCAGGCACAATGAATAAAGAAGATCCACCATAAGATATAGCATTATAAAATATTTTAAATAGGCTTAACAATTTATGTTGATATTAAATAGTCTTAATCTTGTTAACAGGCTGCGATTACTCCAATAGACTATGTTTACAGTGGAACATTGGAAAATGCACTGCATTTGACATGAATGTCAGTGCTAACATGAAGATACTTTTTGGAGTAGTATTTATTTACAGGCAATCATATTCGAAAGCACTATATTTAGGTAGAGTGGAAATTTATCATGGAAATGTCAGTAACAACAAATATATAGTGCATAGGACATAAATCAGACCCTATGATGAAACACTAAATACATGAATTCTCCTGGGGACAATTTCATTTTTAAGGAATTCAATTTAGTCTAAATAATACTTTGATGAAAAAAATGTCAATCCATGCTCTGGAACTGAGGAATGGTCCTGTAGTGTTTCTCTCATTTATTGACCACATTTAATCTGGCATCTGTGACACATGCCTATGTAAGGGGAAGTATGTCTAATGTTGAACTGAGAACATGATGGGAATACGTGACCATGGGACATTAGTGGAAAAGTCGATACAAAAACAAAGGAAAAGTATATATGCTAATACAGTTGGAAAAGGAGCATTACTATTTCACAAGTTGTCTGGGTAGGTCCTTGAGTTATAGAATAAATGTAAAAATAATAACCATTATTTATCTAGATAACTAATAATGAATTCTTTCCACAAAGATTCAAAAATGACTCACAGAGAATATATACACTAAAATAAGATGACAAGTCTGGAGTTCCCGTCATGGCGCAGTGGAAACGAATCTAACTGGGAACCATGAGGTTGCGGGTTTGATCCCTGGCCTCGCTCACTGGGTTAAGTATCTGGCGTTGCCCTGAGCTGTGGTGTAGGTCGCAGATGCAGCTCGGATCTGGTGGTGCTGTGGCTGTGGTGTAGGCTCCTGGGAACCTCCATATGCTACGGGTGCGGCCCTAAAAAGACAAAAAAAAAAAAAAAAAGATGACGTGTGTGTGACATTTATATATACATATATAAAGAAATGTAAATAGATATAGATAAAGATATAAATATAGATACATATATAGAGATGTGAATGAAGTCTAGGAAAAATACAAGTGAAAAATAGTTGCTATGGTGACATTGTAACCTGACTTTGAATATATCAGACGCCAATATTAAAGGGTGTTCCATGGAACACTAGTCCCTCATGACAGGCAGTGAATAAAAATGTCTGGTTTCAAGTTAGTTTTGAAAAAGCTATATACATTCTGTGACCCTTTTTGGAGACTTGGAGTGCACACCAGAGTAGCACAAACGCTGATGAACCACGGGAAAAAAATCATGTGTATTTTTTAGCCCACTTTTTCCCAAACGTATTGGCTACATAGTCCATTTTCATATGTTTGCTTCTTTCTAGGCTCATTACATCCCCATGAAATAGAGTTCCACTGAATACTTTGGGATTCAGGGTCTTAGTTTTCAGGAAGTTCATCACAATGTTCTAACTATAACATTTTGTGATGCAGATGAGCATCTGTTTTATTTATTCCTATTCCGTTAGTGCTAGGACTTTGTACGACATGGCATTTTTCCTAATTCTATTTATCAGTTGTTTTATGATTGTCTTATTTTACAGTGTATATTTCCTATGAGCCCATTCACATTCTTTATGGACACCTTTGATGAAATGTTCATTAATACAACAATGCTTATCACAATTCAGCTCAAGACTTTTTATATTCAGAATCCTTCCATGAATCATCCGAGGTTCCTCACTCTTTACAGGACTCTCTCCCCTTCCTATATCCCCTCTATGGATCCTAAGCCAGAAGGGATATTCCTCTTTGGACCAGCCCTTAAGAGAGGGCACTGCTATCACTATCATACTTCAGAGGTTGGAGTCCTTATTTATGTTGCTCAAACCTAGTAGGTGCTTCCTACCTTAACATTTTCTTCAGGGAGTTTATCACAAGAAAGTAATACCAACAATATCAAAGCATTGCTTAGAAAAGTGAATGTTAGGAAAAAACTAATGTTCTCTCCAAAATGGTTAAATAAAACTATGGTATCTGAACATACTAAAATATCATATTAGCATTTAAAATTATCTTTTATGAGAGTACTTGGTGTCACATCATTTTTAACTGCATATTATGGTATAAAATATAGTCTCCATCATTATATATGGAAGGCTATACTATGTTTGTAATTTAAAGAACGTTTTTTTTAAAGAATGGATTTATGTCCTGATTTTTGTTTCTCTAATTACCTGTAAATGTATTTATTTATTGAGCACCTACTAGGTAGTACTGAGGTACCTACCAAGGCGATGGCAATGGTCAAAACAAAGCCCTTGATTTTAAGAGTGTACATTCTAGCACACAGCAAATTAAAAAAAAAAAAAACTAAAAATGATTTTAAATGAGTTTTTCCACCCTCTGTTGGTTTATTGGATATTTAGATGGAGAATATTTGTCTGAGGAGTGTCTATTACTGTAAATATTCCAAGAATATTATTTTGTACCATGACTTAAAGCTTAGGATGAGAGTGATAGCTACCATTTATTGAGCATTTACTTTGTGCCAGGCATTTTTCCTATGCTTCTCCCAACTCAGATTATCCCTATTGTCCCATTGTAAAATGGGACAGATCATCCCTGTTGTACATTTGTGAAAATAGAGGCTCATGAAACTGAGATTACTAGCCCAAGAGTATACACTAATGAATGAGGAAGTCACAGGAGCAGGATTTGAGCCAGGGTTTTCTACATTGAAAGTTCCTCTCCTGTTTCGTTTTTGTTTGGCTTTTTGCTTCGTTTATAAACAATATATATCACTCTAAAGGAAATGTTCATATAAAGCTTCTCTGGTGGGAAAAGCCAGAAGCATTGCAACCACCTCCAGGAGAGATCACCGCTATAAAAACTAGTAAGTGAACTTTTGATTCACAGTCATTTCAGTGATTTTCAAAAAATGATTAGCTGAGGGAGTTCTTGTGGTGCAGTGGAAACAAATCCGACGAGTATCCATGAGTATGCGGGTTTGATCTCTGGCCTCGCTCAGTGAATTAAGCATCCAGCGTTGCTCTGGCTGTGGTGTAGGCTGGCAGCTATAGCTCAGATTCGACCCCTAGCCTGGGAACTTCCATATGCCATGTGTGCATCCGTAAAAAGTAAAAAACAAAACAAAACAAAAAATCATTAGTTGATAACCTCTTCCATCAAAATGTCCAGGTATATTTGTTATAAATACAGTCTGCTAGTTGCCATCTCAGACCTACTGAGTCAGTCTTTCTAAAAGGGTGTCATGGATTGAATTGCATCTCCTGCCAAATTCATACATTGAAGTAACAGTGCTCTGAACCTCAGAAAAGTGATCCATATCAGAAATGGGGTCATCGCAGATATAATTAGTCAGGCTAAGGATGATGTCACATTGGAATAGAAGGGACCATTAATCCTAACTATGAATAGTTTTGTTATAAAAAGGGGAGCTTTGACACACACACACACACACACAGGAAGAAGGCCATGTGAAAATGAAGGCAGTTATCCAAAAGCCATCTGTGGATATCTGTGCAAAGCACCAGAAGCTGGGAGGAAGTTATACAACAGACTCTCTTTCAGATTTCAGGAGCCCATCCTGCCAACATCTTGACTTAGGACTTCCAGCTTCCAAAATTATAAGACAATAGATGTCTGTGTTTTAAGCCATTCACCTCAAGCTACTTTGCTACAATGGGGCCCTAGCAAACTGAAGCATAGGGGAACCTGTATTTAAAAGGAAGTAACCGGATGGTTCTGGTGAACACTAAAGTCAGAGAACCAATGAACTAATATTGTCTCATGAGATAGAGAAGGATCGCGGGTATAGCAGCAACTAACAGGGCAGTGAGCACCTTTGCCTCATTGTCTTCTCTAATGTCGTGGGAGAAATTAGAAAGAGGAGGAAAAGGAGGAAGACGAGAAGCAGGAGGAGATTGGGGGAGAGGAAAGTGAAAAGAGGGTCATGGGGTAGAAAGAGCGCAACATCAAAGGGCAGCCTAGCTCAGGTGGCACACTTTCCTCTTTAGAAAAGAAAAAAAAAAAAAAAAAAAAGACAACAAAGACTCTAAAGTCGCAAAGATAGCAGTAGGATTTGGAGTTAAGGAGGTAGTAGGAAAAAAAAAAAAAAAGCAAAAAAAACCTGGATCTTCCAATCCAGTAGCTAAAGCTGGTAACCAGGGCAGAGTTCTTGCTTGGTGATTTACTTATTAAAAAAAAAAAAAAAATCATCTCTGTAGAATCACCTTAATACTTAAATGCATAGAAATTAAATTAATCCATTGTCTTTAACCAAATTCACTTTGAATAACTTTCGCTTTATTTTCGAACATTTTATCATGGGAATTTTTAAACGCTAGTATTATTCTGCATGCAGAAATTTGTAATAAAATATAGATGCTTGGAAGTTCCTTATTTATCACTTCTATCCTTTCTATATTAGGTAGGTCTATTGCAATTAAACTCAACTTCACAGAGCAACTAAACTTACATGCAGATTTTTATCAAAAATATCTTGCACAATGTGAGTCAACCTTTGTAGACAGTGTATTTTGACTAAATCCTGAATTTTTTAAAGTAATTGTATCTTTGAAGCTCTATGTAAATTTTTGATGTTTCCCTAGGAAAACTGTCTCTGCTTTGGGAAAATCATTGCTCTAACCTCCATGACCTATTTCTTTTTTCTTTCTTTTTTTTCTTTTTTTTTTTTTGCAATGGGGATGCTACCCCAGATAAACCTAGTGTTTCTCATCTCAGAAACATAAAGGATTATTTCTTCTCCCAAATTTGGAGGCAATTTATTTTTCTTTCAAAAGGAATAAAATTATAAAGCTGGAAGGAAGTTTTAGAAGTCCAACTCAAATCTGGACACCAGCACTATTTTTTTGCTTAAAATAAATCTAGAAGGAAAGCTACCTTAGTCACTGGTTTTTCTTTTTTTTTCCAATTTTCTTTTTTTTTTTTTTAAGCCACACCCATGGCATTTGGAAGTTTCTTGGCCAGGGACTGAATCCAAGCTGCAGCTGTGGCAACACTAATCAGGGACTGAACCCACTCCACTGAAGTCCTCTTCTTAACACAATGGCCACAGTGGGAACTTCTGTTTTGTATTGGCAAGCACTACAATAGCTTAAATACTTATTGCATCATATATCCCATAATTGCTATGTATTACTTGATAAGGTAGAAAATTTCTTCTTTTAAAAATTATCTGTTTGGAGAGAGTATTTTCTTGTCCTTGTTGTTTGCTTGTTTGTTTTCTAATTAGATTTCATTTTACACAGGAAGTCTCTCTCCTTCCCTAAAGTAAGATTACCTGTAGTTAAAATTGAGTTTCAGCTCACACAAAATAACCATGAAGGTTTTTATTTGGTTGTCTGTATAATCTGTATTTTGAAGGTCATAACTATATTATTATTACTATTATTATTATTGGTGTAATATCAGTTTGAGGATAGGAAACTTATTAGGTACTTGTTAATTCAGATTAGCAGAAACAGGTATTGACAGGGAGAGAGACATTCATTTCAAATGTGAGAATCAAGCTGAATTACCTCAAAAGAAGAAAGACCATCATCTTACAAACTACTGAGAATATTGGAAAAAAAATAACCCTCAGAATTGATGACATGCATTCCTTCATCACAAAACATTTATTAAATACCTGCTATGTTTTGCTAAGTAGGTAGGGGGAATAAAGATAAGTAACAATTGGGAGGGATGTTAGGTAAAATAAGTAGAAGTTTGCATTTTTTATAATAAGAGCTATGACATATATACACACAAGGGTAGCGTTCTAACAAAACTGGGTTTCACAAAGAAGTAGGACCCTAGATGGTGACTTTTTTTAAAACTGTATATGGAAAAGAAGTAATCTAGGATATTTTTATGATATTTTGAGCAAAACTTTCCTAAAGTTTTTATTTTAATTACAGCAAAGAAAACTGCCAAGCTTTTCACATCTTTCCTCAGAGGATGACCCATAGCACTTGTCAGGAAATCATTAAAGAGACAGCAACAGAAGTGACACTTAAGATCCATCTTGACTCTGAGATCCTATGAGATTATATACAGACATGATGACAAGCTTGTCTTAAACTTTACTGAGCTGGACACTGGAAATGTAATATGGTCATCATTTTTATTACCTACTGTCTTCAAGAGTACAAAGCATCTCCTTGACAGTTAAAAAAAAAAAAAAGAAGAAGTCAAGAGTATAATGGAAAAAAAATTAATGATTATTTTTATAATGATTGAGACCTTTGGGCAGCTGGAAATTTCTCTAGACATTTACATTTTAAAAACACTTGGTATATTGAAAATAAGGAAGAAATGGCAAAATGAGTTGAAAATGGAAATATTTTCTCTGATTTTGCATAGATCTTTATTTGTATAGTAAAAAGTTTGGGAAAAAAGTATGGTTAGTGTAAATTAAATTCGCATTACCATTACTATTCTTCCCCAGAAGCCACCTCTGTTACCAATTTCTTGTATATCATCCAAAGATAGTTTATGCATAGCCAAGCATGTGGCGTAAGTAGATATGTGCATGTTTACACCAAATACAAATGGCAAAATACCATAGACATCATTTTCTGACATACTTTTAGAAATCTTTAATATTTGTATATATATAAAACACACAATCTTTTTAACAAAGCATTATAATTTACTTTGAGATATCCCTATTGTTGGATATTTAGATTTTTCCAATATTTCGCTGTATTGTTCCTCAAATATATATCTGTGGGATAAACACTTTCAAAGTGAAATATTTGAGTCATGGGCTATGTACATGTAATCTTGATAGTTGTGCCAAATTGCCATCTCAAAATTTTAATGAAATTTTCCTCTCAATTGCACATCTGCCAACACTTTTATTATTACACTTTATTATTAAACTTTTCCTATTACACCCTGTATACCCTTTTTCCTATTATACCCTGATATCTCAGTGTAGACTTACTTTGCAGTTCTCTTATAATAAATGAGGGTGATCAATGGTCTCTATTTTGTTTTATGCAAATTGTCTATTTCTGGATGATTTTGCAGATCTCTTTAAGGTAATTAGCCCTTTGGGGTTGGGAATTTCAAATATATATTTTTCTTGCTTGCCATTTATCTTTTCACTTGATAATTTTTATATCTTGCCAACTTCCTTGAATTTATACATTGAATTTATACATTATCCTTTTAATTGTTTGAAAGTACTTTATAAAACTTAGAAAAAAACCTTCATAACTCTAAGATCCTAAAAGAATATTCATCCAGGTTTTCTTCCATTTTTTACTGATTTTATTCATGTTAAAATCTTTAATCCTTCTGGAATTTATGTTGATAAAAGTATGAGGTAGAAACCCAACTTTATTATTTTTCTAAACTATGTCTAAATATTTCTAAAATATTTCTAAGGTATAATGCTATTATTGACTAAATAACATTTTGTTAAATAACCCATGCTATTTCTACTGGTTTGAAATTTTATCTTTGTTACCTTATTATATACCAAATTTAATATCTGGTCTTTTTAATCTACTCTAATAATCTGTACTACACTATTTTATTTATTTTATCTTTATAACATGTTTTAATATTATGTAGACTAGCTTCTTTTAATTATTAGTCCTTTTGTTCAGAATTTTCTCAGAAACTCCAACTTATATTTTTCCATATAAATTTTAGATTTAAAAAAAAGAAACCTATGGATATTTTATTCAACCTCCATTGGTTTTTTTAGATTAACTTAGGAGAATCAATATCCTTATAATGTTGAATCTTCCTAAGAAACTGGCACAATTTTGTATTTCTTTAAATCTTTTTGTTTCATAGTATAAATTAAGAATTTAAGCCATGGAGTTCCCTTTTAGCTCAGTGGTTTAAGGATCCAGCATTGTCACTGCAATGGCTCTGGTTACTGCAGTGGCACAGGTTCTATCCCTAGCCTGGGAATTTATGCATGCCATGGGTGTGACCAAAAAAATAATTATTTAAGACATTTAAATTCTTCATATTTTTGCCAAACATTTCTAGATTTTATACCTTTTTCTTTCTATCATAAGTACATTTTTTTTACTCTGATTTTCTTTGTAAATGGCTATTGTTTGTGCAGCTGAACCTTGAAAAACATGGATTTGAACTGCATGATTTCACTTATACACAATTTTTTTTTTCTTTAACTCCATACTACAACACTGCACCATTTGTGGTTAGTTGAATTCATGGATATCAAATTGCATATATGGAGGGCTGATTGTAAAGTTATATGTGGATTTTAATTTTTTGGTGGGCCAGTACCCCATACCCCTCTTTTTTTCAAGGATTAACTATGTTTGTAAAAAGGCATTTCATTTTAGTATGCCAATTTTGAGTTACTACCTTACACAATTCTCTTATCTATTTTCATAGTTTTAATCTATTCTCTGGGCTCTTCCAGGTATACAAATGTAGGTGTAGAAATCCTTATAATTATACCATTTGTTTTCAAAATTATGTAACTCAATTTTTTTTGTCTAATTGCTTAATCTAGTACCATTGGAGCAATATTAAATATTTGTGATAATAAGGATGTCCTCGCCTTAATCTTCAGTTTTATGTGAATGTTTTATTTTTGAATATAATGATTTGTTACATTTATGTACATTTCATTATCTTGAGAAAGTATCCATATATTTCCATTTTATTGAGTTTTTTTAAAGAATGTTGATATATTTTATATTTATCAGATACCTATCTATACCAATGCAAATAATCAAATGGCCTTATGTCAGTTTATTAATATGATCAATTTTAAATATATTTATGAAGTATTCTTATATTTCTGGAATAATCCATAGTTTTTTATGGATTATTATTATTATTGTACTGTTGGATTTGGTGCATCAATAATTTAGGAGTCTAGCATTGGTAAATATAAGTAAGCATGGTGTATAATTTTCTGTATGTGCACATTTTTACCACAAAACTATCCTCCCCCTGAAATAGAGATGGAATCTCTCTTTTCTTTTTTTTTTTTTTTTTTTTGTCTTTTTGCTATTTCTTTGGGCCGCTCCCGCGGCATATGGAGGTTCCCAGGCTAGGGGTCTAATCGGAGCTGTAGCCACTGGCCTACGCCAGAGCCACAGCAACGCAGTATCCGAGCCACGTCTGCAACCTACACCACAGCTCACGGCAACGCCGGATCGTTAACCCACTGAGCAAGGGCAGGGACCGAACCCGCAACCTCATGGTTCCTAGTCGGATTCGTTAACCCCTGCGCCACGATGGGAACTCCTCTCTCTTTTCTATACATCAATTTAAATAGAACTGGACTTTCTCTACCTGAAAATGGAAAAATTCCTCCTATAAAATCATTTCACTACAAATTATTTATTTATAAAAAATAAACTATTCATTTATTTTTTGGAGAGGGAAGATATTGGAAGTTTTTGAGATCAGTTCTGTCTATAATAATTCATATAATCTGGTAATATTATTTTGTTAGATCTAGCTTGTCTAAATTCTCATATTCATTTGTATAGAGTAGAGAAAAGTAATTTTTAGTGTCTTTCAACATCCTGTTTCTATTGCTATTTTTTCCATTGTTTCTTATTTCTCATATAACTGTACTTTTTTCTATTTTTCTACATTAGATTAGTTAATGGATTACCTACTTTGCTGCTAACAATACTGCTATCCGAATTTCTATTTATTGAATGTGTTTACTAGGTTCATTATATATTTTTTTTTCCACTGTACAGCATGGTGACCAAGTTACACATACATGTGTACATACTTTTCCTCCCATTGTTGTGTTGTGATGTAAGTATCTAGACATAGTTCTCAATGCTACACAGCAGGATCTCATTGTAAATCTACTCCAAGAGCAATAGCTTACATTTGTCAACCCCAAGCTCCCGATCCCTTCCTCTCTCCCACCTCCCCCTGGGCAGAAAAGAGAACCCTCTTGCACTGTTTGGAATGTAAACTGGTACAGCCATTATGGAGAACGGTATGGGGGTACCTTAGAAATCTGTACATAGAACTACCATATGACCCAGCAATCCCACTCGTGGGCATATATCTGGACAAAACTTTCCTTAAAAAAGACACATACCCACATGTTCATTGAAGCACTATTCACAATAGCCAAGACATGGAAACAACCCAAATGTCCATTGACAGATGATTGGACTAGGAAGATGTGATATATATACACAATGGAATACTACTCAGCCATAAAAAAGAAACATAATGCCATTTTCAGCAACATGGATGGAACTGGAGACTCTCATCCTGAGTGAAATAAGTCAGAAGGAGAAAGACAAACACCTTATGATATCACTTATAGCTAGAATCTAATAGACAGCCCAAATGAACATTTCCACAGAATAGATTTGTAATTTCATAATATATTAAAATGGCCTAAAATTAAGAAGGATAGAGGATACCTAATTAACTTAATTATTTAAGGTAGGTCTAATTGATAACTATCAAATTTCATGGCTTTTTTTTCCCTATCATTTCTGTGTTAATAGGCTCCCAAATATTTGATAAGTAGCATTTTGAGTATTATTTTCTGAATATTAGGTCATTCTGGCTTTGATTTACATTTTACATCAAAAGTATTTAAGAGAATATTTTTTCTCTATTTTCTGAATGCAAATATTTGTGCATTTATTTACTTTTCCCTGGTATTTTTAATAATCCTTACTTTGTTTCTTTCTGTCCATTTGCTCTGTCAAGGATAAAAAGAGGTGAATTTGGAGTTCCCGTCCTGGCGCAGTGGTTAACGAATCCGACTAGGAACCATGAGGTTGAGGGTTCGGTCCCTGCCCTTGCTCAGTGGGTTAACGATCCGGCGTTGCCGTGAGCTGTGGTGTAGGTTGCAGACGCGGCTCAGATCCTGCATTGCTGTGGCTCTGGCGTAGGCGGGTGGCTACAGCTCCGATTAGACCCCTAGCCCGGGAACCTCCATATGCCGCAGGAGTGGCCCAAGAAATAGCAACAACAACAACAACAAAAAAGACAAAAGACAAAAAAAAAAAAAAAAAAGAGGTGAATTTCACATTCTACTATTAATGTGTGTTCAGTTGATTACTCCATGTACTTTCTGCAGTTTTGCTATATGAACATTGATGTTATATTATTTGGGGCATAGACATGAGTCATTTTTAGATCTCTGTGGACTGTATCCTCATCATGTCAAGGTCTTTTATTTGAGCTTTTTGCTAGAATTAAACCTTGTCAAAAATATGTTGTAGTTGTTTGCTCTGGCAGGTATGCTTTACCCTTTCTTGTCATTCCCTAATTTCTGTGTCACTTTGCTTTACATGCATTTCTCAGATAACATTTATTTGGATTTTTCCTTTTTTATGAATTTGAGAGCTTTTCCTTCTAACTAGTGAATTTAGCCATGTTTTGTTAGTATAGATAGATTAGGTCTTCATCTGTCCTTAAGAGAGAAATATGATTAAAGGGTTGAGAGAATACTCTGGAGTCAGACTCCTGTCTTCAGCTCCCAGCTCAAGAATCAATTAGCTGTTGACACTTGGAAATTTATTTTCTCTCTCTTTCCTCAATTTCCTCATCTATAAAATGAGAATACTACTGATATCTTAGAATTATTGCAAGGATTAAGTTAATATCTGTAAAGAATTTGAAAAAGCGGCACATCATATTTGCTACAATTATTATATTTTAAGTCAAATGACATAGTCTGTATTTTGTCTCTTTTGCTATGCATTTCTTCCGATAAAATGTTTGGTGAGTTGTCTTTTCTAACAATGGCCACAGCAATATCTCTCATTCCATATGTTCTTAGTGCAGTTAGACTTTGACAATCCTATTTTGGAAAGAGGGAGTCTACCTCTCCTCCCTTTGAACCCAGAGTGGGCCTTACCTTCCTTAACAAATAAATTAAGATAAAAGAGATGCTCTATGACTTCCAGAGCAAAGTCATAAAAATTCCAAACACTTCCACTCCACTTTCTTGGGCTGTTCCCGAAGGAAAAAGGCAGCTGCCATATTAACAGTCTGATTGCTCTGAGACTATGATGATGTAATGAAGACCAAACTAGCTTATAGAGAACACACAGAGAGAGAAAGTTGCCTTGACGGTTCCTTTGCTTTATCTCTTGGTTCTCCCAGCTTCAGCAACCACATGATTGAAATGATGATGTAAGCACTCTGAACCAGAACTGCTGGTGAGTCATTTCCAAGTACCCCAACCACAGAACAGAGATGACAGAATGATTGTTTCTGTGGTAAACCAATGAGTTTTGAAATGACTGGGTACGCAGCAATAACTAACTAGAACAAATTGTTTGTATTCTGGTTCTAGTCGTTACATTTGCAGCAATAATTCTATATGGTAATAGAAATATAATTCATATAATAAATACATAAATATATTAATTTTACATAATATTTTAATTTTATATTTCCTGAGACAGGATCTATTGGCCCTGTCTGAATCTTTATGTAGTTAATATATTCCCACTTTTTCCTTTCCCTCACTATCTAACTATAGTATATATCTTTACTCGGTGCTTACTTTTATAACTTTCAAACTTTTAAATAGTTTCTATTTGATTTTTCCTTAAATATCTGTTAACACTATTGTACCACTTTGTAAGTTGTGGCCTGTAGGATATAAAACTCTCTTTTCTTGTCAAACCTTTGTTCTTTAGCAACCCGCTCACTATGTCTCAATAATACACTACCTCACTGCTGAAAGTAGTTGAAAAGTAGATATCTCTTAAATATAGTGGTTTTAAAAACAATTTTGCTGACAGGAATCAACATTAGTGACATAGCATTGTCTACCTAAAATGCATTTTGAGTGTCTATCATTCAAATAAACTTATCTTTTATCTCCATATATATTTTAATATTTAAGAAATCATAGGAGACATTAATTCATTTTTCATATACTTCAAGTAATTTAGTTAAGAAAATGGAACAGTAACACGTATGTGAGTTTGAACCAGAAATTCCTCACTTATAATATTTGTCCTTAAATAGCATGGTAAATGAAAGGTAGCCTTATAAATCTAGCTGTTATATCTAAGAATGAATGGGACTGTTCTGAGGAAGAGCATTGGGGTTGAAACCATATTTATAGTAATGTCATTAGTCATCGCATACAAATGTTTTTGCAACCCTACTGAACTCCCAGCATACATTTTTGAGAGTATCAGAGTAATCTATCTTTTCATCTTGATTCCTCTAGGAATAAATTAAATTTCTACTATGTCAGTAGCAATCAAATATGAACAATTCAGCAGTATATGCTATGATGTACTAGATAGGTTCTTCTCTGTCTCCCAATTGTCTCTGGCTTTTAATGTCTTTAGTATGTGACTCAGTGGGTATTGCTGGAATTGTTTTTTCTTATGCTCCCTAGGAAGGAAGCATCAGCTTCAAAGACAAACTTTTAATATAGAAAAATATATTTTCAAAACTATACAGCCCAAAGAAAGTGTCAAACATTATGTATTTGTGCACATATTGTGCCAAAAGAGAACCTAGCTTGGCCACACTGATAAACTGATTAATCAGAATAAAGCCAGCCATGTGCATAAACATCTAGTGTTTAAAAAATTATGATAAGGCTGGTCACTTTGTTATACAGTGGAAATTGACAGAACATTGTAAATCAACTAAAATATATATTTTTTAATTATGACCCATAGATTCTTGCAACGATCACATTTCAAGGTTCAGGGAGACAGACTGACTTTGGATTGTCATCTACACGAAGCAGAGACATGTCACCACCAAAGCCAGTCCAGGGGATTATGGCATACCATAATCAAAAAAAAAAAAAAAAAAAAAAAAAAAAAAAAAAAAAAAAAAACACAAGAAATGCCAGGAGCCTACGAGGAAATAGGCAGGAACCATGATCACTGAAAACACCAAGGGTCATATAGTCAAGTATCTAGGAATACAAGGTACCAATGATTTCAAATTTATCCTGAAGAAGGTTGTTTATACTAAAGACTTGTTTATTAATTGAGTGATTATTTCAATACAGGTTTGCTAGGTTCCTATGGTTCCTATTTTATACACTTGAGAAATATGAAAAACCATTTAAATATTAGCTCCATTTATATCTATGTATTATGTATTATATATTATTTTTATATGTATGTGAATAGGTATATGTATATATATTTGTGTGAACATACACATATATGAGTATCCATTTACACATATGTAAAAATATGCATGCATATATTTGAGAGAGACCTTCTACATTTTAGATTTGAACAATGAGAAAATGGTGATGTTATTATGACGGTGACAAATGAGGAAGAGGCAATAGGAGTTTAGGTTCAATCATATTAAATCTGAGATTCCTTTTAGATATACTTATTTAGATATCAAGGAGCCAGTCAGATATACAAATCTAGTGCTCAGTGGAGAGGCCAAGGGTGGATATGGACATTCGAGAGTCATCAGCACATACATAGAGCCCAAGGACAAGAGGAGATAACTGGATAGAAAAGAGAAGGTATCCTAGGACATGCACCTGGGCAATATTTAGTGGTCAAGTAGGAGGTGAAGACCCAGAAAATTAATTGGAAAGTAGCCAGTGAGTCAGGAAAATCAGGTGATTATAATTTTCTGAAAGTCAGAAGATGATGTTTCATGAAAGAGGGACTGATTAAAACTTACATGCTGCTGAGAGGTCAAGAAGATAAGGATATGGATGTTACCTTCAGACTTATCATCTAAGTTATTGATGACATTTATTCATTCCAAATAGTTTTCCTGAGCTCCTATCATGTTTCTGAAATTGTGTATGTATGTAATAGATGCTCATTAAATATTTGTGCAGGAGAAGGGAAGGAAAAAAAAAAAGAAATGGAGAGAGGTAAGGGAGAAAGGAGAGGAAGGAGGAAGGAGGAAGGAGAAAAAGGAAGGAATGGCTGGACATATAAACTGATAATGATAAATTATATTTTTCTTGCCTAGGCAAAAACTGATATTTTACTTTGTGAGATAGTGGCTGGAGAATGAAATCATAGGTAGCAGGCACAGGATCAGGGCTCTTAGCAGCAGATTTAAGGAATCCCAGTTTACCAAGAGATCAGTACCTTTATGAATTGTATATTATGGTGTTGCCAGAATTCGGCCTCTGTCTGCCAGTGCCAAATTGAAACTCAGAGACTTTGGGTAAAGAAGAAAAAAAAATAGCTTTATTGCTTTTCTAGGCAAAGGAGGGTCACAGCAGGTTAATGCCTTAAAGACTGTGCCCCCCTTGGGAAGGACTGTGGGAAGTTCTATAGTTAAAAGGAGAAAAACAGGTTTTCCAATACGAATCAGGATTGGGACTAACATTCATTCTTCTTTCTTCGGGGGAATCTTAGTCATCAAAGCTGGAGTCAGGAGATCTCTGCATGATCATGATGGTGGTCTTTGGGGTTATTGCCTAAAATAAGAGTACTTGTGAAAAGGGTATATTGATCAGAGATTAGAACAAACTAGGAAAGTTCCTAGAAGACATCATGTGCTAATAATCTTTAACCCACAGTCAATTATGCTCAGGGTACCTAATCTTTAACTTATGGGCGATTGTGTTTAAGGTGCATTTAAATCAGGGAAAAGGACAAGGAAGGACTCTAAGCTGTTCAATTTTAAAGTATTCATTTCTAAAAGAAGCATAAGGAATACAACTTTTCTCTTAGGTATATAAGGTGCCTGTATTATTATGTGTATCCCTTGAGAGGCTATACTATTGTTTCTTGACTGTTCCTCCCTTCCCTGATCAGCAACTGCCTGAACCTGTTCCTAGGAACTCAGCAAGATCATCATGGCTAAATGAGGCCCATTTCCTAAGACCAAGCAATGGGGGACACAGAAAGGCTTTTGCACCCAGGAGCCCCACAGGGCCGTGTCCAGTTTCAATGGTATGGCTTTCCTATAAATAGTCAAACATTCAGAAGAAAAAGGAAGTCTGAACACTTGACTACCTCTTTCCTTCACCTCTAAGGCCAGGATGTATTTCATTCATTTATCTTTTTTTTTTTAACCCAGAGATGTCTCCTTGGCAGTAAGCCCAGCCTTGCATGCCTACAGCAAGTTTAGCCATGAACCTTTCTCTTAAACTCTGTTCTGGGGGCTGTGATTTGGGATTGGCCATTTAAGTTAAATAAATTAAGAAATAAACAAAAGACTGGAGTAGCTGCTTTGTTGCTTGAGATAGGCTGCCCTCAAATGCTAGTTGGCACCTGACTGACAAAGAGTAAGATAATTCAGTTTCTTTACTTATGCAACTGCAGATCATTTGGTCAATGCAATGCAAAACAAGGGTACCAGACATCTGTTTGGTACATGATGTATTAAATTCTCATAATTCTTTAATATCATTCTATTTTTATTTAGATATTTCTTCAGCACAAGTATATGTCATCAATTCATTTGGCCTAGTTTGATTTGCCCTTCCCCAGTTTCTTCTGATAAAGAGCTTCTGTTGTACCTGCAGACTACATAAATAGAAAAACTGCAAACACTAGCAACTTTGATTTTCTTTGAGGAACTTCTTTTTTTGTTGTTTTTGTTTTTAGCATTTTAGGTATGTTATGGAGTCCTATGAGACTCTGCATAAGCTGTGGTTTTCCTTCCAGGAAAAAGACAGATACATCTCAAATTTTATAAGTTGGGGAGTTTAGCAACCCCATTTATAGACGGATGAGTTCAGAAAGTCTAAAGGCACAGGCAAGATGACCCAGCACCTGAATCTTTGAGATCTTGGGGAGACTATTGAAAAGCTGGCTTCTTTGCCCATACTGAATCAGAATGTCTACCTTTAGTCCATGCATGCAGGTCAGAAAAAGAATTTTTCAACATAGCCAGGTGAAGAGAAAGAAGAGTATGTTGAGATAAGAGATGTTGCCAGGGCAGGAAGAAGACTTCCTGATAATCAGGGAAAGCCAACTCCAGGCATGTGGTCCTGTCTGTTTTTATAGCCCAGAGAAATAGGAGAGGTCTTGCAGTACATCTGCTGATCTGCTAATTGGTTGGGGAAAGAGAGGTCTTACAATACACTTGCTGGCTTGTTGGGACATATAAGTCCCCTATGGGGGTGGGGTGAGGGGTGGGCCACATACCTGTCCAAGGAGGGGCTAGGAAGGAGTAGACCAGGTTGCTGAAGGTGGGGGTGGGAGGCATTACAATGAGACCAGTGTGGTGTTGATAAGAGCCTGGTAATTCATGTCTGAGCCAGAGACTTTGACTTCAGTCTCATTGAAGGGGCCTTGAAGTCCCAGACTTTGTGATAGTACAACTTGAGACACTACCTAGGGGGTCCATGGACACTAGATTAAGAGGTTTTAGTTCACTGCACTCTCTCTAAGTAGTCCTGTTATTAACAATAGAAAATACTGTTCCACTTATTTTCCTGTCTATTCACTCTCTTCTTCCCCATCACTATCCACCACCCCTCTACACACACCATGAAAGAGTGCATATACCCACATACATGTTCTGCCGCACACACACACACACACACACACACACAACCAGAGTGGCTGGCTTCATCACAGCAGTTTCAAGCTTTCTGTTCTCTGTGGTATATCAGGCACTTGTTGAAGCATTGAAAATTTAATCATCTTTTAAACCTTGCTTCTTTCACTCCTAATTAATATTAGAAAAATGACTAGTACTTTGGTTATCTTTCACTTCAGAGTGGCTTAGGAAGATGTATAAGAGTAACCTCCGGATCTTTGCTCTGAACCTACAGGACAACTTGTGCCTAACATAGAAATTGGTCTCAGAACGTGAACTTTCTAGGACAAAGCCTCTAATCTTTGCCTGGATTCTCTTTTTAATTGATACAAACATTCAGACCCACTTACTTTTTTCTTTCTTTTCCTAGTCCCCCTTCCCATTCATAGATGGATGCTTAAGATATAGTTTTTCCTTATAGGCAACTAAGGATGAATTGTGTTCCAAAAATCAGTGTGAAAGTCTTGTTTTGAGCTTGGATCGTATTTTGTGATGGTAAACATACACAAATGATGGCACCATTCCACCTAAAAGGCCTCTTTGACATGATTTCTGGATTCTAAAAATAGGAAATCACATGCTGGAGATATGATGACCATTGCTGTGTTTTTCTTGGTTTGTCCCTTATTCCAAACCTTATCCTTAGAAACCATTTGACTTTCTAGGAAATTCCTGTCATCTTTCTGACTGGCTTTTATATCCAAATGTGAGAGAGGAAAAAAAAAATCATCCCAGTTTTTGGTTATACAGGAGAATAATAGGTTTTCCTTTCCTGAAGCAGATCTTTTCCCAGATGAAACTAAAGAAATGATAATAGTCTCCTTCCTCTGGCCCCATCCCCCTGCTATTGCAGTACTTCTCCTTTAGGAGGTGGTAGTAAGGTAGCATGGCTATTAACAAAGACTATGTATATATGTTTATATAAAATAATATACATATATATTTATGTATATATTTATATAAAATAATATACATATTTTTATGTATGTATTATATATACTTTATATATATTATATATATATGACTGAGTTACTATACTATAGCAGAAATTGACTCAGCACTGTAAATCAACTATACCCTAATAAAAAATAAAATTTAATTACCAAATAACCATGATAATAATGTACTATAAGTATGTAATGTTATAAATATCACTACATTGGCAACTATATTACAATCTATAAATTATCGAGGTAATACAGTGTACACCTTAAAGTCACACAATGTCACATGTCAAATACATTCAATAAAAAGGTTGCAAAAGGGAAAAAACAAATTAGGGTTGTTTATAAATTTGATATTGACAAGTCAGGATTTGCTGCTGCACCTGAGAGAAGGAAATAATTAACAAAAAAACCCTATGTATTTTTGTTATTAGAAGGAATTAAATGAACAATGAAAGAAACAGGTAGTCAAATTTAAAGTTCACTCACATGGAAGGAGAAGCTCTGAGTGACTAAGTAAAAAATAGCTATGAGTTAACCTTGGGGCATCTCATTGGAAAAGCTCTTCAGTTATTTAGTCACTCACCAAGGTTTTGAGCTTTGGGCAGTAGAAGAAACGATTTGGCCTGAAGACAGGCCAAGTGGAAACATTTAGAGTCCAAAGCAAATAGCAGAGAAAAATTAAAATGGATTAATGAACCCATTCTAAAGAGCAACTAATTATAAGCTTGGCCAGCTCAGACTGGAAGCTATGAAAGTGTCTGAGGTGACTAGTACAAGGGAAAAGATAAAGAAGCAAATTGTCATTTGGAATTATAAGGCAATTACCAAACAATTAGGGGTTTTGAGACAAACTTTTTTTTCTAGCTTCAGCATAAAATTAAATCAGAATTTTAGACTATGGAAAAGGCTCAGAGATCACACTATCACGTATGTGTTAAGAAGGAAATGGCATTTACCCTTGTCTAAATTAGTAAGCATACATGTATTTGCCTAATATGAAAGATACATAACTCCTTCTCTCTTTCTTTAACTTTAAAACAGTTATGCCCATCCCAGACCCTTACTCTGAACTCTAGACTTGAATAAGCATTGCAAATGTGAAATGTCAGAAACTGATCTCCTGACCTTCACCCCCGAATTCACTCCTCCTCCACTCTTTCCTTTCTTGGTTAATGGCAATTCTCCCCACCTAGTAGCATAAGCCCAAAACTCTGGAGTCATCTCTGAATTCTCTCTTTGTCTCCTGTCCATCAGGAAATCCCAATGCTCTGTCTTTAAAATATACCCACGTCTGCCTCCACTGGATCTATCCTGATCTCAGCCACCATTATCTCTTTCCTGGAAGACTGCTGTCAAATCCTAACTGGTCTACCTGAGTCTACCATTGAGTCCTTTAATCTGTTTGCAAAACAGCAGCAAGAAAGATGTGAGATCATATCATTTCTCTCCTCCAAACCTCCAGTAACTTCATATCTCATTCCAAGCAAAAGGGAAAAAAAAAAAATCAAAATCACAGTAGCTTGCAAAGTCCTGAGGATTTTATCCCAGTCATTTCTCTGACTTCATCTGTTACTACACTTCTTCCTGCACATCCTCTACAGTATCCTGGTCCCTTTTCTGTCTGTTAAACATGCCAGGTCTTTTTCTGCCTCAGGGGCTTTGCACCTGTGTTTCCTCTGCCTGGAACTCTTTTCTCCTCAGATATCGGTATGGTTTCTTCTATTACCTTTTTCAGTTCTTTATGCATTTAAATCTTCCTGGGCCACCCTTATGGATTTACAAGTCCACATCTCCCCACCACTCAGCACTCCTTACTCAATTTCCATTTTTTATTTTTCTCCTTGGAACCTATCTCTGTGTAATCTATTATATATGTTTCTTGTTTGTTTTATTTGTTGTCTGTCTCATTCATCTACAACATATGCTCTATAAAAACAGGATTTTTTTTTCCTCTTTTTTCATTTCTGAATCCCCAGGACCTAGAACAGTGCCCAGCCCACAGCTAACCTTCAGAAGCATTTGCCAAATGAAGTATATCTCCAATTTTATGATTGTATTAGCCCAAACAGACACTGGAACAATAACTTCACTTGTTGTTGCTCATAGCACCATAGAGTTAGATAAGAACCCCTATGGGATTTGCCCTGCATATCACAGGAGCCTCTTTTCATTTAAAGTATCATTTTGCATAAGAGTCCCTCTCTCCAGACTTCTCCCATCCCTCTATTAGCTGATGTCAAGGCAAGCACAGAGACCAGGAAGAATATAATGACTGGGTGGAAGACATATAAAACAGAGGATTTCTTGACCCTCTTCTGGCAGTTCTTCTCTGATCCAGCATCTCAGATGCAGTAAAGTTATTGTTATCCCTTTCATCCTTCTAGAAAAATCACAAAAGGAGCCTGAGGGTGCCCATGGATACAACCTAAGAACAGAATCTGGTACCAGAGCCTACTCAGAAGGAAGGAGATTGTGGACCCTAGGGACATGGATGGATAATCAGATGTGTTTTTGTCAAAAGTGAAATGATACAATAAGATCAAGAAGGCAATGGCATCAGTATGATGGGGGCCAGGAATCAGAGGGTAGAGTGAGGTTTTAGCCAGATGGATGGAAGAGGGAAGAGGATAGGTGGGTTCCAAAGAATCTAGTATCTTAACAAGTCCCAAAAAATCTAACATCTGTGATGATGTCTCTTTTTTTCTGATTTTACCAAATCTACCTAGGTTAAGATCATTAGTGATCAAAACTTGGGCTTTGAAAGCAGATGGCTTTTTATTCCCTTTATATCTCAAAAGAGACTCTTATATAAGATACTTGTGAGACTAGAAGATATAAAAGTGAAGATTCCTGACCAGTCCTTAGAATAATGGATCCAGAACAATGTCAAAAAAAAAGTTCTTAAAAGTCTTCCAGGTGATTCTTATGGGCTATAAAGTCACAGGAATAGGCTTTATACATCAAAGCTTCAGATGTGACTATGAAAAAACTCTGTTAGTGGAAAGAAGTGCTAGGGATCATATTATGGCAGTCCAACTTCCAGAACCATATCCCAGTCTTCTAATGAATGCTAACAGTGCAGAGCAGAAGAGAAGACTCTTTTGGACAAATACACTGGGCAAAAAGTAATTCCCATTACTGTAGGGTTTCTCAGAGCCATCTATAACTTATTATTCATTGTGATATAGCATGAAGGGAAGAAAATAGGAAACATTTCCTATACTTATTTTTTACCATCATACCCTTTAATCAAGGAGAATTATGCAGAAATGAGTATTCTAAGAAACACATTTGATTAACACTGTCATAGCCTTATGGTATTTATAAGACAGAATTTAGTACCATTGTAAAGGCAAGTAAGGATGCCTCAAGGATTTTGCATTGTGTATGGAATTGAGAAAGTTAAGATTTACGTGACATTATTGCTCACCCTTTGTTATTTAATCACTGGTGAATCTTGATTGAATGTGTTTTCACTACCAAATGCACTTATCTTTAAAGGGCAGTCCAGAAGAGGGCAATGCTTGGATCAAAGAAGTAATTTTCAAAACATTCTGTTTTAGGAAAATGAGTACCTACCTTGGTGCTTGTTCAGAGTAACTGGCCTTCCTGACAGTTCTCAAAGCCATCACCTGTTCCACCTACCCATAAATCCAGCTCTGATCTTGTCTCTCCAAAGTTTTAGGAAGAGTTTATTTTTTTAATTCCTCCTATCTTTCATCAACCACTACACCATGAGTATGTTCTCCAGAGAATGAAGAATTTGTACATGAATATTTGCCTTGCCTCCTGGGTCAGAGAGGCAGCAGACGTTTCCTTGAGCTATGTGTAGGGAGGTATGATTATTTTAGGCTTTTTCCATTTTGCTTAAAAAAACTGAAAGTTTGATACTAACTTTCTTTGTGGTTGTTTACTTTCTTTAGGACACATTTCCATGTACTTTCTAAGTCATGTCCCCAGCATGTCTCTCTCAGCCTTTCTCTGCCTCTGTCTGTCTGCCTTTTAGTGTCTGTCTGCTCTGTGTGTGTGTGTGTGTTCTTAAGTTAGATAAGCCATACTGTCAAGTTCATGTTCAAATGTGAAATGTAGGAATAGTGCAGCCTTAGGCAAACATCATGGTAGAAGTGGTAGCAGGGAAATTAGGGCTTCAGTGTCAGGTCAGCATACTTCATCACATTACTTGCTGGCTGCCTTACCTCTAGAAAGTTACTTAGGAGCTCTGGGTACCTGAGAAGAGAGTGACATCTGGTTTGTGGAAGTATGGAGAGGATTATTGAAACAACATATAAGAAAGTGCCTGGAATGTGCTTTTCTTTCCCTCCTCCCTCCTCTTTTCTATTGAATACTCCCCATAGGAGATCTCTCCTTCCTGATCACCCTCCTGCATCCCCCAGAACTTCTCCATATGGGTTCTAGAAAACCACCTCATGGCAGCCCTTGCTGATCATATTCTTTAATTCAGGAACAGGATGGCTAATAAGTTGCTCAAAGCACCAACTCCAAAAGATCCATAGTGGTGCCTAGGGCGCTGTATAGAAAACAGCTGTAAGTTCCAGTTATGGCTCTGAGAATAGGAACATCTTGATTAATTGGTAATGCCTGTCTTTTACATGAGAAGAAAGTTACATCACAGGTATTTGCCAGTCCTATTCCAAACCTGTTTCTTCTCTTTCCTGTCCTAACCAAATTTTACTAGGCTGTCTCCATCTATTTGAGTTCTTCCTGTGGTCTTCCACTATAACCCTTTTTTACATAAGATTATTCTCAAAAAGATAAGAGTTTTGGCTGATGAGATCCTATGAAATTCCTTTCAAGGACACTTAACATAGGTGCAGGCTAGATCTAAATCTAATAGTGGTATTTCATAGTGTTCCTGCAACATTTTTCTCCAGTCACATTATATAACTCTCATCACCTGCAATAAGGTCTCTGCCACAGCTACCCAGCTCTGCTGTTGCTGTGTGAAAGCAGTCCTAGATGTAAGTAAAGGACTAAGTGTGGCTGTGTTCCAATAAAATTTGACTTATGAAAAATGCGGTGAACTAGATTTCACCCATGTATCATAATTGCTGATCCCTGCATAAAAGCTTGGTTTCTGTGTGCACTAGTTCACCAATGATTCTACACTCTGGGACACAAGAATTGGCCCTGCTGCTTGACACTCTCAAGAAATCTGATGCAGGGGACTTCCCAGTGTGGCACAGAGGAAATGAATCTGACTAGGAACCACGAGGTTGTGGGTTTGATCCCCGGCCTCCCTCAGTGGATTAAGGATCCGGCGTTACTGGGAGCTATGGTGTAGTTTGCAGATGCAGCTCATATCTGGCGTTGCTGTGGCTGTGACAGAGGCCCACCTGCCGCTCCAATTTGACCCCTAGCCTGGGAACCTCCATATGCTGTCTTTTTATGTCCCTAAAAAGACAAAAGAAAAAAAAGAGAAAGAAAAAGAAATCAGATGCAAACTATGCCATTTGGAGTAGATAAGCAATGAGATCCTACTATATAGCACAGGGGACTTTATCTTATCATTTGTGATGGAACATGATGGAGGATAATGTGAGAAAAAGAATGTATGTATGTATATATATATATATATACATATATATATATATGTATAACTGGGTCACTTTACTGTACAGCAGAAATTGACAGGACATTGTAAATCAACCATAATAAAAAAAAATTTAAACAGAAAAAAAGAAATTAGAGAAGGCGCTCTAGTCTGTGACTTTCATTGAACTGTAAGTGGGGTGTGGTCCTTGATGTCAGTTTGGGAAAAGTTTTTACTGGGCTTCACAAAATTGCCTGTGCTGATGGTCCTCAATTTTGATGGTACCTCAGAATCATCTGGAGGGCCAGCGCAGGGATGACTGGCACCACCAGCAGCATTTCTAATTCAGTAAGTCTGGTATGGGGCCTGATAATTTACATTTCTAACCACTTTTGAAGAGATATGGATGCAGCTAGCCTGAGGATCACACTTTGAGATTCATTGGCCTAAGCTCTCCCTTTTGCCTAAAAAATCTGAGATGCTCACCAGTGAGTCTTTCAAGCTGCAATAGATTTGGTTTGTCTTCCAGTTCCTCATGGTAGAAAACTTATTGCACCACATCTCTTCTTGATCAATTAATATATACCTCCTGTTGGCAAGTGAAGGACCTATTGCAGGCAGCCCAGAAAGTATTACCTGAGGTCCAAGGATGTGCTGGTTGTGGGTAAGAGCTACAGCTGAAAGGAGCCCCAGACCAGCAGAATTCCTGTGCCTGCTGCCTTCCTGCAGGTCAACCCATCTCTCCTGGCCAGTGGTAACAACTGATCTTAGCCTCTAGAGCAGCAGTTTAGGGGAAGGAGTCTCTATTTGAATCTAAAAATTAAACAGTTAGTTGTCCTCACATATTAATAAGATCTCAATTTCCCATGTGATTTTGTTTCCATGAAAGTAACATGAGAGAAGGCATTGGCACATTAACTAGACTAGTGTACAATCTACTGCTTATCCCTCTGTTATACAAATAGTGCACATGCCTCTGTGTGTGTGCATGCGTGTGTGTGTGTGTGTGTGTGTGTATTTGTGTGTGATATATGTGATGCTCCTGTGGTTCTCTTGGGAGAGAAAAAAAAAACAACGGATATTTATTGAATAAGTGGAATTGGTAACCATCCAGCTCCCTCCAAAAAATCTTTTATTCACCTGCTATTGCCTGAAATCTACCTGTGGAACCATGTTGTTTGGTCTGGAAAAGCTGACCTTTAAGCTGTTAGCAAAGATTTTGCCCGAGTCGGGATCAAGAGAAGATGAAATGGGAGGGAGAACACAAGGATAGAGTGTTAAGGGAGGTAAAGAGAACAACATGCAAAAAGGAAGCCCAGGAACAAGCCTGTTTGTGCTCTGGGCCTAAGAATCACCCTAGTGATCAGTTTACTCATGCTAAACAGAGGGGAGGATTTGGAAAGACATTTCACACACAGGTTACTTTATACACACGTATATAACAAATCCTAAGACATTTCTTTTAAAATTCACAAAACAGAAAACTTCACACCAATTTATAGGACAGATGCTCCAGCCAAGTGCCACAGAGTTCACTGGGGACCTTCCTTATCTGAAGACACACCTGGCCACAAAGCCGCTGAAAGAAAGTCCACAGGCAGGAGTCTGCCTGGGGAAGGGGGGCAGCCCAATGGCTGCTGATAAAACAAACTTGGCCCTGCTTTCTCAGTGCTTTTCCTGCTTTGAAGTGCTGTCTGTGGTTTATAGAAAAATTATCCATTTTCACTTCCCTAATCCACAATGAAGCACCAGGTGAATGCTCCTTTCCCAAGGTCACATCATGAGTGGCAGATCAGTGACAGGGACAGAAAATACAGAGATGAGGGCTAATGTCATTATAGACTGTTGAGGCTGCCGTTACCTAAGTTGTGCCTATAATAATACGTTCGAAGAAGAAAATAGCTGATTCGCTTCAAAGGTTTATTTTAAGGGTTATTTGATTTTTTTTTTTCAAATTTAATATACCAAAGAATCCTAGCCAGGAATGCCTGTCTGATAGGCACTCTTAGAAACCACATTTTTCCTAGTAAGGAAAAAAATAAAGAGAAAACAAAACGAGTAAGACATTGTAAATCTAGAATTCTGTAGGTTTCTGTAAGTGATCACCTAAGGAAAAGTAATATGCATTTGTTAGTTCTATAATATAAAAGAAAATCAGTTAAAACAGAATGCTTCCACAAACACAGGGTCCAGCTCTAAGAGCTTCTACTGGCCATGTGATAAATCCTTTCAAATATCAGTTTCCAATAAAATATGGGAGGACCCTTAAATAAGTGGTTCTAGCAGGCACCAATTCCATGTATTAAAAAGAAAATTTTTTTAACACTTGCTGCAAGCTGCTAGTCAATTCATTTTAGTGGGCTTTATTATATCCTCAGAAACTATATTATCCTTTGAATCTCATTTATCTCCTTTCAAATCTATTTAGTTGATGTTAAAGGTGAAAACTATAGCCCAATGGAGCATGGATTCAGAAAAACTGAAAATGGAGTATGTATCATTTCCGACTTTAAAAGAAGCTAATAGAAGTTATTTTGCTGCACTAGACCATTCACTTGACTCCTCTTTCCTATTGGAAAGTTTCTTGGACTTAAACCCTCCAGCTATCAATAATGTCTGTGATACGCATTTCACTAGAATCAATTATATTGTAATCGCCAAAATAAAAACACAAGAATCCAGCTATGAAAAGAGTGCTTTTACAGAAGAAAATCCAGAGTCTGAAGGGAACATAACTTTTAGTGTCAACTCTAACTTGTGAAAATGGAGAGCAAAATATTCTTTGAACATTGAGAAGATAATTTCCTCTTATCACCAAAGCTTTGTTCATGTTCTTTTTCGGGTTATCAAATCTTATTTCTGTAATGAATATTAATGCTTGTAGCACTTTAAAACCAAAACACCTCCGGTATCTACATTAACCAAGATCCTTTATCCATATTTAATTTTTAGGAAATTTTCACAGAGGCATCTACTGCCATTTTGTTGTGTATTTTGAATGCATGTTTCATTCATACGATGCATTTTACCCTGCAAGTTCAATGAGACTGTAAGCTGTGGTTTCAAGTTTCCTCTCACTGCATGTAAGAGCCCAGACATTTTCATGTAATGCATACACTGTCTTCTCTGAGTTGTAATTTAAGTTTTATCACAACACTGCGGGAGTTGCTAGTGTCTGCTGCTTGCTTTCACCCCATGGTTTATACCTTGAAGTGTCAGGCTGATAGATAACACTGTGCCAATCAGTTTCTGCCTGTTAAAGCTCAGGAAGCAAGGTAGCGATAAAGTGATAGAATGCTAATAGTTGACTGATGATTTACAAGTGGGCTTCCTAGCTCCTAGGACTTCAGGATCTGTCCGGAGGGCAGTAAAAGGAAGAACCACCTGCATTTGCATAGTTTCTTGTAGGACTTCAAAACACCTGGTAGAGAGTGGGAGGTCTAAAGCAGATGCCCCTTGTAAAGAATAAAAAAGCAAAGAGGAAATGGTTGGCTACAGAATAATGAATGATTGGCAGTGCCACCTATGACAGATAATAGTGCAGAAGTAAGACCTCTATATTGCCCACTCTTTGGGCTGGAGTTTCCTTATCTATAAAGTGTATGATAGAGTTTTTGTGATAATGAGCTGTAATGTCCAACAGGGTGCCTGTTTCCTTGGAGTTCTGAATCCATTCTCTTTTTTTTGCTCCATTATTTTATTCCCACCACAGCACATCATAACAACATTTAATGGGCATTTAAGATGTTTCAGGCACTATGCTAAGCTTTACATTAGTCATCATTTGTAATCTATGAAAGAACCTATGAGGTAGATACTTCTTTTAGTTCTACTTAAGGGAGGAAGATGCTAGTGCTCAGAGAAGTGCCTAAAGATTAGTAGTAGATTGGAGACTTGGACATGTATCTGTGAACCAAAAAGTTTCTGAAGCAACTGACTTTGGGAAAACAGAAGTCATAAATTCTAATTCCCTTAGGAGCAATGGGAATTCCCAGTATGCAGAGTGAAAAGTCTTTTAGTACCTTGGCCAGTTCCAATTCACAGCCTTTTTGCATGCCCTGCTACAATAAGGTCAAGGTTTTCTGGCCTGTTTCTATTCATATGTGTGCTCAAAGACCTCCATTCTTTGGAAATATTGTCTATAATTTCATTTAAATAAATAGCAGAGTAGGAAAATCCTATCAGATAACAACAGAAGGAATCCTCCATGCTGAGATAAGAAATGTACACTCTATAGCTGCATCACCATCTTTCTAGAATAGCATTTGCATTTATACAGCCCTTAAATTTTAAGGGATGCCAAGACTTAGTTAATGATATCCACGATCAAATCAGAAGTCAGGAAACTTGACAAATGGGTGCTAATTTTACAAGAAAGCTAACCAAGATGAGGTCAGAACCATATATTAAGTCGTATTTATGTAGGGAGTTGTAGTGAAAGAGTAAAAATGTGATTCTTGAGTTTTGAATGATTGAATAGCATATATGAATCACAGGCCACTGACACCAAATTCAGGAATGAAGACTGCTTGTGTTTTTGTTTTCTGCAAAAGCACAGAAAACCATGAGCAATTGTCTACATCGAGCCATCAGTCAGGAAGTATTTATAGTGAATGTTTGGTGTGTTGAGCAGATCCTAAATATTCTTGAGCTTTAATTCCTTCCTCTACAATATAGAAATTAAAAAAAAAACCTGCCTCATTAGGTTTTTATAAGGATTAAGTGAAAGAATGCATGGGAAAGCATTTTGTAAACACCAAAATATTGTATAAATGTCCGAATTTTATTAATTTCAGACAATTAAAACTTCATTGAGCATAATCCACTTGTGTTAGGAATCCAAAGACTAAATTGTATGTTATTTTACCCTCAAGGATATAACTATTTAATAGAGAAGATATGTATCTTATCTACAAGACTAAGATTCAGTGTGAAAGTTGCTATTAAAATGTACAGACAAAGCACTCTGGTGTTGTAGAAATAAGATCACAGTTAATTCAGGGCAAGGAGGCCATTTGTTAGAGAAGTTTCAGGTGAGAGTGATATATGGCTCTTTCTCTTAAAGCTCTGAAGGGAGTTTTTAAGGAAGAAAATATTCTAGGTAAGAATGTCCCTGGTAGAATTGACTATGTGAGCATCAATACAAAAGCATAAAAAAGTAGTCTCTTGTGACTGGACCGTCAAAGACATATGAGAAGCTGGCTTCAAAAGACACCTGAACTCTGTTCTAGACTGTAGCAGAAAGAAGGATGTAGGTAAAAACTTTTGAATGCAATAATTAAGAGTTAGAGTTTTATCTTGACTACTATGAGATGCTCTGGGTAGAACTATTTTCAGCAGGGACATGACGTATATCCTTTTGGTTGGTTGGCTGGTTGATTGGTCTTTGGAAGAGAAGTGAGAGAAAGTCTGTGTCGTCCCTGCCCTTGAGATGTTTCTCTTGGACTAAGAGAGGTCATATCAGTATATACACAGGCACGTTGGTTTTTTAACCTTCACCATCAGGACGAGAACCTCGGCTGAGACCAGACTAAGAGGTTCATCCAATATAGTCTGGAGTTATAGGAGCTAATATAGGCCATCTATAGACCAAATATCCATGGGGAGGTTCTAGAATAAACTTAATAAGACTGAACTAGACATGAACATTTCCTTGTTTTGCTGACTACGTATCACTAATTCAGGGTTTGCCCTAATGACTTTCCATATGTGGAAGTGCATTCCTGGATCAGGGTCCCACTGAGACTGTTTCTGAACAAGGATAATTTCTCATGGTCACTACAGTCTAGAACAGAATTGCAGATATTTGGTATATCATTTATACTACATGAATAAAAACAAAATTCTTATAACAATTATATATATATATATAATAACATTATAATTAACTAAACTCCAGCCTGTTTTTCACCAGTTTTTCCATTAATGTCACTTTTCTGTTCCGTGATCAAATCCAGAATTATGTTTTTGTCTTTATGGCCTGAAAATAAGAAAATAGGTATACACTGGATCATTTTGATGACCACATGATAACAAAGTCTCAGTGCTTGCTTTTGAGGACCATGTTTGAATTTATAACAATGCCAAATAATACTAATTTTATTGCCCTGGACTAATGAGTAAAGGACAGAAAGTTACTGAATAGAACAATGAAGCATTATCACTGAGTAAATGAAATAATGTCATTGCCTAAACAATGGTTGCACAGAAATTTAAATAGTGAAGAGCAGTCAGAAAACTTATTTCTTTCTTAATTGTACAAGTTTCTACCAAGCATTTATCATGTATAATCATCTTACATCAAGGATAGAGCAATTAACAAAATATTATTTTTCTTTTGTCTTTTTTGTCTTTTTAGGGCTGCACCCATGGCGTATGGAGGTTCCCAGGCTATGGGTCTAATCGTTGCTATAGCTGATGGCCTACGCCACTGCCTCAACACCAGATCCAAGCCATGTCTTCAACCTATACCATAGTTCATGGCAATGCCGGATCCTTAACCCACTGAGTGAGGCCAGGGATCTAACCCGAAACCTCATTGTTCCTAGTTAGATTCGTTAACCACTGAGCCACGAAGAGAACTCCCAATTAACAAATTAGACAAAGTGTCTCCCTCCCTACCCTCCCTTCCTCCTTCAGTTTCCCAACCCCTCCCCCACTTTCACTGTCTCTCTTTCACCCAGAGCTTGCATTACATAAGACATAACAGTATATGCATGTCAAAAAGCAAAAGAACCTTCTCTAGCCAAGACGTTTGTGTTCTAGTTACACATGGTAGTTTTGCTTTCAAAAAAGCAATATCATTAATTATACTTACTTTTGTTCTAATTTCATTATATTTTCAGTCTTATTTGCATTTAATTTTATTTTTTGGTCTTTTTTTTTTCTATTTCTTGGGCCGCTCCCGCGGCATATGGAGGTTCCCAGGCTAGGGGTCGAATTGGAGCTGTAGCCACTGGCCTACGCCAGAGCCACAGCAACGCAGGATCCAAGCCGTGTCTGCAACCTACACCACAGCTCACGGCAACGCCGGATCGTTAACCCACTGAGCAAGGGCAGGGATCGAACCCGCAACCTCATGGTTCCTAGTCGGATTCGTTAACCACTGCACCACGATGGGAACTCCTGCATTTAATTTTAAAATTCATTTTTCTTTTATTGTTGTATAAGGATCTCAAGCATTAATACTTTACACTTTCTGGAGCTCCCATCATGGCACAGTGGAAATGAATCCAACTAGGAACCATGAGGTTGCAGGTTTGATCCCTGGCCTCACTCAGTGGGTTAACAATCCAGCATTGCCATGAGCTGTGGTGTAGGTCGCAGACACTGCTCAGATCTGCCATTGCTGTGGCTCTGGCATAGGCCAGCAGCTGTAGCTCCTATTAGACCCCTAGCCTGGAAACCTCCATATGCCATGGGTGTAGCCCTAAAAATACAAAAGACAAAAAAATAATAATAATTTACACTCTGGATAAGAAATACTATAATTTGGCATAATTCAGATTGCATAATACTTTTTTAAAAAATCTAAATATGGAAAATATTTAATACATCATATATATTCCTCATGTGACATAGTTAAGAATTGGGCATAATCTCTCTCAATAAAGTCTTCTAGATTGCTAACCATCATAGGGAAATGTAGGACAATTCATAGATTTCCATTTGTGTTTTCTATTTCAAAAGCTACTCTTTTGAGGGTTTCTGCTTTGTTTAGCTGTTAATATATATAGAAGATCAAATGACAAAACAGAAGACTGCTTTGTCAGAATTCCCAATTGGCCACACAGATGGATAGACCATTATAAGCATTACTTTGATAAATTCATCCTAGTCTAGGATCCTGCTCACAGTTTTACAGGACCAGGAATCTGATTCATACATGTATAGAGGGTAGGGGTGAGGCATATGCTGTGTATGTGTGTGTGTCTCTGTATCTCTAGTGGAAAAATCTCTCATCATTACCCCCTATCCTTGATTTGTATTCAGAAGTTTGTTTTGGAGCACTTGCAACCAGATCGAAAAGAAAATGTTATATGATTCAAATGTCCAATGACCTCAGGCTTAGATGGCCTGACACACTCATTTCAATAATGAACAGGCAGGAGTTCCCATTGTGGCTCAGTGGTAATGAACCTTACTAGTATCCATGAGGATGCAGGTTTGATCCCTGGCCTTGCTCAGTGGGTTAAGGATCTGGCATTGGTGTGAGCTGTGGTATAGCTTACAGATGTGGCTCAGATCCTGCTTTGCCATGGCTGTGGCATAGGCTGGCAGCTGCAGCTCCAATTCAACCCTAGCTGGAAATTTCCATATACCACACATGCAGCCCTAAAAAGCAAAAACAAACAAACAAAACAAACAAAAACAAGCACCTACTGGCATAACTAGCTAGACTGAAGTCATAGTGAGGACAGAAGATGCAGCTTGAAGGTCACTACTACTCTGTTCCTCTGTGACAGTCATCTTTCTCTTTCTGTCACTGGGCAACCTACCCCTGACTGACAGGCATGTTTCATCATTAAATATGTCCACCAATTAAATAAACTTCATTATAGACTGCAAGCCATTCTTTTAAAGCTCTTTCTTTGAACCATTTATTTCATAAACATTTATTGAATACCCTTCATGGAGTGGGGACTGGACTAGGTGTGTAATAGATATTGTTGGTACTCTCACATTGTTTGTCATCAAATAGGATATATGAATGAGATACAAATAGGAGATCGCCAAACCGTGTGATGTGTGTTGTGATGGGAGTATAGGATGCAATGATAGGAGCTAGGAAAAGCATGGAGTAATAGACTTGAATCAGAGTCATTTTCCTGTATGAGGTAATGTCTAAACTGAAATATGAAAGTTGAGTAGTAACTACTTGGAAGAAGTGCATATACTTATGTGTGTGTGAGAAAGAGAATGAGATTTGGGAGGAAGAAGAAACAGCATATACAAAGTATCATGTGGAAGTGACACTTTGTAAACTGCAAGCAAATAATTTCACATAGTGCTTTTCTGATCCGTTACATGTTGATTTCATAGTTTACTTCTCCATCTTTCACCTTTACAATTAAGCCAGGAATGAAGGCTTATAATTCTGAGTGGGGTCTCATTTTAGAAATGTTGCAGCTCACACCAAGCAGCTGCCACCCTCATTAAGCCAAATCCTCTACCCAGCAAGCAGCCTTTGGAATAGCTTTATAGAAACATGGCATGTGCATTTTTTCATTGTTCTTTTCATCTGCAAAAAACAAGTCTTGGTAAGCCCTAGCTCAGTGTATCCACCTTGATACCTTAGCAAGTATTTATTTTATTGTCTTCTAAGTGAAAAGATCTCAACTTTATATAGTATAGAGTTCTTCAACCTGAATATAATTTCCCTTAGCTATATAAAATATAATGAATTAATAAAATCCAATCAACTCCAATAAAAATAAATTTAAAATAAAATTTAAAAATAAATTTAAAAAATAAACATTGAGTTTACCAATTTAAAAACAGGAATTAATAAAAATCCTGAAGCAGAATTTGCAGTAACCAGCTGCTTCTAATACTGTGTCCATATTTTAGCCATTGAAAAAGTAAGTGGATAAGGAAGGCAATGTTTTCTGACTTTCAGTGAATAATGCAAACTCTCCAAAATACAAAAAATTACCCAGTGGCTAAACCTGATAAAACATATCAGGCCCAGCATATAGAGGACTCTTAAATTTTACATACTAGGCTAAATAAACTAATGAAAAATATCTCCTCACTAGTTATTCACACAGTAAAACTGAAACATTCTGATAATCATTCTGTGTGGTTAAAGGGCTTGTGTGGCAGAGCAACTGTGTTATATAGCACTTCTAGATCTGGACTGATCTTCATAGTTTCTTTAAAAGAGAATATTACCACGAGTTCAAATGGATGGTGGTCCTGTTCCCATTCCAACAGCCTCTTAAGACCTTGGCAGTGCCCCTTCTGCTTATCAAGCTATAGATGAATTGCCCATCTATGGTCTCCTAGTTTCCCTGTATAACCCAGAAAGCTGGTTCTATCCCTTTAAGCCTCCATAAAAAGAAGAGTTTTTTCTTCTTTTTTTTTTTCTCATCTTATATCTCGTCTTTCAATTTTCCACTCCTCTAGGGTCTACCTATCTGCCTTGCAGTATCAGGTCCTGCTATATAAGTGTGAAAAGGGCAGATATAAATGCATTTTAAGGAGAGCGATCTGTCAGGTCTTTTTGCAACTGAAGGTAAATTTGGGGAAAATGAAGTAGGGATTTAGGCAGAATATTATTAGATGCTTAATTGTTGTTTTCCACTTCTAATTCACCGATAAGCTCCAGTAATCCTAAAGCATCTCATTTTTTATAGAAAAAAAAAAGAAGACACTTGAAATCTTAAGCTGTCTTTAAAACTATAATCAAATAGAGTATCCTGAAAGGGAAACTGGCTCTGCTGAATTGGAGCCTTCAGTCTGCAGGATTTTAAAGCTGTTGAGCACCCCAGGGGTGCTGAATCTAACTGCCAGGGTCAGAGAATAGTTTCAACAAGTTTGTAATTATAGATGCTGGACTCGGGGAAGTTGGCCTCCCCCTGTTTCTCCAGTCCCTGAATGCTGGAGGGTTAAGAGTTGTGCATGCATATAAGCAACAGGGCATAGACAAAAGGCAATATTTCAACCCATATCTTTTTCCTTGGCATTGATTTGTAGAAGAAAAAAAGAGAGAGAAATTGAGATTCCTGTCAAAGACAAAAAAAGAAAAAAAAAAGTGTTGGAACTAGAAAAAAAAAAAGAGCTTCAGAATTTTTTCTTTTTTTAAATTTCTTTTCTTTAAGGAAATCATGCCTAAAGACAGCTGGGAATTAAAGCCAGACAAGACATTCTCAGCACTGATAACTCTTAGAACTCCTCTCTCCCTTCTTCCCTGAAAGTTTCCCTTCAAAGCTCCCTTTTCTTATGGGTTTGATTAAGAGTTTTCCTATAGATTTACCATTCAAGGATTAATGTGTTTTTAATCACAAAATATCCAATATGTAAGTTGATTTACCCTCTGTTGAAATGTTTAAAATGAAGATAATGATGCTCCCACTTTGTAGGATTCTTATATGGACTCAGTGAGATAATGCATGGCAAGTGTCTAGCAAAGTGTTGGTGAATCCTCTTTTGCCTTCACTATACCAACAGCAGAGGCTGCAGTGCTAATAGATGCTGTTTTTATTGTATTTCAGCCATGAGGGCATCATAAGATCCAGAGGTTCATTTCTTTGGCTACAGTACAATGTTGAAATTGGGAGGGAGAAATTAAAAAGCAAATTACTGAGTAGTGAAAGCCCCAATACATATTTGAATAGTATTTAAAATCCTATGGTCCTGGATTTGGGGCCTTCTATCCATACCCTAAAGATGCTTTATCTTTTTAGTGTTCCTGGGAGCCTCCAAGCTCCTCAGCCTCTGGGCTGCCTGAAGCAAATACTCTTCACAATTTGATGGAATTTTAGCATTGATGGAAGACCTTTCAGGTACAACTTCCACCTTGCTCAAGCATGGCTTTAATGAAAACTATTCTAGTTGCAAGACGCAGAAATTTTAAACCTGGGCTTAATAAGGAATAAAGAGGTCATTAATGAAAGGAATCCTAAAATTCTGCCTCTCTCTGCAAGAGTTTTCATTCTCTGATCTGAAGACTGAATTTTCTGCTTTCTCATAGTTTCTGCCACTACTCCTTTCTCCAATTTCAGATTATACTTGGTTTGGGTTTACTGTGGTGATTATGGCCTTGCTTCTATAAGAACTTTCAACGTCTGGTCCCACAGCTAACTCTAGTGTCTTAATAACCAACTACCGAATTGTTAGAAGACAAAGCTGATTGGCCCAGCTCAGACTGAGTGTCCCCATTGGCCTATAAACTGTTGTGAGATGGGGGCAAGGGTGCCTGTAGTCATCTGTGATAGACACAATAGTGGGCTCTCAAAGAAATCTGTGTCCTAATTCCCAGAATTTATGAATATGTTACATTATCTAGGAAAAGGAACTTTGCAGATTTCACTAAAACAAAAATCGAGATTTAAAGACTCCCTGGGATTGCCTGGTTTAGAGCAATATAATCACAAGGGTGCTTATAAAGGAAAGAGGGAGGCAAGAGAGCCAGAGTTAGAGAAGGAGATTTTGGGATGGTGAAAGCAGAGTGTAGTGTGATGCAGGGCCATAAACCAGCAAATCCTGAAGCCTCTTGAAGCCAGAAAAATCAAGGAACTGGAATCTCCCCTTAAAGCTTCCAGAAGGAATGCAACCCTGAGGCCCATGTTAGACATTTGATCACCAGACCGGTAGAAGAATAAATTTATGTTGTTTCAATCCACTGAATGTGTGGTAATTTGTTAGAGCAGCAATAGAAATTAATACATGACCCCTTTCAGAAGGAGGAGCAGTCACTAGAGGAAAGCTACCCTCTTCTGTGATCCTAAGACCTCATAGAAATTAAAAGTAGCTTCTCAAAGTGCAGGGACGCCTGGCCTTACCTTTTCTAGTTTTTATCTGCCTCTGAGCCAGCTGAATGAATAGCCACTAGGTTCCTCTTATATGGCAACAGAAGTTGTCTTTTCCTGAGGGTAATAATAATAACTACTCACAGGAAGTTTTGTGAATATTAATTTAGATAACACTACTTGTACCATTACCTGTATGTACAAGGTCACTGATGACAATCTGACACTGAGTAAATGCCAATTATGATGAGCCCTCCCAATAAGATGTGAAACCTTGATGGTTGTCACTGAGCCTGAATGAATTCGAAATACCATTTACTTGTTAACCAACTATTATGGCTCAACTCCTTCCCTATGTGCTACTTACTTAGATATCACAACAACAGAAAGGGATATATTTTCTCCAACTTATAAATGAGACAACCGAGTCTCATAACATGTAAATAACTTGCCCCAAAGTGGGAGTGTCAAAGCTAGAATTCAAATATAGGTCATTTGGCTTTAACAGTAAGCCTCTTTCTAGGTCACTGCGTAGACCCTCTCAGTGCAACAAACCACTAGTCTCCAGACCACTGCCCCCCATTTCTAATCCATGATATTTTGGAAGGTGTTAATGGATATGAACAAGCTTGGAAACACTTTAACATTGAAAGCACTGGATATGTGAGGATTGTCCAAGATTCAGTAAGCGTGCATATTGCTATGGACTGAATTGTATCCCTCTAACAGTCATATGTTGAAGCTCTAACCCCCAGTGTGACTATATTTAAAGATAGGCCTTATGAGAAGGTAATAAAGATTAAAAGAGGTCATAAGGATAGAGCCTGATAAGGCTGGTGCCCTCATAAAAAAAAAAAAAAAAAAAAGAGGAGTTCCCACCATGGCTTAGCAGTAACAAACCCAACTAGTACCTATGAAGAGTGGGTTCCATCTCTGGCATTGCTCAGTGGGTTTAGGATCCACTGTAGTGTAGGCCTGCAACTACAGCTCTGATTCAACCCCTAGCTTGGGAACTTCCATATGCTGCAGGTGTAGCCCTAAAAAGACAAAAATACATACCTACATACATATCATAAAAGGAAGCAACACCAAAGTTCTCTCTTTCTCTCCCATGTGAGGGCACAGTGGGAAGGCAACTGACTTCAAGCTAGGAAGAGAGTCCTATCAGGAACCAAATCAGCCAGCACCATGATCTTGGACTTTCTAGCCTCCAGAACTATAAGAATATATATTTCTCTTGTTTAAGTCCCCCAGTCTATGGTATTTTGTTATGACAGAGAAAACTAAGATACATATACAATGTGACATACCCTTTCTTCTTCTTGGTAGTTATTCTGTTTTATTTATTTCCAACTCCAGGTATTTCAGTATGTAGTCTTATAAACAGGAGACATAGCTCGTCATTTCGTGTCTAACATACATGCATTCATTCCACCAAAATTTTTTGAGAGTAGAATCTCCGTTACATGATGGAGTGCAGAATCAGGAAGGATAGATAATACGGTAAAGCTTTCAGTGTAAAACTGTAGAACGTCTAAGTGTGCAGCAAGTATGTAGGATATGCACATTCCTATGTATGTATGTGTGTGTACACGCATGTGCATGTGTGTGAGATGTATGAGCAAGATATAAAGAGAAGAGGAAAAGGTAATATAAATGAGGTAATCAGCTGTATAGATTGAACAGAATACAGCAATATCTGTTTATTTCAGTCTTAAGGAAAAACATAGTGCTCTCGGTTGAGTATTTGGTTGAAGTCTAGGAAAAGAAAGGAATGAGGGCTTTACAGATGATGTGAAGAAGAAAGTTCCATAAAGATGTCTTCTGCTCTTCTAGACAATTTTTTTTCTTGGCTCAACACCTGATATCTTAGCTGGTCCTGCAAAAGATGCTTTAAAATTCTGGTGCTTCCGATGGTGGATACAACAGAACTAAGGTCCCTCCTCAGTTTTATCCTTGAAGCCCTATGAATGGATGGTAATAATTTGAGAAGCAGTGCATATTTGTGGGTACTTAAAGGAGCACATATAAAAAATCTCAACTTTGCAAACAACATAGTTGACCACTGAAAGGCAGTAAAGGATTCTTTCTTCCTTCTTTCCTTAATTACAGATTCTTGCTTCTGTCCTGGGGAAGGCTGTGCATTGACTGTCACCAGGTTTCTCAAACCTGTCTCCTTCGTTCCATCCTTAATGCCACTATGAAGGCTTAATCCACCATCACCTAATATCAAGATAACTGATGCCAATATCCACATTCCAATCATTCTCTCCAATGCCACAGTTATGATATTGTGACTCCCTGTCTAATTCAGGGACTCTCCCTTGCACCTAGCCCAGTGTCCTCAGAGTATCATCAAAGCCCCTATAAGCTTCAGCTGTGCTAAAGTATTTATAGTTCCTGGAAAGTAGCAGGCTCTTCCTTATCATCAGTTATTTTGCACATGCTATTCTCTCTGCCTAGAAAGGACTTCTTCCCCTTTCTTTGCCTGGTTAGCCTTCCATTCAAGTCTTCACGTAGATATATACCTTTCGGAATAGCACATGAGAAGAGGAACCTATATGTGTTATCAGAGCATTCATAACTCTTAACACATTGGACTAGGATTGTCTGTTTATTTCCTAAGTACTAATAGTAGGCACTGTGTATTATTCACTGTTCATCCCCGTGTTCATTAGGTTCTTTCCAACCAGCTTCTTTTCTGTGCCTCAAATATGTGTCAAACCCTCTGCTGGCTCTCTTATTTATTCATTCATCCAAATCTTCAATCAAAAAATATATTAAATACAACGTTTATGTCTGAAACTGTTTCAGGTGTTGAGACTGAGCAGTGAACTCAAAAGAAAGTAATTTTTGCCCTTAGGGAGCTTCCATTGTTGTGGGGCTGAGGCAGATAATAAACAGAAGAGATAATGAAAGCATCGAAGATACAGATAATATAGGGAGTGCTGGTGGATGGAGAAGGAGGCTTTGTTAATAAAGGTGACTAGTGAAGGCCTCATTGAAAAGATGGCATTTGAGCAGAACATATAAGAGAACTGGACTTGGAGATATGTGGGGAAAAAAAATCAATCTAGAGGGAAGAGTTCCTGCTATTACTTCTCTCACCTAGTAAACAAATAAGCAAAATAAAATAACTCATTTTTTAGGCTACTTCCCCTTCCAGCTACCATTATGTTTTTCATTCCATTCTGTATATAGTCCATGGCCTTGACTATGTCTTAGGTATATTTATTTATTTATTTACCTCTTGTCTGTTCCCCTAATAAGTTACAAGCTCCATTAATATAGGAATTTTGGGAGTTCCCGTCGTGGCGCAGTAGTTAACGAATTCGACTAGGATCTATGAGGTTGAGGGTTCAGTCCCTGCCCTTGCTCAGTGGGTTAACGATCCAGCGTTGCCATGAGCTGTGGTGTAGGTTGCAGATGCAGCTCGGATCCAGCGTTGCTGTGGCTGTGGTGTAGGCTGGTGGCTGCAGCTCCGATTCGACCCCTAACCTGGGAACCTCCATATGCCGCGGGAGCGGCCCAAGAAATAGCAGGGAGACCAAAAAAATAAATAAATAAATATAGGAATTTTGTCCACTTTATTCACAGCCGTGTTACCAGAACCTAGCGTTAGTGCCTAGATACATAATAGGGATTTGTTAAATGACTTTTATTGGACAAATTCGTGAATGTTTTCAAAAAAAAAAAATGAGTTAGAATTCCTATACTTACTGACATGGTTTTTGTTTTGTTTTGTTTTTTACTATTTATTTATTTATTTATTTATTTTTAGGGCCGCAACTGCTACATATGGAAATTCCCAGGCTAGGTGTCATATCAGCTGCCATGGGAGTTCCCGTCGCGGCTCAGTGGCTAATAAATCTGACTAGGAACCATGAGGTTGCGGGTTCGATCCCTGGCCTTGCTCATTGGGTTAAGAATCCCGAGTTGCCGTGAGCTATGGTGTAGGTTGCAGATGCGGCTCAGATCCCACATTGCTGTGGCTCTGGTGTAGGCCGGCAGCTACAGCTCCGATTAGACCCCTAGCCTGGGAATCCCTATATGCCGTGGGAGTGGCCCTAGAAAAGGCAAAAAAGACAAAGGGAAAAAAAAAAAAAAAGAGTTACATCTGCCAGCCAAAGCCACGGCCACAGCAATGTGAGATCTGAGCCACATCTTTGACCCACACCACAGCTCACAGCAGCACTGGATCCTTAACCCACTAAGCAAGACCAGCGATCAAACCTGTATCCTCATCTTCATGAATACTAGTCAGCTTGTAACTTGCTGAGCTGCTATAGGAACTCCTGACATGTTATTATTAAATATATTTTATTCTGGTTTTGCTTCCATGAAGTCTTTACTTCCAAAAGGCTTGTTTTGGCTTTTGGACTTCTATATTTAAAATACAGTGAACATGAATCTTTTTTTAAACTTCTCTCACCAACTTTATTATTTTAAAAACTATTTCAATGTTAGTACACACACACCAAAAAAAGTATATAGATAATGGCTTGAGGTTGATCAGATGTTCCTTTTTATCTGTGTGCTGCTACCTCAAGTATGTGAGAGAGTAAGCCAAATTATTAAAATATATGATTAAAAAATTGAGAAAATGATCAAGCTTGTTATACCTTTAAAAAACATTTACAAAATGTTTAGTGCATAATCAACTAAAGAAGTGTATTTTTGTTCGTTGTTTAATTTAATGGCCACACTCGCAACTTATGGAAGTTCTTGGGCCACAGCTGTTTTCATAGCACAGCTGAGGCAACATCAGATAATTTTAACCTACTGCTCTGGGCTGGGAATCAAACCTGCACCTCCTAAGCAACCTGAGCCACTGCAGTTGGACTCTTAACCCACTACACCACAGTGGGAACTCAGCCATTTTTTTCAAGAGATTTTTTGCTTTGGCTTTTTTTTTGCTTGTTAAAAGCATGAAAGAACTGAAATCACGGATACAGATGTAAAATTTGTAAGTAGATAAGGGATTCTGGGTGTCAAAACCACACATGATTATTCTAATGTCCTTTGTGAGGACACCTCCCACTGTGTTGAGATGGAGGTGACAACTTTGTTGACATATTTTTCCAAGTTCAGTACACATATGTTTTGATTGTTTTATTTTAGCACCATTGCAGACCCATGAATCTTTAGGTCTTGGCCCCAACTGTTCATATAATCACTTCTATATACCTCTAGAGCAAGTTGTGTTATATGTATATTCCATACTCATGGCTCTGCAGGTATGTGATTTGGCCCTATTAGGGACTGATTTGCAGCCATTTGGAATCAGGTAAGTGCATTTGAAAAGCAGGCTATTAGCATATTAGCAATGAAAATTAAGAATAAATGAAACTGGAGTTCCTATTGTGGCTCAGAGGTAATGAACCCAACTAGTATCCATGAGGATGCAGGTTCAATCCCTGGCCTTGCTCAGTGAGTTAAGGATCCAGTGTTGCTGTGAGCTGTGGTATAAGTCACAGACATGGCTCCAATCTAGCGTTGCCATGGCTGTGGAGTAGGCCAGCAGCTGCATCTCTGATTTGACCCCTAGCCCAGGAACTTCATACGTTGCAGGTGAGGCCCGAAAAAGACAAAAAAAGAAAAAAAAAATGAATAAACGAAACAATGGTAACCCCCATTATGAACCACTTGAGCCTGTTAACATATAAGGTGCATAGTCTTCTGTTTTCTTTTTTAAATTTAAAATATTTCTCTATAGCTTTTTTTGAGATATTGTGGACATATTATGTAAGTTTAAGGTATAAAGCAAGATTGTTTGTTATGCATATATGTTGTGAAATGACTGCCGCAGTAAGGTTAAGCAATATATCCATCCCTCACATAGTTACCTTTTGTGTGTGTGTGGTGATATTTTTGAAATCTATACTTTTAGCAGCTTTCCAGTATACATTATTGTTAACTGTAGTCACATCACCAGAAATTATTCATCTTATAACTAGAAGTTTTTACATTTTGACACCCATTCCCATTACCCCCAACCATCAGCCCTTGGCAATCACCCATATACTTTCTGTTTCTATGAGTTTTGCTTTCTTATATTCATAGGTAAGTAAGATAATACAGTGTTTGTTTTTCTCTGACATACCTCACTTAGCATAATGCCAAGTTCATCCAAGTTTTTGCAAATGGCAAGATGTCCTTTTTTAATGCTGAATAATACTCCAATGTATACACAAACCACATTCTTTATCCATCTATCTGTTCATTTATGAAAACTTAGATTTTCTTCCATGTTTTTGCTATTATAAATAAGGCTGTAATGACCATGGAGGGGCAGATATCTCTACAAGACCTCAATTTTATATACATATATCTCCAGAAGTTGAAATTTCTGGTTCTATTTTTAACTTTTTGAGGAACCTCTGTATAGTTTTCTGTAATCGCCCTATCAATTGGAGGCATCATACTGCCCGATTTCAAACCATATTGTAAAGCCATAGTCATCAAAATAGTATAGTATTGGCATAAAAACATACACATAAACCAATGGAGCATAATGTATACATGCATATACATTCAATTAGTATTTGACAAAGGAGACAAGAATAATCAAAGGGAAAAGGATAGTCTTCAATAAGCGGTGTTGGTAAAACCAGATCTCCATCTTACACTGCTCACAAAAATTAACTCAAAATGGAATAAATACTTACATACAGACATAAGACCATAAAACTCCTACAGGGAAACACAGGGGAAAAGCTCCTTGACATTGGTCTGAGCAATGATTCTTTTGAATATGACACCAAAAACACAAGCAAAAAAGCAAAAATAAACAAATGGGACTACCTCAAATATAAAAGCTTTTACACAGTAAAAGGAACAATCAACGAAATGAAAAGGCAGTCTATGAAATGGGAGAACATATTGGCAAATGACATATCAAATATGAGTTATATCCAAAATATATAAGTAAGTCACACAACTCAGTAACAACAACAACAAAACCAAAAAATCCAACTTAAAGATGGGCAAAGGACCTGAATAGACATTTCTGGCATACAAATCAACAAAGAAGTATTATTAAAAAAAGATGTGCAACATCACTGATCATCAGAGAAATGCAAATCAAGAGCACAATGAGATATCACCTCATAAACTGTGAAAATGGCTGTCATCAAAAAGATGAAACAGATGTGGAGAAAAAGGAATACATGTACTATTGGTGGGATGTAGGTACTCAAGTTTAGAGAATTTGACTCTAAAGAGAGAAAGGCAATGTAAGCTATTTTTTTTAGTTTCTAGGTTGCTTTTTTTAAAGAAGCCTCCCAATTGCTATTTTTCTACAAATATTTATAGTCATACCACAGGTATCAAGTCTTCACGATGCTTGAGAAAAGGCATATTTCTTGCTTCTGTTCTATAATCAAAACAACATCTAAACTATTGAGCAAAAGCAAATTCAATGGCCAATTGATCTTAAATTTTCCAGTAGCAAATCTGGCTTTAAGGTCAGCTTGAGTCAGGGCACAAATGATGCCATTCAGACACCCTCCTCAAACCTACAGCATGCCAGGTCTCCCCCCAGGGCAAGAAGGAAGGCAAATCACCCCCTCATCCCTGTGAAGAAGCTTCCCAGCATTTAGCATTTAGGGAAGGAATTGTTTGCAAATGTGGCCTTCTATTAGAATCACCTGGGATCCTTTTAATCCATAGGAAGCAATGTGAGCAATGTCTGTTTTGGTCATAATGGAGTGATCTAGAGCCACTTTCCAAAGTCAAATAGAAAACTGGACAAATCTATACATATCTATTCTCAAAGTTAGACACCATCAGAGAAAGACTGCTTCCTTAGAGAGGGGAAATGAGAACTAAGTCCTGCGATTACCCAGAATTTATGCCTAGAGGAACTCTACAGATCATGGTGCAAAAACAGCAATTCCTAGCAGAGCATGAGTTTCTTATGGGCTTAAAAATTTGAGTAGATGTGGATGAGAGGTTGAAGAACTTGAGGTCTAGAATTTGCAGCACAAAGAACTAGAGAGGGAAGAGCTATGTTAAGAAAAAGCTTCAGGAATTTGCATACACATTTCTTTGAACAACAAACCATGTACAGGTAGGTTGAGATTCCACAGGCTAGAAAAAAGCCAGGGCAGAAGCTGTATTACTGACAAGTCCCAGAGACACAGAGAATTGAGAGATGTGTGAGTTCTGACTAGATGAAGATGAAAATTCTCACTGACCATCTGTGGCCCTTAGCAGAGACCCCAGAAGAGTCACACCTGAGTAGGTGATTAAGTAGCATGGAATAGTAATTGGAAGATAAGTAGCAGTGGTTCTTAATTTAGCAGGACTTGCTAGAATCCAAAAGCCCTTTTTTTCCCAAAAAAATACTAGGAAAAAAAATGCCAGAATTTCAGGGGAAAAAATATAGATAATTAGACAGGCAGACAGATGGATGGACAGGCAGACAGACAGATAGATAACACAATTGATTAGAGAAAACCTCACTGCATACTTGTGTAGGGTCAAATTTTACAGTTCTGGGAAGTAATACATCTTCCATTCTCCAAATTAAAAAATAAAATTCTACATTTACTTTGTATCCTCTCTTTCCTGCCCCCCCGCCTCATCTCTATAAATTATCATTTTATTTATCCTTTACTGTCTTAAATGCCATAAAGTCTTCCTGACATCCTTATAACACTAAACAAAAAGGAGTCATTCCTCCTCTAAACCATTCTATTTGACTGTCCCATGGCTTCCAAACTTTCGTGAGTTCAAACCAGGTTTTTTAGTGTCATGCAGCAGTAGTTTTTCACACTAATCATATTTCTTAATCATTGTGAACAGTTACCACTCTAAGCTCATGTGCACCTCATCTCCTATAACCTTGACAACAAACACATGGGACGGGAACTCTTATTTATTACCCCTCCCTTCTGAGGAAATTGAGGCTTGGGGTGCTGGCAAATTGCAAAGGCGAGAGTAAAACGCAAGGAGTTTGGCTCCAGAGTACAAGTTCTTCAGCTCCACTACAGATGGACTGTGAGTATTTTACATCTTGTTCTTGACTAGAAGCTCCTTGTAGATGAAGGCCGTGTCATTTTCACCTTTGTATGCCCCGAACCTAATGATGGTGTTTTATCTGTAGGTGGTTATTGCAAGGCATGGGTTGAATGAAAAAAATGCATGCATACATGAAAATTATAAGTATCTCTAGAGAGATGGTGCCATTGTGAGTCATACCAGGTAGACATGATGCCTGCTGGGTAAAGGGTCTGTTATTGATGTGTTTGGTGTTCTTGTGTTTGGTAAATAACAGTTTTGTTAAATGGCTTTTGATTTTTTTTTTCTTAAGATCATCTATTCTCTTTTCTGTGCTAGGCTTTTGAAAACACATTATGTTTTCAGAGCTGGAAAATGTAGTGATCAATATTCTAATGATTAAACGTGAAATTGTTTTATAGAGTAAGATTTGGTAAATTGAGAGAGGAAAATAAGTTAAGTCATTGAAAAGAAACCTCCTTCGGCTCCTCTGGAGGGAAAATGCTGGCTCAAAACGAGTAAGGAAAAAAAAGAAGACAATTACAGGAAAAACCACAAGCTTTACAGGCTCAATGATTTTTTTATTTCAGAATTCATTTTCTTGTGTTTATTTTTCTTTATTTTAAAGCTGAAAATGAATGGGGACTGGCTTGGTAATAATGAATTTGATATTGAGAATTTTTTCAGTTTAACTTACTCTATAGCTTGAATAGAGAAAAACAAGTCATCTTTTGTGTGCAACCTGGAAGTGAGCAGTGGAAGGAAAGCTAGGAATTATCCTGCATCCTTTTTGTACCTCTTCTCCCTCTACAGTGAGTCTCCTTAATCCCAAACTTTGGACCCCAAATCTCCCCAGCATGTCAGAGAATCTGTGAGGTGAAGTGTAGCAACATAACACATATTAGTGCACCATTACCAAAGGTTTAGCATGAAAGGGACCCCTAAAATACAATTGATGTGCTTCTGGTTTGAACAAATGTCGTACCATGAACCATAAAAAACATGGTTCTTTAAAGAAATTGTAAGTTTCAGGACTCTACACTTATCCTTATTTTAGAAGTCTGGCTTTGCACTTAAAGGGTCTTTGTCAAAATTAGAAACAGTGAAAAATTAAGAGCCCTCTATGTCTAGTTTCACATTTTAGAGATGAACTAAGAGGAAAAAGGGCCCAACCTAAAAGCTGCCCAGAGATGAGATTAATGCTTCACCACCTGGAAGAGCCCCAGTAACTGGAGGCAAAACTTGCCCCAGGAGCCAGGTGGGAGTGATAATATTCAGAGTGAAAAGCCAAAATTGTTAAATAGCAAAACTTCAATGGGATGAATGGCAGCCCTCTATTAGGAGGCAAGAGATAGCAGAAGAAATGGACAGTGGAACTGGTCAGGGAATTGCAGGCGATTGAAAGAGTTAGTTCAAGTCTTCGGGCTGGAACTCTCAGGCAAGGTGCCAAGAGTTTAACTTGGTGAAGTCATGAGAGCCACATACATGGGCGTGGACCAGCCATTTCAAAAGAGTAAAGCAGTGCTAACACTATATATCCTGCAGTCTCTGGTGGCTTTTTGTGTCTCTTGATGTCCAAGGTGACTTTTGCTTCCTTCGTACTCTCAAGATAGGTATCTGTAATGCACCAATGTAATTCAGTATTATTCACCTTTTACCATAAAATGGTTCTAGGAACAGATAACCTGGCAGCAAATTTAAGCTTCAACACTTTTTTTATCTGTCTGTGAGAAAATTATTTAATCTCTCTATGCTACTGAATTGAATTCTCCTCTCTAAAATGGAGATAATAAGAGTTCCTGTCGTGGTTAGTGGTTAGCAAATCCGATGAGCATCCATGAAGATGCAGTTGGGATCCCTGGCCTTGCTCAATGGGTTAAAGATCCAGCGTTGCCATGAACTGTGGTGTAGGTCACAGATGGATGCAGCTTGGATCCTGCATTGCTATGGTTGTGGTGTAGGTCAGCAGCTGTAGCTCCGATTCAACCTCTAGCCTGGGAACCTCCATGTGCCACAGTTGCAGCCCTAAAAACCAAAATAAGTAAATAAAAATAAAATGGAGATAATAATTTTCCAGATTTCATAACATTTTAAGAACATTTAATAAGTAAATAAATGGAAAAGTCTTATCTTGGTAACATAATAAAATTATATTTTATTAATATAGTCATTATCATCTTTTATCATAGTGTCGAGTATGGTGCCTTACGTATTTTCAGAAATACCTAATGAATTAGTGAATGAAATATTATTAATCCTAAATTTGCAGAGTACTTGCAGAGGTCAAAATAGTCACCTCTAGTGGGGATGAAAATGAACTCTATACCAAGTTACCACCCACTTGTTAAAAATTGTCCTGTTAAATTCCAGTCTGTGATAGGGCTAGTGGAATATGACTCCATTTTTTTTTTTTTTTTTTTTTTTTTTTTACTGCATCTAAGCAAAGAGTAATTGTCAACACTTAGAGAAAGGGTCTTTCCTGATATTTTGACATTTTTGTCAGATAGAGACAGAATCCTTTCCTGAACAAGTATGTGTTGACCTACTTGCATCTTGATCAGCATTACATGCCAGGGCAGAAAGACATTTTTATATCAAGCTGCTGTGGAAACATTCTTGGTTACACCAGGAAGTCAAATCAGTTAACAATTCTTTAATAGAGTTTTAACAAAGTCAGTGAATTTTAAATAGGCAAGTCTGAGCCTGTTTAGGCAGAAAACTATGCCACAAGTATGTGGTAGGTGTGGTAGTGATTATTGAATCTATAGTCTACAAAGAAGGAAAAGTAATTTTGCATCATGTTATGGATTCTTTTGTATTGTTAATGGATCTTTGAATGGGTATTGCTACTTTTATTTTCATTTAATGAACAAGCATAAACTACTGAAAGAAATAGCATATGGTACCATCACACATTACTCGTAGGCCTTCTAATTTCATTTTTCCCTATCTTTCCGTCAGAATTCTCCAGATTACTTTGAATGCATTTTAAAATCCCTTAGGAAAATTTTAAACCATTGGATTACTCCAGATATTGTTACAATATATTTTTTAAAAAGAGAGAGACTTTGCCTTTAGGTTACCACTAAGTAGCTACAAATTATCAATTCTCTTAGTGTGTTCTTCCGAGTAGTTCATATTCAGTCTCCCTTACCTTTGACAATTCCCTCTTATTCAGCCCCACTGAAACTCCAGATTCTTCTGATGCTTCCTTTCAATGTCTCTCAAATCAAAACCAACCCCTTTGGAATATGTGTAATAGTTAATGAAGTGATTGTTCTTCCTCTGGTTCCTTGATCCTTAGATTGACCCTTCACACTCTGCCTAGAGTTGTTTTCTGAAACACAACCATAAATTGTAACCTTTTCCAGCTTTAAAATTTCTAATGTATCCCTGTTGCCAAGAGAATGGAATCTAACCTTCTCAACCCACACTTGGTTTCCCACGAGCAGCTCCCCCCCACCTCATTCTCCCTGGTGTCTAAGGGTGCACACAAAAAGGTGGTCTCCTGCATCTTCATGCCACTCTTCACTGTGCTCTACCATATGGTCATGCTGACACACATGAACAATCCTATCTAAATGAAGACCCAGATAAGTCATAACTTCTACAGCTACATGCTGGGATCCTAGAACCCTACCAAAACTGCCACCATTGAGCCTTCTCCAGGACAGAGAGGAGTAGTACACAAGGAGGTAAAATAATGCAGAAAAAATACCAACTGTCTTTCTTTCTGACACACACATTTTAACCCACAGCAACAGAGGATTACATTTCATATGGAAAAAAATGTGAAGTAGAATTGCTATTGTTTGATCTCCCTAGCATTTCTTCCTTGAGTGGGGACAGGCTTATTCCTTTGCAAAAGCCATGTATTTCTGAGAAGGCTTCCACATGACACCATATTTCTGCCTCCTTAACTCCAGTTGGTTGATCTAGTGTGTATCTGCCCTAAGCCAGATGAGTCAGACTCTTTTCCTGTGATTCTTCTACCTCACTGTGGCATGAAAGATTACCCCCTTCATGACCAAGATAGAAGACATAAGGTACTGGAAATAGCAATTATATGCATAAGCAGGCTTAAGAGATTGAAGCTTTATTAGACTCGCAGCAGAGATGAGGTACTGGAGCTAGACAACAAGAGTAGGGGAGGGAGATGCTAAATGTTATTCAAGTACCTGCTAGGAATGACCCTTAAATCGATCTCGTTCTTTCTGCATTTTAATGAACATCCCTTTTGCCTAAGTTAGTTTGATCTTGGTTTCTGTCATTTATAACCAAAAAAAATGCTGGAAAAATATAGATATATTATGGAATTTGACTCAAACTGTTGTTGAAATTTTAGGATGTAAGATAAATCTCCAAAGAAATTTTGAATTCATAGCTGACTACCCAGTACTGCCTAGATTTCTCAGAATACAACTTCTACTTTAATGTCAGGGATTGTTGTTATTGTTATTGGGGCTTATTTTTTTTTCCAGTGGTGTATTTGACAAATAAAAATTGTGTATATTTAAGATATACAAATTACTACCACAACCAAGCTAATTAATATATCTATGGTAACAGTTTCTTTTGCGTGTGTGTGGTGAAAACACTTAAGACCAACTGCTAGTAAATTTCAATTATATAATACAGTATATTATTAACTAAAGTAACTGTGCTGTATATTGGTCTCCAGAACTTACTGATCTGCATAGTGGGACAGATTTGTACCCTTTGACCAGTAGGTCCCCATTTTGCCTTGCTCTTAGCCCCTGGTCCCTGGTAACTACCATTCTACTCTCTGCTTCTATGAGTTAGTTTCTGAGATTCCACATATAAGTGAGATCACACCTTATTTGTCTTGCTCTGTTTGGTTTATTTCCCTTAACATAATGTCCTCCAGGTCCTCCATGTTGTCAGAAATGTCAAGATTTCTTTTTATTAAGGCTGAATAATATTCCACTGTGTATACACATCTAGATACCTTCAGATAAGTACACACACACATATTTTCTTTATCCATTCATGCACTGATGGACACTTAGGTTGTTTCCAAATCTTGGCTATTGTGAATAATACCATAGTGAACATGGTGGTACAGATATCTCTTCAAGATACTGATTTAATTTCCTTTAGGTATTTATCCAGAAGCTGGGTCATGTGGGAGTTACTGTTCTAATATTGAGGGTCCTTGTCAACACTTATCTCTTGTTATTTTGATGATAGCATTCTAGCATACTTTAGTGAAACATTTTGAGGAGCCTTTTTTATGGCTTTTTGGGGAAATGGTTACTACTTGTTGGCCAGTGATTAACTGGAAAGAATAATTTTAGTATTATTAAAAAATTGTTTAAATGTGAGTTTTTAAAGAAATAGGAGGAGGGAGTTCCCATCCTGGCGCAGTGGTTAATGAATCCGACTAAGAACCATGAGGTTGCGCGGGTTTGATCCCTGGCCTTGCTCAGTGAGTTAACGATCAGGCGTTGCCATGAGCTGTGGTGTAGGTTGCAGACGCGGCTCAGATCCCACGTTGCTGTGGCTCTGGGGTAGGCCATTGGCTACAGCTCCGATTCGACCCCTAGCCTGGGAACCCCCATGTGTTGCGAGAGTGGCCCAAGAAATGGCAAAAAAAAAAAAAAAAGAAGAAAAAAAAAAGAAATAGGAAATGGTCAAAATAGCTCGTGATGAAAAATTCTGATTTTTATCACTTGGTAATATCCTCACAGAATTTGCCTAAAATGTAAGATGCCAGCATGTTACTGTTGGAGGTAAGTTATACTGTACACTAATTTTACTAGTTCCTATATATATAAATCCTTCTCACTTGATTTGCAATATAAATTGACATGGGAAATTGTAATAATTGGTTTCCTTTCTAGCTTTAGGAGGATCACTCGACCTGTCTTTTATTTTTTCATCAACAAATGAGGCTAATACTATCTTTTTAGTTTATATTGGTACTAAGTAATTTTTAATGAGTTTGTGTATAAAATAGTACTTCATCTAACTTGTTTTCAAATGGAAAAATTATTAGAGTTACGCTTATTATATCTTTTGAACTTTAATTGGAAAAATAACTGGATAACATTACTATATTTCCAATTTTTTTTCTCTTAATTATGTTCCTAACATCATATATCCCAGTCTTTTCCCCCTACTTGCTGTAAACCCATGTCTTTTCAAGTGGTGCTGCTATTTAAAGACAGAGTTGACTTCAATTTGAGAAATATTATTAACCATTAGTCTTTATAAATAAGAATAAAGTCATATTTATAGAATTTAAAGCCTATTAGAAATTAATTCACTTTATAAAATATTATATATTTATATTATTAATCTTGCTCTCTCTGTCCTTCAGCCTTTGTCTGGGACATTGGCCTAGCTATTGATGTAATGAATGAGATTTTTCTGGGGTCCAGACTGAATTGGGAAGTCTCCACCTGAAAACACCAGAAAGATAGGAACTGGAAAACATTGAGTAAGATCAAACATTGTGAATGTTCAAAATGCTAGTAAGGGAACCAAGACAGTGAAATCCTAGTGGATGAGAGAAGCTAATGGAATTTACAACCAACAGCCAGCAATCAGTTTGGTGCCTGACAATCAGTTCATTCATCCATTAAGTAATTCTTGTTTGACATTGTCAGGTACCATTTCAGGAACTGAACGTAGAATAATGAATAAAATAGGAACATCTTATTCCTCTTTAGAAGCCATCATTAAATATTCAATGACTTAACTGAATGGCAGTAAGAGAATGAATGAAATAACAATATATCTGCAAAGAATCAACTTTTAGAGATAAGGAACATAAGCAGAAGAGGTAAGGGTGAAAGAGAAAGGACAGAAATTCTGTCATTAGTCTTTGACAGGTCAGTCTGGAAATGTGAGTTTAATGAGTGGAGCCTGATAGAAAGTCACAGAAAGGCAGTAGATAATTAGGAAATGCTTTCCTCTCACTGGATATAGATGAGTCTGTAAATAATATGGCAGCCAGAAATTTTTTCCAGTTTTTCTCATCTTTTTCATTTATTTTTTTTAATGCAATAGGTCTTAGGGGTCCCCTCACAGAAAATCACTGCAAGCCAGAGCCCTCTCTCACAATTTCTCACAAGATTGTTTCTCTTGGGCTCTACCAGACCACAGTCAGTTGAAGCAACACATTGGCATATGATCAGCAGATCTTCCCTGTCTCCTGGAACAACAGACAATGACTCTATTGACCTTCATGTTCTAGAGTCACTAATTTCTTTTCACAGCTGATGTAAACTCCCTTTTTTAAGGCAACACATTCCTAGGGAACTGTAGTCACTGACAGCTGGGCACCAAACATCATATGTCAGCAGTCCTATGAACCATGAGCTTCTGTTCAATGAGCTTGGGTGAGCATCTCCCGGTCAGTTACCTCTGAACAGAATTGGTCACCATTTCAATAAAAAAACATGTTTACAATCACCACTTATGTAGGCGTGAAACAGTTTGTTAACCCCTTAAATCAAGCATGAAAATGATGAATTGTTAGAGTATTTAGCAATGATTCAAGTCTGTCCTCTTATGTATGTAACTTTCTTTGAACTGTTTTATCATTTTACCCTTACTTTTCTCTTTGTTCTGATCGCTTTATTAATTTGTACATCATTCTATTATATACACACACACTTTGCAAGCAAAAAAAGAGGTGATGAGAACTGTATTCAGTTATATCAAAATTTTTTGGTTACCTGAAACTTACTTGCAATCATTTTTATTGTCTTTATTTAGCTAAGCAATCAGGGGAAGCAGAAAACATCATTTTGTTCTTTTTTGATCATATTTGTAAATAATCCTGAAACCCCACAAGGCTATAAAGAAAATTAAAAGTTTGTTTTTAAATTAATATTTTTCTAATAATTAGGTAATAAAACCATCAAAATTTTATATAAGGAAAAGGTTCATAAGTGAGTTATCTAAGAATAAAGGAAATGTCCCCATATGCACATTAAAAAGTGTTTGAAACAAAAAATTAGTTACTTTTTGTTGTTGTCTTTGAGCTCAGGGAATTTTTACTTTCAAACATACCACAGCATAGTTTCAGCATTTTAATACTCTGTGGATTCACTGCAAACATTTACATACTTAAAATACTTATGGGGGAAATACCGTTCAGGTCACTTTTTAAATAATTGATAAAACAAAATTAAAATATTTTCTATTACATGCCTATTTACAATCCAGGTAACAAACCAAGAAAATATTTACAATCACCATTTTTATATAGGTGTTGGGCAATTTGTTATCCCCTTAAATCAAACATGAAAAGAATGAGTTGACTAAGAATTTAGTAATAACTCCTCAAGACCATCCTCATATGTATGTCTGTGTACAGCTTTCTTATAGCTGTTTTATTGTTTTACTCTTACTTTTCTCTTTGTGCTAATATTTTTACTAATTTGTATAGCATTCTATTTATATCATTTGCAAGCAAAACACAGTAATGAAGAATACTCTAAATAAAGGTGTGTTTCTGAAGCTGATCTGTTATAAATGTTTACAGTGGGAGTGAAAATTGGAACCAGCCAATTCCTCCTTAATGGGTACTTTGTGAAGGATAGCCCCTTAGCTGCATTGTAACTGCACAATCAGCTTGTTTTCCCTGTGAATCTCACCTTAGGGCAACCTTGGGAATTGCTGTACACCCAGGCATAGAAGCTTTAAGCAGAAATAGCAGTTGGAAGGGCAATCCCATCTTATCTATGCCCAGGTTGGCCCTTCATTTCTACCCCCAGAGGAATTCTAGTATAAGCCTCCCTCCCAACCTATAGCCATGTCATTAGACATGCTCTGCTGAGCTCTGAGATAGTTTGAATCCAATTTTTAAAGAGGAGGAACAGACAAGCTGAAGGAAAGACATGGGAGATGCTGAGGGAGGAAATGGCTGGGGAGAGGTGAAGCCTACTTGCCTTGTCTTCCACATTCCCTAACAACCTTGCAGAGCCCTCCTACCTATAACCTTCCTTTTAGTCCTTTTTCTCTTACCCAAGAACTCTTCGTTAGTCCCTGAGAGATACTGCTTCTAATAGCAACATCTCCTCAGAAGAAATTCCATTTGATAAACTTGGCAGGCATGTTGGGCACTTCTTTGGAAGGCTGTCCATTGTGTCTGCAGAATGTGAGAAAACCACTGTGGATAAACTACTAAAAATGTCTAAGAGAGATAACCTGAGTTGTTAGGGTTCACACAGTGCTGCAGTTTTTATGTTCCTGAACTTTTGAGTCACAGAAACTTACTTTTTCATTTGCTCCTGGAATAATAAGACTCTAGGGGGGAAGAAGAGTTGAAATAACTAAACTTACTCCAGGAGGTTAGTAAACTAACAAGGTATGAACATTGAGTGTGTGTGACCACCTTCACGGAGCACGAATCTTCATTATTTAGGCCAATGTCATGGCTAAAGCACTTGGGAAACCAAATTTGTAAGTGGGAGGTTACTGGGTGAGCAGAGCATTAGGGCAAGGATGGGGGTATGGGGCAAGTGAGCAGTTGTTGGGACAGTCTGCACTCTAGAGTAAAGAACATGAGTATGGAATCACAATAAGCTCTATGCAAAGGTTTGCTCCTCTGAGAAATTTTTACACTGAGCTCTAGTTTTCTCTTCTAAAAAAGCATAAGAGTATCTACCTTAAAGAATTGTGAAACTTCATAATTTTATAATGCATTTAACACACCCCAATTTTTGATTTTTAGAAAGTGCTTGGTAAATTATAATATAATCTAGTGTCTGTTGTCCCCTCCTCATCATTGTTAGGAGTTTGATTCATGCAAAAGCCTGGGAGTACATCCAGGCTCCACTGAAGAGCTCATTTTTGGAGCAGTTGGTAGGCTTAAGTCTTCCTGATGCAGTGACTCTTCTCTGGATATTGGCCAAATACTAACAAATGATTCCAATCTGATCTTCATCTTCCTAGATTCAATGCCAATGGGCCATTTTTTCCCTTTATGATATCAATGAAAAACATTTATAAATTACATTTTCATGTACCTGAAATTTGAGGGATGTGTTGTTTTCACTGGGAAATTTAAACCTCTCTGGACTCCATTTGCAAAATGGGGATACAAATGCCAGTGTGATAAGCTGAATGTGGATATTTGGGGATTGAATGAGAGAATTTAGTTGAAAATGCCTAGCGCTCTGTTTGGTGGCATTCTGGTTTCTTGAACAATGCTAACTGGATCTACCGCATATTTAAAAACAATTCCTTGGAGTGGTTACTCTCACTGAATTATATTGGATCATGTTAGTTTCTGTTGAAGGGAGTAGCATTTTCTGGCCTTGTCTCTGTGTAGGTAAGATATTCTATACTTTGAAGCCCTTGTGTCTGATATTATTGCCGCTTCAATTTAAGAGATAGGTAAAAGAAAATGGAGGGAAAAAAAATCTCTAGACCCTGAAAGCAAGGATAGAAGCCCTAAATCATCTTAGGTTATTTGTTTCAATAAAGATCTTTTCTATTTCAGTGAGTGATTCATTAGAAAGAAGGAATTCAAATTGGTGGTTAGTCATCTGAACATACTCCTTTGTATCAGTTATTTCCTCAAATCCAGAGTCTATTTTGTGTTTAATTATAAGTAGTTAGGTACACTGCCATGTAATGTAATCTTTATTTCGTCATTTCAGTGGAGCTTATTTTACAGAAAAAAAAAGTAGTTCATTTCCACAGACACATAATGGGCATATACTGTGCAAAAGTTTTTTTTCCTAACTTCCTAAATTTATTCTTCATTTTTTTTATTGTTAGTTCCCCAATACAAGTTTTTTTTCTATTGTACAGCATGGTGACCCAGTTACATATACATGTATACATTTGTTTTTCTCCCATTATGGGCAAAAAGTTTAATCAGGAAGTATCAGAATCAAACTTGTTTTAAAAAGACTGTCTATACTATCCATATAGACAATGAAGAAGGAAGTAAGTAGACATAAGGAAACATGGCTTGTTAAGACTGTGCAAAGATGAAAGCTAAGAGAATTTGAGAACTTATGGGTTCCTCTCAGAGGTATAACTTTTCATTACTTATCCTTTGATATTGTGTATTGCATGTGACTTCTGTTTCCTATTACTTTGGAATTCTGGCTCCAGGTTGTTGAATTTTCTGGAAATCTAAGCCTAGTGCAACTGGATTCTGAAGTAAATTGATGGTATTAATCAAGATTAACTTGTTTTGATCAACTATACCTTAATTTAAAAAAAAATTACAGGAGTTCCCGTCCTGGTGCAGTGGTTATCAAATCCACTAGGAACCTTGAGGTTGAGGGTTCAATCCCTTGCCTTGCTCAGTGGGTTAAGGATCCGGCGTTGCTGTGAGCTGTGGTGTAGGTTGCAGACACAGCTCGGACCCAGAGTTGCTGTGGCTGTGGTGTAGGCTGGTGGCTATAGCTCTGATTCGACCCCTAGCCTGGGAACCTCCATATGCCAAGGGAGGGGCTCTAGAAAAGGCAAAAAGACAAAATAAATAAATAAAATAAAATAAAAACTAAAATTTAAAAAATTACATTAAAAAAACCCTTGTTTCCCCCAAACTGGAAACCATTATGTGTGAATAGCTTGCCTATTTTTCTTATCTTTTCTTTAATGACTCTTATTCTCTCATAGAGCTTCTCCACAAATAAATGTTACCAATAAATAAAATACCAATATGAGTATTTCTGACTGAAATTCACAGGGGAGAATTAAAATTCAATAGCCGTTGCAAGAGACTCTATTTTTCACTCCTGCCGCCTAACTGCTGGGGAGTCAGTGATTGAAAAGTAAAGAAAATTATTTCTAAAACTCCTAAAAGTGAGAAATGAAACAAGTTTAAAGGGTTTTTTTTTTTTTTTGGTTTTGTTTTTTTTTTTTTTTCCAATTTTCTTCAGTGGAAGAAAAACTGTTTCGTTCCAACTTCATATTGTGTTCTTCCTTGTAATCCAATATTAGGGCATTATGAGGATGAGATTCTTATCTCTCTTAGTATAGTTGGAACATGTTTTGAAAGTTTGTAGGTGTTTGAAAAGGGAATGCTGCAAAGTGGAAATTCATAACCTTTGATTATAAATTGCACAATATCTTTCATGAGAGCATAAAGAGGCTTTCTTTTCATTATAGAAACACAGGGATTTAATACAGGTAGAAAGTAATTTTGATGCCCAGAAATATAATGCTCTGTGAATAAAGCCTCATTTTCCCTCAAAACATAAAAATAATATACAATCCGTCCTGTGTCTTTATAAATAAAAACCCACTCATAGGCATGTGTCCAAGCCGACCAAACAATACAGAAATGGAAATACCATATTTTTTTCCTGGAATTTCTTTACATTTGGATCAGCATGTGTTTATAACCTTTACAAATTGAAATTTGGGCCCACAGGAGAAAAGTGAGCTTTATTTTGAGTAGGAAAAACACTGCCTTAATAGTTTGACCCAAATGTCTCAATTTTTCTTTATGGATGAAAAAATAGTACAAGTAAACTGTCATGGTAATAAATAGCAAGCTATACAATTATATTTTAAACACAAATTTGGGTTTCCCCTTCCAATCCCGTGCCTCCCCCTCTTCCTTTTCCCACCATCCAAAAAGATGTCTCCCCAACTAAAGGCACCTGCTACATTGGATGTTTGCCAGAGCCCTAACAATAGAATGGAGTAATTAAAGCAGGTTCAGGTCGTAAGTCTCCATGACTGATTGTGGGTCCTTTCATCTTTCTAAACATTACTCTTCTCAGGTTTAAAAGACAAATAATAATATGAGAATTAGATGAATGTGTATGTGAAAGTGCTTGGTGAATCTCCATTCTTTGTTTTGTCTCAATCATATTTTTCTTTGATGAAAATTCCTTACCCATACTCCTTTTGTTTTTCCTTTCCAGGATATAATACCACTTTGTAATATACTATCCCACTACCTACTGTTCATTGAATCACAAATTTAAGTTCAGGTAGCACCAAATAGCAAAGCTCCAGGATAGAAGGCTAGAGGAACACTCTCTCTACTTAAGATTTTAACATTTTAATCAAAGATAAGTGCGTGTTAATGATTAAAATGTGAAAATTACAGAAGTTGACAAATTTAAAATCTCTTGAAGACTGCTGTGCTAGTTTTAAAGAGAGACACTTTTTAAACATACACAATTTTACACTGCAAACTTGTTTTACAATTTACTTTTAATGTAATACCAGCACATTTGTTCACTCAATATACAAATATTTGTTGAATGTCAATAAATGCTAGGTAATGTAGGCTCTGGTTTATAGCAGTAAATAATCTAGAGAAGGTATATATTAGAATTATAACCATTTCCATACTTGGAGACCTATCTCCGTGTGTGTGTGTGTGTGTGTGTGTGTGTGTGTGTGTGTGTGTGTTCGCGCGCGCACATAACACTTACAAATGCGCATTCAATCTGTTTCTAATGCTTGACAATTTGGGAGGGAAAAATTAACAAGCAATTTTCGGTGTTTATGTCTGAAACTGCACTGATACAAATATTAACTATTTTCAGGTCAAAATTATTTTTTATTTTACTAGATATTTCCAGATTACCTCATAGGAGGTTGTGCTAATTTAAACTTCCAGAAACAATAAATGTCTTATTGTATGACACAGTGAGCTCTCTGCTTAAATTTTAATAACCTTATAAATAATTTTCTGCATTGTCAGTTATTTCTCTTTTCATTGATATGTAGTGTTTTATATATTATCAATATTGGTCCTTTGGTTTCTAATTACATTGAAATTAGTTTCTTCAAAAGTTGTTAGCTGTGGGACTTCCAGTGTGGCTCACAACATAACTACTCAGCGTTGCTTCTACAGTGGCTGTGGCTGGACCCCTGGCCTGGGAACTTCCATATGCCACAGGTGCGGCCACTTAAAAAAAAAAAAAAAAAATTCTTACCTATGGAGTTCCCTTTGTGGCTTAGTGGTTAATGAACCCAGCTAGGACCCATGAGGATGAGGGTTCAATCCCTGGCCTCACGCAATGGATTAAGGATCTGGCTTTGCTGTGAGCAGTGGTGTAGGTTGCAGATGCAGCTAGGATCCAGCATTTCTGTGGCTATGGTGTAGGCTGGCAGCTGCAGCTCTGATTCAACCCCTAGCCTGGGAAACTCCATATGCCACAAGTATGGCCCTAAAAAGCAAAAAAATAAAAAAAGTTGTTGCCTCTCAGTTTATATTTTTTAAGGTAAACTGGTGATTTTTTTTTTTGGTATTTTGTTTGTTTGTTTTTTGGATCACACCCATGGCAAATGGAGGTTCCCAGGCTAGGAGTCCAATTGGAGCTGTAGCCGCCAGCTTATGCCACAGCCAGAGCAATGAGCGATCTGAACCGTGTCTTCTACCTACACCACAGCTTAGGGCAATGCCAGATCCTTAACCAACTGAACAAGGCCAGGGACTGAAACCACATCCACATGGATGCCAGTCGGGTTCGTTAACTGCTGAGCCATGATGGGACTGGTGATTCTTATTTTTATTTAAATTTATCAGTGTTTTTGTGACATTCAAATTTTGGCATAATTTAAGCATATCCTACTATCAAGTTATATCCGCTGAAATTTTCTCATTGAACTTTTTTTTTTTTTTTTTTTTTTTGTCTTTTGTCTTTTGTTGTTGTTGTTGCTATTTCTTGGGCCGCTCCCGCGGCATATGGAGGTTCCCAGGCTAGGGGTTGAATCGGAGCTGTAGCCACCGGCCTACGCCAGAGCCACAGCAACGCGGGATCCGAGCCGCGTCTGCAACCTACACCACAGCTCACGGCAACGCCGGATTGTTAACCCACTGAGCAAGGGCAGGGACCGAACCCGCAACCTCATGGTTCCTAGTCGGATTCGTTAACCACTGCGCCACGACGGGAACTGCTCATTGAACTTTTAATTGTTTACATTTAAATATTTGACCCACTCTGAATTTTGTTTAAGAAGTAAAGGCTCTAGCTTTGTTTCAAATTGCTTCCAGTTGTTCCATTGACACTTAATAGTTAAGTATTTCCTACCAAATTAAAGTGTTTTTATACACATTAAACTTCCACATATACTTGAATTTATCTTGGAATTATTCTGTTCCACAGATCTAATTTTTAGCCAGTATCATTACTCTGTTTATCACATGTCTTTATATTTTGTGGGTTTATTTAGCCATGGCTACACTTGAGATTTATCTGTTCACTATTGTATATTCTTCCAAATTAATTTAAAAATAATTTTGTTAGTATTTTTATGGGAGGGCAGCATTTCATTTCTCAGTTAATGTATGAAACATTGATAGCTCTACAACTTTGAATCATCTGGTTCAAGAATAAAATATATCACTTTATTCAAGTCTTCATCAGTTTATAATTTCTACAACTTCTATGTTAAGTTTATTCTCAAGAATTTTATGGTTTTATTGTCATAGTAAGTAGGATTTTTTAAATTAAATTTTTTATGTCATTGTTTTGAATTTAAAAATGTCTTAAGTTCTATTAAATTTGAATTTTATTGTTTGAGGTTTTATAGTAGTAATCTTATGAACTTCAAATGATTATAGTATTTGCTTTGTTATTTAAATATTTATAGTTTTAGTGTCCAACTTTATTTTTCAGCATATCCAGGATAATAATAAATAGTACTAATGATACCCTTAAGTTTTCCTTGACTTTATTTGGAGTGTTTCTAGAATACTGACATCAAATCTAAACAACTCATTGACCTTTGGTATTTTATATGTATATTATATGTATAATGAGTATGTTGGTATATGTATGCATGCATACATAAATATAAATCCATGCTTAAAGTATTATGTAATCTTATTAAGGATTTCTGATAGGAAAGTATGTTGGATTTCAGCAAATGCTTCTTAAGCATCTATTAAAGGGATTTTTATATGGTCTTTTTCTATTGATACATTCCAATAGTCAATTACAGTTACTGATATTGCTAATACTGAAATATCTTTACTTTTAGAGAATAAATCAAGTTTGTTCATAATGGATTATTCTCACAATGGACTTCTGGGTTTTGTTTAGTTTTTTTTTTCCTTTCATTGATCATAAGTGAAATTGGTGTAATTTTGTCATTTGGATGTGTTTACTTTCTCAGGATTTAGTATATGTTACTCTGGATTTGTGAAATAATTAGGTATCTTCCTTTATTTTGTTGTATTCTGAGATACATTAAATATCACAGGAATTATGTGTTCTTTTAAGAATAAAATAATTTAATTTTGAAACTGGTACTACTTCAGGAAGTAGCTCTTTGAGAACATTCTTAATATCCTCCTTGATTATTGACCTGTTTAAGATTTTTATCACTTCTTAAGTCAATATTGATAGTTTGTCTTCCTAGAAAATGAATCATTTTATTCAGGTTTTCAAACATTTAATTTCCTCCACAGCTGGGATTCTTTTCCCTTATCAAACCACAATCAGTATTTGTACTTTATCTTTGTCAGATTAGGATAGCTAGTGGTTATTTATCTTATCAGTTTCTCTTAAAGTACAAACTCTATAGTTTTTATTCCTATTTTTGTTTTCACTTGTAATTTCTTCTTTTTATCTTTTTCTTCTCTGTCAAATCTTCGGTAGAGACCTGCTCTTATCTTCTACCTGACAATAGTTGGGAAACAGGGTAAGTCCTAAAAGTTCTTGTTACCTTAATAGAGTTGCAATTTTATCCATAGTGAAGGAGGAAGATTTTGAGGGGAATTTTCTAGAGATTAGTCTGATCTCTGACTACTACAGTCTCATCAAAAGGATGTCATTAGTGAACTCTTTCAGAATTTTCAGCACCCACCTTCTTACCATTCTATTGCTTCTTATTATCTAGAATTGGCTTATAGTTTGGGCCTAACCTGAACTTTCTATGGGTGAACCAACTATAGCCTTAAGAAATAAAAATGAATCAGGAGTGCCCACTCGTAAGAATCGAACTGCACCAGCTCTGGTCACTACACAGGTGTATTCCATTCCCCCGGCCACTGTCAGTGCAGCCATTAAAAAAAAAAAAAAAAAAATCCCCATGAATATGTACGAATTTGATTTAACATGGTCTTTCTCATATATCTTTTTATAGAGAAACCTAATATCCTTTTTCTGGAAGTCTTACGAGCTGTCTGACCTTAGACAAATTGTTTAACCTCTTTGTACCTCAGTTTCCTCATCTGTAAATTGGAGATAATGTATATACCTTATCAGGTTATTATGAGGATGGAATGAGATAAATGAGATAAGTGAGTCAGTATTATTAAAGTGCATATGACAGACTTCAGTGAGCACTATTTTTGTGTTCATTTCAGAAAACCAGATTACTGTAGATGGCAGTAGGGTAGAATGATTATGTAGGAATTGTTTTGGTTCTTCTCATTCCCAATTCTGACACTTCCTAAAGTCAGAGATCCTTAGGGAAAGGAGCCCAGAGATAGAAAACTCTGTGCTGAATATCCAGGGATTTCAGGACTGACTGCTCACTCTTGACCTGTGGGCAGTAGCATCTGAAGGAGGCTGATTGTGACATGGCTGGTGGTTCACAGCTGATGAGGGCTGTGTGCCCCTGTGGTGACTGCTGCCACACAGGGGGCTGAGTGAGGATAAAACTTTCTTTCAAGATGTGATTTTAAAAATAAAAAGTGGAACTTTATTGAATCATTTTTGACAAGCCGTACAACTTTATCCCTTCCCATATGTCTGTTCAACAAAGACATGGAAATCAGGACTAACCTTACTTAGCACAGAGCAAATCAGCCGAAGGGCTTCAGGCCCAGAGAGCCTGGGAGAGAGAGAGAGAGAGCCCTAATTAGGAAGAATTCAGTCAAAGAATCTTGGGGTTTTGAGCCTGGAAGAGAATAAAGTAGTTCATGCCACTTTAGCTGAAGCTATTGGGGGAGTGGCGGGGGGGGCGGATTTAGTCAGTAAAAAAAGGATTTTAAAATGTTTAAAGAAAGCAAAAAACGGAGAACTTGAAGACCTTCTGTTCAAATTTCACATTCACTGAGGCAAGAGAGAAAATTTGTGGGGGAGGAGGGAAAAAGGAGATTAACACATGGTTTGCTCAAATATGGACCAAATGTTTTCCAAGCGTTCCAAACAATAGGAACTGAATTAGATTGTGTACACCAAGTCCTGACTCTATAAACCAAAAATTCACTCTTTAAAAAGAGATGAGGAGTTACCTGGTAGCTCAGCGAGTTAAGGATCTGGCATTGTTGCTGTTGTGGCTCTGGTAATTTATGTAGCGGAGGTTTAATCCCTAGCCAGGGAACTTCTGCATGCTGCAGGTGCTCCCCCACCACCACAAAAAATTGATGTTGTGGTAGTTCTAAGAAAGCAATTTAATGTTCTTAGAAAATACTGTTTAAATACATAATTTTATATGCTACTGCATACTCTGCTGCAGCATTACACAGTTGCTTAAAATACCCAAAGTATGCAAATAAATCCATCATACCTCATAGTTTAGACTGTAAATTACGGAGTATATTTAAAATTCCCTGGAGTTCCCATCGTGGCTCAGTGGTTAACTGGTTAACGAATCTGACTAGGAACCACCACGAGGTTGCCGGTTCAATCCCTGGCCTTGCTCAGTGGGTTAATGATCTGCTGTTGCTGTGAGCTGTGGTGTAGGTCGCAGATGTGACTCAGATCCTGCGTTGCTGTGGCTGTGGTACAGGCTGGCAGCTACAGCTCCCATTACACCCCTAGCCTGGGACTCTCCATATGCCGTGGGAGCGGCCCTAGAAAACAAACAAAAAAAAAAGCCAAAAATACATAAATAAATAAAATTCCCTACAGCTATTACTACATCTTTTACTGCCCTCAGCTTTCACCTTCTTCCCCACCTACCACCAATATCCTCTTGTAAAACCATTGGGGTTTTTCAGAGACCCTCTTCTTGAAGCCATGTGAAGAACACAACATATCTTTTTATGGCCTAATAACACTAGTCCAGAGAACACTGTGACAATATAATGAAAGATAGAGAAAAGAGAAGGTGCTATGTTGTTCAGCTTGATTGGTCTCCTTCGAGATCTGGAAACTCCCACACTTACTGCTGCCTCTGTTTTTCACTGTGTTCATTTCTTTCCATGGGTTGAATACTTGGGTATTGAAATCTCTTTTCAAAGATTTCTGTTGCAAAATATCCTCACAAGATTAAATTATCTAGAGGGGTCCCTCAGGTTTTTAACTGTGATTCAACTCAAACCTGCTCTTATTTCCATACATTGACCTAAACCATTAAAGCAATTTTACCAGCAAAATGGGTGTGTTTTGGGACAGCAAAGAATTGCAGTTGATGACAATTGATGACAAGCCATCTAAGGTGAACACAGGCAAGTCCATGGAACAAAGGAGAACGTTGTGTTACAGGTGAAGAGGAAATTGGGAGGGGCTGTTATAAACAAAGAGTCCAATAGAAATAAGTGGGAATTCCAAGTGTAGTGGCACTTCACTGGCTGAGCTATGACCGTCTTTCATTGGCTAGGCTGTTGCCAGCAAGGAGAAGTCTTCCTCCTGCTGGGTACTGAAGTCGTAACCTCCTCCTATCCTATTCCCATCTTTCAGCAGTTAGCAAAGGTTTAAACATAGTCAGTAGACCTTAGGCCATTCCTGAGGAACTGAAATGAGTATTTACCTAGGAGAGAGGTCTACCGCTTAATATTCCAATTTCCCCAAAATGAAAATGACTCTTAGGAAAAGTTTACATGTTGAAACTCTTTGTCCTAGAATCATGGCTCTCATTACAATAAATCCTAGAACCATAAGAATCTCAGCAGTACTTTGTGAAACTTCCTAGTCTCCCTGGAAGGTTCTGTTGGTATAGATACTGGGAATTTATACCTTTAGCAACCATACCAGGAATTCTGGTTTGTAGCCAAGTTTGAGATATACTGTACTAGCCAAGATAAGCTTACACTTGGGAAGCCCTGAAAAAAAAATGTATATTTTTTTCTCATTCAAAACAATTCATGCATTTCACAATCAAGGTCAGAGGAAATGGCTGATATTTGTGTAACACAAGACCCTTTATGCCATCATTAAACCACTATAATGATCGATTAATTTTAAAAGGGCTTAAACTAATTTTACCTTTTCATCTGTTTTTCTATCCATTGATCCATCCATCTCTATCCATTTATCAGACTTCCTATTCACCTATCTACAACCTACATATATATTACCAACATTGTTAATTTAAGACATTCCTGCATAAATAGTTTATTCCCTCTAAGCATATGTTACAGTAAGAATCACAACCAAAATTTTCATAAAACTACTTTAAGAATTACTTACTTCACTGAGTTTTTTCTTGGGTTGTAATATCTCTTGGAAATACCTTTTAGGTGTTGTTTGGCTTTTCTCATAAGTAATTTGCATAATCTAATAGACAGTTTTTGTGAATAGAAATAGTGACTTGCCAGGAGTTCCCATCGTGGCTCAGTGGTTAACGAACCCAACTAGTAACCATGAAGTTGCAGGTTCAATCCCTGGCTTCACTCAGTGGGTTAAGGATCTGGAGTTGCCGTGAGGTGTGATGTGGATTGAAGACTCAGCTTGGATCCCATGTTTCTGTGGTTGTGGTGTAGGCTGGTGGCTACAGCTCCAATTGGACCCCTAGCCTGGGAATCTCCATATGCCATGGGTGTGGCCCTCAAAGACCAAAAAAAAAAAAAAAGAAAGAAAAATAGTTGTTTATTATTGACTCTAAAGCTTTATTTTCTCATTTGTTATTTATTTTTTATTTTTGCTTTTTAGGGCTGCACTCATGGCATATGGAAATTCCCAGGCCACTGGTTGAATCAGAGCTATAGCTGCTGCCTGACACCACAGCCACAGCAAGACAGGATCCAAGCCACATTTAAAACCTACACCACAGCTCACAGCAATGCTGGATCCTTAACTCACTGAGTGAGGCTAGGGATCGAACCTGTACCCCTATGTATACTAGTCGGATATGTTTCCTCTGCACCACAACAGGAACTCTCATATTTTCTCATTTTTTAAACACTAGACCTTCTGTTTATATGCTTTTGTTGTTTCCTAAATATTCCTCTTTCCCCTTGGTATTTATCTTCCATACATAAAACTAAGCTGAAAACTTCCATCTTCTTAGTCATTACTCAGTCCATATCAAAAATGTTGAAGAATTTCATTCCCTAGTTTCTTAACCCATTTAAGCCTATTTGATCATTTGTCTGTTCCTTCCAATGTATCTTGAAGCTCTGATCCTCTGCTACTTGAACCTGAAGAAATGGGATTTTATTGGGTGCCACACAAAAGGGATTATGGAACTTCAAGATGTGGACTATCAGTGCAAAGCCAAAATAGCACTTATTCTTTCTCCATCTAAAGTGTTTGGCTGGCTCTTCATTTTTCAGTCATCAGAATCTGCATTTGACTTACCAGTTTGCTTTCTGTGAAGCTTTAGTTCTCTGAATTTGAATATTCCATTGGGACCCAAAGTTAAGAATCTAATGTAAATACCCACTTGGGATTTCCCCCAAATTTGCTGTTTTTTGTTGCAGTTATAGAAAATGCAAGTTCCTTTCTGAATAGAACTCACTTGTCACTCGGGACCTCAGCAGGTGGCCCCAGATCTGGAAAGGTAACCCACTGAAAATATTTATTCCAGAAATTCAGTTTTTGCCAGTGTGTCTGGAATTGATTGAATTGAAATCTACTGGAATATATTTTCAGTAGCAAAACTCTATATAAATCAAATAAAGTTATTCATCTATAATGCGACTTAAGACTGCCAAATGAATCATAATTCTTAGACCTCCTGGTCAGCACCCGCAAGCTAGTAAGGAAAATCAGATAGAAAAGGCAAAATAGAAATTTTTGGGCAGGAAGGACGCTATATCAATGGAGTTATTAAGGACCTAAAGGACTAGTGTCATTAACCTGTCAGGTGGAACCATAAATACTTGGGGATATTTCTGCCGATTAAACTAGAATCCCCTGGAGAGGAGGATCAGAGAATTGTTTCCTTAAATTGATGCTAGCCATTCACTAATAAGTTGAGATTCCCTCCATTCCATTTCCTTAGCCTAGTCTTTCTTTAGGTATGTAAATAATATTGATGAGGAGTTTGCTGTCTTTGACATTTGTCATGGTATCCATCATGTCCTGATCCAGACTCTGTTTTTCCTATGAAATACATTATGTTGGAACTAGCATTCAAACCCAGATCTATTAATAAAACCTATGACTAAACTTCTTTCTCTAAGATTATTTTTTTATGGAAGCAGTACACATATCTGATTTCAGGTGTTGGCTTTACTGCTTTCTCTCTTAGCAGGTAAAATGATTAGAGATTTCTGGGAGAATCATATCATTAGCCATATATGTTAGTAATGTATGCTCTGTAACATCCTCTGATATTGCCTCAGAGGAAGAAAGTAAACCAGGATCAGTTTCAAAGGAAACAACTAGTCTTTGGGAAGTATTCAAGTAAAGGGAGAAAGCTGGGCAATAAAGGTGGTTAGTAATCCATTCATGAAATTATTGGTTTTGAGCAACCTGGAAATGGCTAAAGAGGGGAACCCAGTTTTGCCTTACAATTTTCCAGTAAAAGTTCCAGTTGGTTAACAAATCTAGCTAAGAATTTTGTGCTTGAGAATAGAATACTGTTACATATACAGGCTAACGTGAGTTTGAAATGTCTTGTAATGTCTGCTAGTTCTATGTCTTTAAGATGTAGATTTTCTTGGAACGTTACAATTTTGTTTTGCTTGAGGTGTGACGGTTACCCTGAAATTATTATCTAGATCTGCATGCGCATCATTCTCATATAAAGGTAATTTTTACTTCAAGATTTTTCAGAAAGTTTAAGTGCTTGTAAGATGAACTGAAAGATAATGGCATAAATATTTTCAATTAATAATCAAAAGACCAAACATTATCTAAGTACACTAATAAATGAGTTCAGGGGTCCTTTTTGGACTTTTCAGAATGATCCAATTTTACTTTTCTTCTACCAAAACGAAAATGTTGACTTCTCTGTGCTTATTCTTGTAATGTTCATTGTGTTTTCTCTCATTTTTTTAATATTTTATGATACCTTTCTTAATTTCCAATATGCACAGCTCAATGTATTTTGTAAGCAATTTCTGTAAAGCTTTCTGGCAGTAAAATTCCTTTACATTTTAAATTAAATGTCACAGTGGGAAGAAAAAAAAAAATCAATGAAAAGAGCCAAGAATCTAAGCATTTCTATTGTTAATCACAGAAGATGCTTTACTTTCTGCCCTTTAATTAAAATCTACATTCCTCTTATCAGTTTTACTTTCTGCATTTGTGCCCCAGTGAATATCCAGTTTTATAGCTGATATACCAGGCTGGTATCATAATTGGATGAATAAGAAAAAGGAGTAAATTAAAAAGAAGGATAGGAGTTCCCTTGTGGGGCAGCGGGTTAAGGATCCAGTGTATCACTGCAGCAGCTCGGGTCTCTTCGATGGTGCAGGTTTGATCCCTGGCCCAGGAACTTTCACGTGCTTCAGGCAGGTCCAAAATAAATAAATAAAATAAAAAGTAAACAATAAAAGAAAATATTCACTCACATAATTTAAGAAGACTTTATTCCGTCTTATGCACCCACTGTGTGTATGTTCACTGTATAAATAGCATATGTAACTTGCATTTTAACCATCCCTAGAAAGCTGTTAGAAGCTAGGGTTTCTTTTGCTGAGAACAAATTGCTGACAGCCAAGGTTATGACTCTGGTGACATTTTTAGTAATAACTGAGATGCCAATAGAGTCATAGCTAAGGTCCTGACCCTGCTTCACTGAGTTGGACAATTGTGGCTCTCCCTCTAAGGTAGCAGATAATGATGCTCTCAGCAGGGCTACTCTAAGATTTTTGATACTTAACGAACCTGAAAAATACCTTCAGGCATGATTGAACAGGCCACTCCCTCTTAGAAGCCAGGCCTTTTTGAGGATCACTGATGGTTGAAGGGACAAACTTTTAGTGAAATTGACCATTAGGGGAGAAATAACCCATCCTTTTCTTGGACAAATAATGGTTCTTTGGTATTGGAGATGGGGACAAAACTTTTTTTTCACCTTTCTTGTCCCTTGATTTTTTTGCTCATGAAATATAGGGGAAATGTTGAGAAATGTGAAAATGTACATTTTGCTTTGTGGAATTCCAATCTCTTGTAGACTTGCTGATTTACATTGATTAAAATGACCATGAATGTATTAGCTTATATAGATTCTTTAGGATTTATTTTTATAACACTTATTTTATATGCTTGTTAATATTAGCATTATCCACCTTTTATGTGATATTCTTAAAAGAGGCTCAAGGACTAAAGTACTTCTCTAAAAGGAAGTGGAATAAAGTTCATGATTATTTTAATGAGTCACTGAAAAATGTCTGCTTTTCAAGCAGGGCTGTAATTCTTTAATCAAAGGCTGATGGTGATGAAAGAAAATTACATTATCTTACTACATCACTTATCTTGGATTCAAATGTGAAAAATGGCCTCATGGAAAAAAAAAGCATCAATTCTGCATTTGATGAGTTGAGCAGAATGAAAACATTTTAATTCCCAGTTCTGTCATTGACTAATTATATTGGAAAGGCATCTTTATTCCTCTCTCATATAGTATACATGTAGACAAAATCTTGTTTTATAATCTTTGGCTATGTCTTTTAGTTGAGATAGGGGTTTCTAAATTATTGCAGATGGTACTGAAGTCAAATAAAAGAAAAATATCAGAAGAGTCCAGGAAGAGAAACCAAGCCGTGTTCTGGGTTAATTGATGATTGGTTGGCCTTTTAATCGTTCTGGAGAAAGTCACTAAAATCAGATGGTGAACACCAAGGGTCTTAAGTTAACAGATCAGACCTTACTCACAGTTAATTTGGCTTAGATGCCAAGTCCTCTTGAGCAAGTTTATTAACTTTTCTGAGATTTAATATCTTTATCTATAAAATGGGGATAATATATATCTACCTTCCAGGATTTTTAAAAGGATCAACTTGATAATGTATATAAAGCATCTAGTAGTAATGCTAATAGTAGCTATTTATCTTAGAGGAATTTTATTTCTAACTATTTCCTGAAAAGTATGTAATTCTAAACTGAATAAAAATACATTCTCACACTGATTTTTCTTCGTTCAGCTTGTGTAATGATACAGGTGTTGAATGATTTACTTTGCATAGATTCTCTTCCTCTTTTCTCATAGAACCCAAGATACACCAGAATATTTTAAGAGGAAAAATAACAATCTTGTCATTAAAGTTTGATGTATTTACTTCATCTCTATTTAAATGATCAAAATCTGGAAAGTAATATGTCTACCATTATAAAAAAAAAACAAATGATTTCTCACTTATTAAGAGAGAAAATGAGCAAAAAAGACTGTAGATACTTTTCTATCAACTATCTCTTGGATTTTTACATTAAAAAATTCCAGTAGAGATATCAATAAAAATGTATTTAAAATTATGAAAAGGTATATTCCAGCCTAAATTATACCAGGAAACTTGACCTATGGGCCATTCAAACCCAGTATTCCAGACCCTGAATATGAGTGACAAGGACACAAAAATAATTTGGGAAAAAAATCAAGCTGGGAAAAAAATCAAGGAGGTTGATTCTAAAGACCCACCTTAAATTAGAATTTCTGTAAGAGCAGAGTTGTTAGCAAGATATGCAGAACCACTTTAACTATTAAGTGCTTTTTGCCTGTGCCCCCCCAAAATTTTAAAGACTTAATATATGTTTAACTACATATTGCAACTGACCCTCAAGTTGCACACACATATATTATGTTAAAGGTATAATTAGGGCTATCTGAAAAACAGAACCAATAGAGATTTATTATATATTTTTATTATGTGGAGACTTGATATAAGGATTTGGGTTATCCAATTATGGAGACTGAGGAGTCTCAAGAACTCAGTAGACAAACTGAAGACCCAAGAGGACCAGTGGTATAGTCCCCTTCTGAGTCTGAAAGCATGAGAAGTAGGAGAGCTTATGATGGAACTTTCAGTGGGGGTCATAGGCAGAAGAAAAATGTGAGTAAATGCTCCCTTACAGCTTTTTTGTTCTGTTCAGACCTGCAAGTAATGGGATGAGCGCATCCACATTGGGGAGGGCAATCTGCTTTACTGGGTCTACTGGTTCAAATGTTAATCCCATCACAAAATACCCTCACAGACACACCCAGGATAGTGTTTAACCTGGAGACCCCGTGGCCCAATCAAGTTGACAGATAAAATTACTCATCTTAAGTCCATCCCTTGCCAACTTGACATCTGTACACATCTTGAATCATACTGAATCTCCAAGTAAAGAAAATAACAAGATAATAGCTTTGCCTAACATGATATAACTACATTTCATATAATCACAAACACACTAACTACTTTTCCAGAAGAGCATGCATCACACACACACTCATGACAAAAACGGAAAGAAAAGTCCTATAGTCCTTGTCTTTATAATTGTTCATATAGTCATAGCTGGTATTTATAATTACCTTCTACTGTTCATCCTGCATTTCCTTTGCCTTCAGCGAGCACCTCAGTTGGCCATAATTCTTTGTATGGTGAGGTGACCCAACACCTCATTTTTGAAGGGTCTGGGCCATTTATAGTCCTTCCTAGTTTGGGTTGTTGTAATTTTCCATTTACCTAAATTGTAGGGCATAGTTATATTGAGGAATGTCGTAAGGGATCTTCTGTACTCCAGCTGTAGTCTTCCTTATATTCTGTTGTGGAGGAGCAGTCCACTTTCCCCTTGGGAGTCAGGATCGCTCACCCCAGCCACCACAGTATCTCCTTTCTTTGCCTGCTGATTAAGAGGCATTTAGAGTCCAAAGCGGCTGGGTGGCAGCCTTGCCTTCCAGTTCAGTGGAATCATTGTTGTGTCTCTTGGTGAAAGCATTACTCCTTTTGGAACTACGATCTAGGCCAGCAAGCATAAGATCGCAGGAACAGGAAGAAAAACATTCCTAATGAGTCGCTTAGATAGCAGTGAATGGTACCCATTTCTACACCTTGATTCTTAGACCCATGGCTATGAGAGAAACAGAAGCATGTATTGGACACAGATTCAGAGCATACACCACCTTCTGGAGGACCCAGCCCCAGCCCTGCAAAGTGTTGAAAACTAGCTGGCTCTGAATCTTCAAAAGGTCATTCTAGGAGTTTGCAGTGTGACTCATGGATTAAGGATCGTCATTGCCAGCAGCTGTCTTGTAGGTCAAAGCTGCTGCTAGGACTTGATCCCTGGTCTAGGAACTTCCATATGCCACAGGTGTAGCTTAAAAAGAAAGTCGTTCTACCATTCTGTCAAGCTACCTGCCTCAGGCTGGGTGGTGGGGGGGGGGCGTGTGATTGCTTATGGAGGTGGATCCCTGTGAACTCTATAACTAGGATATATACATTATATCCATAATGTAAAATAGTGAAGTTGTATTGCTGGCCTTGCCAACTGAAACCAGACTGCTTCTGCTGGGCCTTATTGACAGATGTGGAGAAGGAAAAAATGCATTTGCTAGATTAATAATTACATACCAGGTACCAGGGGATGTGTTAATTTTCTCAAGCACTGAAATCAGCTCTGCTACAACAGGACTACCGTTGAAGTCATCATCTGGTTAAGTTCATGATAACTCACTGTCATTCTCCAAAATCTGTCTCCTGCACAGACCAAATAGAGTCGAATGGAGATGTGGTAATAACAACCCCTGAAGCGTTCAAATCCTTGACGGGGGCACTAATATCTGAAATCTTTTTTAGAAATACAGTATTGCTTTTGGATTACCTTTTGGATTACCTTTCTCCTAGGTAGAAATAGTTCCAGTGGCATCTACTTGGCCTTTAACCTCCATAAGGACCCTCACTTCACAGTTCAGGGAAACAACGTGGGGATTCTACCCTCTGCTAAATACATCACGCAATCTGAAACTGGAGAAATAACCACAGAATGGGGCTGGGGACCCACTAGGGCTCCCTTTGAGATGGACCTAAGCTAAAATTTCATTGAGCACCTGACCTCAACAAACCCCTGCTCTGACTAGTGGACCAGAGTAATGTTTTGGGTCTCCTGGAATTAGTGTTAGTTCAGAGCCAATATCCAGTAGTCCCCAAAAGATCTAATTATTGTCTTTCCCCTAGTGTGTAGTTACCTTGTTAAAAGGCTGTAGGTCCCTTTAGGGAAGTTGACATTATAAAATTTGGGCAATGCACTTGAGTGTCCTTCCTCAAAGGGACCTGTTCTCCCCTTCCCTAGAAGAGTTCTGGGTCTGCAAACTGGCTCAATTCTTGGAATTTATTGAGGGTCCATGACTTTTGGTTTTTATGATTCAGGTTAGACTTTTTTTCACTTGACCTAGAACCATTCTGCTTATAAGAATCAAGTGAGCATTATTGTAGATTTTCTATCCTTTTCACTCCTAGGAACACCATGACCAACCAGACAGGCTGTAAGTCTGAACTGCCGCTTTGACTGTGCTATCCATCACAGTAACTACGTCCACCTTGCTTTAGGCAGTTGAGTGTCACCCCTTGGCCCCTGCCACCCCAGCCTCCTGTTACTACCAATGCATTTAAACATCCCAATTCGGTGACTGTAATTTTCCTCGTAAGTAGAAATTTTCACCACTCTCCTCTGGCCTACAGAGAAGAGTGATCACAGAGTGCTTCAAAACCGCCAGGGCTCTGCTCACAAATTTGTATCTCACAGTAGTGGTGAAAGGCATACATCTTCAGGACCCTCCAGTGTGGATATGTCTGAAATGACAATTCCATGCTCATACATAATCCTCATAAGCCTTTCAGTCTCTTCCACTACGTGAAAACCAAGTTATGTCAAGCACTTCTAGTTCACTCACTGAGGGACACTTTGTGGTTCCTGTTTCATCTCATCAACCAAATTGTTAAAGCCATAACACCTGGAGCTACAATATTAAATATAGAATTTCTGCTTAATGATATCAGTAAATAAATGGGCCTGATCCAACTTTGTTTCTTCCACCATTACATCACAACTGTAGTATCTATTCTAACACACATTCCCCAGACTTATCTTTATAAATTAGAAAATTGAAATAATGCTCTCAGAGGGTAGAGCACCTCCTCCTGGTCACACTTGGTACTTTGCCTTTAGGGGCCTGCTGGAATTTAAATCTGGTTATAAGTCTAGATTCAAAAATGGGTGGTGTCTCTGGAGGGAAATGGCATTGCCTTGCTTGACAACTGCCTCAGAGGAGGCATTACTGTTTCTTCAGGCTATGAAAGTTAGTCCCATAGCATGGGAATGGAGAGGCTATTTATTGCCCTTGAGTTGGGCAGGCTACACCCACTGGGGTTGGGAAAGCCTGCTTGACTGGCAAAGAAGATGCTTCAGAATTGAAAGGGTAGGGAGTTCCCATGGTGGCTCAATGTGTTATGAATCCAACTAGTATCTATGACGATGTGGGTTTAATCCCTAGCCTCGCTCAGCGGGTTAAGGATCCAGCGTTGCCATGAGCTGTGGTGTAAGTAGCAGACACCGCTCAGATCTGGTGTCGCTATGGCTGTGGCATAGGCTGGCAGCTGCAGCTCTGATTCGACCCCTAGCCTGGGAACTTCCATACACAATGGGTACAACTCTAAAAAGAAAAAATAAATAATTTAAAGACTAAATGTCCCTGCTTTCATCAGCATTTTCCCATATGTCCCCAACTTTCAGGATCCTATTCTTTTGCACTCAGTGCTTTAGTTTAATAGTAGACACCCTGAAAGACTGGAAGTTCAACTTGCTTGTAATTCAGGCAATCACAGGATGAGATTCAGCTCTTGAATTTCCACAAGCTCAGCCCTGAGGCTACAGGAAACAAAGTCTCCTTTGGGGCACATGTAGAAGGTTTCAGCTTTATTTGTGCAGTGTTTAAACTAGGAGTTTGAATCCCTGAGCTCATCCTTCTCTTTCACCACTTTGTCCAGTAGTAACATTAGGAGCAAGAGGCCAGGCTCAGTATATTTGTTAGTTTTCTTTTTTTTTTTTTTGTCTTTTCTAGGGCTGCACCCTCAACATATGGAGGTTCCCAGGCTAGTAGTCTAATCCTAATTGGAGCTGTAGCCCCTGGCCTACGCCAAGGCCACAGCAACTCAGGATCCAGGCTGTGTCTGCGACCTATACCACAACTCCCAGCAACGCCAGATCCTTAACCCACTGAGTGAGGCCAGGGATCAAACCCTCAACCTCGTGGTTCCTAGTCTGATTCGCTAACCACTGAGCCACAGTGGAAACTCCTCATTAGTTTTCTTAAAATGTTCAGACCCTTTCTTAAAATGTTAACATAGCCAGTAACTCAGTTCTTTACTTCTAAAAAAATGATTGATTAGGAGTGTCCAATGGAGGTATTTTACATACACCTATTGTCAGATCATGCTATGGATTATTAGTGCTCTCTTTCCTACTAGAAATGCCTTTACATCTAATCAGATTAGAGAGCCAATTCTGGAAAACCCAGAACCAAATCAGAAAACAAACCTTCACATTCTGTTCCTCTAGAACCACTCTCAGTGCCAAAATCCATGTTTAGTCATAGTCCTTCAGGTAAACATGCACTATTAGGATGAATGGGTATATGAATAATGTATATTTATATAGAGTGATATGTGTATATATATAATTAATAATGTGTTTAATAGCTGGATAATTCAAAGTCGGCAAAGATCTAAAGTTTGTTGCATGTTTTTGGTGGAGTCTGCCAGCCTCTACAAAGTAAAGTACTAGATGTCACTACTAGTACCTTAGAGCTGAAAAAAATCCTTGAAATATTATTTCTCCTTCCTGTACTTATCAGACTTTATCAAGTGCTGACTGTGCTCAGTACCTGACCATACAGGCTTCTCTTCTTGGGGGAGCTTACACTTCTGTGAAGGATAAAAAACAGCATCTAAGTAAACAATATAATTAATGAGATCATTATGGTTATAATAAAGGCTAGGAAAGAAACTATGATGGAAAAGAGAATCATTCGTAAATAGCTTAGATTAAGTGATGGGGTTGGGCACTGGCCTTTTTGTGACACTGTGTTGAGATTCAGCTAGGGGAAGCTCTGGATGACCATGTTTGAAGTTGAGGAAACTATGTAAATAAAAGATCATGTTGTTGAGTGAAAAAGAGGGAAAACTTGAAGCTGGTAAGAATGGAAGACAGGCTAGGGTACCATTCTAAAAATCCATTAGTGGGATGTGGGAGAGTTTAAAGAATGGTAGTGACATGATATGATTTTTTTGTTTTGAATTTTATTGTTGAGTAGATTATAGAGCCATAGCATTCACAAATGAGATGGTATAAGAAGGTTTTGCTTTGTTCTTTCCCCATTTTTGCCCTGAGTCCATTTTTCTATTTCTCTTTGTCTCTGTTATACCACTTGCTCCCTGTAGTCTTGACTTTTTTTCTTTAGTAATTTTACTTGAATTCTACCAGTTTGCGTTTCGTCTCTTCTCATTGTCCAAACATCTCGCCCTTGAGTTTTTATGTTTCTTCTTTAAGAGTCTTCTTTTCTGGTGATCACTTCATATATGTAAGACTGGCGAAATACTTGATACCGATGTTTACATGTTCCATTGTGAATTTTTTGAGAGTATTATTTCATCCATTGTTGCATTTTGCTGCTTCTAACCACCTTCTTCATAGAAATATTTATAACTATACTGTGTCCAGTACTGTTTTATTACTTGTGGTTTAATGGATGAGATTTCACTGAATCAGCTGTCTGCGAGGGGTACCTGTTTGGTGGTATAGATAGCTTTGCAGTTCAAGGGCTCCCACTTCGTCTTTTCAGATGTAGACTGTTTCTTTCCTGTGTGGACACTCTGAGTTTTTCTCTATGGACAGCTTCATTTTGGCACTCAAAGCCTAAGGCATCCAATAGTTTCTGCAGCCAGCTCTGGATACCTTTGTCCCTGTTCCTTCATTAAGGCTGTCATTCTTGAGGTCCAAGGCAATCTTCAAGTGTAGGATTGTTTTTTATTGTCATTGTCTTTAATTTGGGACAACTGTTAGATCACCTTGGCAGCTGCTCTTGCATGGCAGCCTCCTTAGCACTCTGTCCTGTTAATTGAATATCCAGTGTCAACCTTAGATTTTACACATAAAGGAATTCCTCACACTTAGGAGGAGTGTCTGTGCTGTGCTTTTGGGCATCTGCTACCTCTAAGTCTCTAGGCATTTTTCACTCACTTGCCTACCCTCCCAGGTGGCTTTGCAAGATCCTAGCAACATTCAGTACCAGTAAAGTGTTATTTGGAGTTGTAACTTGTTTCCTAATATGTCTGGAAGCAGAAATTGAGTAGCATTTTTTTAAAATGTTATATTTGTTTGTTCTCTTCATGCTTAATGGTTTCCAGGAGGAGTAATGTTATTTTTAGGTAATCTATAATGATATAAGAGATAAATAACCATGTTATATTTATTGATTTTCTCTTTTCTTCCTCTCTCCCTCCTTTCTCCCTCCCTTCCTTCCTTCTTGTCTTTCTTTTCTTCCCTTTTTTGCTTTTCTCTCTTTCTTTCTCCCATGTGGCTGCTAAGTGAAAAAAGAGTGAAAATGGATTGCAGGAGATGAGAGTGGAAATAAGGAGAAGAATTTGAAATGACTTCGGTAGTCCAGGCTACAATAATGGTAGCTTAGGCTACAGCGTGGCAGTCAGATGATAAGTCATTAGATTCGAGCTATCTTTCAAAGGTAGAGTGGATAGGACTTGGTGTATTGGAGTGGTGTGTAAGGGAGAAAAAGAAATCCAGGAAAAGTCGTAATTTTTTTTTTTCTTAAATTTTGAGGGACTAGGATAGATGGTGGTGCTATTTATTGAGAGTTCTTTTTGGATGTGCCATTTTAGTATAGTGGAAAATATTTTAAGACATCTGAGAAGAAATGGCAAATCTGACACTAAATTGATATTCCAGGACTGGAGATATAAATTTGAGTATCAGTAAATTACAGATGTCATTTAAAACAGGAAATTTGATAAAATCATATTTGGAGAGAGGGTAGTGACCCTAATGTCCCCCAAACCAAACCCTAAAGGACAACAACATTTAAAAATAAGGAAAATAGTGGAGCGAGCAAAGGAGATTGAAGAGGAGTGGCACTGAGGTAGACAGAAAACCTCATTTCACTCACAGGGAGTCTTGAGTTCTATGACCCAGCCTCCAATCTGCCCATCATTGCTCCCTGAGCCTGTCTTTTAACATTCTGCTCTTCTACTCAGTGATCTAAGATAAGTAATCCTTCAGAAATCACTCTTAGTGTGCAGGTTTACCGGACAGGTAATATTAGATTTAATTTTTTCAACTATCTGTATGTGGTTAACTTCAATTTCATATGTCGAGTCCAGATCATGTCTCAGAGCTCACATATCATCCTTCTAATTGACAGTGCTCCTTGACTGTTTAATAGGATTTCAAACATATTTCCATAATTATTGGGCAGACATTTAATATGGAAAATAGGTAATTATTTTCTAGTTTTTGATGATAAACCAAAGTAATAAATCCCTTCCCCAATTTAAATATAAAATAAATCAGTTGCAAAATGTATAATGATGTATAATGTGCTATTAATAAGCTGGTATCTCCTTAATTATATACATAATCAAGAAATAACAATTAAATATTTCATATCCTTTTTTGTTCTTTTATCTTCTTAATTGCTTCAGAGGTTACTTGTGAATTAAGACGATCTTAGCTTTCTTGAGCAATTTTGTTCAAATAATCCTCTTCTTAGTGAATGTCAGCTGCTTGGTAGTTTGATATTATAAGGCTGATGCCTATTTCTGCCTTCCTCTGTATTTGTGACTTTTAAGTTGCTTATTCTTTAGTGTATTTATGTTTTTAAAAAATGTGTGTACTAAAAGCCTTACTCACAGCTCACTGGGTTTTCTTTATGAATGTGGAGATTACCTTTTGATGGACAGAAATGTCTGCTTGCGCTGATGTGATGTCTGTTTGGAATAAGTGTCTGCTCTTGATATTCACAAAAGTGCCCATTGCAAGCAACTAGGTCAAGGTCAGCTTTCCCCTTGAAAAGTGTATCATCCAAAGGAAGGGCATGAAATGTTCAGGAAACTTAATGACATCAAATTATATTTCCCTTCATGGAACAGCAGACTTAAAACTCAGTCTTTTCATTGAGTCAAAACACGAAAGGCAAAAGCATTTGTACTTTTATTACATGTGAAAAACTTGATTTATTAAAATGATAGGCTTTGATGTAAAGGAATAAAAATGTATAAAGTAGTTACTAGATAATTTAAGTTGTACTTGGAATTTTTTTTATCCTTCAGACTGTGTAACCTCAGGAAATCTAAAGACCTGGCCAGAGAAATGAAAATTGTCTCACTGAAGTATTTGAAATGGTTATAACTCAGATAGCCATAATCCATGGTATCTGTCTTCTTGATTTAGAAAGTCCCTTTAAATCATGCTTTTGATGGGAAGATATAGTAAGGTTTGCAAAGATCACATTTCTTAAACACTGAGAAAGATTTTTTAAAGATATTATCTCATTTTATTTTAAAGAGCTCTACAAACAGGTGTAACAATTTATATATTGATAACCCATGTATGTTCACAGAAATTTTGAGATGTTTTCAATAATTCAGCCAATAAGCTAGAAAATAAAATCAGGATCAAACACCGATAGCAAATAGAAACACAGATAGCAAACAGCAAATAGACATGATGTGGGAAGGAATCATATGTATACTACAGGCAAACTTTACATGTTTTACTAAATTTGGTAAAATAAGTTACTAACATTAGGCTGCATATTTAACTTTGAACTTTTTGGCACAGAGCATAACTATACCTCTTTTACAATGGAAAAGACTGAAGTTCAGAGAAGTTACCTAATTTACCCAAGGGCACAGCACTTGAGCAGCAGAGCTGAGTAGTAGAGCTGAGATCTGATCTTGCATTTCAAGCCTTGATCCCTCCAATCTATGCTCTTTCGCTCACAGTGTGCTGAGGAGTTACATCCATTTTTAAACTCAGGTTTCCATCCCAGCATAACTTTCCTTCTTTTTTCAACTTCTTTTTTCTCCACAAATGCAAATTTCCCTGAATGCCCCTTGGAGGTATGATGTATCAACGCATTTTGTTGCCTTTAATTCTTTCCAGCTGAAGGACTCAACCCCTAGATGGTGGGTCAACAACCTACTCTCACTGGCATCTGTGAGCGAGACTGTCTGTAGGGCCTCTGCCCCCCAGCATCTGATGATTATGGGGATAGAACCAATATATATGAAACCATTGTAGAACAATTACCAGCTGAATTCTATTATTTACGCTTCTATAATTACAATCCATCTGTCATTTACTCTTTCAGCCTTAGATCTTCCTTCTTGCCTACATTATATTTAGTTCATAAAATATTTATTAAGCATATGCTTATTGTGCTGAAAGAGATGCTGAGTGAGATACAGTCTCTACTTTTAAGGAGCTTAAGTCAATTGCCAGTGATAAGCCAAATGCAATCATACGAAGTAGGAGGTTAAGTGCAAATAAAAGAAATAGAAAATACAGTAGCATCTTCGAGGGAGGAAATTCCTGAAGATGACACCCAAAAGCTTTATAACCAAGGTGGGTACTTTCTTGCTCTACGCCTTGACTAGTGTGGGCAAAATATATGGCATCTGTATCCTACTCTAAGTCGTATTTTGGACTACATCGCTAATCATTCATGGATTTTTTTTTTCCCCTGAATCTGAAAGTCACTCAAATATCTTTTCCTACATAGTAAACCCCCACCCCAAAACATTGTCAATGTATTAGAGTTGGCAACTCACTTGCTTTTCTAATCCTCATTATGAGAAGATGGAGAAGAGGCTGGAGGGGTGAGGAAATAAGAAGACAGAAGCTTAGGAAGAAACATCAGCAAAGGCAGAGATGAGAAAGCACAGACTTATTTGTGGAATTCCAGTCATACCAGGATGGGTATTGTGTAAGGCTCTAAATGGAAAAAGCAATTTGAAACAAATATAGATGTGGGCCATATTGTAGAAGGCCCCAAGTAGCTGTGTAGGAACATATGTGCATCAACATTCTTCTAAAGCCAAACTGAACTACGTCACAGAATCTAAACTTTTTCCATCTTGGCACATTTGGTCCAACATAACTCCCAAGTTCTGGCCAAACTAGCTTTCAGATAACTCCCCAACCTTTTAAACTTCCATACCATAGCACAAACTGTTATTTATAAATGACTTTATAATGTGCTTTCTGATACTGTTGGTTATATTAGCATGTGTATATGGCCTGTTTTCCCAGCTAGACTGTAATCTCTTAGAGGTAGGAACAATATCCTGTTTTTACAGATGCTTCTGAAAAATTATTGTCAGTGGACATCTGGTGAGAGATTTGCAAAACTTGACTAGAATTTAGATCAGGAAGAAAAAGAACCAAAAGTTGAAAAGTCTGGCATGGCCTCCTAACATACCCCCTCCATGTGAAAGCTTAAATACCTTCTACAGGATCACAGCTAGAGGGAGAATCAAAAATCAGACTTATGGATGACTGACCTTCTTGAAGCCAAAAGTAACACAGTCATAGCAGAACAAATACAGTTGAATCAGAAAATAAGCAGCAACTTTCAGAAATCTGATGAGGAGTCTTAAGATCTATTTCAGAGGGTCTGAAGTTCAAACTCGCAGTTAAAATGGAGGCGCAACTCTAAATCTAGAAAAGTCCTTTATTGCACATGAGAATCAATGCCAGAACTGACAGAATCCCTAAGAGTTTACCTGAAGATCAATAAATATATTTATGGGACCCTGAAACACGGGAAGGAGCCTGAAGAGGTTATTCTGTGACTTCTTGCATGAAAAATAAAAAATTAAAAAGTCAGCTAAGATAGGATCCATGGAAACATAAGTTATTATACCACAATGATTCATGTATTGAGTCAAATTAAAGATCTCTTTCAAGTTCTCTTCACTCTATAAAAAGAAAAGCACATTTTTCTCTTACCTGCTTTAAAAAAAAATTAAGTATTATGAATGTTTTCAGTTAAAAAAAAATTAAGTATTATGAATGTTTTCAGTTAAAAAAAAATTAAGTATTATGAATGTTTTCAATTTTATAAATCAAAAATAACGTCATACAAACACAGACTTAGGCTGATGTTATCTTTTTTTGATCAAGAGAAATATCCATGCACCAGATATACTCTACATTTGATCAATGAAAATTTCTAAATTTGTAATCAGACAACTAATTGAAACTAATTGGCTATTTAAGTTTTTCTTTTGTCCCATAGTTCCTCAGTTTAGGAAACTGATGAGTCATAGTTGACCAGAAGACAGGTAAAGTGCCTTTGGAAAGAGTTAGGGAAATGGTCCTAGATCCATTTGCCCAGGAAACATCTGGCCTATTCTGGGGACCTCAAGAGAGAGAGGATTGGATAAGCTGTTGCAAGAGTCTGTCCAAGACTCTATACCTGGGAATCTCTAGTTAGATGAGGGCCTAGACATGATCCTAGAAATCAGGACACTGGGAGGAATGAGGCAGGGCCCCAAGCTTCTTGGAGTACTCAGTTATACGATGGAAGAGGAACAAAACACAGGGAGTTAAGGCAATTCTATCATCTGGTTTATCTTGTGGCTGGTGAGGACAGTACCTCCCCAATGTTCACTCTCATCATTGGCCCAGTCCCAGGTCAGAATAGTAGAGAAGACAGGCCCAGCAGACCAAAAGGCAGCTTCAAGCACCACATCCCAGGAAGAAAACATTGCTCTAAAAAAACCTTTGTCCAGGGAGTTCCCATTGTGGCTCAGTGGTAAGGAACCCAACTAGTATCCATGAGAACACGGGTTGGATCCCTGACCTCACTCAGTGGGTTAAGGATCCAGCATTGCCATGAGCTGTGGTGTAGTTCACAGAAGTGGCTTGGATCTGGCATTGCTCTGGCTATGGGGTAGGCTGGTAGCTGCAGCTCTGATTCAACCCCTAACCTGGGAATTTCCACATGCCATGGTCAAAAAACAAAAACCTTTTCTTTCCTTATCTTCTTACATTAGGATCTAGTCTTGGAACTGTGTGCTGTGTAAGTAAGGAACTGAGAAAAACCGAGGCAGGAGAAATAGGATGAGGCTGATATTTACCTCCTAAACACCTAAGAGAAATGGCTAGACATTTGATTTATTTAAACCTATTTGGTGTTTGATGACAAATTTTAATTTAGGCGCAGTAATTAACACCAATACAACTAATGCTATTTCAGGTTAGGTTTTCTTCACCCAAGAGACACTTCAGGGTTTTTTTTTCCCCTTCAGCAAATTTTATTTTTATTAGAGTATAGCTTATTTATAGTGTTATATTAATTTCTGCTGTACAGCATAGTGGTCCAGTAATGCACACACACATACATATATATGGATATATTCTTTTTCTTATATTATCTTCCATCCATGTTCTATCCCAAGAGATTGTATATAGTTCCCTATGATGTACAGTAGGACCTCATTGCTTATCCATTCTAAATGTAATAGTTTGCATCCTCTAATCTCAAATTCCCCAACCTTCCCTCTTTCTCCCCATTCCCCTTGGCAACCAGAAATCTGTTCTTTATGTCTGTGAGTCTGTTTCTGTTTTGTAGATAGGTTCATTGCAGCACTAGTCATACTAGCCGAGACATAGAAACAACCTAAACAACCATCAACAAATGAATTACAAAGATAGGGTACATATCTACAATGGACTGTTACTCAGCCATAAAAAAGAACAAAACAATGCCATTTGCAGCAACACTAATGTAACTAGAGATTCTCATACTAAGTAAGTCAGAAAGAGAAAGACAAATACTATATCATATCACTTCTATGTGGAATCTAAACTATGCCAAGTCCCTTTTCCTCTCTGGATCTTTCTTCATTTGTGAAATAAAGAGGTGGAGCCCGATAATCTCTGTGAGTATTCTTTCATCTGTCCTCCGATGATTCTATTAGGGAATCCTGACCTCTGACTAGAGCTTTCCAGAACATTCACTAATGCACTGCCTAGTTGGATTTAACCTGTGGAGACTCTGGACAGTATCTGATGAGATTGTTTAAAAGGCTGCATGACTGAATTTCCTCTCTTGACTGTTAGGAATGATACTTGCTTCATTTCTTTCCACCTTATTGTCTGATCCAGGTTTCTTCACTGTCTTCCAGCCTGGCATTCTTTCTTTCAGCCTCCTAATTTATCTCCTTTAATTTCGGTTCCTAATACAAGAGTGTGTGCAATACGTAATACTGGTAACAGTAACCTACACAGGTACATGCACGTACACTCATCTCTTTTAATCTTCACAAGAACTCCATGGGGTAGACATCACGGTCCCCATTTTGTTGATAGGAGAGGTAAAGCAACTTTCTAAGGTCACAGAGTCAGTCAATGGCCTTGCATTCCTTATTCTCAAATGTCTTGGCTGATCCTACTTGTGGCCTCCCTCCCATCTCCTAATTCTGTGTTGGCGGCATTACAGCCACTAAGTACTCTTGGGTGCCCTGTCTGCATCTATTCCACAAGGAGTGTTCTTTAAGGTAGTATATAGTTCAGCTTTACAGATCAAACATTATGGTTTTCTGCTATAAACGTAGAATTCTTGGAGTTCCCTGGTGACTTAGTGGTTAATGATCCAGAAATGTCAATGCTGTGGCTGGAGCCACTGCTGTGGTGCATGTTCGATTCCTAGTCCAGGAATTTTCCACATGTTGCGGGCACAACCGGGGGGTAGGGGGGAAGCAAAACCATAGCTCTTGCTACACCTCCTTAGATATTTGTTTCAGTTGGTTGGTTGTTTTTTCTTTTGGTTTTTTTTTTTTTTTTTTTTTTTTTGCTTTTTCAGAGCCTCACTCACAGCATATGGAAGTTCCCAGGCTAGAAAGTAGAATCGGAGTTACAGGTGCTAGCCTACACCACAGCCATAGCAACTCAGGATCCAAGCTGCATCTGTGACCTACACCACAGTTCATGGCAAGGCTGGATCCTAAGCCACTGAGTGAGGCCAGGAATCAAACCTACATCCTCATGGGTACTATTTGGATTAGTTTCTGCTGCACCATGACAGGAACTCCCAGTTGGCTGAATTTTAATATCAGTAAGAGGGTAAGAGGAAAATCCTGGTAATATATAGCTCAATCATTAAGAGGGAGGCTCTGGAATCTGGCTGCATGGTTTTGATAGTAGATCTACAATTTTCTAGCTGCCAGGTACTTACCTCTGTGCTTTACTTTCCTCAACTCTAAAGCAGGGATTAAAAAATAGCACCTACCTCATCAGGTTGTTGTGAGGATAAATGCCTGAAACAGTGCCAGATGCTATGTGATTACTCAATGCCTTCTTGCTTAAAATAACAACTAAGTCTTTTCCAAAGCACCCCTTTGACTCAGCCAGTTTTCTTACCAAGTTCATAGTTAAGGAAGTAGGGATAACCAGGGATGCAAGCATCACAAAATAAGAAACAGAGTTGTGGAATCTTTTAAAATGATCTGGGAGTTCCCACTGTGGCTTAGCAGATTAAGAACTTGGCATCATGTCTGTAAGGATTATCCGTTTGATCCTAGGTCTCGCTCAGTGGGTCAAGCGTCCACCATTGCCATAAGCTGTGGCATAGGTCTTGGATGTGGCTCTGGGCCTTGGTTGCTATCGGGAGCATAGGCCTGCAGCTGCAGCTTCAATTTGATCCCTAACCCGTGTACTTCCATGTGCCACTGGTGTGGCCTTAAAAAGAAAAAACAATTATCTATTCCTATATAACAAACCTCTTCAAGACTTAGTGGCTTAGAACAACAGCATTCATTGTTTGTCCGTAGGTCAACAACTTGTGCAGGACTTAATGGGAATGACTTGTCTCTGGTTCACGTGGTGTAGTTCTGGCAGCTTGAATGGGGCAGTGCACTCTCATTCTCCAGGGCCTGTCTCTTTAACAGCGTAGTTGTGCTTTCCATAGTCACTGTCTTCCAAGAGTGAAAGCAAACACTTCAAGGCCTCTTAAGGCTTGAGCTCCAGAATCCCCCTACATTACTTATGCTTTATTCTATGGGCCAAAGCTGTCACAAAGCCATCTCAGATTCAAAGAAGGGGGCATTACTTTCCCATTCTAGACAAGAGCAGTGGCCGGTACACAGAGTGAAGGAAGAACTTGCTAGTGCTCAATCTTTGTAAAATCAAACAATCAGACAGATCTGAATTCTAATTTAACTTCTTCCACCTACCTAAGGGACTTCTGTGAGTCTGCATTTCCTCATCGTTAAAATAGTTTATTTTAAGGAGTTGCTGGATTAAGGAAAGAGCATAGTTACTGAGGTGATTTAGATTCAGTCCCCAGCCTGAGAACTTGCACATGCTATGGATGTGGCCAAAAAATATCAATTAATTAAATTAATAGCTTATTTTAGGAGTGTGAGGACTAACATACAGGCTAAGAACATATTTCCTTTTCTTTCCCCTTAATACCCACCCCCCAAGAATAAACCGAAGTGAAGGTAGAGAGAATTCATTCTATAAAGGAGAGTTATATCTTATTGCTCACCACTGAGCTTATCCAGTTGAAGAGCTATTAACCATGCAAGTAAATTTAACACCTGACAAAAAGGAATACCTCTGCTGTGATTTTTGATTTGTCACTTAACATCTAAAATTGATGTTTGGGAGTTCCCGTCGTGGCGCAGTGGTTAACGAATCTGACTAGGAACCATGAGGTTACGGGTTCGGTCCCTGCCCTTGCTCAGTGGGTTAACGATCCGGCGTTGCTGTGAGCTGTGGTGTAGGTTGCAGATGTGGCTCGGATCCTGCGTTGCTGTGGCTCTGGCGTAGGCCTGTGGCTATAGCTCCGATTAGTCCCCTAGCCTGGGAACCTCCATATGCCGTGGGATCAGCCCAAGAAATAGCAAAAAAAGACAAAAAAATAAAAAAAAAAATAAAATTGATGTTTGGTGACTCTGTCTGTGGCTTGCGAATACACATGGCAAGTCTGCCCACAGAGTGTCACAAGCCTCTAATTGTGTGATGGCCTCTTGCTTTGAGGCACCCCCAGGGTACCCTAAAGTGAAATTAATCTCTGCCTACCAGCCTGTCATATAAGTCAAACCATCTCCCACATGTACTTCATATTGGGGGATATCAGGCAGCCGTTTTCACGTGGACATGGAAATAAAGGGACAGAGGTATCACTTCCTTCAGGAAGATTCCCTATAAAATGGTAAGGCCCCATAAAGACCTTCGTGGATTATCTCAATCTCTATAGTCAGGATGGTCTTTTTGTTCTTTTTTATAGTTATCATTTTTGGCTGTGTTCTTCTGATTGAACCTCCTCCAAATACACTGACAGATAGGACTATTCAGTGATTATTCCAGGCTTCATGTTTGTGGTGGCCACAGCTCATAAAATACAGGTATCTAGAATTTGGAATCTTTAGAAATGAATTTTTATTGTAACTCACTTTGCTGAGATGCAGCATGTAATCTGATAACATCCATATTTTGGCCACCAGGACGACATGGAGGAATTAGCATCACAGATAGATTCAGAGGAGAGAGATTTTTCTGGCCTTTCATCAGAATTTTTCTTTTTGACATTATAGAGCTGCTTAATACTTAAGGCCCCTCATTTAGGTCAGCCTTGCTCAGATTAATTTGAATGATTAGAATTTAAGATCCTACTGGTATGGCATACAAGGAGAGTTTGGTCCTCCATTTTCACTGGAGAGTATTTATCAGAAATGATGGGATAAGTATGCTGGCAATTAGAGACATTTGGAGAATGTAAAACCTGAACCTCTGGACCTGGATTTGGAATAGACACTGCTCTGTTCTTGGGATTGATTAGCCTTCGGTAGTATTAGTCTTTCATTAACGTCGTCATTTAGTTCCATGGGGTCGGCCCACATTCTCTTTGTGTCCACAAAGAAAGGTCACTCAATTTCTTCCCCTGTATTTCTTTTCTTATTTCCCCTGAGCTTGGAAATCTAAGTGCACTTTAATGATCTGGAACTGTAACCTCTTCTATCCCAGGGATGAGGCACTGAGAAGCCCTACAGTCACCAGCATATGTTTATAAGGATGGGTCTAATTGGCTCCAGAAAAACACTAGGGGAACCACAAGACCCAGCTTCAGCAGCTGGGCAGACATTTCTACCATGCTGTATTTCCAGAGGGCTGCTGTAATATTCAACAAGTAAGTGTGCTTTAAGGTGGTTTTATGTGTGTTACCTTTGAACGGTTTTCTTTATGGTACCCTCTCAACTATGTCTGTAAATGTATGAAATAACTATTGATCTGAGCCATCTATTTATGTATCTTTAATTATGGAGGAAACCACCTGGCTCTTTTTTCCTTTTAAACCAATTTCCTGTCACATTTCTTGAGCTTTTGAAAGGTCTTACGGAATTTATTGCCCAGTTTCCTTCTGACGCCAAGAAGCTTAAATAACCAAATAGCCCATAGATGCATGCATTTTTTTTCTTTCTCCTTATATTCTCTTGGGTATTTTTACTAAAAGATATATATGTACTCATATGTACTTGACCGTGATTTGTGGCTCCAAAATTATGGGTGCTCTTGGAAGTCCAACTCCCTCTGACACTGAGGAGATTTGAAATGGAATTCAGGAGACTGCTAGCTGCCAACCTTCCTTCTATGTGGGTGTCTGTCTCATCCTATAGGGTCAGTGTGAATAATGCACAGTATTCTGTTTTATGACACAATGTCATCATTTTTTAAGCCATCATAATTTATGGGATTACTGGTATTATTTCTATTTATTCACTACAGATTTGCTTGAATTGAATGAAAAGTCAGGATGAGGACCACAGAAGGAACACTTCAGCTTTCCTTTGTTCCTATTTTTCTTTTCCTGCATTTGCTCCTCCTCCTTCTTAACAGCTGGTCTGTGTCTCCACATATCACTAATGAGCATTAGCAGCTGCCTAGGTAGTGATCCCATTTCCCAGCTAGCCAATGGGGTATTACCATTGAGGCTAGTATTTTAACTCTTAAGGGGAAAGACGTTTGAGCTCTGTTTACTCAAAGGTAAATAAAAAATTATGCCTGGGCCATATGTGTGAAACTATTCAAAAGAAAAGGAAGGAACGAGATAAATATAGTTTGTCCCTAAGGTCCTTTCTTGTTGTCTTTTAATAGGAGTGTGCAGATGGTATAAAGTGTACCATTATACTTGTAATATGTTTGTGCTCAAGAAAAACTTACTTTCTTTGCAACTGTTTGATTTTGAGATTACCAGTGATGGTAAACAATGAAGTGCAATTCCCCATACCTATAAAAAGAAATAAACTAGTTTTCTCAAGTCTTATCTTAGATCTTATTCCTAGACTTTAGTGCATAATTTTATTTCCATTTTTAAAGTGTTATTGAAGGATAGTTGATTTACAACTTTGATAATTTCTGCTGTACAACAAAGTGATTCTGTTATACACACATTCATTCTTCTTCAGCTTCTTTTAGCAGATTAACTTTAAAGGTTCTTAAAGTAATAGGGCGGAATCAGATTTCTGAAATTCAGGTGGGCTTAGAATTGTCAGTTATGACCCAGGTTAATTGCTGACAAGCCATATGGGCTCCTTATGTCATTTGCAAGCAAATACTTCAAAGAACATGCCACTTATCTGTAAAGCCATACCTTGAGAGAATCCATAATGACACGCCAGCTACAAATAATGTTATATCATATTGGGATGATATTTCTCTTGCCAAAAATCGACTAAGACAAGGCCTATCCCATAAGATATTCCATAAGGTTATCATGGTAAGAATGGTAATTTTTTTTTTGTCCTTTTTTCTCTTTAGGGCCATGCTTGTGGCGTATGGAGACTCCCAGGCTAGGGCTCCAGCCAGATCTGTAGCCGCAGCAACACCAGATCCCAGCAGCGTCTACAACCTACTCCATACTTCATGGCAGCACCAGATCCTTAACCCACTGAGCAAGGCCAAAGATTGAACCCATGTAAGGATACCAATCCTTACAGATAGTCAAGAGAAAGGATACTAGTTGGGTTCATTAACCACTGAGCCATGACAGGAACTCCTGAATTGTAATTTTTTCAGTGTCAGTTGAGGGGCGTCAAAGGTTACCTATTCTTCTTTTATAATAAGTTCCCAGTTTATTTAATTTCAGACAAAAGGTCAACCACAAAAGCATTCTGAGTGCCAAATATGTGCCAGACACCACAGTCTGCCATGAGGACTATATAAGTGAGTGTGTCTTCTTGACGAAAGGTAGACCTTCATACCTGCAGAAGCTATGCTTCATTCACGAGATGAGATTTGGGAAGGATAGTCTTCCAATAGAGGAAAGGAAGAGAAAGGAGAACACATTGAAAACCCGGCAGATCTGTGGAACCAATGCCAGGACCAAGTCCATATCACACTCACATTCACATAGAAGTAAATCTGAGCTTTAAAAAAAAAAAAAATATATATATATATATATATAGCCATATAATGAATAGATAAAATTATAAACTATTTTAAATAGTTTATAGAATACACTGGAGAGTTCCTGTCGTGGCTCGGTGATTAGTGAATCCGACTAGGAACCATGAGGTTGCAGGTTTGATCCCTGGCCTTGCTCACTGGGTTAAGGATCCATCATTGCCGTGAGCTGTGGTGTAGGTTGCAGACACAGCTTGGATCCCGAGTTGCTGTGGCTGTGGCATAGGCCGGTGGCTACAGCTCTGATTAGACCCCTAGCCTGGGAACCTTCATATGCCGAGGGAGCGGCCCAAGAAATGGCAAAAAGACAAAAAAAAAAAGCATACACCATAGTGATTTGGTGTGTTATGCATTGTGGATGGATTTCCCCATCCAGTTAAACAATACATCCATCACCTCGCATATGTATCTCTTTCTGTTTTGGATGAGAATATTTACGTTCTATTCTCTTACACTTTTTGTTTATACAGTGATATCAGTTAACATCACCATGTTTTATCTGAGATATTCAGACCTTAGTCATCTTGTAGCTGAAAGTTTGGACCCTTTTACCAACTTCTCCCTGTTTCACCCTCTCTCCCCAGCCCCTGACCATCACTTTTCTACTCTTTCTATGACTTTAGCTTTTTTTTTTTGATTCAACATATAAGTGCAGAATTTCCTTCTTTCTTGTAGCTGAATAATATTCCATTGTGAATACTGTTCTTTTCCATTCTGCATCTTCCTTATCCATTCATTCATTGATGGACTTCTAAACTGTTTCCTTATCTTGGCTATTGTGGATGATGCTGCAGTATAAATCTAAGTTTATAGTCCATTTTTCAGCTGTCTCCCTTTCCCTATTTTGTTAATTAAATAGATTTCCTTTATTTATTTATTTATTTATTTATTTATTTTGAAAGTAGGAAATTACCTCCTTGAAGCTAGGAGAAATATGACTATTTTTAATTGCAATTTTGAAAAGCCTGAGAACTATGAAGAGGTGTCTTTTCTCTATTCAGGATTATTTAAGCCTCTTCAACTATTTGGTTCCACTTGGGACTCAATAAAAAATAAATGAGCTCAAGAATGTGAAAAGATGAAAAAAAATATTGACAGGTAACTTAGTATGTTTTTAAATGTTGAGCATATTGCCCAAAGAATTAAAATATTTTTTAAAGTGGAAATTATTTGTATGCATACATGTGTCTGACTGACTGGATACTTCTAATCTTAGCATCAGAAAACAGTCACCAGTAGGCATGTATTCTACAGCTCTCTTCACAACAAATTTCTCAGGAGTAAAGAATTACAGTAGTTGTAAATGTAATAGAACTCTCAAACCTCATGAAATAAGTTACCTACATTATAAATCAGTTTGTGTTTTGTTAATACTGTGATGGTGGTGTGGAAATGGAAGAGTTAAGAGAAAGGCTAAGCCAGCATCATTTGGGGATAGCTTGCTTTTCATTCCCAGGGAGAAGTCCAGAAAGAGGAATGATTGCCCAGTTTTCTCAATGAAACCTCACACAACCACTCTTCTGTAGCACGGTGGGAAAATTAGGGTTTGAGAACCAAATATATCTGATTCTAATTCATCCATATTGTGGTGCACACATGGGTTGGAAAAGAATTTCCAGACTCTTAGCACGATGAAAAGAAAGAAGGGTTTATTGAGGCAAGAGATGCTACTAGTGCAGCTGGTTGACTTCCTGATGATCAAGGAAAGCTAATACTGGGTGAATGGTCCCTGTCTGTTTTTATAGCCCCAGAAACAAAGGAGAAGAGGTCTTATGATGCACTTGCTGGTTGACTGGGGGCTAGAATTTCCCTAGAGGGGCAAGGAGGGGAGGGGACCAAATACCTTTACTAATATGGGACAGGAAGGAATAGGCCAGGTTGCTGAAGGTGAAAGGGAGCTCAAGAACTTTGTAACAGTTGCAGTGAGACTGGTGGGGTGATAAAGGTCTGGTAATTTTTATCCCAGCCAGAGGCTCTTTGTGTTTATCTTGTTGGAGAGGGCTTGAAGTCCCACAGTCTAGGCCTGTGCCTCTCTGGACAGGTTAGAGAAAATTTCTGATTCTCTCTTTTCTCATATACAAAATAATAATACCGAAATCAAGAATTCCTGTTGTGGTTCGGGGGTTAAGAACCTGACTAATATCCATGAGGATGCAGGATCGATCCCTGGCCTGACTCAGTGGTTTAAGGATCTGGCATTTCTGGAAGCTTTGGCTTAGGTTGCAGATGCAGCTCAGATCCCACATTGCTGTGGCTGTGGCGTAGCCTGGCAGCTATAGCTCCATTTTGACCCCTAGTCTGGGAACTTCCATATGCCACAGGTGCAGCCCTAAAAAGAAGAGAGAAAAAAAAAAATGAAATTGACCCTACAAGATGTTCATTTCAGTGAGATTTTATATTTATCTGGCACATCATCAACACTAAACATTTGCTGTTTTCCTTTTCCTAATTGCTGTTTGTATATAAAGCTCTCACTAGAAATTCTCAACTCATTTTGATAATTTCTTTCCAAAAAAAGGAGTTGTATTACTAATAATAATATCATAGAGCTTGTGTTTATCTTTCCTAACAACTATTTTGAATGGCTTTTCAAACTAGTTATCTATCCTCAAAGCTGGACACTATGAAACCATGCACCACAAAACAATATTTTGTTTTAAGCTTCCTTATATTCTATCTCAAGATAACTGAAGTACTGAATTTAGGAAATTAAGTAAAGAGAAGTATCATTTGCTTGTCTTATAAAGCCAGGAATTATGTCCTCTTCCAGCTCTGATTTTTTTTTCCAGGTAAGTCAATTTATTTCTTAGCTCACCCTCTCCCGTATATAAAATGAGGATGATGGCATTTATTTTGGCAATGCTGTGAATTTTTCAATCCTTAGGAACTTAAAAGAGCATTAAATATTACATTTTTGTGAGATATTTATTTTTAATAGCACAAAGGCCGTATATATAATTCAGTAGTTCTGAAGTTTTCATGCTTCTTTTCACTGATTCATATTCTGGTGGAGTAATGACAAGAAATTGGATTTTTTAAGTGCCCGGCTTTTCTTTATTCACTGGTCTTTAGATGAACTTTTTTTCCCTTAAATAAAACAGTCTTCTCAAAGCTATATTTCATAAACTGTTGAGTATTTCTCTGAGGAACATTCTTGTAAGAGACACATTTAGATTCTCTTGTCCTATTGTCTTCTGTGGCTCTCTGCCAAGAGACCCAGCTGATTTCATTTAGATTGCCTATCTCCCGGCTGCAGTAGCTCCAAACACAAAAAGGACTAGTCCTTTTGTTTTCCTGAAGGTTCCAAGGGACTACTCCCAAGTCCAGCAACAAAAAGACAGAATGCAAAAGGAAGTAAGGATCGTCAAAGATAAAGGATTTAAACTTTGAGAAGGTTAAATTCCTTTGTGAGAGCAGGGAAAGAACAAAAGTCCTAAAAGAGCATGTTTGGGTTATTGCCTCCATCATGTGGGTGAAATAAAACCAAAGACATTTACTAATATTTAAAAACTCCTTTTGGTTTAATTACAGCAACATAAATTTGTCAAAGACTCCATATGGTGCTAGAAAAGGTAGCATATACATATTCTCTTCCTAGCCTTTTTTTCTCCAAGACTCCCCTTGATTCTTATTTCTCTCTAGTTTGTTTTACAAAATTTGGTTTTGCCATAAATTTATAGTCTAGATTTTATTTTGCCCAGGGGACTGCAGAATTGTCTATTAATGTATCTATCATATAATTTTGAGAGAAATAAGACAAAAAAATTCAAGTTGAAACAGATTCTAAATAACACAATATAGAACAGATCTTTTCGAGTCTGATAATGTGAGGGTTTTTCTTTTTAAATCCAGGCAGATTTTCTTCTTACATTTTCCTTTATTCCCCATGAAATACTTACTGTCGTGAGCCATTAAACAAGACCTCACAAAAGCACATACATAAAGCTCTCAGTCTGGGCAAGAAGAACCTTCTAAATTGAAAGAATGAGCTCTTTCCCCCATAAGCTGGTTGGAGCTGTCAAAAAAATACTGGAATTTCCACTGCAATTGAACAAGGACCTACAGTCATTATTAATTTTTGTTCCATTTTAAATCTAAAATTGCTGTGACTGATAATCACTATATTACTGCATCAACTGAAAATCAAACTGCTGTTTGGTAGAGCATTTGAACCCAGTGGAGTGAAGAGAGCGGCTTACTATTTGACTTGAAATTGTGGGCCCCCAACCAGGACCCTTGAATGCTGAAAATCTCCAACAAATCCAGTGTTACCAAGTTTTTCCCTCTAGGTACTCTGTTTTCTTTGGCATTCAGCCAGGAGAAATTAAGACCCAGTTTCCCTGGCAACAGTAACAGTGCACAAGTCTTCACAAGAGCTCTCTCATTCAGATTGTTAGCTATACAAATAAAGTTCCACAAAGAGATTGCCTCAGAATAAAAGAATAAAAGAAAGACCATCCTCATCTATTGTGACAGGCGTTAAGGTATTATTCACAGTACCTCCAATTGGACAATGTGTTTTTGTGATAAACTGAATTACCTTAGATTGGTTTTCCACATCTTTTTTTTTGTGCTTGGGATAGCAGCCTGGGCTTTTATAGTCTATTTAGGTCCCTCCTCAGTTCCATTAGCATCAATCCTATTTCTTTTCAGCTTGTTTTAAGGGGAAATAATTAGGTTGCCATATTACCTTTTAAGGAGCCACCTCCAACTGAAATGTTAGGATAGCTCAAAGCTTTCAAAAGTTGCATTTTTAAAATTTATCCTACCTGGAGTTCCCGTCGTGGCGCAGTGGTTAACGAATCCGACTAGGAACCATGAGGTTGCGGGTTCGGTCCCTGCCCTTGCTCAGTGGGTTAACGATCCGGCGTTGCCGTGAGCTGTGGTGTAGGTTGCAGACGCGGCTCGGATCCCGCGTTGCTGTGGCTCTGGCATAGGCCGGTGGCTACAGCTCCGATTAGTCCCATAGCCTGGGAACCTCCATATGCCACGGGAGCGGCCCAAGAAATAGCAAAAAGAAAAAAAAAAAAAAAAAAAAAAAATTTATCCTACCTTTTTCCCCTATCTTCTCTGCAATAGGTATATAAGAAGAGGAATACAGTACTTTAACATGGGGTATAACCTATAAAATAAATTGAGGCTGTTTTCCAAATTTGGCTAGAAATGTGGCAGGTTTTTTGTTTTCCACAGTTCATAGACCCATACGTCTATGAGTAAAATTTTACTAGACACAGATTGATAAATACATTTTATATGTTTAATCAAGTCCTTTATAATGTTTACCCCCAAAAGAGAGCCAGAGTATAGATCAGCAGTCCTCTAAAATTAATAAGTCTGGAGAGGGAGTAACTTTCATTTCTTAGACGGAAGAATTAAATATCAGGTATAAGATATGATAAAATTAATAAACTACAACTCATTGAGTGTTTATGCTGTGCCAGCCACAGTGCTAAATACTTAGATACCTTATTTAATTATTAACCACTTTCCTAAAAATCATATATTATTATTATTCATCCAATTTGAAAATGAAGAAATAGAGACTTTTATAAAGTTGCCCACGGTTACATATACATTAAGTGGTAAAGCTACGATTCAATTCCGGAGTCAGGTTCTAGAGCCTATGCTTTTAACTACTTCATTAAACCAAGTAATAATTTTTCAGTAAAAAAATGAAATCTTTTTCATTAACCCATACAAATTCCTTCTAGTTTTCCTTTTGAGAATGAAAACAGCTAGTGATTGTAGCTAATGGATGCAAAGAATCTAATATGAACCAACTTGCATGTAGCTTGATCCCCTAACCCCAGCCTTTTCAATATGGGTTTCACATTCCCTGAGCCAACACGAGGAAGTATCGCCAGAATTCAGCCTCTGTCTGCTGGTGTTGAATTGAAACACAGAAACAGTTTTGGACAAAGGAGAAAATAAACTAGCTTTAATGCTTTGCCAAGCAAAAGAGGGTCACAGCAGGCTAATGCCCTAAAGACTGTGCCCTCCCCCCACCCCTTAGAAAGAATTGCGAGGAGTTTTATAGTAAAAAGGAGAAAAACATGTTTTCAGATAGGAATCAGGATTGGAACAAACATGCCTTCTTCTTTCTTTTTGGGGGAATCTTAGTCATCAAAGCTGGAATCAGGAGATTTCGGCCTGATTATGGTGGTGGTCTTCTGGGTTATTGCCTAAAATAAGAGTACTTAAGAAAAGGGCATATTGATCATAGATGAAAACAAACTAGGAAAGTGCCTGAAAAACATCATATGCTAATAATCGTTAACCCACAGGCAATTATGCTCAGGGCACCTAATCTTTAGTTTTTGGGTGATTGTGTTTAGGGTGCAATTAAGTCAGGGAGAAGGACAAGGAAGGACTCTGAGCTGTTCAATTTCAAAGTATTCATTTATAAAAGAAGTATAAGGAATCTAACTTTTCTCTAGGTGTATAAGATGCCTCTATTATTATGCATATCCCTTGAGAAGGAAAGAGGATCCTGCCCCAAGGCTGTGCTATTTTTCTTGACTGTTCTCCCTTGTCTTTGCATCCCCTCCCTTCCATGATCAGCATCTTTCTGAACCTGTCCCTGGCAATTCAGGGAAGTTCTTGGTGGCCAAATGAGGCCCATTTTCCTAAGAACAAGAAAAGGGGGACATAGAGAGCCTCTTGTACCCGGGAGGCCCACAGGGCCCACACGTTTCAAAGGTGAGTCTGCACTTCATGCAGATGGTTGCTAATGCATGCACCTTGGAATTCAGGCCCAGGTGGACCAATTGATAATAAACTGGGAGCTGTGACTTTGATCTTGTAGAAAGTTTCAATTAATCCTTTGCATTCATTCCATCAGAATTCAACTCATTCCATCCTAGGAAGTCACGTTTTTTCAGTAAATAAATTATAAGTTTTTAATGTGAACAGACATAGGCTGTGGGCACACCACAATGGCCCAAATGCGCTTCTGGTATTGAGAGGACTGGCTTGGAACTTTTGAGTGAGGAGAATATAAGGGGAAAGGACCAGTAGTAGATAGAAGGATGTCTGCATGTTAAATCTATCTCGGCTACTCACTCCCTGAGTGAGCTTAGGTTATGGCTTTTGGACCTGTTTTCTCACCTATAAAATGAGGTTTTCTGACCACTGTTTCTCCAACAATCTCTGACTCTAGCTTTCTAGGATTCAGAGTTTGTTAGGTTGGGAGCCACGACAAGGGCAGTGGGTTTTGTGGCTGCTGTCCTAGCTTCTGAAATCTTTGGATTGACTTGTGGCTCCTTTTCAGGACTCAGATTTTGCCAGATTTTATTCAAAGTATGTTCTTCTCTTATCACAGACTCAGAGAAGAAATGAGCCTCTTAAACACACATACACAGAGGCATACACTATTTTTTTACTTTATTGATAAAGGTAAAATATTTTGGCAGTTCCCCAGGGACCTCGCAGTTAAGGATTCATTGTTGTCACTGCTGTGGCTTGGGTTTAATCCCTGGTCCAGAAACATGCACATCCTTGGGCAGGGCCAAAATAAGAAAGGTAAATGTTTAAATCAAGATTTTCCTTTTTCTTTTGTTGTTGCTATTATTGTCATTATTGTTAATAAATTTTATTGCAGTATAGTTGACTCAGAAACTTGTGTTTGTTTCATATGTACAGCAAAGTAAATCAGTTATACACACATACACATATCCATTCTTTTTCAGGTTCTTTTCCCATTTAGGTTATTACAAAGTTTGGGGTAGATTGCCCTGTGCTATATAGTAGGTCCTTGTTAACTATTTTATATATAGTAGTGTGTATATGTAACCAAGATTTTCTTGAACTGAGGGTGGTAAAGATTTAAGAACCAAGGGAAATTTATTTTCAAATTAATTTCAAGGCTCTCATCATAAATATGTAGCATTAAGTTATATATAAGATGGCTTATCATTCAGAATTTTTTGCCTTAGGTCACTAAATAGAAGAAGAATCTTTTGCCCACTAAGATCTCAGATCCATGGCAAGGATTATTTCTGCCTTGCAAAATATTCATCATGCATTTATACTTTGTACTCTACCCCATATATTTGGTAAAAACTTTGCATGATATATTTTACCTAAAACCTTAAAAAAAAAGCACAAAAAATTAACACTTATTAAGCACATGGTTAATTTTTATGATATTATTGGAATATATATATATACACACCTGTGTATGTATACCCCAATTAGAACTTACCCCTATTTTGTTTTTCTATGATAGTTGTGTACCAGTCACTAAGCCTTCCAAAAATCACAGTGAACCATCTTCTTGTCATCATGCCCATTGCCAAGCTCTCTGATTGATTCCTTATTACCCACATTCGTTCTACTTGCCACTCCAACATCGGATAGCTTCTTGAATGTTATTTCACTGTTACAAGCACTGCCTTATCTTTATTAAACTAACATTATTGTTCTGATTTTATTTTTATGAAAAAAAACCATTAAGGTGTCTGAAAATCTAGAGACAACTTGATTTTGTATTATATGATCTCCAAGTAGATTCATATCAATTTAAGTTAAATCTGCTCTTCATTTAAAGACAGACCTGCAGTATTTTCTGGCCAGTCCTCCACACTCAGTCTACACTCCTGCATCCTCTTTACTCTTTCCTACTTCATGCTTTTCTTCTTGGAGTTCCATTTCTTGTTATTCTTGTACTCTGCAGCCTGGTCTTACTAATAAACACTGATTCATCCTGTAAGACATGGCCTAAATATCACTTTCATATATCATGACTTCTCCAGAAATTATCCCTGTCCTTGAAGAGCCCCCCCAAATCCATGAATGTGTCTATTGCATTATTCTTTCCTATTTTTAATAATGAAAATAACCACAATTTATTGAGCAATTAACATGGAAATCCTTCACATATTATGTTATTAAATTACATTGATTGCATAACAATTACCTCTTTCCAATCTCCCCCATTTCTAGCAGATTTTAAGCTCCTTGAGGAAAGGAGCAAATACTTGTGGATTGAATCATTAGAAGTACAATTACTCTGAACTAGCCACAGTCACTCTAATTATTCCCTTCTTAAAATATGATTATCAGTTAATGAGACAGCTGGTCAGAGTTAAAAATTCCCTAGAACCACTTTTTTCCTGGCAATTCCTATATGCTCACATAAGGAGAAATTCATGATCTCAGCCTCTTTTCACATTTTTTTTTTTTTTTCTTTTTCACAGCATAGAGCAGAGACAAAGCACATGCCTAAGTCTCAGAGATGGAATGGCTTTGGAGCCGATTCCCAAATGGGAACCTCAGCATATTATTATAACTTGCTGTGACTCAGTTTCCTAGTCTACAGGAAAAAAAAAAAAAAAAAAAGAATGGGTGACATTGTTATTTCACAGCGTTGATGTATGAAATGGGGAAATCCAATCAAGTGTTGAGAATGGGGCTTGACACTTAACAAGTACTCAAGGACGATTAGCTTTCATCCTTGGAGACTCTTACTGCCAGAAACTAATAGTCCCAGATTGCATTCTGTACTATTTATTCTTTTATATATACTATTCCTAACAAACCTAACAGGAGAAGTAACTTGGGGAACATTGAAAAGACTCCGGCCCAAAAAGTGACCCCCTAGAATAAGAGTCTAATGCTTCTTTCTCTTCCCTCCCTCCTTGCTGGGTTTGACGTTACAGACATTTCCAAGTGAGATGAAGCTGCCGTGGAGGGTGTATAATAGATAGCCAGTGTAAGGAAAAAGGAATTTTCCACTGTACTCTCCTCACGTGGAAGTGTACCAGAGGATTAAATCATGGCATCAGGTGTGACATGCTGCTTAATGGTTCACACTTGGCAGCCTGAAGACTCTTCAAAGGTAATTGTATCTGAGAAGAGAGAATGGCTTATACCCCTTTCCTCCACTCTTTTCTTAAGGGAAACAACCTAATTACAATTTTAAAGGGACCTCAGAATCTGTGTCCCCTTTCAAAGATGGCATTTGGTATTGAGTCCCTGGGTATTGCAGCAGGGAAAGATCTTTCAGATTCGGGCGCAAAGGGAAGGGCTCATTCAGGGAAAGCTTTAAGGCCTCTATCTGCACCCATTTGGGCAAGGTTCTGGCAGTGCCCCTGGCTTTTTGCTTGCATTTGTGTCTGAGTATCAATGGACTCGCACTGCTGTTATTCTCACATCTGTATTCCTTTTAGAGCAACTCTCAGAGGCTTTACTTAGGCCCCTCAATTCTGTGTCCTAAAACATGAAATGCGTTTTGAAATGGACTCCTTTCTCTTAAAAGAGATGAGTGTAGGAGAGGTTACAGTAGCTCTGAATTTTAGACTTTTATGACTCACTTACTCTCAGAAGTGGTCAAGCATGTGAGATGTTTGATATCTAGGAAAAAAAATGCACATACTGCCTTTAAAAATGAAGCATGATTGAGGTCGAGCAAACCCACCCACCGACTGAAGCCAACATCTGAAACTGTCTTGATGAATTAGCATTTGTTTTGTTCTCTAGGTGGCTAGGAAAAGGTTTAGCAACTATTGGAAGTAAAGCAGAAGGAATTGCTGCAACAAATAAGATGGGATGGCACAGAAATATGCAAAGTTAGAGATATTCATGGATTTTTAGATGTAGAAGAAACCTTATTATTAACCCAATCTCATGATTTACAGATGAAAAATAAGTGAGATACAAAGTTAAGTAACTTTTCCTAGAGTTCCCCCATTTTGGCTCAGTGGGTTAAGGACCTGACTAGCGACAATGAGGATGCAGATTTTCTCCCTGGCCTCACTGGGTAGATTAAGGATCTGGCATTGCCACTGCAGCATAGGTTGCAGGTACAGCCTGGATCCTATGTAGCTGTGGCTGTGGCATAGGCCAGCAGCTGTAGCTCCGATTCAACCCCTAACCTTAGGTGTGTCCCTAAAAGGGGAAAAACAAACAAACAAACAAACAAAAAAAAAAGTTATATAACTTTACCAAAGTCATCTTATATTCCAAAATTTGACCTTTGACTTGGTAATACTGAAGAACAAGCATTAGAATGAAGGTTTTTAAAATTATTAAAAATATTTTTGTACCTTTCACCCCAGATTTAACTCTTAAGTGAAAGATACCAAACCAGCATGCAAATAAGTATAAACACACAACTGAGATGAGTGCTTTTATGTGAGGAGTGCATGGTGTTTTATGTTCTCATGACAGAGGAATCAAGTGAGATCTGAAAAACCACACAGAAGTAGAATTAACCAGGAGGAAGAATTAAGGAATGGAGGAGAGGTGCATGGAACATTCTAGATAAAGAAACCTCATGGAAACCCTTGTTTTTTTCAGGGGTCATTACACAGGCATGAGAGACCAGACCAAGATAGCAAAGGGGAAATATAGAAAAATTAAATAGCACCCATTTTCCATGGGCGAGGCACTTTTATTTGTGTTTATTTATTCCTCTCAACAGCTCTGTGATCTAACTCTTCTCTCCCCAAATTACAGATAAGGGGACTAAAGTTTTGTATAGTTGAAAGGACTATCAGTGGCTTCACAGGTAGTGAACAGAACTGGCAGACTGCTGAATTTCAAAATGCATTGTGATTCTGCTGGGATCGGTGGGGAGTGGGGAAGAAAGTGAGCAAGTTGGGAAGAGATGCTGAAGGAATGAGCAAGTAAAATGAGATCAGTGCATTGGGAATGTGCCCATGAATCAGGACTCTGTCCCTCACTCTCTAGCCACCCAGCCTGTACCGTAAATGAATGTCTGGCTCAGGAGGAAGATGGAATGAGTTCTGTAGGTCCTCAGCCTTTATCATTCTCACAGGGTATTCCCTTGAGAAAGGATGGGGTGCATTGGGCCAGGCATGAAGGCAGTTAAAAACTTTGAAACGGATAGTAAGAGCAATTGCCAGGCTGGAATAATTCATGACTTTGTGTCCCATTTGGGGGGAAAAAAAAAAAATTTTTTTTTAAGGATTCTTTTTTGTTTTTAAGTGGTGTGAGCATTCCTTTTGTCTCAGTCTGCTGAAGTTGCTATGACAAAATATCCCTAGGTGAACCTTAAAAAAGCTCAACTCTGAGACAGAGACTAGATTGTGGTTACCAGGGTCTAAAGGGTGTGACGGAAACAGAGGAGATGTTAGTCAAAGGGTACAAACTTGCAGTTATAAGACAAATAAGCTCTTGGGTGATTGTGGTTGCTAATACCACTATGTTATATACTTGAGAATACATTTTCCATGTTTTCAATGTTCTCATCAAAAAAAAAAAAAAAAAAAGCCATGGTAATTATACGATAGAGGTAGTTGCTAATGCTGAGGTGATAATCATTTTGAAATATGGAAATGATTCAAATCAACACGTGGTACATTGTAAAACTTAGACAATGTTATATGTCAATTGTATCTTAATAAAGATAGGTTAAAAAAAAATACTCATACCCATACACCCACCCATAGGCTGGGTGGCTTAAACAAATATGTATTTTCCCACACTTGTGGAGGCTAGAAGCCAAGATGAAGCTTCCAGACTCACAGAGCCTTTCTCAGTTTATGCACTTGGGAGAGAGGTGAGCGAAAGACAGAGAGATCTTCCTCTTCTTAGAAGGCTGCCCAGTCCCAGCATATAAGGGCTCCATCCTTATGACCTCATTTAAATTAAATATCTTCTAAAGTCCTGGCTCCAAAAACAAGCACAGCAGGGCGTTGGGGCATATGAATTTGTAGGGAGACACAATTCAGTCTATGGCACCTCTTGTTTTGTTTTTTTTTCTTTATGTAATCACCCCATTGAATTCTCTGGGTAGAAATCATCACTACTTGGTATTTTTCTCATTCATTGATTTGTCTCTTTGGTGTCTTTTTTTTTTTTTTTTTTTTTTGTCTTTTTGCTTTCTTTGGGCCGCACCCGTGGCATATGGAGGTTCCCAGGCTAGGGGTCCAATCGGAGCTGTAGCCGCTGGCCAACACCAGAGCCACAGCAACGCGGGATCCAAGCCGCGCCTGCAACCTACACCACAGCTCACGGCAACGCGGATCGTTAACCCACTGAGCAAGGGCAGGGACCGAACCCACAACCTCATGGTTCCTAGTCAGATTCGTTAACCACTGCGCCACGACAGAAACTCCTTTGGTGTCCATTATTATCAACCATCTTCCCAAACTAAAATACAAGCTTCATTAGAGCACTCTCCTGTCGTGTTCATCATGATATTCTCAGCATCTAAGAACAGGACACCAGAGAGTATTTGCCAAATGAGAGAAAGGGCTTATATTCCACGAGAGCTTCACTGGAAAACACGTTTTATGAACACTTCCTAATAATGTGACTTCTCATCAGCACAAGAAAAACCACCCCCTGGTGTTTCAGAACAGTTCTTGAGAGGGAAAACAGAAGTGGAGTATTTTTGTCTTCAGCTGTTCATGCATATTCTTACCTTTTCTCTAGATATCCATTACGGCATACCCAGAGAATAAAGTATGCCAATCTTACTTCCTAACTCTAATTGCAATCAGGTTGAAATGATGACTAAGCCTGGGTCTCCGTGCTTCAGAGGATGTGCATATGGCAAGTTGATCAATGCCTAAAAGGGGAAATTTTCAATTATATAGTAAGCCTGGCAGTTAAAATCTCTTAATAGTACCTTCATTTTTTTTTTCCTGGGAGGTGGGATTTCTACCTTTCATTTTTACCATACTATATTTTATCTCTTAGGTATGAAGGACATATTTCTAGAATAAAAAATAGAACATTTCTTTTTTTTGGTTTGTTTGTTTTTGTTTTTTAGGTCCACACCAGAGGCATATGGAGGTTCCCAGCCTAGGGATCCAGTCAGAGCTACAGCTGCCGCCCTATGCCACAGCCACATCAACACCAGATCCTTAACCTATTGAGCGAGGCCAGGGATCAATCCCACAACCTCATGGTTCCTACTTGAATTTATTTCCACTGTGCCACAATAGGAACTCCTCTTTCATTTCTTTTGAATGAGAAGTATTGATCCAACTGGCATTACCAAAGAAGGAAGAACATCAAGATTAGCAAGGATGGGAGCTCCTGTTATGGCTCAGTGGGTTAAGGGCCTGACATTGTCTCTGAGGATGCAGATGTAATTCCTTAATGTGTTCAGGATCCAGCGTTGCTGCAAGCTATGGTGTAATTTGCAGATGTAGGTTGAATCCAGTGTTGCTGTGGCTGTGGTATAGTCCTCAGCTGCAGCTCCAATTTGACTCCTTGCCCCCAAACTTCCATATGCTGAAGGTATGGCCATAAAAAGAAAAGAAAAGAAAAAAAAAAAAGCTATCAGCGAAGATGAATCAGCGCTAAGGTATGGTAAATTCAGGAAGAAATGTACAAGTTTTGTGGAGGACAGAGGTAGAAAGACAACAGACAGACCTACAGAATGATTAACATTATTCTCAGCACAAGAGTGGAAAAGGGTAGCATGTTCCATCTTAAAATAGTGACATTATAATTTAAAAGAACGTTCCGTCAATGAGATGTTCATTAGAGGTTGTCCTGCATGCGCAGTGCACTGGGAGAAGGTCTGGGGGAGAAATTTGGATAAGATTTGTGCCTCCAACTAAGAGGGAGAAATTGAGTTATTTACAAAGGAGATGATTTTATTCTCTCTGCTAGAGGGCAGCTCTCATAAATGCAGACCCAGATGCTGATTATTTTGGCATCTCTCCTCAAGAGTCGTTGGCTATGGGAGCATGACAGCAACTAGACCGTGTATTTCTCATCTTTCAGAAAGCTAATCTGGGCTCCTTGACATGGTGGCTCAGGGTTATAGGAGATTGAATAAATACAGGCAAAGCTTCTCGGGGCCCAGGTTGAGAGCTTGCCCTGCTTCACTTCTACCACATTCCTTTGGCCTAAACAAGACATAGGTTAACCCCCTCCAGAAATAAAGATATATAGATTCTACTTTCTGATGAGGGGAGTTGCAAAAAATCATAACCATTTTTGTAGCTTGCCACAATCCATACGAACAAAAACGTGAATACACAGGTGCTTTTTTTTTTTTTTTTTGCTTAATTACACTTTTCAATTGTCCATAAAAACTCAAGGCGTCTTAGGTGTTTGTTTTGTTTTGTTACCCCCAGCATATTCAAGCTGCAGCTGTAGTAACTCCAGATTCTTTAGCCCACTGTGCGCTGCCAGAGATCGAACGTGAGTCCTGAGATTGCAGAGACTCTGCAGATCTCATTGAGCCACAATGGGAACTCCCTGGGTGTTATTTTTTATGGATCACATACCTTCACTTTCAAACAGCTTATGTTAACAGAACTCTATACCAAGAAAATTTCCTGACTCTCAACTAATAGAAATTTGGAAGAAGGCCGATGGCCTAGCAATAAGCATTCTTTAAATTGATCCTAATAGAAAATAGAGTAAAGCAAACCAAGGATTACCTTTAATTCACTGTGGATCCATTGGAGTTAACATTCCAGCTTGGTTTCTCAAACAGAGATCTTTAGAATAATCACCCTGAAATTCCCTGCTTCAACAGTTCTTCAGTTTCCAAATCTTATTTTTCAGGTAGATACAGAGTACCAACCTTCCATGGAAGGATGTCACTTGGTTTTTCCTGTGTCCCATTTTGAAAGTAGTCATAGTAGCTACAAGCTATTATGAATAACAGCTTGGAAAATATGCTAGTGAACCTTTTTTTTTTTATGCATATCAGCGATGAGACAGGATCAAAGTTATGTGCCTTTTTATAGTTTGAGATGCTCAATTTATCACTGAGGCTGTGGGTTTTAAGTGTCTGTCAAATCTGAATCTAGCTTATTTTTAAGCTGCTCAATTAAAAAAAATAAATAACCCCTTTGCCTTCCCAGCTGCTGTCTCTCACACTAATCCTTGTTTTGAAACTAATTAAACACATACAGCATATTTAAAATAAAATTACTGATCTGTTTGCCCTCTTCTCCCATCTGTAATATCTTGCAAATGTGCTCTTGCTTAAGGCAAATTTGAGTTCGAAAATAAAGATCTCTTTAAATGAATTCATCTTTTACCTCATTCCTGGCAGCTAGGGATCCCCTTCTCTGGCTTGTGCTTTTCAATCAGAATTAATACTTGAATTTAAAATATTATTGTTATTTCTACCACAGCCTTCCACACGGCCAGTTTCCCACATGGCAGTTTTGATATATCCAAACATGTATACTGTTTACAATTGAAAGCTGTCTTTTCCCTTAGCCCCATCAGAAATATTTTATAGGAAAAAAAAAAAATACCACCTTTCCCAGGGCTGCGTCTAAGCTGATTTTAATTGACTGCTCTAGCCTAGGGACAGACCCAAACAGTTGTGATTGCAGCGTGGTCTCTGTGGCAGCCTGCTAAAGCATTCCAAACACCCAGCAGGAGGGAGCCAGGTGAGGTGGAGGCAAAGCTGATGGAAAATTGGAAGGCTTGTATTTGTCACACCATTCTGCAGTGGCCTCTTCACCAGGGTTTACATTTCTGGTGCATAATCCTAAATGTCAAAAGCAATTATCCCAGAGAAAACAAGGGAGTTATCAAGGTTGACTGTTCTTGACTTCCTGACTTTTCACGAACTCTTTCTCCTCCAAAACTAAATTTATCATTAGCTCAGTTTTGATGGCAAGTTTTGATGGTAATGTAAGCTGCACTTGGCTTTGTAGTGGTGTGTGCTGATAAGGTACCATCACTGAGAGACTGGGCATATGTAGGAAGAGCCAAGACAAACAGCTATTAAAATAGTTCAACTCTCCCAGAGACAAATAGTCCCTTGTCAGTAGGTATTCTTGCAGCCGCTACCCAGGAGATTTAATTGAAAAGCTTAAAACACATAGAAGCAGTGGGGGGAATCCCCAGGAATTTAGGAATGATGAAAAAGTTTAATCTTTGTCAATGAAAAGTTGTTCTAATTTACTCTTCACACTGTGAGGTATTAGGCTGTGCCGCATTTACAATAGCAAGCAATTAGCAGCCTTTTTCTCCCTTTAGCCACAGCCTGGAAGTGACCTAGTTAAAACCATGCTTGTAGTTGATATCGAAGGGCAGTCTTACTTTAATTTTGTAGAATGACATTTGGTTTCTCTGTTAGTGGAAATACACGGCCTTTAGCAAATTCAGGACTGATGAATCAAAAGCTGAAACCTATGTATCTATACTCAAGATTTGCATTTAGGATGAATACCCCATCAGTGGCATAGTCAGTGACTCATAGTAGAGATTAGTCCAGGGGTGTGAGGAGGAACATACCGATGTTGGATGGCAGAGGGGGGCTAGTGTATATTAAAAAAAACAGAATTGGAGTTCCCGTCGTGGCGCAGTGGTTAACGAATCCGACTAGGAACCATGAGGTTGTGGGTTCGGTCCCTGCCCTTGCTCAGTGGGTTAACGATCCGGCGTTGCTGTGAGCTGTGGTGTAGGTTGCAGGGGTGGCTTGGATCCCGAGTTGCTGTGGCTCTGGCGTAGGCCGGTGGCTACAGCTCTGATTGGACCCCTAGCCTGGGAACCTCCATATGCCGCTGGAGCGGCCCAAGAAATAGCAAAAACAAACAAACAAACAAAAAACCAGCATCGTGCTACTGCTTTCTGTCTTTTTTTCCCCCAGCCTTAGTTTACAATGCCTCTAGTTACCTCTTATTTATCCTTTCTTTAAAAAAATTCATGTGAGTGTATTACCACCACCATGGATTTTTTTTTTTTTTTTGAGTCGTGTAATTTTAGAAGGTGTTCAAGAGGACAGTTGTGCCCTCAGCTTCCTCTCACCTCTACCCCCAGCTCTATGCCTTTAGTTCTTTGTATATTGGCTGAGGCAGTGACACTCAAATGCTGTCAAAATGTATTTTCAGGTGTGGGAAGAGATAGAAAACCCAAAGCAGAACGTGGAGTGAACAAAATCATAAAAAAAGCTCAATCCCAGTGGAGCCTCATGTTGCTGCTCTGTACTGGGTGGTCTAGCTAGTATGACAGTGGGAGGGGGCTCTCATTAAGACACTCTCTGATTTTGTTCATTCACTCATTTGTCTAATAATTTTTGAACTCCTGTTGTGTTTTAAGTACAATGTTAGACGTAAAACATAAAACAGTATATAAGCAAAGTCCTTGCTCCCTGCAGTTTACAATCTAATGGAAAATTTAAAATAAGTTATTCCACAAATATATTTTGAACTCGTTGTGTTAAATGCTAAAAGGAGAAGTCAAAGGCATTATGACAGCAGGAATACGGTAGATTCTGGGGGCAAGAACATGTTCTTTGTGTCAGTGATAGGGCCACGCTTTAAGAATGTGCAGCAGCTGGCCAAGTGAGGAAGCAGTAAAAGTTCATTCTAGACAGAGGGGTGAGCATGACAAGAGGATAAGAGGAGCTAGACCCATGGAGTTCCCATCACAGCTCAGTGGAAATGAATCTGACTAGCATCCATGAGAATGCTGGTTCAATCCTTGGCCACACTCAGTAGGTTAAGGATCTGCGTTGCCATGAGCTGTGGTGTAGGTTGCAGACACGGCTCAGATGTGGCATTGCTATGGCTATGGCATAGGCCAGCGACTACAGGTCTAATTCAACCCCTAGCCTGGGAACCAACATAAGCCAAAGGTGTGACCCTAAAACAACCAAAAAAAAAAAAAAAAAAAAAAAAAAGCTAGACCCCAGTGATTTGGGGAGGGGAAGTGGATTTGCTAGGACTAGATTATTCTTGGCTTCAAAAGCCACTTCATCAGCTTAAGTCTGTATCTTAAGGGTATAGTTAGGGCTTTAAGTGTTTTAAATAAAATCATATTTGCATTTTTAAGGTCATTCTGGCTTTAATATGGAGAGTGGAGCAAAAATACACGTGCAGTGACCAGAAGGTGTTATGATGGTCCAGGTGATGTCCAGTGATTGGGTCAAGGGGGTGGCAGGTTGGAAAGAATGGACAGTATTAACATATGCCAATGGGGTAAAACAACCAGACTCAGTCACCTGTTATATAATGAGAGAATGAAGCCTAGTTTCCTCTACTGTTTATAAGCATGGTATTTAAGCCTCCTTGATGGAGTGAGCAGTAAGCTATGACAACAAAATGAAAGAAACAAACAAAAAGCAAAGGTCAGATAAATTGCACAAATACTTTTCAAAAGTAAGTCTATTGTTTACTGAGACTTTCTTGTAGAGATTCTAATAGCCATTTATTTTTTTTTTTAGTTTTAGTTTTTTGGCTACACCTGTAGCATGTGGAAGTTCCTAGGCCAGAGATCAAACCAGCGCCATAGTTGTGGCAGTGCCACAGCTGCAGCACCACCAGATCCTTAACTGGCTGCCCCACATGGGAATTTCGTCACATGGCTATTTAAAAGTCATTACTATGACTTGGACCCACTGATAGTCTCAGGACATAGGATAGCATCGAAGAGGTGACACGATGCAAAAAATTCACCCTGACTTTTCAAAAATCAATTCGAGGAGGGCTTTGATATCCTGTTGATCTAACCCAATAGTACTGTAATTACTGCTATCGCCCTGCCTAGTACAGATGGTCTTTTCATAGTTTGAGCATAATGTTTTGGTTTCAAAGTTGGTGTGACCTATAGTTTCTAGGGGTTGTTTTAATATGTGGTGTCCACTAGTATCACTGCATCATGAAATACATATCCTGAATCTCAAAGTTATGTAAGACAGTCATCCCTCTTGTCCATAATACACACATCTTTACCATTTCTTTTCATCACAGTATCATCTCATTATCGAAGCATTCTGTGTCCCAGGTTAGCTGTGGGCCCTTGTCAACATGGATGCAAGTTTTGGCTGCTCTATTTGCTCCCATATAATATATTCTTACGTCTTTATGAACTCATGGTGTCTTATAACACATGCCAATAGGTACTCTAAACATTTTCATAGGGAGCCAGGAATTCCTGACTTTCAATACAGACGTGCCTTTGTCAGTGACCAGTTGTTACTGAATTCAGTTCAGCTGCTCACTGCTCGAAAGCTAATGCTGGAGAGATGAGTGCTGGGAGGAAGGTGGACTCTTGTCCAAAAACCAACTCTGAAGATTCTGCTTGACCATGAAAGTTTTTAAAAGGGGGTATCATTTGGGGAGAAGGTGAGAGTCTGTTATCTTCCATGGTGTGCACTTTCTTCTGATTGGTTGGTGGTGAAGTAGTAGGGCAGAGCTCTAGGAATCTTGTGTTCAGCCTGAAGTTACCATCCTCTGCCTGTGTAGGGGCTTTAGTTCATTTGGAAGAACTGGAAGGTATTGTGTATATTCCTTGAGGAGGAACCAGGACCTGCCCCAGGGCTGTACTGTTGTTTCTTTTGTTTCTTCATCACCTAAACCCCTTTCCCTGATAAATAATTGTTTGAATCTGCCCTTTGGAATTCAGAGAAGATGAAGGAGGCTGAATGAAGGCTATTTTCTGTAAACAAGAAACAGGGGACATGAAAAGAATTGATGCCTGGAAGGCCCTGCAGGTCCTGCTTTGTTTCATACAAAAAAAAAACCCAAAATTGCACAGGGGAAGTAGAAGGATCCATGCTCTAAGGAAAAAAAAACAAAAAAAAAACAACAAAAAAAATATATATATATGTGTGTGTGTGTGTGTGTATATATATATATTTTTTTTTGCCTTTTGTTTTTTAGGGCCACACCTGTGGCATATGGAGGTTCCCAGGCTAGGGGTCTAATCAGAGCTGTAGCTACTCACCTACACCACAGCTCACGGCAACGCAAGATACTTAACCTCTGAGCAAGGCCAGGGATTGAACCTGCATCCTCATGAACACTAGTCAGATTCGTTCGTGCTGAGCCGTGAAGGGAACTCCACATATGACTATATTATATCAGGAAAGGCTGGGTGCTATGAAGTATATAATCTGATGCACAAGCACTAGACAGTTGACAGAGTGAGCTGAATGACCAGTGGAACAGGTTTAAGAAATACTCAGTGACTTGATAAATTTTTTAAAATATATTTTTAGAACAAATGTAGAGAAGGGTTGGCCAAGGCCTGTTTGGAGATATTTCTTAAGCTAGGTGTCTAGCATATCACACCTTCTTCCTGTCAGCTCCCCCCATTTTAAACCTACCTTTCTGTCATTTGCCATCTGCTTGCCATGGGAAAACAACCTTGGTGCTGAGGTTAGTAACTGAGGAGCTGGTGGGGGGAGGAGACTGTCCTTGTACCCAGTGGTAATTGAGTTGTGAATATAGCAGAAAATTTCCCTGGTTGTGGGCCCTGCTGGAGGTGGTACAGATTCTTATGCTAATATATGTATATTTTTCTTTAATGGCTTTTGTAGGTCACACTGAAGGTATCCTTGTGTCTTCTAGGAGAAATAGGATATTTAATTTCTTCTGAAACTATGAATGGAACATTTCCACAGTTCAGACTTAGTGTAAATGTTAAACTTTTAATTGTTGAATTCTAATTAGATTGTTATTAAATTTTTAACATATCATGTTATTGGTTTAGCTATGTCTGATTATCTTCTAATTACTTCTGAAATGGATTCTACATAATTAGTGTTCACCTATGTCTTATCTCCTATTCCTACTAAGAGGCCACCTAGGGTGCATTATGCTTCCAAGAAACCTTAATTTAACTGGTAGGACTTCAGGTATTGTACTGTTATAAGAACTGCACGATGAACTTTGAGAGCCTGATAGAATGGGGGAATCAATTTGGTCCAGAGGGAGTCTTACTTTCCAGCATGACTTCATCTGCAATGTTAATGAAAGACATGAAAATTGATGGAGTCCCCGTTGTGGTTCAGGGCCCAGCTAGTATCCATGAGAACTGGAGTTCAATCCCTGGCCTCACTCAGTCGGTTAAGGATCCAGGGTTACCATGAGCTGTGGTGTAGGTGGCAGATGGAGCTCCGATCTGGTGTTGCCGTGGCGTAGGCTGGCAGTTGCAGCTCTGATTGGACTCCTAGCTGGGAACCTCCATATGCCATGGGTGTGGCCCTAAAAAGCAAAAAAAGAGAGAAAGAAAATTGAGCACTAGTCTCATATGTAGCCTCTCAAGACTATCAGGATGCCTAATAGAAAAATACATTAAGACTCCCCTTTAGCTCTCACAGGCTCCTTCCCATGGGTTACTAAATGCATGGAGTCACAATATTATCAGAACAGATTTTCCTAGTCTAAAACACATAAATAACAGGGAAAGTTTATTTTTTCCCCTCTTCTCTCTTTGTTGCTTCATCATGCAAAATTCTGTGGTGATAGTTTGTTGTTGTTTTTTACCAAATTTAGAGGGTATGGTGAAGATGTTTTTCTTGTAATAGGAGCTGCAGCATACACTGAATTTACTTGGGGTGACTCTGGTTTGTGGTGGGGGCATACCTTACAGAGTTAACGACAAACTACTTCTTGTTATTTCCTTTAGCTTACTAAAATACAAGCAACACCAGGGTTGTATTCATTTGGCCACATTTAGCTAACAGGCTCTTAGGCATCTTATCCAGGTAATCTTTAATTGCTCTTCCTCCACTGAACGTCAATCTATGTTTCTCTCAGACATTTTCTTCCCTAAATAGGTCACATCCATTATACCAAATTTTTGGAAAATAATCCTAGCTCTGAGGAGATATTTCATACTAAATATAAATGACATGTGGCCATTTGATCTTTCCCAAGAGCTCCTAGTTCAAATCATGCTTATTCAGTGTCTACTGTGTCCTCTGCTGGGTACCAGATCCAAAATGTTTTGCAAGATTCTGGATGTTCAATAAATGTGGCAAGTGACATAATAGAGTCTTCTTTCTCAAGCATATATCTTTATTACAAGCTCCTTAAAAAATGGCTCTGACTGGATTGCCCAAGTTCTGCATCGTTGTAGATGGTTGAATACAAAATGTTTAGCTTCTGGGAAAGGCACTCACATTTCAAGATTCTCCCAGGATATGGTCAGCAGTCCTTTCTTTCTCTCCTGCCTCAGTCTGCCAACATTAATTTTCCTGGGTTGAGAGTATAAAAATGATGCTATCATGGCAAAGGATTTTTAGGCCTGTAGCACACTGCATTTTCAGGCCAGAAGCTGGGGCTTTTAAAGTGCCATTTTCCAGCAACAAAAGGGTTTTCTCAGGTGTTGAAAAGTGTCATAATGTGATTGACACTTACCGTTTAATTGGAAAAATATTAAAACTTTTGGCAAAGGTAACTGTTGAAGTAAATTGATATTTAATGAGTACTTACTATGTGCCAATTGCTACAATAAATACACTCTATGGATGACTTCTTTTAAGTCTCACAATGACCCTAAGGTCTTGGTATGCTGAAAGCAAGTCACATTGCACTGTCATAGCCTGCCTCACCCAAACGCCCATCTTTGTCATTATCAGAACAAAGAAACCTTTGCTTCTTGTCTGAGATTGCAGCTAATGCTTCTGGTAATGACCAGGGATTTTTTTTTTTTTTTTTCCCACAGAGGTGTCTGTGGCACTCTGACAAGGAAATGAGTCCTTTCATTCTAGAAGAAAATGTACTGTATAAATTGCCTCTTACATTCCTATCTTGTAGGCAGCGGAGTCTTAGAACTCATCTCAGCATTCACAGAAAGGGAGAGCCATGGCCCCACTGCACTCAGCACAGCCGGGGTAACAAGCAGAGAGATGAAGAACATGCACTTGGAGGTCTGACCACCTGGGTTGACATCTTATGCTACCACTTGCTAACTCCATGACCCTAGACAAGTTCCTTAGCCTCTCTTGGCCTCATTTATCTCTACCATAAAATGGCAACGGCGATATCGCTTAACTCAAGGTTGCAATATGAATTAAAAGCCTATAAACACTTAGTCCAATGCCTGATGCATGATAAGGGCTCAATAAGCTATTTTGATAACCCTCTGTTATAAAATGTTCACTGCCATTAAAGGATGTGCCATTCTTATTATTGCTCACACAAATAAGGAAGGAAGCTGCTTGGATAGTGAAAACTGCCTTTCAGTTTTCTCAGGTTTGATCTTAACCCTGTGCTAAGGTTTTGGTTTCTTTGGTCATTACTATGTTGTACACTAGATATTTATCAATACTCAGAGGACTTAGATTTGAGAGCTGCCAGAACTTCATCCACAGACCACAAGGTGGACAATGGGGCCCGGAGGCCAGAATCAGATGGGATACTGATTACTATGGTATTTGTAAAGATATAATTTGGTGTTAAATGTTATCATGGTAGCTTGAGGATGAAAGGCAGAATCTATAGGGCATAGCAGTCTCATCCAGGGTCTGCATGTGCATCCCAGAAGCCTGATTCTGTAGTCAATTAGCACATGGACTGAGAGCTAACGAGTCTGGGACTGGGCTCTTCTGCACCTATTCTGTTCTCCAGAAGGCTGGCCTGGACTTGTTCTATAAGAGAGAGTAAACAGAAGCACACAGGGCCACCACATGAGGCCTGGGCTTGAGACCTGGCATGTTGTCTTTCTCTCCATTGTATTTGCTAATGCAAGTCCCAAGGCAGTTGCAGTCCAGAGGCTGGGCAAATAAACTCTTTTAATGGGAGGAACTTTAAAGTCATATTGCAAGTATTACTGATAGAGGGAGAGAAAGACAGGGAGCCATTTTTACAATCCATCTAGCATGCTTGCTCTTGAAATTTTCCCTATACCGAAAGAAACTTCAGGAAGAGTATAGCCTGGAGGTGGATGGTGTGAAAACTGAATATAGTGACTTCACTGAAGTCTCGGAAGTATGTGGCCACGGTGGTACTTGGGGCTCCTCCACTCTCCTGGTCATCCAGGGTTTGGTGCACTGTGCATGATACCATTCGCAATATACTTTTTTTTTTCCTGTAAAAGTTATCATCAGAGTTCCTGCTGTGGCTCAGTGAGTTAAGAACCAGACTAGTAGCCATGAGGACGTGAGTTTGATCCTTGGCCTCACTCAGTGGGTTAAGATCCGGCATTACCATGAGCTTGTGGTATAGGTCACAGACGCAGTCCCATCCTGCGTTGCTGTGGCTGTGGTGTAGGCCGGCAGCTGCAGCTCTGATTCAACCCCTAGCCTGGGAACTTCTCTATGCCACAGGTATAGCCCTAAAAAGAAAAAAAAAAAAAAAATTATCATCAAGCCTACTTTTGACATACACATCAGAGTCTTTACCTTTGAGATAAAGTCTGTCTGAACTAGCTTTAGAGTCTCTTTACTTTTTTTAGGCAGGAGAAATGATATTGGGACCTTATCAAGCCCCGTTGACACATAGGAACGACCATAAACTGGGTCTTTGCTTCAAGGGAGGTAAAGTCATGGAGGTGTTGGGAAGGCCAAACTGAATTTTCAAGTTAGTTATATTGTCTACCTGTCTCATAAAGATCGCAATTCGTACCTGTGGCTTTGAGTGAGAGCAAGGGAATGCAGGCTGCTTCTCTCTAGTTTCTGAGTTTTATCTTCTTTTTTTTTTTGAATTGGAACCAGCATCATCGTCTTTTCATTCTGAAAAGAGGGCAGCATGTCTCCAGGGTTCTTGGGGCCGGGGGGGGGGGGGGGGGGGGCGGGGGGCGGGGAGGGCAGTGGTTGTTTGTTTTCTGGCTCAGAAACATCTGTGTGCATAACCACGTAGATGTTTTCTTTTATTATTAAAAATACTTATTTTCAGATAAGGTGGTATGTGCTTGTGGAACAACATCAAAGGTTTTCAGTGAAAAGCAAGTTTCTGTCTTGCTGCTATCCTGCAGCACCTTGTCCAGAGGTAAATAAGACGCATTCCTCCAGAGCTGTCCTATGTATATAGCATAGATAGTGTATAGAAGCAGAAGCAAATATTCTTATTCAGCTGTTTATATCTCTTATTATAATACAAATATGAACATACTACACATATACATTGTTCTTTACTTGTTTCACTTAAATAATTTGTCTTAGAGATCTTCTCCTCTCAGAACAAAAAAAGCAGCCTCGTTTTATTTACAAACACATACCATTTTTCCCATATCCTGCTGCCTGGTAAAATACCTCCTAGGTGCCTTTTTGTGTGTGTATGTCTTTTTAGGTCCACACCTGCGGCATATGGAAGTTCCCAGGCTAGGGGTTGAATTAGAGCTAGAGCTGCTGGCCTACACCACATCCACAGCAACTTGGGATCCCAGCCGAGTCTGCGACCTATACTACAGCTCACTGTAACGCCAGATCCCCAACCCACTGAGCAAGGCCAGGGATCAAACCCGTATCCTCACGGATCCTAGTGGAATCTGTTAACCACTGAGCCATGACAGGAACTCCCTAGGTGCCTCTTAACTTCCTTTGCCTGTTGACCATGCTATTCTGGGGGATTTCTGTTTCCATACTGGGGACTTTATCTGTCCCAGGTGGGTCCTGCCATCTTGATGACTCACATGGGTCGTAAGGTATCAATCCTTCTTCCCATGTCACACTGTCTGGACTGGCTAGGATGTTTTCCATGACAGAGGGCTTCTCTTCCCCTCAACTTTACTCCTGATTCTAAAACTGACCAGCACTACTTCTAGTAATGCAGAGATCAGTCACATTGGACAATCTTACGTCTGTTTCTGACCCAGTTTTTTGTTTGTGTTATTTTTTGATACATCAGAAATGTATTTCCTCAGTGCTAAACTATTTATCTTACTCTGCTGATGTATTCGGGTTAAAGCCAGACTGTGACAGCTCTACTTAGAGTCCCTCAGAAAAGACACCATTTAAGGTTGATATCCAGAATAGGTCAGTTAGAAGGTCCTCCGGGTCTGGGAATTGCAGATAAAACAAGACTTCTGGGTTTGGGTTTTATATCTCAGTGCAGTCAGATTTGGGGTAAGCAGTTTATGTTGTAGAATACAGTACAATGTTTCATTTTTTTTTTTTCCTGTCTTTTTAGAGCCACACCCTCAGCATATGGAGGTTCCCAGGATAGGGGTCAAATCAGAGCTGTAGCTGCCAGCCTATGACAGAGCCATAGCGATGCCAGATCTGAGCCGTGTCTGCAACCTACACCACAGCTTAATGCAATGCTGGATCCTTAACCCACTGAGTGAGGCCAGGGATCAAACCTGCGTCCTCATGGATGCTAGTCAGATTCATGTCTGCCGAGCCACATGAAAACTCCCTACACTGTTTCTTTTTAAACTATGGTGCAATGGTCATGAGCATGAAAATTCAGGGTCAGCTGGACCCTGTGTGAGCCAAGTCAAGTTATCTGACTGCTCTAATTATCCAAGTCCTCATTTGTAAAATAAGATCAATAAGACTTTGTAGCTCAAAAACTACTTTGAAGATTACATTAGATATTATGTATAAAATGCTCACAGAGTGTCTGATACAGCAGTCAGTGGTAGCTATAACCCAAGGCCAGTGTACCAGCTCGTGCAGAAGATCCTCTCTTACTTTTGCCCTGCAGGGACCCTCAGCTACATGAAGTCCATCCTAACCCCTGGCTTTCCCCATTCCCCATACATATACAGACTCTTAGAGAGCTCAGTAGTGCCAAGTAGCCCTGGACAAAGCATCTATAATGTGCAAGGAAGTATCTTTGCTATTACACAACCAATCAAAAGAATTCCTTCTATTTGGTTATTTTTTTTTATTTCAGTGATGACGTTTGTTAATTTATCTTTTATATTAAATATATGCATTTGTATATAACTTCATGGGAGAGAAGAAAATCACTGTTTCACAATTATGATAGCAATACCTGATTCAGAGAAGAATCATCAACAGATGGTAAAACAAGTGAGTTCATGTTTGATGAGAAAAAATACAATCCATATCATCCAAGTAGCATTAATTGCAAAGAGAAAAACAGCAACTTTACTGAGTGATAACATGATGTATTCCATTTTAACTACGGAATTAAAATCAATATTACCAATAATGGTGCAATTGATGTTATGTTAATTGGTACAATGCATTGAGAAGGGCACAAAATCACTATTACTGCATTTTTAGAAATACACAAAACAATGAATTCACAAACCTAAACTGAGGGACATTTTACAAATGCAATGCCCTGTGCTCTTTCAGAATTGCGAGCTCTAAAGAAAAACTGAGGGACTATTCTGTATTAAAGGAGAATAAAGAGACATTTCTGCTAAAAGCAATGCATGATGATTGGTTCATCCTATACTAAGGGGGAAAACAAAGCCATGTAGGCATTATTTAGATGTTGAATGAAATTTGAATATGGACTAAATTAGATAAGAATATCAATATTCATTTACCTTATTTTAGTAATTTTGCTCTAATTATAAAAGATTACTTCTTTATTCCTTTGAAATAGGTATTAAAATGTTTAAGGGTAAGGAATATTTCTATCACTCACAAATGATTAAGAAAATAATATAGACATCTAGAGATATATGTATGACTGCTACACTTTGCTTTACAGTGGAAATTGACAGAACATGTAAATCAACTATAATGGAAAAAATAAAAATCATAAAAAAATTATCCTAGAGATGAAGTGAACATTACAAAATTATAAGTAAAGTGTAAGGTTAAAAAATATACTAGTTTTTCAGAGTTCCCATACTGGCTTAGTGGTAACAAACCCAACTAGTATCCGTGAGGATGCAGGTTCGATCCCTGGCCTTGCTCAGTGGGTTAAGGATCTGGCATTGCTGTGGTGTAGGTTGCAGACTCGGTTCAGATCCCAAGTTTCTGTGGCTGTGGCGTAGGCCAGTAGCTGCAGATCAGGTTTGTCCCCTAGCCTGGGAACTTCAATATGCTATAGGTGCAGCCCTTAAAAAAAAAAAAAAAAAAAAAATATATATATATATATATATATATATACATACACACGCACTTGTTTTTGTGATACACCTGAGTCCTTCCAAGTTTGGAATTACACAAAACTTCAAAAATTGAACACAGTTTTTCTTTATTGGATATCTTAAGCCATGAAATAAATTTTCCTTTTTAATTGGAATCGGCATATCATTTTGTATCAGCTGTATCAACCTAATGCAGTCACTAAACTACCTACCCTTTAATTTTTGTTAAGATGAATGCTTCCTGTATTCACCCTGAAAATGTACACAGCTTGAGAGAGAGAGAGTGGTAACTGGGCTTGATGGTTCTTCTAACTTCAATTCCATGACACTCCCTGACCTCTCCTATGGCAAGAATCTGTTACTGATATCTTTCTTGGTCTGAAAGTGACTAAGCACAGGCCATACAAGGAGCCCCTGCCTTTGTCTTCCCTCTGTCTCTATCTCATCAATTGAGCAATGATAGCAGCCAATCAACCCATCAGGGTCATCATGACATATATGTCTTTCCACCTTTGTATTATTCATAGAGAAATGGTAGCCGGCTGTGATCTGGGAACATACATATGTGAGGTTTAGATTTAAATAGGTGAGCAAAGGTCTGTGCTAGTCTTTGCAGCAGCACACTTTGCAACATTTGTATCTTTCCATTAATAGGGCCTTTTCCCCAAATAGTTGTTTGTACTCTTGTGGAAAATAACATTAGGAAGCCTGGTTAATCCAATTCCTCATTTAAATTCTAGACAGAATGTTTCAGGTAGATTCATAGCTCTTCAACAATGATAATTGTTATTTTTGGAAGTGCAGTACCATAGTATAAACAAGTAGAATTTGGTGTCAGAGGGTCTGGATTCAATCCCTTTCAGCTACTGCTGTGTAACATTGGGCAAAATGAGCCTTAGTTTTCTTATCATGTTCAATGGGAATAAGAGCATCTACCTCATCCATTGTAATATGTTGGTTAATTGGGGGGATTAAATAATATTGATGAGTAACTGGCACATACTCCATGCCTATTAACTGATAATTTCCTTGCTTCACTTCAGCCCGTGTGATTGATACCCATTTAGTTTCTTTGTCAGAATGGAGAGAGAGCCTATTTATTACAAACATTTTACTTGTGTTCCATTTTCCTTTCTTGATTTGTCAGGTGAGGGCCCAGCACCTGAAAGTGTGTAATAGATGCCCAGTGAGTGGTATTTTTAAATTCTTTTTAAAGGACAAAGTGAAGTTCTTTGATGACTTAGTGGGTTAAGGATCTGGCGTTGTCACTGCTGTGGTGCAGGTTCAAGCCTTGGCTGGGGAACTTTTGCATGTTGTAGGCACAGACAAAAAAAAAAAAAAAGGCAAAACAGAGTTTAATTAGAGTGATTCTGGTGCTAACAAAGGTTGTCTCTTTTAGAAAAATGTAACCCCAAACCAGACTACAAAGAATTTTTTAAGACAGAAGGCTGTGGGGGCTGTGTATGGCTGCTTCCTTCCTACCCTTGCATTTCAGAATGTACCAATTCTCTTTTAATTAATGTCATCAGATTGTATTCTCAGATCCAAGAAGGTCTAGGAAGATATGCACAACAGAGTAAAAAAAAAAAAAAAAAAAAAGCATAATCATAATTAGTTGATTAAAAAAAATGGATCCTAATCTTGAGGTGACACTCAATGTACATTTACTCTTATTATCTGAATTTCTCAACACCTATGTCATCTTAACCATTTTTTATTCCTTCCTATGACTTCAACTAAGTCAATTCCAGGTTGCACCACTATTGTAGTTAACACTTCTCAAGAGAAAAGATCATCGTTGATGAATAATCTTGTCTGATGGCCTTCTCAAGGTCATATATTGATTAGATTTGGTGTGTATGCTCTTCATATGACGCCAGTATCCAAAGTTGACAGAGGTCTCGCGTGGATGAAATAGTTACTCTGTGTCTGGCATTTCGCACGTGGTATTTTATTAATTTTCATAGAGGCCAACTCTAACCTGGAACTATAAAGAGAAGGGAAGTATCATTTCTAGCTTTCTCTTTGTGATGCAAAGGAAGTTTTAGAATAGTGTGACACTGATGCCAATTTGGTGAAAAATGGTCAGCAATAGTCAACCTATTATGAGAAGGATGTGGCACCTTTTCTTGAAATGTGACCACTCTAAAAGAGTCTTTGCCTATCCAAAGCAAAAACATCTTACAGAAGTAGGTTCTAACCACCACCCAGTAGCTCAGCCACATAAGAACATGAATCACTCCTTAAAGCTATGAGGTTTGGTCTCCAAAGCCAAAAGAGGACTGAGGCCAAGGCCGGGGATTCTAGAGCCCCACAGGGCTATCTCGGAACAAGTGCTCAGACTTCTTACCCATAGGGCTGCTCTTGCGCTCAGCCAAAGCATGCCCTGCTTGGGAATCTTGATCAAAGACATGATGTTTAATAAAGCATGTGAATCTTAGAATAGAACCCTACACTTGATAAACAGTCTTTGAAACCTGGGAGGTGCTTTCACCTTAGTGGGGAAGCAGGCAGGGATGGGTAGAGTTAAAATGTCATGGAGCAGTACCAAGACAGAAGTAAGTACCTGGTGCTTGGGGAGCACCCAAGTATACCTGGAGATGTGGACAATAAGTGATAAGTCATTAAGGTGATGCCAAATGGAAAATTGGAGCCCACTAGCTGCAGCCCTGTAAGTTTGCACAGTTGCTAAAAGGGCGTCTAGAATTTTGTCTCTTGATTTTTCCTGGCTGAAGAGTGATGAGATGGCAGGACCATCCAAAGTGGAAACGAGGAGTCAGAAAAATCCAGAGTGAGAGAAAGAGATCTAGAGAAGGAAGGAGGGAGGTGGAGAGAGAGAACTTTTCCTAACTGGAGTATTCCCTAGTGTGACAAGGAGAATATAATTCAGTTTAAAAAAATTACAGAATAAAAACTCAGGTTAGAGAAACTAAAGAGAAGAGGCTTTGAAAATCCAGTTTAAAGCTTTCAAATCTCTTTTATTTGCCATTTACCTACTGACATTTTGAAGATGTTTCATTTATGCCCAAATGTTATGCCCATGTTTTATAGCTAGAGGCCCTCTTCACTCATTGTAAGAATGGGAATGTTTTATTAAGATGTGACTTATTTCCATGATAAACCTCCAAGGCTAGACCCTAAATCAGAAAATCAACTGCAAGATTTTTTTTTTTTAATCTGACACTTCAGGGAGTTCCTGTTATGGTGCAGTGGAAATGAATCTGAATAGTATCCATGAGGATATGGGTTGGATCCCTGCCCTCGTTCAGTGGGTCCGGGATCTGGCATTGCTATGAGCTGTGATGTAGGTTGCAGATGTGGCTTGGATCTGGTGTTGCTGTGGCTGTGGTGTAGGCTGGCAGCTACAGCTCTGATTCAACTTCTAGCCTGGGAACTTCCATTCACCACGAGTACAGCCCTAAAAAGCAAAAAGAAAAAAATCTGACACTCATAATCATGTTGAAGGTTTGAGGGTGAACTGGTTATTGCACTTGTGCTGAGGTGACAATGTTCCACTACCAATTTTAGATGAGGTCTTTCAAAATCAGCGATTGAAGGTGATAGTCCTTAAGTTTCATCTTAAACCTTAATAAGGTTTCAGAAGGTGATTTCTATTTTATTCACCTTTGATGTGCTTCAAAAACCAAGGTGACATAGGAACACCCCCCACCACACACACACACCTAATTCTTATAGGAAGGCGTACCTCAACAAAATGAAATTATTAAGTCAGAGTTTGGAAGTGTGATAGCACATGTCAAGCATAAAGATCAGATCTAATTAAGGTTTCTTTGATCAAGTCCAATGTGTAATCAGAAAGCAGTACCTTAATTGATACTTGACTGTAGTCAAATTCTATTTGCATGGAAATGATAAAAACATTCCCTCTGAGTTTTCACTGTATTTCAGTTCTGTACCATTATACACATTTATATTTGCTACTTTTGTATGACATAAAAGACAAAGCACACTGACTTTTGGAGAAAAAAAAATGCCACCATTCAAAGAGAATCTGTTCTGTGCTATACACTCAGCCAGGCCATTTTCATGCATTACTTCATTTAATATTGACAATACTTCTAAAATATAAGGATTGCATTTCCCATTGTACAGAGGAGGAAACTGATGTTCAGCTCCAATAAGTATATCACTGAAGGTCACACAGCTAATACATAGCAGAGTTGAGATTCAAAACAACTCTCCATCTATGTAGTCATTCTCTATCCAGAATACCACAAAACCTGAGTTCTGTATTTGAAATTGCTGCGAATTATCTTTGAATAAAATATTCTTCCTAAGGTCTGAATATTACAGTTGAGCCCCAATAAACATTCCTATCATATACCACCATAAAAGCTATAGCCAACTCTAAAATTCAGGTATGGTTTTCTACTCTTGTATTTTCTTTTGGAGGATGTTGCAGTGATTCATCATATTTGATTTCTTCCAAGTAACTTTGTGTATTAGCTAAATGTAAATAAGACGTCAGTGTCAAAGAAACTCCTCTACAGTGTGAACATCAACCAGAGGTGATTTGCCTCTCTTCCCTTCTGGGGCCATTTTTGGTTTTCATACCTGGAAAGGTATGATGGCATCTGGTGGATGGAAGAAAAGGATGCTGCTAAATATCCTACACTGCCCAGAACAGCTCCTACAACAAAGAATTACCTAGTCCAAAATGACAAGAAAAAAAAACATCCAATAATCTGGAATCAGGGAATTCCAGGCAAAGGAGCAGAAATCCCCACTGTCTCTAAAACAGGAATGAGTTTTGGGTGTTCAAAGAACAGAAAGAAAGCTATTGTCGGAGTTTCTGCTGTGGCTTAGTGATAACCAACCTGACTAGTATCCATGAAGATGTTCAGAGCCCATTGTTATCCAGAGTTATTTGGATGTAGAGCTGACAGGCTTGATGATGAGCAGGTGGAAAGGAAAAGACATTCCAAAGGTGATACCTGGACTTTTGACTTGAAGGATGGTACTATTTATTTAGATTTCACTGAAAGCTGGACAGAAGAGAAGGAAATATCACATGATCTTTTGGAGCTATGTCATTTGGATGTGATACTCAAGTGAAGATGTCAGGGATTCCAGATATATGAATCTGGAGATGCGTGGAAAGGTCAGAGATGGAGAAGTAAATTTGGGTGTCATTATCATGAAATGGCACTTAAAATCTTGAAACTGAACTGAATCACCTGTAGAATATATGTTTGTAGAGAAAAGAGACTTCGGAAGAAACTTGGGGAAATCCAACCTCCAGATGCTGACATCTATTCTTGATAAAAAGAATTGGCAAATATTAATGAGTAGACAGAAAGTATTATGCAGAGAAGATCTGAAAAATTATTATGCTTATTTAGTGTACTCTGAACCAAACAAAAGAGTGTGTGTGTGTGTGTGAGTGTTGGAGTTCCCATTGTAGCCCAGGGGGTTAAGAATCTTATTAGTATCCATGAGGATGCAGGTTCACAGTGGGTGAAGGATCTGGCATTTCTGTGAGCTGCAGCATAGGTGGCAGATGCAGCTTGGATCCAGCATTGATCTGGCTGTGGTGTAGGCCAGCAGCTGCAGCTCTGGTTCACTCTGAGCCTGGGAACTTCCATATGCTACAGGTGTGGCCCTTAAAAAAAATATGTGTCTGGAGAGAGAGAGAAGTTTTAAAAGCATAAAGTAGTATAACAAATGTAAGGTAGCATTATTACTTGTTTTAGGATAACTAACAGGAAGAGTATAGGAAATTTGAAGTAAATGAAATAGCCCCACAATGCCTTTGAAGAGATAATTTGTGGTGACCTAGTCCTTTCTGGAGTATTTTTGATTCAGGCAGTAGAATCATTGAATTTTATCGTCACATTCTTGTATTGAATACACTCTCCTAAAAGCCTGGTGTTTTTACTTTCCAAATTAATACATTTTACTCAGTAAGTCATACTTATTTTCAAATGTTAGACTTTCCAATTTAATTTCATCTTTCTAGATTATTGAAGTTTTTCGAAATCTAATTATACTGTAAAACATATAAGTACTCTTTACACAGTGTCTTGTTACTTGGAAATTTATCCAATGTGGCTTAACCCAAGTCTTACTAAACATGTTGATGAGACAAGGACCAAGGACCTGAAGGGCTTCACCACTTCACCAGGAATTTTCCCCCATTAGATATTACACCTGACCTTGTCTACCATCAGTTATGTAGCCACCAAACTGTAAAAGCATGGAGCCATATTTTCACCTCTATCCACCCTCTTATTTTTTTAATAAATGGCCTAGCTGAACTATACTCCCGCTCTGTCCATGAAATGTCATGAAGAGAAACGTCTAGATATTTACCCCCAAATCAAGCAAGGTCGGTGTAAATTGTTAGGGACTATTTGGCAGCTTCCAAGATTGTCATTCCTTTTCTTATTGCTCACAAATCTCTTTTCAACATAGACTATTTTATTTATTTATTTTTATTGTTATTTCCCCAACACAATATTTTTTTCCACTGTACAGCATGGTGACCCAGTTACACATACATGTATACATTCTTTTTCCTCCCATTATCATGCTCCATCATAAGTAGCTAGACATAGTTCTCAGTGGTACACAGCAGGATATCATTGCTAATCCATTCCAAAAGCAATAGTTTGCATCTAGTAACCCCAAGATCCCAATCTACCCCACTCCCTCCTCCTCCCCCTTGGCAACCACAAGTCTCTTCTCCAAGTCTATGATTTTCTTTTCTGTGGAAAGGTTCATTTGTACTGTATATTAGATTCCAGATATAAGTGATATCATATGGTATTTGTCTTTCTCTTTCTGACTTATGTCACTCAGGACGAGAGTCTCTAGTTTCATCCATGTTGCTGCAAATGGCATTATTTCATTATTTTTTATGGCTGAGTAGTATTCCATTGTGTATTTATACCACATCTTCTTAATCCAATCGTCTGTCGATGGACATTTGGATTATTTTCATGTCTTGGCTATTGTGAATAGAGCTGCAATGAACATGTAGGTGCATGTGTCTTTTTTTAAGGAAGGTTTTGTCCAGATATATGCTCAAGAGTGGGTTTCCTGGGTCATATGGTAGTTCTATGTATACTTTTCTAAGGTACCCCCATACTGTTCTCCACAGTGGTTGTACCAGCTTACATTCCCACCAACAGTGCAAGAGGGTTCCCTTTCTCCACACCCACTCCAGCACTTGCTATTTGTGGACATATTAATGATGGCCATTCTGACTGGTGTGAGGTGGTATCTCATGAGGTTTTTTTTTTTTTTTTTTTTTTTTTTTTTTTGTCTTTGTGCCTTTTCTAGGGCTGCTTCCTGTGTCATATGGTGGTTCTCAGGCTACGGGTTGAATTGGAGCTGTAGCTGCTGGCCTATGCCAGGGCAACAGCAATGTGGGATCCAAGCTGCATCTGCAACCTACACCACAGCTCACGGCAATGCTGGATCCTTAACCCACTGAACAAGGCCAGGGATTGAACCCGCAACCTCATGTTTCCTAGTTGGATTCATTAACTACTGCGCCACGACAGGAACTCCTCATGATAGCTTTGGTTTTCATTTCTGTAATAATCAGGGATGTTGAGCATTTTTGCATGTGCTTTTTGGCCATCTGTATATCTTCCTTGGAGAAATGTCTATTCAGGTCTTTTGCCCATCTTTCAATTGGGTTGTTGGCTTTTTTGCTGTTTAGTTGTATAAGTTGTTTGTATATTTTAGATTAAGCCCTTGTCAGTTGCATCATTTGAAACTATTTTCTGTCATTCTGTAAGATATCTTTTTCTTTTCCTTTTGGTTTCCTTTGCTGTGCAAAAGCTTGTCAGTTTGATTAGGTCCCATGGGTTTATTTTTGCTCTTATTTCTCTTGCTTTGGGAGACTGACCTGAGAAAACATTTGTAAGGGTGATGTCAGAGAATGTTTTGCCTTATTCTCTTCCAGGAGTTTGATGGTATCTTGTCTTATATTTATGTCTTTCAGCCATTTTGAGTTTATTTTTGTGCATGTTGTGAGGGTGTGTTCTAGTTTCATTGATTTGTATGCAGCTGTCCAGGTTTCCCAGCAATTCTTGCTGAATAGACTGTCTTTTTCCATTTTATGTTCTTGCCTCCTTTGTCTAAGATTAATTGAGCATAGGTGTCTGAGTTTATTTCTGAGTTCTCTATTCTGTTCCATTGGTAGGTCTGTCTGTTTTGGTACCAGGGCCACACTATCTTAACGAATGTGGCTTTGTAATATTGCTTGAGGTCTGGGGAGAGTTATGCCTACTGCGTGGTTTTTGTTTCTCAGGATTGCTTTGGCAATTCTGGGTCTTTTGTGGACCCAGAATAAATTTTGGAGTGTTTGCTCTAGTTGTGACAAATGTCATGGGTCATTTGATAGGGATTGCATTGAATCTGTAGATTTCTTTGGGTAGTATGGCCATTTTTACAATATTAATTTTTCCAACCCAGGAGCATGGAATATCTATTTTTTTACATCTTCTTTATTTTCCTTGATTAATGTTTTATAGTTCTTGGCATATAAGTCCTTTACCTCCTTGGTCAGGTGTATTCCCAGGTATTTGATTTTTTTCAGGTGCAATTTTAAAAGGTATTGTGTTTTTGTATTCCTTTCATTGTTAGTGACTGATTTCTGAATGTTAATCTGATAGCCTACTACTTTGATGAATTTGTTAATCAGTTCAAGCAGTTTTTTGGTTGAGTCCTAGGGTTTTCTGTATATAGTATCATATCGTCTGCATACAGTGACAGTTTTACCTTTTTTCTTCCTATTTGGATGCCTTTTATTTCTTTTGTTTGTCTGATTGCTGTGGCTAGGACTTCCGAAACTATGTTGAATGACAGTGGTGAGAATGGACATCCCTGTCTTTTTCCAGATTTTAGTGGGAAGGCTTTCAGTTTTTCTCCTTTGAGTATTCTATTTGCTGTGGGTTTGTCATAAATGGCTTTGATTATGTTCAGGAGTGTTCCCTCTATACCCACTTTGGTGAGAATTTTTATCATGAATGGATGTTGGACTTTGTCAAATGCTTTTTCTGCATCTATTGTGATGATCATGTGGTTTTTGACTTTTCTTCTGTTAATGTGGTATATGACATTGATTGACTTGCATATGTTGAACCATCCTTGTGAACCTGGGATGAATCCCACCTGGTCATGGTGTATGATCTTTTTTTGAAGAAATTATGGCTGAAAACTTTCCAAATCTGAAGGATACTGATATCAAGATACAGGAAGTACAGAGGGCCCTAAACAAGTGGAACTTGAACAGGCCCACAACATAGTCTATTTTAAAAATCATATTGAGAAATGTATTTAAGTTCACAAAGATCTTTTGAAAATGAAGATATTGTCCCATTCAGTCCTTTAGTGCCTGTTCTCTATGTATTCCTCAAATATTGCTGTTAGCAATGTTGAAATCTAAACTTCACTTCCATCTGGGAAGGAGGCACATGCTTCTTGGGAATTACTGCTTGGGCTTCCCTGTCCTCTGAGAACCTGACCACGCTTCTCATAGGTACGGGTGTTGGGCTCAAAGGAACAGCGAGGATTTAGGGTTATCCTCTGTCAGTGCAGCACCAGCATACTTTCAGGAAGGGGTTGTATTTGTTTGATTTGTTATGCTTTAAGTTTTTAAAAATAGGGACTTTTAACCATCTCTTAACCATAATAACCTATGTGGCAGATAAATTATAACCACCTCATTCTTGAGAGTTAAGGCTTAATCATCATCAAATTAGGTGTGTGCTTTCAATTCTAAGAAGTGGAAGGTTAAGTTTATTTGGACAAAGGGAAGTAGCTGAAATTTGAGCTTGATTTTTATCATCAAACTGAGGATCCTTTCTTCCTTTTTGAAGATTTCCTTCTCTCATTGTTACTTTCTTTTGTTGTTTTTCTTTCTTTCTTTTCTTCCTTCCTTCCCTCCTTCCCTCCTTCCTTCTTTCCTTCTTTTTTTTGGCATCTATACCAAAGGATAAAGCAAAGCCTTTAAAAAATATCTAGGTAATGTTAAGTGAGTTTTGTTATTTTTTGCAAATTTTACTCAATTTAGCTGGCACTTTAAATGAAAATATTTCCTCCACTAGTAATTAAATAGCACACTTGTGCTGTGATTCCTTTTCACAGCCTAAGAGGTTTCTATTTTCTCTGTCTATGAAAGAATATGGGAATTGCTTTGATCCTTTCAAATGAAAAGGAGCATGGGTTCCTGGAACACAGAAGACCTTAATGTTTTTGAATGAATGAATAAATCGATGAGTGAATAAATACAGCTAATAAAATGTCACAAATATACAACTTGCTTATATAGATTCACCAGCTGTCCAACTCCTATACTTTAATATGGTAAAAAAAAAAAAAAAGTGAAAACATTTTATTAAAGCTCATTTGAGCAAAGACATATTTTATATGTGACTTTTAGAAATCAATTAATCATGCTCAATGTACTTCGCCCCCTCCCCCCTTTATTCTTTTTAGGGCCACAGCCACGGCATATGGAAGTTTCCAGGCTAGAGGTTGTAGCTACAGCTGCCACCTACACCACAGCCCCAGCAACGCTCGATCCCAGCTGCATCTGTGATCTATACCACAGCTCACAGCAATGCCAGATCCTTAACCCACTGAGCAAGGGCAGGGATCAAAGCTTCATTCTTCATGAATATTAGTCAGATTCATTTCCTCTGTGCCACAAAGGGAACTCCCTTCATCCCTTTATTTTAACTTATTCTTATTTCTTGTAAGAATACAATACTCTTATTTTGAAGTATTTAAGATACGAGGCAAATATTCATTCATTTACTATGCAAACAGGTAGTATGTCCATACCATTTTGTGGGAATACACCTTGATGCACCATTGACTGTCAGTGCTCTTGCAGTTTCAGATGATTTTCTGGAAGTGTGTTTACATCAGCAGTGTTTTTGGCTTAGAGTGACTCACTGTAGTTCTACATGATATAAAACCCTCTGAGCTATGCCATCATACTTCAGTCATGTGAAAGAAGTTAGTAAAAAGTATTCCTACTTGCCATGGTCACTACACATCTCCTATTTCCAACTTTACTACACAACTTCCAGTGTCTTTGTTGAAGAAGAAAATGAAAGAACAGTACCTAGACTTTCAAGGAGGAACTCTGGAGTTTTGCCCTTAGAAGTAGCCAGAGGGAAAATATGCTCACAAAACATCAGCCATGAGTTTTTACAGATAACTTTTCAACAGCAGTTGTGGAATCCAGAAGATGATTGTGGAGTGAATATTTTAATGGCTACACAAGATAACTGTCAATGTAAAATTTTAAATTCAGTGGAAGTATGTTCTCAAAAACTATGGTGAAATGAATTTAACCATAGAAAATTTAAAAAAAAATTTCCAACAAGACAGACTTACTTCCAAAGAATATATTTCAGAAAGAAGGAATTGATACCAGAGGAAAATCTGAGAGGACAAAAAGGATAGTAAGCAAAGAAAATGACATGTATGTTGGTAAATTTAGGTCAATATCCCTTTGGAAAAATAAACACAATAACGTCTAATTTGTAGAATTAAAATTTAAAACAAAAAGCAAAAAGCTTAAGGTAACCTGTTGAAAAGCAATATAAGTCAGGAGTGGGTTAGAATTTAAAGATCTTACTGTTTGAGAAGAGGTTAAAGACATTGATTAAACTTTAAGTATCCATGTTCATATTTTAACATGTCAATTAACAGAATGAAATAAGTGTATATCAATATCAAACCAGTAGAAGGAAAAAAGGGAGGAAAAAATCCAGTTAATCAAATGCATTTTCAACTAAAATCTTAATATAATGGTAAAAGGCATACAGAAAAGCAAAGGATCAGTGAAAGCCAATTCATAGAAGAAAATGTGGGGTTATAGTTCTAGATATCAAAAAGTGATTAAAAGTAATTAATCAAGTGAAGGAACATAGAAGCAGACCATAGAGTATTATGACAGATATATAATAACATTGTAGATAACTGCGGAAAATATGAGCGAGCTATTCAGGAGATATTACTGGAACTACCGTAAATCTGTATGAAAAAAAAAAAAAAACCTGAGTATTTCTCTCATACTAACACATGATATGAAAATCAGATATCATTGAAGAAAAATTAAAGTTGACTACCTTAAAATTGTAAACTATACATCAACAGTTATAAGTAAAAATGAGAAGAGCAAACACAAAATGACAGATTTTTATAACCAAAATAACTTTTGGAAAACCAAAAAGGAATTCGTATTTATGATACATAAAGAACTTCTTCAAATTAATAAGAAAAAGACAAGATACTTAAAAGAGAAAAAACTTAAAAGCAAAAGAATAAACAGACATTTCACGGAAGAGAAAACTGAACATTCCAATAGATGTATAAAAGGATATTGCCTCATTTTTAATTAAGGAAATACAAATTAATACTACAATGAGATACTGTTAGACCCGCCAAATTGGAAATTTTTTTTTTAGTAGGATAATAATAAGTTGTGGTGAGGCTATGGAGAAACAAGAAATTTCATACATTTCTGGTATGTGTGTAAATTATTCAGTAATATTACTGATACGCACATTTAATGACCCAGAAATTATTTTCTTATGTATACAAGCTAGAAAATGTTCTACATGTGTACAACAGAAAAGATGTACAGCATTGATTATAATAATAAAAACTGGAAATAGCACAAATGCCCATCAAAAGAATACATAGATAAATTTTGATTCAGTGTTAACTAAATAGCAATAAAATGATTGAAAAAGCTACTTGTATAAGCATGAATCTCATAAACATGATGGTAAGCAGAAAATGAAAGATGTCATGAGGATAATACAAATGCGTTGATACACCTTATATCAAATTTTAATATATGTAAAATTAAACAGTACTTCAGGCTACATACATATGTATTATAACGATGAAAAAATGCAGGGAATGATAAACATTCTGAATGCTGAGGGGAAAAGAGGAAAATAGCCTCTTAAGAGGCTTTAGTTGTGTATGAAATATCCTATTTTGATTTTGAAATATCTTATTTTTTAATATGGGTATTCTTTTAGCACTTTTCATATGTTTTATATATAATACATTATAAATATAATTTCATAAATATAAAATATAATTTTTAAAATTCCTTTAAAAGATTAAAAAAGTTAAATTGCTCATTTCCCACCCTTATCACTTATTCTTATGGAAATAAAATCATCAAAATAAAATGGAGTACAATTCTTCTTTTATTTAAGTATATTAAAATCAATAGTGTCCATCCTTTTCACTAAACTGTGCTCTTAGGAGTTCCCGTTGTGGCTCAGTGGTTAATGAATCCAGCTAGGAACCATGAGGTTGCTGGTTCGATCCCTGGCCTTGCTCAGTGGGTTAAGGATCTGGCATTGCCATGAGCTGTGGTGTAGGTTACAGACATAGCTCGGATCCCGCGTTGCTATGGCTGTGGCATAGGCCAGCAGCTATAGCTCTGATTCGACCCCTAGCCTGGAAACCTCCATATGCCGTTGGAGCAGCCCAAGAAGTGGCAAAAAGACCAAAAAAAGGAGGGGGGGCTCTTAAATGGTTGCATGGGAAAAAAAATCCATGTAAGATATATATGACTGTCACTGAGTAGTGCAAGTGTCTGACCTTGAGTAAGGAATTAACTTCTCCAGGGCTCAGTTTCTCCATGTTTCAATCAGGATGCTCAGATCAACAGACTATTTTAAGAGTTTTTCTTGCAGTAAGTTTCTCTGTGCCTGTCTGACCTATAACCTGAAGGCCCTCTCCACTAGACAGGAACACACATTACAAGCTGAGCTTCTGAAAGTCAAAAGCCATGTCTTTCACAGCCATACCATACCATACCAGGTACAAAGTAGCTGACATAATGGTAGATGGTTAATAAAGGTTAGTGGAACAGAGAATTCTGGCATTAAATGCTAGTGGATGATGGGCATGCTAAAATCATGATAAAACAAATAGGATGGTTTTACACCACCATTGCTGGGATCATGGATAATAAAGTATCAAAAAGATGACACATCCATCAATTTTACAAAATATATTTTTCTCATCTTGTCTTCTCTGAAATTAAGGTAGGTCATGTAATAAATGACAGCTTTTCACTTGTCAGCCAGGCAGCAGTTGTGATGCAGTCAGTTATCATTGCCTGATTATAAACTTAGTTACTATTTCTGGTGGCATAATACAATAGAATTCCCTTGATGCTTCATTCAACAAATCATTTAAGGGAAAAACAAATCCTACTTGTCCTCTCTGAAAAGCTTCTGTTGAAATAATCTCAAACAATTAAGAAAACCCAACTTCAGAAACAGTAAAATAGATACATTGATATTTTAGAAGAAAATCTTGGAGAAAGTCATAGAGTACCTTTTTAAGAAAACAGAAATAGACTTAAGAACATGAAGAACAGACTTGTGGTTGCCAAGGGGGGGGGCACAGTGGGAAAGAGATGGACTGGGAGTTTGGGGTTAGTGGATGCAAACTATTACATTGAGAACATATAAGCAATGAGGTCCTGCTGTATTGCACAGGGAACTATATCCAGTCTCTTGGGATAGACAATGATGGAAGATAGTATAAGAAAGGGAATGTGTATATACGTATGACTGGGGCACTTTGTATACCAGAAACTGGCACAACATTGTAAAGTAACTATAATAACTTATTAAATATATACATATATCCTATAATAATTATTAAACATATACATTTAATAATTATTAAATATTACATTTTAAAGCAACTATAATTAAATATATATGTATACATATAGTTATTAAATAACTATAATAATTATTATATATGTGTGTGTGTATATATATATACATACACACATATATGTTATAGAAAATGGGAATGGGGAACCAGGAGAGGGCAGCAGAGAACTAACCTAAAAAAAGTTTTCTTCTGTTGTATTTAAAGTATGTAAAGGGCCCTTCATAGTTTCTGAAGCTCTTTCACATATATATGAAGTTAAGACATCCCAACAGCATAGCCGGGGCAGGCCCATCATTTCCATCCTCACTGAACAGACACACGGACATTTAGAGAAATCTACGTGCTACTTTGAGGTGCCCCAACTAAAGGATGGCCCTTGACTTTAAGAAGGAGTTGGATTTAATGTTCATTCTGTCCCTTCAAATGCTTGTAAAACCTTTGAGAAGACTAGTAGGTCATCAGAAGGAGAAGTGGAGATGGAGTCTGCTAAGACCCAGGTCAGATAAGCTCAGGAACCAGGTGTATGGGAAAGATACCATGAGTCAAGATGAAGAAGTGAGCTAAGAAGTTAAACCAAAGACCAAGGGAGTTTAAGTCCATATCAAACCAGTCCAGGGTCACTAGAGTGGAGACAGGTCTGAACTACCAAATGCAGACCTGAGACCTGAGACAGATGGGAACCTCAGAGTGGCATCGTGTGCTTTCAGCGCACCATGAGTGCTGGTAGGGTCTCAATTCCTGCCCTTTCCTATCTTTAAGTGGTCTAGCCCCAGATACATTGAAAAACAAAGTAGCTCCTGGCCCCTCAGTAATAATATTTGAATGAAACTCCAGGATATTTTGTACTGTTGAGGTTACAGATGAAATAAACACAAGATATTTGTTGTGTTCCTGACTCACTTCATAGCAATTAAAAAACAAAGACAACAACAGCAACAACAAAAATAACAATCCAAAGGGAGAATTTCTGCTTCCTTTACCAAGTAGTTATTGTGTAAAAGCTCAACTCAGGAAAATGGAATATTTTGAAGCCCTATTGGGAAGGCATATATAATTCTTCATGCCAAAGAAATTGCACTAAACCTTTTGGCCTGAGAGGTGTAGTCTAGGTGAAGTATTACTTTGTGCTGTCAAGAGTCATTTCTTTCCTGAGCAGTCACTTTAGAAAGTAAACGATGTGGTTGGGATTCTGAAGGCTTTTATTGTGGCTGAAACTTAGAGATGGGAAATGTTCTGAGGCAAAAAGGTGTAACCTCTACCTAATACTCTCCTGCATGGCTACCTCTTCGGAACCACTCCCAAGAGGAAGGTTGAAAGGTGTGCCTACCGCTGTGTTTTCTCAGGGAAGATGGGACTTAGAATGCAGAATAGAGTGTCCAGATTCTGTCCATAGTGCATGCAAGACATCAACTGCAAGTGTCAAGTACAAATATTAAACTAGTCCTCCTCCCAGCAACCACATGAGCAGGAAAATAGAGATCCGGCATCCTTTATTATTCATGTAAATAAATCCTGCTTTGTGCTGGTGGATGAAAGAGAGGATATTTTTAAGTTAGTAATTATGTGTAGGATAATGAAAATAGGACAGACATTTCTTGTTCCAACAAAATCTCTGCTTTACCTAGACCATTATGTGCACATTTTATGAGGACTTATACAGCATACGATAGGATGCAAATACAGTGAGAACTGAATGATTCAGTCATACAGTCATTTTATTAATGACCTGTCTTTGGCTCTTTTTCTGTTTTTACTGTGGGATAACAAATACAATTCCAAAATATACTTTAATATCTATGTCTATATTCATATACATTTATATTTATTCCCGGAGTAAGAAGAACGGATCATAGAACTCAAACGTTAGAATCAGCTGGATGTGGCTATATGGTATAGATCCACTTCTTAGCACTCATATGTTTGTTGATTTGGGGTGAGGTATACAATATCCTTGAGCCTTAATTTCATTATCTGTCGAGTAGAGATACAAATACCCACACCTTACATTGTTTTTAAGGGAAGTGAATAAGTATATTCACACTGTGGTCTTTAAGTTAAAGACATTAGCTAATCTACTGTTTCCATGGAAGCTCCCACCTTGCACTTTATCTTCTCTTCTTCAGGCTGCTGTTGATATTATTTCTATGCTTTGAGTTATCCTTTGCTAACTTAGTAAAAATTGAGCCCTTATTAAAAGCCAGTAGCTCTTCTAGACCCTTAATAAAAGGAACAAAACCCCTTTCCTCAGGGAACTGACAGTCTAGCAGACCCTCTAGTCCCTTTTTCTTACGTGCTTACTCTTTATTCCACCTCTTCGCCAAGTTTCACCTCAGGGGCTTCCCATTCTATGAAGAATTTTCTGAGTTCTTCCTACCAGTAACAGTCTTGGTGTGCTTTGAAATTCTGTAGCATTTTCCAGGCTTTGCTGCTCAGATGGCTGTTTACCTTGTGCTTCCTGGCACTGTAGGTTTTTGTGCACATCTCCTTCCAAATCACATGCTTCTGAGAGTAAAAATCCTAGAATATAAGCTTCAAAAGGGCACCATGATAGTGTGTTTTATTCACTGGGTATCCCCAAGAACCATAGGGGGCAAATAGCAGGATTTCTATAAATATTTTGCATGCGTGCATGAATGAATGCCTTTGTATGTTTCCTATTACCTTGCTCTATTGTATATGGTGAATTGGATTTGCACTCAAAAGTAGTGGTTTTAAAACCACGTGAAACGTTCACTTTCCCTCTGAGACTTGGCTCCCTAATATGGAAGATGGAAATAAGATCTTTAACATATTCTAGAGTTACTTTCGAAGATCAAATTAGCATTTGGAAAATAACTTTTTTTTTTTTTAAGTCTTTTTGCTCTTTCTCGGGCTGATCCCGCGGCATATGGAGGTTCCCAGGCTAGGGGTCCAGTCGGAGCTGTAGCCACCAGACTATGCCAGAGCCACAGCAACGCGGGATCCGAGCCGCGTCTGCAACCTACACCACAGCTCACGGCAACGCCGGATCGTTAACCCACTGAGCAAGGGCAGGGACCGAACCCGCAACCTCATGGTTCCTAGTCGGATTCGTTAACCACTGCACCACAACGGGAACTCCCTGGAAAATAACATTTTTTGTTCACTGAGTAAAATTATTACAGCAGACCCTGTAGTTGATGACTATTGAATGAATGGATACATGTGTTATAGACTAAAATGTTTGTGTTCCCACAAAAGTCATATTTCAAAGCCCTAATTCTCAGTGTGATTGTATTTGGAGAGATGGGGTCTTTGGGAGATATTTAGGTTTAGATGACATTACGAGGGTGGAGTCTTCCAGATGGGATTAGACCCTTGGTAAGGAGAGATATGAGAGAGTGCTATCACCTCATCCCACCTTGCGTGCCACAGGGCACAGAGAAGTCACATGAGCACACAGCAAGATGGCAACCTGCCTATATGCTGAAAGAAAAGGGCTCAGAATAAACTCTACCTTGCCTGCATCTCGATTTTAGACTTCTCAGCCTCTAGAACTGTGATGCCTTTCTATTGTTTAAGACATCTGGTCTAAGGTATTTTGTCATGCAGCCTGAGCTAAGGCAGCATGCATACATACATGAATGAATGAATGAGAAGGAAAAAATATAATTCCATGAAGTTTGAATTTAGAGATTCAATCAAGAGATAGACAGAGGCACTCTAGAGGGGACAGAGGTTTCAGTCATTCCAGGATTAATTGATGCTTAAAAGCACTGTGCTGTAACTTTGCTGAGTATGTTTCCTGAGATCAGCTTTATTCCTAAATTCCTGACATAAGGGAAGGAATTAAACTATGTATTAAAAGGCTGAGGTCTCAGTGGGTGTCACTTTAACTCTCTGATCCTCTGTTGCTTTACCTGTGAAATGGAGATTAGCATGCCTAGCACATCCACTTCCTACCATGGCTGTAATGATCAGAGAAATTTATGTGTTGATAAATAACTTTACAGTTTTCTTGGCTCTGCCATGGGGCCGTGTGCTAGGGATCAAATCCATGCCATAGCAGTGGCCCAAGCCACAGCTGTGACAAAGCCAGATCTTTAACTGCTAGGCCACAGGGAACTCCTTTAAATTAATAATTGCCAAGAAAATCTGAGATATTAGCTGTAATAGCATGTCATTAAAGACTCATAACTGGAGTTCCCATTGTGGCACAGTGGGAACAAATCTGACTAGGTTTGATCCCTGGCTTAGCTCAGTGGGTTAAAGATCTAGCATTGCCATGAGCTATGGTATAGGTCGCAGATGTGGCTTGGATCTGACATTGCTGTGGTTGTGGCGTGAGCCAGCAGCTACAGCTCCAATTTGAACCCTAGCCTGGGAATCTTCGTATTCTGTGGGCGTGGCCCTAAAAAGTGGGGGGGGGGAAGACTCATAATATGCACCGCATCCTTTGTGCCTCAAAATTAAATTTTTTACCCAAGATTTATCTGATTTAGAAACTCCCAGCATCCTGGAATTTATTAAGAGATTTTTTGATCCACAGAACAATCCTGCGAGCCATGTTTTGCACAGAAGAAAGTGTCCCATAGAAGCAAAATAAATTTCCCAGGGTCACACAGTTATGTTGACGGCACAACTGAGTTCCTAAGGCATGGTCAGTAACTCCAAATGTGGACCCTTTTTCCATTTAAGCACAAAGGTCTGATCACTTATTTTCAAATACAATATATATATTTTTTCAATGAGACATAGTTTTCCCTACTTATTGCTTTCAATCCAATTAAGGGAAGAGCTGAGATTTTATGAAATTTTCTAGTACTTTTTTAAACTTAAGTCTGAGTAAATGTGCAATATTCTTATTGGTAACTAGAATGTGTACATGTATGTGTAACTGGGTCACCATGTTGAACAATAGGAAAAAAAAAATTGTATTGGGGAATAACTATTAAAAAATAATAAAATAAACCATAAATTATTTTCAAAGTACAAATTAACAGTGTGTCCCTGGAGATTAGATTGGCCCTTTCTATTTTTCACCAAGATTTTTAAATGGCACGTTACTATAAAAGATATTTTGTGCTTGTAAATATTTTAAAGAGTGTGTGTTTCCTGCATACTTGAAACTGAGAGCTGGCATCAAATACGAGGACTGAAGTTCATAATCCATATCTGCAGATATTAGTCGTTAGCAAGATGGGAGGGGTGGTCTAGATTGTATGTAAATCTCTAGAGGAAGAATAGGGATGAGATGTAACATTTTTAAATAGGCTTTTGAAGACAGCATGTAACTAGGCACATGGTAGAAGTTAAAAAGAAGTTGCTTCACTAAGCACCATTATTCTGAAGAATGGTAAGAATAGCAAGCAAAGACATTGATGACCTCAGAGAAATATGAATAACACATTACAGCTCAGATTATATTGCCAGCCTCATCTGACTCCCAGGAATTTAGAGCAAATTTGGCATTCAGAGGCCAGATGGGTTTTAAGACCCCTTTTATTCTTTTTTTTTTTTCCCACTGTACAGCAAGGGGATCAAGTTATCCTTACATGTATACATTACAATTACACTTTCTTTCCCCCACCCTTTGTTCTGTTGCAACATGAGTATCTAGACAAAGTTCTCAAAGATCTTGTTAAGTCAGCCTTGGAGGAAGAACAGAGATCATTTTTTTTTTTCTGGAGCGAAATGCATTTCTTCCCTTTAAATCTTACCATAAATGCATTTCTTCTCTTTAAATCTTACCATTCAATGGCAGTTCAATGAGGGAAGACTAAGCCCAGGATTTTGAGCCTTGTGGGAGGGACCTGGCCCCATCCTCTGGAGCATTCCTGTTCTCCTGGCTAAGGTTTCCACCTAGGAAGCCCCAAAGGGGCTGAGGTCATGATACAATTTCAGGACCACAAGGAGCCCAGATGAGAAGATTTCCTCTAAGCATGAGGTCATGGGCTCTTACTGTGATTGCCATGGTGCCACTCATGAATATAGATTTAAATAGTCATGCTGCACAGGCAAACAAAAGCCAGGATCTTGGTATTCCTTTGACCTAATGAAATATAAGCAACCACTGATATTTCCCAAGCTTTGTTCTCTCCTACTGACCACAGATAGACTACAAATATGCCAGCTGATCTGACAGTCAAAATCATAGAGAAAACCATGGGTTTCTCTTTGGTATACTCAAGTCAGTAAATTCCATTAAATATAAGATAAAAAACAGGGTGCTAATTCTGCCAGACTAAAGTTTTGCAGGAATGTTGCACAAATCAGACTATGGTACCCTTATGCAGGGCATCTCTCTCTGATATGCTGTATTGAACATGGTAGAAATCATAAAAGAACCTCTTTGGCGAGGTTTTATTTCTGGTACGTTATTGAGAACTGTATCAAGAACATTATCTGTACATCTCTGTATATGTATACAATTCAAAGTTCTTCTCTGAACCTGTGAGCCACTGCATGTTGCTGTGTTTAATTTGTCAGCTGCTGCCAGAGTTTTCTTTCTCATCAGAATCAAAACTTTGTCATTACCATCAGTATCATTACCACTGAAAATTACTGAGCACTTTACTTGGAGATAAAGGTAGATGGTATTCACCCCATTTTATTATATTTGAAGAAACTGTGGTTTAGGAAGGTTAAATAAGTTTTAAGGTTTACGCAGCAAAATTTTGGTGAAAGCAATATTCAAAATCAGGGGCTATGTCTCCAAAGTGCCACACTGGACCACCACATCATACTGCATCCAAAACACACCCACCTGTATCCCCAGGAAACTTAAAATCTGAGGATTAATAGAGGAGTTTTGCTTATTTAGCAACAATATCTTGACTCCAACTCTCTTAGACTTTTAGAAGATATATGCTTTGCAAAGATAATAAAAATATAATATAGAGAGACTGTGAAAGGTAATATCTACCCAAGCACAATTTAGCAAATATAAAGCATTGCCCTTTTTACCATGCACCTTTTAAATAAGTGCTTTTGGGTATTGGCTGCCCACTCCTCTACCCCCTCAGTAGCCTTTTTGTAGGTCATTCACAGATTTGTTCAACAAGTGTTTTTGGAAGCATCTCTTTGTACTGGTCATTGTTCTAGAGGATAGAGGTAGAATAATTTAAAACAACAAGTACAACACTCAGAATACAGAATAAAAATGTGCTTATTAAAATTGACCTTGAGATAAGTTGGTTTACGTGCTATGTAGAATCTAAAAACAAAACAAAACAACAAACAAACAAAAAATCCCACAGTTTAGCACTTCCAATTTCACTCTAAAACAAACCATGCTCACAAGTTAAGCTGTGTGTTTCTGGTATGGAGGATCTTGTGGCAGGTTCTATGGGCTATTATATTAGAGAGAAGAAAACATGTCTTCTTAAGTAGCAAGAAGTATGCTGCACTTCCAAGAATTTGGATTTTTCTAAGACTCTTTCTAGGACTCCTTCTCTGTAATATATGCATCAACGCCTTAGCAAATCACTCTTTAATATGTTCGGGGAACCCTGTGTGTTTTCCAGGCTTTCAATGGTATAAGTCTTCAGGGATTAGTCATTTCCACTTGCCAGTGCCATGCCTGGCAAGATCTGATGCAAAAACCATTTCCCCAACATGTACATTGGCAAAGGCTTGGGGTTCAGTTTTGTTCAGGCAAACAGATGAGCCCTCTAAGGGTTAATTAGGAAACGAGCCCCTTTCAGGGCCTGGAATTGTTTACTTCAATCGTTTTCACGCAAACTGCCATGTTTCACTTGGGTACTAATTGTGCCTGATGGACCCATTATTTTGTAATCAGAGCAGTTCCTTGGCTAGCTCTCTGGGGGTTAATTAAATGGATGAGGTAGTGCCCCGGATATTACAAGCAGACAGGACACTTGAATTTCTCACCAACCATATTGGAGAAAGTCTTGTTATTATGAACAGTCAGGTTTCTCATCACCCGTGGTGCCTTGCACAGTTAGAGTTTATTAGGTTACAGTACCAAGACAAGCCTGGCTGATCCATCCATGCAGTATCGCCTGGCGTGGCCCCATGTCTGCCCACAGAGGGCTTGAACCTGTGAATTCTTCTGGAAACCCAGCCTGCATAGACACAGCCCAGTTTACTGCAGAAGATGATTCCAGCCCCAGGTTAAATGTGTACACCTCATGGAAATGTCAGGGCCTTTAAGCCAAAGGCACACAAAAAGCTGGGAAAGCAGCAATCTCCTGGAACACACTGTACTAAACACAGCAAGAGCCCACAATGATTGGTAAGGTGATCTGATATTGCTATGTCACTGTTGCCACTTATGGGGGCTGACCTTGTAACCTGCCAGTTCTTTTCTTCTTATTTTTTTCTCCCCCTACTGAATATCCTGTGTAAAATGATTGTATGTTATTTTTTGTCTTTTATTATTTTTTTATATTTTACAACAAGCCCACCGGGGTTTAATAACCAGGAGAGAATATTGTGTCTTGAGGCGTGAATGAGAATGGTATATTCTAGAGCTCAAATGTCTAAGCCCTTCTGCATTTGGGGCCACTTGGGAAAGGAGTGAATCAGGAAAGAGGGATTTTTTTTTTTTAACCTGAAGGTGTATCCTCAGATTACAAATATCAATTATAGTGAAGCATTTCTTTTGCAAATAGAAGTGTCTGAACTGTAATCACAGGTAACTTAGGAAGATGGTCTTAGAGCAGTATAAATCATTTTTTATGCACTTAGCTTTTGCACAGAGTTTTTTTTATCAGAAAGACTGATTATTTGAGGGTAGAAAATGCAAAAGGATGGAAAGTGTGTATGATGGAGAATGAAGACCTACATTTAGTTCTTATTCTATGAATGAGTTGTGTGATTTGGTGCAACTCATTTTATTTCTCTGATTCTCAGTTTCCTTATCTTTAAAATGGGACTAGTGATACTGATCTGCTTTCTGCCACAGGATTGTTGCAAAAATCAAGCCAGCAATTAGCATACATTATATGGTTCAGGTAATGTTACATGAAAGAATGACTGTATAAGTTTTTGGAAATTTCAGAAAAAAAAAATGTTCCAAAGCCTTTAAAATCAATTGTAGGCTTAAAAAAAAAAGAATTTGTAGCAATAGGTGGTATTTTCTTACATTCATCCATTTCTGTACACATAAAAAATAATGAATTGTTCCTGGCTATAGTCTGCAACTTCTGGGTTGTTTGAGAAATGGGCCTAATACTGAGGGCCTTCTGCTTTGGGTCTATGATTTCCTTCTGTTAGAACAAGAAAGTGTCAGAGCAAAGTTACATTCTTCTGAAACAGGGTCGAATTTTGCAGTGTGGGATAAGGGGTAAATACAGTATTAAAAATATATATTGTGTGTGAAATGTCCAAAACAGGAAAATAGAGACAGAGAGTAGATTTGTGGTTGCCTAAGGCTGTGGGTGGGGAACGTGAAGAGGGGAATAATGACTGCTGGTGAGTACAGGAGATTTTGGAGAGTTGATGAAAACATGGTCATGGTTACACAGTTCTGTGAATACACTGAAAACCATTGAATTGTCCACTTCACATGGGTGGATTGTATTAAATGCGGATTCGCTCTCAGTGAAGTTGTTATTCCAAAAACATACATGAAGAAATTGAATTAGACTTTCGTACAAATATTAGGGAAGCACTGGATAGATACTGATGATTGTGTGGCTTTGAAGTGGAGAATACTGATTCCTTAATGAAATGTTCTAATAGGAAAAGAGGCAAGGAGCAGGAGGCAGTCCTCAATCCTGTGGCAGCACTGATAATGCTGGTGAGGACAGTGTTCATGGAATCAGACAAGGTGTATTAGTTTCAGATCTAAATCTGAATCAGTTCCATATCCCACTTCTCTTCTAGATTTGAGTTATTTTTCCATCCCTTTCTGTACTTAACTATCTGGACTCCTCAAGCCTACCTCTAGGAAGTTTAGACAAAGCATTAGCTTAAAGACTTTCTCACAATGAAACAAAATACCTTTCATACCCCAGAGCCATCCCATTTTTTCCCAGTGCTTAAGAAATATATATACTAATAATATATCTCATCTAACAATAATCATTATAGTAATATATAATGTATAATAACTAGTGTATATATATATATATGATTTTTGCTTACCTAAAGAAAATAATAAATGTTAAATAGTAGCTTAGATTTAATTGGAGTAAGGTATATTTTCAGTGTCTTCAGAAATTGCCATGTCTTTCTCCTTTATCCAGTCACCTACTAATCTCAGCTATTCAGAGTTGATTTAAGATTTTAAAATTTCTTGATCAATTTGGAATTAGATTGTTAATCTGTTTACCTTATAAATTGTTTATGCTACGAATTAGAGGAGAGTCAATTCTGCAAGTTTCTTATAGTTCATTTGTGCTTACTTAATTTGCATGTCAGCTTTATCTTCAAACTATGGTTTGCTGGCAGGGAGTTTTTAAAAGCCATTTGTCTACTTAGTGACATTTATTTAATTTAAGCCTGGTTGTAGAAACTATAAATTTATTTAAGCAAGTGCAGTGTGTTGAAAAACAAAGAATGAGTTAGGTCTGTTATACCTATTTTTATACCTATATATGATAGCACTTCCTCTCTTGTCTGAAGATAACCTTGGCTACTTTTTACAATGTCAACCATATGTGGGTGACAATGAGAATGTTAATGTGTTGTATATCCATATAGATCAAAGATTTTATTACAAAATACTTACATTATATATAATATACAATTATATATTATATATACACACACACAAAATATATGTATTCAATTTTCTTTTGAGCAGTCAGTGACTGCATCAACCTCCTCTCCATCACCATTAGTGAGAGCATCCCATCTTGAATGCTCCAATAGTCTATTTCAGACTACTGGAATAGATTTCAGTGATGATGGCATCAAGTATTTTTGACCTATTAAACCTTTTACTGTTAACTAGCAGCTGGAGTTATTCACTGGCAAGCATAAGTAGCTAAAAGGAATGACTATTCTGATTGGCATAGCTTCTTACTGAGACCTTCCTAAATGTCAGTCACTATGCTCATCTCTAAAGATATAAAAATGATTAAATCATGTTTTTGGCTTTAAAGTAGCCCCAAGTTTAATGAGGGAAATCAGTTAATAAAAAGAGTTACGGTGCCCTGTGATCTCTGCTATGATGTAACAATAGACAGGAGCCTAAGGGACATTAGGGAAGGTGGCAATGAGAAAGCTGATTTTTGAAGGATAAGGAGGTAACTACACACAGAAGGAAGAGAAGGGTAGTTTAGACAGAGAAGATCCTATCTGATTTTCACCAAAAACTTAAGAGGTAACAGGCTTAAAGAGCAGTTAGTAAGTAGAACTGGCATTCAGATCTCTATAGTCTCGATTTTCCACCCTGCTGCCTTCTAAAATGTATAAAGAAGAGAGATCTCTTCTTTACTTGGGCTGTTACTTTAATATGCATTAGCAACTGGCAGCTGCAATATACAGGATCATTTTAACAACAGAGACTGAAATTTCCCAAAGTATATCTTGTGGAACACTAGTCTCTGCAAATGCTTAGTGTAAATGGTTCCATGGTTAAATAAGCGAAAGAAAGGCTGAATATTCTGTTTTTCTCTTACAGATTTAAAACACACATTAATGTAAATAGAGTTCTGAGAAGGCCTTCATTTTGAAAACAACAACTTTAATGTTGCTTAACTTAGTGATTCTGAAATGAGTTAGGAGTGGAATAGGAATGTGTTTCAGCCCAAATATATTGGAAAACCTTGGAAAAAAATATTGTAGCCAATAACTTAGTACAGTCAAGGACAAAAAATTAGGTTGAATTTTTTTGGTAATGGATCATCAGTTATCCTATTCATAAGTGTAACATCTGCAACTTCAAAATGAGAAAAACAAACATTTATATCATCACATAGATTTTTATTTTATTTTATGGTGCCCTTCAGTCATTTGATGCACTATCATCTATGGAGAGAATTTCTGAGATGAACCTAAATCAAGATAATCTCTTAAAATTTAATACAATATTTCTGTAACAGTTGTACATATTTTATTTTTTTTTCTTTTTACTGCTGCACCTGCGACATGTGAAAGTTCCCAGGCTAGGGGTCAAATTGGAGCTGCAGCTGCAGGCCTATGCCACAGCCACAGCAACACCAGATTTGAGCTCCATCTGCAACCTAGGCCACAGCTTGTGACAATACTGGATACTTAACCCACTGAGTGAGGCCAGGGATCAAACCTGCATCCTTATGGACACTATATCAGGTTCTTAACCTGTTGAGCCACAAGAACTCCTGTATAGCATTTTAGTATAAGTTCCTATTCTTAAAAGAATGGACTAAGTTTGCACATGTCAAATATACTATGACACTTCATTTTAAAACAAATGCCAGCACCTCATCTTCTCTCTGTGTTGGGAATCTTTGGAATTGCAAATGGCAAAAATACAACTTATAAAAGCTTTAGGCATGGGTCCTGGTTCTTGTGCTTCATACACCAACAGGATGGCTGATGGCAGCACCAAGATCATCCTTAGAGCTGAAGATCTCAAAGTGCATTTTCTTTGATAGCTCCTTCCATGGGCTAATTGGCTTGGACTAATCACTGTGTGAGGAGTGGAGCACTTAGGCCTGACTCATATGCAAATCACTGGAGCATTCCTGGAATGTAAAGGGGTGGGACTGGGGAGGCCAGATCAGCTAAACCACATGAACTCTGTGTATTTATTCAAGAATACCAGAAGAGTCATTTCCTCATGGAAAGAGTGCTGAAACAGGACAAAAACATATACTCTCTCTCTTTTTTTATTTTATTGGAGTATACTTGACTTACAATGTTGTATTAGTTTCAGATGTATAGCAAAATGAATCAGTTATACATTTATACACATCCATTCTTTTACAGATTATTTTCCAATATAGGTTATTACAGAGCATTGAATAGGTTTCCCTGTGCTATACAGTAGGTTCTTGTTACTTAACCATTTCATATATAGTAGTATGTGTATATTAATCTCAACCTCCTAATTTATCCCTTCCCCCAACATTTCCCCTTTGGTAACCATAGGTTTGGTTTAGAAACCTTTGAGTTTGTTCTGTTTTGTAAGTTCTTATGTCATTTTTTATTAGATTCCACATATTAATGAACTCATATGACATTTGTCTTTCTCTGTCTGACTTATTTCACTTAGTGTGATAATCTCTAGATCCATCCATGTTGCTATAAATGGCACCGTATCATTCTTTTTTATGACCAAGTAAAATCCCATTGTATATATGTACCACATCTTCTTTATCCATTCCTCTGTCAAGAGACATTTGGGTTGCTTTCATGTCTTGGCTATTGTTAGTAGCACCTCAATGAACATTGGGGTGTATGTGTCTTTTTAAATTATGATTTTCTCTGGATATATGCCTGGGAGTGGGATTGCTGGATCATATAGTAATAATATATTTAGTTTTCTGAGGAACCCCCATACTGTTCTCCATAGTGATTGCACCAATTTACATTCTCACCAACAGTGTAGGAGGATTACCTTTTCTCAACACGCCCTCTCCAGCATTTATTGTTTGTAGACTTTTTAATGACGACTGGTCATTCTGACTGGCATAAGATGATACTGTATTGTAGTTTTAGTAATTTAATAATAGAGATGTCGAGCATCTTTTCATGTGCTTTTGGCCATCTGTCTGTCTTCTTTGGAGAAGTGTCTGTTTAGATCTTCTGCCCATTTTTTGATTGAGTTGCTTGTTTTTTTTTGAAATAAAGTTGTTTGAGGGTTTTTTCTTAAACATACTTTGGAGATTAATCCCTTGTCAGTTTACTTCATTTGAAAAGATTTTCCCCCATTCTGTGGATTGTCTTTTCATTTTATTTATGGTTTCCTTTGCTGTGCAAAAGCTTTTAAGTTTAATTAGGTCCCATTTGTTTATTTTTGAAAAAAACAGACTCTTAACATTTGCCATATACCTACTCTGAAACCAATACAGGTTGTGACCACATAGACTAAGCAAAAAGTAGGCTTAACTTCTTCTAAATCAAATTATATTCATAGGCTTCAAATAGAAACTAAAGAAAGCTATTTAAAATTTTAAGAGAAATAGAATTTTGAGTATATATCTTAAAGATAATTAAAAATTTTAATCAACAAAGCAGATAATTAATGAAAAAGTTCCCTTAACTTTTTTTCTTCCATGAAAACCTAACTTAAACTCAAAAGCAAGGCTACTTTTTACACAAGTCCATGCTACAGATGAAAAATAATGAGAAACATGTTGAAGCCCTAATGTTCCAATGAAGAGTCCCATTTAATGTAGAGACCACAAAATTACTTCCTAATTTATTAAAGTTGGGTCATATTCCCCTACTTTCATAAGCTTGAATACTTTATCCAAATATCCCTTCTACAAAAGCCCTTATACAATGAGATGCAATATTGAATATGACTGAAGTGGACAAGGGCTTATAAGAGTCTGGCCCTTCAAGTTCATGGCTGGGATTTGTTCATTGAGCAACCCTTTCCCCACCGCCTGTATCTGATCTTTGAGGACGCTGCTAAAGCCATTTTAAAAACAGAGAAGACTGTATCAAAGAAAAGGAAAAGAATTTGAGGCCTTTTTCTTATTGTAAGGAACTAAATCTATAGGAATATAACAATTAAAGCCAATTCATACATGAAACTAAATCATAAGGAAAAGAAGGAAAGAGTTTTCAGCATTTTGCTTTGAAAAGCATTTTGCAAGTAAAGCATACTCTGGTTTCTGGAAATTCTTGATTAAAATCTAGGTTCCCTCTGGGAAGCTGTATATTTTATTGTAGGCTTGTGTGGCATTTTTTTGTTTGTTTTAATCCGAAAGCAAATTATGTTTTGGTGAAGCCCATATAAGGGGATTTACATTTTTAGACTAAAGGAGAGACCATGTTCATTTATTTATATCATTGTAGTCTTAGACACGTGAAGAAAGATTGAGGAATATGTGAAGGTAGGGCTTAGAGAGTTGAAAAGGCTATATTTCTAAAATAACAGTATACAAATCTAAAGCTTAGCCTTAGTATAAAAACTTAAGGGGATAGGAGTTCCTGTTGTAGCTCAGCAGGATAAGAATCCAACTAATATCCATGATGATGCAGGTTCAATCCCTGGCCTCACTCAGTAGGTTAAGGATCAGGGGTTGCAGCAAGCTGCAGTGTAGGTCGTAGATGTAACTTGGATCTGGCATTGCTGTGGCTGTGGCGTAGGCCAGCAGTTATAGCTCTGATTCAACCCCTAGCCTGGGAACTTGCATAGGCTGCAAGTATAGCCCTGAAAAGGGAAAAAAAAAAAGAAGTAGTAAAAATTAAAAATCTTTACAAATTATATTCTATAATATCATCATCTGTACTTGCAATATCATATTTGTAGATAATATCCTTATGAAGTTTTTGTTTTTTATTTATAAATCTATTTACTATAACTTTTAATAAATTAGTTTATGGAACATACAACCTGCTCACCAAAGGAAAGACAAACTCAAATTAATGTCTGTTCCTTGTTTTAGTTTATTTTAGAGGTAGGATGTAAAGAGGAGGTAATATAAGAGTTTTAAGTTTCTTGCTTCTAAAATTTTGACAAATATAGATTGTGAAATTTCATGCTTCAGGTGATAAATAAAACATTAATTATATTAATATGGTAAATAAGTATTTAATATACATATATTAAAATCCATGAGACACTATGATAGTTAAGATGTCAATAGGAGGGAGGTTCTATATATGTATGGGGTGGGGCAGTAGCACATGGAAACGAAGTTAGGTCTTATCAAATGTCTGTCTCACTTATCAACTATTGCTGATTTCTCTATACCCTCTGTAGCCTCTAAGTAAAAGTATTAAAAATAGCCAAACCAACAAAAATGCTACATCACCAGCAGAGACTAAGCTCCTCTGGGCTCAACTAAGTGAAAGTAAAAGAAGGAGAAAGAAGGTTCCTGGTGCTCCATGAGTTCATTTCTCTGGCACTTGTGGTCAGCATTTCTCTTACTACCCCGATGATAAGTACATGAAGGGCCAGGGTTTCCAATGACCCTCTCAACATGAAGAACTTGAGTTGTAGTATAGCTGCCTGCTATCTTTCACCACAGAGTCCACACCCCCACATCACATGTATGCTCAGCTCTGCTATATCAACACCTCTGCCCCCAGAATTTTGCTTCTGACAGCTGTTTCCCCTCTGCAGAGTGCTAAGAGGGGCCTGTTATGAGAATACATTTTTGAGTGGTACCATTGGCTAGAAGAAGGAATACAGTTCTTACCAAAGTAGGAAATGGGTCAGATGTTCCCCACGGCTCTGAAAGGGAAGATATTAAAGAGGATTGTTCAGAGTGCTCTGGACAAATCTCCTGAACAGGGTGTGATGGAAAGAGTCTGTTTTTTTGGGTGTAATCAGCTTTGTCTTGAATCACAATTATGTGACCCTAAATAAGAAACTTTGAGCTTCATTTTCCTCATCTCTTTGATAGAGTTGAACTCATGTATTCAGTGTATTAATGTATTAAATACTTACAGTGTGATACATATTGTGTTAAGTGCTGAAGACACTGAAGAGTGTTAATCAAAGACCCTCAACAACTGGTAACTGACATAAAGCACAGCCTATAGCGTATTTTGCCTTCCTTTCTCCTCCATGGCTATTGTTAATCCAGAGTTGTTTATTTTATTGAACATTTGTTCTCTGGCTAGCTGTTGAATAATAATACTTATTGTTATTATTACTATAAAAAGAAGGAGCCATGGTCTCCAGTTGCAAGCAGCTCATGGTCAAGCTGAGAAGATATATCAGCTCTGAAAGTCAGAGAGTAGCTCAGATTCTTTCCTGCCTTTGACATTTACATCTCTGCTCCTTAAACATACCAATATCCAATTCCAATATAGACGTATCTTTTTTTTTTTGTCTTTTGTCTTTTTAGGGCCACACCCTCAGCATATGGAAGTTCCTAGGCTAGGGGTCTAATCTGAGCTGTAGCTGCCGGCCACAGCCACAGCAACGCCAGATCCGAGCCGCGTCTGAAACCTACACCACAGCTCATGGCAATGCCAGATCCTTAACCCACTGAGTGAGGCCAGGGATTGAACTCACAACCTTATGGTTCCTAGTCAGATTCTTTTCCTCTGTGCCATGATGGGAACTCCAATATAGACATATTAAATCAGACTCTCAGGGTGAAACATGGATATCGGTTTATCTTTAAATTCTCCAGGTCATCTTAATTTCCAGCCAGAGTTGAGGACCACTAGTCTAATTGTTGGCAACTCCTGACCCTGGCCACAGTGCCGTGGTTGCAGATACTCTCTGAACTGCAGCAAACGATGATATCCCAGGAGAGAACTCAGTATTTAGCATCATTAGATAACGCTTAGGCTCTTTGAAGTTGGCATCCGTAGTCTTTAAAAGTCTGACCAGATTTGGTTTCTACACTGTTATTTTTTATAGAAATACAGATATATAAACACTATGTATTAAGCTATATGCAAGTAAAATTCTTTAGAAAAGATATGCTCACAAAATTAGTGTTTGGCCATCATTTATCACCTTGAGTCTCCATAGCATTCCAGTTTTATCCTTTTTGATCTCTCCTTGGATCCTGAGATACTGCTGTGCTCAACTGCCAGGAGATCCCCAGAATTGGTCACATTCTGTTTGCCCATGTTATTGCTAATGCCAGATGGGATCCATGCTCTCGACCTCCCTCTCATCTAATTCCTCCTTCCATTTTACAGAACCTAGTGTAGAGATCATTTGCTCTGCTAAATCTTGCCTGCCTCCCTGTGACTTACATTACATCTTATATTTCCCTTTTCTAAGGCTTATCAACTGAGCTTGCCGATGAATTGCTCTGTATTTCTCTCTGGGCTAAACATTTCATGAGAACACAAAACCCACCTCCACTTGTTACCATTTCATCCCTGTTTTCTTCTTAATGCCAAGCATATAGTAGATGCTTAATAAATATCTGTTGAACTGAATTTATTTGAATAGAGCTTTAATTTATTCACATACCCAAAAAGTAAACTATGGCATCAGTTATCTGGCTTTTTCCAGTCCAAATATCTTCCACATAAAATTTCCTTATGATTCATATTTGCCTCTGAGGAAACCCATTCATGTCGAATTGCGTGCATTTGAGAACTAATAGATGTCCCTTCTCCCCACTTACCTAGGCCTCCTTGGGCTTTAATTCATTATCTGTACATGGGAGGCCTTTCCCCTCACAAAGTTTAGGAGTGAAGAATGTAGACTCTTTCTAGATGAAAGAGCTTTGATTTCTCAGGCCCATCCTTGAGGATGCAGGCCGTAAGTTCACGTAAGAAATTCATGCTACAGAATTAGGTATCTGCTTTGCAATTGTTCTAGGGTTTCCTGGGCGGCACTGTGCCCTCTCTGGCAGATGGTGCTCAAGCCAGTCCTGGAGTATCTCAGGCAGTGATGTGCTCAGTAGTGAGAACCAGAGTTGCCAGCACAAAGCTCTTCTTGGAAGACCCCAAATTCCCCACAGTGGATACTGCCTCCTATGTATGAGATGTGAGCAATGTGCTTTGTGTTGAAGCAGAAATAATGTTGTTCAAATGAAAGCCTAATAAACTAGTCATTACTTCTAATTGCTGGTATTAGGACTTTACACTTCTCTTCTCCGGGACTGTTGTTTTCGTCATTAGGCAGCGCTCAAATGTGCGGCACTTTCCAACTTCGTCAAAGACGGAGTTGCCGCAGGAATAAAGTTGAGCCTTTTTTTTTTTTTTTTCCTCAGAATTCATACTTTGATTGCTCAATTCACTACAGAGGACTGCGTGCTTCTTTAATGAATTAAATTTTAAATCTGGAACACTGGCTGGGCCCAATTCACCTACCGCTGATGCAGAGCTCCTTAGCATATCAAAGTGATATGAACTCAGAGAGCACCGCACAAGAGACAACTCCAACTGCATAATGAGAGTGAGGACACACAGGCAATGCCTACAGTGCCCAGGGCAATTGTGATCCTTTAAATATTCTGTACTTATTTTTATTGTTAGGTACAAGAAATTTCAACACTTTGCAAACTTTGTCCCCCAGAGTCTCTTGCATAATCTTAGACTATGTACCCTAATTTTTTAAAAAAAATTTGGGTTCTTTGAAAACTATATCTTTTTATGTTTTTTTAAATTTTTATTATACTTGATTTACAATGTTCTGTCAACTTCTGCTCTACAGCAAAGTAACCCAGTTATACATATATATATACATTGCTTTTTTCACATTATTCTCCATCATATTCCATCACAAGTGATCAGATATAATTCCTTGGGCTATGCAGCAGAATCTCATTTCTTATCCATTCCAAATGCAATAATTTTCATCCACTAACCCAAAACTTCCAGGCCCTCCCACTCTTTCCTCCTGTATCTTTATTCTTGATCAAATCTTTCTTTATATCACCTTGCAAATTCTTCAGATTTCAGTGATGCTGAGTTGTTGGAGAGAAGGATGATACAGAAGAAAAGTGGAGTTTAGAATTGGAAAGTTTATGGTTGGAATTCAACTATAATTTTAGGTTAGGTTTGAAATCTCACCTAAGCTCCCTTGCAGGTTTATTGTGAAGACAGAATGAGATCATAAATGAAGTTTGAACAAGATCATTGGGATGTAATCAGCTCCAAGAAGCAAAGGTTTATATCTGTTTTGTTCAAGTCCAGTGCCTGTAAGAGTGCCTGGTACATTGTACTGATCTAATAATTTTTTTTTGGTCTTTTTAGGGCTGCACCCACAGCAAATGGAGATTACCAGGCTAGGGGTCTAGTTAGAGCTGTAGCTGCCAGCCTATACCACAGCCACAGCAACATGGGATCCGAGCCACATCTGCAACCTACACCATAGCTCTCAGCAATGCCGGATCCTTAACTCACTGAGTGAGGCCAGGGATTGAACCTGTGACCTCATGGATACTAGTCAGATTTGTTTCTGTTGAGCTGTGATGGGAACTCCCAATAAATACATTTTAGTTAGGTGAATATCATATATGCAAAATATCAGCCGTAGTACTTGGTGTGTAGAAATAGTCAATAAATGGAAGTTGCTAGGATTGTCTCCAGATTTAATGGGATACAGTCCACTCAGTAGACAAGATTTCAGGATGTACAATGCTGTGAAGAGACACTTTGGAAATGGATTAATTCTTCTTCAGGAGACTTAGGATTTGCTATGTTTTATGAAGTTGTCCCAATAATGTGTCTAAATGTATCTTTTCTTGTGGGTTTAGTCTTCCATTGGAGAAAACAAAATCTGCACTAGTCCATTGTGTGGAATTATGACATCAGCAGTGTCTGTTTTCATGATACTCTGGAATGTGCCTCACCTAACTGTCAAAGCCAGAACTCTTGCACAATAAAGGTTTTCACAAAGTACCACAGATAGGAAAATAAAACCAGGGAGAAAATCTTAGAGGAAGAGTTTGGCTAAAATCAGAACTTTATTTCATTCTTCTTATATGAGTCTCCTATACTTGTTTCTGATGTTATAGCATACAGATGTCCAGATTTGGTGATTTTAGATGAAAGAAAGAATAATAAAATGAATATAAAGTAAATCTAGAATCACCAAGTTTGAGCATTTTGTTACATTCACACATATACTCTCTCTGTGTTTATTCAAAATACCTATATATGGGAAATATACAAATCTTTAAATAGCATACATATTTGTAAATAAGTTGCAGATGTCATGGCATGTTACCCTAACTATTTAACTGTTTCAGCCTCTGTGTCTGAATATCAAGAACTCTCTTCTACATAAACACAATAGCATTCTTACCAGAAAGATGTTACCGGAATCTGGGTTCTTGTTCAGAGAGCCAAAGAATGAACGTCACGAACACACAGGCAGCAAGCAAGCAAAAGTCTTTATTCCAGGAAAGCAAAGAGCTCCCAGCATAGATACTTGGAAGGAGAGGAAGAGTTCCCCTTTCTATTCTATGGAGGTTTTTATCTCTTAAAGGCAGAAGTACCAACGTGGGGTCCAGATATCAGGTCTTTTTCCCATTGGCCTTGCCCAGTTTAGCTATATCAGTCCTTGACAAATAAGGGTCTTAGAGGTGGATATACCCTGTAAGTTTTATGGTTCCTTTGTTCTTCTCTTCCCTAGATTGGGAATCACCATTCCTCTCATTCCTTTTCTGTCAGTTGAGGGTTAGAGATTAACGTCCATCTGGACATGAAACAGATATGTTCCCTGTAGTAATAAAACAAGGCCTGTGGGGATGTTACTCCCTGGAACCCTGAAGTCGTGGATATTAATCAATGATGAAATCAAAGAATATATTAAAGTCCATGTTCCTACACCAGCTGCCTGAATTATAATTCTGCCTCAGCATTAGTATCCATAAAACATTTAACAGTGATATGACAGTATTGGTTGATTTATGTTCCATATTCAAAATTTCCTAATTGTCCTATCACTATCCTTTTAACTATTCTTCTGCAATGGGTTTTTTGTGTTGTTTGGTTTTTGGGTTTTTTTTGTATCCAACCAATGATGATACGTTGCATTTGGTTGTTATGCCTCTTTAGTGTCCTTTAACATTGAAGTCGCTCACATTTTTTAAAATCTTTCACAATATTAACACCTTTTTTTTTCTTTTCTTCATTGCCCTGTGGCATATGGAGTTCCCTGGCCAGGAGTCAGATGCAAGCCGCTGTTGTGACCTACGCCACAGCTGTAGCAATGCTGGATCCTTAACCCAGTGTGCCTGACGGGATCAAACCTGCATCCCAGCACTCTCTAGAGATGCCATCAATCCCATTGTGCCACAGAGGGACCTCTTCACAATATTAATACTTTCAAAGACTCAGATTGTCTTGCAGAATTATCTTCTGATTAGGATTTTCTGATTATTCCTCCATGATTAGATATTTAATGGTTTTTGTTTAAGAATCCAGCTAGATGACTTTTTATAACCAAACTGTATTTTATTCATCCTGATTTTTATGTCTTTCCTATCAGTGTGTGAGCTCCTTGCAGAGAGGAGCTGTGTCTTACTCATCTTTTTAACCTCAGAACTCAGCAGTGCCTGGCACACATGGGTATCCAATAATTCATCATTTTCCCCCAACCTGTTCTTTCTTTTCATTTACCATTTTTCTTCCTGCACTACCATCAGCTAGGCATGCCTGACCTCTCACTTTCCTCTCTTTCTTTTCTCCTACCTCTACATAATTACAAAGCCCTGTTATATCTACTGAATATTTCTCCAAGTATTCTTTGATTTCCATTCCTATGTGAGGCTTTCAGCATCCTCTCCAGAATGTTAGAAAAGCCCCCAGCTGACCTTCCTACTGCTAGTCTCAGCCCATTCAAATTCAGCTTCTATCCAGTTTTCAGAGTGATCCATTTCAAAAGCAGAACTGAACATGTTGCTTTGCTGATGAAAACCCTTCAGAGGCATCAGTGATTTGTTATGGGATACAGACTCTAGCCTGATAAGGAAGTATTCCATGGTCTGATTGTTGCCTACCTTCTATTTCATCTGGCCTTATAACTTTTGTTCTAGGAGCCCTGAAACTCTTGAAATAGCATTAGTAGCCCCCATATGTTGCAGTCTGGCTACATGTCAGGCATAATAGCCCTTCCTTTAGATACATGATGTCTTCTAATCCTTAGGTCAGTTTGGGAAGTAGGTAGAATTATTTGCATTTTATAGATGAGGAAATGATTTGCATTACTCAGCTAATAAGTGGTAGAAAAGGGACTTAAACATGAATCTGAAGGCCTTGCCAAGGTTGTCTCTGCCCACCATGCTATGTCTTACCTTTCTGCCTACTTTCTGCATGTAACACCTTTCCCCCAGCCCTTTATTCCATGTGGCTTCACTAACTCTGCTAATTCTCTAGAACTCAGAGCTAGTATCTCTTATTATCTCTGGTGCTAGATTAGATATCTCCTTGGTACTTTAAATATCTTGGTGTAACTCTAGTGCTATAACTATATGATAATTTAATGATCACACTATGTATCTGTATGTCTGTCATTCCCACTAGACCACCAGGGCAGAGACCATGTTGTTTCTTTGTTATATATCCAGAGTAGAGTCAAAGTAACAACTCAATAAATATTTTTAATCTTTTTAAATCAGAGTATAGTTGATTTACAGTGTTGTGTCCATTTCTGCTGTACAGCACAGTGACCCAGTCATATATATATATGTCCTTTTTCTCACATTATCTTCCATCATGGTTTATCCCAAGAAACTGGAAATAGGCATTCTTCATTTGTGTTATTTGATTGCTAGCACTGTCTTTTGACTCTTTTTCAGAGTTTCTGCTTTCTCTGAATATGTTTATTTCTGATGTTTCCTCCTCTATTTTCTTTTTCGTGTAGTTGATTTACAATGTTGTGTCAATTTCTGCTGTACAGCAGTGACCCAGTCATATATATTTTTTTTCTCATATTATCTTCCATTATCTTCTATTGCAACACACTAGATATATTTCCCTGTGCTATATAGTATTACCTCATTGCTTATCCATTCTCAATGTGATAGTTTTCATCTACTAACCCCAAACTCGCAGTCCATCCCACTCCCTCCCCCTTGCACTAGGCAACCACAAGTCTGTTCTCTAGGTCTGTATCTGTTTCTGGTTGTAGATAGGTTCATTTGTGCTACATTTTAGATTTCACATATAAGTGATATCATATGGTATTTGTCTTTCTCTGACTGACTTATTATGAGAATTTCTAGCTGCATCCATGTTGCTGAAAATGGCATTATTTCATTCTTTTTTAAGGCTGAGTAGTATCCCATTGTGTATATGTACCACATCTTCTTAATCAATTCATCTGTTGATGGAAATTTAGGTTGTTTCCATGTCTTGGCTATTGTGAACAGTGCTGCAATGAACATAGAGGTGCATGTATCTTTCTGAATTATAATTTGTCTGGGTATATGCTCAGGAATGTGATTGCTGAATCATATGATAGTTCTATATTTAGTTTTCTGAGGAACCTCCATACTTTTTCCCATAGTGGAACAACTCAACAGACATTTTCTGGGTGAGTGTGTGAATGGCGATAGACCACAGAGTTCTTGATGCTTCCATGTTACACCTTGCTAACTTGTATAAAGATTTTGTATTCACTTACCAAATTTTCAGACACAATTTTTTAGTCATGAGATTAAGTTGTGAGACAGAACTCAAATTCAACATTATCTTTAATTTATACTGGAAACAGAGTTTAAAACTTTTAAAGAACATTGCTTAAATGAATAGATTTAAAATTAATATGTCTCCTCTTATACTATTAATCCTCTTTGCATTTTACATACACCTGCACTTACTTTGTAACACTCAGGTCACAATACATCTCATTCACATGTAAAATGCAAAAAGAAAAATGCATGCATGTTTCTCTTTACATTGATGATTATATTTTAAACAGGTCTGAATATTTTTCACAATTTTCATCTTAATTACGACCTAATAGTTCACTGAGTTGATTTTAGTAACTCTATTCTGCTAATCTTGGATATAAATGCTTTTTCCATATTTTAGAATCATAGACAGCTATGCTGTGCATGTGTTTTTGTTTCTGATGAATTATGTCTTAGGAGAAACTCCGGAGTCTAAAGTTTAGATCATAGTGTGTGTATATATCTTTATTATTCTTAATATATTGCCTTCCAGAAATGATATATCAATTCAAATGATCATAGTAAGTAAATGAAAACAACACATTTCTTCAACTTTAACCAGCAATGGGTACCATTTTACAAATGCATTAGCTGCTTTTAGCGGTGATTAAAGGTAACTCCAGGCTCCATCACAGATGGTCTTTTCCCCTGTGTGTCTTTATCACGGATATTCCTATATGTAATTTTTGTGTTAATGTCATAGCTTATTTGATGTTTAAGTTCTCGAGGTTTTCCTTCTGAATTTGAATGAACCCTTCCTATATAATAAATGTTAATTTGTCTGACAATTTCATTACAAATATGTTTCTTTTTTTAATTAAAATAGAGTTGATTTACAGTGTTTCTTCTATTTCTGTTGTACAGAAAAGTGACCCAATCACACACAGTTCCCCGTACTGTACAGTATGGCCCCATTGTATTCACTACAAGTATTTTTCTTACTCTGTTTTTGTTATACGACAAAGTTAATTTACATCCTTTTCACTTACAGGGGCCTTCAGTTTCTGTTGTGGCAGCATGTCCTTCTGAGTTTCCTCTGTGGATTCTTGTGTTGTGTAAGGCATGGCTCTAACACTGTGATTTTCAAAATTGTCCTGTTTTATTCTAATAAGCTTATTAAATCAGCCTTCTTTGCTCCTCTCTTTGGGAAAACTGACTTGGCTTACCACATATGATTTGGGCGTATGTCTTTTGTGTCCACTGTTTTCTGCTGGTGTGCCTTTCTGTGTGTGTGAGCCAGTACCACACAGTTTTAAGTTCCAATACTTCTGTGTAAGTTTAAAGTCTGAGATGGATAGATTTCCTTCTTTCTTCTCCTTTTCAGATTGTCTATTATAGTTTTGCCTTTTGTCATGTTTTTCAAGCAAATTTTCTGTTGCAGCTTTAAAAATCATATTGCCATTTTGATTGAAATTGTGCTAACTGTAAATTGCCTTGGAGTGAACAGATAGATTTATAATATCCAGTCTCACTGAGGCAAAAACTCTCCCTGTCCATTTATTTTAATTTTTTTAAATTTCTAATGAGGATTTATATGTTTCTATAGAAGACTTTTGCTCTTGGATTTCTCTCTGGTGCAGCGGATTAACAATGCAGCATTGTCACTGCTGTGGCACAGGTTTGATCCCAGGCCCAGGAACTTCCAAATGCTGCAGGGGCAGCCAAAAAAAAAAAAAGGCTTTTGTTCTTATTTTGTACAGTATAAACTTTAGGGTTTTAGATTGCTTTTTAATAAAATAATGGCTAACATTTACCAAGCATGTAATATGCACTAGATACCAAGTTATGTGTTTTATGTATATTACCTCATGAAAGACCTCTCTAAAATAGCCACTCTCTAAAGTTATTACCATAATGCCTATGAGGAAGCTGAGGTTTTGGCTGGTCATATAATCTGTCCAAGGCTACATGACTGTTAAACAGTAGAGCTGAGGTTGGCACACAGGACTGTCTGACCTTAAATGCCATGCTCTTAACCACCAACCTATACATAGAAAACTGGAATTATGAGTTACTAGGGTAATGAAAGGTAGCCAGAATAAAAGCAAAAACCTTGTGCTAAGATCAGAAGAAAAAGGTCAATATCTGTTCAGAATGTGAAAAAGAGTTCATATTTTCTATACAGTGTCAGCTAAGAAAGTGGCATGATTGTTCAAAACAAAGTAATGAAAGCCAGTTCTGTATTAATGGACATAGGATGCCAGTTTGTGGAAGGGGATTGTACCAGTGGATCAATATCTAGAGAGCTATCTTCTCAGCTTCCTATTTTGAAAGTGGTCTTTCTAACGGGGAGTTTCATCAGGGGATGATAACGTGAGAAAGAGGAATTATGTAGAATAAATTGATGAAGAATGGGAACTTTCAGCATGGTTTAAAGAAGACACCTGAAGGGTTGTTTAGAGGAATAGACATGTGGTGAAGTAAGGTTTCTGGGAGACAGATTTTGGTTCCAGTAAATTTTTAAAGAATTAGCCTGTCTAACAGGGAAACTGGATTCTTTGTATTTCGTGAGCCTCTCATCCTTTGAATTTGAGCAGAGACTCAAATATAGGAACCCTAGGCTCCCCAAACACAACCACTATTTACATTTTGTAATTTGTACAATTTACACTTACACAAATTACATTTGTAGTGATGCTCCATCTTTTCTCAAGCTTTCTTTTACATGGTTATAATCATGCCTTACATTAATTTAGAATTTTGCTTTTTTCCCTTATCATTGTAGATTAGGGAATCAGATTACTTGATATGCTCCCATGTGCAAAGAGAATATAGCTTTTTAAATTTCTAGAGCTAACGTGAGCTTTCTCATCAACCTGGTAGGTATTTGGAAAACTTGACAATTAATGATAGCTTAGTCTTTGCCAGCTAAACAGTCTGTGTCTGTAAAATAGTAAGTTCAACCCTCTCTTCCAGGGTTGGCTGAAGTAATTCCTTGGATGATTGGGTCTATTACAATGTTTCAGATTTCTGTCCTTCCCTCCCCTTCTTTACAAGATGGGATCTGGGTGCAGTTTGGAGTGGGGGGGGGGGGCGGAAAGGGAATGGGGGAGGAGGCTGGAGTGAGCAGGTAAACGGTTTATGTGAGATCATGGTAAGGAAGAAAGAGGTCTCAGTGTTTTCATTTATTCCAATTCCTGGCTTCTGCTAGCTCACTGGCCTTCTCAGAACCTCCCCAATCACTCTCTTGAACCCATTCAGACATGGGGTCCCCAGAATAGAGAGCACATGCAGTATTCAGAGGGAATCAGAAGAACGGTTTTAAGGTCATCCAACCATCTTCATCAACCAGTTTTATACCATCTCTCCTATATTATTTGGGATGTGGTGCTAAGTTGAAGGTGAGATTCTTTCTAATGGAGAAAAGGGCAACAAATATGTGTATTCAACTTTCTCTTCAACCTATGGAAAAGCTTAAAACATCTGCCTCAGAGCAGAAGTCAAGTCCTGTGAGCTTTCCACTTTCTTCTTCAGATTCTCCTCCCTTGTTTGGACTCTCCCCTGTCTCAGCATAAATAGAATGGTTCTTTCCTCTTCCTGTCTGTTTAGCAATACCATACAATACTATCTATTTTGTGTTTTCTGTACACTGAAGAAAGAAAAAAAAAAAAAAAAACCTTTATAAGTCCAAACTCTTTGATAGGAAAAAAGGGAACTTTAAATGTAGAAACCCTTGCTATCATTCCACAGAATTGGCTTTCAGATTGCCAGTGTTGTTAGGAAAATCTGTTTTGAGGCTTAAGTCTGACCCATGGTGCCATAATGTCTGAGGCAGTACCCATTCTTTCTTTTCCTAAAGAACAACCTCATTGCTTAGCTGCAACCTAACATGATTTTAGGGGGAAATAAAATGTGTCCACTTAAAATTTCTAAGTATTATACATATTAATATGATAACACCCCTGCATGCTCTGGTGTTAGGTGATACGCACTGTGATGGGAAATGTACATGCTTTATTTACCTTCGAGTTTAGCTTTTTAATCCTTTATTCTCATTTTACAAATAAATACACTGAGGCTCCAAAATAACTTACCCTAGGTTTTACAGACAGGGCATTCTTTCAACTACGTTGAGCACCATAATTAAGCAAATGCATACACAACTGTTTATTTAACCATTCTTCTACCTTTAGACGTTTAAGTGTTTACAGGTGGTTTTAAAAGCAGTTTTGCAACTCCTCATACAAAGGTCTGGAGTTTAGAATTCAAAGTCTACTTCAAACCAAATAGGGAAAATGTGTAGATTAAAAGAACCAGAAGATACATCAACAACCAATGGCAATGTAATGACCTTGGGGGAATCTCGTTCCCAATACAGTGTGACAACAACAGAACGAATCAATTGGGGAAATTTAAACATTGATTAAATGGGTATTTGATAATAATAAGGAATTATTTATTTTTTGATGTGTCACTGGATTTTAAAGAGTTCTTAGAGATATATACTGAATTATTACACATGAAATCAAGTCAAGATTGTTTCAGTGGAATACTCAGGTGGAGGACTGGGTGGAGGTGGGAAGGTAGAGGGAACAAAGTTGCCCATAATTTGATCATTGTTGAAGATGAGTAATGGGTACGTGGTAGTTCCTCATCCCATTCTTTTGTAGGTGTTTGAAACTTTTCAAAAAGAAACACTTTTTGAAAATTGAGTGGGATTCCTTACACTTTCTGAGTTTTGAGCAGGGAAGAGTTCTTTTTCTAATATTACTGAGCAAACAAGCCTTTGCATGATTTGGGTTCCAGTCTCCAAACCCTCAAGACCCTCCCTCAGTCACATTCCTTTTACATACTTTCCATCTCTTGACAAATTTCTCAGGGTTGAGCCTTGTCAGATGAAAATTCCCCTTCAGTGTGGAGTAAAGAGAGGTAGTCAGTGCTCCTGAATGGGGTGTGTGTGTGTTGAGCATATATAGTCAGTGCCCCTGGTGAGCACAACTGTTCTCTGAAATAGTCCTTGCCACAGCCTGGTTATCCCACTTCATGCTGCAGTTTTAGCATGTGTCTGAGAAAGTGTTTTCCCTGCCAGGCAGGAAGGAAATTTGAAAATAAGTGCCAGCTTCAAATGCCTGGGGTGGGGGTGGGGGGCTAGCACTGACATTTTCTTGCCTGCTTGGTGAAACCAGGATGTCTTGCAGAGTGTCTCATTAACACCAGGGGCTTGGCCAGGCAGGGTGCCCCATTTTGAGCATGCGTGCTATCTGGGCACAGTTTTTATTGGATCTATGAAATGTACTAAAGTCACATTGCATTAGACCCCTGAAGTGGACTTGCTTTCTGTAGAAATGTTTACCCCGTTTCCTCTCCTCACCCCTCTCCCTGCTACCAAACCAGATATCTGACAATTTCAGCACCACTGACAGGAGAGGAGGTATCATTTCATTTGTCACTCCTCTCCTCTCAGTATTATTTAGGATTGTCATCCATATAATCATTAACACTTGTTGACTGGAAGGAGGTGGAAATGGGGCAAGGAAAACATACATGAGGAGAGGTGAAGATATTGTTCATTGAATAATACAAACCAAGCAAGTGCATTATCATTTTGAGATTCCGATGGAATTCTGAGATGGAGACAGAATACTGAAAAATAGATTAAAGACGTGGATTTTTCTGTAAAGAACACAATAAAATTTAATGTGCAGGGGGAAAAAAAATCCCTTGAATTTTTACAGCTTCCTTTCATACCCTATACAAGCCGATGCCAGGATCAAAGGGTGATCCTGGCATTAACTTGTATAGGGTATGTCACTTTCTTTGCCAAAACATCTCTACCAAATTCAGAGAAACCAGGAGAATGCCATTAAAAAGATTCACAAGGCAGTCAAAGACATATCTCATCATCAAACTCTATATATGACAGTGACATTTTCCTATCTTTTTCTCCCAAAACCCCATCACTGGCCTTGACAGTCTTACACAAGTTGACAATTCAATAAGGAGAACAGTGAGTTCTGCAGAGTAGAGCAAAAGGGGCAAGTTGTAGGTGTGACTGTGGTGGAGATTAACAGGTATTAATGAGGTGAAGTTTCTAGTTTTGTTCCTTGAAACATTTCCTGACAACAGCTGTTCTTCAAAGTTTTGAACTGAAAGCAAATGGAAGAAAAGGAAGTATGAAATATGTGGCTCCTGACTCATTTGAATCCACCCTTTTTTTACCAGTCTTAGGCAGCATCTAATATTCATACCAGCACTCAGCTAGGTAATTCACACACCTTACTTAATTAGACTTTTAGAAGCATATACAGAAGTAAATTTTATTCTCCCCTCTTTGCAGATGAGAAAAACAAAATTTAGAGAAGTTTTCTAACTTACCCCAAATCATACAGCTAGAAAATCACAGGGCTAAACTCCTAAACCAGCATGGTCTGAATATTACACCTGTTTCCTCTCTTTTCATTAACCCTTCCTGCAAAGGAGATGGTGCCAAATTAGTCTGTGATTTTAGAAGAATGTTCAAAAATATGTCTTTTTACTTGTGGTTGAAGCCTATGTCTATACGCCTTACTCCAGGCCTTAGGGAGTTGTAAACATTCCCAAATTGCAATAATTACAACTTCAAATTTGCATGTTGTTAGGTAAGGTGCCATGGAAAAGGGAAAAGTACCTAAATTATAATCTGTCACTAACTATTTATGTGGCCTGGAGCGAATGTTGAAATTCTCTGCACCCTCATCATCACCACCAAATGGAAGGTAATTTGATTAGGTCAAGTCTAAATTATATTTTCTTCTGCAATTCTCTTTTCCTGGTTGATGGCCTATATGTCTTGGTAAATTGGAACTGAGATTTAAAAAAAAAAAAAAAAAAAAAAAGAATGCTCAATTGGGTTGCATTTAAAATACTCATAAGTGACCTTCCACTTGAGTCAATTTCTCTCTCTCTCTCTCTCACACTTTCCCTCTCTCTCTCTCACACACACGTATACATGTGCACACATGACACCCAGCACACCCTAGACAATTAGCATCATTATTTTTACTCAAGGAAGAGCAGTTCAGAGTAGGTGTCACAGGCAAAGTACATAGACAAAGGGTGGTTCAAAGGAGTTACTCAGCATACATTGAACATCTGCTACCCCACTGTCTTCTGCTCTGTATGACTTCTTGGAGGGTTGTTGATCTGGACCCAAGTCCAGAATTCTGGCTACTTTGGTATGAGCCTATATTGGCCTCCTGAACCTCCCAACTCTGAGAGAACAGTTAATGAAGTGGAGAATAAAGATTGTTAATATGTTAGATTCAGCACAGTGGGTCTTGGATATCTTTTGGAGTTCCCTTCGTGGCTCAGCAGTTAATGAATCTGACTAGCATCCACGAAGACACTGGTTTGATCCCTGGCCTTGCTCAGTGGGGTAAGGATCCAGCATTGCTGTGAGCTGTGGTGTAGGTCGCAGATGCGGCTTGAATTCTGAACTGCTGTGGCTGTGGCATAGGCCAACAGCTGTAGCTCCAATTCAACCCCTAGACTGGGAACCTCCTTATGCTGCAGTTGTGGCCCTTAAAAGCAAAAAGAAAAAGAAAATAGCAGTGTATATTTTGTGTTCGGGGGGCGGGGGGGACCATTAACTTTGGAACTCAGCATCCCTGTGTTCAAAATTCTGGTTCTGCTAATTAGTCTGTGTGTTTGGGGAAAGTTGGTTAAATTCTCTGAGCCTTGGTTTTCTTACCAGTAAAACCGGATTAATAAAAAACATCTTGGCTGTGGTACATATACACAATGGAATACTACCCAATCATTAAAAATAATAATAATGATGCCCATTTGCAGAAACATTGATGAAACTAGAGATTCTCATACTAAGTGGAGTCAGTCAGAAAGAGAAAGACAAATATCATATGATATCATTTATATGTGCAATCTAAAATATGGCACAAATGAACCTATGTACAAAACAGAAACAGACTCTTAAACATGGAGAACAGACTTGCGTTTGCTGAGGGGAGTGGGAGGGAGTAGGAAGGACTGGGAGTTTGGGGTTACTAGAAGCAAACTATTCTTTTTATGATGCATAAGCAATGAGGTTTTTATGATGCATAAGCAATAGCACAGGGAACTATATCCAGTCTCTTGAGATAGACCACGATGGAGAATAATATAAGAGCGGGAATATGTGTGTGTGTATATATATATATATACATATATATATATATATATATATCACTGGGTTGCTTTGCTGTACAGCAGAAATTGGCACAACACTATAAATCAACTTTACTTCAAAAAAAATACAAAAATCCTCAAATGTTGTTTAAGGTTTAGAGACAGGACAGGCAAAGCATTTATTGAATTGTGGACATTCAATGGGTGATAGCCAACAGCAGTGATATCAGAGGTAGGCAGCACTAAATAAATGTTAGAACAAAAAGTTATTCTAAAGAGCTGGATCATAGATGGTATCATAAGTAGAGAAAGAATCTGCCATGAACCTATTGAGAAATTTTTGGGTTTTTTTTTTTTTTTTTTTTTCTTTTTTAGGGCCACACCTGTGGCATATGGAGGCTCCCAGGCTAGGTGTCTAATCAGAGCTACAGCTGCCAGCCACTGCCATGCAGGATCTGAGCTGTGTCTTTGACTTACACCACAGCTCACGGCAGCACCAGATCCTTAACCCACTGAGTGAGGCCAGGGATCGAACCCCCATGGTTCTGAGTCTGATTCATTTCTGCTGTGCCATGACAGGAACTCCCCCAATTTTTTTTTTCCATTTAAAACACAGTGTTTTAACAATTAAGTGTGACCTGTCTTGTGAGTTTGTAAGATGCCTGCCTCCCCACCAAAAAAAAAGAAAGAAAAATTTAAAAAAGACCTTAAGAATTTTTTAAACCAATAAAAGTTAGAAAGGAAGTTACAGGAGTAGGAAACTTTCAATTCAGCAATTTTTGAGATCTGGATTCATTTTTGGTAGTGAAAGCTTCCAGTTAAACATGAAGCCATATATTGTTCAAGACAAATTATTAGCAGTTTGCCTTTGCTGCAATTGCATAAATTCCTTGTAGGGGAATTGAAAAGACCATAGCTAACTTTTAATGAATCAATCTGTTTTGCTAACATCGACAAAAAAAATACTAGGAAAGGAGGCAAAATGCAGTTTGTAAGGACAGGAGTGATCATCATTCAACATTTGATTTACACTGTACATGCAAGGAATGTAGCAAAATGGTTTTGAAAAATCTCTCAAGACCAGAATAAAATAGCTCTCCTTATCTTGTGCTGATTGCACATGGGCCTAGGCTTGGTTTTAAATAAAGTTCCCATATTCGGGGAGTGTGGCAAATGAGTAAAGAGGAACAAATCTGTGATCTCCTGGAGCTGATGTTTCAGCAGAAGGCACAAGTCAGTGGCCAGAGAGGGACACTTCCTGAGATAAAAGACAGCAGAAGTGGACTTCCTCATGGGCTCCAACCCCAGATAAGTGAGTCACTGGCATTTGTATCTATTAAGGAACAAAATTCTAACTAGGAGACTCTTGAAAGATTCAATTGCTGTGTCTGGTCATCCTCCGGAACTGAGGCTCACCCTGGCTGAATGAGCTCTCACTCACTCAGAATGTATGCAATGAGCTCACAAATATTCTCATCCCTTCCTCCTCTGGGGTGAGGGGGAGATCCACCCAAATGCGGCTCAGTTTATATGCAGGGCTCGAAAGCCTTGGAATCTGGAATCGTAAAGGATCTCACTTTTTTGTGTGTCTTGCTCATACTTTTACACACACATACCCTTCCTATGCTTGAAGGTAACCTAGAAAGTGTTTCCAAAACGTTCTTGTCCTCCTCTCCCTCTCCTCATCTTCACTTGTGCCTCTGTACTAAGTTAAAATGTGTGTGCAGTAATATGTTTTTCTTGCATTATGCCTAAATGAAAACGTGTGGGTCTCTATACATTTAAAATTTGTATGTAGAGCTTGGAAAACTTTTTAAATCACACCGTCAAATCTATTGATCTCTGTCGTTAACCCAGTTTCTTGAAATTAGCCTTATTCTTTGAAAAACAATTACGGACAATTAGACTTCAGGAATGTCCAGTTGGCAGAGCCTCATGGGCAGGCAATTTGTACTTGTTTTTCAGTTCTGAGAAGGGGAGAAACAATTATTAATAGATAGAATTCCTCTTCCTTTTTGGCTGCTAAAAGGATTCCGGCTTTGCCCTGAACTTTTTTCCCTGCCAAGTTCCTTTTTTTGGGATTTCATGGTATAGAGTCATGAAGAATTATGGTGCCAGAAAAGGAAATTGAAAGGGTTCATTCAGAAGAGATGTAAAGAAAAATGCTAGGAAGCAAGGAACCATGGTGTCTCAGAGAAGCAAATATAGAAAACAAATAGGAATTTTAATATATTGCTATGGTTTGTAAATATCCTTCATAGTGTTTGAAAAATATAAGTAAAAAAACTTGTATTTTTGGATAATAGATTGTGTCTGTTGGAGTGTTTTTCTGTGATCTCAACATGACTCTGGACCACATGTATTATAATTTCTTAAGCAGGGCTTTTAAAATTTATGAATATGAGGAAGTACACATGTCTATAATTTTCTGTAATGTATGTTCCCAGGACCTCAGATTCTTGGTTTCCCACATCCCTCTATTTTTCTCATTAGAAGCCCCTTCTGGCCTCATAGTGGTTTCCTATTCCCTAGCCACTTAATGAACAGTTACTTAAATGAACCATGATAAATGTCTATCCTAGCATAGTCTCAAGTTAAATTCATTATAAATGTTGGGTTGCTTAGGCTAAAATGCCTCATCATCCCAGAAAATCAAGTAGCAGGCTCATTTTCCAGAAGTAGCTAAGGAAAGCCTATACTCATAAATCTTCTCACTGTTAAGGTAGTGCAGCCTGGTGGTTAAGCGCTCAGCTCTGAAACTTACAGTTCAGTCCTTGTCCAGCTACTGTTGTCTGTATAATCTCAGGAATGTTACTTGACCTTGTTATGCCTCAGTTTCCTCACCTAAAAGGAGCCTATTGATAATGCTAACCCCATGAGTTTGTGCTGACATTGTAAATGAGTTAGTTCATGTTTCAGTGTAGCTGGCACCTAACATGGTAATGATCCTCCCCATCTCCAGCTAAAGATGATAGTTTAAGAAGTTATTTTGCACCTAAATAGACATTGCTCCAAAAAAGACATATGTATGGCCAGTAGGCACATGAAGAAATGCTCAACATCACTAGTTATTAGAGAAATGCGAGTCAAAACTACAGTGCGTTACCACTTTACACTGGTCAGAATGGCTATCATTAATAACTCTACAAATAGCAAAGGCTGGAGTGGGTATGGAGAAAAGGGAAACCTCCTGCATTGTTGGTGGGAATGTAAATTGGTACAACCACCATGGAAAACAGTATGGAGACTCCTCAGAAGACTAAATATAGAACTACCATATGACCCAGCAATCCCATTCCTGGGCAGATATCCAGACAAAACTATAATTCAAAAAGATACATGCATCCCAATGTTCATAGCAGCACTATTTACAATAGCCAAGACATGGAAGCAGCCTAAATGTCCATAAACAGATGCGTGGATTAAGAAGTGGTATACCATACATACATACAATGGAATACTACTCAGCCATAAAAAGGAATGAAATAATGCTATTTGAAGCAACATAGATGCAACTGGAGATCCTTATACTAAGTGAAGTCAGAGAAAGACAAATACCATATGATACCACTGATATGTGGAATCTAAAATATGGTGCAAATGAACCTATCTACAAAGCAGAAATAGACTCATAGACAAAGAGAACAGACTTGTGGTTGTCAAAGTGGAGGGAGGAAGGAGTGGGATGGACCAGGAGTTTGTGTTTGTCGATGCAAACTGTTACATTCAGAATGGATAAGCAACGAGGTCCAGTTGTATGGCACAGGGAACTATATCAAATCTCTTGTGATAGACCACACACAAGATGATGGAAGAAAGGGAATGTTTGTATACATATGACTGGGTCACTTTGCTGTACAGCAGAAATTGGCACAACATTGTAAATCAAAATTCTACCTTAATAAAAAAAAATAAAATGTCTTGTAAATATTGCATGAAACATTGGCAGAACTAAAGGCAACCTTATTTGTTTTTTTGTATTTGAATGTCTGGGTTCTGATATTGCTAGAGCACCAGGGAAAGAAAGACAATTGACCGGAGCAGTCACATGATGGACCAGCAATCAGGTACAAATATGAATAAGACACTGTTGCTGCCCCCAAAGAATCCCTAGACTGCAGAGGGATAAACCATATAACATTTGGAATACAGCAGAAAAGTGCAAGAATTTTTTTAAGTCTATAAGGTACAAAGGTTGTGCAAAAAGAAATACTAAGATGGTCCAGGAACTCTAGGAAGACTTCCTGAAGGAGATGAAAGATTAGCTGAGTTGTTGAAGTGTGAACCAGCCCCCCACCAGACAAACAATGAAAAGAAATCAATTCCAGGCAAAGTAAATAGTGTACAGATTTATGAACTAGCAAGCCATTCAGTCTTACTGGAATATAACATTTGAGTCAAATGGGAAGAGATAGAGCTAGAGCAGTGGCAGGAGCTGTGAAGGTCTTGTGGGCCCTGTTAAGAAGATAGAGCTAAGTCAGAGAAGGCTGCTGTTTATGGCACATCTACTGTTTATATAACTAGGGCCCCAACTCAGAGTTGCCTCCATACCCTAAGCAGACAGCAGTAGTGACCAGACAGTTACCTGGTTCCACCTGTATTTATTATTTTCCTATATCAGTACCATTTGAATGGAATGCTTGAGTTTGGAACCTTGAAAATACAGGAGTTCGTCTAGAATAAGCAAAGCAGCAGCACAGACAAATCACAGACATTTATATCAAGATATGTGCAGAGGCCCCAATATAACTCTTTGCAATGAGCATTACACCTTTCTCATTTAAACACCAATTCCTAATTGGAGGGAGATCGGGTTCTTTTCTAACATCCAGGTCCAAGTTCTCTTTAGAACTTTTTGTCCAGACTCATCATCATTTCCTGTTCCTAGAAATATCCTGGCTTCCTACTCTTCTTCTGATACTCTTTTTAAACTAAGTTGCTAAAGGGCCTTTCTCCTAACTTGTCTTTCATCTTACACATGTGTCTATTTACATTTAATCCATCCATGCTATTTCAGTACAGTGCTGAAAGAGAACCACTTTCCTCCTTCTAATTAATACTTAGGAGACATCCTGGTTTAGTTTAGGTTGCACTAATCTTTGGACTAATGTATTCTCCCTTCACTTGTCTTTCTTCATGGTTTTCCCAAAGCAGCACTTTTTCTTTGGACACGTTTTCAGTGAAAACCATTTTTTGCCAAAAGATAATTGCCTTCATTGATTACAAACTCTGCCTTCAGCCATAGGTTTCCTAGCACTAGATTGACAACTTTAGTCTTTCTGGTTTTCCTGACAACCATGGTTTGACTAACCAGGAGCCCTAATAAGGAATCTGGCTTCCCAGTTAAAGCTGCTTCTCTGCTGGACATCACCTGCGTCGAGCCTGTTCTAATGGTTCCTCTTCTTTCCCATAATGTGGGGGCACCCCTGAATCTTTTTGCTTTTGATAAAAAAACAAAACAAAAAAATAGCTAATTAGTTAATTCCTGGTCACAAGATTCTCTGCATATCATCTCTACGTATCTTTGTTTTCCCTTTCAGAAACTTCTCTTTTTGCCTATAAAACAGTCCTGTTTAATATGCGATGTTTTGGCGCTCTTACAGATGCTGCCTCACCACTAGACAGCCCCTTTGGGGCTCATTTAAATTCTTTAACTCTTTCCTGACATTTGGCAGAGAGATTTCTGAGGTCTCAAAGCTCTTTACTAAATAAATAAACTATATTCCTCTCTTAGGCATTTTTCCAACAAGAATCAATTTTCAAAATTGGAGAATATAGATCAAATATCTGATAAGTTAATATTCAATTAGTATTGTATATGCACATGTTATGCAGTTCCTGCTGATTCCATTTCTTCATTATTTAAATAATGGGTTTAAAGCAAGACAATAATATAAAAGCTAATAATAAGCCTTTACATTCATTAGACCCTTCTAACTCTTAACAAATAATAGTACATTTTCAATTTACATGCCCCTACTGTGATGTCAGCTCTGTACATCCAAAAGATTTACTTTACTTCAATTTTAATGTCCTAACATAGTCTTAGAATTTTATTAATAGTATTGCCCCTGAAAAACATGTAATTATTAAGGGGAAAGTCAATAAGATATTTAAAGTAAATGCTTCAGCTGAAGGCAAACCTGTATAACATTCATTAATTACATGAATGGATAGTGGATAATAGCATGTGTGGCTAATTATCAAATTATGTTGGATTTAACGGGAATTCTGCTTTTCTACTTCTTGGTTACTAACTCTGGTTTCCATTATATACTGTAGCATACCAGAAGCACCATTACAATTGTCTGAGGAAGTCCCATTAACTGTGAAAGGCCTTCATAAATGAGACACTGCCCTTGAAATTATTTATTGAATTGTTTTGAGAAAGGCATTGCTAACCCAAGTGAGAACACACGCTCTGAATTCAAAGTACTGTCATTTAAGATATGTCCTATAAGAAAATTTATGGCTTTAGCCACTTTGCCTATACAAATCCTTCTGAAGCATAAATCATAAAACAAAGAAAGAACACATATCAGCTGAGTAGCAGTGTGCTGACAAGAACTAGAAAAATAAAAGCAACATCAGACCATTGTACCCAAAGACTTGAGAGTTGAATTTCTTGGAGTGTAGTTGTTGCAAACTAATATATAATTGTCTCTTCTTTATAAAATATTTGAATAAAGACAAATATTACATGGTATAGCATAAGCAGAATCTTAAAAATGATACCACTGAACTTATTTACAAAACAGAAACAGACTCACAGACTTAGAAAACAAACTTCTGGTTACCAAAGGGGACAGGTTAGAAGGAGGGATAAAATAGGAGTTTGGGATTAACGTATACACACTCCTATATATAAAATAGATCATTAACAAGGACCTGCTATATAGCAAGGGAACTCCACTCAACATTGTAATAACCTATGTGAGAAAAGAATCTTAAAAAGAATGGACATATGTATATGTATAACTGAATCACTTTGCTGTACACCTGAAACCAAGACAATATTAGAAATTGACTGTACTCCAATACAAAAGAATTTTTTAAAAAATAAAATATTTGAATATCCAAATAGGCCCTGGAGTTGCATGGATGTTGTTAGGTCTGTTGTTTGCAATATCTGTGGAATGGGAAGGGACTCCAATAACAGACAAACTTCCCTTACCCAGTGCTCACAGAGAGCCACAGTCACCTGCACACTCAGTCTGCAAGTAATGCTTATAGACAATTCCTAAATGATCCACCTGAAATGGTAGTTTGGTTCTTTTAAAGACTGGAGCCAAAATAAATCAGAGGAAAAATAAATGAGTTTCTGAGGAAGAGGAGAGAGCAATTATTAGCTTAAATGTAGTTTTTGCACTCCTAAGAGAAAAATGACAGGTCACTGGCTCTCATTCCTGAGAACTTGTTTCAGGAGATAAATCCTTGGTCTCCAAGCTAGGATGAGATGAATTCTCTGTCTGTTCTATAGCCAAGAGATACCATCACTGTTTTCCTGTCCGATTTGCAAAGCCCTGTCCTTCAAGTATCACACATAAAGATACTCGAGTTTGTGTGGCATTGCTAAAATCCTAGGCTTCTGGAATATAAATAAAAGCCAGTCTGAGCTTTCTTAATGAGGATCTATGTAAAACCTTCAATGAACTGCCTGGAATATATATGTTTTGGAAAATTGACAGAAAATGTTCCCTAGCAAGAGAGCTAAATTAAATGTGCTGCTGGGGAAACATTCTAAGTAGGACCTGGGTCCCAAAGCAGAATTTCCAGAGGAAAGAAAATGAATAATCAGCCTTCTTCTCTGCATCACAGATGCCCCTCTCCCTCTCCAACACCCGGCAAAGGAGCTGTGTTGTTACAAGGTGCACACTGGGGAGCGGAGGAGCAGCTGGTGTGCAGACAGCTGAACGCCCTGGCAAGCCCCAGCCCCAGGAAACAAACACCTCTCAGGTTTAAGGTAGAGCAACAGGGTAATGAAGCTGATTCACTTAGGAATTGATGCCTAGACTGTGGGGAGAACCTGAGACCTCCAGAGCAAACAAAGCCTTGCTGAGGCATCTCGTAGAAGAAAGACTGAGAAGTTCATAAAAATGCATTGCTCCTTTTTAGAGAACATGATATTTCAAGCTGTGTTTACAAGAATAGAACCCATAAGGACCCAGGGGAAAATGATGGATGACGCAGGAGTGGGGTGGGGCCTTGAAGTCTTGTGGTCCTAAACAAAGTCCTTCAAGGAGACTAAACCCGTGACTTCAGCCAAAGTCCGCACCAAACCCTAACTGAATTTGGCAAAGCCCTTTGTTCTCTTTGGAACACATTTTGCAGAGAATCCTGGTTATTTCTTCTTTTTCTGCCTTTTCTTTTTAGGGCCACATCTGAAGGCACATGGAAGTTCCTAGGCTGGGGGTCAAATCAGAGCTGCAGCAGCAGGCCTATGCCACAGCCACAGCGGATCTGAGCCAAATCTGCAACCTACATGGCAGTTTGTGGCAACACTGCATCCTTAACCCAGTGAGGGAAGCCAGGAATCAAACCCACCTCCTCATGGGGACTAGTCGGGCTCTTCACCCACTGAGCCACAACAGGAACTCCAACCCTGGTTATTTCTTAATGTTTATTCATATTTCACAAATGACATGCATTCATTAAGAACGGTATTAATCCTTGGTGTAATGGAAACACTTAAAATGTTTCATGTCATGCCTGGGATTTTGCCAACATGAAAGGAATCGCTACTCAAACAATAAAAATCTCAGAGAAAAATACTCAGCCCATGATCATTACAGAATCGGGTCCAGCGGTTCATCCCTCGAAAAATCAATACTTGAGAGAGAGACAAATGTTGATAAAAAGGAAAGGTGCTTTTAATCAGAATCCTGGAAATCTGGGGAGATGGTGGGCTCGGTGTCCCCTAAAACCAGCTCTGAAGATTTTGCTCAGCCATGAAAGTTTTTTAGGGAAGGAGGGATCTAACTGCAGTTAATCGCTGAGATGGGGGTCACAGTCACTGCCATCCTCCCGCTGTGTGCAGGCTCATGCATTTCTTATGAACTTCCTCTAGATGTTCTCTTGTTCACAGTGTTTGGCCACACAGTTTGTGAAATTACTGAAGCGGAAGCTAGAGAAAAGATCTGGTCCTCTGTTAATTGCTTATTTATTCCTTCTACTTTGATCTATGCAAAAAAACAAGTTAGGCAAGGTATTGGGTGGCTCACAGATTTGGAAGGTGTTATGGGGGGGGGGAGTGTGTAGAGCAGGAGGTGGTACCTGGTTTCAAAGTTAGTGACTTTGGGAGTTCCCGTCGTGGTGCAGTGGTTAACGAATCCGACTAGGAACCATGAGGTTGCAGGTTCGGTCCCTGCCCTTGCTCAGTGGGTTAAGGATCCCGAGTTGCCGTGAGCTGTGGTGTAGGTTGCAGACGCGGCTCGGATCCTGCGTTGCTGTGGCTCTGATGTAGGCCAGCGGCTACAGCTCCGATTCGACCCCTAGCCTGGGAACCTCCATATGCCTTGGGAGCAGCCCAAAGAATAGCAAAAAGACCAAAAAAAAAAAAAAAAAAAAAAAAGTTAGTGACTTTGGAGAAGTGTCTGTTTAGATCTGCTGCCCATTTTTTCGATTGGCTTATTTGGTTTTTGTTGCTGTTGAGTTGTCTGAGTTGTTTGTATATTTTGGAGATTAGGCCCTTGACGGTTGTATAGTTTGCAAAGATTTTCTCCCATTCTGTGGGTTGCCTTGTCGTAAAAAGAATGTATACTATGTATGACTGGGTCACTAGGCTATACAGAAGAAATGGACTCAACACAGTTAATCAACTCCACCACAATAAAAAATAAATTTGATTTAAAAAGTTAGTGACAATATAGCCTTGCTAAAGTGGCAAGAAAAGAGGTTTCCTGATGAGGGCGGTTTCCTGCCAAGAGTTGCTTATATGATGAAATGACAGCATTAATAGCTTAATGTCTACTTTCTAGGAGCCTTTTAAAATTAGAATTCTGGCAACGGGACCCACTGTATAGCACAGAGAACTCTACCCAATATTCTGTGATAATCTATGGGGGGAAAGAATCTGAAAGAGAATGGATATGTGTATATGTATGACTGGGTCACTTTGTTGCACAGCAGAAATTATCACAGCCTTGTAGAATAACTCTACTTAAATAAAACTAAACTAAAAAAAAAAAAGCACCAAAACAAAAAAAAAATAAATAAATAGAACCTGGCAACTTGGACCCCTACTGCTATGCCTCCCCACCGCTAACTGAAGTATGATGGTGCACTGAGCCAGTGTAGACAGGTGTGAACCTCAGGTGACTCCTCAGGTGAGATCCCCTCCTAAAGCTGCCACAGTGTCTCTAAAAGTCTCCCATTTCAGTGGGCACAGACTCTTGCCCCATCCTTTCCTTTCAAAACATCATCACTGAGATTCTTTCAACTATAAGAATGGAATAAATATAACCCGAGACCTGTTAAAAATTCAAGGAGCATTTTTTTTTTTAAGAATCCAAGAATACCCATTTAGTGGAGCACATTGGGCTGGGTCCAGCAAAGTGGGTGAGGACACCTCTATCATCACATACACAGCTGAGGCCACATCAGTAACTAAAGGGATTACAGAAGCAAAAGCAGAAGGGTGCAGGCTTTGTATTGCAGTTGCAGTAGTCCCAGCTTCTGGTGATGCCATGTTTCCTAGTTTTCCAGTGCATGGCTCACCTCAGTGGAGAGTGGTGGGAATTTCATCTGGACAAATAATCAGAGAAAGGATGAGGCTGCCCAGAGTGCCTTCTCCTAAAACATTCAGGCTCCAATCTCTTTCTCAGGCAAGAGAAGGAGAAGGTTGGTGGAAGGCCTCATTTTAAAATTGTATCCTTTTTACAGTAGAAAAAAAAAATTGTATTGGAAAAATAAAATCGAAAAAATACAAATAAAATTTTTAAAATAATAAAATTGTATCATTTTTGCTGCTCACTGCTCACATGACATCACAGGCCCTGCTGACTGATGACTTAGTTAAATGGAAGTAGCACCTTTGGGTGGTACGGTGTTCAGCACTGCATCATAGAAGCGTGTTTCTGGCAGGACCCGCCCCTGTCCATGTGTATTCAGTAGTGGGTTACAGGTTCTTTTTCGGGGACCCCAGCCTGTCACCAGCTAGTTCTGTGACCTTGGGTGGGCCGCTTAATCATTACTGGGTTTCAGCTTTTTCACCTGTAAAAGAGGCTGAGAAAATCCAATCAGCCTGCCCCCGAAAATGACTTAAAAACCAAGTGAGAGGGCCTGGAGGCACTGGGAGATGGCAGATATTTCTGTGACCTGCCTCGAAGTGAGAACTGAACCCACAAGGACTCGACTCCCTGGAATCATGAGGCGTGAGCACTTAGTTATGTGAATCACACGTAATTGTTGACAGGGCAGCATCTTTCCGTGTTTCCCAGAGGGAGCCTTTCTTTGTTCAGCAATCCTGCCGGCTGGAGGGCTGGAGGCTGAAGTGGGGCCGACCAGGGAGAGCCAGGACGGTGTGTGCACTTTATTATAGAAATAGAGCCACAAACACCTCCAGACGGAGCAGCAAGAGAAAACAGCCTACACCTGGCCCTGGGTTTTTATCATTTTTCCCCCCACAAAGAATTGGATTAAGCCCTGGGTAGAATTGTGAAAGTGCGCACACCTACTTCATGACAGGACAGCAAAGCAATCTGTTTTCAAAGGCCAACGCTGTTTTTTTTTATTTTCCCACCCTCAGCTCTGTGGTTTTTCTCTCCCCTCTTTATCCCAGTGAGGATTTTTTTTTCCCCATGATTTTGAGTCAGCAGCCTGCCAGTAACAAAGGTAGCCAGCTGTTCTCTGAGTGTTAATCTCCAAACAACTTTTAATAGGCCCTGCCTGCTTTCCCTGCTGCTGGCTGCCACAATAACACACCAGACTGCAGGTATTTTAAGGAGGATTCTGAGGATGATGGTGAAATGTGGTGTGGCCCAAGAGTTTTAGAATCACTAACATCTCCCTGTAATAACTTTTTTTTTCTTTGATAGATGAGCATGTGTACTGGACAGCTTGTGGCCATACAGTCATGAAAGGGAGCTGGCGGGTTTCTCTCAGAGCCACCTGAGCAGCCCTGAACAAGCATTATAGCTGATGCTGCCACAGGTCCTAATTATCTCAACCAATCACACCCCAACGGGAATGCAGTGTAGCCAACATCTCATGGTCCCCACTGTATAGATGAGGAAACTGAGCTATTGAGAGTTTAAGTAAACTAAGATCACACAGCAAGCACACAGCAGACCCCAGGTTCCAATGAAGGAAATCCAATCCCCTTAGAATCCATCTATTTCTACTGAAGTGGGTGCAAGCACAGACTGACTGCTCAATTCCGGCAAAACAAACCAAGGATAACATAGTGGGATGGTTCTATTGTATTTAGTGTCTCCAAAACCTAACACAAGCCCACCACTGATATTCATAATACATCAAAGAAATCATACCCTCTACATGGTCTTAGTTTCCAGGAAGAGTTACTGCCTCTTCCACTTGAAAGACTCATTTATTAACCAAGAAGAAGCTGTAATGTGGGGAACACTTAACCCAACGCTATGAAGCTTTGTTAAACTAGACTCTCTTATAGAATCAAACATCAAAATCAAAAAAGTATGAAAGTGATTTTATGATTTAAATCCTTGTTCTCAAAAAACATTTCTCTCGTCCTCTCTTCCCCTCCTCTCCTCCAGGGCACTGAGGCCCTGGGAAGTTCAGTCATTTGTCAAAGATGTACAAGTAAATCCAGGATTCAGAATTTCTGCATATCAGGACAGGAGGGTGGTTTGAAGTTTAGCTTTGTACCAACTAGAAGGTAATGTTTGCTAAGCAGATCAATTGGGTAAACACACTTGCAGTGGAATATTTAAGCTAGTCAAGAGAATAAATTGCTTCCAAGCATGCATTCACATGCAAATGATTGACAGACTAATTATAAGTCATTCTTATCTCTTCATGAAAACCCACTCCCCCAGGTATGACTTGATCAAGTCACCATTCCTGATACATGAAACAGCATTACTATCTGAGGAAAACCAACTTTCTTAATTCAGATTTTTCATCAGTTCAGATAGACATATGGCCCTCCTACCCCCAAACCTACATTAAATATTTCACCAAGAAACAACTATTAAGTGCCTCCTGCATGTTGGGGCCTGTGTTAGGCACTGGCAGCCCAAAGATGGAGAAGATATGATTCTTATTTAGAAAAGGTGTGTATAAGTTTCATTTTGTTCTTCCTTCTCAAGAGGTCCCAAGCTTTCCATTCATGAATGTTTAAGACCATATGGACAGCACGGGGGTGGAGAGAGAGGATTAAAGAATCATCAGATGATACCTCATTTCCTCTGAATAACATGATTCCAGGTTCATCTGATTATATAGACCAAATAGATTTGTCAACCACCATGTATTAGCACTATCACACATTAAAATCTGTATCTAGATTAAAAAAGGATTTCAAACAGCATACATATAGATGCCCATGTCTGAAATCTGAGTTCTCTAACATAATTTGTATTGAAATGAAACCACCGGTGTTATCAAATTGAATGTAAATGTATACGTGCAGATATTCTTAAAGCTTTTATTGACAAACTTCATTGTGTTCTTTTATCTCTTATAGGAGATAGAAAAATTTCCAAACAACTTTTCTTTTTAGAAAGGCACTAGCTGCTCTGGTGGTATGTTTTATCTAGAGGTAATGCAAAAAAAAAAGCATATGAAAAAAATTGTTTTTTAATTTCCATTATTGATATTGCAATGAAATATGAAATAGACCCAGTAGCTTTTGTTGTTTTCTCTTGCTGCTCCCTGAGAAGGAGGGGCCTGATTTTGAAAGATAGCAGTGTCTCTTCCAATCCACATCTTTGGGGGCTGAGTGATCTTGTGCCAGGGGTATCCACCTCTCTGAATGCATAGCCTTTTAAGCACCACACTTAGTTTGATGGTATCCATTCTGAATAGGAATCCTTTTTAGCAGATAATCTATTTATGCATACTATGTTGATCAGCATATATTGATAACTTCTAACCGTTTGGTTGTTTAGCCTGGATGTCAATCCTGGGTCCTTTCTTCTCTCTCTGCCTATCAGGTCTCCCTCAGCATACATCCAGAATCCAACCACTTCTTACCTTCACCTACACAGCCTAGTGCAAGCCCCGTCATCTTTCATCAGCATTTTCCAATAGCCTTCCTTTTTTTTTTTTTTTTTTTTTCCTTTTTCTTTTTAGGGCCACACATGGAGATTCCCAGGCTAGGGGTCTAATTGGACTACAGCTGCCAGCCTACACCACAGCAGAGCAGAATCTGAGCCGCATCTGCAACCTACACCACAGCTCACAGCAACACTGGATCCTTAACCTGCTGAGCGAGGCCAGGGATAGAACCCACAATCTCATGGTTCCTAGTCGGATTCATTTCCATTGAGCCATGACAGGAACTCCACCAAAAGCTCTCTGCTTCTTCCCTTGCCTCCTTGGAACCTCTCCTGATCCTTTAGAATTGTAAGACATGTCAAACGCTGCCATGGTTTTACCTCTAAGGCCAAATCACATAGCCTACGGAGATCTTCCTGATTTGACTCACCTGGCTGGCCTGTGTCCCACTGCTTGCCCTCTTGTTTTTGATGCCTCCTGCTATTTGTCAAACAGGTCAAGTCTGCCTCTTTCTTGAGGCCTTTGCATCCAACGTGCCTTCTGTCAGGAGTGCTCTTCCTCCGGACATCACCACAGCTGCTGCTTCACTCCCATCATGTCTTTGCTCAGATGTCATCTCACGGGAGCCCTCCTTAGCATCACACTGAAAATTGCTGCCCCCCTCCACCCCCACCAAGGCCCTCCGTTTCCTGCTTCCTGCTTGATTTTTTTCCATGGTACTTTTCACTGACAGCCTATCTATGCACCTTAATTATTTTGATTTTTCACACATATACACACCATTGCATAAGCAAAACAAGAGGAGGGGTGTTTCTCTTTTGTTCACTGCAGTGTTCTCAGCCACTAGAAGCATGCCTAGTACATCATAGGTACTTATTAGCAGCCTGTGTAAGGAATTTACTTTCGAATGAGGGGCATTGTTACCAACCCTTACCAACCCTTTAGGTCCTACCTGTACCTCAAGATGTAGCTCAGGGTCTGTGCAGGTGTGAGGAAGCACGTCTAGTTTGCAATCAAAGGGATGCTATTGAGTTTGTTTTGCTTTGCTTTGTTTCCACATTTGTAAAAGAAGGACATGAGTTTATTAATTTTAGAAATAGAACTAAATGACTTCACAGTGTGATTTTGAACCCATGACGGCCTTTTACAGATTGTCTGTCTCCCTATCATGAGTGGACCAGGCAGGTCCTGCCACTTCTTGCTCTACCAGCCTGACCGTCTCAAATACTACTAATGAATTTCAGAGAAAAATCTGTGAGTGGCTCACTCCCTGAGACTGAGATGATGGTGAATTACTGCAGGGTCAATGGGATACCAGGACTCTGTGCACTTAATATATGCTGTTAGATACTTAAGGCATGTTGGCTACTCAATACTTGCTTTATTTTGCATTTCCAAGCTATTTTATCTATTTGTGATGGCCAAATGTTTAGCTGATAAATGAGGGAAGTTTCTCTGTGCCCTTTTGTATGCAATAGTAAGTGTTTTATATTTTTCAGGAGTTTTGCAAGACTTTTTCTTAATAGCTTCCTTAAATAGCAACTAGTGTACTAGTTCAGGGTATTATACTTACTAGTCAACAGGTAAATATCAAAGGCATTGATGAACTAAAATTCCACATTTTTTTTGTAAAAGGAAATTAAGATTAAGGTGAATATACATTTCTATCTCAGACTCAGAAATGGCCTCACCCAAGGATGGCATTTGCTCATGTCCCAGTTTGTGTTGTACGTGAATCATTCATAGTCAAGTTCACACGTACCACTGTTACTCCTTCCCCATAATTTTTGTCCTTACCTGCAACTTCAGTGACAGCCAGTTATGACCCAAAGTGTAAAAAAAATTTTGCAGGTCAGAAGACCTTCTCCTTAGAGATCAAGTTTTTACTCCTGTCTTCAGCTCACTGGTGGCCTTGCATTTTTCTCTCTGATTTCCAGGATTCTGGATTCATTTCCTTATGCTCATCACTGGACACATGGACTTTCCTTCAGTAGGAACCTTGCTGCTTCTCTAGGGACTATCGAACTATTGTGCCTTTAAACTTTGCTCTCTGACTTGCAACCTCACTCCAACTAAGAGGAAATGCTAAGTCACATAATTGCACATTAATAATTAATAAATAACAATTTTTTGAACCATGTCTACTTGCCAGGAACTGTTCTAAGATCTTCCCACGTGGTGTTGTATTTAATCTTCACAGCAACCTGTGAATTTTTTTTCTTTAATCTCTAAAATAGCTAACAATTCTCATTAGCCAGTGATGAAATTCATGCAAAACCTACATAGGCACGCACACATGGGTATGTATATGTGTGGGTGGAAAAAGGTTTACTTAGACAACAGGAAAAAAATATTTTTAAGTAGGAAAAATATCATTCAGAGAAGTTTTGAGAGAAAAATCAAAATAACAATCGGCTATATCCTAATTATTATAAACTTTGAATATGCTTTTAAAATTTACTTTTTACTCTTGCCTGTGTCAGGTCACTTTTCTTATCTCCTAACACCATCTCCTTCATCTTGTTTTTGACATTTTTTTTTTCTTTGGTATTTTAAGTGTGGTTCCTTTCATAGCTCCTCCTGCTACTGACGCTCTGAGTGCTAAATTTCTCCACCTGCCTCTCAGTTTCCAAGTGGCTTACCCATTTCTTCTGCTAAACAGTTCAGGGAGCCTTGAACCTTTTTTCTCCTCTCTGTCTTTTGAGCAACTCTGAGGAATATCCTGCCTGTTTTTAATTTATAGCTTAGTGATTCTCAATGTGTTGGCCATGCATCAAAGGCAGCAGTACAGTTGGGATGCTTGTGAAAGTTCAGATTCCTGGATTCCCAACCTCAAGAAAAGGTGATGTGGTGTGTCTGACTTCACATTTTTATAATAGTTTAGGGAGATTAATACACAATAAAATTTTAAGATCTCTGTTCCAGATATTAAAAAAAAAAAAAGTGTTTACCATTTGATTCTTAAAGGGGCCTACGTTTTTTTGGACATTCTAATATCACCAAACAAAATGAGAATTAAAGAGTTGTCTTCATAGGGAGAAAGACACAGTGCTGGAGTTCTCTACATAGAGAGCCTTTTGTAAACTCGTTCTCATCTAGGCCTGCCAGTCCTATTTCCGAAAGTCTTTGTGAGCCTTCCTGTAAGTATCTAATAAGTACTTGCCTGTGCAGTGTTTGAGGGTTGCCTTGGGGCCCACTGCAGCAAGATTAAATTGGTCTCAGAGGCACAGAAGGGGTAAATTTTGGATTATTACAAATATGTGCTGAGTGTGTGTCTCTGTCTCACACACGTGCATATAAATGTACATGTACAGATATTACTTTTCGTGATACTGTGTGTATCCATATCATCCTCTCTTGGTGTTCTATACATTTTTATAGACCAACTATACATTGTAACCAACTCCTACTTCTACCTTTTATATTGTAAATGTCCATAATATCCTATCAACTCATCATGCTATAACTCTGTTGCTATGGCAAGCAGAGTAGCTTGAAAAGATGAGACATGGAAGCTAAGAATGACATCTAGAGTTTAGAGGGCTGCATTGTACTTGCCTAGTTGAAAGACTATGTTTAGAACCTACCTACTGTAGCCTTCAAATTTCATTCAAATGTAAGTTGTTTGGTAGATTTTCTATCAGATCCAAAATTCATCAAAAGAATCATTCTTAACACCATAATCAAGGGGGTCAATACCATAAGATCAACTATAGCATGAATGAGGAAAACAGGTTGGAGAGAAAAAGGACATACACTGTTTTATCTTTTTCTGAACTCTTGACTTAGCACAGTTTCTACCACCTAGATACTCAATAAATGTTAAATAAGTGAATGGTTTTAAATAAAACTTTATTCATGAATAGTTTTATGACTTTTTAAATTACAGTTGATTTACAATGTTGTGCCAATTTTTACTGTATAGCAGTGACCCAGTCTTAGGTATATATATACATATTTTTTTTCTTTTTCTCCTATTATCTTCCATCATGTTCTATCTCAAGAGATTGGATATAGTTCCCTGGGATGTACACTATGGTCTCATCATGACTTTTTTTTTTCATCATGACTTTTAAGTTTGATTCCCTCACTAGTTGGATATTACCCACACTTCCTTGATAGTTTTGGGGGCTTACCCTGGACATAGGTGATATTCTGTCTTGGCTATGTTGAGGCCACTATTTATAGTAGCTAAATTCTTAATCTAAGAGGATCACAATCAGTTCCCATCTCCTGAATATATAGAAGACTGCTCAAGATCAGGAGCAAGATTATAGGCTCTCATCCACTAAAGAGGCACAATGTGTTTGTTACGGTGCTAAATATTTTATACATATATATATACATATTTTACCCTGGCAGAAACTTTGTGAAATGAAATTTATTTTCTCTGTTTGAAAGATGACCAATGGACCCAAAAAGGTTAACTCCCCCAAGATCATGTAGCTCAGAACATGGTGGAACATGGGTTGTCTAACTCTATCTGTAATACCAGGCGCCTCTCACTTTGTTCACTAAATCCTATGCATGCTTGATTTCCACAGTTTCTGTCTTAGCTCCCTGCACAGAATAATTTCGTTTGTGTAATTATGTATGTATAGCTCAAGAAACTGGCACAGACATATTTTGGTACTCTGGGTAATTTTAGGCATCATTTTGGTTATTCCTCTGTCAGTATAGAATGGTAGGTAAGAGCATGAACTTTTACAACCAAATTCCTATATTTGAGTCCTTGAGCCACCATTTGTAAGACCTTAGACACTTTATTTCTCTGTACCTTAGTTTTCCTATCTGTAAAATGGGCATACTTGCTATGATGATTCAATAAACTGATATGTATACAGTGATTAAAAGAAATCTGGCTTAGAGTAACCCTAGTTAAATGCTTTCTGGGATTATTGTTTTTTTGTGCAGAAGGGAAAAATCTAGTGTGTTTGGTGACCTTTCTGATCAGCTGTGTTTATGATGCATCAAATACTGGTCAAGGTTATGTCAGTTAGATAAGGCTAGCAAGGTAGCCTATGTAGCTTATAGCCTTTCAGGAAAGATGGGTAATTGAGTAAGTGCAATAAGCTATGGGGAGTCTTGTGTTGAATTGGGGCAGGTGGGCTGGAAGTCCAGGTTGTGAAAAACCTTGAATGCTGGTATCTCCAGCAAGATTTTAGATACAGACAGGGCATGGTCATAATGGTCTCTGAGGCACTTAAAACTAGCAATAAAATAAATGGGGGACTCAAGGGGCAGGCAGAGATGGCCAAGGAAATGATTAGGATGTGGTTATAATAGTCCAAATATAAGGTTATAATGGCCCCATCTAGAACAATAGCAGAAGGGGAGGAACAGAGAGGTGCAGGAAGAAGCAAAGGGATCAGCTGAGTGGGAGGGAAATATAAGGGAGTGCTAAGGGCCTCCACCTGGTTAGTGGCAGAGATGGATCCAGAATGCACAACTTCTGAGTGGGGATCCTCATGGCAAGAGTGCATTTGTGAGAGTTTCTGTCATGGCTCAGTGGTAATGAACCCGACTAGTATCCATAAGGACACGGGTTCAATCCCTGGCCTTGCTTAGTGGGTGAAGGATCTGGTATTGCTGTGAGTTGTGGTGTAGGTTGTAGATGTGGCTCAGATCCCATGTTGCTGTGGTGTAGGCTGGCAGTACAGCTCTGATTCAACCCCTAGCCTGGGAACTTCCATATGCTGTGGGTGCAGCCCTAAAAAGACAAAAAGAAAAAAAAAAAAAAGTGTGCATTTGTGGATGGGCTTCCCCATGTTGTATGGGTCTCAAAGGTTGTTTCCGCAGCATCTCATTAGATATGCAAATTCTTGCATCCCACTCCCAGGAATCAGAACTTCTAGGAGCCTGGCAATCTGGGCCTTAACTAGCTGCCTGGGTGATCCTGATGCTCCAAAGTTGGAGAACCACTGCCTTAATTCATTCTTTCATGTAACAATGCTTTACAGAGGGCTGATGAGGCAGGGGAGGGACATCTGTGAATCAGAAGTCCAGGTTCCCTTAAGGAGCTTAAAATCTAGTAGAGGACTCAAACATCAAAAAATGTTAAAGAATCAAAAAATTACAGGAGTGAAAAATGAAGTTGGGTACATTTACTAGGAGAACTTAAACATGCCATGAATTTTGCAGTGAGAGCATGTGTTTTTCAGGTGAAAGCATGCAGCTTTGGTCCCATGAAAGGTGGCCTTAGTAGCTGGAACACAGTTAAGAAGGGCAAGAGGAGGTTTGCTGGGGATGAAGCAAAAGCAGAGACCTGAACATGCTGGCCTGTTGGCCTTGGGATGAAACCAGGTGACATGGAAAAGCCAGTGAAGGGCTTTGAGGGGGAAGAGGAGCTTGATGAGCTTGGTACTTTTAAAAGACCACTTTGGCTCTACTTTTTGTTTTTTCTTTTTTTGTCTTTTTAAGGCCACACCCATGGCATATGGAGGTTCCCAGGCTAGGGGTCCAGTCAGAGCTACAGCTGCTGGCCTCCACCACAGCCACAGCAATGTGGGATACAAGCCACATCTGTGACCTACACCACAGCTCACAGCAACGCCAGATCCTTAACCCACTGAGCAAAGCCAGGGATTGAACCCACCACCTCATGGTTACTAGTTGGGGTCGTTAACCACTGAGCCACTAAAGGAACTCCCACTTTGGCTCTACTTGTATAGATGATACTTAATATCACTATAATCTTCACAGGTATAAATTCATTCATACTTAGCAGTGCCCCCGAAACCCACAGGAATCTGCAGTTTGCCCAGCCCTTTGCCTTCTGGATGGGAAGCCCAGCCCTGATGCTTCCCTTCAAATCTGTGTGCTTTCTGACCATGACATTCTCCTGGCTAGTTCAAAAGCAGCTATTAAGTTCGAGTTTTAAACTGGCCTCCAACCATGAAACCACCAAGAGTTTCAATTTAATTTCCCTTTCATGCCCATTCACACCTTGACTTCTTTTGAGAAAAAAACCAACCATTGATACTGATAATAAACTCATTTTATGCTCTGGAAGGAAAAAAAAATGCCCAGCTGAATTCACCATTAAATACACTCCTCTCATGATGGAGTCTACATTTAAGTCAGGCTCCTATTAGCTGAGAAAAGAGTGTCCACTGAGGTATGAAGTGTTTATTGTAGCTAGTTCCTGCAAGTGCTGCCAAAAGAAAGATAGTATTTTCAATGGCCAGAAGCCGCAATGCACAGGCCATGAATTATGCATGCCTGTCTCTTTAAAACAAATCAGCATAAATTATCCCATAGGGCAGACTGCAGGAATTGAGGGCCCCTAAAAGAAGTATTTTGTCTTGATCTTTTCAGCGTCAAAAACCTTGGGATGGAAAAGCAGTGACTGAATGAGATTCCAAACCCCAACCTTAGGATGTTTGGGGCGGGAGTAGGGGATGCGTGCAGAAGGAGCAGTGACCTGCATTTCCGAGCATCATCTGTCAAGGGACCAGTAATCAACACGTCATTATTATTCTCATCAGCCCAAAGCATGAGAGTAAATTGAGTGAAAAAAATCTTCACATTATGTGAAATGATTACTGCCTTCAAGCCATAATAAACAATGATCTCGCCCTAGCGCTAGGCTGCAAAACAAATGAGGGCTGCCTGCTGCTGGTGCAGGGCCTGAATCATTACCAGGTTCCATACCACCAACCCTTCCCATTTTATAAGGGACTGATTTAATAATTAGAGGTGAAACCATGCTGCTCACATCCCCCTCTTAGATGCCACCATTGGCTCCATGTTGGGGACTTAGCTGCCTTGCACAAGCCTTCTCTCCTCCACTCAAGTTTACAGTCACTACTCGGCTCCCCAGAACAGTGAGGGAGTCCATTAAGGGGTCTTGATTGGGGACTATGAAGACACAGTTGTTACTTCCAAATGTTAGTCAACCAGGCTCCAAGCAGACAAGCGGCAAGAGACACAAGAAAGCTGACCTTCCCAGAGAGTGAGGCTGGCAATGAGCAAAGGATCTAAAAGGACTCTGTGCTGGTGGACCTCTTCCAGAAAGTCCTCACAGGGTGGAGTTCTAAGACAGGGCTGAATGAACCCCCACAAACTTGGCTGGGAAGAGCCACTGGACAGCTTTGTGGAATGGCTATGATTGACAAGTTCAAGGTGGCTCTGCCTTGTTCCAGCCTGAAAAGCTGGGTCAGCTATCAGCTCACAGGGAATCTTTGGACAAGTTAAATGCCATCCCTTATTGTCTCCTAGGTTGGGTGCCCTTGTGTAGAGCACACATTTCACAACTGGAGACAGCAGCCCTTCAATGTTTAAAATCGTATAGTTTTGCTCAAAGGTATTTCTACACAATTATAATTATTTATACATAATTATAAAAAGAAGGGAGCCACTTCTGGTTGCCATTCAAACATTGAAAGAGCTTTCCAATGGACATTCCTGTTCTAATAACTAGAAAAAGCCGAACAAACTGAAGATCAGTGACTTTTGGGGGGACCCATCAGAGAATGATGGATGCCAGGCAAACTGCCACCCTGAAATCTAAAAAGTCATGTTATCTACATGGGGCTATCATAACAAAATACTGTAGATGAAACAATTTAAACAATATTTATTTTTAACTCTTCTGGAATCTACAACGTCTAAGATCAAAGTGCTAGCAGATTTGGTGTTGGGTGAGGTCTCACCTGCTGGTTTGCAGATGGCCGCCTTCTTGCTGTATCTTCACAAGGTGGAGAAAGAGCATCCTAGACTCATTCTCTTCCTCTAAGGACATTAATCCCATCATAGAAGCTTCAACTTCATCACTGCAACCAAACTTGATTACTTCTCAGAGGCCTTCTAATGCCATCACATGGGGTTAGGGTTTCCACATAGAAATTTTAGGTGGACACAAACAGTCTGTAACACAGGTGAATGTGAAGAGTCATAGCTTAGATTTGCTTACCTGGGCAGAAGCTTCAAGAACCATAAAGTGGTAGGAAAACTTACATGATAATTCTGATGAATTGTTAGAGCCATAGCAGAGGCAAACTAGAGTGAGAAATTCCTGAGGGTTGTAGTCTTAGGGGCACTGCCATACTTTTGTGGGGTTCCCTGCCAGAAACCTTACCAGATTTCATAGTGAAGATCTAAAGATTTATTCTTGGCACTGGCAGGGGAGACAAAGACTAACCATTGTGAAATATGTCCACAGTGGTCTCTGTAACAAATGTCAACACTTCAGAGAAAAAGACTTTCCTCCAGAGGACAAAGGACAATTCTCTAACTCTGGCACCCTCTAGCTTTTTTGTTTCACATGATAGATAGGGAAGCTAAGAAATATATGTGATGGTCATGGCTAAGAAACACAGGCTCGGGAGTTCCCATTGTGGCTCAGCAGTAACAAGCCCAAGTAATATCCTTGAGGATACAGGTTCGATCCCTGGCCTTGCTCAGTTGGTTAAGGATCTGGCGTTGCCGTAAGCTGTGGTGTAGGTCACATATGTGGTTCAGATCCAGCATTTCTGTGGCTGTGGTGTAGGCCAGCAGCTGTAGCTCCAATTCAACCCCTAGCCAGGGAACTTCCATATGCCGTACTTGCACCCCTAAAAAGCAAAAACTTCTACACAGGATTTCCTGTTGTGGCTCGGTGGGTTAAGAACCTTACTAGTAACCATGAGGACATGGGTTTGATCCCTGGCCTCACTCAGTAGGTTAAGGATCTGGCATTGCTGTGAGCTGTAGTGTAGGTCACAGACATGGCTCAGATCAGCATTGCTGAGGCTGTGGCTTAGGTCAAAGTCTACCGTTCCAATTGGACCCCTAGCCTGATAATTTCCATATGCCAGGGGTGCAGTTCTAAAAAGACAAAAAAAAAAACAAAAACAAAATCAAAAACCTTCTATGCACATGTTCATGGCAGTATTATTTATCATAGCCACAATGTGGAAACGACCCCAATGTCCATTAACTGATGAATGGATAAATGAAATGTGGTAGAGCCACACAAGGGATGCAATTTCACAATGAAAACTCTTTAAGTATTGAAACATCCTAAAACATATGTAAACCTTGAAAACTTATAGATTAAGTGAAAGAAGCCAGTCACAAATGGCAATATATTGTATGGATTTAAGTAAAATGTCCAGTATAAGAAAAAAAAATTCCTTCAATGGGCTTGTTAGTAGATGGGACGCAGTCAAATAATCAATGAAGCTGAAGACTTGAAGTCCATGGTAAGATAATTTTTTTTTATGAAATTTAAACAGTTCGTGGAAGAAAATTTAGAAAGCATAGCAAAGGAGTTCTCTTGTAGTGCAGTGGGTTAAGGATCCAGCATTGTCACTGCAGTGGCTTGGGTCACTGCTATGGCACAGTTTCTGTCCATGGCCCGGGAACTTAAACATGCCACAGGCATGGCCAAAAACAAAACAAAACAAGAAAGTATGAACAAAAAAGAATAAACTGTCATAACTCCACCACTTGAAGATAAACTTTGTTAAATTTTTATGTATTTGACCACTTTGTCATTTGATATTTCTTTCCCATTCAGGTTAAATGTCTAATTATATTATTTATCTCTTATGATGTTCTTTGTCATTATCTTCAGTTTGTTTAATAGGTCGGTTTTATATTTTACCAATGAACGTAACATGAAGAACCAGATAAGGTTCTATTTTTCCTTTGATTCCTTCCCGTAGTTCTTTACCCAGAGTGTTCTCTAGCCATTTTTGTCTTCTAATCCATTGCCCAGTAATGGAGAAATCCATTCTCTAGGTTTTATAAGTTGGAAACTGGTATTTCTCCATAGATGAGCTTCTGCCTCTGATGGGAAATGTCCTGTTTTTCAGAGAGTGTATTCTCCTTCCTGTTCCCAGATAACACACCTAAGAATTAAACCCTTTTATCAGAGCATCAAAGTAGCTCTAAGAGTAAGAGTGTTTGCAACTTATGCCCTCCCAGGTAGGCTGGTGTAAATATTACACAATGGTGGCAACTTCATCAGCAACCTAAGCCCCTCCCAATGGTTCTTCTGCCAGGTTTTAATGTAATATTCATTTCCATTTGGAACTGACAGCAAATACCCTGGGATAATTATTCATAGATGTTAGCCAGAATGCTGAGAAAAACCAAAGTTGGAAGGAGGCGACATAGGTCATTGCTCACAAAATTGAGCTCGAATGTGACTTCCCGAAGGAAGCCTTCCTTGAACTTCAAAAAAGATACGTTCCCCTAAAATATCCCTGATGTATCTTTTGGAGCGTCGTTTTTATTTTTCCTTGAAAAGGGTTAGCACAGTTTCTATTTAAATATCTGTGTGATTGTCCTCTTCTTTTGTAAAGTCGGAGTCCAATTCATTCACTATTGAATCCCAAACACTCAGAGTTCATGGTGCATAGTTATAGCCAACATGTATTTTTTTAAGTGAACAAATCAAGGAATGAACACTGATTGCTCAAGATTCTTCACATCCCCTATCTGATCCTAGCATTAGGCTAAGGTTAGTTGGGCTCATCATCTGAGTGATAGCTCCTCTTGAGAATAGAAAACAGACAAAAAGAGCTCCAGGGCTATGATAATTGCTATTTCACCAAATGCATAATCTGAGTTACTCTGTTTATTAAAAGCAGAACTGCCCTGTTATGTATCTCTGCCCTTTCATGGAAGTGAATTCTGGCTCTTTCTAAGACCCATTTTCCTAATATAATGAGGGCTTTGAAAATCGCCAACATCACAGGTAATATTTACTGATAGAAATTTGCCAGGCAGTCTTAAACACTTAGAATTTTAAAGGTAAAGAGTAGTGGCCCACACTTCTTATTTAAACATAAGACCTCAAATTTCTTTTGTCAGTGATTTGCTATTTGTGGACTTGATGGTAAAAATTCTGATTTAGTTTCAAATGTTCAGTTCCTTATTGTCTATATAGGGCCATGCCTGCGGTACACAGAAGTTCCCAGGCTAGGGGTTGAATCAGAGCTGCAACTGCAGACTGACACCACGCCGGATCCTTAACCCACTGAGCAAGGCCAAGGCTCACACCTGCATCCTCATGGATATTATTCGAGTTTATAACCCAGTGAGCCGCAATGGGAACTCCTATGTGCTTGTTCAATGCATTTTTATAATTAAAATTTTTATTTTATTTTTTTATTTTATTTATTTATTTTTTGTCTTTTTGCTATTTCTTGGGCCGCTTCCGCGGCATTTGGAGGTTCCCAGGCTAAGGGTCGAATCGGAGCTGTAGCCACCGGCCTACGCCAGAGCCACAGCAACACGGGATCCGAGCTACGTCTGCAACCTACACCGCAGCTCACGGCAACGCCAGATCGTTAACCCGCTAAGCAAGGGCAGGGACTGAACCCGCAAGCTCATGGTTCCTAGTCGGATTCGTTAACCATTGCGCCATGACGGGAACTCCTAATTTAAGTTTTTATTAATTCTCCATTAAAAAAGTTTGGATTCCAAGTCCACAAATGCTCATCCATAGCTCTATGAGTATTAACACATACAACACTTACCTAGATTCTTATAACCACCATCAGAGAATTATCTCACAGGAATTCTTCGAAGGCAGACCTGCTTAACACATAATTACCATGTGATCCAACAATCCAGTTTCTAAGAATTTATTAATTTATTCTAGAGAAAGAAAACTTAGGTACACATAAAAACTAGTACATGAATATGTATATTAATAGTATGCATACTCATCAAGAACTTAAAAAAAAAACATTACCATAAACTCAATCTTACCTTCATTATGTTCTATTTCTTTTCTATCCCAGCATAAAATTATTCACTGGTTAGAAGCAGCTTATTGTGTCTCATTCTCCTAGCATTTGCTAATAGTGGGATGGTTGGGAGTGCCATTAAATTGATTTAATTCAAGGCATTAGATAATATTCTGATATTCTCCTGTGCTGTACTCTGGGTGCCTGTACATGCATAAAGGGGCCTAATGGATCAGTGGCATGAATTATCAAAACACTAAGTGGCACTTGTATCAAGAGAATATTATGCAATTATAATTAAAAACCATTAGTCATTGGAATTTTTGCCACTTCTTCCCCCTTTTCTGAGTGTTCTTTATTTTCTTCTAGCTCAGTAGGCTAATTCTAAAGAATAATTTAATGTTCTAAATTGTCAAGAACACCAACTGTGTTCATGTGTTTTTAAGAATGATTTAATAAAGCCTTTCGATTAACTTGCTATAATTTCTGGGTGGTAACCACATCCTACACACTGGTGGTAAGAAAGTTGCACATGCTAGAAATGATGATTGACATGTGAGCTTTCAAGATGTGAAGGCATGAAGACCTTCACTGCAGAAATGCCAGAGTAGAATACCTGAGCATGGATCTCTTCACCTTAGCAATGTAACTAGTTACAGTTCTTTCTGGGAATTGAAGAAAGAATTAAAAATAAGGGCAAGGAATACCCTATTCTTTAGCTGGAAATATCCTTACATCTAACAATCAGAAAACTTGTTAACACACTGTCATGGACTAATTCATAGTGCTAAGAGGATGAAGGTAGTAAATAATCTTGCACTTACTGATTTCCAGTTCCAAGTAGAAATCTGGCTACCAAAAAGAATCAGAAAATCTCTTCTTTGTGGGAAGCCTCTACATCCTATTAACAAGCTAGTACAAGGCACGGCCTTCAAAATGGAAAACCAATGTGGATGTTAAGACACTAATCGTAGAACTATTGTCAACCTCTGCTTACCCTCTATCCATCTTTTTCACATTCCTCTGGGCAGGTTTATTTGATAGCTGCTAAAAATAGTGATAAATATTGCACGAAATGTTTGGAGGATGGATGGTTAGTTAGCTAGATAAATTCCTGAATGACTACACTAGAGGAAGCACTAACCATACTAGTTTAACAACAGCAGAGCTTTCCCTGACTATAGAATATAACCAGATGAGTTTTACCTTGGTGCTGCTTTTACACACCACTCCTATTCTAAATTTCAATCATAGGGAAATTGGGGAGCCCTCCTCTGGACTCGGGCTTGGGACAGGAAGAAAGGGAGTATAAAAGTGAAGAGTCAAAAGTGAAAGGAGGAGAGAGAGGATCGGAAATGGAAGGCAGAAATAGGGAAAACTCTATGTCGGATGTCCTATCTATCACTTCCCTAAAATCATATTGTTAAATTCTCTTGCATCATTTTAGGATTCCACCTATTAGTGATGTCATATGATGTTTGTTTTTCTCTGTCTGGCTTACTTCACTTAGTATGATAATCTCTAGGTCCATCCATGTTGCTACAAATGGCATTGTTTCATTCTTTTTTTATGGCTGAGTAATATTTCATTGTATATATGTACAACATCTTCTTTATCCATTCCTCTGTTGGTGAACATTTAGGTTGCTTCCCACAATACATGTTTTTGTGTGACTATATATTGTCTCTTCTCTTAAGTATATTCCTAGGAATGGGATTTCTAGGTCATATGGTAAATCTTTGTTATCATATATGTTACCTCAAGGCAAATCTTCAAGGAACTGTTAAAACTGTTTTCCAAAGAATCTATGCTGTTTTATATTCCCACAAATTATGTATGAGGGTTCTCATGTCTACACTGTTTGCCCACTTTTTTTGTCTGTCTTTTTTATTATAGCCATCCCTGGGGGTGTGAGGTGGTATTTCATTGTGGGTTTGATGTGCCTTTTCTGATGGCTAATGATGTTCAGCATCTTTTCATATACCTGGTGATCATTTTTACATCTTCTTTGTGGAAGCATATATTCAAATTGTTTGCCTCTTTTAACTGGGTTATTTATCTTGTATTAATGAGTTGTGAGAGTTCTCTATGTAGCCTAGATTAAGGTCCCTTATTAGATGCATAAGACTGACAAATGTTTTCACCCATTCTTTTGTTGCCTATTCACGTCCTTGTGGTATTGTGGCACAAAAGGTTTTCATTTTGATGGAGTTTAATTTATCTTGTTTTCATCACTTGTGCTTTTTAGTGTTATATCTAAGGTTGATTTACTTAACCAAGGATCATTAAGATTTAATTCTATGTTTTCTTCTAAGTGTTTTATTGTTTTGGCACCTAAACTCAAACCTGTAATCCATTTCAGTTAACTTTTGCACATACTGTGAATGAAGGGTCCAACGTCAACGTCATTATTTAGCATATAAATATCCAGTTGTGCCAGGATTATTTGTTGAAAAACAACCTGTTATTTCCCCCTTTGAGCTGTCTTGACACCTTATCAAAAATCAATAATTATAAATACAAGGATTTATTTTTGGACTCATCTACATTAAATTAGTCTCTCTTTATGTCAGTACCACGATGTTTTGACTGCTTTTGCTTTGTTGTAAGTTTTGAAATCACAAAAGTTTTGTCTTCCAACTTTATCCTTCTTTTTCAAGATTGTGTTGGCTATTTGAGCTCCCTGTAGTTCTGAATTAATTTTAAGATCAGCTTTTCCATTTCTGTGAAGCAGGCAATGGGATTCTGATGGGGATTGATCCAAATCTGTAATTCACCTTGGAAAATACTGCTATATTAATAATAATAAATTTTACAATCCATGAATATAGGGTGTTTTTCCATTTATTTAGGTCTTCCACAATATCTTTCAATATCATTTTATAGTTTTGCATTTATTTTATTAAATGTATTCCTAAATATGATATTCTTCTTGATGCTATTGCAAACAGAATTGTTTTCCTGATTTCCATATTTTTATTGCTAATGCATACAAATACAATCGCTATTTATATTTTTATATTGATAATGCACCCTAAATCCTTGCTGAACTAATTTACTCTAATATTTTAAATGGATTCCCTTGGATTTTCTATATACAAGATCCTATCTTCAACAAAGAAAGATAGTTTTAATTCTTCGGCAATCTGTTTGCCTCATTTCTTTTTCTTGCCTAATTGCCCTGGGCAGAAACTCCAGAACAATCTGAATAGATATAGTTAGAGTAGAATTATACTTAACTATGATATGTATCCTGTGGTTTGGAAGGGGGTATACTGTGCCCTTCTGGTTATATTTGTATGGGTTGCATTATATATGATATACATTATTTCCCATAAGATAGCTAGATAGATGTATGTTTTGTAAGAGCAGTCAAGTTATGGTTACAGGATGGTTTAATACCAGAATGCTGATAAATACCATAAGGAAATTAGGTGAAATTTTAGTATTTCCCATTAGTTTGCAACTCAGAATAATTGAGTTTTTACCTACTTCACTGCTTTTCACAGTAAGTCTGCCCACCTTTGCAGGCATCTCTTGAGAGCGAGGTGGGTATTTTCGCTGACAGATGTATAAGCCGGGACAGTGTTAAAATATATAATAAAACCCCTAATTTCAAAATCAAAATGGTTCTTCAGTAAACATGTATTGAGCATCCACACTGCCCAGGCTTGGAAGATGCTGCATGAATGTTATCAGAAGCAAAGAGCCCCGCTGAGCCTTTTGGATAGTAAGCTGTGCTGATTGGCCCTGTGATACAATGGAAGGAGGACCAAACCAGAAAACCTGGCTTCTTTTGACTTTTGACTGAAGTGTTCTCATCAGTAGAATAGATATTGATGTAGTTGTCCACCCAACCATCAGAAGGTTGTTGTGGGAAAAAAAAAAAAGTGACAATTTTTATATTCAGGAAATATTTAGGAAACCATACAATGCTCTGCAATTCCCAGGCATGGCAGTTTTAGTGTTACAGGCTCTTAATAAGTATGAGTTAATTTGCTGGAAGTTAGCTGCAAAAATGATAGAAACCATTTCCTTCCTCACTTTTTCCAACATTTTGGTCTATTCATAAGGCATCTAGTGACTATGAAAGGGTCCATAAGGACACTTCATTTTAACTCTCAATGGAGCCATTTCAGGAACTCCAGAAATACAGATAGGTGGGGTTATCTTTTTGGAGAGAAAATAATTAAAAGGAAATATTCAAAGTCAGGTTTACTGGTTTTCTTTTTGGAAAAGGAATCTGAAGCCTCTCTGGTTCAGGACAGGTCCTTTGCTTTTGTCATGCATGGCTCTGGCTTTTGCCTTCTCTGCCTACCTCTTCTACCAATATGAATATTTTCAGTTCTATAAAGCATTTTCATAGGTTTCACTTATAGCATGCATTTCATCATCTCCTGGCTTTCAGGCCTCATTGTGATGCAGACAATAAAACCTGGGACAAGAGACTCTAGATTTCACATCTTTTTTAGGTTAAGGAATTGGGTTAGTTGGCCTGCTATTTGCTATCTTAGATAGATTTTTAAAAATCTACCTAAATGTATTTTTAAAAATTTTAAAAATAATGATTAAAAAAAATTTAATTAAAATCTATCTAAAATCCTTTCTATCTATAAGAGTGTGTTATTCTATTCCTTATAAGTGAATTTGTTTGAAAAAGGAGTTCTTGGCTGTGATAGAATTTAACTACAATTAGTAGATCTGTGAAATTCAAGTTTGCTATGTGACAAATCACAAGAGGGCAGATGTCTGTTCACTTCAGAATCCCCAGCACTTAATTCAGTGCCTAACACATACAAGGTGCTCAATAAATTATTATTGAATGAGTTAATGAATAAAATGAATGAAACTAGTTCAGTATATGAGGATCATATTTCTTCGATCATAAGTACTTGCTGGACATTGCTATTGAGTTTCAGTGAAAGGTATTTCTGAAACATGAAACCATGAGGTTGAATGTGATAAATCTTTTCAGCATTCTTTGATCTGCTAGTTAGCTCCTAAACTGGCTGATGCCTTGAAATTCTCATTTCGGAAAGGATACCCTTAAGAAAAAACATACAGTAGGAAGTGTTCCCTGATAGAGTTTTCATCTTTCCTTGAGAAATTGTTGTAGATCTATTGGGGCAAAAGATACTCTAGTTAAAAGGGTTTGTTGGAATTCATATATATCAGCATCAAGTTCATGATTAAAATTGCATTTCACGGGCAACTTGGATTTCCTAATTAAAAAAAAAATCCTTGCCGAGTCCCCGGAGTTGAGCTTATGTTCTATTTTTTATAGTTCTGATCTAATGCAAGCCATTTTATACATTTCTATAAATTTTCCATCTTGCACTCAATAGCAGAATACAAGCTGTATAAATTATTTCAATCACAAATCATTTGTAACAGCAATCTTTTTACAATGCCTTCCTCTCATAGCCCCTCTCTATTTTGATATCTGGTAAGGATTTTTTTTAAAATCCTAGGTAAGGATTTCCTTTAATCCTCAGAAGGCCCATGTTTTCTGTGGCTTTTCCCCCCATTTAAAATTGACTTTGTGATTGTGTTTCAATTTTGCATTCAGTTTCTTGTTTTGATTTATAAATATTTGCAAGGAATATAATCTACCCTTGGGCTTTTCCCTTCCTTTTTTTCTCCCAGAAGGAACTTTGCATGGCTAGCAAAGCTCTCCTGATAACATTGGAAATAAATCTTAATATCTTTGCCCTGTGATAGGTCTAGACCTTAACATTCTTCTTTTTACCCCAGTGATAATTGCTTATCAGTATATACAGGCCTATTCATATGATTCTGATGCCACCAGGGTTTACATCTCTCGGAAGATAGACAGGAAGTACAGTCCACTGAATCCATTCTTAATAGCTGTAATAGAAATCAGACAAAGAAGGAATACTGAGCTAGGTTGACGATCTCAAAATGATAAGGCCATGTATGCATTTTGGGTACTTTCTCATGAAGCTCTTTTTCCTCTGCTTTGAGTCGGCTGCCCTGGAGATTTGCAAAATACATTCTGTCAAAGCTACAATCAAAATTTTAAAAAACGATGTATTCAAAATACATCCAAACTCGATGCCATTTTACTTCCCCCAACAGCCGAAAGGAATCCCAGACAGAAATCACCCAAACACAACACCCTCAAGATATACAGGCCTACAGCCCACCAGGACACTTGGGAGAAGCCACATTCTTTGAATAAAACTTTGGAAAGAAGTAAAGATTACACTTTCTATGTACAAAATAAGTACACCAACTTGGAACATTGGATACCAAGTCTGAGAATATGGAGAACTAAATACAAACTATGGGGAAGAAAGGAGATGGGAAACAGACCTGGCAAGAGAAAGGGAGGGAGCAGAGGGAAAAGGAGGACCTGAGGAAGATTCTGGAATCCTCAATTTGTTCTGATATCATCTCTAAGGAGTTGGGAAGCACAATATGATTATTCCCTCATGAGACCAGGATAAGACTAGAATAATCAAAGGCTTAGAATAATCACCTAATCAAAGACTTAGAATAATCACCTAAGGTTAAAATGGTTACAAATGTTCTAAACTTCTAAAACATACCAGGGTGGACACAGAACATTATGGAATAGAGGAAAATATCTGACGTGGCTATTTGATGGAGCACCACTGAATTTGTATGACTCCAGCTGATCACACCCTGTGGGAAATAAAAGGTTTACCCAGGTGAGAGTCATGCACAATTGGGATAATGGTTAAATATTTGCTTTTTCCAGGGAAGGAAAACAACAGTAACTGGCCGCTTTCAGAAACACTGCCTATTTTGTGCATCATGGAAATTTTCTCTTCCTGCATGACAAAGGCAGCCTAACTGCATGTGTCTAAAAAACAAGCATCCCATATCCATGCCTATTCAGTATTACGGGGCATCTTGATGGTTTTAGAAATCACATCAGAATAAAAACACAAACCTGTTTCTGGAAGGAAATATTATGTACAGACCTGCTCCTAAGACAGAGAGGCCCCTGCTGTATTAAGAGAATTTCTTAGAGATCTTTCCCAATCTTTCTACCTTCCTCCACTTCCCCATTTCAAGCCATTACCCTACTTGGTGTCCTTTTCTCATCCTGCCACTAGATCAATTATTTCACCTGCCTTCAAAACTCAGCTCCAATTCTATTTTCTCTTGGATTTCAATAATTTTTTCAGCTTCATTTTTGAATGGGCATTATGGACCAGAGACTGTGCCAAATTTTAGGGGAAAAAAATAATACGGAAACAGATGCAGCCCCTGCTCTCCTGGTCATTGCAGACTCTGAGGGAGATGCATTGCAATCAGATAACCACAAAACATATGATTAAAGAGATGTTAGTAGGGAGCCAGTCCACTGAGCAGAGGCAACAGATTTAATCTGAAATTTTTTTTTTGATCTGGGAACTATGTAGTATACACTCTTTTTACGGTAAATGAATATGCACAAACCCAAACAGAATTTAAACAAAGTTGCAGACTATGAAAGGCCGTGTGATCTAAATCCTCCCAGAGTCAGAAATCGGTTAATTGAGTTAAACTGTGACTGAAATGGCACAATCACTCAAGGTAATAGCTTTCCAGATTTGAGTGTGTTTATTCCACCACCAAACTGGAGTGGTAAATGACCTAAATGATTCACCTAATAAGTGTCAGAACTTCCTTTACAAACTGGTTTATTGGACAGATATGTCCCCTGGTAACATTATTTTAAAGCTAAGATCAATTTAATTCAGTGAATTTTTATGGATCATATACTATTGTATAACACTATGCTGCTAAGTTGTGACAACAAGAAAAGTGAATCAGACAAAAATCCCTACCTTTAAAGAACTAATTGTTGTTTATTCACAAATATGCTGCATTTAAATGATATACTTTAATTCTGTCTGGTATTTTAAATTAGAGGATATAAAAATCACAAAGTGTTCAAGAACTTTGGAAGTGATTAATCCCTATTAAAAAGGGTTAGGTTCATAACACATCTTTAAAAAACAATGCACTGTTTCAAAAAGCAAGGTTAATAAAAAGCTAGTGATGCCAGTTTCCAAGACAGAGAACATGCAAGTTGTATTTCTCAGATGGAAGGTTAATTCAGATATTTCATTGTCCTTAAAAAGAAAACATGTTACCTTTGAGTTAAATTATCCCCATGCAATGGGTTCAAATTCACCCATTTTTTCAGATGGGTAATTTAAAAGCATACTTTGAAACCAGCAACATTTGCATTTTCTCAGTGTTTAATATTGTGGCATTCAAAAGAGAGAAACTGGGTTCCAACCAAGATCAAGTTTTCAGGTACTTCCATCTCCTCATCATGTACCCTGGCTTTGTTTACCCTGACAGAGAGACCAGATAGCAGCATAGACAAACCCTTAATATGTGCAAAGTGATCAAAACAGAAAGCCAAATTACATGACCCATCATGATTTTAGCTATTTTAAAAATGTGTGAAAATGTAAACACGGGTTGAATGGGAACATGAAAAAAAAATAGGAACAGTTATAATACAAAGATGAGAATGATTTTTTTTCCCTCTGAAAAATTCCCTTTAATGTTATTATAGTGGTTTTTAACAGTAGAAAAATAAATGAATTGGCACAATTAGAAAGTCTATTTCCACTTTCTCAGTTGTAGTGTAATTTAGAACCACTTGCTAATGGATGAATTTAGTGGACATGGGTAAGCCATTTTCTTAAATGTGTGAGTAGAAATTTGAATCCAAATTGCTGTTAAAGATTAGGAAAAAATAGTGAGTTTTGGTCTAGTTAGTGATTCTAAACACACACACATATTTCTCATACACTGAAATAAGTTGAAGTATGAAAGAGAAAAAAAAAAGGATCGGATGGAGGGATGGAGGAAAGGGAAGAGAGAATGTATATGTATTAAGCATTGACTGTGAGTTCAGGTTGGACACAAATAATGCTGGTACACATGCACCCAGGACTTTCTTACCCATGTTCATGGGCTTGTCCACACTGGTGGCACTCACGTTGTAATATTCAATCTTATTGATGAGTCAGCTGTGCCCCATATTAGCTCCAGGTCTTACAAAACAACAGACACCTCCTCTCAAAGTGAATAAAAGTTTTACTTAAGGGAAATAATCAAGCTTTTGTAAACTTGATTGTCAGATGATGGTCTTTGTTTATTTGTTTCGGTTTAAGTTTTACTGAAGTATAGTTGATCTATAATGTTGTGATAATTTCTACTGTACAATTAAACGACTCAGTTACACACATACACACATCCATTCTTTTTCAAATTCTTTTCCAATATAGGTTATGAAAGAATACTGGGTAGAGTTCCCTGTGCTACACAGCTGGTCTTTGTTGACCGTCCCTTCCACACACAATAATGTACATATGACAGCCCCAAATCCATTTTATTCCTCTCCCCAACTTGCCCCCTTGATAACCATAAATTTGTTTTCCTGGTCTGTGAGTCTCTTTGTTTTGCAAATATATTCACTTGTATCATTTTATTTTTAGATTCCACATATAAGTGATGTCATATGATGTTTGTTTTTCTCAATCTGACTTACCTCACTTAGTGTGATAATCTCTAGGTCCATCCATGTTGCTGTAAATGGCATTACTTCATTCTTTCTTATGGGTGAATAACATTCCAGTGTATATATGTACCACTCTTCTTTATCCATCCTTCTGTCGATGGACATTTAAGTTGCTTCTATATTTTGGCTATTGTAATTACTGCTGCCATGAACATTGGGATGTATCTATCTTTTTGATATATGCCCAGGAGTAGGACTACTAGATCCTATGGTAGTTCTATATTTAGTTTTATAAAGAACTGCCATACTATTCTCCATAGTGGCTGTGCCAATTTACATTCCCACTAACAGTGTAAGCGGGTTCCCTTTTCACCACACCCTCTCTAGCATTTGTTATTTGTAGACTGATTAATGATGGTCATTCTGATGGTTGTGAGGTGGTACCTCACTGTGGTTTTGATTTGCATTTCTCTAATAATTAGCAATGTTGAGCATCTTTTCATGTGTTTTATGGCCATCCATCCATTTTTAGAGGAATATCTGTTTAGATCTTCTGCTTAATTTTTTATTGGGTTGTTTTTTTATTGAATGGCATGAATTGCTTGTATATGGAAACTAATCCTTTGTCAGTCACATCATTTGTGAATATTTTATCCCATTCTGTGAGTTGTCTTTTCGTTTTGTTTATGGTTTCCTTTCCTGTGCAAAAATGTTTAAGTTTGTCTCATTTGTTTGTTTTTATTTGCATAACTCTAGGAGGGGGATCCGAAAAGATATTGCTGTGATTTATGTCAAAGAGTGTTCTGCCTATGTTTTCTTGTAAGGGTTTTATAGTTAGCATCCAGTCTTACATTCAAGTCTTTAATTCATTTTGAGTTTATTTTTGTATAGAGTGTTAGAGTGTTCAAATATCATTCTTTTACATATAGCTGTCTGTCCACTTACTGAAGAGACTATCTTTTCTCCATTGTATACTCTTGCCTCCTTTGCCATAGATTAGTTGACTATAGATGAATGGGCTTATTTCTGGGCTTTTTATCCTGTTCCATTGATCTATATTTCTTATATGTGCCAGTACCATAACAGTACCATGCTGTTATGCTGACTGTAGCTTTATAGCATAGTCTGAAGTCAGGGAGCCTGATTCCTCCAGCTCCATTTTTCTTTCTCAATATTGCTTTGGCTATTTGGGATATTTTGTGTTTCCATAGAAATTTTAAAACATTTTCTTCTACTTCTGTGAGAAATGTCATTGGTAGTTTGATCAAGATTGCACTGAATCTGTAGATTGCCTTGTGTAGTATAGTTATTTTGAAAATATTGATTCTTCCAATCCAAGAGCATGGTATATCTTTCTATCTGTGTCATCTCTTATTTTTTTCACTAGTATTTTATGGTTTTCAGAATATAGGCCTTTTGTCTCTTTAGGTAGGGTTATTCCTAGGTATTTTATTATTTTTGTTGCAATGATAAATGGGATTTTTTTCCTAATTTCTCTTTCTGATCTTTCATTGTTAGTATATAGAAAAGTAATTTTGTGTCCTGCAATGTTACAGAATTCATTGATGAGCTCTAACAGTTTTCTGGTAGTGTCTTTAGGATTTTCTATGTATAGTATCATGTCATCTGCAAACAGTGGTAATTTTAATTCCTCCTTTACAATTTGGATTCCTTTTATTCTTTTTCTTCTCTGATTGCTATGGCTAGGACTTCCAAAAATATTGAATGTAAGTTCAAGAGTGGACATCCCTGTCTTGTTCTTGATCTTAATTCTTTCAGCTTTTCACTGTTGAGAATGATGTCAGCTGTGGGTTTGTCATATATGGACTTTGTTATGTTGAAGTAGGTTCCCTCTATGCCTTTCTGGAGGGATTTTATCAAAAACGGGTGTTGAATTTTGTCAAAACCTTGTTCCACATCTTGTCTTACTCTCAGTTTTAACTGCTGATTATAGGGCAGCAACTTTTTCTCACATATCTGTGTAACTGAAAATTTATTAATAATCAATATTTTTGTAATTTCTTATCACCACTTGGTGTTGGTCTTATTAGAACATCAGAAAAGTCATAAACATTTCTTTTTTATCGCATTCTTTTTTCCCCCAACTAAATTGGAAGCCTCTTGTGGACCATTATTTCATTGTTACTTGTTTTGAACATAAGAGGAACTGGTAATAGATAGGATCCATTTGTCCATTCTTTTTTTCTACATTTCTCAAGCTTCCTCTTCTCTGCTAGATACTGTCTCTGCATTAAATAATTCCTTTCCACATGCTCTTGCCATTTTCCATATCCGTAATACCTCCAGAAGTGCTTCAAATAAGATAAGAAAAGCATTTGACTGGAGCAGGAGTCTTAATTCTTAGCCATATGTATGACACTAAGGGGGAGTGTATGTGACACTGGGGGGTATTTTGCTACCTTTCTTGGCCTCAATTTCCTTATCTATGAATTGAAGGGGTAAACCAGTTGAGCTCCAAGATTCTTCCTGCTCTACTATTCTGTCACTTGTAATCATCTCTTAAGATATCTTCTGACTGAGGAATTCTATGAGTCTCTGGCTTTATTATATCAGTAGCTTATTCAAGGCTGCTCTGGGCAGCCCTGGGAATCACACAGAGGTACCTTGGGAGCATTAGTGGCATGGGGAGGATGAGAAGGAAAACCCAACAAACCACTTCAATCAGAACAGCTCACTTTGATCTATTTTATATATGGGTCTTCCTAAATAAGATCTTGACTGAAGAATGGATTCTGTTTTTTTTAAAAGAAATTCTGAAAACCTTTCAGAGTAAATTAAGAAATTTCCTTTAAAACTGTGTAAAAAAATATGTTGATGCTGATTATAGTCTAGAATGGAAGATTGAATTGCTCTGTAACAATCAATCTAAAATATTTTATGAAAGTAATTTGGAGTTGTCTTGAAAGTAATATCAGCTTTAGTCACTCTTCAACTAAGAATTAAATTGACATGTCAGGAGAAGGAGACTAGGCAGGTGGGAATATGTTTTACATGAATTTTAGGTACTTTGTAGTGCAGTGACTCTCAACGGAGAGGCTGGGTCAAGTTTCTACCAGGCTACAGCAAAGAATAATTATGAAAACAAATAGTAGTTTGTTATGAAAACAAATTAGTAGTGTGCTTTCTTGGCCGATAAAAAAAAGACTTAACTTTGAGATAATTTCCCCACTTTTTTAAATTCTACAAGCCTACGAAGTTGACTGATTTCATCAGAACTGTTGTTTTATGCTACTTAGCACAGTGCTAGGCTTTCAAGAGGTGATCAATAAATGCTTGTCTGATTAAATAGGGCATCATGAACACAGAGGCAGTTTTCTAGCCATCAAATTATCCATGTGATTAATACAGAACCATCTAAAAATCCCATGTCTTGGAGTTCCCGTCGTGGCACAGTGGTTAACGAATCCGACTAGGAACCATGAGGTTGCGGGTTCGGTCCCTGCCCTTGCTCAGTGGGTTAACAATCCGGAGTTGCTGTGAGCTGTGGTGTAGGTTGCAGACGCAGCTCGGATCCCGCGTTGCTGTGGCTCTGGCGTAGGCCGGTGGCTACAGCTCCGATTCGACCCCTAGCCTGGGAACCTCCATATGCCGTGGGAACAGCCCAAAGAAATAGCAAAAAGACATAATAATAATAATAATAATTTTTAAAAAAATCCCATGTCTTAAGAAAGGGTTTGCTACAATATCTTTATTAAAGAATTCAATCATGGGGTTCCCTTCGCAGCTTAGTATAAACCCAACTAGGATCCATGAGGACATGGGTTTGATCCCTGGCCTTGCTCAGTGGGTTAAGAATCCGGCTTTGCCATAAGCTGTGGTGTAGGTCACAGAAGTGGCTTGGATCTGCATTGCTGTGGCCATGGTGTAGGCCAATAGCTCCCGGTCCGATTCAGACCTAGCCTGGGATCTTCCGTATGCCATGGGTGTGGCTATAAAAAGAGAAAAAAAATGAATTCAATCGAACCCCCCTGACTTAGATTTTTTTCTAATTTCTATGGAGGGAGCCAAAAGGAAGCTAACACCCTGTCTTCCTTCTCTTTTTCTTTCTTCTTTTTCTTCTCCTCCTATTAGGAGTATTAACATTACTACTTGGCTCCATGTTATGGAAGACTGTTTATTGAAGCCTGCCCAATATAATGCTGTTTCAGTTAAAAAAAAAAAAACATTATGAATTAGAAATAAAATGACTTACACCTTGATTTTGATTTGGGACAATGCCATTCTGCCATTTGAGCTCTGCTCCTCTCTCTCATGGTGTAATACAACCCCCTCCAGAGCACCTCCTCAGCTCATGATGCCTCTCACTCACGCCTGATCTTTTCATTGAGCTTATCCTGTTAAGTATCTAAAATCAATATCACATTATTGTTACATACCTAAGAAAGAGGTTTTAGAAAACAATCCAATCACCTCAAAAGCTCATTTCAAGTGCCGTAACAACAATTATTTGACATCACCTCTAGAGGATCTCAGAGTGAGAGAATTTTGTCATTGAAAATCCATTAGTCCCTCTGTTTACATACAATTTCCCCAAACAATGTGCTGGAGAGTTCCCCAAGTCTTTGAAGTCAACATCACTCTCTCAGGTTTGTAACATTCCCTAGGGGATATCCATTATTGCTGCACTGCTTCTCTGATGTTTCAGACAAAGACTTCTGGTAGGGCATCCCAGCAGCCTGGGTGGCAGTCTCTGTTGGGATACACCAGAGGAAACAAGTCACCCACCCATAAATCTGTTGCCTCCAAGGCCGAAACCCCAATGGATTTGCTTCACTTCAGGTCTCTCACACCACCACATAAGCTTTCATGCATGTGTGTGTGAGCACACACATGTACATGTGCACACTCTCAAAATTAGACATTTTGGCTAAGCTGAAGGGGTTTGTGAGGTCAACACTGTCAGTCACCTGGCAGGTTGCACATCCACACAAAGCATAATTGCTTTCTCTTTGCTGTCAGTCTCTCATCCAGGCATTTCTCCAGGATAGACCAGGTGGCTTACACTTTCTGGTTATGGCCTTCCTAATCCATTTTAGTTTCTCTGTCTTGGTTTTTTGCTTTGTTTGTTTAATTTCCAGTCAGGTATACTCATCTGGAATCTGAGGTCCGGGCCCAATGTCTCCCTTTCTCTAGGTATATTTGAGTTTCGTCTCTATAGACCATTTGACAATTTTTTTTTCTAGCTGTACTTGTGAGTTGTGGAAGTTCCCTGACCAGGGATCAAACCCATGCCACAGCAGCAACAAAGCTGCTGCAGTGACAACACTGGATCCTTAACCCACTGAGCCACAAGGGAACTCCCTTCATAGACCTTTTGACTCTTGATACTTCATTCCTAAGTCTCCCTGATTTCTCTTTTCTGTCAATATTTTAACCATCACCAAAAAGTAAGCAGGAACTCCAGGCTGACTCTAAAGTGAGTCTTCTAGTAGAATCTGAGGTACTTAAAGCACATAAGAAATGAATGTCTATCCACTATGGTCTTCTGAGCTTAGTGTATTTTCAGTTTATCTAGTGTGACACATCAACCACTTCAGAATCCAATGGCTTAGTTTAATCATTGATTCTTACCTCTCATGTGCTGGTAGTTATAGGCCTCCATAGGCAGTGCTTGCTTGGGTCCTTGTACACCTGCAGTCAAATTGTGGCTGAGACTAGAGTCATCTGAAGACTCCTTCACTGTCCCTGGGCTGGAATGGCTGGAACAGGTGAGGCCTGGACAGGCATCTCTACATGAAGTTGATTCATTTGGCTCACTTGAGCTTCCCCACAGTATGGTGGTTTAAGTCAGGCTTTTTACATGGTAGCTGGCCTCCCCAAAGTGGGTGTTCCAAGGGGGTCAGGTAGAAGTTGAAAACCTTTGTACAACCTAGCCTCAGAAGTCACATGGCACCACTTTCTCTCCACTCTGTTAGTTAATGTAGTTATAGGCCAGCCCAGATTCAAGTGGAAAGAGTAGACTTTCTCTTTTAAGGGAAATGTGTAAAGGAAAAAAAAAGGTACTGATTGCTGTCATCTTAGAGACAAGCTACCACAGTGGGTATCAAATAAAATGTATTATGGAAAAGCGATACATTATAATTATTTTATTCTTATGGCTGCACCTGCAGCATATGGAAGTTCCCAGGCTAGGGGTGGAATTGGAGCTGCAGCTGCAGGCCTACACCACAACCATAGCAACACCAGATCTGAGCCTCATCTGTGACCTACCCCACAGATTGCAGCAATGCCAGGTCCTTAACCTACTGAGCAAGGCCAGGAATCAAATGTACATCTTCCCAGACAGTGTTGAGTTCTTAACCCACTGAGTCACAGTGGCAACTCCTAATGCATTATAATTTTTAAAACAGTGATTAAATTATAGACTGATGTCCACTTCAGAAAAAAAAACTGTGTATTAATTTGCTGAAATCTATTTAGAACAAATACCTTCAAAACCTACACTTGGAAAGGGGTATCAGCTGCTCCACTGAGCACAATTTAGGAATGAATGACTTGCTTAGTGGCTGGAAAATGACTGCATTAAAGTAGTATCCAACTTCTTTTAGAACTATTATATCTTTTTTTTTTTTTTGGTCTTTTTAGGGCAGCACCCGCAGCACATGGAGGTTCCCAGGCTAGGGGTCCAATTGGAGCTGTAGCTGCTGGCCTATGCCACAGCCACACCCCAATGCTGGATCCTTAACCCACTGAGTGAAGCCAGGAATCAAACCTGTGTCCTCATAGATACTGATCAGATTCGCTTCCACTGAGCCATGATGGGAACTCCACCATTAGATCTTAAAGAGAGAACAAACTACTGGCTTATCTATAGCTTCAGACAAGGTAAACAGACGTAGTTTGGCAAATATATCTTCACTGTGACTAAAACAAACCACAGTGGTTGGTTGCCTGGCACCATAGTAAGTGCACAATAAAAAATTAGGTGTAAGTATTAAATAATAGTGAATCATAGCCTGAGCAGAAACAGTACTTAGTGATTCATTTGTAAATACAAATTTATATTGTAGGCAGGGGTCGGAGACTCTGCAAGGGGAAGGAAACTGCCCAAGGTCACACAGCTTTTAGGAACAGAGTCAGATTGGAGTTTATGCAAACTCAACTTCTCTCTTACTACAGAAAGTATCACATCTCAAAGTGCTTAATGGCCTGAGAATTTTACCTTAAAATGCATGCCATTATATTTCAGCTGGAGGTTTGTTGAATTCTGCAGAGAACAGCTTGACCCTCAATTAATGAGCACATGCATATAAGTCTTTCACATCTGCCAGGCAGGTGCTAATGTGGATAATTAGGCCTGACCTTGAGTAGCTTATATGGTTCACCCAGTTACAGATGTTGCAGCAAGTTGTCCTGGGCTTTGATTATAAAACTAGCAAGAACCAATATGTGTCAGAAGTAACGGATGGTTTTTCAAGGAATCTTGCTGAATGTGTGTATGTGAATATTAAATTCCTTTTAGGGTGATTAAAAGTTCAATTTGGCATATCCCTACACAGGAGGTTCTTTGAAACTTGTGTCCACTAAAGCTGAAAGTAACAGCTATGTATGTGCATGCTGTGAAATTATAAATCAATTTCCTAATAAAATAAGCATTTATTCAGCTTTTTATATGCTTTTAGCCCTAAGGTGACTACTAGCAGTAAGTGGTATCAGATAAAAATCACCTCTCTTTATTTAAGGAATTTATAATTAAATATAGTAGTAACACTAACACATAACAAATATTTAGACACTAAGAAATGATCAGGTATTAACCTATATTCAAAGAGACAGGAGGAGTTCCCATTGTGGCTCAGTGGTAAGGAACCTGACTAATACCCATGAAGACACAGGTTTGATCCCTGGCCTTGCTCAGTGGGTTAAGGATCCAGCATTGCCATGAGCTGTGATGTGGGTTGCACATGTGGCTTGGACCTGGCGTTGCTGTGGCTGTGGTGTAGGCTGGCAGCTACAACTCCAATTCAACCCCTGAGTCCAGGAACTTCCATATGCTGCAGGTGTGGCCCTTAAAAGATAACAAACAAATAAATAGAAATTAGGAAAATGAAAACAAGCTTCCATTTAGAATTTGTTATAGACAGAAAAGATTTTGTGGGTGCACAGCTTGATAGGGACTTTTAATGATAAACAGTATTTTAACAAGAAGAAGTCAGAGTTAATATTGACATACTATTCATGAGGAACCAAGGATAAAACTACAATTATCCCAATCCAGCCTCAAAATGCTAGTTACCACAAAAGAAAAGAAAATCTATTTCCTAATCTAGGATGCATTTGAAACAGCCAAGGAAAAGAGGCATAAATCACCACATGTAATGCATGGTATTAAAAAGACCCTAAATTAATTCAAACGTTAACCTTCCCTCCAGAAAACTGGACAAATGTTAGCATCATCTGTAAATTCAGCACATTAGCCAGTAAATCTTTAGCATTAACAATGGTCGAATGATTAATGCCTCTTATCCAGAGAATTATTGATTCTACGGTTGACTTCCTGTCTAATGACAACATACTCCAGTTAATATAAGGAGAAAATAGTTCCCGTAGTTCCCATACACAGTCTTTTCCGTGGTGTTAAGTTCTATTTACAGGTCGACGTCACCACAGGCCTTTTACAGGAAGTCTGTCAGTTCGCTTTTGTGCTGCCTCTTGTTTATGCAGCGATCCATTTTAGGTAGTGACAGGTCACACAGGGAGTCCTTTACTGAGTTAACATTCCTTCACCAAATTTTCATTTCTTACAAAAATTAAAGAGAAAGCAAAATGGAAACCAACCGAGAGTCCTCACCAAGTTGCAGCAAGTTAAGAATCCACCTGGAGCCTCTGGGGTCTCTGTGGGGAAGCAGGTTCAATCCCAGGCCCAGAGCAGCAGTTTAAGGATCCAGTCTTGCCACAGCAGTGGCATAGGTTGCAAATGTGTCTCTGGTTCAATCCCTGGCCTGGGGAACTTCCATATGCCACTGGTGAAGCCATAAAATTTAAAAAATAAAAACAGGAGTTCCCGTTATGGTGCAATGGTTGACGAATCTGACTAGGAACCATGAGGTTGCGGGTTCAATCCCTGCCCTTGCTCAGTGGGTTAACGATCCGGCGTTGCCGTGAGCTGTGGTATAGGTTGCAGACGCGGCTCGGATCCTGCGTTGCTGTGGCTCTGGCGTAGGCTGGTGGCTACAGCTCCGATTGGACCCCTAGCCTGGGAACCTCCATATGCCCCGGGAGCGGCCCAAGAAATAGCAACAACAACAACAACAACAACAAAAGACAAAAAGACAAAAAAAAATAAAAATAAAAATAAAATAAAATAAAATAAAATAAAAACAAAAAACCCACCAACCAGAAATCTACCACTTTCTCCAATTAATTCCTTTTTATTTTTTTTTTCTTTTGCTTTTTAGGGCCACATTCATGGCATATGGAGGTTCCCAGGCTAAGGGTCAAATCATAGCTGTAGGTGCTGGCTTACACCACAGCCGCAGCAATGCAGGATCCAAGCGTGTCTGCAACCTACACTACAGCTCACGGTAACGCCAGATCTTTACCCCACTGAGCAAGGCCAGGGATCAAACCTGAGTCCTCATGGATGCTAGTCAGATTCATTAACCGCTAAGCCACGAAGGGAAATCCTATCCAATTAATTTCAATCTTCCCTCATTGCCTTCTCATACTTCTCCATATACACATATGTGTCCAATTTTAATTGTTCTTTTTCTCTTACACCATTAAATGTTTCCTAGTTGCTACACCATCTCCTATAATTACTAGTTTTCTGCCTGCATTAATTGCTCCTTCCTCTGTTTTTCCGAAACATGCTATTCTCACCTCTGTTTTAACATTTACCATGTTGTAGAACTACCTTCCTTTTTTTTTTTTTTTTTTAATTTCTTTTCCCCATCTACTGGACTCTATCCACCAAGAGACAATTTCTTTTGCCTCTGCTCTAGCGATTTACATAGGATTCAGTAAATAATTGTTGAATAAATGAATGGCAGTTCATCCATTACTTTGAGCCAGTATGTCATAATCTATGTAACCACTGGTTCTCTGGCTGACATTTAAATGCTTTCTCATTTTTTTTCACTTGTATATAGTCTCTCAAGTACTCAAATTTTAGAAAGCATTTGAGAGCATTGTTAATGATAGTTTAGGGCAAAAAAAACTGGAAGGTGTGTTTTCAGTCAAAATTCATTAAATGGATGGTGAGTTACTTGAGGCCACAGCCAATGGCATTATCATTATCACCTTTGCAAGTAACTTAAAAGAAGCAGAGAAGTAATAGAAATCAATTTGAATACCAAAGGTGGGAATTTCCCATGATCAAAGTGTGGGTCTAGCCAGAGAAAGCAGTAAAAATGAGTGTATGGTTTGGATGACAGCTGGAATCTTGTGGATATTAAGAGATGAGTGAAGGAAAATGGGGAAAAAAAAGACACATTTTTGAAACAGACCACAGCTCAGGTGCTTCATGGCAAGCATCAAGACATACAAGATTTTAGTATGATGGTACATTCCACACAAAATAATGCAAATACCGATCAGGACTTCCTTTGACATAGAAAAAATCATATTCCTGAATTTTTGTCTTCAAAAACTCCTCTACCGTCCCTGCTAGGAGTCTTCTGGGGTGGGAGAGACGGCTACTGGCAGTGTCTGCAAAATGCGAAGTCACAGAGTCCCTGCATTTGCATCATCAATATTTTAGTTGTCTTCCTGTGTGTTTAAAGTTGCCCTTGCTGTTGTCTGTTGTCCCTTTTTGTCTGCATCCTCTTCACGGGCAACCAGTTCCAGCGTTCTAAAAATAAGAATGCTTCCACACCTGGCATCAGCTTGGCCTTGAGAGATAACCACTAATTATGGTTGCCGGTGAAGAGGAGCATGAGGGAAGCTCTGAACTGTCTTTGTTTTGATTTATCATCTGCGCACAGATCTTGAGGGCTTCTGGGGAAACCTCAGAGGTCACCAATCCATTGACTTGTTCGGAGGTAAAAAGGCCAAAGCCAGAGGTGAATCATCGCAAAGAGGAAAAATTAGCCTCTCTCTTATCTTTATAGAGCACGGAAATTCTTCCACTTGTTGATATCTTATGTAGTGGTATGTGTGCTTTACTATAAATACCTTGAGAAAGAAAGTCAGAGCTTAAGCATTAAGATATGTATTCTTTTTCCTAGATTTTTTTTATTTTATTTTATTTTATTTTATTTTTTGTCTTTTTAGGGCCACACCTGTGGCATATCCCAGGCTAGGGGTCTAATTGGAGCTGTAGCTTCTGGCCTACACCAGAGCCACTACAAAACCAGATCTGAGCCATGTCTATGACCTGCATCACAGCTCACAGCAACACCAGATCCTTAACCCACTGAGCGAGGCCAGGGAGGGAACCCGCAACTTCATGATTCCTAGTCGGATTCGTTTCCGGTACGCCACAACAGGAATTTCTTTTTCCTAGATTTTGAATGTGTTGATGGCTCCTCTGTGTTGTATGAGGTTTACCTGGGATGGTCCTGACTTTCTCAAAGGTATTTAGAAGGAAGTAGGCTGAGAAGGAAGCTTGCCCCCTTGGAAAGTGTGTGTTTATACCAGTGGTCCGGCTTCTTCAGCAGAGCAAAGTCAGTTCTCTGTTTTTAAGACAGTGGAGAGAATGGATGCAAGGTAGCAGAATGTCTTAGTTCTACAGGGAGCAAAGTACTTGATGCCTCTTTGTCAGAGATGATGTAGCATATCAGAGTGGCGAACCACCCAGACCCTCTGTCGGACAGACTTGAGCTTTCACCGTTGAATTGTTTTTGCAAGTCAAGAACAGTAGACTATTAGCATTTTAGGAAGGTTCACTCTAATACCTAGAAATGTATATCATCAGCAAAGGTAGCAGGAAGCATGTGCTATTTGCTAAATGAAAGTTATGGACAATTCATTGAAAGGAATGACCACTTCATACATGCTGGAGTGATCTGGTGGAATAATGTAGAATTGAGACTTGACTGAGGCCTCTAAAGTCAGGACTCATTTTCACTCTTCCTTTCTCTTCTCTTCATCCCAGTGAGTTTTCCTAATATCAGTAGCAACATAGAAGCAACAGGCAAATATAGTCAATACTATCATAATAACTTTTATGGTGTATAATGTATAAAAATAGAATCGCTATGTTGTACTCCTGAAACTAATTATAATATTGTAAGTCAACTACACCTCAACAAAAAGAAAAAGAAGCAACAAGGGGAAAACAATAGATGTGAGGACATAAAACTTCAAATCTTGGCTCTACCACTTTCTTGTATGAATTTGGTCAAATGATTTTACCTTTTCAGTTCTCTCTGGCCTAAATGAGAAAAAAAAAATCAGTCTTGTTGGTGTGAGGACTAAATGAGATTGTATATGAAAGAGAGGTGGGATAGTGTTTGACCCACAGTTAACTGTGTCCTTTTGTTCTGGTCATGGGTCTTTGTTTCCAGCAGCACATGACAATACAGTTGCCACGTGAATGATGATGACAATGACAGCCTTCTGGGACAAGCTCATTTCTACCCAAACTATTTCATCCTTCAGTGTTTGCCAGAACCTTCCTTCCATGGTGTAGTTTCTTATAGAGTTCCTGTACACACACACACACACACACAGAAATTCAGTCTGTCATTTATTTAATAAGCACTTAATAAAAAACACATTTTTACTTTGAGAATGAGGCAATGGCTAAGATAAAGTCCCCACTTGAATGGGGGGGGGGGACTTTAAGTTTCCCTTTGGGAAACTAGACAACTAAAAATGAACAAATAAACATATAATACATATAATACAACTCCAGGGAGTGAGAGAGACTTGGAACAACAAGAAATCAGGGTGAGGGGAAAGGCTGATAGAGAAACCCTTGATGGGAGTCTTAGTCTTAATGAAGGAGCAAGCCAGGCAATGATCCAGGAGTTTTCTGGGCAGAAGAAAGAGAGATTGCAAATATCTCAATGTGGGAAAGATCTGGCAACTTTCAGAAATATCCATAAGGAGTTCTTATGGTGGTTCAGAAGTTAAGAACCTGACACAGTTTCCATGAGGATGTGGTTTCCATCCCTGACCTTTCTCAGTGTGTTAAGTATCTGGCATTGTCACAAGCTGCAGTGTATGTCGTAGATATGGCTTGGATCTGGCATTGCTGTGGCTGTGGTGTAGGCTGGCAGTTGCAGCTCCAATTAGACCCCTATCCTGGGAACTTACATATGCAGCAGGTGCAGCTATAAAAAGAAATATCTATATATATATCTCCATAAAGTTAGTGTAACTACAGAAGAGAGAATAGAGGAAGAGGACAGAAAAAAAAAATGACAACATAAGCCTTGTAAGCCTGGTTAAGAAAAAAAAAAAAGTTTCTTCTGTGTACTTAGAAACAATGTGGGGGGAAGAGTGTGGGAAGCATGGACTGATTGCTCTGGATATTGAGTGGAAACTTCAAGGGCTGGTGGGTGAGCAACTACAGAAGAAGGAGATGCAGTCATCTAAGCAAGAGGAAATTATGGCTTGAACTAGGATAGAAATGGTGGAAATAGTGGGAGGTAGTTAGTGTCTCAGGTTTCACTTGTTGAAGACAGAGTAATCAATCCTATTGCTGATGAACTGGATGAGGGGCATGTAAGAGAGAGGAATGAAGGATAGCTCTTGATTTTTGTCTTGAGCCATTGAATGTTTGGTGGCATTTACAGAGATGGGGAGAGTCAGGGAAAAGCAGGTTTCCCAGGGAGGTCACTGGGTTTTGCAGGGGGTAGGATGCCTATGCAAAGAGTTATAAATGAAGCTTGGGTACCTCATTCCAAAAGTGGAGACTCATGGCTCCATAGGATTTTATGGAATCTTTCCAAGGCTAGGATCTAAGCAACAGATAATATCATTCCTGTGTAAAGCCGGGGGCACGCTTCACATATAATCCGATTTCTCCCATGACTGAATTTTTCCTTTTTTGGCATTCAAAGTTAATAATTTCAGAGCAAATATCTTATTTATTTACTGTAACAGCAATCAAAAGCTATTATCTCAGCTGTTCAGGGAATGGTACTTATAAAACTGATGCTGAAAGTCTAATCCATATTTAAACCAATTCATTTTTAAAGAGAGAAATTTCCCTGATTATAGACGTACTCGGCCACCTTGAAAGTGTTTGTCATTCAGATTCAAAACTAAAAATCTCTTACTCAGAAGATCTGATATAACAGAAATCTAACTTGCTGAAAAAAATCATCTCTTTTCTCTCCTTGTAAATATGATTTCAGGTAGGTTTTTGAACTCCATTTTATTGACTAGGAAACTGGGATGTAGAAAAGTTAATGATTACCCCAGGCTCAGAGAACAAGTTTGATCATAAGTGATAACTGAGTGAAAAAAAAACAAGAATTACCATTCCCCACCCCCATTCCATAGAAAACAGCCCCAAAGCAGGTCTGGCTGACTCTGAGTTGAGAAGATCCACAGGGAGGCCTCTTTCTGCCCTTGATCCTCTTGGATGGTGGAAGAACATTCCCAACAAAGACAAAACTGTGCATTTTCTACCTTTGTACACAGATCTCCATCCTCTAGCTCCTTTCACGATAGTCTTAAAAGTCATCATGTCACATATTGTCTTTAAGATGTTGATTTTAGAATATATGATTCTACAGCGCCTAGTTTCAGAGCCTTTGGGGAGAAGGTACTCAAGGAGGAAGCTCTCCTTGCTCCTCTAGCCGAAGTCCACTTGCACCCCCAGCTCCCCTCTGAGTCAGGCCTGCGCTCCTTTTCTTTCTTGGGCATTCTTGAAGCACCTAGAACCTCAGCCTTCCTGCCCATTGTGGGCCCCTCATAAATACTGCTGAATGAATAAACATAACCATGAAGCCCCCTCTCCTAAACATTGGTTAAATTGTTCCCAAACAGCCAGTGTCCAGCCTGAAAGTATTAAATTCATTCCTCTGCTGGCTGTGAATGAATGGCTTACTTCCTCCGGCCTCTCCACCTGTTCCCTGAGTCCCAGGTGCTGACTTCAAAAGGATGCTTCTCGTTTGCCACAAATAATCATTTCTTAGTTTTAGGTGGCTTTTTTTTTTCCCCTCTTTCCTCTCTCTGTCTCTTTTTGCAGGATGTACTGAAGATAGTGTGTGTGAGAGAGAGGATATCACTAGAACTTGTGACAGCAGGCTATCTTCTGTCTTATCCCTCTGGCTGTTCTCTTTCTTTTCCTCTCCAGGAGCCACTTCCAACCCAAGACTTGTATATCATCAGTTTGCCAAACCAGGTACTTCAGTGTCTCACCCAGATAAATACTACCTCCCCCAATGCAATTCCCTTTTTAAAAGAAATTCCTGAGAATAACATCATCTCTCCTCTGTTAAAAATGGTTGTGAAACATTCCTGGTGGGAAGAAGTTTTCAAACTAGAGAGAGAATTGAAAATCATCAATTCCAGTCAATCAGAGTGACAGAAGAGGAGTTCTCTTGTGCTGCAGTGGGTTGAGGATCTGGCATTGTCACTGAGGCTGCTTGGGTTGCTGCTGTGGTGTGGGTTCTTTGGTCTGGGAACTTCCACATGCTGCGGGCATAGCCAAAAGAAAAAAAAAGAATCACAAAATATGCTCAATTCCTTTCATCATCAGCCTCTCACCATTGAAAATTTTATCTCAGGACAGTCTGTTGGCACTTGATATCTCTACCTTCTTTCCACTCTGTTTAGTGGAATATGCAGGGAGGTGGTAGAAAATTACAAGGAGATTTTGCATATACAGGCGACTTTCTCTCACCAATGCCATAATAGTAAAGTAATAAAAATCATAAAGAGTTACAATAATAATAAACACTGAGAACCATAAATATTTACCATCTACTATGTGCCTTACATTATACTAAATGTCTTCTCATAGTTTATGAATCAATCCCAGTAATGCTCCTGGGAGTTAAGTATTATCATCCTCAGTGTACAGACGAGGAAAGGAAAACTCAAGAAGTTGGTATCATTAATGTTCTAGAAGATGCACAGCTACTGTTCAGGCCAGGATTCAAGTCAATGACTTCTTGCATCCAACTGCAGAGGCTTGGTTATCTATAAAAACAAGAGAGATAAAATTGGGGGAGTTCTGACTTTTTATGTTGGATATATACTATGATGTGTATGCCTGATGCCTTGATATGGATCTGATAAATTTTTAAAGACAGAAAGAGTATTTATTTATCCATCCATCCATCTTCATCAAGGTACAATTGATATATAAAAAATTTCACACAATTAATGTATACAATTTGGTGAGTTAGGACATACCTGTATACTTGTGTTACCCTCACTGCAATCCAGGTAATAAATATTTCCATCACCTCCAAAAGTTTTCTTCTGTCCTTCTGTCCTTTGTTTTTGCAGTAAGAACACCGAACATGAGATCTACCCTCTTAGCATATTGCTAAGTACAGAATAATATATTCCTGACTGTATGCATGATCTCGTACCGCAAATCACTGGAACCCACGCATCCTGCATAACTATAAATTTTGGAATATTATTTTGACTAAGTGAAATGATCACACTTTCACATCAAAGCTGATTCAGAATCAAAAGGAAGTGGGAGAAAAAATAAATACATGCTGTGTGTACATGATGCACATAGTTGATATGTTATGACACTCACCGTGAGGAATAAAAATCCGCTGATAGACACACCCTCTCTCCCCATTTGGGAGGAAGGATGTCATAACAGTTCTGCTACTTCATTTCCATGTATTTATACACTGTCAAACTAAAATAATTCAGAGAGTCAAGAGACACATGTGCCTAATTTCTTTTTTGAAACAGAAATGCTTGCTTTAGTTTAGCCTCTCCCCACAAAACACCATGGTTTACAGCTTTTATCTTATCATGAAATACCCCCATTCTCTTCTCCTCCACAACATCTACTATGATAATTACAACTTGAGCAGATCATTAAAACTCTAAGTCTTTCCCCATTTGTAAAATGGAAATACTATTAATACCACCATATACGGTGTGGTAAGGATTTTTAAAAGGAATAGCTGATGAATGTAAACTACTAGATCTCAGTAAACAGCAGTCTTCTCACCCCCCTCTGCTTCTGGAATGTTAACTTCTAGGGCAAGTGCAAGCTATAACATATCTAGTTCATGGAGCTCCCTTCATGGCTCAGCAAGTAGCAAATCTGACTAGGATCCATAAGGATGCGGGGTCAATCCCTGGCCTCGTTTAGTGGGTGGGGAACTGGCGTTGCAGTGAGCTGTGGTGTAGGTGACAGACGCAGCTCCAATCCAGCATTGCTATGTCCGTGGCATAGGCCAGCAGCTATAGCTCTGATTCAGCCCCTAGCCTGGGAACTTCCATATGCTGCAGGTGCAGCCCTAAAAAGCCAAAAAAAAAAAAAGAAAGAAAAAAAGAAAAAAGAAAAGAAAAGAAAAGAAAGAAGGAAAAGGATCTAGTTCAGAGCCAGATGCACAGAAAGAAGATCACCTATGAGCCTGATTTTGCCAGTGTCCTATAGTGGATTTCCATCTCCTTAGCTCAGAAAAGAACAATGCTCATTCTTTTTTTTCAGATGAGGTATATTTGATGTGCCATAATATGTGTTTCAGGTGTACAGCCTAGTGAGTCACAATTTTGAAAGATTATGTTCCATTTATAGTTATTATAAAGTATTGGCTATATCCCCTTGTATTGTACGATATATCCTAGTAGCTTACACGGAGAGCAAACAAGTGGTGACCTATAGGGAAAAGGAAGAGGGTGCTAGTAGGGGTAGGAGATTAAGAAGTACAAACTACCACGTATAAGACAATTCTCTTTCTATAGTCCTCCCAGACTTTGAACCAGACCGCAAAGCTCAGGCATATTGACTATTAGTTTCAACCACGAGGTGGCGTGATAATGAAATGATGTGTTTCCCTTCCAACTCAGAGCTGTGAGGGAAGTTTTGAAGTAGGAATATTTGTACTAAAAGAGACAAATGTTCAGATGAGTCCCTTTGCTGACACCATGGCCCTGGTGAATTCCAGCCATTTGTGCTACAGCTCATTGCTCACCTATTAAAGCCTGATTGGTTCTCATATTCTAGATGCATTGGGAAGGTCCAGATGCAGCCTTCCACTGCTAATCAGATGAAGGCAATGTTTGTTCAAGGCTCAGAAACCTGTGACCCTCATAGATCAATTTCAGAGCAATATTGTGCTTAAATGAACACGCACAGTCCCAGAAACCAAGAATAATTTTAAAACAACTCAAACTAGCATTACTCAATATTATGAAGGGGACAGGAAATCCCTCAGCAATAAAATTTAAAATCCTTTTTAGTTTCTTCCCAATCCATTGCCCCATAGGTATAGCTCTACTTCTCAAGCTGGTAAAAATTCCTACAGCCCCTGTTTTTGCTTCCTTCTTGTTCTCTTCTTTCCTGCCCACTTTTCATTTCTCCACCATGCAGCCCAGGAACTATCCAAAATTATATCTTGCAGAGGAAGAGAAGGATAGGCTCTAATGTTGACCTTACCAGAAATCTCTAGTGAGTAAACAGGGGAAAAAGTCTAGGCAAACTCAAAAATTAATCATTTATACTTCATTATAAACTGGATAAAAGCCTTTTGTCAGATATATATTTGCAAAAATTTTCCAGTCTATCGCTTATCTTTTTTTTAACTATTTCTTTCAAAGAGCAATACTTTTTAATCTTGTTGTGGGCAAATGATAGAGCAATAAAAGTAAACACTCGGAGTTCCCGTCGTGGCGCAGTGGTTAATGAATCCAACTAGGAACCATGAGGTTGCGGGTTCGGTCCCTGCCCTTGCTCAGTGGGTTAACGATCCAGCGCTGCCATGAGCTGTGGTGTAGGTTGCAGACACGGCTTGGATCCTGCGTTGCTGTGGCTCTGGCGTAGGCTGGTGGCTACAGCTCCGATTGGACCCCTAGTCTGGGAAACCTCCATATGCCACAGGAGCAGCCCAAGAAATAGCAAAAAAAAAAAAAAGAGTAAACACTGGCAGGATTTGAAATTGCTTATATTTGGCATATTGCATCCAAATTTATTAAGTAAATGCAATGAACAGTGCTGCAAATCACAAAAGGAATAATGAGATCTGTTCTCAGAAATCACTGAATTGAAAGGTTATGAAGTTTCATTCCATTCCTTGCACCACAGATTAGTTATATGAATGTTAAAAGGTGACTTTATTTCTCTGCTCCCTTTTATTGCTAAGGAAACCAAGGCCTTTATTAGTACAGTGGAATGACAGATGTAAGGTCACATGGGTCAGTGGGTGAGTGGGAAAGCTCTAGAAAAGCAAGAACCACGTCATTATGTTCTTTCATATTTGTGGTACTTACCTGTCAGGGCCTGCCATGTGTAAGCACTCAGTGACTTTGAGAGGAATGAAAGCCTGTACCTGGGCTTCTGAATTCAGAGCAAGTCCCTTTTGGCCAATCCCACTTGATATTCTCACTTCCTCCTTTTGAAATCCCACCCAATTCAGGTGATTGACAGGCATATCTAGTGGATGAGCTTCTGGTATAGAATACCAGTCCTCACCCATTTCATTATCTTGATAATATCTCTACTATTAACTAATATTTTTGAGTTAATATTTAGATCTACAGAGCCTCTAGGTTGCATGTATTTGTCATAACTAGATGGCAAAATTTGCTTCCATTGCTCTGAGATTATTTCTTCATTTTCTCTGAGACATTAAAGGATATATTTATACACTTATTACTTGTTAGCATCATTATTTAGGAAGATATTTCTGGGACTTCTTGGATGTGTTTATTTAGAAATTATGATATTTAAGCGTTATGTGTTTTATAGGCCCAGTGCTTTGTGGAATAATAGAGTCAGAGCCACAGAGAAGAACAAAGTAAGAAAGACACACTATCTGTTGGGTGCTACATCCATGACTGATTGATGACATATATATAGCACTTTACAGGTTACAAAACAGTTCTCAATTATCATGGGAGGGTGGTGGTGTTGTTAACCAGTTTATATATAGGAAGCTGAGGCTGAACATCATTTAAGTGGCCTGCTAAAGATCACAAAGCTGGGTTGGAGAGTCACACCTAGGTATTCTGCTCTCAGAACAACTCTTAAGCCAGGACAGTAGAAAACTTAAGGGTGTATCATCTTTAGCTAGATCACTTAGTATGAGTATCCCAGTTTTGCTTCTTAATAGCTATGTGAGCTGAATAAGGAAAATCACTTAACCTTTTTGTATCTTGCCATTATCAAAATGGAAACAAAATAGAACCTATTGCACTGAGCTTTTAGGAGAAGGAATTAATACATATAATATTCTTAGAACAGAACCATCATGTTAGGAAATACATGCTGGTTCTGTTCCCACTAGACTAAACTGTTTCTCCCATTTCTGGAAATCTCTCCTACATTAGCTCCTGAAGTACATTTCATTCCTTTATACAAAAGAGCTGATTCTTGGCAGCAGCCTGATTATAAATCATGTGTATTATATTTGTGAGGAGGTTGTGAATATGCATCAGACCATCCATTTGAGAACAGGGTCCCAACATGCAGAAGATCCACAGAGACAAAACTCTGAACTCTTAATGTAATCTTCATTAAGGCCCTCCTCAGATAAAATCCCTCTGCTGCAGCAGCTGATTGCCACAGTAACCCTGCCGCCCACAGAACATAATGCAAGCTGTAATTTAAAATTTCATGCAGGAAGGAAAAGTTACCATTTCCTCAGAGTCTGTAGATCAAACATAAGATGAGAATGAAGTGTCTGCCCAGCGTATCAAGCATGGAAGCGGGCAGTGTGGCTTTTGAGTTCTTTCCTAGTCAATTTTATTGATTAAACCTCAAACTATCTAACATTGTTCATGTTGCTTTGATGTCTAAAAATGATCTTTGAACACAGTGAGGAGACAATTCAAACAGTCAGGGAGTAGAAAAACCGCTCAAAATACTGTTGTATTTGCTTTAGAGTGGCTAAAAACCAAGGGACCAAACTGAGTTTCAAAAGGTTTAAGGTCACACATGCTAAACTCTATAACTTGACTCGGAGGTGCCACGTTTGACATGCCAGCCCTTTGTGAAGCTAGATGGACAAGCTGAATGAGGCAGGAGCAGTAGTCCCAGGGTCCTACTGGTGGGTTAAAACAGCTCCTAGGCTGCTTGGTCAGGTGCATTTCCTCGTCATCTTTTAGCCCCTCGTTATCTTTCCTCAAGTCAAACCATGCTCCTCATTCTGCCTCTGGGAAGCCACATGGGCTTGCAGAAATCACATGAACTTCAGGGTCAAAGAAAATCAGTTCTGAATCCCCATTTTCCTCTTCATTAGATAAAGGGCAATTTATCCTCTCTGCTTCAATATCTTTATCTGTAAATGAGATAAAAACAGTAACTTAACAACATCGTTGGGAGGCTTAAACGAGATAATACATGGGAAAGTGTTCAGCATGTACCAGATACTTAAATGTCAGTTCAGAGACAGAGAAATAAAAGGCAGTAATATTAACAGGCTTCTAGAGAAAGAGAACTTCTAGAAAAATAGAGATGAGCATCAGACTTGTTAATAAAATTTTAATTTGACTGAGATCAATGAAACACCCCATGTGTTGACTACAAATACATACTCATCAGCAATCCCAAGGAAAATCTATCAGGGTTATTTCCTTTCATTAAAGAGCAATATAAATATTGATCAAGTCTCCTAATTCACCAGTGGTTTGCTTTCATACCTTACACTTCTGTTCTGCACAGAGGGCACAAATCTTCCACTTACCTTTAGTTCATAATTTATTATGTCACATTAGAAGCTAAACATGAACACAGGGTCCTCATCAAGAAAAAGTACCACTTCAGGAGCACTTCTCCTATTGCCTTATCCCCAAAGCTGCCTGGGCCTCCTCATGGTTGATGTATGTAAGAGCAAAGGGAATATCTTCCCCCACCACAGGAAGGCCAAACTCTTAACTATGAAATCAGAGCAACTGTATGGAAGGATCAAAAGGCAGCCCCCTCACCCAGGACCAAAAGTGAACAGCACATTCATTAATGAAGAAGGAATATTAGGCTTGAGGACACCTAGAGGGCTGGGAAAATGCCAAGGCAAACATCTGTTGTTTCATAAAGATGGATAAAGGCATGCTAATCATCTTGTTAATGGTGAAGATATTTCCTTTCAGTGCAATGGCAATATATTCTGTCTTTTGGACTTAGAAGCAAAAATAATAATAGGATGCCATACTGGATGCCCAGAATCCTGAGTGATGTTTCACCAATGGCTGTGTCTTTCTGGAGATCTGAGAGTCTTAGACTTATCCTGGAAAATGGATTATTAATTAAGGATTTTCTTGCTAGTTCTTTGCCAGGGAAGTGAAGGAATGAATAGCATAGAAAGGGACTGAGCATCTGGCAAGATGAGGACATTCTAGCCAGACCTGTTATCTCTACTTCTGTTTCAGACTGACTTTATTACTATACATTATTGTATTTCTCTTGACTGAACAGCGGTACTTCCTTTGCATCTTCGCCTCTCAGTATCAAAACAAAATTCTTGCAACCAAGTAAAAGATGAACCAAAGCACTCTGAATAGCTAGTGTTGGAAACTGGCACTGTGGACTTTGGGCCCTGTCCCCTTCATACGTCAGCACTGGATGGAACTAGAATCCAGCTTCCTCAATTAGCAAAAAGATGACTTCCCACATGAGATGTGATTCTTCCTTTCAGGGGCCACACTTTTATGGACATAAAACAACACTGGTTTTTTCAGTCGGTTCTCATTTACATTAAGGGTCTGGTTTGCTTAATTCTGAGAAAGAGTTGGTTTTAGTTTTTCCTTTATATGCCTTGGTCCTTTCATATGTGATAATAGAAGTTTTCTACTTGTTATGATGGGATAGCATTCATTTTCTTATTGTCCATGATCTCAAAGGATCACAGTAGAATGTTCTTCCAAATTGTGGAGGCATTGCACAGCTGAGCTAGAGGGGAAGTCAGTGCAGGATTCTGCTCTCTCTAAAGATTATATATTTAATCATAGCTCTGTTTTCCCACTTAGGTAGATGAGTAGCAGTAAGAGAATATAAAACAACATAAAATTTACAAGATAATTTAAAAACCACTTAGTTGGTACAATAATTTTAAAACATATACTTGCACATAAAGCCTTCGATCCTAAAGACCATCCAATTCAGTTCTTTCTGAAAGAACTAAAAAACCAAGAGATACAGTGGCAGTGGAAGATCACCAAGGGAAAGAGTGACCCAGGAGTACACTAACCCTAGATCTTCCCACTTGGCTGCACGTCCTTCACATGCACGTTAAACTCATAGGAAACCGAAATAGGGCATAAGGATTCGTGACCTAAGGGACAGTGAAACAGAAATGAGGATGGCAAATCATGACACAAGAGTTGCTGCTAACTCTGCACTGCTGATCGATCTGATCCTTTTTCCTGAGGAGCCTCTGCACACAGCCTCAGAAGCCTTCTCAACCCATTGTTTTGGGTACATTACCATGGATTAGATCTGTTGCACAATGAGAAGCATATTTCCTATTTCTGGTTTAACAATTAAGTGCATGGACATTAGAATTAACTCAGGTTCAAATTCCAGTTCCACCATTCACACTAGCTGTGTGATCTTAAACAAGTGATGTAACATCTCTAAGCCTTGGGTTCTTCTGTAAAATAGGAGGTATGTTCACTCCCCTGTCAGGGTTGTTAGATGATGTGTGACGTGCTTAACACAGTATATGGCACAGAGTAAGCTCTCAATCAGTGATATTATCCAAAAGGAGAGACCACTTTCCAACTTTACAGCATTAGGTTTAGCCAAACATGGGTGAGGAGCGTTTTATGGAGCTATTCAATGGGGTTTTGGGCCTTTTCGCTAGATTTTATATTAAAAATAATAATGAATCTAAAAGAGACCTCCATTTAGCAATACAATCTAGCTGGTAGAACCTGTTTGTCTATTTACAGTGCTCAGTGTTCCTTCAAAGTATCTGTGGCAGCAAACTGCAATTCAGCTAAAGAAGGCTCATTTAGAGACTAAAGAAGCCTGAAAAGTTTCTAGAATTCAGGAAGGAATCAATGTCAGAGCTGAATCTGGAGATGAGGTGCTCTTACATCCCATTTCAGGAGCAGAGGGTGCAAGAGACAAAAACACAAGTATGGCCAGGTCAGAAAGTTTCTTTGATTAGATGCCCTTCCTAGAGACACTGTGCAGGAAGAGGGAGCTAAAAGCAGTCAAGCACACACTCAACTGAACCAAAAATGATGTTTCCATTGCCACCCACTGGGGCTTGTTTGCAGAGCCTGAATCTGGGGCAAACAGCTTGCCACATCTCTTAATGCCTCATCTCAACATGCCTTGTCTCAGCATTTACTTAATTTGAGATCTTTTTCTTTCCTATCGGAAACGGTTGCAGTCACTCTTTGGCATGAATTGTTTTCTGGAGAGCATGGTGTCAATGCGAGCTTGTCAGACAGTTGTCTTGGGTGGTGGTGACATATTCAAGCTCCAATGGGACAGGAGGAGCCATTCAGATAATCACTTTAAATATTTCACTAACACAGTAGGAAAGATTTTAAAACTATACTGAGACAGGATTGCTGTTTGTCGTACTCACCATGCTTTTTTTTTATTTCTAATGAAATTTGTCTTCTGATGCTATGGCATCAAGAACTCTCCCTAGAATATTTTCATTTGTAAAAGATGCCCCTAAATGGTTTATTTTTATTTATACTAGAGCCAGGGAGTCATGGTAACCTGCGGAAGTGCAGAAGGAAAGTATAATTTTCGAGGGAGGAGATAAGGGTAAGCCACAGAAAAAAGAAACTTAAGCACCCTTTGAGTCCTCTATCTCCTAAAGTAATGCATTAGCTATCCAGAAGGGACCAAATATTCGCAGCAGGTGAAATTTCCCCAGTTGTCTTCATAGGTTTAATTCTCAGATACTTACCATTAGGAGACACTGTGAAATGCCTCCTCCTAGCTTTTTGTCTGTGGTGAGACTGTGAGCAGCACTTCCGGTCATCTGCTTTTTTGAAAGAGAAAAAAATGTAGACAAAGTCCAAATTTTAACCTGATGCCTAGAGTTTCTTTCCATGAATATAGCATAATTATTGAGAGATCGCCTCTGATGAATTTTCAGGTGTATGCTTCCAATTTTTTTTTTTTTTACATTTACATAAAAATTCAATTGGAACAGGAGTTTTTGTTGCCGCCTTAGTGGAATTTTCTTGTGAGATTTCTCAGAGAGATGTAAGAGCCAGAAACCAAACTTAGATTAAAAAATATATATATACAGGATGTGCTGCAAAGTATCATGGGCGTGTTCCAGCTCATGGTAGAGTCTTGTGCCATAAATAATTCCTTTGCAGCTAAGCTGACTCCTGGCCCAGCACCTACTCTCTTGGGAACTGGACAAAGGGCACAACATTTAAATGTGCACCATCATACAACTTAATGAGTCTCCTTCCTACAACATAAATACTTTTTTAAAAATAAAGCCTAGGAGTCCCCGTCGTGGCGCAGTGGTTAACGAATCCGACTAGGAACCATGAGGTTGCGGGTTCGGTCCCTGCCCTTGCTCAGTGGGTTAACGATCCGGTGTTGCCCTGAGCTGTGGTGTAGGTTGCAGACGCGGCTCGGATACCGCATTGCTGTGGCTCTGGCGTAGGCCAGTGGCTACAGCTCCGATTCGACCCCTAGCCTGGGAACCTCCATATGCCGCGGGAGCGGCCCAAGAAATAGCAACAACAACAACAACAAAAAGACAAAAGACAAAAAAAAAAAAAAAAAAAGAAGGCAAAATGTTTGAATAGCCTTTTTTTAGAAAGAGGGGGCCATAGGATGCAGTGGATAAAAGCAGAGATGACAGAGCCAGACCTGCTATGAACACATGACATCAAGTACATTTGAGCAATTGCCCTAACAAGCAATTGTGTCATCTGGCAAACAGGAACAAGAGCAGTACTTCCTTCATAGAGCTGTGAGTACATGAGCTGATACATAGAAAACCCGGCACTGTGTCCATAGAGTAGACTACAACTATTATGGTATTACTAAGGGTAAACCACCAAGGGTGTAGTTTTTGTTTTTGTTTTTGTTTTTTTTTTATGACCACACCTGCAGCATATGGATGTTCCCAGGCTAGGGGTGAATCAGAACTGCAGCTGCAGGCCTATGCCATAGCCACAGCATTGCTAGATCCTCAACTCACTGAACGAAGCCAAGGATCAAACCCACATCCTCATGGACACTATGTCAGGTTCCTAACCTTCTAGGTCACAGTGAGAACTCCTTGTTAAGGATGTTTTTAATTCAGGTCATTTGGTCATGAAAATTATTCTATGAGGAGTTCCTATTGTAGCTCGGCAGAAATGAACCTGACAAGTATGCATGAGGATGCAGGTTCAATCCCTGGCCCCGCTCAGTGGGTTAACGATCTGGCATTGCTGATCACACCAAACCGTGGTGTAGGGTCATAGACATGGCTCAGATCCTGCATTGCTGTGGTTGTGGCATAGGCCAGGGCAACTGCAGCTCTGATTTGACCCCTCGTCTGTCAACTTCCATATGCCCCAAGTGTGGCCCTAAAAAGGCTATATATTCTATGGAAACAAACTCTGGATGTGCCTACGTAGTTAAATTTGAGCCATGACTTCACAGTTTGGTAACAAAGAAGGGACTCTGGTTCAAAACTGGACAAATTTAATGTCATGTGAGAATGAGTCCACTTTCCTTCATGGAAGGCTGGCTTCAGGCAGGGACCCTGAGGACAGCACTTCTGTGGGGAGGTCAAGCAGCTCAAACGATGCTCAAACTCAGGCACCGGAGTCATCTGCTGTAGTGGAAAGGAAAACCCCTTCCCGCCTTGCGTCTTTCACTGCTCAGGCCATCACTTCATTGACTTCTCTCTTATGTTCCAGCAGGTGCATCTGGGGCAATTTTACAGTCTATGTGGGAAGCTAATTAAGAATAATTCAGATCGGAGTTCCCGTCGTGGCGCAGTGGTTAACGAATCCGACTAGGAACCATGAGCTTACGGGTTCGGTCTCTGCCCTTGCTCAGTGGGTTAACAATCCGGCGTTGCCGTGAGCTCTGGTGTAGGTTGCAGACGCAGCTCGGATCCCGTGTTGCTGTGGCTCTGGCATAGGCCAGTGGCTATAGCTCCACTTCAACCCTTAGCCTGGGAACCTCCATATGCCACGGGAGTGGCCCAAGAAATAGCTTTAAAAAAAGACAAAAAAAAAGAATAATTCATATAAAGGAAATGCTTTTCTTTTGGCAAGGGCACTTGAGATCAATTTGAGTAGAATGTGTCCTGTCTACAGAATATTAAATTCTTTCATAGCATTAGGGAAACTGTAAAATCCACACACTTTGTACAAGCCAAATGCAATTCAAGACAGGCAATTAATCTCTTCTACGTTTTCTTATTGGGAGAAATAGACTTCTAGACGTAGTTTTGTACAGTTTTTAAATTATTTAGACACTTGTGTCACCTTTGACATTTAAGAGATTTCTGTCTCAATGAAATTCATAGTGTTAACTTAAATGTCATGAATGGACAATCAATCCATCAAAGGCAGATTTAATTACCTTTTACTTTAACTTTGTGTTTTAGAAATGATGTTGGATCTGGTCTCCTTTGACCCAGTGATATAAGTAGGACAGTTATTAATGAACTCAAATGATAGATAAAGACACTGAGAGATGAGAAAATGAAGGGTCTTATCCAATTCCCAGTTAGTGGCAGGAACAGAAAGAACCCAAGGCTCCTACCGCATAGACCCAGTAATATCCACCATCCATAAAAGCTTTCAAGTGATACAAGCCAGAATAATGCCTACACCCTATCCACATATAGAGATGTCTCTTTTTTATTTTTTCTGTTGACCCAATGAAGAGAGCAATTCATCAACATCAAACCAGTAGCACATCTAGAAACTGGCTGTGGTGGGAGTATTTACACTATGGAAATTAGTAATGGGTGCCATCATGATAGATATTCTATAAATCTACAAGGATTCTGACTTGGCAGGTTCCATTCTAGATTTTGACATATTATGCTTGGGGTAAAACCCACAGATCTGTATTATGTATATATAATATGTGTTTAATTTATAATAATTATTTCTTAATATTTTAAAATGTTAAATTGTATATCATTCACAATTCAAAAGGCATAAGAATAGACACAATTGATTTTCTCTCTCCCACCTCTGCCTCTCCTCTACCCAGTTCCTAGCATTAGGGAAACTGTAAAATCCACACACTTTGTACAAACCAAACGCAATTAAAGACAGGCAATTAATTTCTTCTACAAAGAAACCAATGTTATCTTTGGATTCTTCTAGACATATTTTATTCACAGTCAAAGGCTTATTTAAGTATGGTCTCGTATTTTACACAAATGTGCATCATTTTAAACAAGCTCTGAAAGTGATTCTGCTACAGGTAGTCTTCAAACGATCAGTCAAGTCCTCTGGAAAGAATGCTCTTGTAGAACACAAGAATTCCCTGTGGTAATGCTGAACAGTGCTTCTCAAATTTCAGTGTGCATTAGATCTACTGCAGGGCTTGGTAAAACACAGATTGCTGGCCACCCTACCTTGAGAACAACTTACCTAAGGCAATATTTGTAAGTTCTATATTCTTAAGTCAATTGCCATCCCCAAATATATCATTAGCAGCCATAAAAACAGCCGTATGTGGTCCTTATAGGTTTACAAGCACTGCTCTAAATTATTTACACATATTAAACTTGTTGAAGGCTGCAATAATTCTATGAAGTAGATACTGTTATTATCCCATTTTGCAGAAGGAAAACTGAGACAGGTTAAATAACTTCCCAACTTCATTCAGGTAGCAGATGGCAGCTAGTCTGACTCAAGAACCCACAGGCTTAACCATTAGTCTGTAATACCTTCCAGTCCTCAAGATGAGGTCTAATAGACACATGTTCCCAAATCATCAGTATCGCATATGATTAAGAGCCTCACTCACTTTACTACATAGCTCCCAAATATGAAAATGCAGTCACATAAAAGAGAAACTAAATATGCACATTTGTAACAAATGAAATTTCCATTTTAAGACATGCAAGTACAATTATTTTTCTCTCATAATGAACTGGAGAAGCTTTCAATTCACTTGCAGCTCTTCAGAAAGAATCAGTTTTGTAAAATGAGGCACACCAGTATTTTGTACTCAGTGACTTTTTTTTTTTAATGCAGGCAATTTGTCACATTTGATCATATACAGTTTATATCCAAAGTAATATATTATATGTAAAATACTGCTGTAGTGATTATATATAAAACTAGTAACAAGTAAACTATCTTTCGGTAACTATGTGTTGGATCCAAATTATACCAACTTTGCAAGAGTCAATTGATAATTTTTCACAAATTTTATAACTGTGCTATCATGTCAGGTAGTTATAGGCTTTGGTATTTATACTGTAGAAATCAGTATTTACACCATAGAAATCAGTAATGGCTACAAAACAGAGGGACTTTTTTTCCTGTTATTAAATATTTACCAGCACACCACTATTCTAGAAGGTCATGTATCCCAAACCAAATACATATATTTTCCTTAGCAGGCACTTTTACAAAGAAAGATTATTTTAAATAGTACATTACTAAGACTGACACATTAAATAGAATGTTAATCACAGTATTGACTTCTTAACTTTAATCACTGAATTCTTGCCAGGAACCAAAAATGTGGATTAGACACACAGAATTTCTCTCTTATCCCTTCACTATTAAATATCTAAGTAATTATTTCTATAGTCAAAGTCCCCAAAGCTAAACACATGAAGAAGAAGTGCCCCCAGGTCTTCACTCTGATAGTCCTAGAATGCAAATTAGAAACCTAGATTTTTTAATAACTTCTCTGTCAATAAGATGAAGCATGGGGAATGTATCTAGGGCAGATTCGATAAGTTAGCACAGTGTTTCTATCTCCCATATTTGACTCTTATAGCAAGTATTTCTGAAAATCAGGCAGCATCTTGGGATTTTTTAGCATTGGAATTCCCCAATTAGGTTGAGATGATTGGCCCTACTGCTGCTTTTTTTTCCCCTAAAGTGATAAGTGAGAGATGCACGTTCTCTTTACTCACGTGACTGATGGTTATGTTTTCCGCTTTTCAGTAAATCCAATACATTTAATGATATTTTAATTACCTACTCCTTGTCTGTGAAACCCAACTATTTCTGGTCAAAAATTCCATTCAGTAAATAGGAAAAATAGTGCTTTTACTCCTGGGACTCTTAGTGCTCTGATAATCCCCCCCCCCAAAAAAAAGCATGTGATGCCATGTGGCAATGACCACAGTCATGGTGACTATTAAGTGCATGCCCTTCTAGCACTCAATAGGAAGACGTCTCTACCTTACCCTTCCACACATCCCTATCCTTCTACAAAACTACACATCACCCCGCCCCCGAACTAAAAACCCACTCCAAAGTTTTCTCTAAAGACTTATGATGATTCCTAATAAAAGCATGCAAAGAGGAGTTCGCTGGTGATTCAGCAGGTTAAGGATCCAGCATCATCACTGCTATCGCTCAGGTCACTGTTGTGGCCCAGGGAACTTCTGGGGGGATGGGGAGAGAAATAGAAGATCTTCATTTAGAGGTATTGATCTCAATCTCAAGAAAATTGGAAAAGGGACCCAGATGGGGATGTCATTGAGGATTGCAACTCGGAGCAGCTTCTCTCCTGCATCTCCACTATGGCAGCCTGGAGCCTTCCTCCTCACTGGTCCGGAAAGTACAAAGTTAACTCTCTCATCCAAAACATCCCCAATTTTCTACTCTAATGAGGGATAGTATTTTATGCTTGAAATTGACTTCATTGGGGAAGAGGTCTTTAATTGGTGGTGGTGCTGCTGCTGCTGAGCCATGTTCAAATCCCCAGATTTCCATCACTGGACAGGTTGGCATTATCCCAGACCCTGTGCTGTGGAGCAGTGACTTGCTCAGGATAGAAAGAGGTTGTAGGAGGATTCTTAGGATTTTTGAGAGGCTAGAGAAAGGAAGATTGGGATGAGAAGGGGAAAATTTCCCTTGTTAAACCAACTTGCAGAAAGTCTTTCTTGTGTCCCAGGTTTCCCAATGTTGCTATTTTCTTCAGACAATTTTATCTAATTAACATCTCCTTCTCACTTCTTGATGCAGTAATCAACATTCAATTACCGGAACCCAGCTGCTGATGCTTAAAGTACCGAAAAAATGATATTCATACAATAAATCCTTAGATGCCCTCACCATCTCCCAAACCAAGACAAAAGAGTTTGATTCCTCCACTTCCCTCTCTTTTTTGTACCCATGTTCCTTCATTCCATTTTTGTAAATCCCTTTGTGACTCTGGTTCCATTCCAGGAAACATTATTGAAAGCCAGAGGGAGAGGGTCAAAGAAAAGAGTAAAAACACACATGAACACAATACAGACATTTCTAAGGATAGTAAGAGACTGAAATATTTACATATTCTAATATTTGGGTTTAATGAATCAGACTAAATTTGAAGAGCTTTTTATTTAAAGTTAATATTTGTATATCTATTTGCTAGAGACAATTTTACCCTCCAGCAGAAAAAAAAAAATGTCCTTAGTTTTTGCATTCGTTTAAGTGTTAGCTTTATAAGAGATGTGGTCATCGGAATTCTTCACTAAAGGTCTTATAAACAAACTTTTCTTAGGCTTAATTAAAAGTCTAATTATTTTGATAACAAAGATTTTTTAAAGGTCAAATTTCTAATTCTATCAAATTATTTCTTTGTGTGCAGGATGTTATGTTTCATAATGCTTTGGCCACAGTAATTCTTTGCTTGAATAAGACAGAAAAGGAGGTAGGGAGAATTGAAGACAGAAAAAGGAAGAGATAAGAAAGAATGTGAATTTATGTCATTGATGTGAAAAATACAGTAGAACAGTCTCGTTACAGAACTTGGGGTTTGACTTTAAGTAAAAAGAAGAGAGAACCAAGATTTGCAAAAGGCTTCCTGTCTATGTACTTAATTCACTTAAAAATCTCAACAAATAGTTGAAAGGTAGTGATATTACCCTTGACTTTATGAAACAGAGACATACATTCCACAATTAACATACTTTTCCCCAGTTGGCAAGATCAGGTATTAGAGCCTGATTATCCAAAACTTCCTATTCCCTTTCCATGTTAGCTATTTTCATGATGTGTCTCTGTCTCAACAGCATACATGATGTATGATTTCTTGATAACTGGTTGCCAATTCCAAGCCTTTGAGCATGAACTTGGTAGCCCATTATAAACCTGTTGATAGGAAATAGCACAGTCTACTGAACAAAATTTCTCACCTTGGAGTTCAGAACAAGGACTGAGCCATAAGCATCTCTCTTCCCACAGCAAAAATGGAACTCAAAAATCAATGTTGTTTACTTAGAATAACTCCTCACTGTTTCTAGTCTTTGGCTGTAAAGATAGCATAGCCCCCAGAAGGCAGGAGAACTTGCTCAGTTCTAATCCCAGACTTCTTACTTGATCTTAGACCATTTTTTCCTAAAACTAGATTAAAATCAAAGAAATGTATTTTGCTCCATGTTGGTGTGTAAAGTACTCAGTTTGGAGATCAGCATCTAGGAGAATTGTTACAACAGAACCCCTGAACCAAGGTCAACACTGGCCTGTGACCATCAGAAGGAAAATCTACATGCTCCTGGAAAAAAACAAGTGGTTTTCACCTGCTGCCCAGTGTTATGATGAAGAGTGTCCTCACCCCTTCACCAGAATGTCCCAGTTTGGGTGGTGTGCTCTATGGCCACTCTACCTGTAGAAAACCTAGATCACCAGAGCAGACAAAAATGTGTCTCCCTCTCCCCTTGGGTTTGACCATGCTGAGAAGATGCAATATTAATGCAACATTACAAGGCCTTACTAAAGCTAAAGCCAATTACAGAATAAATGCTGATGATGTAGTTTATCAAGTATGTTGAGACAGCAGTTGCTTTCTCTGCTTTGGCAGACCTATATTTTTGCAAAGATGGGCAAAGTAAGCTCAGTTAGATTTTGGCATCAATGACTGAGTGGGATTAAAATCCCAGCCCTATCACTTACTACACAAATGGCCTTGACCCTGTTGCTCAGCTCTCCCTAAGCCTCAATTGCATATTCTGCTAAGAGGATAGGAATAGTATCATCTACCACCCAGGGTTGTTTTTCACCAGAGTAAAAGAACTTAGTTTAAATACTATTTCTACCACTTCTATGCTGCCTGGTCTTGGCATTAAATTTAACCAAGAGACTCAGTTTTCCCATCTACAGAAGATAACAAGAACAGTTCCTGTCTCAGAGGGAGGTTATTTTGAGGACTAAATAATATAATGCATATAAAGTCAGCATATAATACATATTTTAATTGTCATTATTTATAATATGGAAAGATGCTTAAGGCCTATAATTTATACCAGAAATTGTTAAGATTGCCTTTTCTCTTTCCACATATTATTAGGTACTACCTGGCCTAGTTTATTTTTTTATTTATTTTTTTTATTTTCCCACTGTACAGCAAGGGGATCAAGTTACATTACAATTACATTTTTTCCCCCACCCTTTGTTCTGTTGCAACATGAGTATCTAGACATAGTTCTCAATGCTACTCAGCAGAATTTCCTTGTAAATCTAAGTTGTGTCTGATAACCCCAAGCTCCCGATCCCTCCCACTCCCTCCCTCTCCCATCAGGCAGCCACAAGTCTCTTCTCCAAGTCCATGATTTTCTTTTCTGAGGAGATGTTCATTTGTGCTGGATATTAGATTCCAGTTATAAGTGATATCATATGGTATTTGTCTTTCTCTTTCTGACTCATTTCACTCAGTATGAGAGTCTCTAGTTCCATCCATGTTGCTGCAAATGGCATTATGTCATTCTTTTTTATGGCTGAGTAGTATTCCATTGTGTATATATATACCACCTCTTCTGAATCCAATCCTCTGTTGATGGACGTTTGGGTTGTTTCCATGTCCTGGCTATTGTGAATAGTGCTGCAATGAACATGCGGGTGCATGTGTCTCTTTTAAGTAGAATTTTGTCTGGATATATGCCCAAGAGTGGGATTGTGGGGTCATATGGAAGTTCTATATATAGATTTCTAAGGTATCTCCTAACTGTTCTCCATAGTGGCTGTACCAGTTTACATTCCCACCAACAGTGCAGGAGGGTTCCCTTTTCTCCACAGCCCCTCCAGCACATGTTATTTGTGGACTTATGAATGATGGCCATTCTGACTGGTGTGAGGTGGTATCTCATGGTAGTTTTGATTTGCATTTCTCTTATAATCAGCGATGTTGAGCATTTTTTCATGTGTTTTCTGGCCATCTGTATATCTTTGGAGAAATGTCTATTCAGGTCTTTTGCCCATTTTTCCATTGATTGATTGGCTTTTTTGCTGTTGGGTTGTATAAGTTGTTTATTCTAGAGATTAAGCCCTTGTACGTTGCATCATTTGAAAGTATTTTCTCCCATTCTGAAAGTTGTCTTTTTGTTTTCTTTTGGGTTTCCTTTGCTGTGCAAAAGCTTTTCAGTTTGATGAGGTCCCATGGGTTTATTTTTGCTCTAATTTCTATTGCTTTGGGAGACTGACCTGAGAAAATATTCATGATGTTGATGTCAGAGAGTGTTTTGCCTATGTTCTCTTCTAGGAGTTTGATGGTGTCCTGTCATATATTTAAGTCTTTAATCCATTTTGAGTTTATTTTTGTGCATGGTGTGAGGGTGTGTTCTAGTTTCATTGCTTTGCATGCAGCTGTCCAGGTTTCCCAGCAATGCTTGCTGAATAGACTTTCCTTTTCCCATTTTATGTTCTTGCCTCCCTTGTCAAAGATTAATTGACCATAGGTGTCAGGGTTTATTTCTGGGTTCTCTATTCTGTTCCATTGGCCTGTCTGTCTGTTGTGGTACCAGTACCACACTGTTTTGATGACTGTGGCTTTGTAGTATTTCTTGAAGTCTGGGAGAGCTATGCCTCCTGCTTGGTTTTTGTTTCTCAGGATTGCTTTGGCGATTCTGGGTCTTTTGTTGTTCCATATAAATTTTTGGATTGTTTGTTGTAGTTCTGTGAAAAATGTCATGGGTAATGGATGACATGATACTATACCTAGAAAACCCTAAGGACTCAACCCCAAAACTACTTGAACTGATTAATAAATTCAGCAAAGTAGCAGGATATAAGATTAACATTCAGAAGTCAGTTGCATTTCTGTATACCAGCAATGAAATATTAGAAAAGGAATACAAAAATATGATACCTGTTTTAAATTGCACCTCACAAAATCAAATACCTCGGAATACACCTGACCAAGGAGGTAAAGGACCTATATGCCGAGAAGTATAAAACCTTAATCAAGGAAATCAAAGAAGATGTAAAGAAATGGAAAGATATTCCATGTTCCTGGATTGGAAAAATCAATATTGTAAAAATGGCCATACTACCCAAAGCAATCTACCTGGCCTAGTTTAAATCACAATGATCTTATCTTAAAAATAAATTAAGATTTCACCTGACTTTAAATACTCAAGTAAAAGTCCACATAAACATAACCTGTGAGTTATATCCCTGAATTGGCTGAGTTAAAACCTCAAATGATATTGTTTTCTCTGAAATGAATTTAGAATTGCTAGAATTATTTCCTTTTATATGCTGTTTTATGTTCTTTGAGCTCTTTCATACTTCATCGGTTTTTCACCTTCATTTTTCACTCATAAAAATCTGTTTGCTGAGCCATTTATTGGTTTTCTTTCTAGACAGTTTATCCAAATGAGAATAATTAGTATGTATAGTGCATGAAGGTAAACATAATATTTAAGGTGTGATTCCCCCTTATTCCAGAAATGTTTACCAAAATGCAAATAAACTGGCAAACACACATACGCCTCCCTAGGATGTGTGTGTATATGTACACACACACATACATAATGTATATATAGTTTGCATGTTTGTGTGTAATGTGTATGTATATTCTCCAAGGAGACACAAATACCAACTCAATCTCAGACATGCACAAGTATACATGTATATATAAAGTTTCAGCCCCATGTACATATTTTCAACTCAAAGAAATAAACCAAGAAATTGAGATGTGATGTCTCTGTTCCCTCATTAGAAATCACTCAGCTGAAGGACAGAATACTCATGAATATTCAATCTGTAGCAAGTGACACCAAGCCATAAGAGGAAAAGAGATGTCCAAAGCTACATAGAGAGGAGAGGATGTTAGAGGAAGGAAATGGGAATTAGAGACCGTTGAGGGTGTAGACAGAGGGCTTAAGTGCAGGTCTCCTTTCCAGCATTTGTCAGGTACCTCACTCTACGAAATGATACTTTATGTCTCATTGCTCCTACAGGATTCTGACAAATGAAATATCAGAAGTGAAAAGCTCATTGCATAACTCCTTAATGTATTTTCCAAAGTGTGGGATGAATTCCAATGTGATACTCTGATTTTAGGAGGCATAAAATGCTTAGTAACCCTGAATATAGGAAGACAAAGTTATCCCCTTTCGAATTTACTGTCAATCCTCTGATTACAAGGAAGAGGATAGCTACATTTTAACACTCTCTAACCCTGGCCATTGTCCCAAATGGAGATCAGGGTTCAAGCTCAGAGCCTTGGAAGATAAGAAATTTTAGCTAGAAGGTAACATTATTTTGTAGCCATTGTTTAGGTTTTTAAAATTACTTTACAATTACTGTTTTCTGATTTTCCATTTAAAATTGTACAGTAAATTTTTACTTTAGGGTATTTAGGTTTTTAAAATGAGTTGACTTTAATAATAGTGCACATCACACACTGATTCAACAAAAGCCATGCCATGGTAACAAAGAACCAACATCTGGAAACATTATGCTACTATTATTACCTGTCCATAAAGGCTTACCACTGCTTTGTGCAAGATACTGTGTTGAGCACAACAACACTGTCCTCACACTTCAGGACACAAATAGGCATGCTCATGTATGAAAAGAGCTGTGGCATATATCATATAGCCTTTCTAGCATAAACTAGAGCCCTTTCTATTCCACTAACTTTATACTCATGGTTTGGAGGCAGCATGGTTGAGAACTGCTATTCCATTAAGGTACTTGGATGCCAACTCAAAGAACATAGATTCTAATCGAGAAAATATAACAGGTGCATGCATAATATATGGTGGGAAATCATAAGGTAGTTCCAGAGCACGATAATATCCAAAAGGGGGCTTACCTTCTTCCCTACTTTATAATGTGGCTGATTAAGTAAAAGTTATATTAGTCCATGTCTATATATCAGTTGTCCATCAGAACAGGATAATTGGGATTGAATTTCAAAGGATTTTCCTTATATATTTATGCTCTGTTTATTTTTTAAAAGTAATATAATGCATGTTGAGGGTATTTTTTAAACAAGAAACAAAAAAAACCCCACAATTGACAGATTGTTGCTACAAGTTGTGGGTGTTTATTCTAACACCTAATTTTTTTTTTTTTTTTTTACAAATTTTCTTTTGGTTGATGCATATTTTCCTTTAATTATATTCATAATATAGATACAAATGTATATCCTTTTTGCTTTTTTTTTTTGTCTATTTAGGGTCACACCCACGGCATATGGGAGTTCCAAGGCTTGTTTCGAATCAGAGCTGCAGCTGCTGGCCTACACCACAGCCACAGCAATGCAGGATCCAAACTGCATCTGTGACCTACACCACAGCTCACAGCAATGGCTGATCCTGAGTGAGGCCAGTGATCAAACCTGCATCCTCACGGATGCTAGTTGGGTTCATAATCCACTGAGCTACAATAGGAATTCCCAATATACCCTACTTTTTTCACTTAACATTTTTGCACATAAAAATTTTCCAAGTTATTAAATATCCCCTATAACCATGATTTTAATTCCCACATAACAGTCACTTTAAGGATATGAATGATAGGTAATGAAATTATTTCTCCATGACTGGACAGTGTTTTAGGTAATATTTCATTCAATATATTAAATAATGTAATAAAATACACTCATGAATTTAAAGTTGTAATTTGATTCCAATTTGGGAAAATGACATTAATATCATTAATTTGTTTACTGGACAGTTTCCCTACTAGACTCTTAACTCTTGAGAACAAGAATTGCATTACTCAACTCTATGTCTCTAGCTCTCTGCCTTGAACATAGAGGGTCCTTATGTGTTTGAGTTGAACTGAATAGACTTTCTTTTTTGATAGTTTCCCAATCTTTCCTGGAGAAAATTCAAGCAATTATCTGGCAGCCATCAGTTGATAAAATAAAGGAACATCCCCAACTATGTACTAAAGTTAGAAGCAAAAATCTATTGAGTGTCTTGGGATATAAAAATGACATGTTCTTGCTTAGGTTTTTTGCTGTATAGCTATTTAAAAAAAAAAAAAAAGCATTTGCCTTCATTTTCCATCTACAAAGTAGCTAGCTAGAAAAATGGTAAAATTCCTATCACCCAGGAATCTAATAATGACTTAGTTAAGAATAGGCACCGAAATGGGAATTTTAGATGCGGTCCTCTATCTGGCAGTGATTACATCAATAAGCACCAAAGTTGAACCTTAGTGTGGCAAGATACCATTGTCTGTTTCCCTAATGTGTAAAAATGAAAAAAAGAAAAAAGAAAAGAATGCTAGAAAGGAAAAAACAAATGCATGTAAAATTGTATCAATGATATTTTAGATAATAAAGTAATTTTCCAGCTGTCTAAACCCTTTCTGAAAAATAAACAATGGAAGCTTAAATATAGCAATGCACACTAGATTGATACTTAATAATCAATTTATATTTATTTTGAAAGAGAATGGCTAGCTACTTACCAAACTTACTTTCTCTTCCTCATAGGTACATAGTTAAACTTCATTCCCCAGCCCCCCAGGCATAGATGTATCCACACGACTGAGTTCTGGTTAATGAAATAAGAGCAAAAATGATGAGTGCTATTGTCTGCTCTGGTTCATGAAAACCTCTCACCCATAATCCTCTTTCTCTTTCTCCATATGGCATGCAAAGGACCTCAAAGATCTAGAGGCCTGTGGAGCCACAAAATACAGAGACACAAGTTCCTCTGTGTTTTCTCAAAACAGAACTAATAAACCATTGGTTTAAGCCACTGAGATTAGGGTTTATCTGTTACAAAAGCCAGAAGAAATTTTTATTTGTTCATTTCCAGTGTTCCAGATGGGATTTAAGACAGCTATCTTGTCTGAACAGCTTTCAAAGTGTCTAGGTAACCTCAGCACCAACTAATTAAAATCAGGTAGTCTCCAGAGAGATTCCCCTTCATTCATGAGTACCCACACTGCAGATTCCAGTTTTTCATTGAACCATCGATAAGCTTCAAGACTCTAAAGGGGAAACTACTTCACAGACTTCTCCATTTGATCGTGTTTTCCCAAGTCAACTTTAATAATCTTATGAAAGAGTAGAAAGTGGTCCTCTGTGCTCACACATTGCCTAGAGATTGGCCTGGGTGTGTCTTGAGGACTGAGTCATCATCACAGAAAGGCAGACAACTTTTTTTTTTTTTTTTCACTTCAAAGTGAGGCACTTATAGCTTTTCCTAATTCTTATCTTCAGAGGGGTTTAAGTAATTTATTAATAGGAAATTTTGCCCCTGGTTGTGGTTACCACACTACTTTTCCCATTTGTAATATGAGCTATTTAACAGACATGAATATCTACCTTAATAGACTAATCCAGGGCCTCCAGATTGTCCATCTCTGACATTAACACAGTTGAATTCACCTTTCCTGATTAAAGTACTCCTTTCAACTGAGATTTTAGATATCTGGGAGATAGCATGTGGGAGATTTCCCATGGTATAAATAATACTAGTTAACATGCATGGAGTGCTGACTTCATATACACCCTCACATTTTATTCTCTCGATAATCCAGTAGGTTAGTTACAGGTATTTCATTTTATTTTTTTCTTCTCCGTTATGGTTTATTACAAGATATTGAATACAGTTCCGTGTACTACATGGTATGACCTTATTATTTTATCCATTCTACATTTAATAGTTATACCTTCTAGTCTTAAACTCCCAAACCAACCCTTCCCCCATTTTTGAGGCTAGAAAACTGAAAATAAGGGCTAAGATGTAAACACGTTTTTATTGTCTCACATCTATGCTCTTAGCCATTACCTTATACTGCCTTACAGATTATGAGTACTGTATAATATATTTATGAGACCATCAGGCATCTTAAGTCAACTACCCCCATATTATATTAATTTCAAAGAGACATATCTCTCTGCTCTTATTTTTTAATTGAAATATACTTGATTTATGATGTTAATTTCTTCTGTACAGCAAAGTGATTCACTTATACATATATATATATATATATATATATATATATATATATATATACTTTTTAAATATTCTTTTCCATTATGGTTTATCACAGAATACTGACTATCATCTCCTGTGGTATACAGTAGAACCTTATTGTTATCCATTCTACATACAATAATTTGTATTCACTAACCCCAAACTCCTCTTCCATCCCTCTCCCATCCCCATCCCTCTTGGCAACCATAAGTCTTTCTCAAGTCTGTCTGTGAGTCTGTTTCCTTTTTGTAAGTTTCATTTGTGTCAAATTTTAGAATTCACATACTAAGTGATATCATATGATATTTGCCTTTCTGATTTACTTAGTATGAGAATCTCTATCCATATTACTGCAAATGACATCATTTTGTGGGGTTTTTTTTAATGGCTGAGTAGTATTCAGTTCTATATACTGTTCCACACACATCTTCTTTATTCATCCCTCTGTTGATGGACATTTAGGTTGTTTCCATGACGTGGCTATTGTAAATATCGCTGCTTTGAACACAGGGGTGCATGTATCTTTTCAAATTAGCATTTTATCCAGATATAGGCCCTGGAGTGGGATCAATGGATCATTTGGCAACCCGTTTTAGTTTTTTAAGGACCCTTTATATTGTTCTCCATAGTGGCTGTACCAATTTACTCTCCCACCAACGGTGAAGAAGGGTTTCCTTTTCTCCACACCCTCTCCAGCATTTATCATTTGTAGACTTCTTAATTATGGCCATTCTGACTGGTGTGAGGTGATACCTCATAGTAGTTTTTGGTTTGTATTTCTCTAACGTCTTCTTTGGAAAAATGTCTATTTAGTTCTTCTGCCAATTTTTCAATTGGGTTGTTTTTATTATTGTTAAGTTCCATGAGTTGTTTGTATACTTTGGAGATTAAGCCCTTGTTGGTCACATTTTTTGCAAGTATTTTCTCCCATTCTGTAGGTTGCTTTTTCATTTCATTCATGGTTTCCTTTACTGTGCAAAAACTCCTAAGTTTGATTAGGTCCCATTTGTTTTTTACTTTTATTTCTATTGCCTTGTGAGACTGACCTAATAAAATATCAATACAATTTATGTCAAGGAATGTTTTGCGTATGCTCTCTTCTAGGAGTTTTATGGTATCATGTCTTAAGTCTCAAAGAGACAGATCTCAAAGCTAGACAAAAATCACTTTCATCTCTAAAACGTTTAAGTAGAACAGGAATATTCTTTATGTCCAAGTATTTCTATGGAGGCCAAAAGGAGATTCAGAACTATAGGAGAAAAGCAAATATTTGCATTTCAGAGAGATCAAAATAAACTCAGGAACAGAGGACTCTCCAGTTTCAGGAAAGATTAAACAATTAATGACTTAGGACAAGCTTTGCTAATTGTTTAATAGTCACTTGAATACAAAATGAACTCATGTTTTGACGTAGAGACAGTCCAGTGGAAATCTGTCTCAGAACCATGAAAAAAAGATACCAAAGCATAGCCCAGAGGGAAGATGAGAGAATTTTATGTTCTGCCCTGTTTTTGAAAGGAAGCATTACTATTTTTTTAATCCTTTTTTAAAATGGTTAGAGTTGAGGTAAATTGCATTTAGTGATAATGTGTGAAAAAAGATGTACAGAGTAAGGGTAAGAGTTCTGCCTTTGTATAAAAAATTGTGCATAGAAATACGGGCCCCATTAATGACTAGGGCTGTATAACCTTAGGCAAATGACTCAACAAGCAAGAAGGGTGCTTCCCCCTATCTTCAGGTCAAGATATAAGTTCTTCACTGGCTCTGTGGAATCCTTTAAAGTCTTCCAATGTAGTTATGGGCACACCATGACTTTTTCTTGGGAAATCTGAAGAAGAGTTGTTAGGCTAGATAGCCCTTCTGTGACAAAGTAAAGAAAGTTGCTCCTGTATTGAGGTTTTTGTTTTGTTTTTTTTTTTTTTTCACTAATATGCTTTTTCTGGGTGAATGAATTTTCCCCATGCCAGATAAGGGCAACATGCATAAGAAAGCCACTATGAGGTTATTTTAGGTCCTTTACTATAATGCCATCATCTGAGAGGGTAATGGGGCCTCAACAAATGTTAGCTAGAGGTGAATATCCTTGGGAACTATGGAATAGCTACTCAACAAATCAGATAGAGAGATTCACTCATCCAGATCAAGGGAAATCCTAAGGAGATATCCCATCCCTTAATTGTGGGTCCCAAAGAGCCCTAGAAATTGCTACGTAAAAAAGAGTCAGCTTGAAAATCTACCAGTTCTAGAGAATATTATCTATGACAGTTCTAGTCAAATAACTTTTCTGATCACCTTATCTCTCCTGAATAAATTATAAAGGGAAAAAAATTAAGATGCTATCTAATCATATCCATGGGTCCTGCTTGTTCATTTTAAATGATGTATGGCCATTTATATCAATTTCATTGCAATACATTATGGTAACAGCTAATTTTTCTATAGATAATCACACTATATAGACTTGAAATCAAATGATAATTGCAAGCATCTAAGAGTCTATCTTTCATTATTTACAGAATTGGTCATCTGATATGTCTGACATATGATTGAGAGGTATCTACTTTTTGCCTACTTGCATAAGACACTGAGTAATTTTATCATTACATTTGTAATTTTTATTTAAAAATATTAAAAAACACATGGGGTGCCCTCCAAACTTGGCTTTCATGTTGACTGTTTTCCTTTTCCCCCTTGAATGTTGAAATAGAATCTTAATATTGAAAGTGTTCATTTCCTCCCTACCAAAAATAAATTGAGAGAAAAAGGTAAAAAGTGCACTACTTTAGAAGGTAATTGGAGATTACATAGATAAAGTTTACCTTCCAGAAAAACACCTCACATCCAATGTTTCCTGCCAGCTTGGGGACTTTGGGGTTCAATCGCAAGTTCACTCAGGTCCGTCAAAGAACTTCCTGGTAACTTTCAAGACTTGCTCACACTAAAACTGATTTCTCATGGTTTTCAATTGTTTTACACATCTTTCACAATTCTTCAGTATCTGATTTGGGCACAGACCAGTATTTATGAATTTATGGTTTTAGACAGTTGTAAGTTATAACCTCGGATGTACTTTGGACACTGTTTTATTCATTAAATCCTCTTTTCTTTCCCATCTCACCTCCCTCATCACCTACCTCTTTCCATTGGGGAAATTTGTTTATTTATTTCCAGTAAAGCTAGCATTAGCTAGTACAAAGGTTGAGAGAGATTTCTGTGCCATCCACTCATTGTTTTGTGCTCTTGCTCAATTGCCACTTAGAAAACTGAATTAATCACAGAATTCCCAGGCTAAGCAATTTATCATTACCTTATCATCCATCAAAGTAGCTGTTACTCTTCTAAGCTTCCTTTTTAAACAAAAACATACAATCAACATCATCTCTTTCTTTTTTTTCTTTTTTTTTTTTCTTTTTTCCATGATGGCTGAAATCCTCTCTTATCACTATATCATCCTTTTGGGGACTTCCTTCTGCAGGATCTTCTGAATCTGTCCTCAGAGGAAATCCAAGTCTTCTTTGCAGTGCTTTCTGTCCTGTTTCAACAAACCAAACCATTATCACATTAAAAAAATTATTTTAATGGCAGCTATTTATGTGCTAGTCACCTTACATACACCACCTTTAATCCTCACATTTATTCTGCTTTACGACCACAAATTAACATAGAAGAATGAGAATTACAGATGTTATCAGCTTACCCATTTCCCACAGCTAACAAATGTCAAGCACAGAATTTCAGCCAGATACTTGCATCTAAATGCTTTTTCTATTTTCCTCTTCCTTAAGTCCCTTATGTTTATGTTTCATACATTTAATAGAATGAGATATAAAATATACCCAGAACACACAAAAAAAGTGTAAGTATGAAAATATCCAACTTCATACATGAGATATAAAAAGGAACTAAATCATTGTGCCTGAAAGTCCCTTTGATCGGATTTAATGGAAAGGCCCTAGTCAGCTTCCTACAGATTTTAGTTTCCTGTTTTATTAATGAAACAAAGTTCATCTTGTCATCATGTCTGACGTTGGTCACAGTCAGACATTACAAAAAAGCTTTGATTGTAAGACTTCTGCTGACGGTGAAAGCTAAGTGGAGTCAGCCGTTTGCCCTTCTAGAGTAAAACTGAGAAGCATTGGTGATGAGAATAATAAAGTACAACCTTCCTACACTGTTTTCAAACCACATCAAAGAACTATGATGAGATGTGGCCCAAAAATCATCTCCTTTTGCTTAGCTGAAAGAAAGGAGTAGAATGGGGGAGCTGTTCCAGACCAGAAGGGAGCCTGTCTGCTGCCTGCTTGCTGAACACTTGTCCATCCTTCTGGTAATGGTCCTTCACTTTGGAACAAAAAGAAGTAATTTTTAGGGAAAAAGATACTAGATCCTTCCACCCTAGTTGAACTCCTTTCTTGTTAAGTTGCAGCCATGATGGAATTACATGCTGTTATTTCCATGTTAGACTTAGAGCCATATTAAGGTATCCCCACAATAAAATAACATTTCTCTACGAGTTCCTGCCATGGCACAGTAGATTGAGGATCTGGCTCATCTCTTTGGAGGTTCCAGTTCCATCCTGGTCTTGGCACAATGGGTTAAAGATCAGCATTGCTGCAGTTGTGATGTAGGTCACAGCTCTGGCTGGAAACTTGTATATGCCATGGGGGCAGCTGAAGAAGTAAATAGTAATAATAAATAATAATAATATAAAATAGCGTTTCTCTATACCATTACTGAAATAAACCAGAAATAGGAGGCCAGTTATCTCCTTAGCTAACTCGCGATATATGGATTGGGTAAACTGTGCCACAGAAGACTATGCTCTGCAGTGGAATTTATTAAAAAAAAAAAAAAAAAAAAACTTTATCCTAATTCAAAATAAACTGAAAAACACAGGCTGTGTAATAAAACTTTTATCTTGAACATAAAATCATAAAATTGTATTGGAAAATACATTTTACCTGCCTACCAAATGAAGTATTTAAAAAATATTACTTTCAAGGAGTGAAAAATCATTCATCTGCCCAGGGACCCCACACATCTTGACTCAGTGATGGACACATCTGTAGGAACTAGGAATGCCTCATCCCTTTACTGCTCCTAAACTCACCGTCTCAGTGAAAGCCACCAGGTCACAACCAGGTGAGAGAGGCTAGAAATCATCTTTGCCTCTTCTACACCCCTCACAGCCAATCCATAAAGAAAGCATTTCTCTTCTGCCTCAAAACATCTCCCAAATCTGTCCATTTACCCAAGCTTACTCCCATGACCCTGCTCAAGACCACTTTGTTCTGGCTTCAATTAATAGAACAGCTTCCTGAGTTTCCAGCTTCAAGGTTTCCCCTCCTCCAAGTCTATTTTTCATGAGGTAGTCATATTAATCTTCCCAAAATGTAAATCTGTTCATATCACTCTTTAGCATAAAACACTTTAATGGCTTGCTGTTGCCCTCAGGATAAAGTGCAAATAGCTTATCACAGTTTACAAGCCCCTTGTAAATCATTCCCCTAATTACCTCTCAGCCTCTTTTCTCTCCATTTCTCTTCTGTTTTTGCTCCAACCATTCTAAACTACATACTTTAATTCCCCAATCACAGAGTGTAATGCATTGTTTCCATGCCTCCGCACACACTATTCCCTTTGTCTAGAATTCAGTGTATCTCCCTCCAAAGGATGGGGGAGGGAGGTTGTAAATGAAAATACACTGTTGCAAGGCTACTATATATTTTACCTGAAGCAATTGGATAGAAAGTATAAATTGTGGTAAAATTAAAGATGTATAACTGTATATAGCAACAAATAAAAATAATGTAAATTAAAAAATCTGAAGATTGAAATACCATGATTGTTTGAAAGAAAAGAGAATGAAAGGGACAAAAGAATTTGAGACAAATAGACAACAAATAGTAAAATGGCACCTTAAATGCAACCATAATAGTCATTGTCATAATAAAAACAGTAATTATATTCTATTTAAATGGATTAAGCAGGCTAACAAAAGGCAGAAATCAGACTGATTCAAAAGCAAGAATTAACCACATGCTGCCTACAAGAGATGCTGTTTAATGCCAAAGACACAAGTATGTTGAAATTAAAAGCATAGAAATATATATGCCATAAAAACATTAAACTTGAAAAGCTAGAGTGGCTATATTAATCATTCAAAATGACTTAAAGACAAAGATGGACTTTTTCTGATGGTAAAAAAATAATAAATAAAATAAATGAATCAGAAATTGAACATCTGACTAGAATCAGAGCTTCCAAATATGTGAACACAAAAATCTACAGAACTTAGGGAAATATAAACAAATTCACATGTGCAGCTGGAGATTTTTTCACAAATCTCTGCCACTGGTAGATAAATTTAAGACTTTCCCAAATTTTTATTAACACAACCAACTATATTAACCTTCATGATTTTTCCAGACAACTATACCCCAAAACAACAAATAAACATTTAAGTACAGATGGAATGGGGCACCAAGATTGATCACATGTTGGTCCATAAAACTATCTCAGTAGATTTCAGAAAGTTGACATTTTGCTGTTTGTTTTCTGACTACAACAGATTTAAATTAGAAATCTTAAAAAAACAGAATCTAAAAAACACTAAATACTTGGAAATAAACTCAAACCATCCATAGGTCAAAGATGGAAACAACAAAGTAAATTTGAAAAAAAGGTTTTGACTGAATGATAATCTTTTAAATTGTATTAAAATTTGTAAAATGCATCTAAAGCAGTTCATGAAGTATATTTATAGTTTTTACAGTTTATATTAGAGAAGAAAAAAGGTCCAAACTTAGTGATCTAAGGTTCTATCCCAGGAGGCTTAAAAAAAAAGAGATAGACAGCAAATTGAACTCAAAGTAAACAGGGACACAAATAATGAACTTAAGACAGAAATTAATGAGAAAATGTAAGTAAAAGTTGGTATTTGAAAAGTTTTATAGAACTGACAAAATCCTAGCTAAACTTATTAAGAAAAAAGAAATGCCCAGCTTAGCAATATTAGGAATCATAGATGCCTAGAAAGCTTACATACCTTAAAAGAATAAGAGAACTTATGACTTAAGGCAAATATATTTTATAGCTTACATGAAATAAACAAATTATTTAAATAAATGACTAAAACTGACACAAAAAGAAAATCCAAATATTTTAATATCCACAAAGGAAATTGACTTACATTTCAAAACATTCCCACAAAGAAAACTCTATGCTCTGTTGGTTTCACTGGTAATTTCTACAAAATACCTTGGAAATAAATAACAACCCTATTACCAACCCTTTAAAAAAAATAGAGTCCAAGGAAATGTTTCCCAACTGATTTTATCAGATCTATATTACTTGATACTAACACTGCACAAACACAAGAGATCTAGAAAGAGGCAAAAATTCTCATGAAATAAGAAAATTTACCAAACACAAACAAAACAAACCCAATGAAATATAGTGTGTACTGCATATAATGTGGGGTTTATCCCAGAAGTTCAAAGTTGGTGTAACCCTCAAAAAAAGCAACACTATTTGGCATACTAAAAGAAAAATATAGAAAAATAACAAGCCGATCTCAACAGATGCAGAAAAGCATTTTTCGAAATTCAATAAGTTATTTGTGATGAAAATTCTGTTAACTAGGAAGAGAAGAGAACTTCTTCAATCTAATGAAGAGCATCTATAAGAAAAAAAAAAAAATGGGGAAAAAAAAAGAATGGTTTCCCTTAAGACTGAAAACCCAGGAATTCCTGCTGTGGTGAAGCCAGTTAAGGATCCTGCATTGTGTCTGCAGCAGCTTGGAGTGTCGCTGAGGTGCAGGTTTGATCCTGGCCTGGTGCAGTGGGTTAAGGATCTGAGGTTGCCACAGCTCAGTGGTGTAAACCACATCTGCGGATATCATTCCAGTCCTGGCCCTGGAACTTCCATATGGCAAGGATGAGGCCAAAAAATAAATAAAATAAAATCTTTGGGGGGAGTTCCCATTGTAGCTTACCAGGTTACAAACCCAGCTAGTATCCTGGAGGATATGGGTTCAATCCCTGGCCTCACTCATTGGGTTAATGGTCCAGCATTGCCATTAGCTATGGTGTAGGTCACAGACACAGCTCAGATCCTGCATTGCTGTGGCATAGGCTGGCAGCTGCAGCTCCAGTTTGACCCCTGGCCCAGAAACTTGCATATACCGCAAGTGTGGCCCTAAAAAGACCAAAAAAAAGGAAGATAGCTTTCAGTACTTCTAATCAACATTATCTTAAAGGAAGTAGTGAACATAAAAAGACACAAAAATAAAGGCGTAAAAATTAGAAAGGAAGAAATATTTGCTGAAGGAAATTAAAGACCTGAATAGATGGAGAGTACCATGTTCATGGAAAACTGAATTTGTTACAATATCAGTTCTCCACAAAAACCTATGAATTCAACATAAATCATCAATATCCCAGCGGACTTTTAGAAATTGACAAGTCGATGCTAAGATGTATATGAAAATACAAATAACCTTTAAAAATATCAATGCAAGTTTGATCCTTTATTGTAAAATGTATCCATGACATCTTTTTCCATGTCAAAACAATTTCAAAAATCAAAATTGTTTTATTTTTCTAATTATAAAAGAAATAGGGGTATATTGTGGGAAAATAGGATGCATGAAAATTTCTAAAATGGAAATCACCTTTAATCCCACAACCTCAAAATAATTACTATTGACAACGTTTTCATTATATCCTCCCAGTTTTATCCTTGTTTACATGTAGTCTATCATATGTATAAATATGGATATTTATATATATTAACACATACAAACAAGACTATTTCATATTTCCAGGTTAACAAGTATAGATCTTAGTCTTATGTGTTATATTATGGTTATAACATATAACTAAGCTCCTACTATTATATTTCCAGTGTTCCTGTATTATAGGCAAGCATGTAGCAAACATCTATGTAGATTAATTATCTCCCTATGATATTTCTTGGAAAAAAGTAAAGGCTCATAAAGTCTAGCCTTTTGGAGGCAGTACATGGGTCTATGGTATAGATTTTGATGATGGTTTCATGGATATATACTTACCTCTAAACTGAAATTGTATACAGTGAATATGTACAGTTTTCTGTATGTCAATCATAACTCAATAAAGTGGTTTAAAAATTTTTGGAGTACACCAGAAACTATCACAGCTTTGTGAATTAACTGTACTTCAGTAAAACTTAACATTTTGGAAAGGAAAAAATGGTTCAAAGGGATGAACATACTAAACTTAGATTTAAATTTATCAATTAACCTCCTCATTATTGTACCTCAACATCCTGAAGCTTATACCGATTTATATTTCTTCTATCACCTCCTTCTACTCTTGTTAATTCTGGATAAAAGTAATTATTGAACATTGTCAATCTGATAGGCAAAAGTGATATAACTATTATTTAATTTGTAATTCTTTGCTTATTAGTGAAGGTGGTTAGCTTTTCATATATTACCCATTTTTAGTTTTTGCTACATTCACTACCTAGTTTTCTATTGACATTCATCTCTTGTCCTTATTAATAAGAACTATTTACTCAACACTATGTTTAATCCTTTGCTTGTTATAAGACTAAAAGATATAATCCATTTTAGCTATTGCGTTTGTGTATATTGTTTATTTGCCTGTTGTATATTTGCTTGTTATACTATTATTTTTTAAAGGCAAACAAATAGGTTATTCTTTTCTTTCATGGTTGTTAGCTTTATTCATAGGAAAGGCTTTTCGATTCTGTCGTTATAAAATCAATAAACTTTCTTCTGGGACATTATTCTTACATTTTAAAACTTCATCTGGAATTTATTTTATTGGAACAAGTGAAGTTGACATGCAGCTTTTCCCAATAAGTATCTACTCATTTATATTTTTCTCACTGGATTAAAATGCCACATTTCACATATGCTTACTTCTCAAACACATTTAGATATAATTCCTTACTCGTTCTGTTTCATTAACTGTATTTTTGAGTATGATGCTATTTTTATTAGTTTTTTAAGTTTAAATATTTTGTAGGATACATCTTTGTCCATTGCTGATTTTTAATGTTTCTGATTATTCAAATATTTATGTTCTTCCAAATTAATTTTAGAATTTTTCAAATCCAAAAATACTATCTTTGAAATGGATGTATTCCTTAAGAATTGATATCTTTAAAATATTGAATATTTTTATTAAAATATATACTACATCCTTATTTTAATAAGGTTATTGTTTCCTCAGTAGAGCTGAATGGATGTAATATTCTGCATATGTCTTGTGTAGTTTATTCTAAGGAATTTGATTTTTCTTCAGAGATAATATGACTGGAATCATACAAAAATATTTTCTAAATGATTTTCATCTTATATTATTTTCTTGGTTCTGACAGTTTTTTCAGTTGATTTCCTTTAGTTTTCAAGATGGTTTAGTTTGATCTACAATGATAATTTTGTCATATCATTTCCAATAATTATAAGTCTTATGCTCCTCTATAATTCATTTTGCTAGCACTTGCTAAATCTTGGCTATTTTTCTACATATTGAGGCCACTTTCCTAGTGATTCACCATTAAGTTTGTTCCCAGTTGTGATTTTTTTATGGATAGATTTGCTTAGATGTAGTCATAGCTATATATACAGACATAGACATATACCTAAACACTGTAATTGGAGAGTAATTCTCTTACAATTCAGAAGCAAATGCTGAGGTTTTATCACGTACCTTTTTAGCTAAAAATATTGTCTTGAATAACTTACCCTTGAGTAAATCATGGTGTTTGTGGATGAAATGCACCCCTGAGGATCTCAGGTTAAGAAGCACAGCCCCCATAACGCACCTCTTGCTGTTTAGTTGAGCAGTATGGTCAACGTCTGCTTAACTAGATACATCTAAAGCATACTCATTCCAGTCTCATTTGATACCTCTTTAATATCTTGTTAACACATTTACTAGATTTGAATTTGAATATGGAAAAATGATATAGTTCACTAATTACTTAAAAACACTTTTCCTTATGATGGTAACTCTTTCCACTCGTACATATTAACCCAAAATCTTAAAGCATTTTCATCATCACAGAGGCTATGATGCCTTGATTCTATCTCATCATAGGGACAAACACAACATTTATAGGGAGATTGAGGATGTTTTTGTTTACCTCAAAAAAGGAAAACTCTTCATAAATCTGAATTTCTTCAACTCTCAAAGAGGTAAGCCTTCTAACCAAAGGGGGCTTTTTAATAGAAAACTTAATAATGAAGGTTAAAAAGTCTCAACCCCTTACATGAAATGTAACGTTATTCTGTAAGTGGAACCCTAGAGCCTGAGGTTGAATGAAGTTTGTTTCATTTTGAACAGAGGATATCATCCCAGACATTACAGCTGCAGACACTGATTTGAGCTGAAGAGGTGTCCTCTTAGCCATTGACTTCTGTTGTTGGCACTTTGAGTTCAAAATAGAGCCTTTTGTGAAATGCATTGTTTTACTTCACAGTCTGGGCCAGACAGGGTAATAGTCTCTTAATCGTTGTCAAATACTGAAATTGTCCTAACTCTAGGAAGCTACTATTATCATCACCCTTATTTCCATTTTACAGCCAAGAAAACTTGAGAACAGGGAAGTGAAATAACTTACACAAGATCGTGTAGCTAATGATGGCAGCTTTCAGATTTAAAGCTCCAATCTGTGTCACTCCAAATGCAGGGTCTTTTTCACTGTGTTCACTGCTTGTGTGTGTCTTACTACGCATCTATGTCCTAACACAATTTCCCTTCCTTCCTTCTTTGGCCCCTTCTCCTACAGGCCCGTGACCAAGGTGTAGACTAAGAGTGGAGTCATGCTTCACACGGCCATATCATGTTGGCAGCCATTCCTGGGTCTGGCTGTGGTCTTAATCTTCATGGGATCCACCATCGGCTGCCCTGCTCGCTGCGAGTGCTCCGCCCAGAACAAATCTGTTAGCTGCCACCGAAGGAGGTTGATCGCCATTCCAGAGGGCATTCCCATCGAGACCAAAATCTTGGACCTCAGCAAGAACAGGCTGAAAAGTGTCAACCCCGAAGAATTTATCTCCTATCCCCTGCTGGAGGAGATAGACTTGAGTGACAACATCATCGCCAATGTGGAGCCAGGAGCATTTAACAATCTCTTCAACCTGCGTTCCCTCCGCCTGAAAGGGAATCGCCTGAAGCTGGTCCCTTTGGGGGTCTTCACCGGCCTGTCCAACCTCACCAAGCTTGACATTAGTGAGAACAAGATTGTCATTTTACTGGACTATATGTTCCAGGATTTGCATAACCTGAAGTCTCTGGAAGTGGGGGACAATGACTTGGTTTACATATCACACAGGGCCTTCAGTGGGCTGCTTAGCTTGGAGCAGCTCACCCTGGAGAAGTGCAACCTAACAGCGGTACCAACAGAAGCCCTCTCCCATCTCCGCAGCCTCATCAGCCTGCATCTGAAGCATCTCAATATCAACAATATGCCCGTGTATGCCTTTAAGAGATTGTTCCACCTGAAACATCTAGAGATTGACTATTGGCCTTTACTGGACATGATGCCTGCCAATAGCCTCTATGGTCTCAACCTCACGTCCCTCTCAATCACCAATACCAACCTGTCCACAGTACCCTTCCTTGCCTTTAAACACCTGGTATACCTGACCCACCTCAACCTCTCCTACAACCCCATCAGCACAATTGAAGCAGGCATGTTCTCTGACCTGATCCGCCTTCAGGAGCTTCATATAGTGGGAGCCCAGCTCCGCACCATTGAGCCTCACTCCTTCCAAGGGCTCCGCTTCCTTCGTGTGCTCAATGTGTCTCAGAACCTCCTGGAAACTTTGGAAGAGAATGTTTTCTCCTCCCCTAGGGCTCTGGAGGTCCTGAGCATTAATAACAACCCACTGGCCTGTGACTGCCGCCTCCTCTGGATCCTGCAGCGACATCCCACCCTGCAGTTTGGTGGCCAGCAGCCCATGTGTGCTGGCCCCGACACCATCCGCGAGAGGTCATTCAAGGATTTCCACAGCACTGCCCTTTCTTTTTACTTTACCTGCAAAAAGCCCAAAATCCGTGAGAAGAAGTTACAGCATCTGCTGGTGGATGAGGGGCAGACAGTCCAGCTGGAATGCAATGCTGATGGAGACCCTCAGCCTGTGATTTCCTGGGTGACACCCCGAAGGCGTTTCATCACTACCAAGTCCAATGGAAGAGCCACTGTGTTGGGTGATGGCACCCTGGAAATCCGTTTTGCCCAGGATCAAGATAGTGGGATATATGTTTGCATTGCTAGCAACGCTGCTGGGAATGACACCTTCACAGCCTCCTTGACTGTGAAAGGATTCACTTCAGACCGCTTCCTGTATGCCAACAGGACCCCTATGTACATGACCGACTCTAATGACACCATTTCCAATGGCACCAATGCCAACACTTTTTCCCTGGACCTTAAAACAATACTGGTGTCTACAGCCATGGGCTGTTTCACATTCCTGGGAGTGGTTTTATTTTGTTTTCTCCTCCTTTTTGTGTGGAGCCGAGGGAAAGGCAAACACAAAAACAGCATTGACCTTGAGTATGTGCCCCGAAAAAACAATGGTGCTGTTGCGGAAGGGGAGGTGGCTGGACCCAGGAGATTCAACATGAAAATGATTTGAGGGTTGACTCCTCCCGCTGTTGGTTCTCTGTTATTGTTGGTAGCCAGTAAGACAGCCTGGCACAGTAAAGTACTAGGTTAAAGGCAGCTTCGTGCAGCTGCCCCTGTGTCAAAGCAAGGGTCCACAGAAGCAGGAGGACTTCTGATGGAGACGCTCCACTTAGAGGCAGGCAGGCATGTGTCAGAGCCCTTCATACATTGGGAAACTAATTGTTTGCATTGCAAATATTGGCATTCTGGGGATCTCAGTAATGAACCTGAACCTTTGGCTCATGCTCATGGACAATTACTCAGCATTTTCTACCACAGCAAAAGCAAAAGAATAAGAAGGAACAACCTACAATGTAGGATTTAAATATTAAAAAGACACATTTGTCTAAAACATACTCTACAGAAAAAATTTGTATCTATGAATTCTCATTTGTTAAAGCCTTGCATCATACCATATTGCTGGTTCAACACCACAAAGAAATCAATATATTCTTTACTCTTTTTTTTTGAAACATATATGCTGTATAGGTTTTAAAGCAATATGAATGAGAGGTTGTGCTTTTAGTTACTCACCACTATAGATCCAAGTGTGATTTCACCTTCCTTTACATAGAGATAACCCTGAGACTAGATCCCTGGAGTTATGGGCGGATATATGTTGAAAGATGCGTTTGTCTGATGTAGGATGCCAAGAAATAGGACCCAAGGCAACAATGCTCAACTCTGTTAACTTCTGTTACTATAAATAAAGGCATGTGCCTAGTTTTGATACAGAATGGAATATTTTTTATACTTGTGATATCGCCCTGGACCAGTTTACTGTAACAAAGCCCTTGGTTTCTTCAGAAGGTGGTGTGCCACAATTTGTACCTGTAAAATGCAAGGTAGGTGTTAATCATGAAAATGATCCATTTAACTACAACTTGATTTTACTTTCACCAGTCGCTAAGAATAAGTTAATAGAAAATGGAAGAGGAGTTCTCATCATGGCTCAGCGGTTAGCATCCATGAAGACGCAGTTTCCAACCCCGGCCTCATTCGGTGGGTTAAGGATCTGGCATTGCCGTGAGCTGTGATGTAGGTCACAGAGGCGGCTCGGACGTGGTGTTGCTACACTGTGGTATAGGCTAGCAGCTACAGCTCCTATTTGACCCCTAACCCAGGAACCTCCATATGCCATGGGTGTGGCCCTAAAAAAACACAAAAAAAAGAAAATTGGAGAGGATACCGTTGTTATAAATACTCATAGACTAATAAACAGCTTGTAGCTAAGATCCAGAATTCAGATGTTTAAAACCTCTCTAGATAAGAAGGATTTCTCCTGAGATGCCATAAAAACCAGGGTGATCCATGCATACCATGATCCCTGCCACAAAGGATCTGTTTAAAATACAATAGCTTCTGAAGCCTGGATTGCTGCCAGTCGAAGTAATCATCTAACTACTGCAACACTGATGTTGTCTATTCAAATACTGTACACACAGTGTTATCTCAAATGGGCAACTTCAGGGTTTCTCCCTGCTTCCTTAGCAAGTAAATACCGGTTTTTATTTTGAAAGTTGTCTGATGTAGACAAGAAGAATCTGTCTTATTTTGAAATAAGTGGCAAAAAATAAGATGGATTAAAAAGCACTTGTTTTTTTCCTCTACTGAAGAAAAACTAAGACTTAGCCCTATAAATAGGTTAAATCGTGCTGATAGTTTCACTCCTCTGAAGGATTTGTCCAGTTCATTTTGTATTAATGATTGTGACTCAAAGTTAAAATATTATGGTATTTTAAAAATGGCCTCATACCATTACCACCAGCGATCTGGTTCAAATGAAAAATAATTCCATTTGGCTAAAGGTTGAGTCAGTGGTTTCCAAGTGGTTATACAGTTGACCCTTGAATATGGGAGTTACGAGTGATGACCATCTGTGCACTTGAAAATCTTCATATAAGTTATAGGTAGCCCCTTGTATCCATGATTCTGCAGCTATGGATTCAACCAACCTCAGATCATGTGGTACTTAAAGTATTGACTGTTGAAAAAAATTTGTCCATAAGTGGACACAACACAGTTCAAAACCAATGTTATTCAAGGGTCAGCTATATTCATATGATCTGAGAAAGCATTGAATATAGTGTATTCATGAAATGTGATGTATTTAATCAGCATAGAACAGATAGGAGATGTCTACGTTTTTCACATTTTGTGAGGGACCCGAAAATGAGTACCCTTTTGGACACTGTGTAAGCTGGAGTAGGAGATCTTTGGAATTTGTTTCTTGGCATATCAGATCAGAGATTAACTTTCAAAAAGTTGGCTTTTTTTGACTATTTCAAATTTTGAGTAACTTCAATAAAATTGACCCCAATAAAAAAGTGACAGGTCCAGAAATAGTTTTTCCAATTTTATAGCAGCATGGTTAAGCCCATTTCTTCCTTAATAAAGGGTGGAAAATGAGATAGAAAGATTGAAGAATTGCCTGCTTGAGTCACTTTCTATTTGATTTTCCTGATGATTATTATAGATCATTTAGAAATTCATTTCCCTCTTGTGTCAACTTACCTTATTTATAGCTAACAATACAAATCAAGATCTGCAATAAATTCTATCCTGTGGGTAAATGGAATGGGGTCTTTCAAATTTAAAAATGAACAAAATTAAAGTTGAGACCAAGTCTTCCAAAAGTCAATAGAAAATACTTTGTATGAAGTACTTAGCTAATTATGTAAAGAAAGAAAGAAACATTTAGCAGTTAATAAAAGGGCTTTGTGATTCTAACTGCTATCTTCTGTCATAATAGAAGTTGACCAAAAAACTTAGTTAAATGAAATTGGATTAAAGTTAACCCATCCACGAAAAGATTTAGTTATTATTCCACAGGAAGAAAAGAAGTTGCACTCTCTCAGTCATTTCCATATTCTGATCCCTGGAACAATAGTTATTTAAAATATTGATAACATCCTTCCCAAAAAAAGGGTCCCAAGACTAATTAATTGGGAAAATAGTGTATTCTATAACCACCTCTTGGAGGTTCAAAATCTATTTGAGGCTAAGAAATCCTCTGAAACGTCCAGTAAACAAGAATTCTGTTTACTAGAACATTGGGGCTCTAGTATCAAATTTCACAAAATGAATTTTCCCTTATGGCTTCAGCTTACCTCTTTGTTAGATCCTACTAGACCATAGCATGGTGGGGAATAACAGCTTGGATCAGCACATGGACCAAATTTTGCTCCTAGTACTCATCTCTGGTTCATCATCTTCTCAGAGTATTTCTTTCCAACTATCCTAAGAAGAAATACAGCTGTTTGGCTCAGCATTTAGTTCTGGGTTGACCAGTTCTCTATGCATATTAAGCATTTTCAGAGAAGCATTTATTTATAGTTTCTAGGCATTAAATTTCTAGAAGAAAAATTCCCTGACTAGCTATGTCTCCAAATGTCTGAAATACATGTTATTCAAGTATGATAACTCAACAATTTGGCCTCAGGTGTTGCTGGCAAGTGACTTCCACTTTTCCAAATTTTCATGATACTTTTTTAAACCTATTCATCTTCATCGCATTTAAAATTATGAACTTTTCAGATATGCTCCAAGTTTGAAAATGTACACTAAGATTTGCCATGATTGGTATTTCCCAGACCCAGAGAACATTTTCACAACTCTGGTTTTGCTCAAGTCCTCAGAAATTTTGCTTATTGCCAACAACTCCCCCATAGTATTAAGGCATTTGGGATTTGCTTTACAATATTTAAGGTAGATTCTTTTTCCATTGGTCTGTCCGATATTCTATGCTTTTTAGTTCTCAGAGGAGCTGGGAAGTTACAATCTTCTATGACCTTAAAAAAGGATTATTTAAATCTTACCTACATTTAAGCCTGACCTCTGTCATTCTCCATGACTCAAGCAGAAACAAATATATTTACATATTATAAAGTACCAAAGAGAAGATGTAATCCTGGAGAAGAAAAATTAAGTAGAGCTCCATGTAAATTAACCTTCCAGGAGATCCCTTTATCTCCACAGCAAGATATTTGTTTTACCTTTAGGAACTGTTGACGTTAACTGTTCAACACCTCAGAGTATGTCTTGAGGTTTCTAAGAAAGAAAAAAATATATATAATCTTCGGCTTAGAAGACTAACACCTGACAAAAAGGCTGATCAAGAGTTTACAGAAAGGTTGGAGGGAGACACTTGAATCCATTTCCATCCTATTAACTTTATTACTTGTTTTTATAGTTAGCTTCTAACTGAAGACGCATCAGAGGTTATGCTCTTTAACTTTTGCCAGTGTCTATGTTTATCCCTATTCCTTATTGCCCTGGTCACCTTTATATAGCTCACTTGAGCCATTCCAAGTGGATTTTGTGCCACATGAACCTGGTAACCGAACATTTGCGGCCAAGGCCATTCATTCTACTCAGTTCTTAGGTAAAGCTTTATCCCTTTTGCTCCTGGGAAGAAGGTCCTAGAAACATTCCCCATTAGACTAGTAATATCAGATGCCTGGTGATTGCCAGTGACTTTCCGCCCTTGGCTTTGAAACTCCCAACCTTTCTCCTAAAATCCTTACCATTTTCTGATTGAGGAGTTCTAGAGTTATCTTTGCCTTTGTATATGGAAAGCCTCAAGGAATATTATCTGACTTGATTTTAGATTTGCATGTTGGGCAGCAGAGAGTACTTTTGCAAACTTTGGACACAAATCTGTTACTCTCCCCTTAATGGCTTCAAAGCCATTCCCAAGGAAGACTGCTCATTCTCACTCCAGCAAAAGTACTGCTGTGGGGAAAGGAGAGCATCACAGCGTTAGTCAACAAGATCAAAATGAGAGCTGATTTTCTAAGATACCTAGCTAAGATACCTAAAGACAACTGGGTTTAGGAGCCATAGGTCTAGACTTCCACAATTGAGGCAAGTAAACAATGTTTTAAATCAACATTGAATGACAGGTTTCCAAATCTGAAGTTGGCTTTCTGTTTTGGTGGCAGTTAATGTAGCTGAATATTTTCCCCCCAGATGTTAGCCGCTTATCTTGGTGTGAGCTTTTCAATAGATTGTCTAAGATAAAATATTTGTAGCAAAAAAAAATAGACATAATTAAGGAGTTTGTAAAAGATTTATTTTTCTAAAACAGGCCTGAATGGAAGCTGATGTTCCTCTTTCAAAACACGGCAATCCGATCAAGACAAGCTTGCATGTACCCCAGACTGACTGCCCTTCTCCAGATGGCCAAGGTCTTTAATACCTCTTCTCCCTCCCCCTCCCTCATCTCCCTGGAAAACATTCTGAATAGGAAGGAGGGAAAGAGCTGGAAATACTAACTCCCCCTAGACAGCTCACAGAGAGAGGAAAGATTTGGTACTCCCCCATTCCTGCCTCCTTTCCTGATGACACAATTGAAAAGATCCCTCATTCTCTAGCTCTTGCCTTACTCACCACTGTCACCTCCCAGCTGCTGTCCTACTTCATCAATGAATGCTCTCTCCAGGGAAAAGTCTCCTATTCATTGGTACTCAGACATTCTTGGGTAATTGTTAAACTGGAAATTGCTTTTTAAAAAAGCCCTCCAGCTTATCTCACATAACACTTTAAAAGTTAAGACTTACCATTCACATAATCACAAGCTGACAGCAATCTGCAGGTTGAGTGATTCTGATTTTTTTTTCTCTCTCTCTCTCTGGTAGAAGCAGGTGGGTTGATATAATGCCAGCCTTAAATAGAAGCTTTATTTATAGCTTTAGCAGAATGAGCAAAGAGCTGGCATAATCAAGAGAGGACTGCATATTTTAAGGAAGGCCTTACCTTTAATATGCAAAATAGCCATTAGAAGACCACAAAAATGCAAATTTACATTCTCCTAAATTGGTTAACTGTATTAATTCCAATAAAGTTCAAAAGATAACTTTCCACACTGCAAATGGGTCAAAGTTGTGCCTATTCTACAAGGACAAAACAAACACAAAACAGAAATTTGGTTGCTATGTTAACTTTCTTCATTTCATTTTGTTGCACACCTCCAATTCTAAATTGCTTTCATATTTTTAATCTCCACTATGATGAAATCAATACAATGTGTAATACCATTATAATCAACAAATAATGACCAAGCAGGGGAGTAATTCAGACTTGCAAAAAAAAAGTCAGTCTTTACAACAGTGTGTCGAACAGCACACTGAATCATATATGTATCTAAGTGACGGCAAGAGAGAGGAACTGAGTCATGAGCAACCTTTTTTAGAGGCTGTTTGCAAGAAAACATGCTCTTTTCCTCCCCAGTTATAAAGTCAGATGTACCCCACACGTGTGTTGCTTTGACATGCAAGTCATTTGTCTTATATTTTAGTTTTTTCCTTTTCCATATGGTATGAAATGCCCCAATAATTTAAAAGCTATTGTTTATATATACATATATAAATATATGGGGGGAGGGTGATTTGATTTCTTTTTTTAAGTGTTTAAAATGTAACTGTTTTTAAAGTTGATAAGCTTGAGCTGGAGGGGCGGGAGAAACAGGATGTGTGTCTGTGTTTTTCTTTACTGTCTTATCAAAATCTTATTCTGGGAAAATCCCATGATTGGAAGCTACTAACCAACAACCTATAAAACTTTTTTTTAAAATGCCTGATAGCTTGTTTTTGTTCTCAAAAAAATTAGTGCTAATGACAAAAGTATCTTGATTTAGGTTTGTGTCTCATTGGCTACTCTTAATGATTTATTGTGGGCATGTTTTATTTTTAACATGTAAAAACAAGTTAACTTATTTTATTATTAACATGTAAAATAAGTTAAGAACACATGTTTTCTTTACTGATGTAAAGGGCTTAAGCATTTGACATCCCAACTAAATCCATGTGCGTATTAAAGAAATGAAATGTAATAAAAGATCACTGAAATCATTGATCAGAAAATAATTCCTTATTGAGACAGGTAGGTTATACAAGCCTTACCAGGAACACGAAGTTGCTTAAATGTCTTCAACATTCTTATTCCAATGAATAATCTTCAAATAACTCCAGTCAGAGAAGCATCAGAGCCAGTGGATTCTGGTTCTAATGCTAGAGTGAGTAAAACCACTCAGAGAGGAATCAGAGTCAGGCTTTCTGGTTCTTCATAAGCAAAATGACCAAGGGGCTGTGATTTGACCAGCTGAATATCCAAATCTAGGTAATACCAACCACACTAGGAAGATATTCTACTTTACTGAAGGTAAATACTGTATCACTTGTAAAATCATCTCATCCATTTGATTCAGTGACATAAGCAAGTAACAGCCATGACTTTAGGTATGAAATATGTTTGAGCAAGAACTGTAGGGTTCACCAGCCATATACACATCATCATTATCTGGTAATTCTCTCTGAGTTAGCTTTCACTCAGTCAACTATCTGTGATCAAGATAGGAAGGCACAAAAAAATCAGCAAGAGGAAAATCTTTTCTGGCATCCTCAGGAAAACTTATAACAAGGGAAGTAAGTTTATCTAGTGTTAAAGAGGGAAAGAATTGAAAATGTAAAATTGCACCTGTGCAATCTTTCTTCTGGGGGCAGAGGTGCTCTCTCCTTACCTTTGGTGCTTAAAGGAGTGGGTGTTAGGGAGGTGTGCTCAGGTAGCTTTCATCCTGCTGAATCATCTTCACCCCCTAGCACCTTGGACGCCTTCCAGGGAAGAGGGAGGAGGTAGAAAGCTGGGAGAATGGAACCTGGAAGCCATACTGATAAATGACAAGAGAGCCCAAGACTCACCTCCAGGCAGCAGCAGATGCTCCAATTCTGAGACTGCTAGCAAGAATTCACAAAAGGCTCCCTTGCTATTCTTTCATTGCAAAATGCAATGCTTACCACCAGAAAGGGATTTCCTTCTTCTGGAAGGCTTTCTGGTATTGCCACAGCTGTGTGCCTAAGAGTCTCATGGCTGACAGTGGGCTTTCATTTTCTACCACTGAACTAGCATGACCAAAACAGAGAAAGATTTTCCGTGAACATAGTTTTGAATATAATAGGAATACACCTCTGCCAACCAATGTATCACAAGTTAGACTCTCCAGTAAATTCCCTGATCAGGGGGAAGAGAGACTCAATAGTCCAGGACTTGTCTTTAAACAATGATAAGAGGGAAGAAGACAATATAAGGAAATCAAATTTTTAAGTGTGAGCTAAATATACTTTTCACTCAGGAGCCTGGCTTCCAGCTCTGTCGCTATAAAGATATCCTGGCCATGAGTTGTTTCCTAAATTTAGAAGTGCACTATTGTTTGGGGTTTCTGAGTGGGCGTTGGGGGGTCATTGGTCTTTTTCTCCCTCTCATTTTCCTTGGTCATGTGCATACTGCTCCAGCTAACTGGCTGTTCATGTTTCTGCCGTCATTCGGTGTAGTTGAAATAAAAGGCTAAGTTTATTATAGAACCAATATTCTTTTCATAATTACCTCATTGTCAGACCTAAAACCCAGGACATGAAGGTTCACGTGGAATAAGGCCAAGTTAAGGAGGACATTGAGAAACCTTAATGGGATTTCTAAGGGGAAATTTACCACCCACCAGTTCTGCCACTGATGGGTAGAAAATCTGAAAACGCTGCCTTCTAGGGCTTGTCACTCTGGTGCCTTTCATCAACTCTTATAAACAATTAAATGTAAAAATTATGACCCTCTTTTAAAAGAATTTGGATTTGGGAGGAAATCTCTTGTTATAGCTATACAGGCATTGTTTCCTTCTATAATATTCTGAAATTGGTAAGTGAGGACATGAAAACACATCCAATCTCTCTATACAGTACATATGGCTTAATGCCAGATACACACTCACGCACACACACACATATATGTAATATATATATTACGAAGAACCATTTGGACAAAGATAAGGAAAAATAAAAGGTAGATGGAAAATATATGGCTTATCTGAGGATTCTCACTATTCTATTTACCTCTTATAAGGAAGACTAAGACTAGAACTCAATCACTAAGAAGATAGAGTCTGAAAGATGAAAATCCAAGAAAAGTCTCTGTGAAAAACATACTACTGCATAGATTACCTCTTTACTCAAAAGACTTAAATCTTATGTATGATTGCAGAAGTTCGTTGTGTATTAAATATATTGAACAATTTTGTTCATTGTCCCATTGGGAGATAAATCCATTTACCAGATCTTCCTCTAAGACAGAGGTACCATTTATATGAAACTTTTCTAACCACAGCATCACTCATATTATTCTTAAGGACAAGAGATCAAGCATACTAGCACCATAGCACAGAGGCAATTCACCACATTTCATCTCTTCTTTTAGTCATGTGCTATTAGCCGAATGTACAAAAGTCTAATAGTTTATGTCATATTAAATATATTCAGTGTTCTCATGAAAGTTAGATAAACCTTTTTTTAAGCACATACACACACAAATCCATACCATGGTGTCTGGTTTCTCTAAGCTTCACTGTCTTATCAGTTCAAATGTCCTGCTGGGAATTAATTTACTGAGCACAGAAAAAATACAAATGTGAAGTGATTCCCAAGTCAGCTCTACCATCTTGACTTACATAACCTCTCCTATTTTAGTAACACCTGGAGAATCCAGTTGCCTCTACTTGAGTGCTCTCAAGAGCCTTCCACAGCATTGCAATTAAAAAAAAAAAAAAACCAAACTGGTATTAATGCAGGGCTGGCTTCAAATACTTAGCAGCTGTTTTCTGTCCTGAGTCTTCTAGAATCAAAAAAATGGGTTCACAGAAGTGCAAAGTAACTGAAAAGTGTTCCCTGGCTGGCAAATCAAGACATGAGTAGTTTATTGTTTTAATTCAGCGTATTTTCAAAATAGCATTTGATAAGAGCTGCAGAGCACAAGCTTTTCAAATAAATGGCAGAGAAAAATAAATATAAATAATAGAATTTCATTTTTCAAATGTTTGGTATTTATGTATGCGATAATGTCTCTAATATTGATTTTCAGAGTTTGGGTTCAAAACGAGTACACAGATTCTATATTAAAAGTCATTTTAAATGTCTGTGTTTCTATATCCTTTTAAATGCTGCCAGTATTAGGTCAAATCCATGCCCACAGAAAATTCAGGAATCTACTTAACTCTTTTCTTCTTATTCTTGATTAGAAAATGGAAATCAGATTTCCCCAATTCTTAAACTATGTATAAAATTTAACTTTTCACCTGTCCAAGCACAATCTCCTCCTTTCATTCACTCATTCATTCATTCCTCAATGTAACCGTGTAACATCTATTGAGTATCCATTATCATAGTAACTTCATAGCACATCACTAAATAAAATTATCAAACTGCAGTCCAAATTTCATTCCTGTATTTCTCCATATTAACTTCTTTGGCTTCCATGTTAATCACCACCTTGTTCTCATTCCATCATCCAAATCATGTAGTTTGGAGATGGGCCTTAGTGTCCAACTGGCCAGGTAATACCCTGGCTTTAAGGACCTACCTGCTTTAATGATCCACTCTCAGGGAGTCAGTGTAGTTAAGTTTGAAAGCACCAAGGGTCTGGAGTAAGAGTTCTAAGGGCTCGGTCCCTGGATTCATGTTCCTTAATGGGCAACATCTCTGCATCCCCATCACTCAAAATGACCATAACACTACCTACCTCACAAAGGTGCTGTGAGGCTTACCATGAAAGCATGAGGGAGTGGTATGTACAACTGGGGGTCAATTACAAAGGCACTACAGGATTTAGAGTGGCTGGACGAAGTCACTGAGTGTGAACCCCCTCCCCCGCTAGGTCTGCTCTCTTTTACAATTAGAATCTAAAATGGCATTGACCAGCAATTGGCTTGGTTCATTTTTAATAAGACCTCTGCAAGATTTATCACAAATTCCTCTCTGAGAGATGCTAGCTTGGAAAAAAATTAATAAACTAATTTTAACAAAGGATAATAAAAGGATTCACTTCCAGGTGCTGGGGTTGGGGTAGTTACTTCAATATAAAACAAGAGTTTGAATGGATATCTTCAAGGAGATGCATTTCATCAGAGAAATTTATTGCCTAGGGTTTTCTGTTGTTTTCCGTCTCTGACTCCCCAGCTTTTTGTACCATTGTTTTAACATACACCCCCGTTCCCCTTGTGTTGGAAGGGAAGCTGTAATCTTCGTTTCATGACGATTCTTTTCATGCCATCTATTTTACTCAAAGGACAAATTCTTTTCAACAACTATTGTAATTATTTTCTTAGAGGGCCAATTTTAATTGCCATATTGTTTAGCTAAGCCCTATTGTCTTGGTGTCCTTCAAAGTTGTCAGTTGCTTTAAAATACAGGGGTGGGAGGGGGGAGCTGATAAGCACACTGTTGTAACTGATTTGTATGTTTGAATTGTCTTATCAGAAAACAAGGTTATGAATTTCATCTGTTGAGACACAAAAATAAAATACTTTCCTAAAAAAATATATTTGGTTTCTGAATGTTCTGAAATACACTTTATTCTTCTCTTCATCCTTTTAATGTTTCATTAATACTGTTGCATTATTAATCATAATTATAATAGAGACAGCTTTCTATATTCATTGGCATAGCTCAATTATTATATATACTTGGGAAACAGAATAAAATTGTTCCAAATTTCAAAATGAAAAATATTAAGAACTCATTCTAACAGAAGAAAGGGTGGGGGAAAAAACTGTAACTGCAATGTATACATCTAAGGATGACCTGACCCCCTTGCTGTACAGTGGGAAAATAATAATAAAAGAAAAAAAAAATATATATATAAAAAAAAAAGAACTCATTCTGAGGGATCTGCCTTCAAGGCTGACCATAGCATCATGTAAGACAGATGGGACTGAAGAATTAAGGCCTTTCAAGGTATATGGTAACATGACCTCTTTTCTTTCCAACTGAAAATGTAACACAAATGAAGGAAAAGGACCATGAGATATGATTTCCATCAGTTTGGAAACTTGAAGAGAAGACTTTAAAAATTATTAAGCTAGGAGTTCCCGTCGTGGTGCAGTGGTTAACGAATCCCTGCCCTTGCTCAGTGGGTTAACGATCTGGCGTTGCCGTGAGCTGCGGTGTAGGTTGCAGACGCGGCTCGGATCTGGCATTGCTGTGGCTCTGGCGTAAGCCGGTGGCTACAGCTCCAATTCAACCCCTAGCCTGGGAACCTCCATATGCCACAGGAGCGGCCCAAGAAATAGCAAAAAAGACAAAAAAAAAATTTATTAAGCTTGACTTTAAAGAAATCTCTGGGCCAAAGTTCTGCCAGAGTAATTTAGAGAAACTTTAGCAAAACAAAAACATTGTTGGCGTCTTAGCTTAGACTGCCATAACAAATACCATGAACTGGGTGGCTTAAACAACAGAAATTTCTCTTTCATAGTTCTGGAGGCTGAGAAGTCCAAGATCAAGGTGCCAGTGGGATCAGCCTCTGGTGAGTACTCTCTCCTTGGGTTACAGGCACCTGCTTTCTCACCGTGTCCTCACATGGCCTTTCCTTGGTACATGCACCTGGGGAAGAAATTATTCTCTTTCTCTTCAAATGAGACCACTAATCCTATAAAATTAGGACCCTACTCTTAAAACTTTTTCAACCTTAATTTCCTTCTAAAAGCCCTATCTCCAAACACAATCACCTTGGAGTTTAGGGCTTCAACATAGTAAGTTGGGAGAGGACATAATTTAATCCATAGCCTTTGGTTTATGCACATGAAACAAGTGCTCCATCACATTTACCATGAGTATATAATATTGAAACTGCCCCATAGAGTTTAAAAAAAACAAACAAACAAAAAAAAAAAACCACTATCCTTAAATGGCATACCATAGGGTTAACAGAAACTGGTGACTAACAGAAATTCTTGCACTAGTCTTACCGCTTGCTACTAACTCTATCCATTTGCAGTCCACTTTCACCAAGCAAGCTTGCCTTAGTTATTTTGTTGTAAACTGCATCCCATGCAAACTTCACCTAGCTTAAACAGTAAGATGTTTGTCCAAGCTGTTTTAAAGAATTGGGGTCAGCTGTAATTCTGCAAAATCTCAACCTCTTGAATCGCTCTCTCTTATTCAATATCATTAGTTAACTTCTTTCTAGAATGCCCATCCTTCATCTGATGCTCCTTTCCAACAGTTCAAATTCTCCCTTGACTGTGCACTTCTCCCCACCCATTAAAGAGAAAGCTGTGACAGTATTCTCCTCATGATCCAATAATGTACTCACATTCCAGGTAAGCTGTATCTTTTCAGAACACAGACTGGCTTACCCATGTGAGCTAAGTTATGGGCTACTAGCTTTTTCTCCAGAGTTATGTTGGTGCTGCACTACCAATCAAAGTTTTCTTGGCTAAATAAGCACCATAGCATTTGCTAAGACCATTTGTTTGACCTAAAGAGTCCTGATGAATAAAATGTAAAAAACCCAAATTGTCTGTCTAAAGAAGATTATTGCCTAAATTAAAACTTACTCAAGATGCCCATAAGCTCCCCTGCAGCTGTTCCTATTGGGTTTGCTGATAGTGCAGTACCAGGAGGCCAAGCTCAGTGTGATAAGCCAGCATCCATCCAATTACTCATGTTTGTTAAGGTTCCCAGAGAACCAAAGTTCTGTATCAGCAGCTAGGCCACGAGCACTTTGTCCCACATGAGAAAAAAAAAAGTTCCAGAAATCAAGGAGAGGTCAGGAAATTCCTCATATAGAACAACTTTTCTTTCTCTAAGATTAAAGCTATGTTTACTAAGCTATATTCCCTCATATGAAACACTCTGTCCTTGTCTTTTATCAACTCTAAAGGAGTCTATGATCGTGGCCTACTGGAGCTGTGCTGATGTCTGAGGCTGGAGTTTGAATTTCTACATCACTCATGTCCTGTTTAGTGTACATTTGACCATTCGTCAGCTAAGCTCCTCAAACCTTACACTTTGAAATATCCAGAGCAAGATATAGAATGCTGAAGTAATTAACAAGCTGTTGTTTTTTATTTTTTCTAACTATGAAAGTACTAATATACTGGCTCATTGTCCACAATGTAGGAAACAGGGAGAGGTCAAGAAAAAAACATCCTTTATACTCCTATCTTTCAAAGGCAGCCACAGTTATTATCATAGTATAGGTTTTTTTAGCCTTCTTAAAATAAAAAACTAGGTTTTAAAATAGGAGATTTTTTGAAATAAACCAATGGGCCCTAATCAAACTGACAAGCTTTTGCTCAGCAAAGGAAACCGTTAAAAAAAAAAAAAAAACAGACAGACAACTTACAGAATGGAGAAAATAGTTTCAAACAATGCAACTGACAAGGGCTTAACCTCCAAAATATACAAACAACTTATACAACTCAACAGCAAAAAAGCTAACAACCCAATGGAAAAATGGGCAAAAGACCTGAATAGACATTTCTCCAAAGAAGATATACAGATGGTCAACAAGCACATGAAAAAATGCTCAACATCACTGATTATCAGAGAAATGCAAATCAAAACTACTATAAGGTACCACTTCACATCAGTCAGAATGGCATCATTAGTAAGTCCACAAATAGCAAATGCTGGAGAGGATGTGGAGAAAAGGGAACCGTTCTACACTGTTAGTGGGAAAGTTATTTGGTACAACTACTTGGAGAACAGCATGGAGGTATCTCAGAAAACTAAATATAGACCTATCATATGACCCAGCAATCCCATTTTTGGTCATATATTAGGACAAACTTTTCTTTAAAAAGACACATGTACCCATGTGTTCATTGCCGCACAATTCACAATAGCTAAGACATGGAAACAACCAAATGTCCATTGAGAGATGATTGGATTAAGAAGAAGTGGTGTGTATATACACAACAGAATTCTACTCAGCCATAAAAAAGAACAAAATAATGCCATTTGCAGCAATATAGATGGCACTAGAGATGTTCATATTAAGTGAAGTAAGTCAGAAAGAGAAAGACGAATACCATAGGATATCACTTATATCTGGAATCTAATATATGGCACAAATGAAACTTTCCACAGAAAAGAAACTCATTTCTTTTGGAGTTTAGACTTGGATTTGGAGAAAAGACTTCTGGTTGCCAAGGGGGAGGGAGTGGGATGGACTGGGAATCTGAAGTTAATAGATGTAAACTATTGTCTTTGAAATAGATAAACAATGACATCCTGCTGTATAGTGCTGGGAACTATATCGTCACTTATTATGGAGCATGATGGAGGATAATGTGACAAAAAGAATGCATGTATGTATGTGTGACTGGGTCTCTTTGCTGTACTGCAGAAAATTTACAGAACACTAAAAACCAGCTATAATGGAAAAAAATAAAAATCATTAAAAAATAAAATAAAGCAAAATAAAATAAAATAGATTTTTGGAGTTCCTTTTGTGGCTCAAGGGTAACAAGCCTGGGTAGTACCCATGAGGAGGTGGGTTTGATCCTTGGCCTTATTCAGTGGGTTAAGGGTCTGGCATTGCTGTGGCTGTGGTGTAGGCTGGCAGCTGCCACTCTGATTCAACAGGTGACCTGGGAACTTCCATATGCTGTGGGTGCAGCCCTAAAAAGACCAAAAAAAAAAAAAAAAGAGATTTTAAAGGTTTTGCTGCCACCCCATGATTCCTTCTCACTCCTTCTATTAAACATTGTTTGAAATACCAACACAAGAGCCCTGAGAGGAGAAATAACGGTTCTACTCCCTTATTCAGGATGTCAGAAAAGGCTCTGAGAAAATCCTTGGTAGTGATCATGGTGAGAATCAAATCCTTAAAAGTTCACTCTCTTCTAAAATAAAAAAAAAAATTATCTTATTCAGTCCAGTCTCTATGATCCTCTTTGAAATGTACAGACACAAATGAGAGGCAGCCAATTACTAGTCATCTACTGTTTACCTAGAACTTTGCAAAAACAAGCTCATTAACATACCCAGAAACCCTTAAGGTGGGTGGACACTATCTTTTTTAAAAAATTAAGTGTAGTAAATTACAATATTAGTTTCAGGTGTACAACATACTGCTTCAATATTTTTAGTGCTTGTACTCCATTAACAGCTATTACAAGGCAATGGCTCTATTTCCCTGCACTGTACCGTATATCCTGGTTGCTTCTTTATTTTATACATAGTAGTTTCTATCTCTTAATGCCCTACCCCTATCTCGCCCCTCCCCCCTTTCCTCTCCACTCTGATAACTATGCATTTCCTCATTTTACAGGATAGGTACTTGATGCTATGGAATTTCAACCTCCTCCTCTTTCCACTCTGCTATGCCGCCCCTCCGCTCTGAACTCTAAGCAAAGCAAAACTCCCGCAATCATTTCCGAAAGAGCCCTCTCACTACCCTTGTTAGACACGTGCCATTCAGTTGAGATTCCTTTCATTTTAGTGCCGACCCCCGCCCCGCCCCCTGAAGCAGCTCCTTGTGTCCTATTCATTCCCGCCTGTTCTTCCCAATAACTCCGGTCCTGGTGACCTCTCTTACGGCTAACGGGGTTCTAACCGGGGATGCTCTGGAAAGGCAACCGTAATTTGGTATTAATTAAAAACTAAATGAGAGTACAGTGGTCTCCTTGGTGCCTGCTTGTAAAAGCTTATTGACTGTCTTAAAGGGCAAAGGGGCATTTTTCTTCCTCCAAAGGTATGATCTCATGATTGCAATCATAGCCAATACAGGGAAAAGCTTGTTGTTCCATCACCTTCAAAGATCTCCTTTTTATTAGCTAGTTTGGGAAATTGGTTGTATAACCCAAACACAACAGAATAGTCTGCTTTTATTCTTTTGTTTTTACTTTATTTTATATTTTTTATTGTTTTATTTTGTTTTTATTTATTTTATGTATTTTTTTTTATTCTGACATATTTTTCTTAACAGGAATGGGATTTTCCAGGAATTGAAGTAAAACAGAAGATAAAACTAGATTGTGCCACCAATAGACAGAGGAAAGTCCACCTGCCTTTTTATTTATTTATTTATTGCTGCACCCATAGCATGTGGAAGTTCCTGAGCCAGGAATCCTCGCCACAGCAGTGCCAACACCAGATCCTTAACCACTGAGCCACCAGGGAACTCCTTGCTCTGCTTCTTATGGGAAGTCATCTGTTCTGTAGAACATCAGTTTTTTGTTTTATAACAAAGGGAGGTAAATCCTGGGATATATGAAATAAGGGAGCATATTTCCCTAATTTGGGAATATTGAATGTTGAGTACACCAGAAACTTACGTGAATAGGGAAAGGCGAGAAATAGAGAATAATCTCTCTTCCTAGAGTTTAGTGATGCAGATGGACTTGGTGTGGGAACTCTGGCCTAACCACCTCCCCCAGGAAGATGAAAACTCCCTTCCAGCTACCAGGAGAGAAAAGAATCATTAACAGTGGTTGCCTGCTGGTGTCAAATAAAGCAATCTCAGCCTGCCATGCAGATGAAGCTCATTCAGGGACAGAAAAGCAGAATGACAAAGAGTGATTCCAACACAGCAACTTAATTTATTATTTAGATTTCCAATTAAGCGCCTGCCTGTTCCACAGGGACAAGGCTGACTATCCGTTGTTGTCCTTTTGCAGTCCTCACCGTGCAACATGGATTATTTATCTGACTTCTCATCTCTGCCATTTGGTCATAGCATGATTTCATCTGTCAGGGTTATTACACATAGCACTCTTTCCAAATCTCTTACATTTTCACATGCCCCTGGGTTGGTATCTGAGGAAACCAGGAGACAGGGCCCCCCTCTGGGGTCCTTTCAGGGACAGCAGAAACAAGAGAACTGATATCTAGTCTCTTTGTAAATCACTCACTTAAGTATTTATTGAGTGCCTACTCCTGCATCAGCTAAAATGCTGAGGATTCCACTTTAAACAAGATACCTAGAACAAGAGGTATCACACCACTTCCTGTCCTTTAGCTGCCATTCTGTGTGGAAATCACTCAGCAATGGGCCTTGTATTCCTGCCTCTGCCAAACTTGTACTATGGAAAACAAGGGAGGTCTATCAGCTCTGTCTTGAGAAGCAGGGCCAGGTGCATGGCCCAGTGACACAGCTGAAAGACAAGCTCAGACAGAAACTGTTGCAGGCCAAAGCTTCCATTTTCCTATCAAGGAGGCAGGAAAAAAAAAAATCTCTTTCCAAAATGAAAAGCCCTGGGACTTGGCTAACTCAGACACTTTATATTTTGGAAATACTTTCAAAGAAAAGGAGATCAAGAGATATGTGAAAGACCCTTTCCTGCAGAGTTTGGCATACAGTAGGTGCTCACTAAATTTGTGTTAGATAAATGGGTGCATAACCCAAAAGACAGGTAACAGCATGAAGAAGCATACTCATAGACAAACTCTATGCATGGCGTTCTTTCACAAATCATTCACTCTTTGTGGGGTTTACTGTTGTGTATTTTCAAATACACACATAACAAACATCCCTTATAGAATAATTAAACTCCAGATAGGAAACCGAAAGATAAAATTTCCACTAATTCTAAATGAAGAGATAACGACAAATAACATTTAGCTGGTTAAATTGAGATGAGCATAAACCAATTTTATTATATCCATATGCATTTTTTTCTTTTTAGGGCCACACCTTCAGCATATGGAAGTTTCCAGCCTAGAGATCGAATGGGAGCTGCAGCTTCTGGCCTACACCACAGCAATGCAGGATCAGAGCTGTGTCTGCAAACTACACCACAGCATACGGCAATGTCGGATCCTTAAGCCACTGAGTGAGGCCAGGGATCGAACCCACATCCTCATGTATGCTAGTCGAGTTTGTAACCCACTGAGCCACAATAGGAACTCCCAATGGATATGTATTTTTCATGGGTCCATATTGTTTCATAAACTTCTTTTTCACTTCAGCATTTTATTGCAAATATCTTCCCATGTTAAATGGCTGCACAGAATTCCATTGTCTAATTGTACTGTAATTTTATCTAACCAATGCCGCATCATTGGATATTTAAGTTGCTTCCTCTTTATTATAAATGACTGTACTGGATGTCTTCGGAGCTAAATCTTTTCTCATGATCCTAATTAATTTTGTAAGCTAAATTAATGTGGAGCTGCTGAGTCAAAAATTAATGCAAATTTTTGAGGTTTTTGATAAATAGAGATACCAGAGAAGTGCCAATTTACAGAATGAGCAGTTGGGTAGAAGAGGGTTCTTTTCCCTGAACACTCATGAGCTATTTTAGGTTTTGATGAAAGCATTTATAATACTGTCACTCTGTCCTTTTATGTGAAGTACACTTAGATCCCACCTGAGCCTACATTATTGTCCTACAATAATACCAACCTCTTTATAATATTTTTCATTGTCCTATATAATTTCCCCTCAAGTTCTCACATTATGAGGCATGTGCCTAACAGGTCCTTTTGAGTTTGTGACCTGATCAAATCCAAAAACCAGCGTTCACTTATCTGCAGGCAAGGAAACTTACTCATTCCTTTATTCAATAAATACATCATGACTACTATGCACCAGGCTCTTCCAGACAGTAATATAAAAACACTGAATCAGACAGATAAACCCCAATTCACAAGGAGCTTGCAGTTTGATAGAGGGAAGACATTTGAAATTAATATACACTATAAATCAGATAGCCATAAGTGCTACCTGGTGTTCTAGATAAGGTTGTCAGAGACGTCACCTGAGGAGACACTCAGATGAACTGACTGCTCAAACCATGCTTACATCTGGGGTAAGACTATCAGAAAACAAGAAAAGCATGTGCAAAGGTCCTGAGGAGGAAGTGAGATTAAATGTTCGGAGAACAGGAATGCTAGTGTTATTAGAGAATAGGGGAAAATACAGATGGTTATAAGAGATTGGAGAAGGGACCAAATCAAGGAGGGCCTAGTAGGCTATTTAGAAGACTTGGAATATTTTTACTGAAGTATAGTTGATTTACAATGTGTTAATTTCAGGTATACAGCACAGTAACCCACATATATATATATATATATGGATGGATGTGTACACACACACACACATATATATATATATATATATATATATACTTTTTCAGAGTCCTTTCCCTTATAGGTTATTACAAAATGTTGAGTATAGTTCCCTGTGCTATACAAGAGGTCCTTGCTGGTTTTCTATTTTATACAAGATAGTGTGTATACATTAATCCCAACTTCATCATTTATCCCACTCTACATTTTGGTAGCCATAAATATGTTTTCTGTCTGTGAGTCAATTTTTGCTTTGTAAACAAGCCCATTTGTATTAAAATTTTTTAAGATTCTACATATAAGTAATATCCTACAATATTTGTCCTTCTCTGTCTTACTTCAGTTAGTATGATAATCTCTAGGTCCTTCCATGTTGCTGCAAATGACATTATTTCATTCTTTTTTTTATCTTTTTAGGGCCATACCCACAGCATATGGAGGTTCCCAGGTTAGGGGTCCAATCCGAGCCATAGCTGCAGGCCTACGCCAGAACCACAACAACGCAGTATCCAAGATGTGTCTGCGACCCACATCACAGCTTACGGCAACACCGGATCCTTAACCCACTGAACGAGGCCAGGGATGGAACCTGCATCCTCACGGATACTAGTCAGGTTCATTAATCACTGAGCCATGATGGAAACCCCAACATTATTTCATCTTTTATGGCTAGGTAATATAACATGTGTGTATGTTTGTGTGTGTATGTGTGAGAGAGGGAAAGAGGATCACATCTTATTCAAAAAGATACATGCACCTCAGTGTTCACTGCAGCACTATTTACAATAGCCAAGACATGGAAGCAACCCAAATGTCCATCAATACAGGAATGGATCGAGGCCAGAATTTTCTCCTAAATGATGGGAAATGTTTAAGACTTGCACACGAGGGTGTAATGTAAGCGTGCAACATTTTATAAATCTCACTTGGACTAATGAGTAGAAAAAACAACTGTGGTCCAAGAGTAAATGTAGGGAGATGAGAGAGAAGCTCTTAGCAACTGGACACGTCAAGCTCTTGAGTCCTGTTTTGGATGGAAGCAAGAAACTAAGAAGTGATACAAATACTCATGGTTAAAAGTAGCATCCAACAGAGAGTCTAGTTATTAAACTATTTGTAATCAAATGTCTATTAAGAAATACCATGGAAGAACTAAATTAAAGGTATGTGTTTTTTTTTCTAGAAATCTATTCACTGTATATCATTTAAGGGGGTAGATGCAGGATTAACCTGAATATCACTTAAGGGGGTAGATGCAGGATTAACCTTACCTTTTAAAGCAACACTGGATTTTTTTTTTTAATATATAAAAACAGGACATCGTGTTTTTCTTTTAAAATCACACAAAATAAGTTCCCTGGTGGCTCAGAAGGTTAAGGAATCCAGTGTTGTCACTGCTGTGGCTCAGGTCACTGCTATGGCACGGGAACTTCTGCACACCGCAGGTGTGACCAAAAAAATTAAAGAAATAAATAAATAAAACCACACCAAAAAATAAAAGAGATTTTTGAATCCACAAGGACATATACTTGGCAAAAGTCTTAAGAAAACCAAAGTGCCTGCTTCTCTGTATGTATGACTTCTTACTTTTTAATTTTTCCTTTGAATTCCCACTGACAGGAATGTGTAATGCTGAGAATCTATGCTAATGAAGAGTGTGTCCACAAGATGTATAATGCATGCCTTTTAATTAGTTCTGCTGTTATAATTGATTAACATTTTGCCTGCATAGTACTATTACAAAGAATAAGCAGTGAAACCCTGTATGCATCTAATCCCTGTAGTTAAAAAATATATATATATATATATATATATATATATCACTGCACATTGCCCTTGTTTAACATCTGCACTGCCAATGCAAGCCTCTGTATTCCTGTTCACAGTCTGCTGGGAGGCAGTTTAAGCAGCCTAGGAAGAAGCAGAAGAAATAAGAGACAAAATGAAAGGGCAATAGGCCCAGAGGATTGACTATGGAAAACATTATAAGGGGAGGGAAAGAGATCAAGATGAATATAAAGAGTATGAAAACAACCATAACTCCATAAGGAATCTGGGCAGATAGAGAAGACAAAAGCTGAGAAAAGAGAGAATGCAAATTGTGTGCACATGTGTGTGTATTGGCATATATTCATACATGTTGAGGGCTGCATGATAGGTATGAGGCAGGAGATAGGTGGGCTCTGGGATAGATGTTTACAACCAGCCACCTATTTATATTTCAAGATAGAAATAACAACTGGCACAAGGCAAATAACTGGTACTTGGCTTCTCTGGGCATGTAAAATAATGGTAATGGCAAGAGCAGAGAGGAGCTAAGCCCTGATTAGGCAAAATACCAAGAGGTCACAAACTTCCCATCCTCGGAGTCACAGAGACCTCACCTAGACGTGCACAGAAAGACCCCTCTGGATCAAAAGGGAGGGGCTGCCAGGCCATAATAAGTCCTAATACTGTCTCAAAACTCTTTGTTCTGGAATCTACCTTGGCCAAAAAATGTGCCCCACATAAGTGGTTTAAAGCACCTACTCACTGAGGGGAGTGCCCACATCTACACTCCTCCTTTGGGGTGTGTATTACTACTCTGCTTCTGCCTTAGATAAATAAGACTACTTCTCTGTATGCTTTCCTTTATGTTGTACTGCATTTCTAACAATTAACTTTGTAACTGTTTTTTACAGTCTTTGCCTCTTTGAAACATTCTTGCTTTCAACAGGGGGCAAGAATCAGGGCAATCCTGCTTTTAGCCTCTAGCTAGTCTAGTGGCTAGGTTTCCTGGTATTCTCCCAGGCTTCCCAGGTTCAATTCCTGAGCAGAGAATTAAGATCTCAATTCAAGCCATCATTCACTGCTGTCTCTCCAAAATCAAGTACTTGCACATATGTAATTGTGCAGAATAACAATGACAAAAGTTAACTGTGGGAAGATCAGGCTCTGGTACCAGCCCAGAAGCCTAGAGCTTTCTGATTCAGTGCCCACCCAGACACAGCATCTCTCGTGATCATGCACATGCCCCCTCTCCTGCACAAAGTAAAACAAAGGACCATTTATCATTGGTTCCCAAGCCACTGACAGAATGGGTATTATGCATGAGCCCAATGCTGGGTGCTGGGGAAACAGTGCTAGAGAAGGCAAATTTCCACACTTCAAGTTACATACAGTCCAGTGGGAGAAACTGCAAAGGGAGTCAGGGCTTGAGGACCTCAGAACAGAAGAGGATACAAATACAGACAACTGACACAAAGCTTGGGCAATTGACCTCAGAGGAAGGATTTCCATTTCTGGCATAAGTGGTTTCTCCCCAGAGACAGTCATATGTGAAGCGGATGGGGAAAAGATGTTCCAGGCTAGGAGAAGCTCTTTGCAAGGGACTTGAGAAAAGAAGGGTTGGGGTGTTTAAAAGATATGTAAATGGTCCAGGAGCAATGGGGAGGGAGGGAGGCAGGGGGTTGACAGGTGCCAAGGTCAGCAGAGGCTAGACCATGAAGACTCCCCTAGGGGGAATTGATTTAAACAAAGTTCAGCAAGTTCACTCACTTTAAGACTTCTCACACAGATGGTACAAGGCAGGACATCATGCATTTCTAAGTGGAGACAATAGGCAGATGCCCCCATCTCAGTTTGCTATTCTTTTTTTCTTTTAAAAAGCAAAGTTATCTATTCACATCTTAGGCATTTAACAAAAGACCTGTTCTACACAATCTGTGTATCACTTGTCTACAGTAAATTCATTTGACTTTAGCTCTCAATTCTCCATAATCTACCCCTCAGCCTATCTGTTCAGATATATAAATTCATAATCACTAACAATGCCCGGCCATCCTGTTCTGGCTCTTTTTTTTTTTTTTTTCCTTTCATGATATTCTCTCTCCTCCTTTCTCCCTCATAGCAATTTCAAAACTCCTCTCAAAACTCCAATCTCTTCCCCATGGCTCTCCACTCTCAGCAGATACCTTCCACTTCAAAGAAATTAAAAGCCATCAAATGGGAAGTCCTTGATTTCCTGCTATCAAATACCTAGTACTCCTACATCTAAACCCACATCCCTCTTATCACAGCAGAGGGACTGGCCAGCTCCCTCCTTCTTTAAATCCCAGCTTTAATCGAGTTCAGTAAATTTACCCTATCAGATGGCTTTCTCACAAAAGTCTCCTACTAAAACAACACTATCCACATTCTCCCCAGGAACTTATTTCTCTCCTCCTCAAAGAATTCCTTAAATAATGTGTTGATATCCCTTTGTCTCCATTTCCTCACTTTCCACTCTTCCTTCCACCTGCATCCATCTACAAAAACTGCTCTGGCTAAGGACTACCAATGCTTCTCTGACCCTGAATCCGAGGGACGTTTTTCAGCGCTCATCTTACTTTTTACCTTTCACTAGCATTTTACACTGTCAATCATATCCATCACTTAAAATGCTCTCCTCCTTTGGCTTCCATGACAGAAGTCTCTCCTGATTTCCTCTGACCTAAGAGCCCTTCATCAGCCACTTAGGCAGGTTGATCCTCCTCCATACCACTGTTAAATGCTTAAGTTCCTCCAGTCTCAAACATTGCCTTTCTGTCCCCATTCTATACCAGTTCCTTGAATAACTGAATCTATTTCTGCGCCTTCAATTACATTCTGAAAATCTCTTGAATTCCACATATTCATCCCCGTCTTCATTGTCAGTGATCTACCACCATTTTTTTTCTCACATTATTGTTATGACTCTCCAACTTGTCTCTGTACATCCTTTTTGGCACCCTTACAAAGTGTCCTCCGTGCTATAGCTGCAGTCAAAGTTTTATAGAGCAAGTCTGATTATGTCAAAATTTTACTCTTCTATGGGCATGCATGTGCACACAACACACACACACACTTAGAACACTTTGTATAGCTCTGTTATTCTTTTTCAAATTGAAGCATAGTTAACTTGAAATGTGCTAGTTTCAAGTGCACAGCAAAGTGATTCAGTTATACATATGTGCACATATATACATATGTGTATGTATTACACATTCTTTTTCAGATTCTTTTCCATTATAGTTTAATACAAGATATTGATTATAGTTCCTTGTGCTATACAGTAGATCTTTGTTGTTTACCTAGTCTATATATAGTAGTGTATAATATTAATCCCAAACTCCTGATTTATCTCTCCTTCACCCCACTATCTCCTTTGGTAACCTTAAGTTTGTTTTCTATGTCTGTGAGTCTATTTCTGTTTTGTAAGTAAATTCATTTGTATCATTTGTCATTCCTTTTCTAACATCCTTAAGATAAATACTAAAGACATTTAACATGGTCCATAAGGCTCTATATGCTCTGCCCCCTGCCTCTATCTCCACCCTCATTTCCCACTATTTCTTTTGTTCAGTTTCTATACTTCACTATACTATTACTCACTTTTAAGTTTCAGATACACTATCTTTTCTTCCACCACAAGCTCTTTGCCTATTCTATTCCCTCCGCCTGGAATGTTCTTGCCCTTTCTTCTCTCTCTCTAGCAAATATCCCCTCAGGACTTTTCTCTCAATTCAGCTGTAAATTCTTTACAGAAGCCTTCTATGACAACCTGGCTCTCCATCCTAAACCCCATTTGAAGCCAGAGGTCTTCTTATGTTCTTCATCATCCAAAAAGTACTGATAATGAAAAACATTAAAAATAGGTCATTGAAAGTCAATATAGTCTCAGCCAGGAAAAAAATAGTTTGTAGACTTGGAGTGATGTCTTATAGCATATATATGTTCCTAAACCAATGGCCAATACATGACGTCTTTTCACCTGCAACCGAAACATCACATCTGAGAACCAAACAATCAAAGTGTGGACAATACCTCTTGATGGTCCACACTCAAATGTTTGTCTCTTGATCAAATACTCAGCGCTATGCTGGTCCATAGGTTTAATACCTGTGAGAGAGACATTGCTTCTTGAACACAGATAACATTGCCATTAAATGAAAACTAAATTTCAGTATGGACATTTGGCGATCATATATCTTACTCCAAAAAAGGAGGTCCCGGGGCTGGCTGAGGTGATTGACATCAACAATAACAGAAAACATTGTTGATACAACAGAATGAGGACCACAAGGAGTTTAAACCCAGAGGACACCCTCAACCACGCTCCTGTGTCACCCTTCTAACATTAAGGGCAGATTCTCTCAAACGACACATAGCTTGGACTATCACAAACTTTGTCTTCTCAGAAATCAATGTTTTAGGTTTACCATACCAGACAAGGAACCATGACTGTCTAAGATGGTGGAGAAAGAAAAACGAGAATATGGAACCGTGTACATGGGAAATGAAAAGAGCAAATAACAAGGAAGAATTTTGGCCTCCTAACTCACTGCAGAATCAGCTGGTGCACCTCCTGTGTGACTTTGCTTCCCTCTCTCTTCCTTCTTTTCCTTGCTACTTCTATCAGTTATGTTGGTAGTGATTCTCTCTTCCATTTAGTCTATGAGTTGCAGAATACTGATGTCGATTCATGACGGAACAAAGGAGGAAAGATACATGATCCCCAAATATCTTGGATGTAAAGAACAGAGATACCACCTTACCTCTGCTTGAGTTTTGGAGACAGATGTTCTGAGACTTAACCACTTATTCATTCATTCAACTACACATCTAAAATAAATACACAGCTATTTATGGCAGTCCACAAAATGCTATGTCATAAAAGGTGCTTTTTTGTTCTCAGTTCTTGAGATCTCTCCAAAGTCTTTGCCCTGCCTCAGGTATAGAACCTTTATATTTATTATGCCCTTGCATAAGCAAGGACAAGGACTTCGGCAGCACATAATTACATTTCCTGTCTCTTAAATCACAACCATCTTTATATGAGCGTCATACACTCTGTTTCAATCCTTGCATGTTTTATAATTTGTGATTATTCCAGTAAAGGAAGGTAGGCTGGTAAGCCCATGATAAATTCCAACAAAATTTCTTGCATTTTTAATAGAGAGCAAACTCTGACCTGCAGAGGAAGACAAAAGAGGGACCAATATATATTTCCCTGGACACACTGCTGTGTTTGCCCCATGTCTGGAGACAATGCCATTTGGGTTACAGGATCTTCTTCACGAAAGTTTTAACCTCGCAAGCCAAGCGTAAGTGGTTTCATTGTTGTTGTAGCTGGTGTTCTGAAATTCCAAAGGGAAAACTACATGTCCTGGCAGACCTTCATTCTGGTGCTGTCACATTTCCCAAAGAAGTCAGACATGGAAATTGAGGAGAAAATTATTTCATAAGCAGAAATATTATTTGTAGACCTTATTGACCAAAAGAAAATGATTCAGTTTTATAGTGGCTCACCCCATAAAGTTACTCAAAAGTATATGGGGACAAAAATCAATGTCAATTATTGACACCTATTATGCATCACTTAACATCCTGGGGATTTAGCTTCAAAAAATAACAAAGCCAAAAAAGCTACCCACTTGACACCATTAACTCTACATCGTGGCAAGAAACTGTAAATAATCTTTATGCCCAACAAAAGGAAATAGCATGGCAATCATGGTCTATCAACAAGCTATAAAATGATGCAACCAATATGATAATTTTGAAGATTATATAGCTTCATGGACTTATTCATGATGCTATGATACAAGAAAAAAGCATAATGAAGAACACCACATGCAATGTAGATCTGCAGTGAGATTAACATAGAAAGATGGAAAGGCAATGACAGTTAAAATAAAAATAGTTCTGGATGATGGTTAGTGACACTAAAATATTTCTTTTAACTTTCCAAATATTAATAAAATATCATTGCCTTGAAATTAAAAAAATCAAAAATTATGAAATTTAAAATTGCAAATTTTAAATTATAAAATTTAAAAAATTATCAAGTTATAAAATTGCACATTATTCCATGATCACAGAATACTTTTAGAACTATGGAGCTCTGTGATTTTTTGACAGAGGGGGAGAAAAGTTAAGAGATACAAGTAAAATCCTGCCCCCATGCCCTTTGGGTCTATAATAAATTGAAGCAAACACATTAAAACATTTGTGAACAATACAGACTGTCTGCTGTAAAGTTATGAGTTCATAGAAAAATGATGACAAGTATAAAAAACAAACTATGGCTTCAAGAAAGAAGTAGGACATCCCCTGAGCCCTGGAAAGGAGAAGTGGGTAAGGAGGACAGTTCAGGCAGGTGGTTACACAGAGCAAAGGCACTGACATAAGAGTTATAGCAGTGATGTCTTATCTTTATTTGCTTTGACAAGGCATTGGCATAGAATAACGGGAGAAGGAGGACCACCCTGATCAGAGGGGAAGATGAGGGATGTTGCAGATTAAGCTCTATTTCTTCTCCCACCTCAGACACAGATAGAACTGAAGGAACTATGATTTTTGCTTAATGTTAATTTACCATCTGATTAGCAGCCAAGACTCTTGTATTCTTATCCCACAGATCCTTCAAGATTGCTAGCATCCAAATAGGTGCTCAATTGATGTTGGCTGTAAGAGAGCCAAGGTTTATTGCAAAGATGATCTCTCTCATGCTCTGGAGGAACTGTGGGGTAGGGATACATCTTCTGGTGAAAGCTGGCATGTGTGCTAAGACCTGTGTCTTCCCTAACACGCTTGAGTGTTTGCAGAAGACTGGTGCAGGACATCAAAAAATACCATTAGCTAGTGGAGGAAAATGCCACAAACTATACCATCTTGCTAATGTCACTATACCCATGAAATAAGTATTAAAATCTATGGATTCTAACTGCAGCAGTTAGAAATAGGATAGGATTCTAGAAAAACAGCCCATGAAATAAGTATTAAAATCTATGGATTCTAACTGCAGCAGTTAGAAATAGGATAGGATTCGAGAAAAACAGCCCATTACCCCAAATAAAATCTCATCCACCTGCCATGGTTTAAACAAACAAACAAAAAAATAAACAAATAAAAAAAAAACCTTTCTGGTTTATTTTGTACCTCTAATTCCATTCCTTTTGTATTTCTGAAAGCTTATCTTTTTGTCTTGCTCTAGTTCTCCACCAAATAAGAAAGACGCAAAAAACACTAAGACATGCAGAGGCCAAAATACAGCTTTCATTACTACAGACATTGAAGAACTTGCTTAAAACTGTCTGCAATGGAGCATCCTAACAATTCAATGCAGAACTGGAAGATACACACAAACACACACCTAAACTACAGCACAGAGAGGCAAGTAGAACATGCACTCCTTGCAGGCAGGCAGCTTCCTAAAGAAGCAAGAGAGGGGGCAGGCTCCACATCTGTTTCCTTCCAACCTCACTAATCAAATAATTCACTCCACCTCCTCTCAGGAAGAGTAAATGAGGGAGCAAAGAAAGGCCACCATTTCCAATTGGCGGAAGTCCCTCTATCACAGAAAAAAAACATGCAAGAGTATAGAAGAAGGGATACCCGCCCCCTCCCCAAAGATGTTTTGTAAATTTTTTGCAAGCATATCCATAGAGTCAATTCCTAACAAAGGGACTTCTAGGTCATTTTTATCTTCATTAATGTTGTTCAATTTCCCTCCAGAAAGTTTTTGTCTGTTTTCCCTCAGCAATAAAGTATGATGACTTCCCTTACCCACCCTCTGGCCCCTAGATCTGGATCCCATTCGACATCTTTATTTTTCCCATCTGATGTGAAAACGAAGGGATGGATTCTCCCTGTTGTTTTGCTATGCATTGTCTTAATTAAGTTGAGCTTTGTTTCATATTTTGGGTTTCTTTAATATTTTGAATTTTTTTCTATAAACTGACTTCTATATGCTTCACCCTTATTTTTTTAAGCTTGCCCATCTTTTTTATTCGTGGTTTGTAGGAGCACTTATATGAACTAAGGAAGTCAGTCGTCTTGGGTCTTGAAAAACTGTTTTCCTAGATTGTTACTCTAGTCTAAGTTTGCTTTTGCCATTAAACAATCTTAAACTCATGTAGGGAAATTTATCAATCCTTTCTAGAAATAGAATGCTTATGTTCTCATGGTTTATCCAGGTAAATAAGCACAATGGGGGAGGTTTAACTGGATTTCTTTCCCAGCCTTGACAATAAATGATCTTTGCTATGCTTTTAGACTGTGCTCAAGGCTTGCAGGGAGGGTAAAAGGGTAGAACTTTAAGCTATTTGTCTGCTTTTACAGAGGTAGTGAGATTTTTATCTATTAATAGTGTTCTATATAAAAATTCATTTAAAAAAACGTGAATGCTGCTCAACTGGGGAATGGGGAGTTGAAATTCATTTCTCTGTTGCAATTTAGAAAACCAGAAAATGACAGCCCTAGTCCACTCTAAAGCCACACCGACTTGTATGTGCTATACCTGGAAGGTTTTTCTTCATTTCCCCCTCTCCTTGCTCGACCTCCAGTTACCCATTTCCAGATCCAGCTAACATTCACTCCTCTGATAGAGGAAAACATGCTAACCCAAGCTTTACACATTCATGCACATGATACGTTTTACCATTTGTTTGATGAAATGGTAGAAGCTGTGGAGAAAAGGACTGGAGTGGAGAGAGAGCCAAATGGTCATCTTTGAGCACCTGCCATTGGAAGCCCTCCTCTGGCAGGCAAACATGGCTGCAGGCTCTCATACGCCAGACACCTGGACTGGAAATCTCCCATGGCAGGAATGCACAGTGGGTCAGGCCACAACTCCCAACTTCCCAGTTACCACTGTATACAAGATACCTTCTTGAAATGGCTGTGTTCCAGGGATCCCCCCAAAAATGACACGCTATATTTATTTGTGTCCTGTGTGGCAATGAACATGGCACTCCTGCATGCAGAATTTCACCCTGATAGAGAAACAGTATCACTGGACTTAAAATCTGAACATGTCGCTTCTGTTCTGAAACAGTGTGCTACTTGGAGATAGGTACATGTTTCTTCAACAGGAAACAGAAAACAATAACAGTAATGTTAGAGTTCATTAAATTTTGAAATTTCCAATCCAGAGAATTTAATTTACCCCTTATTTTCTTTAAAATCATCTGAATTCCAAAAGTAAAAATTATAACATAAAATCATGAGGGTAGTGAGGGTTTCTGTGTTGGGCCTCTTCTATCCAGTATGATAATCTTCATCTTTTAATTAGAATGTTTTGACTATGTACATTTAATTAACAATATCATTCATTAATTTTTTATTCCATTTTTTCATATTATTTTCATTATGGTTTAACACAGGATATTGAATACAGTCCTCCATGCTATACAGTAGGGCATTTTACCAATAGAGATATTATCATCATCATCTGTAGAATTTCTTTTTTAATGATTTTTATTTTTTTTTCATTATAACTGGTTTATAGCATTCTGTCAATTTTTTGCTATACAGCAAGGTGACCCAGTCACGCATACATATATATATTCTTTTCTTCATATTATCATGCCTCATCATAAGTGACTAGCTACAGTTCCCAGTGCTATACAGCAGGATCTCATTGCTTACCCATTCCAAAGGCAATAGTTTGCATCTATTAACCCCAAATTCCCAGTCCATCCCACTCCCTACCCCTCCCCCTTGGCAACCAGAAGTCTGTTCTCTTCCAAGTCCATGAGTTTCTTTTCTGTGGAAAAGTTCATTTGTGCCATATATTAATTTCCAGATATGTGATGTCATATGGTGTTTGTCTTTCTCTTTCTGACTTACTTCGCTTGGTATGAGCGTCTCTAGTGCCATCCATGTTGCTGCAAATGGCATTATTTTGTTCTTTTTTATGGCTGAGTAGTATTCTATTGTGTACATATACCACATCTTAATCCATTCATCTGTTGATGGACATTTAGGTTGTTTCCATGTCTTGGCTATTGTGAATAGTGCTGCAATGAACATATGGGTACATGTGTCTTTTTGAAGGAAAGTTTGTCCTAATATATGACCAAAAATGGGATTGCTGGGTCATATGGTAGTTCTATATTTAGTTTTCTGAGATACCTCCATACTGTTCTCCATAGTGGTTGTACCAAGTAACATTTCTACTAACAGCATAGGAGGGTTCCCTTTTCTCCACATCCTCTCCAGCATTTGTTATTTGTGGAATTATTAATCATGGCCATTCTGACAGGTGTGAAGTGGTACCTTATAGTAGTTTTGATTTGCATTTTTCTAATAATCAGTGATGCTGAGCATTTTTTCATGTGCTTGCTGGTCATCTGTATTATCTTCTTTAGAGAAATGTCTGTTCAGGTCTTTTGCCCTTTTTTTCATTTGGGTTGTTAGCTTTTTTGCTGATGAGTTGTGTAAGTAGTTTGTATATTTTAGCTACTAAGCCCTTGTGAATTGCATCATTTGAAACTATTTTCTCCCATTCTGTAAGTTGTCTTTTTTTTTAATTATTTCCTTCACTATGCAAAAGCTTGTCAGTTTGATTAGACCTCATTGGGGTTTTTTTGGTTTTTATTTCTGTTGCCTTGGTGGGCCGACCTGAGAAAACATTTGTAAGGTTGATATAAGAGAATGTTTTGCCTATGTTCTCTTCTAGGAGTTTGATAGTATCTTGTCTTACATTTAATTCTTTAATCCATTTTGAGTTTATTTTTGTGCATGGTATGAGGGTGTGTTCCAGTTTCAATGATTTGCATGGGGCTGTCCAGTTTTCCCGGCACCACTTGCTGAAAAGACTTTTTCCCATTTCATATTCTTGCCTCCTTTGTCAAAGATTGACTGTATGTGTCTGGGTTTATTTCTGGGTTCTCTATTCTATTCCATTGGTCTGTATGTCTGTTTTGGTACCAGTACCATACTGTCTTGATTACTATGGCTTTGTAATAGTGCCTGAAGTCTGAGAGAGTTATGCCTCCTGCTTGGTTTTTGTTCCCCAGGATTGCTTCGGCAATTCTGGGTCTTTTGTGGTTCCATATAAATTTTTGTTCATTAAGTTCTCTGAAAAATGTCATAGGTAATTAGATAAGGGTTTCATTAAATCTGTAGATTGCTTTGGGTAGTATAGCCATTTTTACAACATTAATTTTTCCCACCCAGGAGCATGGAATATCTTTCCATTTCTTTATGTCCTCTTTAATTTCCTTGATTAATGTTTTATAGTTCTCAGCATATAAGTCTTTCACCTCCTTGGTCAAGTTTATTTCCAGATATTTGATTTTTGGGGGGTGCAATTTTAAAAGGTATTTTATTTTTGTATTCCTTTTCTAGTATTTCATTGTTAGTATACAGAAATGCGACTGATTTCTGAATGTTAATCTTATATCCTGCTACTTTGCTGAATTTGTTGTTCAGTTCAAGTAATATTTGGGTTGAGTTCTTAGGGTTTTCTATGTATAGTATCATGTCCTCTGCATACAGTGACAATTTTACCTCTTCTCTTCCAGTTTGGATACCATTTATTTCTTTGTCTGATTGTTGTGGCTAGTACTTCCAATATTATGTTGAATAACAGTGGTGAGAGGGGGCATCCTTGTCTTGTTCCAGACTTTAGTGGGAAGGCTTTCAGCTTTTCTCCATTAGGTATTATACTTGCTGTGGGTTTGTTGTAAATGGCTTTGACTATGTTATGTTCCCTCTATACCCAGTTTGGTGAGAGTTTTTATCATGAATGGATGTTGGACTTTGTGAAATGCTTTTTCTGCATCTACTGAGATGAGCACATGGCTTTTGACTTCTCTTTTGTTCATGTGGTGTATGATGTTGATTGACTTGCGTATGTTGAACCATTCTTGTGAACCTGGTATGGATCCCACTTGGTCGTGGTGTATGATGTTTTTTAATATGTTGTTGGATTTGGTTGGCTAATATTTTGTTGATAATTTTTGCGTCTATTTTCATCAAAGATATTGGCCTATGGTTTTCTTTTTGGTAGTATCTTTGTCTAGTTTTGGTATTAGGGTGATGATGGTGTCATAGAATGTCTTTGGGAGTATTACTTCTTCTTCAACCTTTTGGAAAAGTTTGAGGATGGGTATAAGTTGCTCTTTGTATGTTTGGTAGAATTTGCCTGTGAGGGCATCTGGTCCTGTGCTTTTATGTGTAGGGAGTGTTTTTATTACATATGAAATTTCATTTCTAGTGATTGGTCAGTTCGCTTGGTCTATTTCTTCTTGATTCAGTTTTGGCAGGCTCTAGGTCTCTAGAAAGTTTTCTATTTCTTCTAGGTTGTTGAATTTGTTGGCATATAATTATTCACAGTATTCTCTTATGTTTTTTTTTTGTATTTCTGCAATATCCATTGTGATTTCTCCTTTTTCATTTCTTATTTTATTTGAGATTTTTATCACCTCTTCTTGGTGAGTCTGGCCAGAGGTTTGTTTATTTTGCTTACCTTTTCAAAGAACCAGCTCTTGGTTTTACTGTTTTATATTGTTTTTTGAATCTCTATTTTATCTATTTCCTCTCTGATCTTTATGATTTCCTTCCTTCTGCTGACTTCAGGTTTTGTTTGTTCTTCTTTTTCTGATTCATTTAGGTGTTGGGTTAAGTAGTTGATTTGAGATTTTTCTTCTTTTTTGAGGAAGGCCTGTACTGCTATGAATTTCCCTCTGACCACCGCTTTTGCAGCATCCCATAGATTTTGAGTGGTTGTGTCTTCATTATCATTTGTCTCCAGGTATTTTTAATTTCCTTCTTGATTTCCTCATTGACCCATTGGTTTTTTAGTAGCATGTTGTTTAGTCTCCATGTAGTTAGTTTTTGCTCATTTATTTTTCTATGGTTGATTTCTAGCATCATGCCATTTTGGTCAGAGAAGATACTTAAAATAATTTTTATACTCTTAAATCTGTTGGGCTTAGCTTTGTACCCCAGTATGTGATTGATCATTGAGAATGTTCCATGTGCACTTGAAAAGAATGTATATTCCAATTTTTTTGGATGTAATATACTGAAAATGTCAGTTAAGTCTAACTTTTCTACTGTGTCATTTAGGATCTATGTTGCCTTGTTGATTCTCTCTCTAAAGGATCTGTCCATTGATGTGATTGGGGTGTTAAAGTCTCCTACTATTATCGTATTCCTATCAATTTCTCCTTTTATGTCTGTTTAGTATTTGTTGTAGGTATCTGGGTGCTCCTATATTAGGGGCATATATATTAACGATCGTAATATCCTCTTCTTGAATGGATCCTTTTACCATTAAATAGTACCCTTCTTTGTCTTTCTTTATGGCCTTCATTTTAAAGTGTATTTTTTCTGATATGAGTACTGCAACTCCTGCTTTTCTGTCGTGTCCATTGGTGTGAAATATCTTTTCCCATCCCCTCACTTTCAATCCATATGTGTCCTTTAACCTAAGGTGAGTCTCTTGTACATAGCAGATTGTAGGTTTTTTCTTTTTTATCAAATCTGCCACTCTGGGTCTTTTGATTGGCACATTCAGTCCATTGACATTTAAGGTAATTATTGATAGATATGTATTTATTGCCATTTTAAATCTTGTTTTCCAGTTGATTCTATGTTTCTGCTTTGTTCTGTTTTTGGGTGGATGATTTCCATTTATTTTATGCTTGAGTACTTTTCTTTTTAGTTTTTTTAATGTAATGTTTGGTTTTTATTTGTGGTTTCCCTGTTTTTTAAGTATGTTAACCCCTTCCTATATCTGCTTGCTTTAGCCTGTTTGTGTTTAGCTCAAACACATTATTTAAAAAAAAAATAGTCTATATTTTCTTACTTTCCTTCCCCACATTGCATGATTTTGAAGTCCTTTTTTTAACATCATGTTTCTCCTTTTGCTGTTCCTTGTGTGTTTATCATCACTTTTACCATAATTTTTTTTCTTTTTTAGATCTGTATGCTGGCTTAAGTGATTGCTTTCCAATTATGATTTCCTCCATCCTATTTCTTCTTTTTTTATTTAGAGGAGCCCATTCAGTATTTCTTTGAGAATGGGTTTAATATTGCTATGCTCTTTTAGCTTTTGTTTGTTGGAGAAATTATTTATTTCCCTTCTATTTTAAATGGTATTCTTGCTGGATAGAGTCTTCTAGGCTGCAAACTTTTTCATTTCATAACTAAATATATCTTGCCACTCCCTTCTGGACTGTAGTGTTTCTGTAGAGAAACCAGCTGATAGCCTTATGGGGGTTCCCTTATAATTACTACTTTGTTTTTCTCTTGCTGCCTTTAGAATCATCTCTAACTTTTGCCATTTTTATTACAATATGTCTTGGTGTGGGTCTATTTGAGTTCAGTTTGTTTGGGGCCCTGTGTGCTTCCTGTATCTTGAAATCTTTTTTTTTTTTTAAGATTTGGAAAGTTTTCAGACAATTTCCTCAAATATATATTCAATCCCCTTTTCTTTTTCTTCTCCTTCTGGAATTGCTATTATGCATAGATTGGCACGCTTTATATTATCCCATAGATCTCTTATATTGTTTTCATGTTTTATTTGGTTTTCTGTCTGCTGTCCTGATTGGGTGATTTCCATTATTTGATCTTTCAAGTCACGAATTCATTCCTCTGCATTATTCATTCTGCTCTTTAGTGCCTTTAGCTCAGTGTGCATCTCTGCAAATGAATTTTCTAATTTTTTTGGTTTCTCCTTATGTTTTCTAGTTCCTTTCTAAAGTAATCTGCATTACTGTTTATATCTGCTCTTAATTCCTTCATATTCATCCTTAATTCCTTCATTTTCACTATCTCCCTTTTGAACTTAATGTCTGTCAGACTACAGAGGTCTGCTTCATTGTTTGCTGCTTCCTCTTCCTTTAACTGGGAATAGTTTCTGAGTTTCTTCATCTTGCTTATGTTTTTTTTTTTTTTTCTGTGAGTTTAGGGAAGCCAACCTGTAGTCTTGGAGGGCTACTTCTATGCGAGTGCACCCCTTTGTATTTTGTGGGAGGTTATTATTTATTTTTGGTGTGGGAGTTTGAATATTTGAGTCTCTTTCTTCAGTGTAAGCAGGCTGTTATCCCCAGGGTGCTAAGTGTGTTTCCAGGGAGAAGGAGGCAATGGGTAGGGCTAGTAGTCATTGCCTGGTTGCTGGGCTCTTATCAGCTGCAAGAACTTGCAGGAAGGTGGAGCAGGCTACTCCTAGTTGCAGGGCCCTGGGAAGTGTTTATTGCCATTTTAAACCTTGATTTCCAGCTGATTCTATGTTTCTTCTTTTTTTTGTTGTTGTTGTGCATTTAAATGCAATTTCCATTTATTTTATGCTTGTGCACTTTCTAGGTTTTGTGAATTCATTGGGTTTAAGTCAACTATACTTTTGTTTTCTATTTCTTCATTCTGTTTTTTTTTGTTATTTTTTCTTTTTCCTATTTTACTGTTTTCTTTTAGGTGAGTACAGTTCTGTTTTTCTCCACTATTGGTTAATTGGCCTCATTTTGTTGCTTTATGTTTCAGTGGTTATGCTATGTTTTACAATACATATCTTGATTTTACTTTAAATAATATCATAACATGCAATGTAAAATGTATGACTGCCACAAGACTATAATTTCATCTACACTTTTATTCTTTCAATTATTGTCATAAATTTTACTTCTAAATGTATCATAAACCTCACAACATATCATTATTATTTTTGTTTAGCAAATCAATTATTTTAAAGGAGGTTTTTTTCCCCTTTTTCTTTTTTTTTAACTCTTTTTAGGGCTGCACCTGCGGCACATGGAAGTTCCAGGCTAGGGGTCGAATCAGCTACAGCTGCCAGCCTACACCACAGCTACAGCAATGCAAGATCCAAACTTCATCTGTGACCTGCACTACAGCTCACAGCAATATTGGATCCCCAAACCACTGAGCAAGGCCAGGGATCAAACCCACTTCCTTATGGATACTAGTCAGATTTGTTTCTACTGCACCACAATGGGAACTCCCTAAAGGAGATCTTTAATGAGAAACAATTATTTTATATTTATATATACAATTATTTTCAAAGCAACTCTAGAAATACGTAAAACTTGTATTGCATCATTACCAGGGATTTGCCCAAGAAACACTTGGCAGTTTTAACATTCAAGAATAGATCACTGTCATTCACCACATTAATAGAATAAGGAAAAAATACATATAACCATCTCAAAAGATGTAGGGAAAGTACCTGACAAAATTTAAAATCCATTTCATAACAGAATAGCTCAACAATTAAAACTGTAAGAGAACTTCTTAAATCTCATGAAAGGCATCTCTGAAAACTCTGGAGCTAAAATCAAATGTAAAATATTTAAGGTTTTCTTCTCAAAACTTAGAACAAGGCAAGAATATGCATTCCTGATATGTTCATTCAATAATTTATTGGATGTCCTACTAGTGCAGTAAGGCAAAAAAAGAAATAAAGACCAGTAAAGTAGAGGGCCACTATCACTATTCATTTACAGATTAGATGATTGCTTATGTGGAAAATTCTAAGATATCTACAAAACTGTTAGAATTAATATCTTTTTTTTTGCCTCACCCATGGCATATGGAAAGCCAAAAAAAACTTTGTTATTAAGATCTGAAGTCAGGGATCAAAGAGGCACCACAGCAGTGACAGTACCAGATCCCTTAACCCACTGAGCCATCAGGGAACTCATTAATAACTAAATTTAAACAGGTTTCAGGCTGTAAGGGCAGTATTTTACTCAAGTCAATATATTTTTGTAAGCTAGTGGTATCAATTGGACAATTAAAAGAAAATTGCATTTATAATAGCATCAAAAATATAACATACACACTAAGAAATAGATTTAACAGAATACTTGTAAGATTTCTCCAATCAAGACTGTAAAACTGCTCTGCATGAACAATGAAGACCAAAACAAATGGAAAGATATACTATACTTATGGATTGAGATATTCAATATGGCTTAGAAGTCAATTCTCACCAAAATGATCTATAAAAAAAACAACAATGAAATCCTAATCCTAATTCCAATAAGCTTTTTGTAAAAACTGAAAACCCAATTCAAAAATTTATATGGAAATGTAAGTGACATGGAATAGCAAAAGTAACCTTGAAAAGGAGAATAAAGTTCAATGACAAATACTACCTAACACTAACTTACTATGAAGTTACGTGACAATACGGTATTGATATAATGATTGACAAAATAGTCAACAGAACTAAATAGAGAATCTAGAAGTAGGCCCTCTTTATATGGTTACTTAAATTTTTTTTACAAAGGCATCAAAGAAATCCATGAAGAAATCAAAGTCTTTACAACAAGTGATGCTAGATATTCACATACAGTGAATAAACTTTGATCCCTACCTACATCATATGCAAAAATCTGAGATGTAGTATGTCTAAATGTAGAAGGTAAAATTTGGACACTTCTAAGAAAACTGGACTACCACACGAAGGTAGGAAATGTTTCTTCAACAATACACAGAAAGCAATAACCATAAAAGAAAAAATGATGTATTAGTTCATCAAAATTAGAAACTTAGGTTCATCAGAAGACACCATTAAGTAAATAAATAGGCAAGCAACAAACTGGGAAAAAAATATTCACCAATAGATGTGACAAAGGATTGATATTGAAGCCAACTGGGTGATTTTTATAACTCAATAGTAAGAGAAAAAATAATACAAAAAAAGGACAAAAGTCTTGAACAAACATCTTAGGAAATATATAAAATGGCTAATAAGCAAATTAAAATGTGCTCAGTATAATCAGTCTTTGTAGAAATCCTTCTTAGAACCACATGAGGTACTACTACATATCCACCAGAATGGCTAAAATGAAAATATGAATACCCCAATTGTTGAAAAGCAAGTACAGCCACTCTAACTCTTACAAATTATAAGCATTTACCAAAGGAATATGAAAACATATGTTCCCAAAAAGTCATGTAGAGGAAATATCATAGATTTATCCATACTAGCCCCAAAATGTAAAGGGGCCAGATGTTTATCAATGAGAGATTGATTATAGGAGTTCCTGTTGTGGCTCAGGGGTAACAAACCCTACTAGTTTCCATGAGCACACAGGTTCAATTCCAGCCCCCACTCAGTGGGTTAAGGATCTGGCATTGCCATGAGCTGTGGTGTAAGTTGCAGACACAGCTAGGATCCCATGTTGCTGTGGCTGTGGTACAGGCTGGCAGCTGTAGCTCTAATTTGACCCCTAGCCTGGGAACTTCTATGTGCTGCAGGGACGGCCCTAAAAAAAAAAAAAAAAAAAAAACCCAAGAAGTTATATATTCTATAAAACACTGAGGTATATTCATATACAGTGAAATACTACTCAGTGGTAACAAAGCATACATTTCAAAAGTATCATGTTGAGCAAAAGAATTCTTTCACAAAAAAGTACATTCCCATGGCTCTTTTGTGAATTTTGACATAAAATTCTACAACAGACAAAACTAAAATATGATGACCAAAACAAGACAGGGATAGGAGTTCCCATCATGGCTCAGCGGTTAATGAACCCAACCAGTATCCATGAGGTGCAGGTTGATCCCTGGCATTGCTAAGTAAGTTAAGGATCTGGTGTTATCATGAGCTGTGGTGTAGACCACAGAGGTGGCTCAGATCCAGCACAGCTGTGGCTGTGGCACAGGCTGGCAGCTTCAGCTCAAATTGGACCCCTAGCCTGGGAACCTCCATATGCCACAGATGTGGCCCTAAAATAATAAAAACAATACAGGGATGGCCTCTGTGGGAAACTCCTGACAGGAAAGAAGCACAAGGGAAGTTTTGATGGCAACACTCTTTATCTTGACTGTGATTTGGGCTGTACAGGTATATGCAATTTTCAAAAAGCCATAGAAGAGTACAGTTAAGATTTGTAGGAGGAGTTCCCATTGTGGTTTAGCGGATTAAAAACCCAACTAGTAACCATGAGGATGCAAGTTCGATCTCTGGCCTTGCTCAGTGGATTAAAGGATCCCGCATTTCCACAAGGCGCAGCATAGGTCACAGATGTGGCTCAGATCTGGCATTGCTGTGTGGCATAGGCCAGTGGCTACAGCTCCGATTAGATCCCTAGCCTGGGAACCTCCATATGCCATGGGTGTGGCCCTAAAAAGACAAAAGACCGAAAAAAAAAAAAGTCAGCTGTAAGTGACATATTTAGGGATAAAATATATTAATATCTGTAACATTACAATGCATAAAAAATAGACAAATGGATAGATATGTGATGAAGCAAGTTTAACTACATATATTTAGTTATATATAAGTGTGTATATATATAATATGTATATATATACACATACACTTTTTTTATTTTAAGAGCTGCAACCACACCATATGGAAGTTCCAAAGCTAGGGGTCAAATCAGAGCTATGGCTGCCAGCCTATGCCACAGCAATGTGGAATCTGAGCCACATCTGCAACCTACGCCACGGCTCACAGCAACACTGGATCCTTAACCCAATGAGCAAGGCCAGGGATCGAACCTACATCCTCATGCTATCAGTCGGGTTCGTTTCTGCTGAGCCACGATGGAAAGGCAAGTTTAGTAAATTATTAATGGTAGAATTTGGGGTGGTGGATATAACACTCCAAAATATCATTTAATTTTTGCCACTTTCTGACTCTGGAAGTTTAGGTGACTAACTCCTGCCCAGAATTCTGGTGATGACATGGGTTCATGGAAGAAATTCTCGAGATAGATTGACAAAAGCCAATACCAGGAAGACAATTATTTCCTAAAATAACAGCAGAACATCACAGTGGACTGAAATATGTCAAGTTACTCAAACCAGTCTCTCTAGAATATCTATAACAGCGGGTCGTAACAATTACACACAGTTCCTACTATGTGTCACTTTATAAGGATCATTTTAAACTATATTTTAATAATATGGTGTGCTATACGTATTAATGACCCTGTTTTACAAATGAATTAAGTTTTCTGAAGGGAACTTGTTCAAGTCACACAGCTGTCATAGGATGGAGCCAGGGTTTTAATCCAGGGTGACCTGTGTTCAAAATCCATGTGTTTGACAGCTATGCTTCATTTCTTCCATTTGAACTTCTAGCAGTTAGAGAACTCACACTCGTCTAGACTAGCTTTGCTTGATCTTTTCCTTCTCCTTTGTCTGTAATTGGACTTTGAAACATCTGCAAAATACAGAGACTACACTATTGCCAAGGTCCTTTTTGTCAAACTGAGCAAACTCGATCTTTCCCAAGTCCTAGTTCTTTATGATATCCCACTAGAAAACGTGCAAGAAAAAGAGAAAACAGAGAAGAAAGGGTGACAGAGAGACACACAGGGAGAAAGAGAGATGATTCCAATGTTGGAAGAAAGCAGGTGTCTAACTGTTGGCCAAAATGTTAAATTACTAGAGCGATTCAGTTTCCCAATTTGCCATGATGCCAGCTACCCGGAAATAACAAAGACCTGCATCTATCAGCAAACAGCTGAAGATAATTTTCAGCAACACTGTGCCCAAAGCAAAGAAAGGCATTTGAAAGATCTCATTAAACCTTTAGAGCCTGAATGATCAACTGATTTCATTGTAAGTCACAGACTTTGCCTCCTGCTCTCTCCAAAGCATCTCTCGAATCAACATTTTCCTGGAAAAATGATGTGTCACATTGAGCAAGTCGGCTTCTCAGGTCTCACAAAATCAATCTGTGTTAGCCCTCTCTCGTAGACTTGGGAAACATTTCCTTCTGTTTGGTTTGAGGTTTGGGGTTGTGTGTTTCAGGGTCTGCCCTTTCCAAAAGGACCAAAATATAAAAGAATAATTCTTTGGATATCATTTGCTATCTGTCATCTGTCATCTCTGAAATGGGTAAGGCTTCTGATAGAGCTTTTTTTTTTTTTTTCTTTTTAGGGCACATGTGGCGTAAGGAAGTTCCCAAGCTAGGGGGTGAAACAGAGCTGCAGCTACTGGCCAGTGCCACAGCAACACAGGATCCTAGCCATGTCTGTGACCTACACCACAGCTCACAGCAACGCCAGATACTTAACCTACTGAGTGAGGACATAGATCGAACTCAAGTCCTCATGGATACTAGTCGGGTTTGTTACCACTAAGCCATGATGGGAAATCCTGATAGGGCTTATTAATCAAGGCAATTGATGACAAAGTTCCCCAACCTTTCTGGAACACTGGTTTCCTACTTTTTTCATTAGGAATATCAGTACCTATTCAGAGTGTTTTCATGTTTTAGAGAACCAGCATGAACTTCCTAGAGAAAAAGAAATAAGTAGTTCCCAAGTGTTCAGTTTGGCTGGGTACCATTCATTAAATGGTACCACTGAAGCTGTATTTTAAGAGGCTTGGTGGTGTTCCCTCTCAAAATTTCACTGCATATTATAAAACAAAAATATTCTCTCTCTCTCCCCTTCTGTCTCCTGCTCCCTAGCTATCTCCCTCTCCCTCCCTTCCTCTCTTCCTCCCCCCACCACTCCCACCACCACACACACACCTCAACAATTCTCAATCCCTAATCAAATAACTGGGTTCGATAAACATAAATCCTCATCCTAATTCACCCCTCCTACCAAATAAGCTCAGAGGAAGGAATGACACCAACACAGGGACACATGTTTCCATGATTCTCCAGACTGTAAAACTGAAGGAACCACTTTTTTCTCCCTTATTCTGAATTCGAATGGGACCTAGGTCAATCTTAAATCTACTGTACTCCTACTCCCAATATTACTTGGAATATGGAAAGATTGCAGAAACAGGATAAATGTTAAGAAACTAAATTTAAGGACTGAGTTCTTTCTGTGGAGTTAAAGTATTTTTTGATCTCCTAAACCATAGCCCTTAGCTCAACAAACTATCACATCTGCCTGCAGTTGGATAGCCAACTGCATCCACCCCACTAATACCTGCAACTCCAGGTAATGTGAATCAGAGATTAACTCTTCCTTTTCCAGTGAACTCTCACCAGCCAACTGTTAGCTCTTAAGTGTCAAATCAAATTTAGGTGGCAAGATTTCTGTATTAGCTCAGAAAGAACGAACTCACTGCTATAAAAAACAAATTCTATCAAAATAGAACAGCCTCAGCCCTGCTTTAAAAAACAGTGACTAGTCATAGCCAAGTATCAATCTCTAACAGAATTTAAATGGCATTTGAAATAAACAACAGAAGCTTTATTCACAAATGTGTAAGAAAAATTCTTGTAATGAAAACCATTTCTTGCCTTCCATCAACCCACTCATGGGATGGGAAATAGAAATAATTAAAATCAGATATTTTGTTTGGTATGTGTATTTGTTTTTAGCTGATTTTTTTTTTTTTTTTTTTTTTTTTGCTTGGGGCACTTCTGCTGAATCCATAGGCAATTAACTCCTTTCACACTGGTGTCATCTTGATGCCGCGATGAAGACTGTGATGCCTATAGGCAAAAAGACAGCAGGAAATGCCACATTGCATTTGCCTTTGCTGTTGGCTGAGCAAACTCTGTTGCAAACCAGCAAAATAAAAGATGAATTCACTTTAATGAGTTACCCTCCCCAATTATTTTGACAGATCAGAAATGCAGCAAGAAGTGAATCTTCAGCAAAACTTATCTCCAAGACTAAAATTTCAAGCAACAATTTTTCTTCTTAAGTCGGTCTGATGGCAGTCTGAAACTACTCAGTGTTTTTATAATTATATGGCCACACAGGGAAACTAAAGATTTGTTTGAATTATGCCTCATATGCCTTTTACCTAGAGGATAATATCTTATGTTTTCCTCAATTTAGAATTAGACCACTAAATGTAGTGGTAAGATTCTCATCAAAATAAGTCATACAGAATTCCCTTGCTTTGGAATTTCTAAGGGAGAGTTTTGAAATTCTTCATATTAGAATAAAGATTAAAAACTCATTTTTTAAAATCTATTTAGGTAGGAGCAAGCACAGCCTCTCACTTTATAACAGCTGCCATAGACTTGGCAAAGTGTTTTGTATGGCCTACCTAAGAATTATGTACAAGGCATCTTATCAAAGATCAGCCTTATTTATTTCTGACAACGCAAACATCCAGAAATTAAAGATTTCTTTTTCTTCCTTCTGCATCTGTCAGTCTATTGCCTTCTGTGTCAAAAGCATGAATGATCAGGACCTTCATTCCACATGTGACACGAGGAAGCTGATATAGTCAGTGATGCAAAATGAACACAGAGCAAGATGGAAAATTGTCAGCACCCCAAACCGGGATTCTAGAAGGCCCTTCTAAAAAGGAGGGGTATTAAATGGAAAGAGCTCTGGATTGGCAGGTTTCAGTTTTAGATTTGGACTCAGGGTTGTGAACCTGAAGCAAACCACAAGTACTTTTCTGGGTCACAGCTTCTTTGTACACATAATAAAGTATATAAATTGGGCCCATTGTGCCTGCAGGTGATAGAAAATTAAAAATAAACTCAATTTTTAAAATGTAAAGTATTATCTCACACAATCAAAATTTCTAGGGAGTCGACCTCAGGAAAGGCTGAGTCAGGTGCTTAAGTGGTATAATACTAAACTGTCTCTCCTCACCCCTTCACTCAGTGTTCCTTGTGTAAGTTTCATTGTCAGAGATGTCCTTCTCCAGGGGAGACAAAAAAAGGACTTTGGAAATTTATATTCCATCTCTTGCATAATAATAGTGGAAGAAGGAGTTCCTGTCATGGCGCAGCAAAAATGAATCCGAGTAGGAAACATGAGGTTGCGGGTTTGATCCCTGGCCTCGCTCAGTGGGTTAAGGATCTGGCATTGCCGTGAGCTGTGGTGTAGGTCACAGACACAGCTCAGATCTGGCATTGCTGTGTCTGTGACCTAGACCCCTAGCCTGGGAATCTCCATGTGCCATGGGCGCGGCCCTAAAAAGACAAAAGACAAGAGAAAAAAAAAAAATAGTGAAAGGAGAGAACATGGTTCCCAATAGTTTCAACAAAAGTCCTGGAGCTGATGTTAATTAGCTTTCATTCACCCACCTTGAGCTCATGTCAACTCCTGAACCAACAACCATGACCAAGTTGAGACACGGTCATTTTGGCTTGAATCTGAATCACATGCTCACCAAACAAAATTCAAAGGAAGCCCCTTAGGTGCTGTTAGAAGAGAAAATGCAGAAGATAATTGGGGCGGGGAGCGGGGTAGGGGGAAGAGATACCACCCACATGAAGAAAATTGATCAGAAGAAAGCAACGTTCCCCCTCACACTCTACTAATCTAAAACTGGCTCAGAGTAGAACCATTCTAGTTTGGAAATACTCAACAATAATGGAGAGTCAAGCGTCCTACTCTATAGCACAGGGAACTATATCCAATCTCCTGGAATAGACCATGATGAAAAATAGTATTTAAAAAAGAATGTGACTATACGTATGACTGAGTCACCTTTGCTCTACAGCAGAAATTGGTACAACATTGTAAATCAACTAGACTTTAATAAAAAAAGAAAAACACAGTCAAAAATAATGGAGAGCCCAAAATTTTAACTTCATCACTTTCCAAGTCAGTTTTAATTTCTTTATATAAGTTAAATAAATTATTCCAGACCAAATAATTATATAAATAATGTCCCCCAAATGGGATTGTTTTGCGTTGTATGTTTGAAAAAAGAAGAATGGAATTTATATTTTTCCCCCCATAAATCTCCCTCCAGAGAAACATGTGATAACCACTGAAGGACAGTTGTTTGCCAAAGAATAGTTCATTTGATTCATCATGGTGAACAACCAGAAATAAAATTAAAGATACTAGTATATAAAAATCATTCATTCTCAAACGGATTGGGTAAAAACCTAGAACTATTCCTAGAATGATAAGCATAATTTTTAATAATTGTGGAAAAACTCACTGCAGTCTAGCTAGGAGGCAGGTGAACCAAATTCTAGTATGAAAAGTGTGATGAGAGGAGTTAATGGAGACTACAAGCAGCTGAGGATGTAATCTCTGCATTATAGAAGATAACAGAAGAGACACGAATATTGATACCAAGAGAAGAAAAAATAGCAGCCTCAGAGGAAAAGATTTCGTGAGTAGTATTTTTAGGGATGGTGTTTAGGATGGTTAATTTTATATATCGACTTGACTGGGCTAAGAGATACCCAGATGTCTGGAGGTCTATGTTTCTAGAATAGATCAGCATTTGAATCTAAAGACTGAAGAAGAACCGCCCTCACCAATGGGGGGAGGCATCGCCCAACCCATGCAGGACTCAGAAAGGAACAAAAAGGCAGAGGAAGGGCCAGTGCTCACATTTTGTGAGCTAGAACGTCCATCTTCTCCTGCCCCCAGACACTGGAGCTGCTGGTTGGTTTTCAGGCCTTTGGACTCTGGGACTTAGACCAGCAGCCCACAAAGTACCCCCTTCCCTTCCAGGGCTTCAGCCTCAGACTTAAGAGTTATCTTATCAGTTATATTATTAGTCTTTTAGGCCTTTATACATGGACTGAATTACACCACCATCTTTCCTGGTTCTTCAGCCTAGTTCAGTCTCCATAATTGCATAAACCCAGTTCCCCCAAAAGTCACTTCTTATGTATCTATAATCTGTTTTTAATCTATGTCTATATCTACCTACGTCATGCTGGTCTGTTTCTCTGGAGAACCTGAATGCAGTGTTCAAATTTCACTTTCAATTGGTGGTTATATAAATGAAGTTTCCAGAAGCTTTTTTTAATTAGAAATTATTCCATGAAACTATATGCAGGCAGCATTAACTTTTTCCCTTCCCCTTTCTAGTCTTAGTTCCTTTTTTTCCATTTACTTTGACTATTCCTAATGCTTTGAAGTATTCACCACACTTGTTTTTTCTCTATCAAGGTCATATTTTATGGAAGCATCAGCTCTCTAGAATGCAAGACAGCCTGATAAGAGATAATTGCTAGATTTTACACAAGCAAAGAAGACTGATGGTCTTAAAATTTCTTTCAATAGTATTCATACTATGTTATCTATGTATGAAATCCACTTTTTTTCTGTTGTTACAAAATAGCCACAACTGGTGACTATAGCCATGGTTCACTGATATGTGTAAGAGAGAATAACAGTAGATGAGGGGTTTTCCACGGAATGAGAGGGTCTCTCAGAAAACTTTCAGGCCAAACATTCTTCCATTTATCACTCGCATATCATCAAGGCCTATACAACATATGCAATCAAAAGTATGTTTTGTTTTGTTTTTTTCTTTTTAGGGTGCACCTGTGGCATATGGAAGATCCCCAGCTAGGGGTCAAATCAGAGCTGCAGCTGCCAGCTTACACCACAGACACACTGAAACCAACGCTGGATCTGAGCTGCATCCATGACCTACACAGCAGCATGCAGCAGCACTGGATCCTTAACCCACTGAGCAAGGCCAAGGATCAAAAGCGCATCCTCACAGACACTGTCAGGTTCTTAACCCACTGAACCACAGTGAGAACACCACAAGTAATGGGCTTTGAAGAGGGCTTTATTTTAGAGGGAAATACTTGGTCTCATTCATACAGCTAGCATTTTTGCATCTGTATACATTTGTATGATGCTAAGTAATAACAAAAATGCTTGAGGAATAATTAATCTGGTAGGATTCTGTACTTTAAAGGCTGAACTTGAAACAAGAAGAACAGAGACTGAGAAAACGTCTTAATTAGTATATACTTGTGACCTACCTGATAAGAAATTGTGCCTAGCAGTATGGAATATAATGCCACATGGATATTAGTCAAGAAAGGCTAGATTTTGCTGTAGTAACCATATCCCAACTATTAATGGCTTGAAAAGACAAGTGTGCATTTCTTACAGTACGTATTCATCCTGAGTCTGCTGGGTGATTCTTTCATCACTGAGGGACCCAGTGTGATGGAGAAGTCACCACATGAGTGTTACCAATCCAATTAGCCATGCCAAAGGGAAATGAACACTCTGTAGAATTCCTTACAGGTAATTAAAAACTCTTCCTGGAAGTGGCACATGTCACTTCTCCCCAAAACTCCTTTGCCAAAATTGGCTATATTGTCCTTATGCAAGTTATCAGGTCCTTATCAGCCACAAGGATATCCAACAGGACAATTCCCTCCTGTGTGGAAGGGTATATCCAGGTGCAGAGCTGGATATACTGAGAGAAACACTGATGTTGACCACTTAATTAGATTGCAGGAGAAAAAAGCTATGAAAACTAAGATCAAAGTAGTGACTATATTGTAGCTCATAAAAAATAGAGGGGAACTTAAATTCTGGTAAGAAGGAACTGGAAGTGAACAGATCACACAACTCTACATTATAAAATATGACCTGTGTAACAGGCACTGTTATTTCCTTCTTTGGGGTCCATTCCACATTATTTTTGTATCTTTACAAAATCTTGAGCAAAAAAGAAATGCCTTGGAGTAAGCAAATGCATTTGCTTTTATTTTTTCCACTGTACAGCATGGGGACCAAGTTACACATACAGGTATACATAATTTTTCCTCCCATTGTCGTGTTGTGATGTAAGTATCTAGACATAGTTCTGAGTGCTACACAGCAGGATCTCACTGTAAATCCATTATAAGAGCAATAGTTTGCATCCATTTATCCCAAGCTCCAGATCCCTCCCACTCCCTCCGCCTCCCCCTAGGCAACAACAAGTCTATTCTCCAAGTCCATGATTTTCTTTTCTGTGGAAAAGTTCATTTGTGCTGTATATTAGATTCCAGATATAAGTGATATCACATGGTATTTTTCTTTATTTCACTCGGTATGAGAGTCTCTAGTTCCATCCATGTTGCTGCAAATAGCATTATGTCATTCTTTTTTGTGGCTGAGTAGTATTCCATTGTGTATATGTACCACATCTTCCTAATCCAATTGTCTGTCAATGGACATTTGGGTTGTTTCCATGTCTAGGCTACTGTGAATAGAGCTGCAATGAACATGCAGGTGCATGTGTCTTTTTTAAGGAAAGTTTTGTCCGGATATAAGCCCAAGAGTGGGAGTGCTGGGTCATATGGTAGTTCTATGTATAGATTTCCAAGTTACCTGCACACTGTTCTTCATAGTGGCTGTACCAGCTTACATTCCCACCAAGAGTTCAGAAGGGTTCCCTTTTCTCCACACCCCCTCCAGCACTTGTTATATGTGCACTTATCAATGATGGCCATTGTGACTGGTATGACGTGGTATCTCATGGTAGTTTTGATTTGCATTTCTCTAATAATCAGGAATGTTGAGCATTTTTTCATGAGCTTGTTGGCCATCTGTACATCTTCCTTGGAGAAATGTCTATTCAGGTCTTTTCCCCATTTTTCCATTAGGTTGCTGGCTTTGTTGCTGTTGAGCTGTATAAGTTGCTTGTATATTCTAGAGTTTAAGTCCTTGTCTGTTGCATCATTTGAAAGTATTTTCTTCCATTCTGTAAGTTGTCTTTTTCTTTTTGGTTTCCTTTGCAGTGCAAAAGGTTATCAGTTTGATTATGTCCCATTGGTTTACTTTTGTTTTTATTTCTGTTGCTTTGGAAGACTGACCTGAGAAAATATTCATGCATTTGAATTCCTGAATTAACCTTGTGTGTGTGAGATTAGAAAAGGTTAATAAGATCTCGAATAACATAGAATCCTAGGTAAATGGGCACACACATTTTCTCAGGCACGCATGAAGCATATCATCATTTCCCTTCTTGTTATACAAATAATGAAATTAATTAGTGTCAAATATGATCAAAACATTGTAAAAATGTATTTAGAGAACTTTATGGACTGAAATCTCAGATCTTATCTCTGACCTGAAGGATTTCACTGTAAAGCTGATTCAGCTTGCTGCCTTGTCTGACCCACAGGTGTCCTACCTCTGGATAGATGGTGTATGAACCACTCTCAAGATCCATGGTCAAAACAGTTTTGATTCATTCATGCATCTTAATTTATGTAGCTTTAAAAACCTCACCACATTTACTCCATCCTGGGAATACAGGAAAACTTCCCTATTAGCCACTCCCTCCTCTCACAGCCACATTTACTTTAAGAATATTTATAAAGCTCTTGGTGTGATCCTTTGAATGGTGCCAAGAATAGGACTGCTGACAGGTTGTTTTGTACTATGAAGTGAGGTTGCTCTTATTAGGCCAACTTTATAGGAACCATTATGAAAAATAAAGATAATTGTATAGGCTTATTGCATAGGCTTATTGCATTTTACAGTGAGAGATACATAATAAATACAAAATGATGGAATGGCCTTTTTTGCTTCCTGACTCCCCACTTTGACTTAGATCTTATTCTGTCTTCCCTGGCTCTTGGGATGGGATTTCAACTGTTGGCTCCGCCAACTCTTGCACCTTCGGATTCACACTCAGACTAAGTTACACCACCAGCTTTCTTGAGTGTCTACCTTGCAGATGATTGGTAGGTTATGGGATTTTTTTCAGCTTCCACAATCACCTACCTTTAGGATTGAAGACTACTTTCACTTATTTGCTGCCTAAAGAGCCCTTCTTATTGGGAGGCTTCTTGTGAAGTTGAAAGAAGTTAATCACTAACGTGTTTCAAGAAGAGCCTAGCAGGGCCTCTGAACAAAATGGCAACAGAGGAGGCTCCTGAATTTCCCTTCTCCCATAGGTATACCAAATATATAGTCACTCACGGAGCAATGCTCTCAGAGAGATCCAGAAACCAGCAATGACTCCTACACTTTAGGTGACTGAGAAAGTACTCAGAAACTATCAAAACTGGTAGGAAAGACTGAGACACACTCTGGCAATCCACCCTACCCCCAACACAGTGCCATGCAACTGGGAGGAAAATGCCAATTCCCAGCTTTTCCCTAGGTAGTGAAGGGTTTGGATCACGCATCTAGTGCCCCTACTTTTAACACTGCCCTGCAAAGGACAGGACCCCAAATTGCCCAACTCTGAAAGGCAATGGGGCTTATATTTCACAAGTTCAACAAGCCCATAGAAAACAAAGAAGCAGTTGTTAAAAGGGACAAGAGGACTGCCCAAAGCTGTCACCCCAAAGGCTTACCCCGGGAGCAGGCAAAAAAACACATCTCCCAGCTCTTCCTCAGGAAAGTGTCTGACTGCTTACTTTCCAGACTGCTGCCTGAGTGCCCAGCTTCTAATTAGCATGCACTTTAGGAACTGTCTGTGATTGTCCCCAGAGCCTGTTTATTTTCTGTTATTGAGTTTTAGGAATTCCTTGTATATTCTGTATATTACTCTTTCATCAGCTACAGGAATTGCAAATATTTTCTACCATTTTGTGGGTATTTTATTCTGTTAATAGTGTCTTTTGATGCATTAAATTTTTAATTTTAATGAAATCCAGATTGCCTAGTTTTTGTTTTTGTTTCTTTTGTCTGTGCCTTTGGTGTTATAAGAAATCATTGTTGAGCCCAATGTTGTGAAGCTTCTGTCCTGAGCCACAGTTATGGCTCAGGTTTAATTCCTGACCCAGGAACTTCTATATGCCATGGATGGGGCCCAAAGAGAAAAAAAAAAATGTGATAACCTCAGTATTTGTGTTTATTTCACACTATAAGTTGATTGTAAACTTTTTAGGCTTTGTTTCTTTCTTCTTTAAATATAAATTCTTGAGTTCCTGCTGTGGTGCAGTGGGTTAAGAATCCAGCATTGCCACAGCTGTCACATAGGTCACAGCTGTGGCTTGAATTCAGTCCTTGGCCCGGGAACTTCCACATGCCATGGGTACAGCCCAATAAATAAATATAGATGCTGACAGAAAAGATGGATTAGACATAGTGTAGTTCTTCCTCCATTGGCAAATTTTTTTTAGAGAAATATAAATGTGAAACAAAACTGAGTACCCTTGGAAGTTTATGGTAAGCAGCTTCATAGCTTCCAGTTACACTGGAATATATAACATCCCCAAAGAACTTTGGAAAATACTTCTGAATTCTTAAAATCACTTTTTAGCAAGCAATGGTTGAATCGTCTCTTCTCATACATTTTACAGCTTGGTATCAACACACCAATTAATCACCATCCTCAGTGACTAAGGCTGGCCCCATAGCATCATCAACACAGGCCCCAGCTCCAGAGATAGACAAATCTCCTAGCTGACCATGTATTTTGAATTTTATACAATACATAGATTGAACAGTGGCAATACATCCCATCTTAAGAATTTTCAAATTTATCAGGACTTCCCCCCAAACGTAGAGTGTCATTACATTGCTCTCTCACACACAGCACAGCCACTTTCAACTGCACCCAAGATAGAACCTTAGATGCTAATGTTCTCCAAACTGTTTCAAATTCATTCTTAAAAGGCCAAATTCCTGCCATGGCTCAATGGTAACAAACCCAACTAGTATCCATGAGGACGTGGGTTGATCACTGGCCTCACTCAGTGGGTTAAGGATCTGGCGTTGCCATGAGCTGTGGTGTAGGTTGCAAATGTGGCTCAGATCCAGTGTTTCTGTGGCTCTGGCATAGGCCAGTAGTTACAGCTCCATTTCAACCCCTAGCCTGAGAACTTCCATATGCCGCAGCTCTAAAAAAAAACCAAAAAACAAAACAAATAAAAAAGCCATGTGTTAAGGACTAAGGACAGAAGGCTTAAGCTATGCAGGAGGGCCAGACTGAGCAGGAACAACACAAAAAGAGGCAAGTTTGACTTCTGCACCCTGGCTCAGTGCCAGGCAGTCAAGCTTAAGAAAAATAGGCCCATGCAAATGGCACAAATCCAGCTTCTGGCCCCTGCTTGTCTTTCTGATTTCAGTAATTTGAGGATTTTTGTCTTAGTCCATGCAGCTAAATGTTTATCAATTTTGTTGATCATGTTGAAAATGAAACTTTTGTTTTCATTGGTTTTCTCTGTTATTTTTCTATTCTACATTTCATTTGTAACTCCTCTAATCTTTAGTATTTCCTTCTGTCTTCTAGTTTGGGGTTTAGTTTGTTCTTTTTCTATTTAAGTTGAAAAGTCACGTTGTTGATTTGAAATCTTTCTTTCTTTTTAAGCCAAAGATTTATAGGTATAAATTTCCCCCATGAGCACCGTTTTCACTGTGTCCCGTAAGTTTTGATATAGTTTTGCTTTTGTTTCAAGATATTTCTCTTATGATTTTTTTCTTTTGATCTATTGGCTGCTAAGAATAGCTTGTTTCATTCCTGCAAATTCATGTATTCTTATTTTCCTTCCATTATTGATATCTAACTTTAACCTGTTGTGGGTCAAAGATACTTTGTATCACTTCTATCTTTTAAAATCTAATGAGATTAATTTGTGGCCTAACACATGGTTTCTCCGGGAGAATGCCCCAGTATGCTTGAGAAGAATGTGTATTTTGTTGTTGGGTTGGGTAGATAGTCTCTTAAAAGTCACTATTTGGTTTACAGTGTTGTTCAAGTCCTCTAACTCCTTACTTGTGTCTTCTGTCTAGTTCTATCCATTATTGAGAGTGGGGTACTGAAATCTCCAACTATTATAGAACTATTTCTCGCTTCAATTCTGTCTGGTTTTGCTTCAAATGTTTTGATGTTATTAAGGGCATAAATATTTATAATTGTTGTATTTTCTGGCTGTATTGAAACTTTGTTATTTATGTCTTTTTTTGTCCCTTATAAACTTTTTACTTAATAGGCTTTTGATTTAACGTCTATTTTGTCTGATATTAGTATACTCTTGTCTCTTTTGGTTACAGTTTGTATGAAGTAATGTTTTTCATCCTCTCATTTGCAACCTATTTGTGTCTCTGGATGTAAAGTGAGTCTCTTATAAACAGTCTATAGCTGGGTCATGTAATTCTATCTATTTTATCAATCTTCGTCTTTTGTTTTTAAAGTTTTATCTATTTACATTTAAACTAATTACTGATAAGGAAAGATGTATTTCTATCACTTTATTTTCTATTTGCTTTACAGATTTCTGTCATTTCTTGCATTGTTTTTTTTTCATGTTTAGCTGTTTTTTGCAGTGAAATTTCAACTCATTTCTTTTGGTGTATATTCTATAGCTATTTTCTCTGTGGTTACCATGGAGATTACATTTAACGTCCTAACATTATAACACCCTAATTTATACCAGCTTAACTTTAACAAACTACAAAAACTGCTCCTATATAACTCTATCCCTACTCATTTTCAGTTTTTGATTTCAGAAAATTCTGTCATTATATGTTCAGAGTGTAAAAACAAACTAATACTTGCATTTTAGGCATTAATCTCTGTAATAGGTAGGGAACAAGATGTTAAGTTACATACCAGTGTTACACTAGTATTAGTTCAAAAGCCAAGTCTTTATAAATATAATAGTCTCTTAAATTATATATAAAACAAAAATTATAGTCACAAACTAAAGGTACAATAACATTAGCTTTTATAAATGCCTTTGCATTTAATTTCACTGAGCTTTTTATTTCTTCATACAGCTTTGAGTTACCATCTGTTCTTTTCACTCAACCTATAGGATTTCTTTTAGTATTTCTTGCAAGATAGGTCTAGTGGTGATACACATCCTCAGCTTCTGTTTATCTGCAAACATCTGAATTTTTCCCTTACTTTTGAAGGACTGTTTTGCAAGATCTAGGGTTCTTGGCTGGCAGATTTTTCTTTCATTATTTTGCATATATTGTCCCATTGCCTTCTGATCTCCAAAGTTTCTGATGAGAAATCTGCTAATTTTCTTATTGAGAATAACTTCAATGTGATGAAACACTTCTTTCTTCCTGCTTTCAAGATTCTCTTAGGCTTTTGACAGATTTTCTATATGTGCCTCCATGGGTCTCCTTATTTGCATCCTATCTGAGGTTCATTAAGCTTTTTGATGTTTATATTCATATCCTTAATATCATGAATTCCAGGTACTTTTCCATGCCATTTAAAAATATTTTATATAAATGTATACCCATGTAAGAATATATACTGTTGCTTTCACATATGCTATTGAAATTAAAAATTAGTATAAAGAGTTCCCAATGTGGTGCAGCAGAAATGAATCTGACTAGTATCCATGAGGATGTGGGTTCATTCCCTGGCCTTGCTCAGTGGGTTGGGTATCCGGCATTGCCGTGAGCTATGGTGTATGTTACAGTCACAGCTTGGATCCAGTGTTGCTGGGACTGTGGTATAAGCTGGCAGCTACAGCTCTGATATGACCCCTGGCCTGGGAAATTCCATACGCCATGAGTGCAGCCCTCAAAAGCAAAAAAGAAAAAAAAAAAAAAAAACAGAAAAAAAATAGTATAAAAGTATATATAGCGTGCTTTTCTAAATCTGCTACTTTTATACTTTTTTTTTTTTTTTTGTCTTTTTTGTCTTTTTGTCTTTTGTTGTTGCTATTTCTTGGGCCGCTCTCGCGGCATATGGAGGTTCCCAGGCTAGGGGTTGAATCGGAGCTGCAGCCACCGGCCTACGCCAGAGCCACAGCAACGCGGGATCCAAGCCACATCTGCGACCTACACCACAGCTCACGGCAACGCCGGATCCTTAACCCACTGAGCAAGGGCAGGGATTGAACCCGCAACCTCATGGTTCCTAGTCGGATTCGTTAACCACTGTGCCACGACGGGAACTCCACTTTTTCTTTTCTGAAGTCTATTTTCATTGATAGTTTTCTCCCTAATAGTTTCTGTATATTATCCCATCACAGGAATTTAACTACACATTATTTTTCATTCCACTTGACATTTAAGTTGTTCTTTTTTCTATAAAAATAATGCTAAAAAAAATAATGCTTTATTTGGTATATTTTTCAAGTTTTTTTAAAGTTTTATTTATTGAATTAACCTTGTAAAAAGTTAGTTTACAAGGCTGGGATAATTTCTGCTATGTAAAAAATGACCCAGTCATAAATATGCATATACCCATTCTCCCTCAGATTCTTTTCCTACACAGATTATCATAGAATAATGGGTAGAGTTCTCTGCACTACATAGCAGGTCCCCATGGGCCAATAATTCCATATAATTCCACTCAGTGTACATATGCCAATCCCAAACCCCCAGTCCAACCCTCCCTGCCCTCCTGTCCCCTTTGGTAACCATATGTTTTTCAAAGTCTGGGATTCTGTTTCTGTTCTGTAAATAAGTTCATTTGTATCCCTTTTTCATATGTGAGTGATTTCATACAATGTTTGTCTTTTACTAACTTTGCTTACTATGATAATCTCCAGGTGCATCCATGTTACTGCAAATGCCGTTATTTCATTCTTTTTTTATAGCTGAGTAATATATATATGTACCACATCTTCTTTATGCATTCCTCTGTTGATAGACATTTAGTTTGTTTCCATATCTTGGTATTATAAATAGTGCTGCAATGAACACTGGGATATATGTATCTTTTCAAATTATGGTTTTCTCTAGAAAAATGCCGAAGAGTGGGATTGCTCATGTGGTAGTTCTATGTTTAGCTTTTGGAGGACCCACTATACTGTATTCCATAGTAGTTGCAGCAATGTACTTTCCAACAAAGAGTGTAAGAGGGTTACCTCCTCTTCACATCCTCTCCAGCATTCATTATTTGTAGATTTTTTTTTTGGTGATGGCCATTCTGTATTATACAAGGTGGTACCTCATGGTTCTGATTTGCATTTTTCTAATAATTAGTGATACTGAATATCTTTTCATGTGTTTTTAAGCTATCTGTATGTCTTCTTTGGAAAAATGTCTATTTAGATCTTATGCCCATTTTTTGATTGGGTTGTTTCAATTAAACTATAGGAGGTGTTTGCATATTTTGGAGATTAATCCCTTATCAGTTGCTTAATTTGCAAATATTTTTTCCCATGCTGTGGGTTGTCTTTGTTTTGTTTGTGGTTTCCTTTGCTGTGAAAAAACTTTTAAGTTTAATTAGACCCTGTTTTTTTTGTTTTGTTTTTATGGGATGCAAAGATTTTCCAAAGATTTTACAATATTTCCAGTCAGTGTGATACACCACATTAACAAACTGAAGAATGAAAACCATATGACTCTCTCAATAGATGCAGAAAAAGCTTTTGTCAAAATCCAACACCCATTTCTAATAAAAACCCTCCAGAAAGTGGGCATAAAGGGAAAATACCTCAACATAATAAAGGCCATATATGACAAACCCACAACTATTCTCAATGGTGAAAAGCTGAAAGAATTCCAGATATGATCAGGAACAAGATAAGGATGTCCATTCTCACTACTTCTATTCATCATAGTTTAGAAGTCCTAGACATGGCAATCAGGAGAAAAAGAAATGAATCCAAATTGGAAAGGAAGAAGTAAAACTATCACTGTTTGCAGATGACATGATACTGTACCCAGAAAATCCTAAAGACACTACCAGAAAACTGTTAGAGCTTATCAATGAATTTGGTAAAATTGCAAGATACAAAATTAATACACAAAAATCAACTGCATTTCTATACAGCAACAATGAAAGAACAGAAAGAGAAATTAGGGAAACAATCCCATTTACCTTCACATAAAAATGAATGAAACACCTCAGAATAAACCTACCTAAAGAAACCAAAGACCTATACTCTGAAAACTATAAGATGTTGATGAAAGAAATCAAAGTTGACACAAATAGGAGGAAAGACATACCATGCCCTTGGACTGGAAGAATCAACACTGTCAAAATGACTATACTACCCAGGGCGATCTACAGATTCAATGTAATCCCTATCAAATTATCAATGGCATTTTTCATAGAACTAGAACAAAGTATCTTAAAATTTGTTTGGAAACACCAAAGACCCCAAATAGCCAAAACAATCCTGAGAATGAAAAATGTAGCTGGAGGAATCAGGCTCCCTGACTTTAGAGTATACTACAAAGCTACAATCAACAAAACAGTATGATACTAACACAAAAACACAAATATAGATCCGTGGAACAGAATAGAAAGCCCAGAAATAAATCCACATGCCTATGGTCAATTAATCTATGACAAAGCAGGCAAGAACATACAATGAAGAAAATACAGTCTCTTCAATAAGTGGTGCTGGGAAAATTGGACAGCTAGCTGTAAAAGAATGAAGTTAGAACATTCTCTAACACCATACACAAAAATAAACTCAAAATGGATTAAAAAGAATGCTTTATTTAAAACATCATGTCATGATTCCTTCTTTATATGTACAAGGGTTTCCTTAGAGTTCTTCTTACAAGTAGAGTTTTTGGGTTGTAATATATCAACATTCTCAAGTTTACAATATATACAATCTTGAAACATACCAAAAAATAAAGACCTAGACAAAAAAACCAAAGCTTTAAAATTAGAAGAATATTTAGGAGAATGTCTTTGTATCTTGTTTAATTACACCCTCCCAAAGTGTAAATATATTTAATGACTCCTAACTTGATCATATTAAAACTAAAAACTTCTGTCCTCAGAAAAGGGTCATATACAGAATTAAAAGTTTATCAAGAGACTGGGAGATGATATTTATAATATATTTAAAAGGAAGGATTTTAAAATATATACAAAATAATTATTTAAAGCCAACAAGAGAATACACACTTATTTTTTAAGGCCAGTATATAAAAGACAAATCACAGAAGACAAAATCCGAATTGAAAATAAACAGATAGAAAGCTTTTCAGCCTCACGAATAATACAGGACAATCGAATTTAAATAATGAATGCCTTTTAACCATCAAGTTGACAATAACCAAAAAACTAATAATTAAACTACTAATTTAAATTGCTAGGGAAGATGTAGTGAAACAAGAATTTTCACACTGTACCATGGATGTATAAATTGATATATCCCCTTTAAAAAACAATTTAGAGCAAGTTCCCTGGTGGTCTGGTGGTTAGGATTTGGTGCTTTCACCACTGCAGCCCAGGTTCAATGCCTGGCCTGGGAATTGACATTCCCCCATCAAACTGCTACACACAGCCAAAAAAGGGGGGGGGGGGACATAGTAAAACAAATGTCAAAAGGTACATTTAAAAAAACAATTGGATATATTTGAAATTGTACATACTGTAAAAATCAAAAATTTTAAAGCAATGTTTTATTAGCCTAAGAATAAACAAATCACTGAAAATCAATTGTAAGGCAAAATATAGATGCTTATTTTTATAAAAGCATATATTAATATAAAAGCAGCATTCTGAACACGTAAGAAAAAGATGAATTTACTCTGGGTACTGTGGCTTCCTTTGAACAAGATGTATCCCTACTACATACCCCAGTAGTTCTGGTCAAGAGAAATTACTGCCAATAACCCTTCTCTGCAGGGAAACCAACTTGAGGCTAACCTCACTGAAACACTGTAAATCAACTGTACTTTAATTAAAAATCATTTTGAGGAGTTCCCATCATAGCTCAGGGGTAATGAACACAACTAGTATCCATGAAGATGAGGGTTTGATCCCTGGCCTCACTCAGTGGGTTAAGGATCTGGTGAACTGTGGTGTCAGTCATAGATACGGCTCAGATACCCCGTTGCTGTGGCTGTGGTGTAGGCCAGCAACTGCAGCTCTGACTCATATCCTGGAAATTTCCATATCCCACAGGTGTAGCCCTAAAAAGAAAAAAAATTACTATATTAAAAAAGTTAACATAGTAACATTAATAAAAAATTGTAGATTTAGAGAATAAAACTACACATAAAAAAAGAAATAGCATTGCATGTTATTACAGCAATTCCTTGATAAAGAAAGGTCTAACCGCGGACCCACAACATTGCTGGCATACATGACCCAGACAAGGGCTCAAGAGAGGAGACCCAGGGTTGACAATCCCAGAGGAGGGATCCTTCCAACAATGTTGGGAGGGGAATAGAGTTGACTTTACTGTGATATTCATCCTGACTAAAGGCTCTGCTCTGAGAACAATTTTTTACTCAGGAACTGCAGGCCACATGAGACTTAAATCCATGTAGGAACAAGACACCACTGTGGGATTTGCGGTGATTGAGGGTCTATATTCCTTGCTACATTTATTGAATTTTCTTACATTTAAATAGATGAACTGCCTTACACTTTATATCCTGTGTACCTTTGAGATGCAGAGTTAGTCTCTATGTCTATAATAGTCTGTTGAGAAATTTTTCTCAGGTGGATGTTCGAGGCAAGAGAAAGATGCCAACTGAGATCAAAAAGGATCCTGGCTGTTCAGAATACCAGTATTTCCTCCACTCAAGTTGGTCCTCGACTTGCTGCTAGGACAAAGAGGTTGAAAAAGCAAAGTGGCAGTTTACTAAAGAACATGTCCAACTTATAACGACAGTAAATTAAGGCCTACTATTTCTTCTCAGTGGCAGCTTAAAACGGAATGTTTCTTTCTTTTTTTTAATTATAATGAGAAAGATCATAAAATTTTTTATGCCCACACTTTGAACTCACTGTGAAGGTGAAAATGCTTTCTCAGAAAAACTTCCTTAGTCATCATCACACACCCATCTCTAATCCAGGAAGGTAACCCTCTGCTATAGTTGCACAGATCCTTTATGTGCTCATCTTTGCAATTTTAACATACCGTAATTGTCTGCTAAGTGTACCATTTCACTAGATCGTAAATCCCTTAAAGGTATTTCTCTTGTTTCTGGCTCTATCCTCCGCCCTTAGGATAATGCCTGGAATAGTGTTTAGCCATTAAATATCTACTGAATATCAACTAGTTAACATAGCTGGCACTTATACACATTCTGTAGTCGTGAAGATGCCTTTCTATGCTATGATTCATTTAAAGGACGGAGACCATGCTGATAAAGTTACATTGTACAACGACTAATCAATGAGGAGTGCTCATTTTCTCTTAGATTCTGTTTGGTACCTGGAGAAGGGGAGAAGCGGTGTCAGAATCAATGGAAGGAAGGAAGAGAAAGAGAGAGGGAGGAAATAGGAGAAATTAGAAGGTAACTTCTGTACTGATTCTGCCAAATACTGAATGGTCTACATATATTTGAGGTTCAAGTGGTTGAGAAGGTGCTAATGACCTCTTGCATGAATCTCTCTCTCCCGGGAAGCTATTTGTCTTTCCTTAGCAGTGACTATTTCTCCTAAGTCATTTTTCAATATCTGCAGCAGTCATAGTAGCAATCTGTCAGTCCCCAAAATCTTTAGCAAGCATGCGGAATAAAAGGCTAAGGAAATCACTTAGCCAACTATAAATGTTTAACTCATAGAAGTTAGAGCTGTTTGAATCTGCACCTTGTCTTATATCTTGTTTTGACATGAGAAATGTGTGTGTGTGTGTGTGTGTGTGTGTGTGTGTGTATTCTTTAATGCAGTGTATTTCTCCGCATGGATGTTCAACAGTGTTTTTCTCCCCAAGAACTGCAAATATTTTCAAAGTTGTTTGGCTCTCAGCATTTTTATATACAAATAAAGAAAATCATACCATACATGAAACTGTGAAACAAGCAATGCATTTTAAATTAAGCTTATGATAAAGTTATTAAACTATGTTAATGCTTATAATGCTTACAATGAAATTCATTGCCAATTCAAGAACTAATTATACAGATAATGACCCATGCTTCTACTTAAATTTAGCTACTTTAGAGCTTCCAACTTTCTTTACTTAGTGCTTGAAGTAATCTAGGAATGACAGGACACAAAAGAAATGCATTAATAAAAGCTGTAACACAGTATTCATAGAGCACATTTTACAAATCACTATTCGTCATTATTTTTATTATAATTCTTTTAACACAACTGTGACATTTTACTCCCACTGTAGAGATAAGAAAACTAACATCAAGACTTTTTCCTGGGGTGTTACAGTCAGTAAGTGACAAAGGTAGGGCTTAAACAAAAGCTTTTCATTCCTACTCAGTATCCTTTCACTTTCTACAAAAATCCGTGGGTGTTTTTAAGGCTCTAAGATTTGCCTATTTCTTTTTAGGGCTGCACCTGTGGCATATGGAAGTTCTCAGGCTGGGGGTCGAATTGGAGCTGCAGCTGCTGGCCTATACCACATCCATAGCAACACCAGATCCGAGCTGCATCTCTGACCTACATAGCAGCATGCAGCAATGCAGGATCCTTAAACTACTGAGCAGAGCCAGGGATCGAACCTGCATCCTCATGGATACTAGTCAAGTTCTCAACCTGCTGAGCCACACCTGGAGCTCCAGATTTGCCTATTTCTTTTTTAAGGACATATCAGTGCCATGAGTTGAATTGTAGTCCTCAAAAAGATGCTGAAGCCCTATCTCCCAGGACTTATGTACCTGATCTTAATCAGAAATAGGGTTTTTAGAGAGGAGATGATGAAGCCAAGATGAGGTCATTGGTGGGGGGCCCTAATACCATGTGACTAGTGTCCTAATAAAAAGGGAGAAATTTATAGAGGGAGACATATACAGAAGGAGGATGCTACGAAGACATATGGCAAATCCATCTTTGAGCCAAGGGATGCTGAGGCTGTCAGATACAAGGTCGGAGTCCTGCAACAAATCTCCCTCAGAGCTTTCACGAGGAACTAACCCCACTCCCCACTCATGCTTTGATTTTGGAGTTTCAGTCTTTGGAATGGTAAGAAATTTCTGGGTTTTTTTGTTTGTTTTTTTAAGGGCTGCATTTGTGGCATATGGAAGGTCCCAAGCTAGGGGCTGCATTGGAGCTGCAGCTGCCGGCCTATGCCACAGCAACACCAGATCTGAGGCCTGTCTATGAACATCACCGCAATTTGCAGCAACACTGGATCCCTAAGCCACTGAGCAGGGATCGAACTCGCATCCTCATGGATACTAGTCAGGTTCTTAACCTGCTGAGCCACAATGGGAACTCCTAAATTTCTGTTTTTAAGCCACCCAGTTGTTGGTAATTTGCTGAGGCATCCCTGGGAAATTATTAGGCACTGACAGCCATTGATCTGTTTGTACTCTACGTGCCACCTTGGATTAGCTACATATTTAAAAAGTTTATGACACTACACTGCTTCCCACCTAAGGAACTCAGAACATAATTAAGGAAGCTCATTTATTTCACTCAAATTCTTCATGTATGAGTATAGAACCAATCCTAATTGAGACAAAGCTCTTTAAGAAGTTGATCACCATCAATAGACTTTTATTACCACAAGCTCAGCATGACAATCAAGTCTGAATGCTAACCCCACTCACCAGAATGTTTATCTTAAATAAAGCAATATCTGGCTTTAAAACTCTTCTCATCATTCCAGAAATCCCTACCAACATACAGGCATTAGAATCAAAGATGATTCTCTGGAGTTCCTGTCATGGCTCAGTGGAAAGGAATCTGACTAGCATCCACGGGGACGCAGGTTCAATCCCCAGCTTCCCCCAGTGGATTAAGGATCCAGTGTTGCCATGAGCTGCAGTATAGGTCACAGACATGGCTCTGGTCCCGTGTTGCTGTGGCTGGCAGCTACAGCTCCAATTGGACCCTTATCCTGGGAAACTCCATATGCCATGGATGTGACTCTAAAAAGACCAAAAAAAAAAAAAAAAAAAAAAAAAAACTCTCCTTTATTACCTTTCTCTAGGCTCTTTATTGCAATTCCATGTTTACACATGGATGCATGTACATAGGGACAGAATGGAACCTACTTTGCACACCTATCTACAACCACCCTTAAACTCCTCCACTATGTTGCTATTTTGGTCCCACCTCTCAAACTTGAGTTTCTGACACATTTTTCTTCTCTGTGCTCTGTTCCTGCTGGAAATTAGTTTTCTCTTAACCTAAGCCCATGTTCTGGACTCCTGACACCTAGTTTTTAACCAATCTCCTCCCCCAATGAGGTCAGATTAGATGAAATTCTATCTTAAAATGTAAAATATACCAAAATCTCTATGGTGCTCTTTTCTATTTAGTCATTGTTTTTGAACATCCCAATGCTATGCCCCACTCATCCTGAGTTAAGATTGCCTACATCATGCCCAAGCTCATCATGTAATAGCTACCACTTACAGAGAAGTTCTTATCGTTACTGTGATACATGCATAATTCATGCACAGCTCACAACAATCCTAAGAAATCGGTACACTGCAATTCAACTTTGCAGAGGAAGAAACTTAAGCTGTCAACAAATGAAATGATTTAAATATTGGTATTAATGTCGAAAAAATAAGTGACTCCAATGACTTTTTTAATTTTTTTTATATATATATATATTTTTTTTATTTTCCCACTGTACAGCAAGGGGGTCAGGTTATCCTTACATGTATACATTACAATTACATTTTTCCCCCCACCCTTTCTTCTGTTTTTAATTCTTTTATAAGTCAAGGGGTTTCCATGTCTTCACTTTCAACTAGATTGACAGTAGAACTTATCAGTTGACAGCTGTTCATAAAATGTATTTTTGATGATTAATCATTATATGATTTTTGTCATGTATCTCAAAAGGATTTTAAAGTGAGTGACATTTCTATCACAAAACTCCTTCCATTCCCACCTACTTTTCAGTAAAAATATTTCTCAAGACATGTATAAAAGTGAAAAATAGGAAAGGAATTGATGTTAATCCTTATCTCATTTAGCACTAACATAGGAGTTCCCATTGTGGCGCAGTGGTTAACGAATCCAACTAGGAACCATGAGGTTGTGGGTTTGATCCCTGGCCTTGCTCAGTGGGTTAAGGATCCAACCTTGCAATGAGCTGTGGTGTAGGTCGCAGACACAGCTCGGATCCCGCATTGCTGTGGCTCTGACATAGGCCGGTGGCTACAGCTCTGATTAAACCCCTATCCTGGGAATCTCTATCTGCTGCGGGATCGACTCTAGAAAAAGCAAAGAGACAAAAAAAACCCACAAACCTGAATACATGACCTAACTGGAAACAAAAGAATGGTCCCATGCATCCTGGTGAAGGATGCCTCTCCCCCCAAAAAATAAATAATGACGACCCTGGTATAGATGCTGATCGAGAAATCAAAGAGCTGCACTAGCTTCATTTATTGACAGGTTCATTTGGAGAAACTCCCATGCCAGACTTGGAAATCAACATGAAAACCTGGAACTGAGAACACTCCATCTTTCAGGAAACTCTGCAGAACAGCAATCTTAACCAGTAAGAGAAGCATTTGATCCAGTGTAAGTAACTGATAGCCACTGAGATAAATATGCTTATGTCCATCAACTTGAAGAAGGTCTAAAGAGGTGAACAGTGATCATTATTTCTCTCCCACTAAAGTTCAGTAGGAATGGAGTGGTAAAAAATTGCCTGATGCTTCCTCCCCACACCTTGAAAGCTTTCATGATATGAGTTGAAATGGTCTCCTTGTATATACCAGTTCAGTGATACACCCTAATTTTCTACTCTAGCAACACTATCAGTAGGAGAGATAACAGCAGCTTCACTTACACACTATTTATTTCCTACTAGAAGGTGCCCCATTGGGAAAAACAATGTCAATGCAGACTATCTGGGCAAGATCTTTTCTTGTCATGATTTGCCAAGTATAGTTTCCTTTCTTCCACTCTTTCTATTGTTAGGAAGAAAAACCAGTCCATATCCTGGAAATATGTGGGGTTTTTTGCATTGAGATAACCCATTTATCTCTAACATGTAACTATAAAAGCCAGAACATTCCTTAGATGTCACCCAACAGCCCAGTAACTTTCTCAAAATGTGTGCCCAGCTAAGACCCAGGAGAAAACACCAAATGCACTATAATGTTCTCTTTATTTCATGATAATGGTGTTTTTATTTTCCAGATGGCCCATCACCTAAGTCTCTTGAGCCTTATTGTCCACAGGTTCAAAGCCTTGCAGGCGTGCATGGAGATGCTCCCAGACCTTTTAATTTCTAAGCCTTGCCTTCTCCTCTTCCATCATCTTGGGCCATTCTAGAGTCCCAAACATTTTGTTCCTCAGAGGCTACAGCATTCTTTGTGGCACTGAGATAATCTACAACTTTTATAAATAGCACAGCCAAAGCATTACAACTGCCTACTCTTAAAACTCAGGAGCAGGGAAATGAAAATCAAAACCACAGTGAGGTATATCACTTCATACCTGTCAGAATGGCAATCACCAAAAAGAACACAGCAATTGTTGGTGAGGATATGGAGAAAAGACAACACCAGTACACTGTTGGTGGAGAAGGAAGGTGGTTCAACCACTATGGTAAAGAGTCAGTTTCACTCATGGTTATTTACCCAAAGAAAATTACAACACTAATAAGAAAGTATATATGAACCCCCCAAGTTCACAGCAGTTAATTTTATAATAGCCAAGATTTGCAAGAAATCTGAGTGCCCATTGATAGACAAACACGTACAGAAAATGTAGCATACATCTGTAATGGAGTAACGCTCAACCGTAAAAAAAGAATAAAACCTTGCTGTCTGCAGCAACGTGGATGAAGGGTATTATGGTTAGTGAAATACGTCCGACAGAAAAAAAAAATACTGTATGTTTTCACTTATATGTAGAATGTAAAAAAAAAAAAATAGAAACAGACACACACAGAAAACAAAAACATCAAGTCACCACGTTGTACACCTGAAACTAATATTGTAAGTCATCTATACTTCATTAAAAATAAATAATAACAGGGAGTTGCTGCAGAGCTCCAAAACTTACTTTCATATCAGTATACATGAATTATAGACCACTGTGAGATTTTCTAACCTTTAGGTAGATATAGTCACCTCTGGAGACTGTCATCAGTTATCTGGGAATTAGGTGAGGGATTCTTCCCCTCTACGCTGCCATCTCTTCTGAAATTCAGATAATCTGTTATATGCACATAGAAGTCAGTTAACCCTATACACTCTGGTTGCGTGTTATTCTCTAAATATTTCTCTTTTGTTGTTGTCCAACTTCAGGTAAGTCTTACATAAATAAAATAAATATCCTAACTTTGACATAACTTCTTTATGGAAATACTCGCTTTACTGCCAACACTGAAGAATCTGGTTTTATTCAGGAAGATGCCAGTTCTAATCACCTCTAAGCCTGTTGGACCCAAGGTCTTCCCTTCAGGGCTGAACACTGGTTATAAACTCTAGCTAAGGAGTTCCTGTTCTGACACAGAGGAAATGAATCCAACTAGTATCCATAAGGACGCAGGTTCTATCCCTGGCCTTACTCAGTGGGTTGGGGATTCGATAGTGCCACGAGCTGTGGTGTAGGTTGCAGACACAGCTTGGATCCTGCATTGCTATGGCTGTGGTGTAGGCTGGCAGCTTCAGCTTTCATTTGACCCCTAGCCTGGGAACTTCCATATGCCGCAGGTGAAGCCCTGAAGAACAACAACAACAAAAGAACTCTAGCTGAGTTTAAGCTCATCTCTAAGAGCAACCACACACTCCTCTAGATTGCTCAGCACCCAAATGTCTGTCCTTCAGACCTCAAAAGTTAGCAAAGAACTATAGAAAGATGGACTCCACAACTGATGACCTCAGAAATCTTCAAATCACACCCACTGAAATTCCAAATCACATCATAAAAAAGCCCAGCGAAGGCTTTACTTGCAAGGAAGCTCAACATCAAAGTGAATCCATATTCCACTTCAACAACCATGTAGGAGAGAAGGCCCCAGGTGGGTCCCTATTCACTTACTGCAATCTCTGGAATTAGGGACCTGTCTTCTCATCTCTTTCACCAGGGGATATTTAGGCAACAATTCCTTCTGCTCATCAGCCAGACAAAGGTTGCCACCATATTGCCATTCAGAAAAGACTGAAATTTAAAAACAAAAATTCCATTCAGCTTTAGATAGGAGTCTCAAACATTCTTTTAAAAATCAACAATCTAGCATAGAAAAGCATTGTGTATCCAGAAAATAGAAATTACCTGGTCACAAAGCTTTGCCTAGTTCTGAAGAAATCTCCTGGCAATTCTATATAGATCCAAAGAACAACTTAACTATGGAGATTTCTAAATACCATAATTTAATATTATCCTTCCCAATTCTGCAAAACTTAGGAAATGTTTGCTCTATCACCTTCATATTCACCAGAGAAATGTCAGTGCCCAGACCAGAGTGAGCCCCCCACACAATCCAATTAGGAACACCCCACAAGATACCCATGTCTTAAGATCAACAATGGCAAATAGCACCATTTTCGAATTTCTATCCTTCGACCCTTTCCATGTCATTTGTAATACAAAGTACATTTTCGAAGTCCGTGTCTTTCTGAAGACTCTGAAAGTAATTATAACTACCGGTTGAATTCCAAGAGATGCTTTGTTGAGACACATGGTTTGGTTTGCTTCATACCAACTCCTCATCAGGACAGTTAAAATAGGAAAATAAAAAAAAAATTGCATTGAACATATTATTTGCTTCTGCCCTACCTTTAAAAAACTGGAAGACTGCTAAGGTACCTAACTACAGTATCATCTTTTTTTTCTTTTTACAGTAAACCTGCAGCACATGGAACTTGCTGGGCTAGGGCGTTATCAGAACTGCAATTAAGGCCTACGCCACAGCCACAACACCACCAGACCCAAGCTGCATCTGTGGCCTATACTGCAGCTTACAGCAATGATGCTGGATCCTTAATGCGCTAAGCAAGGCCAGGGATCGAACCCACATCCTCATAGAGACAATATCAGGTCCTTAACCCCCTAAGGCACAACAGGAACTCTGACTATCATTAATTGCACCACTTACTCCCCTTGTGATAACATGCAGTGAATCAAATAGGGGAAATGTCAAAAGATAATGAATGGTTTTAAGAAGTTTTACAATTCCAATTTCTGAATAGGTTCAGATGTCTTCAGAAGAGAAGGGCTCAAAAAGCTAGATCATCTGTAGGTCTTTAAGCACACAGGTACATTTGGTAACATAGAAAGAAAATAACAATTCTTCTCCCTCCTCCATCTCTTCCAAACTCTTGCATGAGATTGGTCATGAGTTCTGGGTTCTCCTATCTCCTCCTTCACAGAGAAAGCTAAACCCAGGCCATCACCATTTCTGCCCAGAGAAGGATTCAAACATTCACCTGTAAGTTACTGGACAGCTTCTCTAAATGGTACAGATGTACTTCTGATTCTCCTTCCAAGACAGAGATACAACTGGATCTCTTTTCAAGGCTCTTGAAAACTCACATCTCTTTTTCCCTAATAGCTACCTTGTTCTCCAGTCTTGAGCAAGCAATTGCAGTAGTATGTCTACACCTGGGTTACAATGTCAAAAACTGCCTAAGAATTCTGTACTCTTATGCAACAGAGCAGCAACTGTCAGAATTCACTTATCTGAGGTGTTGTTTTAACTCAACGCTCATCTGGGACCTCACAGTGTTCACTGGCCTCCTGGGGTTAGGAACACACTCCACAAATACAGATTTAACTCAGACTACACAAGATCTTCAGCTCTATTATTTCCAGATATGTAACAAAAATGCATCTTCTTCCACAGAATAGGTGCCTATCAGGGAAGAAAGAATTACTCTTCATTTCTTCAGGGCCCTCCCAGTGCCTGACTCTGAATTATAAATCAAAAAGGAAAAATGACCAACTCAAGTAGCTATCCCCTGCATTCTAACCACTGAGGCAAACCAAGGGTTAGGTATCATTTGTTGACTTTCCTGTCAGGACCCCCAGGAACATACTTTTGATTACAAAAATAGAGTTTAATAGTAGAAATGTTCCAGGTGAAATAAAGGCCACATTCCCAACCTTCCAAAGAATATACCTTTAATTCTTCTAAAAATGTATTCTCTTCTATGAATAAGTATGCTCATAGTGTCTTGGTATCTAGAGAAGTTGTATTTACCGGCTCATGACAAAGCGTCCAGGGCAGGCCCTGAGTCCCCACAGGGCCACACTGACTCCCTGCGCTCTGAATTGACTGGGGCAAGTGTTGGAGAGGGATACTATGGACCAGTGGGGCCCAGGACCATCACCTCTAAACCAAACAGAGGCAGCAGAACAATGGCCCCCTCTGCCAGGGTGTGGAAGGTCCTAGTAAGAGGAGAGACGCAGGCAAGGGATGTCTGGGGGCAGACACTTCACTCAGGCCATGGCATGAACCCAGAATACAGACATGGGCCCAGACTGGTCTGGCCAGGCTTTTTCAGCATGTATGTATAAAACTCTTCTTTGCACACCAAAAAGTGAAAAATGCATTTTTTTTTTCAGCTACCCCTCTGTGGCATGTGGAAATTCATAGGAAAGGGGTTGAATCTGAACTGGAGTTGCGAGCTACACCACAGCTGTGGCAATGCTGGACCCTTAACCAACTGCACAGGGCAGGGGATCAAACAGGTGCCTCCATGGAGACAAGAGGAGTCATTAATCCACTGCACCACAGCAGGAACTCCCACAAAAATGCATTTAAAAAATAACACTAAATTCATTCTCAATGTACTCAACACCCAACCTGCACACTAATTTTTCATTTTGATCATCAAATTGATACAAAATTGTCAACCATTTGAAATGAATTAGGAGCAGGCTGCTTAGAAAATATATCTGAATACTAAGAGATGTTGTTCCCACCAAGTACCTGAAGATCAGTTTCCTGATAATTTGTCATAAAAAAGATGGAGAGGGGCTCTCTATTTATCCCCATGGTGACAATATTCAGATTTGAACAACGCCAGCCTCAAAAAGAAGTATCTCACCATTAGCTAATACAAAGCAGACTGCTTGAGATATGGCAACTTTTCAAAACCACACCACTCTTCCACATATATGAGACTCTTTTCTATGTACACAAGGCTTCTGAGGCCAAGATAAGTTGACAATTTTAGTTGGTTATGTTATTCTTTTGGGTAAAAATGCACTTAGATATTGAAGAGCACATCAATTATTTTTAAAAGAATTTTAGCACTGTATTAAAATGTTAGAATATGCATTTAAGATAGCTAGCTTATAAGTAATTGTCAAATATTTCTTACTGAAAATGAAGGCTGGGAGATAAGAGGAAGACAAAAGGTGAACAAAGTACTATGTGACAGACGCATTTAAGTAAGGAAAACACTCAAGTGTGTTTCTTTGTTGGAACAGCCAGGTTGTTAGAAAGTGAATGTAAGACTCAGGTAAGGTGATGATGTGGTTGCATTAGGGAGAGGCACCAAAAGCCTAGATGATGCATTTAAGCCTTAAATGCTTATGCTAGAAAAGTAAAAATTAATATGAAGAATATAAATTAATGAAACAAAGATAAGTTACAAAGCAAACAATTGATTATTTGCAAAAAAAATAACTACTTAGGCATATTTCTGAAGAGTATGATTACCAATTGTTCACTAATTAATATACAGAGTCAACTCAGTTCCCATCAAAATTTGATAAGGGAGTTCCCTCTGTAGCCCAGTGGGTTAAGAATCTGAGTGCAGCAGCTCAGGTTGCTGCAGAGGTGCGAGTTTGATCCCTGGCCTGGTGCAGTGGGTTAAAGGATCTGATGTTGCTTCAGCTGCAGTGTAGGTCGCAGCTGCAGGTTGGATTCTATCCCTGGTCTGGTGCAGTGGGTTAAAGGATCTGATGTTGCTTCAGCTGCAGTGTAGGTCGCAGCTGCAGGTTGGATTCTATCCCTGGTCCTGGACATGCCATGGATGCAGCCATAAACAAAATATCTTGACAAGGAACTTCATGGGAGTTGGCAAGCCTGCTATGAAATTTACATGGAAAAGTAAACAGTCAAGAGCTTCCAAAAGATCAACTCTTCCTTTAAGAATATAGTGTAGGAGAGAGGAGGCAAGATGGCAGAAGAGTAGGGAGACACGCTCACCCTCTCCCACAAACACAAAAAAAAAAAAAAAAAAAAAACACATCTACAGGATAAACGACTCACACAGAACAGCAACCAATCTCTGGCAGAGGAATCTAAACTCCAATAATGGCAAGAAGTTCGTGATATTACTAGGTAAAACAAAAGAAAAGAGGAGAGTGAGAGAAGGGGAATCCGAGCTGGATAGACGCTCCCAAAAGGGAACTGCGGAGGAGAAAGTGATCCCGCACCCTGGAAAGTCATCTACTCGGGGGAAGATCAACCAAACCGGAGGAATCTCCAGATGCAGAGAAGAGTGTAGCAGTAAGCTGGAGTTCTGAAAAGCAGAGCGAGAACTGAACAGATCATCTGATTTACGGGCACGGTCACCAAAAATTGAGACGCCCGGGTAGGGACTGGGAACCGAGACCTCGGCGCTGGAGGTTAGTCCCCCAGAAAGGGCTGAGGGGGTGGGGTGGAGACTGCTTGGGAGGTCTAGAAACCGATCTGTCAAGTTTGACAGGGGAGAGACCGGGAGACTAGAAAACAGTGTCGTGGGGGAGGGAGCAACACGCTAAGGGCAGGGAAGTGGAAAACCACATCAGAGGGAACCTGAGAGAAGAGCCCGGTCTGAACCAGTGTTGGGGAGGGGAGAGAAGAAGGGGTGGGCCCCCAGAGAATACTCCACACGCCACAGCAAGCTTACCGGCCCACTAGCTATCAGAAAGCTGTGCTTCCCAGTGCATCCCCTCCCCCTACCCCCACCACCCCTTATACACACGCCAGACCTGGGGCTGCCTGCCATCTGGGAGGGCTGGCCTCAAAAATTGCTGGAAGCCTACCACCACAGGGGCTGTCCCTGCCCTGGCCTGCTTGCCCTTTGGAGGGGCTACACCCCCGCAGAGCAGCACCAAATGCCGCCAGCCCCTGGGAAAAGCCTGCAGCCCAGAAAAGCTAGAACAAGGTTGGCCAGGCCATGTAAAGATCTGCCTACATTCTCAGTCCTGAGTCAGGCTGCCCTGGAGAAGAGCCTCTTGGGTTCGCAGCAGCCCAGCTAGCTACTCCAGCCCTCAGGGGGTACCCCACTCCCACGGAATAGCTGCTCAGCACCACCAGCCCGCTGGAGGAGCCCCTACAGCCCAGAAAAAGCTAGAAAAAGCTTGCCCAGGCCGTGTAAAGATCTGCCTACATTCTCAGTCCTGAGTCAGGCTGCCCTGGGGAAGAGCCTCTTGGGTTCTCAGTGACCCAGAGAGCTGCTCCAGCCCTTGGGGGGCATTTCACTCCTGTGGAACAGATGCCCAGCACTGCCAGCCCCCTGCAAGAGCCCCACAGCCCAAAAACACCAGAGCAAGCTCTGCCCAGCCAAGTGAAAACTGCTCCCATCATGGTGTGGATCTCCCAGTCCTGTCTTCTCTCAGGAAGTCCTCCTTTTCTTCAGAGAGACCCTGTTAGCCCCACCAACACTCCAGAAAAGCCACACTGCCTCAAAAAAGATTGACCAACAATGCCAGCCTTCAAGAAACATTCCACAGCAGTGACAAGGCAAACACTGCCCAGTCACAGAGAGTACAACTCTACCAGGAAAAAGAAAACAAGCAAGATGAAGATGCTGAGAAACCACCCCCAGTTAAACCAACAGGATAACTCACTTAAAGCAGTCAACAATGAAACAGATCTCTGCAGTCTGACAGACCTGGAGTTCAAAAGAGAAATAGTGAAAATACTGAAGGAATTAAGATAAGATATGAACAGTAATGCAGACACCCTCAGAAAGGAACTAGAAAATATGAGGAGCCAAGAAAACTAGAACATTTATTTGCAGCTATAGAAACAGAACTAAGGGCAGTAAAAACCAGAATGAATAATGCAGAAGAACGAATCAGAGATGTGGAAGATAGAATAATGGAAATCACCCAATCAGGTCAGCAGACAGAAAACCAAATCAAAAAACATGAAAGCAATATAAGAGACCTATGGGATAATATAAAGAGGGCCAATCTATGCATAATAGGAATTCCAGAAGGAGTAGAAAAAGATAGGGGGATGTAAAATATATTTGAAGAAATTATCGATGGAAACTTCCCAAATCTAAAGGACACTGATTTCAAGATACAGGAAGCACAGAGAGTCCCAAACATGTTGAACCCAAATAGACCCACACCAAGACACATAATAGTAAAAATGGCAAAAGTTAGTGATATAGAGAGGATCCTAAAGGCAGCAAGAGAAAAGCAGAATGTCACCTACAAGGGAACCCCCATAAGATTATCAGCTAATTTCTCTACAGAAACACTACAGGCCAGGAGGGAATGGCAAGAGATATTTAAAGTGCTAAAAGGAAAATATATGCAACCTAGCATACTCTATCCAGCAAGAATATCATTTAAAATAGGAGAAATAAAATTTTTTTGCAACAAACAAAAGCTAAAAGAATACAGCAATACAAAACCCAGGCTAAAAGAAATACTTAAAGGGCTTCTCTAAACCAAAAAGGAAGGAAAGAAAGGGAGGAAAAAGAAAAAAAAAAAAAAAAAGAGGAAGAACTAGGACTGAGGAAACCACAATCAGAGAGCAGTCACTCAAATAAGCCAGCATACAGATTTAATCATGAACATGTTTCAAGCAAAATAAAATTAAAAAGAAAAAAAAAGTCATCAAAATCATAAAATGTGGGCAAGAGATGTTAGGAAATAAATAGACCCTTTTTGTTTGTTTATTTCTCTTCTTAATTTTAATATAGTAATGAAGTGTTTGAACCTACAGGACCATCAGGCTAAAACACACAATTATAGGAAGAGGTTAGCATACTTAAACAGGGCAACCACAAGCCAAAACCAAATATTGCATTCGCAAAAAAAAAAAAAAAAAAAAAAAAAAAAAAAAAAAAAAAAAAACTGAAACAGATAATAACCAGAGACCATCCAACCAAAAAAAGAAAGGAAGAATGGAGAACCATAGAATCAACTGGAACATGAGGTTCAAAATGTGAATAAATAATCATCTATCAATTATCACTTTAAATGTCAATGGACTGAATGCTCCAATCAAAAGACACAGAGTGGCTGAGTGGCTAAAAAGGCAAAAACCGTCAATATACTGCCTACAAGAAACTCACCTTAGGACAAAGGATACATATAGATTGAAAGTGAAAGGGTGGGAAAAAATATTTCACGACAATAGACATGACAGGAAAGCGGGAGTTGCAATACTCATATCACACAAAATAGACATTAAAACAAAAGACATAAAGAAAGACAAAGAAGGACACTACTTAATGATTAAAGGATCCATCCAAGGAGAGGATGTTACTATTGTCAACATATATGCCCCAAATATAGGAGCACCCAGATACATACAACAAATATTAACAGACATAAAGGGAGAAATTGATGGGAATACAATCATAGCAGGAGACTTTAATACCCCACTCACACCAATGGAGAGATCCGTTAGACAGAAAACCAATAAAGCAACAGAAATATTGAAGGAAACAATAGAAAAGTTAGACCTAATTGATATCTTCAGGACACTACATCCAACAAAATCAGAATACACATTCTTCTCAAATGCACATGGAACATTCTCAAGAATCAATCACATATTGGGACACAAAGCTAACCTCAACAAATTTAGGAGCATAGAAATTATCTCAAGTATCATCTCTGACCACAACGCCATGAAATTAGAAATCAACCATGGGAAAATGAATGAGAAAAAACCTACTACATGGAAACTAAACAACATGCTACTAAAAAACCAATGGGTCAATGAGGAAATCAAGAAGGAAATTAAAAAATACCTTGAAACAAATGATAATGGAGACACAACTTCTCAAAATCTATGGGAGGCTGCGAAAGCAGTGCTCAGAGAGAAATTTATAGCAATACAGGCCTTTCTCAAAAAAGAAGAAAGATCCCAAATTGACAACTTAACCCTCCACCTAAATGAATTAGAAAAAGAAGAACAAAAAAGACCTAAAGTCAGCAGAAGGAAGGAAATTATAAAGATCAAAGAAGAAATCAATAAAATAGAGATTTGAAAAACAATAGAGAAAAGTAATAAAACTAAGAGCTGGTTCTTTGATAAGGTAAACAAAATTGACAAACCCCTGGCCAACTCACTCAAAAGAGGAAAGAACCCAAATAAACAAAATTATAAATGAAAAAGGAGAAATCACAATGGATATTGCAGAAATACAAAAAACCATAAGAGAATACTATGAACAAGTATATGCCAACAAATTTGACAATCTAGAAGAAATGGACAATTTTCTAGAATCTTATAGCCTGCCAAAACTGAATCAAGAAGAAACAGACCAACTGAACAGACAGATCACTAGAAATGAAATTGAAGATGTCATAAAAACACTCCCTACAAATAAAAGTCCAGGACCAGATGGCTTCACAGGCGAATTCTACCAACATATAAAGAGGAACTGGTGCCCATCTTCTTAAACTCTTTCAAAGGGTTGAAGAAGAAGGAATACTCCCAAAGACATTCTATGATGCCACCATCACCCTCATTCCAAAACCAGACAGAGATACCACCAAAAAAGAAAACTATTGGCCAATATCATTGATGAATATAGATGCAAAAATTCTTAATCTTAGACAACCGAATCCAACAACATACCAAAAAAATCATACACCATGACCAGGTAGGGTTCATCCCAGGTTCACAAGGATGGTTCAACATACGCAAATCAATCAGCATCATACACCACATTAACAAAAAAAGAGTCAAAAATCATATGATCATCTCAATAGATGCAGAAAAAGCATCTGACAAAGTCCAACATCCATTCATGACCAAGACCCTCGCCAAAGTGGGTATAGAGGGAACATTCCTGAACATAATTAAAGCCATTTATGATAAACCCACAGCAAATATAATGCTCAATGGGGAAAAACTGAAAACCTTCTCACTCAAATCTGGAACAAGACAGGGATGCCCACTCTCACCACCGCTCTTCAACATAGTTTTGGGAGTCCTAGCCACAGCAATTAGACACACAAAAAAAATAAAAGGCATCCATATAGGAAGAGAAGAGATCAAACTGTCACAGTACACAGATGACATGATACTATACATAGAAAATCCTAAGGACTCAACCCCAAAACTACTTGAACTGATTAATAAATTCAGCAAAGTAGCAGGATATAAGACTAACATTCAGAAGTCAGTTGCATTTCTGTATACCAGCAATGAAATATTAGAAAAGGAATACAGGAGTTCCCGTAGTGGCGCAGTGGTTAACGAATCCGACTAGGAACCATGATCTTGCGGGTTCAGTCCCTGCCCTTGCTCAGTGGGTTAATGATCCAGCATTGCTGTGAGCTGTGGGGTAGGTTGCAGACACGGCTCGGATCCTGCATCGCTGTGGCTCTGGCGTAGGCTGGTGACTACAGCTCCAATTCAACCCCTAGCCTGGGAACCTCCATATGCTGCAGGAGCGGCCCAAGAAATGGCAAAAAGACAAAAAAAAAAAAAAGAAAAGAAAAGGAATACAAAAACACAATACCTTTTAAAATTGCACCTCACAAAATCAAATACCTCGGAATACACCTGACCAAGGAGGTAAAGGACTTATATGTTGAGAACTATAAAACTATAATCAAAGAAATCAAAGAAGATATAAAGAAATGGAAAGATATTCCATGTTCCTGGATTGGAAAAATCAGTATTGTCAAAATGGCCATTCTACCCAAAGCAACCTACAGATTCAATGCAATCCCTATCAAATGACCCATGACATTTTTCACAGAACTAGAACAAACAATCCAAACATTTATATGGAACCACAAAAGACCCAGAATCGCCAAAGCAATCCTGAGAAACAAAAACCAAGCAGGAGGCAAAACCCTCCCAGACTTCAAGAAATACTACAAAGCCACAGTCATCAAAACAGTGTGGTACTGGTACCAAAACAGACAGACCAATGGAACAGAATAGAGAACCTGGAAATAAACCCTGACACCTATGGTCAATTAATCTTTGACAAGGGAGGCAAGAACATAAAATGGGAAAAAGAAAGTCTGTTCAGCAAGCATGGCTGGGAAACCTGGACAGCTGCATGCAAAGCAATGAAACTAGAACACACCCTCACACCATGCACAAAAATAAACTCAAAATGCCTGAAAGACTTAAATATAAGACAGGACACCATCAAACTCCTAGAAGAGAACATAAGCAAAACACTCTCTGACATCAACATCATGAATATTTTCTCAGGTCAGTCTCCCAAAGCAATAGAAATTAGAGCAAAAATAAACCCATGGGACCTCATCAAACTGAAAAGCTTTTGCACAGCAAAGGAAACCCAAAAGAAAACAAAAAGACAACTTTCAGAATGGGAGAAAATACTTTCAAATGATGCAACCGACAAGGGCTTAATCTCTAGAATATATAAGCAACTTATACAACTCAACAGCAAAAAAAGCCAATCAACCAATGGAAAAATGGGCAAAAGACCTGAATAGACATTTCTCCAAGGAAGATATACAGACGGCCAACAAACACATGAATAAATGCTCAACATCGCTGATTATAAGAGAAATGCAAATCAAAACTACCATGAGATACCACCTCACACTAGTCAGAATGGCCATCATTAATAAGTCCACATATAACAAGTGCTAGAGGGGGTGTGGAGAAAAGGGAACCGTTCTGAACTCTTGGTGGCAATGTGAACTAGTACAGCCACTATGGAGAACAGTGTGCATGTAACTTGGAAATCTATACATACAACTTCCACATGACCCCGCAATCCCACTCTTCGGCATATATCCGGACAAAACTCTCCTTAAAAGAGACACATGCACCCGCATGTTCATTGCAGCACTATTCGCAATAGCCAGGACATGGAAACAACCCAAATGTCCATCAACAGATGATTGGATTCGGAAGATGTGGTATATATGCACAATGGAATACTACTCAGCCATAAAAAGGAATGACATAATGCCATTTGCAGCAACATGGATGGAACTAGAGACTCTCATACTGAGTGAAATGAGTCAGAAAGAGAAAGACAAATACCATGTGATATCACTTACATCTGGAATCTAATATCCAGCACAAATGAACCTTTCCACAGAAAAGAAAATCATGGACTTGGAAAATAGACTTGTGGCTGCCTGATGGGAGGGGGAGGGAGTGGGAGGGATCGGGAGCTTGGGCTTATCAGACACAACTTAGAATAGATTTACAAGGAGATCCTGCTGAATAGCATTGAGAACTATGTCTAGATACTCATATTGCAACAGAACAAAGGGTGGGGGAAAAAATGTATACATGTAAGGATAACTTGATCCCCTTGCTATACAGTGGGAAAAAAATAAAAATTTAAAAAAGTAAAATAAAATAAGATGTATAATATAAAAAAAAAGAATATAGTGTGGAACTTACATCACCATAAAATGAGAACAGGAAAAAAAAAAAAAAAAAGACCAGAGGAAGAAAACTAAGGAGAAGAGTAAACAGTAGGGTAGATCACATATGCATATGTGTTCTGTGCATTGCAAAATATATTTCACACTGAGTCTCAATAAAAAATAGAAGTCTAAGAGTTCCTATTGTGGCTCAGTTGTAATCAACCCAACTAGAATCCATGAAGATGTGGGTTCAATCCCTGGCCCTGCTCAGGGGGTTAAGAATCTGGCACTGCTGTGGCTGTGGTGTAGGCCAGCTGCTACATTTCTGATTCGACCCTTAGGCTGGGAACTTCATATGCTGTGGTATGGCCCTAAAAAGCCAAAAAAAAAAAAAAAAAAAACAACAACAACAACCAAAAAAAACCCCACAATCAACCAACAAAAAAACTCTCTACTCAAGAGAAACCTGAACATCTGAAGATGTATGTTTAAGAATTCAAGAATGTCCACAACAAGACTACTATAATAACACAAAAGCTGTAAACAACCTAAATGATCTAAATGATTACCAATAAGAACATAGATAACATGTATTGCTAAGAGGGATACCATTCAGAAGAACAAAAGAATGAACTATAGTTATTTATCTCAAATATGAATGAATCTAATAAACATGTTAAATGAAAAACAAAGTTGACGAATACTCACATTGCAATTGCATTTACATTTCGATTTGAAACTATATATAGATACAAATTTTACAGCAAAACTATAAGGAAAATTTTCTAACTCTATGGGAGGGGAGGAGAGGAAATACAATGAAAGGACTAAGGGCAACTTTACATAAAAGGCTTGCTTTGGAGATATTAGTAATCTATTCTTAAAATGGGTGTTAAATATAGACAGGGTTTATATTTAAAATATACAACAATCCAAACAGTCTAAATACCAAAACTAAAAGGATTACTGCTATATTTATTTGTCAGAATCCAAAAAGTGCCTGCTTTCCAGGCATTATATGTTTAAGAACTCAATCTTGGAGAGGTTCAGGTCCAAACATTTGGGGGCAATGGGGATAGGGGGCCCTTGAAGTTCAGGTCAGCTGCTACCTACCAGCCCATATTTATACCCTTCAACAATCACTACAGCCACACTAGTTCCTTCCCTCTGAGTAAGAAATAGTCCTGGATATCCAAGTCCTCTTTCTCCTTATAACATATAGTATACATTATATTTTTGTGTATATACAATAGCACTCCCCAATAGCAATATGATGCAAGCCACAGATATGAGTCATATACACAATTCTGAATTTTCTATTAGCCTCATTTTTTAAAGTGCAACAGATGAAACTAATTTTAGTAACATTCTGTTCAACTAAATATATCTAAAATATAATTTCAACAGGTGAACAACGGAAAATTGTTAATGGACTATTTTACATATTTTTGTACTAGGTATTCAAGATCCATTATGTGTTTTAAATATATAGCACATCACCAGCTGAACTAACCACATTTCAAGTACTAAATGTGGCTTGTGCTAAGGTAACGAACACCACAAATACAGGCTATCTTATGAATTTAAGTGATAGAATAATAGGAATTTTATATCTGTAGATAGGCAAAGATCCCTCAGATGCATTATTTAATGCAAAAAAAGAAAAATATAAAAGATTACATATAGTATCCAATGTGTTTAAGTACCTGGGAAACACATTTTTTTCTGGAAAACTATTAAAAACTACTAATGGTAGTGTTTCTTGATGAGAAGAGCCAGAGATTGAGAACCCAGTTATATTTTCATGCATTTTAATACCACTAGGAACTTTAACTTTGTAAAACATGCATGTCTATTAATTTTATTTTTAAAAATAGAAACAAATAGTTAGGAGTTTCCTTCGTGGCACAGCAAAAAAGAATCCAGCTAAGAACCACGAGGTTACAGGTTTGATCCCTGGCCTCGCTCAGTGGGCTAAGGATCCAGCAATGCCATGAGCTGTGATATATGTCACAGACATGGCTCGGATCCTGTGTTGCTGTGGCTTGGCCTGGGCCAGCATTTGCAGCTTCAATTCAACCCCCTAGGCTGGGAACCTCCATGTGCCACTGGTATGGCCCTAAAAAGGAAAATAAAAGAAACAAATATGTAATAATGAGGTATGTAACAGAAAAATACTATGAAATGGAAATAACTAATTTGGAGGGGGGCTCATTCTCCTCCATTCATTATGGAGAACACCAAAATTTGACAAAATACATGCACCACAATGTTTACTGCAGCACTATTTACAATAGCCAAGGTATGGAAACAACCTAAACATCCATCAACAGAGGAATGGATAAAAAAGATGTGGTACATATGCACAATGAAACTTTAGCCATAAAAAGAATGAAATCATGCCATTTCCAACACCATGGATGGACCTAGGGATTATCATACTAAGTGAAGTTAGACAGTGAAAAACACAATCATATGACATCACAGGTGGAATCTGAAAAGGGGAGAAAAATGAACTTATTTGCAGAACAGAAACAGACTCACAGACTTGGAAAAACTTAGGGTTACAATGGGGACAGATGGGGGGTAGGGATGGACTAGGGGTTTGGGACTAACATAGGCACACTGAGATATACGGAATGATTGGCCCATGGTGACCTGCTGTAGAGCAGAGAGAACTCTTTCCACATAGATTATCACAGAACATTGGTTCAAGAATCTGAAAGAGAATGGATGTGTGTACATGTATAACTGAATCACTTGGTTGTACAGCAGAAATGATCACAATCCTGTAATCAACTACATCAATAAAATTCTTTAAAAAAATGAAAAAGGAGTAGAAAAAATAGTTAATCGTGAGGCATATAACAGTGAGAAAACACTATGAAATGCAAGTAGCTAAATTAAGGGGAACCTCAATCACATTTCCTACCATAAACATCTCAACTAGAGATTTTTCATAATGACGTAGTAATTTGTCCTTAACTGTCTGCTTTGACAGGCACTGCAGAGGCCAGAATGACCACAACCCGTGAACACTCAACTTTTCTCCATATTGCAACTCCTGATCTAACTGAAGATGGATGTAAGATTAGGGAATTCAGTCAACCAGGAAAGAACAATGACTAAAACTTTTATGGCCTGTGGCTTTACAGACTTCAATTCAAATGCATTGGTAGATGGGAGATGCCCCAGATCTCCTCTCCCCTGGGACCACTAATTTAGTAGTCCTTTAAAAGAAGGAAGTAAACTTTTTTCTCATTTAATGTGTTCCTGACACACCCGTGTTCATGATTATTGCTTCCTTTTAAGTGGATCTCAAACATCTTTTAGGAAGAATCTTATTAAAATTTTTCCCAGGGGCCTCCTCAGCATTACTGCATCATATATCAGGCTTCTACATTTCTTTTTTGGAAACCCAGGACTACCTGGCTCCATCTTTACTTCTGATCCCTTTCTTGTTTTCTGTATAACCTAAGATCATCAGCATCATTCAGGAATCCGTTCTAGAGGTGTTCTTAAATTATTTGATATTCACCAAGACAGTTGAACTCTCTGGGGGTGGTCCTGTTCTACCCCCCTTCTTTAATAATGCTAGCTGTGTGACCTTTAACCCATAGCATACTTTAATAGGGAAAAAATAAAAAGATTTAGGATATGAGGGACAAGGCCTCCATTTCATCACATGTCGATATTATACCACCATCTCCAAACAGTATGCTTATAACTTACTCTCTCTTTCTTCCCTCCAAAATAAAATGGAAGCCCATTCCCTGCTTTATCGTCTTAGTCCTATTCTTCCAAGTTCCTTTGGCTAAGCCAGACCAATAGCTTCCAGCCAACATGGAGTCAAGGTGTGGGCAGCACTGCCCTTGGCCATGAGAGGGCAGTGGAGGCTTAGATCCAGGGGGTCCTGTGGCCTCCTCCAGCTCCGACCAAGGGAAAATGAGCCAGAACCTTTCAATCTCACTGACCAAAAAGCTACAGAAAAACTGGAAGTGCACCAAGCATGGCCTGAGCAGGAGGACATCAGTGTTTCAACTGATTCATCAAATATTCGATGAATAAACTGAAAAAAGCAATTACACCCCTTTAACCCCATATACCTTTGCTTCATTATTTTTTGTTCTCTACCAGTGTCTTTTATTTATGTGTAATTTTATTAGAGTATAGTTGATTTACAATGTTGTATCAGTTTTAGGTGTATGACAAAGTGAATTAATCTTACATGAAAAATTTCCATTTTTTTCCCATATAGATTATTACAAACTTTTGAGTAGATTTTCCTGTGCTATACAGTAGGTTCTCATTAATCATCTATTTTATATAATAGTGTGTACATGTTATTCCCACCCTCCCAATTCTTCCCTCCCCTAATGGTTTTACTTATGGTAACCATAAACCATGGTCTTGAAATGCGCTTCTGTTTTCTAAATAACTTCTATATCACTTTTTTTAGATTCCACATGTAAGTCCACAAATATGATATATTTGTCTTTATGTGTCTGACTTACTTCACTTAGTATGATAATTTGTAGGTCCATCCATATTTGCTAGAAATGGCATGATTTCATACTTTTTTCAGGCTGAATAATACTCCATTGTGTGTACATACCGCATCTTCTTTATCCATTCCTCTGCTGATGTACATTTAGGTTGCTTCCATGTCTTGGTTATCATAAATAGTGCTGCAATGATCTCTGGGGTGCATATACCTTTTTGAATTAGAGTTTTCTCTGGATGGTTATATGCCCAGGAGTGGGATTACTGGATCATAGGGTAGTTCTTTATTTAGTTTTAAGGAACTTCTATACTGTTACCCATAGTGGTTGCACCAGCTTACATTCCCACCAACAATTTAGAATGTTCCACTTTTTTCCACACCCTCTCCAGCATTTATTATTTGCTCCAGTGTCTTTTAAATATATCATGTAGGCCATCATCATCAATGACCACTCCCAAAGGTTTCTTACCCAAAAGGCCTGGAGCTAGCCCCAGGAATTTTTATTTGATCAAACACCAAAGTTGACTTATTCACATTAAAGGTTGAGAACATTGTCTAAGTCCTTAATGAATTCCACAGAGTTCAGTTAATTAACCTTATTTTATATTTTATGTTGTATTATTATTGTTCTTTATAGTTGCTAACACTGGTAAACTCTGTCTCCCATTAAAAATATTTTCCCCCTTAGGGCTTTCAGAGTCTTTGTCTAATTTCCAAACCTACCTAATTCAGCTACAAACTAATTTTAGAGGCAAATGAATGTAAGAGAAGAAATATAATGACCATTGAAATTAGACAAACCTTCCCCAAGCCTCAGTTTTTCTCAATAATATGAAGATAATATTCATATCAACTATGTTATGTATTAATTTTAATCACTTAGAGTAGTGATGGAATAACTGTAGAATCAATGTTCATTATAGTCCTTTTATTCTATATGATAACCAGAGATATAGAATCCATATTCTTCTCTAGAGCCTAACTGCAACAGTTCTACTTTGGAGAACAAGAAATTGGACCATCTTTCTTAGTACAAATTCACAGAAAGGAGTGAAAAGTGCAAGCCCTGTCTGAGTGAAGATACAGGTCTGAATGGAAAGGACAGGGAAAATAAGGCATCAGCAGATCCCACTGGCTGCAAAATAACAAACTCCAATAAAAGAAAATGATTCAGGTGATCTGAAGATCTTGGCAACACTTAAAAACTGTATTGAACAAGTAAAGATCAAATCATACAGTATTTTATCTCAAAAAGTTATTCTACTTAAAATTTGGGCCCAAATTGAATAGTGCCTGTAAAAATTGTTTCTAGAAATTACCATAGTTTCTTATCTGTATGTGAAAATCAAAAGGACAAAATCAAGAGGAACTTGTTTTTGATAGGTATTATTATTGAAATAACCAGCAAACCTTCATTATTTGTCATGGAGCCAACCACTAAAGCAAGCAACCAATCGGAAGTTTATATCAATATTGTGTATGATAAGTGAACATAATCCAAAATATATAGAAAAAAATAAATCATAAGCCAAATTATTGAACAGTTATTTTGGATAGCTGATATATAGTAGTTCAAATGAAAGTTAAAAGGAATTAATTTAGCTCAAGTGCTAAAGCTACAGATAACTTTACCAAATTTGATAATTCCCTTCACTATGCAGACCTTAGTTGCAGTGACTAAAAAGAGTGAATAAAACCTGATAACCACAGAAGCAATTTTATCAATTTTATTTCAGAGGTGGAATTATTTCTTTAGATAACTCAGAGGGAAAGGCAATGAAAATCTCTCTTTAGTCTATTACAATGCAGTGAGGTGACATCCCTTCTTGGAGCTCAGTGTCCTCAACTGAAAAGTAATTACTTCTTGTAGCTAAGTTTCCTCATCTGTAAAGTGATTTTAAGTATTTAAGCATCACTAAACCAATAGAAAGCACATAAGTTAGTAACTAGCCCATTGTAAATCTATGTTGGTTCTTCTGCCAGTCATTCCTTTACATCATATAATGACCCATGTAATGCAATGTCCAAGTGTAGAGGTCAGTGTTTATAACCCTGTTTTCCTCTAAAAGTTGTAAGTAATACATGGTAGAAGGGCTTCATTCATTTTATAGTTCTCAACACAGTATTGGACAGAGAGACAGGTAGACATTAACAGACATTAAATTTTTCCTCTCATTATATATATTTAATATCTACTCAGTTCCTGTATCTAGTTCAGGTGAACAGATCAAAACATAGGAAGGTAAAAATTATGGACTTCATTAGGTATTTTTAAAATGTTCATAGGTTGTGGAGAAAAGAGAACACTTGTACATTATTGCCGGGGATATAATTTGATAAAGCCACTATGGAAAAGAGTATGTAAGTTCCTCAAAAACTTAAAAATGTAATTGCCATATGATCCAGAAATCCTATTTCTAGAACTGAAATCAGGATCTTGAATATGTATCTGGGCTCCCATGTTTATTGCAGCAGTATTCACTACAGCCAAGATATAAAAACAACCCAAATGTTCCATGGACAGATGAATGGATAAAGAAAATATGTATATACCTACAATGGAATACCATTCAGCTTGTAGAAGGAAGGAAATACTGCTGTTTCCTAGCTAGAAAAAGAAAACAAACAAAACCCAAAGTTAGTAGAAGGGAACAAAGTATCAGCAGAATGAACAAAATCAAGACTTTAAAAAACAAAAGATTAATGATGCTATGAGCTGATTCTTTGAAAAGATAAACAAAATTGACAAACCTTGAGCCAGAATCAACAAAAAAAATGAGAAATGAAAAAAAGTTACAACTTTCTCCACAGAAATACAAAGGATCATAAGAGACTATTATAAACAATTACATGCCAATGGAATGGACAAGCTGGAGAAGTGTACAAATTCCTAGAAATAGATAATCTCCCAAGACTGAATCAGGAAGAAATAGAAAATATAAACAGGCTAATTACCAGTAATGAAATTGAATTTTTAATTTTCCCAATAAACATAAGTCCAGGACCAGGTGGCTTCACAGGTGAATGATACCAAATATTTTGAGGAATTAACACCTACCCTTATCAAACTATTACAAAAAAAATATGAAAGGAAGGAACACTCCCAAACTCACTCTACAAAGCCAGTGTCATTTTGATACCAAAAGCAAAGATACCACAAAAAATAAAAATTACAGGCCCATATCACTGAAGACCAGAGAACAAAAATTCACAACCCAGTAACAGCAAACTGAATTTCTAAAATACATCAAAAGCATACACTGTGATCAAATGGGATTTATTCCAGGGATAAAAGGATTTTTCAACGTCCTTTGTGGATACACCACATTAATAGATTGAAGGATAAAAATCATATGGATTTTTTCTCAATAGATGCCAAAAAAGCTTTTGAAAAAATTCAGCATCCATTTATGATAAAAACTCTCCTGAAAGTGGGCATAGAGAGAACATACCTCAACATAATAAAGGCGATATATGAAAAGCCCACAGCTAATACCATATTCAATCTTGAAAAGTTGAAAACATTTCCTCTGAAATCAGGAACAAGACAAATATGCCCATACTCACTACTGTTATTCAACATAGTACTGGAAATTTTATCCACATAAATAAGGCAAGAAAAATAAATAAAAGGACTCCAAATCAGAAAGGAAGAAGTAAAATTGTCACTGTTTGCAGATGACATGATACTATACATAGAAAATCCTAAAGATGACACCAAAAATTCCTAGAGCTATTGATAAATTCTGTAAAGTTGCAGGATAAAAAATTAATATACAGAGATCTGTTGCATTTTTATACACTAACAAACTATCAGAAAGAAAAATTATGGGAACAATCCCATTCACAATCACATCAAAATAATTAAATACCTAGGAAGAAAACTACCTAAGGGAGTAAAAGACTTGTGGCATGAAAACTACAAGACACTGATGAAAGAACTGAAGATGGAAAAAACAGATGGCAAAATATACTGTGTTCATGAATCGGAAGAATGAATGTTGTTAAGATACTACTCAAGACAATCAAGGTTCAACCCAATCTCTATCACAATACCAAGGCCATTTTTAACATAAATATAACAACTAATTTTAAAATTTGTATGGAAACACAAAAGACCCTCAGGACAGCTAAAACAATCTTGAGAAAGAACAACAGAGCTGGAGAAATCACGTTCCTTGACTTCAGACTATTCTATGAAGCTACAGTTATCAAAACTAATAATGACACAAAAACAGACACAGAGATAATGGAACAGAATAGAGAGCCCAGAAATAAACCCACACATTCATGGTCAACTAATCTATGGCAAAGAAGGCAGGAATATACAATAAAGAAGACAGTCTCTTCAGTAAGTGGTACTGGGAAAGCTGGACAGCTATATGTAAAAGAATGAAATTAGAACATTCTCTAAGACCATATATAAAAAATAAACTCAAAATGGATTAAAAACCTAAATTTAAGACTGGAGACCACAAAGATCCTAGAAGAAAACATAGGCAGAACCGCTGACAAAAATCATGTCAGTATTTTTTTTTAAGATTTGTCTCTGATTTTGTTAATTGCTTTGAATTGTTACTTTGGGTCTTTGTTTTTTTCCTTCCCTTCCTTTGTTGTCTTCTCTTGCGATTTGCTTACTATCTTTGGTGTCATCTTCGGATTTTTCTTTTTTTAAGTGTGTGTCTATTATACTATTGTTTGGGTTTGCAGTTCTCTTATTTTCAAATGTGTTTTTGATATTCTGCATGTGTCTTCTCATGTCTCCTAGTTTGGGTATAATTTTTGTCAATGGGTGATTTTCTACCCTTATGTTATCTTTGTCTTTACCAGTGAGTTTTCTCTTTTGAAATTTTCTTGTTTCTAGTTGCCGATTTTTCTTTTCTGCTTAGATAATTTCCTTTAGTAGTTGTGTAGAGCTGGTTTGGAGTTGCTGAATTCTTTAAGCTTTTGTTTATCTGAAAAGCTTTTGATCTCTCCTTCAAATCTGAATGAGAGCCCTTCTGGGTATAGTATTCTTGGTTCTAGGTTCCTCCCCTTCATCACCATAAATATATCTTGCCACTCCCTTCTAGCAGAGTCTCTGCTGAAAGATCAGCTGTTATCCTTATGGAGGTTCCTTTGTATGTTATTTGTTGCTTTTACTATTTTTTTCTTTGTATTTAATTGTTATCAGTTTGATTAGTATTTGTCTCCCTGTGTTCCTCTTTGGGTTAATCCTGTGTGGGATATTCTCTGCTTCCTCAACTTGAGTGTCTCCTTTCCCATATTAGGGCAATTTTCAGCTATAGTCTCTTCAGATATTTTCTCTGGCCTTTTCTCTCTCTTCTCATTCTGGAACCCTGATCATGTGAATGTTAGTACATTCAATGTTGCTCCACAGATCTCTTAGACTCTCCTCAGTTCTTTTCATTGTTTTCTCTTTTTTTCTCTGTGTCAGTGATATACACCACTCTGTATTCACATCACTTATTTGTTCTCGTGCCTACATCATCCTGCTGTTGTTTCCTTCTACTGCATTCTTCATTTCAGATATTGTGCTATCCATCTTAGTTTGCTTGTTCTTTAGGTCCTCTAGCTCTTTCTTAAACATTTCTGATAACCTTTCTATCTGTGTTTCCATCTTGTTTCCAAGGTCTTGGCTCATATTTACCTTCATCCCTCTGAATTCTTTCAGGTAGACTACCTATCTCAATTTAGACCCAAAGTAACAATTCAAAGCAATTAACAAGATAGCAAAAAAAAAAAAATACATACTGTTCCATAATTACACTGAATGTAAATGTATTATATGCTCCAACCAAAAGACACAGACTGGCTGAATGGATATAAAAACAAGACCCCTATATATGCAGTTTACAAGAAACCCGCTTAAGACCCAAGGACACATACAGACTGAAAGTGAAAGGATTGAAGAAGATATTGCATGCAAATGGAAATCAAAGGAAAGCAGGAGTATCAATACTCCTATCAGACAAAATAGACTTTAAGATAAAAATATCACAAGAGACGATGAAGGACACTACCTAACAAAGGATCAATCCAAGAAGAAGACATAACAATTGTAAATATATATGCACTTAACATAGTAGCACTTCAATATCTAAGGCAACTGCTGACAGCCATAAAAGAAGAAATTAACATCAACACAATAATAGTGGGGGACTTTAACACCCCACTTATATCAAAAGACAGATCATCCAGACAGAATCAACCAGGAAACAGGCCTTAAATGATAATCTACACCAGATAGATTTAACTGATTTATAGAAAATTCAATGCAAAAGCAGCAGAATATACATTCTTCTCAAGTACACATGAAGCATTCTCAATGATAGAGCAAATTTCTGGGTCACAGATCAAGCCCCTTGGTAAATTTTAAAAAGTTGAAATTTATCCCATGCATTTTCTCTGACCACAAATCTTTGAGACAAAAAATCAACTACAATAAAAAAAAGCAAGAAATACAAACTCCTGGAGGGTAAACAATATGGTACTGAACAACCAAGGGATCATTGAAGACATCAAAGGGGAAATCAAAAAAATACTTAGAGACAAAATGACCACAAAGATACAACAACCCAAAACCTAAGGGACACAGCAGAAACAGTTCTGAGAGAAAAGTTTATAGCAATACAATCTCACCTCATGAAAGAATAAAAACTCAAATAACTTAACTTTCCACCTAAAAGAATTCGAGAAGAAAGAATAAAGCCAAAAACTTGTAGAAGGAAAGAAACCATGAAGGCCAGAGGAGAAATAAATGAAATAGAGACAAAAATTAATAGAGAAGATCAATGAAATCAAAAGTTGTTTCGAAAAGATAAAAAATTGGTAAATTTTCAGCCAGACTCACTAAGAAAAAAAGAGAGGGCCCAAATCAATAAAATTAGAAATGTAAAAGGAGAAATTGGAGTTCCCATCGTGGCTCAGTGGTTAACGAATCCGACTAGGAACCATGAGGTTGCGGGTTCGGTCCCTGCCCTTGCTCAGTGGGTTAACGATCCGGCGTTGCCGTGAGCTGTGGTGTAGGTTGCAGACGCGGCTCGGATCCTGCATTGCTGTGGCTCTGGCGTAGGCCGGTGGCTACAGCTCCGATTCAACCCCTAGCCTGGGAACCTCCATATGCCGCGGGAGCGGCCCCAAGAAATAGCAACAACAACAACAACAAAAAGACAAAAGACAAAAAAAGAAAAAGGAGAAATTACAACTGATTCCACCTGATTCCACAGAAATACAAAGGATCATAAGAGACTACTATTAGCAACACTGTGCCAATAAAATGGACAACCTAGAAGAAACTGACAGATTCTTACAAACGTACAACCTACCAAGACTGAACCAGAAGAAACTGAAAATATGAACAGACCAATCCCATGTACTGAAGTTGAAAGTGTAATTAAAAACCTTCCAAAAAACAAATGTCCAGGACCCAATGGCTACACAGGTGAATACTATCAAACATTCAGAGAAGAGTTAATGCCTACTCTTCTGAAATTCTTTCAAAAAATAGAGGAAGGAATACTCCCAGGCTCATTCTATGAGGCCACCATCACCTTAATACCAAAACCAGACAAGGATACCACAAAAAAAGATAAAATTACAGACCAATATCACTGATGGACATAGATGCAAAAAGTCTCAACAAAATACTAACAAACCAAATCCAAATACATATTAAAGGGATTATACACCATGATCAAATAGGATTTATCCTAGGGTTGGAAAGATTCTTCAATATCTGCAAATCTAGCAATGTGATACACCACATCAACAAACTAAAGAATAAAAACCAATATGATCACCTCAATAGATGCAGAATAGGCTTTTGATGAAATTCAATGCCCATTTCTGCTAATCACTCTCCAGAGAGTGGGGATAGAGGGAACCTACCTCAACATAATAAAAACCATACACAAAAAACCCACAGCTATCATTATTCTCAATGGTGAAAAATTGAAGACATTTCCACTGAGATCAGGAACAAGACAAGGATGTCCACTTTCACCACTATTATTTGACATATATTTGGAAGTCCTAGCCAAAGCTATCAGAAAAGAAAAGGAAATAAAAGGAATCCAAATTGGAAAAGAAGTAAAACTATCACTGATGGACATGCCATCACTGTTTGCAGATGGCATGATACTATGCCTAGAAAACCCTAAAAATGGCACCAGAAATCCGTTAGAACTCATCACTCAATTTGGCAAAGTTGCAGGCTACAACATTAATACACATAAATCGATTGCATAAATCAAGAGCATAGCTGTATACTAATAATGAAAGATCAGAAAGAGAAATCAGAGAAACAATCCCATTTACAATTGCATTAAAAAGAATAAAATAACTAGGAAAAAACCTACCTAAAGAGACAAAAGACCTGTACTCTGAAAACTATAAGAGTTGATGTAAGAAATCAAAGACAACACAAGCAGATGGAAAGATATACCATGTTCTTGGATTGAAAGAATCAATGTCAAAATGACTATACTTACCAAGGCAATCTACAGATTCAATGCAATCCCTACCAAATTACCAAAGACATTCTTCACAGAACTAGAACAGAATTATTTTAAAATTTGTATGGAAACACAAATAGCCAAATAGCCAGAACAATATAGCAAAAGAAAAATGAAAATCGAGGAATCTTTGGGTTTTAGACAATACTACAAAGCTACAGTCATCAAAACAATATGGTGCTTGCACAAAAACAGCAATATAGATCAATGGAACAGGATAGAAAGCCCAGGAATAAACCCAAGTAACTATGGTCAACACATCTATGACAAAGGAGGAAAGAACACACAATGAAAAAAAGTCTCTTCAATAAATGATGCCTGGAAAACTGCAAAGCTACATGTAAAAGAATGAGAGTAAAACACTATCTAACATCATATACAAAAATAAATTCAAAATGGGTTAAAGACCTAAATATAAGGTCAGATCCTATAAAACTCCTAGAGGAAAACATAGGCAGAATGCTCTTGGATATAAATCACAGCAACATCTTGTTTGATCCACTTCCTAGAATAATGGCAATAAAGACAAATAAACAATGGGACCTAATAAAACTCAAAATCTTTTGCACAGGAAAGGAAACCACTAAAAAAACAAAAATGACAACTCACAGAATGAGAGAAAATCTTTGCCAATGATACAAGGGCAAAGACCCCTAATCTACAAAATACATAAACAACTCATGCAACTCAACAATGAAAAAACAAACAACCCAATTGAAAAATGGGCAGAAGACCTAAATAGACGTTTCTACAAAGAAGAAATGTGGATGGCCAACAGGCATATGAAAAAATGCTCAAAATCACAAATTATTAGAGAAATGAAAACCAAAACTACAAGGAGGTACCACCTCACATCGGTCAGAATGGTCAATAAATAACAAATGCTGGAGAGGGTGTGGAGAAAAAGGTACCCTCCTTCACTATTGGTGGGAATGTAAATTGGTATAACCTCTATGCAAATCAGTATGAAGGTACCTCAGAAAACTAAATCTAGAGCTACCCTATGACCCAGCAATTCTACTCCTGGGCATTTATTGGTTCAAACTTTCACTGAAAAAGATACATACACCCCTATGTTCATAGCAGCACTATTCACATTAGCCAAGACATGGAAACAACCAAAATGTCCATCAACAGATGAATGGATTAAGATGTGGCACATATATACAATGGAACATTGCTTGACCATGAACAGACAAGCTAATTACTACTCAGCCATAAAAAAGACAAACTAATGCCATTTGTATCAACATAGATGGAACTAGAGATTCTCATACTAAGTGAAGTAAGCCAGAAAGAAAAAGACAAATGCCATATCACTCATTTGTGGAATCTAAAATATGGAACAGATGATCCTATCTTTAAAAAAAAAAAAAAAAACAAAAAACAAAAAAACAGAAATAGATCATGGCCAAGGAGAGCAGACTTGGTGTTCCCAAAGGGGGAAGGGGAGAGATTATGACGGATAGGCAAACTGGGGCTTTTTATGGATGCAAACTATTATATTTGGAATGCATGGGCAATGGGACCCTACTGTACAGCACAGGGAAATGTGTATTATTGGGTTACTTTGCTGTACAGCAGAACTTGACCAAACATTGTAAATCAATTATACTTAAGTAAAAAAAAAAAAAATTTCTCTGAAAGTAAAAGCAATAAAAAAAATAAACAAATGGAACGTAATTAAAATTGAAAACTTTTGCATAGCAAAGGAAACCATCAACACAAGAAAGAAACAACCTATTGAATGGGAGAAAATATTTGCAAATCATATGACCAGTAAGGGGTTAATATTTTATACATATAAACAGCTCATACAACTCATCATCAAAAATATAATACAACTAAGAAATGAGAAGAACACCTGAATAACCATTTTTCCAAAGACAACATACAGATGGCCAGACACATAAGATATTCAACATTGTTAATCAAAGAAATTAAAATTAAAACCATAATGAGATATCACATCACACCTGTCAGAATGGCTATCATCAAAAAGAACACCAGTAGCAAAAGTTGGAGAGGATGTGGAGAAAAGGAAACCCCTATACAGTGGTGATGGTAATGCAAATTTGGTGCAGCCACTGTGGAAAATAGTATAGAGGTTTCTTAAAACACTAAAATACAACTACCACATGACCCAGCAATTCCACTTCTGGGTATTTATCTGAAAAAAATATGAAAATGCTAATTCAAAAATATGCATGCACCCCAATATCCATAGCAGCATTATTTATAATTACCAAGATGGGAAAACAACCTAGGTCTCCAACAGATAAAAGGATAAGGATGTGTTATATATACAATGGAATACTATTCAGCCCTGTAAAAGAATGAAATTTTACCATTTTAACATATGGATAGATTTTGAGGGCATTGTGCTGAGTGAAATAAGTCAGAGAAAGGCAAATTTCATCATATACTTATATGTGGAACCTAGAAAACTAGTAAATATAAGAAAAAGGAACAGATTCACAGGTATAGAAAACAAACTAGTGGTTACTGGTAAGGAAAGCAAAGAGGCTCAGGACAAGATAGGGTGAGAGATTAAGAGGTACAAATTACTATTTATAAAATAAATAAGCTACAAGGGTATACAGTGTGACACAAGGAATATAGCCAATGTTTTATTATAACTATAAATGGAATATCACCTTTAAAATGGTCAATCACTATGTTGTACACCTGAACCTTTGTAATATTATACATCAGCTATACTTCAATTTTAAAAGTACAGTGTATAAATAAAATGAAGTATTATTTATCTGTAAGAGGATGAAATCCTTTGAAGCTTCAGTTATGCATGAAAATGAAATTCTAGAGATCTACTATACAGCACAGTGCCTACAGCTAACAATTCCATGCTAGATACTTAAAATTTTCTGAAAGTAAATTATTCTTATGACAACATCATCCTCCTCCTCCTCCTCCTCATCATCATCATAAAGCGGCAGGAGAAAGCTTTTTGAGAATATATACATTGGTTTCACAGGTGTATACATATCCCCAAACTTGTCCAACTGTATACATTAAAAATTTTTATATAACCGTATCTTGAAAAGGAGGTTTTTAAAGCTCAAGTAATTTTAAAAATAAAAATTGACCTCTGTACTCTGAAAATACATACTATCGATCACAGGTTATTAGCACTTGGTTCACATTTTTTTCTATCCAGCTCACCTTAAGCCTCCATATCATCTTTAAAAATATGCAAATGCATCTGGACATCCCCCCAAAATTCTGATCTCACAAAATCTCCCCCCCCACCAACTGACACTTGTGCCTCACTACTTGGTAGCACCCACAACTGTTCCACCTCTGAACAGTTCTAGCTTCATACCCTAAACATCTACATACCTTCAAGTCTCTCATTTTATTACTTCTATTATACCTACTCTTTAACCTTATTAAAAATTCTAATCCCTTGAATTTGTTACTCTCCCAACTGCGAGCTACAACAATTTCCTTATATATTTAATCTAGATCTCATTCATCATTTGAATTCATGAGCTCCCACAATTTCATTACTATCTGTCTCTCAAGCATGACAACCTATCATTAACCTAACCACTTGGCTACCCTTCATCCAACTGGCTTAGCAGTGCTGGCAAAAAGTATACAGCCATGGGGAATAATGTCACCACAAATGTATGTGTGTGTGTGTGTTTCTCTTGCCTTTTTTTTTCCCCTGCTTTTTAGGGCTGCAACCACATGCTATATGGAAGCTCCCAGGCTAAGGGTTGAATCAGAGCTACAGTTGCCAGCCTACACCACAGTCACAGCAATGCGGGATCCAAGCCATGTCTGTGACCTACACCATACCTCACAGTAATGCCCAGATCCTTAATCCACTGAGCAAGGCCAGCGATCAAATCCACATCCTCATGGATACTAGTTTCCACTGCATCACAAAAGGAACTCCTTGCTTATATTCTTTTAGCTTACATTCTTTTAGCTTAACAGAGCTCTATTGTTCATAGTTTTAATCAAGAAGGAATGAGTCCTTTCTATATGAGGCAGTCTTTCTTTTCCCTTCCCCCTCCTTTTATCATCTTTTTCAAACAGTTCCCAGCAGATGAATTCACTCCTCAGCAGAAGAATTCTCAGCAGAATTACATCTTCACGGGGAAAAGAGGCTATCATGCCTTTCATATTGCTGTTACTCATTCTTGTCATTTAGTGGGGAATGCAGGAGACAGAGCAGGTTAATTGAGTACCTTTAGCATTTCATTTTATCTATTCTATTGCCTTATTAGATTGTATACCTTTATTTTTAAGTCATTTCTCTTGGTTTTATAATTGGCATTCTCAGCTGAACAAAGTCTACCTTCACTGATTTTGTACTTTACATATAATGTAAGTATCTCATAACAACATATTCTATAACCTTGCCACCACTTGAATTATTACGTATTTTATTTTTTCATGTGCTATAAACCCTACAATATGCTCTTGTTGATTTAAATAATTATATTTCAAAGAAACAAAAAAACTAAGAAGGAAAAGTCTGTTATATGTATCCACCTATTTACCATTTTAGCAATCTTCATCTCTGTTAGATCCAACCTTTTATCTGGCATTATTTTCCCTCTAGTGAAAGCAACTTCCCTTAATGTTTCTTATACAACAGATCTGCTAACAATTAATTCTCTCAGATCTTGTTTGTTTAAAACGCCTGTTTTTTGCCTTCCTTTATATATTTCTGCTCAATATACAATTCTGGTTTGACATTTCTCCCCATTTTTTCAAGCCACTAAAGAAGCCCGTTCATTGTTACCTGGCTTGCATTGTGTCTAGTTAGATGTCAATAATATTTCTTATCTTCATTCTCCTGTATAAAGTGTTCCCCTGCCTCCTCTCACTACTTTTATTATTTTTTATTACTGAGTTTAAGCAATCTGAATGATATGCCATGATTATGTGTGTATATCTTGCTTAGATTCTTTTAGCTTAACAGATCTCTACATTCATAGTTTTAATCAAGAAGAAAAATCTCTCGTTATGTATTTTACTATCTTTCTGGATACTCTTTCTGGAACACTTAACTGTGTGTCCGTTTGCTTGACATTGTCCCAGAGGTCACTGAGACTCAGTATTTGTCTTGTAGCCTTTTGTATGTGAATGCTTTTATATAGTTTATTTTGCTCTTTACATTAAATGAACTTTTTTAATCTAGTAACTTATTTAGTGTTTAAACTAAGCCTGTGAATTTTTAAGTATAAGTATAAATTGTCAGCTTTAGAAGTTCCACTTGGTCCTTTTCTGTATGTTCTATTTCTCTTATCAATATATTCGTACTTTCAGTAAAATATCTGAATATTTTTATAATACTGTTTTAAAGTCCTTGTTTGATAATTCCATCATACATGTTATTTATGGATCTATTTCTATTTATTCTCTCCTAATCATAGGTCACATTTTCTTGATTCTCTGCATGTCTGGTCATTTTTTATTGTATGCTAGGAATTGTGCATTTTATGTTATGAGTGCCTAGATATTCTGTCTTTCTTTAAAGAGGTTTAAGTTTTTCTTTGGAAAATAAATTTTAACTTGATATATTTGAGCCTTATTTTAATCTTTTCAAGTCAGATACAGAAAATACTGTATGAGTAGTTAAGTCCTACTACAAAGAGGTGATCCTTCTGCTATCTCTACTCAAAGTCCCAAGTTCTATAAAGTTTCTCAAGCCAATTGATCAAATTCAAATACCCTCCAACTTGTGTAAATTTGGGGAATTAATTAGTACACATTACCTTTTGGTGGTTCTTTTCCTGGTAATTATTCTTCATGCAGAATATAATGAGACTGCTATCTTTAGAGTTTAAATGTGTCCAAATCTGGCTCAGGCTTGAAAATAACCAGAAGAGAAGCCGATTGGAGTACGACCCCAATTCAGTTGTCTAAGCTTAGTATATATCATACAGTAGTAATAATTGTAGGCTATTTGTAGTAACTCTTAAGATAACTCCACACTAGTTCTGGCCAGGTTAGAACTTCTAATTTGGGAAGTCTTATTAATCAAGTTTATGAAGTTCTAACTCTCCACAGGCCTGAAGGAGAAGGTTCTGTAGAATACAGAAGATATTCTGCTTATGTTTTAAAATTCCTAAGTCCTCCATGGAGGCTAAATACACAAAGAATTTTCATTCCTAGAGAAATGGCCACTAGACATCCTAGGAGCCAGGATTCATCCATTTCAAGGAAACACAACGGTGCCAGGCTGCCCCATGGGCTACTTTTTGTTTTTTTTAACTGCCCTATGGTCTCTTTCTCTCCCTTGACCTTAAGAAAACTTAAAAGATCCTAAGTGACATTAGAGATCCTACTGGCTAGCCATAAATGAAGAAATATTTGCTCTTTTTTTATTGGTGTTTTAACACTAGAATAGCAATCTTACTTTTCTTTCCCAGCAAAAAGTCCTGATCTAAGACAAGGCGACAGATCAAAAAGACAGAATTAGTCTAACAAAGTTATCAATTATTTTGGCTAATGTCATCAAAGAGGAAAAAATTATAAATTTTCTTCTATGAGAATCTAATTTAGATACAGAAAAACACTTGACCACAAGTTGCCCTTGAAGGTAAAATTCCACACCAAACGTTTCCCCTTCTGCATGATACCCCTTTGAAGGTTTCTAAGAAATCTATTACCATCTGACAAATAGTTGCTCTTCTGAGTTCTTCCTAGTTGCCTCAAAATATAACTGGGCAGCATGGAGCAGAAGACACAGCTAAGGACTTTATTGATGCCCAGAATTGACATATACAGATGTTAGTTTTCATGATGACAAGTCAGAGTATCAAAGAAGAGCAGGTATAAGTCTTCATCATTCTTGGTCAAACTAGAATCTCATGTTCTACAGTTTTTGATATAGGGAAAATTCCATAAGGGCAAATACACTGGATCTTAGAGACCAAAACTTTTACCCCCCGATTTACATTTTTCTACAATAGTGGGTCTACTTTGGGGAGACATGGATCATTTGAAAGTATCATGAAAACATTATGCTACTATCAGAAAAAGATCTATTCACATGCATGAAATATTGATATTCTTGGATTCCTCTCCTCTCTTTCCACAAACAGCACCAAAGAAGCATGAGCTCTAGGGAAAAAATAGCCCTAAAACTCTTGCTAATTAATGATCACAACTACCAAGAAGTAGAACAGTGTGAAATTGATTCCCTTTCAACATTCTGACCCAAGAAAGAACAAGTGGTCCTCTTAATAACTCAATCTTAGCTGTAAAAAAATCAAAGACTTAATGAAAGCTAAGGAAACTAAAAACAAAAATAAACAGAGTAAGTTATAACCAAATAAGCTGATTTACCACACATGTCTGCTTTCCAGGGATATTGGTTCTACCACTTCAGCTCTGCAAAGCCCAAACTAAAAAAAAAGGAGACTCAAGGAAAAAAAGGAGTGAGAGAGAGAGAATGAAAATTGTAAACTTTACAGGGACATAAAAGGAAATTTTCTGGGTTTTGTAACCTTTTGGGGCTCTACAAATATTATTCCTAAAGGCATTCATATAACCTAACAACCAAAATGGAGTTTGTTGTTTACATAAATGCAAAATTTTTATTCTTTCTAAATCAACAGTTGGATTAGGAGACAAGAAAGTGGAGTAGAAGGAATTGAGCAGACTTCCTCTTACAAAAATACCAAAATCGCAACTAACTGAACAAACATCCACAGAAGAATAGAACCTATCAAAAAAATTCCACTTAAAAAGACAAAGAAGGAGAAGGATCAAGATGGCAGGAGAGTAAGATGTCACACTCACCTCCCACAAACACATCAATAAAACACATCTACATGTAAAACGATGTATACGTAACATCTACTGAATGTTGGAAGAAGAAATTAAACATCCAAAAAAGACAAACCCTCTGCATAACTGGGTAGAACAGATGATAAAAAAGAGAGAGAAGGAATCAGGATGGGACTAGCACTCTGAGAGGGAGCTGTGCAGGAGAAAAGGAACACACACCCTAGGAAGCCACCTAACCAATGGGGAGATCAGCTGAGATGGAGGGACCTCAAAGTCACTAAGAAAAGCACAGCAGCTGGACTGAGGGAAAAGCAGAGTGAGAGCCACACAGATCATCTGCACCACCACCCTGGACACCACAGCCTGAAACAACTGGGCAGGGGCTAGGCATTGAGACTCAGGCTCTGGGGGTCAGTTCCAGGGATGGGAGTAGGATTGGCTGTGTGGAAATAACCTTGAGGGGCTAGGGAGTGATGTGCCATGGGCTGGGGAGCAGAGCACCACAGCCAAGGGAACCCAGGAGGAGGTCTGGGCTAAAGGAGAAGCAAGGTGCCATTGTTGGGGAGGGTGAAAAGAAGAAGGGCAGAACACCATAGGAATTTCTCAGTGCACACATGGACTTTCAGAGAGTGGAGAGCCTCTGACACAGGCTATGGGTGGCAAGAGGCCACTTTTTTGGGCTATGGGAGACCAGGCACTTCTTGTTTGGCCTAAGGGCAGTGCGGGACTAAGCATAATGTGGTGCCGCTTGCATGATCTACAGGTGATGGGGACAAACCACAACAGTCATCTCAGACACCAGAGGGAGGTGTGGCCTGCCACCACTAGGGGTCTGTGAACAGGCTGCAGCCCCAGTAACCACAGAGGTTGGGAAAAAAGAGGGCACTGTAACCAAGCACCACCTGTTGTTGCTCTCACTTCCCTGGGAACACACTCACCCTGCTGCTACCACTGCCAAATGCTCCAGGAAGTGCCCACACATACTTGATCACTACTACTTCCAAGGACACTGCAGTTAGGAGCAGCCTGTGTAACACCTTCTGCCAGGGCTAAGCAGGACAGGGTGCTTCTTGTGGGGTCCACAGGTGGCAGGGGCAAACCACTGCAGTTACTTTGACTTCAGACGTGGATGTAGCCTGCAACCACTAGAGATCCACGAACGGGCACCACTTGTAGCCCAAATCACTGCAGAAGAGGACATTGTGACTGAAAAACACCTGTTGTTCCCCTAACTCCCCTGGGAACTCATCCTGCCAGTGCCACAGGCTCTGGGCACTGCCTAAATATGCCTGAGGCTCATTACGACTTCCCAGGGCCCTGCAACTAGCAGTAGCCTGCACCACCTTCCTATAGGTCCTTGCTACTGTCAGGAACCCAACAACCAGGCCCTAACTATTAGCCCTACCCATTGCCTTCTTCTCCCTAGAAACACATACAGCACCCTGGGGGTAAAAGCATGTCCACACCAAACAAAGAGGCAGCAAATATCCAAACTCCCACACTAAAAATAAATAGTAACCCCCCCATAAAATACAAAGGGGTGCTCTTGCAGAGAAATAGCCCTCCAAGACTACAGTAATTGGTTTCCCTAAACTCACAGAAAAAGAAAAAATATAAACAAAATGAACAAGCTCAGGAACCATTCCCGGTTAAAAGAACAGGAGAAGTCACATTAAGCAGCAAACAATGAAATAGATTTCTGCAGTCTAATAGGCACTAAGTTCAAAAGGGAGATAGCGAAAATACTGAAGGAATTGAGGGTGAATATGAAGGAATTAAGAGCAGATATAAACTAATGTAGATTACTTTAGGAAGGAACTAGAAAATATAAGGAGGAACCAAGAAAAATTAGAAAATTCATTTGCATAGATGCACACTGAGCTAAAGGCACTAAAGAGCAGAATGAATAATGCAGAGGAACGAATTAGTGACTTGGAAGATAGAATAATGGAAATCACCCAATCAGGAGAGCAGACAGAAAACCAAACAAACGAACAAACATAAAATCAATATAAGAAATCTATGAGATAATATAAAGCATGCCAATCTATGCATAATAGGAATTCCAGAAGGAGAAGGAAAAAAAAAGGGGGATTGAAAATATATTTGGAAATATATTTGAAGAAATTATGTCTGAAAACTTTCCAAATCTAAAGGCAACAGACAAAGATATAGGAAGCACAGAGGGCCCCAAACAAATTGAACCCAAAAGGACCACACTGGCAAAAGTTAAAGAGAGGATTCTAAAGGCAGCAAGAAAAACACAAAACTTTAATTATAAGTGAACTCCCCATAAGACTACCAGCTGATTTCTCTACAGACAAAGGCCACCATCACCTTGATACCAAATTTAAACAAAGATGACACAAAAAAGGTCAAATTACAGGCCAATATCCCTGATTGATATAGACACGAAAATCCTCAACAAAAATAATAGCAAACCAAATCCAATAATGCATTAAAGGGATTATACACCACAATCAAGTGGGATTTATCTCAGGGATGCAAGATTTTTCAAAACGTCAAAAGAGAATGGGTTACTTACAGCAGAAACATGCATGCTAAAGGACCAAGGCTCTGGTGTGACTCTATGATAATACCAGACCCAAGAGAAAAGGAATCCAGCTCTACCTTGAAGAGTTAATTAGTCTCCTGGATGTACAAATGGAAGATGAGAGTGCCTGGAAGGCTGTGCGATCTATGAGTCCAAAAACAAGAGAAAATTGACATCAGACAGCAAAGAACAAAGCCATTTTGTATAGAAATTAGCTTCATCTCGTTTTAGTATTCTCTGGATCTAAGAAACAGTACTAAAGAACAGAGTAGATCAATTAGCAGGTATGCATAAATTGAGGCAATCTGAATGGGGCTACCTGAGGGGTCACTGTATGCATAGGGACGCATACAGGTCCTAACTACTTAAGGTGACCTAATTCATTTGATGAGAACCAGTGCTTAGAAAGGAAAAAAAAAAAAAAAAAAACAAAACCCTTATTACAAATGCAGAAGGTGTTCAAATAGTAGAGAGATGAGACTGCTCTAGCCTGTAGGCAGTCTCTGTGAAGAAAAGCCCAGGGCTAACGAAAGCACCAGGGAGTCAGCTCAAACACAAGTGTGTCAAGGTGACAGGCCTAAATCTCATACTGTGGGGTTTTTTTCAGAGAGACAAGAATGCATAAAAACATGTGTTCTTTTGCTTAGTGTTACGACAGTCCTTCCCTCCTTCAAGCTTTCAGCTACAAAGAAAACTTAAATAGAGAATCACAGACTTGGAAGGGCCCTTAGAGATGATGTAGTCAAACCTTCATTTTACAGTTAAGAAACTGAATGAGGCCAGAGGAGGTGGAATGATTTACCCAAGGTCACATACATGGCTGGTTCATAATAGATCTGGCATTTAAGCCCTTAGGTCACCTCTTCTACTCTAGTATTCTTTGCAAACACTCTCATTTTGATCTGTGCCACAAATTCAAACAACTGTAAAGGTGAAAACTTGCTAAACGTAGACAATGTATTGTCATAGACAACACTTATGTAGACCCATTTTAGCCTGTCAACATCTGACTTAAGAACTAATTTTTAAAAATTACTGATACTGCAACCATATGCAAATCAGCCAGTTTACTTGCCTATGACTTGTATTCCAAAATGGACATTTTTAAAGTTGTCCCAATAAAAGACTAACCACAGTAAAGATTATCAATCATGAAGGCAAATTTTGGCTTCTTGTGGTTCTAAAAATTGACCCCAAATGCTTCATAGAACATAAGCAGAACTCAGGAACACAGACGTTTTAAACTTTATTCATAACAAGTGCTGTTAAAATCACACTGTATGTAAGCAGGAGAAATATCTTATATCTTCATTGATAGAAACTGCAATAACTAGAATTTATTTTCCTCTATTAGGGTACAATTTTGAGGAAGGTGAGGTCTTGCTTTTGAGGTTCACCAAGGACGGTGATTTAATTGAAGGAAATCATTCCATGAGAGGAATCAGAAGCATTGCAAAGTAAACTGGATCACCCCATAGAACTGTATGCAACCACACCACTGCCACTAGCTCACCTACACAGAGACTGAAAGGTATTTGAACTTGACTAAGAGGTATAAAGAGCAAGAATAAAGGCTATAAGTACTCAAGGAGTTTATAAGAACTAATATCTAGACTATGAAGCACTCTTACTATAGAGAACACAGAATTAGGAGCTTGGTGAAGTATCAGAATGAAACATGTCTATTTCAATGCATTCTTCTCTAGACTCTTGGTATGATCATTCACATGGAGAAGTGAATGTAATAGTCATGTAATTACAGATCCAACAGTAAAGGCAAAACAAATGGTATCACATACTCATTCACAGGAAAAGTGGTTACAAAGATTTTTGTTTTGTTGCTCCTCTACTGACCCCTGAGAATATCAGAACAGATGGCCAGAAATCCAGAAGAAGGAACACCTCTATCTCCCTGTATGCACTGAGGAAATGTGCTGATGCTGAATGACAAAAATGGACCATCCAAGAGCAAGCTCACTTCCCGCTCATTTATAGCGCTGGTTTCTGCTGTCACGCCTTCACTGACACTGATTTTTGGAGGGTCACTGGTGAGTATACAATTGTCTATTTGATAGGTTCCCTTTAATAGGCTCCTCCAAACCATCTTTGATGCCATTTGACTTCCTACTTATTCATGACAGTCTCTGGACTAGGGAGACACTAAGGTGATTCCCTATTTTTGGCTAAGCTCTCACAGTTCTTTTGCCCACAACTCTTCCCCAGTCACCCACCTGTGTAGGAATCCCCAAGAGTCTTTTTCTATCTCCTCCTTATTACTCCCTTGCTATTTTCCTTAGCTCTCCTCTCACAAATTCACCAGCAGTTCTTCCCATGCAAATATACCTTATGCTTGTCTAGAAGCTTACAAAATTGATGTAGTCTTTCCTTTGATACTCCCAACAATTATCATTCTGTATTTTACAGAGAAGGAAACTGAAAGATTCCTCCATGTGTCATTACCTGCCCAAGGGCTCAAAGATAGGAAGTAGCCAAGTCTACAAACTTAATCCTAGCTCTTAGGTCTAATGCTTTTTTCACCACACCATAAACATAATACCTATTAAAGGGAACCTATCAAATAGACAATTGTATACTCCAAATACATACCCTAATGTCCCCTCTTCTTCACCAAGTCCCAGACAAATAACACTTTACCCACTCATGCGGAAACTGTATCTGACTATCCACATGACTTGCCACATTCCTCAAATGCTTCCTCCTTTAACCTCAATTTTTGGCCGTGTGCACAGCATGTGCAAATTCCTAGGCCAGGGATCAAACCCAAAACATAGCAGTGACCAAGCCACTCAGTTACAACACTGGATCCATAATCCACTGCACCACAAGAGAACACCTCAATTTTATAAATTGATATAAAATTGATATATAACATTGTATTAGTTTCAGGTATATGACATAATGATTAGATATTTATATATATTACAAAATTATCACAAGTCTAGTTAACATCCATCACCATAGTGATGATGAGATAAGCACTTTTAATATCTATTCTCTTAGTAGCTTTCAAATCTACAACAAAATATTACTAACTCTGGTCACTATGTCATATGTTACAACCCCAGAATTTATTTTATAAACGGAAGTTTGTACTTTTTGATGCCCTTCGCCCATCTCACCTACTCCCTACCTCTGACAAACAATTATCTGTTCTCTGTACCTGAGTTCAGTTTTTTGTTGTTTTTTTTAAATTCCACATATGTGAGATAATACAGAACTTGTCTTTCTTGTCTGACTTAGCTATTTGGCATAATGCCCTCAAGATCCATTCATGTTGTTGCAAATAGCAAGATTTCTTTCTTTTTAGGGCTGAATAATACTTCATTATACATATATGCCACATTTTCTGTATCCATTCATCCATCACTAGACATTCTATTTCTTATGTGATCAATATATTCCTAGTTATATGTCCTTGAAAATATCTTATGTTTTTATTTGCTACATTCTACAAACTGCATTTCTCAATGTATCTGTGTCAACCTCCAAACCCTTTCAATTCACAATGCTTCTATCTTTGTTCTGGTTCTTAAATTCACTTCATTAAAGTCTACACCATTGTAGTACTAAACTAAGGTGTATTAATACACTATTAGTGTGTCTTCCTTCTGTCTCTCTTTAATTTACCCCTTGCTCTGCTTCTAAAATAATCTTTTTATGCCCTGTTCACATGCTCTCAATGCCTCTGCACTGCCTTTAGAATAAAGTCCAAATGCTTGAAGCCCTGTATCATTAAGACCCCAGTTTATAAAGAACTTTATCCACAGATTTCGTACTAATTTCATGCACCCTAAGCCACCTGGGTGATTTCTGAGCCACCCTTGACTATTTAGTGCTCATATAAAGATATTTTCTGATGGTAGGTGCTCAAAATATCTTAAGTTAAATCAAATCTGTTTGGAATGGATGTTTTATCTTACACTTTGACCATCAAGAGATTACAAGCGCTTTCAAGTCTCCATTCCCATTAGTTAGCATTCCTTTGGTTATGTGTCCTAGAGCCCCATTCTTCCCTGCTCTTAGACCATCTATACGTGCCTACTTGGTTTCATTGCACAAATGAGTAACTCAAAAATTTGTAGACATCTGTTGTTGTACTTCAGCCAAGACACTATATCATATGCCAACCAAAATTATTAAAGTGATACAAAATTGGTGATATATTCATTTTCCATGAAAAAAATCATAAATATGGAAAATGCATTGTAATAGTGTTTATTCTCACCCAGAATGTAAAATAAATTTTCTCCCTGCATAATAGCTAAAGTTCAGTTCTAGAAAACTTTTGACATTATAAATTTACAGGGAAAGCAGCAGAAATAATTTGTTAAATTTGCTGATATCTGATGCATTCTGATAATTATAAAACAGAAGTAGAGAGGCATAAACAGCCACATAATCTGTGAGTGAGATGCCAAACTCTCTATGGTCTCTGGGACTGTTATCTAGATAGATGTGCTAAGAAATAAATTCCTCTAGAGTGATTTAAATATTAAGTTGTCAAAATTAAACCTCCATTTATGCTTGCCATACTCTAAAACATTAGTCTTGAAAAATAGCCTAATTAAATCACCTTGTAGCTTGTTGGCTGTGGCTTTCTTGATTCAACACTCAGGAAGGAAAAGGAAAGTGAAAGCAAATATTTCATGCTGGATATCCTTTTTCTTTTTAAAAATATGCAGTAGTGAGTATTCTGTTCTTCCTAATGACTCTAAGAAAAATCTATCTTATGTAATGACAATATTAAGAATATACCCCCCAAAAAAGGAGAGAATTCAGTTCAAGATGCAAAATAGCATTGTAAATGTGACACTCCACAGGGCACCAAGCCTTGTGAAAGGTTCCCACCAACTGCTACAGAACTTCATTCCTCTACCCTGTTTAGGGGGACATCTCCACTGTCTCATTTAGGCAGTTATTTCTGGGGATTGATTGACCCTATTACTTCACCAAACAACTGCTCTGGGCCAAAGCTGACACCTGCAGCCCCAAGCTACCATGGTCTTCCTGTAGCATGAGGCAGGCTAGTCAACGGCCCAGCCCTATGCTCATGGCATTTCTTCACTCCACTCCATTAGCTCTGCTCCCTTCTGTTTCCTTGTCCAGAGCCTTTTCAGGGAAGGAACGTCACCTACAAAAGTGAGTTGGGCTCTTAGAATCATAGTCCTGACTTTTTCCCTAACTGAATGGCCTTAACCAATGCCCTTGACCTAACTTTGTCTTCCATTCCTTATATGCAGCAGTTGGAATCATATTTCCCATGACTGTTGTGAGAATCCTCAGAGAAGGTCCAGTAAATCAACTGGAAAAGAGCTCAAGTACTCATATCTTTCCCCCACCACCTTTCAGCCTTCAATTACCTATATTGACATTGTTCTGAACTTTAACCAAAAGAGGATACAAACGAAGTCACAGAGAGTGACAGTCCTAACACAGTACAAGAAAAAAATTAAACATTATAATTCTGGTTTTCTCATCCCAGGTCCTAGTACTTTCTTACTATTTTCTTAAAAGACCATCAAGAGCCTCTTAATCCCTCTGCTGCTGGGTCTTTTCACAGAGAGAGAAAGGTTTGGCGTTGAAAGTGGTCCAAGTCTGTGACAAATTAGAGAGGATATGATTTGGAGGGCAAAGAAATACATGTTGGCAATCCATTACCTAAAGAGATGAAAGCAGATTCCTGACATTTTTGTGGAGGTACCAAATGAGACTTTAGGGTATAAGGAAACTCATGGAATTGTAAAAGAAGGAAAAGAGATGTTGAAAATTCCTTAAGGTTAAAGAGCTGCCTCAGATTTAATCATCACTCCTTTGGGGAAACAATGACATATCCTACAAAAAGTCACTATACAGTCCCCTTTCTAACATCACCTCTCTGCACCTCATCTCCCAGACCCTCTGCTGTATCTGACTTAACACCCGCAGGAACTCCGGAGCCAGCCTGCTTTCTTTCTGTTCTCATTGCCTTGGTAGAGCTCAAATCATCTGCCTGGAATTCCTTTCCATTGTGTTTGATTCCTTCTCTGATTACAAGAAAAATTATAAAGGCTTTGGTCAAAGGAGCGACTAAGTGTTCACACAAAAGCAGATACTCCCAACTTGCCTTCCTTGAAACTGCAGCTGCGGGTAATAGCTAACGAGTACCTCCATTCCCTAATAAGAGGTGCTGTAGGACTTGCCTATAGAAAAAAATGGAACCAGTTAAGGTACTTTTGTCCAACATGCACATCCAAGAAGGAGACTAATCAAGGCAAGATTTATGTGATGTGACTTAGTTATTGACCTAGGAGGATGAGTCTGGGACATTTCCCATCCCCTGTTCTCCTGTGCCTCCAGGTAACTGAAAAGAGCATCAAAAGCAATGCTGTATGTAGAGAATTGGATGAGGGCATAGTAGAGCCTTTGCCAGAGGGCACCCTGCTCACTCACCGCCCCAGGCTAAAGGTTTTATGAGCTCAGCACAGACATTCACTGGCCTCCCTATTAGAGCTGAGGGAGAATAAGCACTTTGAAGCAAGTCACCCTGAGTTTGGCAAGATAGGGATGCAGATATTTCCTGTGGCCCAAGTAATACGGAAAGTCACTGAGCTTGAGTCATCTTGAAAGCTTACTGCTCAAGAGGACGCCCGACTGAAAAGATGAGAAAAGGGTAATTTAAGTTCCTATAAGCCCTCTAAGTTCACTAGCGATAAGGGAAAGTATTTCAAATGGAAAATCAGAGTCAAGAAAACTTCAGTCACAACTGGTGTCAAAATAGCTTACTCTTACACTTTTTGTAAAAGCACATAACCATGTGAACACAGCACCAGGATCCTAGGTCGGAGCCCCTGCATGTGAGTGGCTCTGAAGCTGAAGTATCGTTAGCCTCTAGGTGAACCTACTTTCATCTGTCTGTGGTTAGATAATTGGTGTAGGAACACAGGAGTCAAAAGCTGACAGCTAGAGACTGCATAATACACATCAGGAAACCGTCCATCGGTAAGGTCCAGAGGCTTCCAAAAAACCCATCAAGTTATCCCCTGAAACAACAAGCGAGTATCTGCAAAGACAGCAGGCATTAATAGTCAAGAAACAAACTGCATCAACTAAATGAGAGGCATACTGTCACTTCCTCTCCTTCCCAACCTTGAAGTAGCCAAAATAGGTTCATGAATGGGAGAGGAGAGGAGGGCAGGAGATGGAGGGAGGGGTGGGGTTTAAAACAATAGACAGGTCTGAGAGTAGGGGGGAAGCAAGAGAGGCATCCAGTGATCCACATTTAAGGAGGAACTTAGCCTAGTCCAGGCTCTGAGACCATGCCCACCCCACCCCTTCTAGACCTAGGTCAGGTTTTAGCTGTGGTCAAGAGAGGATGTCCCCAGGAAAATGAGAAATTGGAATTCTGACTCATAGCACACCAGAGTAATGAGGGTCTGATCATTTTTAACTGAAAGTGACAAAAAGCTGTGAAGTCTTCCCAATTTAGTCCAAGAAACAGAGCAGATTTAGAGAACAATGGTGGAATTAAGCTATCTCCTAATTGTACCCTAATGAGCACTTCCTGTTCAATCAACTGGCTATCTGTAAAGGAAGAAGCAACTCCTCTTGGTGCCTGCAGGATTAAGAGCATAATCCTCAGTTCTGGCTATGGCACATCAGGTTAAGGATCTGGCATTGCTGCAGCTGGGATGTAGACTGCTATCTGCCACATGGACTTGATCCCTGGCCTGGGAACTTCCATATATCATGGGTGTGGAACCCCCCCACACACACACACACGCACACAAATGAAAGGCCTAAAAGAATCAGCTTGGCATCCAGTAGTGTCCATATTACCCTCTAACACCCTCTCTGGTACAGTTGCCTCCGTAGGCCCTCTCAGTGATCTCTGCTGGATACCTGCTGCTTCCCCCCACCTTGAATATCCTTCCACTCTTGCTCTCCTCCATTTCTACCTTTAAGGCCAGATGAAACATGAGGTGCCTCCTCCACAGGAAAACGGATTTACAACCTCAGATCCAATGAGGAGCTCTTTCCTCTGAGCTCCATGCACTCTCTGGGGGCCCTTGTAAGGGCACAACACATTGAAGTATCTTTTATGTTTCTAGTTCTAACTCCTCCCCTAGGCTGCAAAACCTTCTAAGTAGGGAGTGTGAGTTAGCCCAGCTTATACTACAGTGTTTTTCATACATACCCTGGCATATACGGTTTGTTTCAATAAATGTCAGTTACATGAAGGAATGTCTTCCTTGGCCCATGGAACAGGGCTGTGAATTCTGTGTAAGGAGATTCTCTTTGCTTTGTGAAGGCATTCACTTATGATTACTACTTAAGGATGCTTAAGCCAGCCATCCCCAAGGATGTTGTCATCAAAGCTAAAACCTGAAATAAACTCTCCCATTTGTGATTATTATACTAAGCCATTTCCATTTAGAAATTTTCTCAATTAGGCACAGATAATAAGCAATCTTCTCGGGAAAAATGTGAAATACTTAAACTACCTTTACCAAAGGGCTCTGTTGATTTATTACGAGGGGGAAAAAATGCCCTTAGATTTATAGATTTCAGACTCCTAGCAAATAATAAGTTATTGACTAAACCCAACTTTTCCAGGGTCAATGGCGCTGAAGAATGTGTTCTTCCTTTCCTTCTTCCTGCAATACAGCCACCTCCTCAGAGGTATTAGGTCCTCATTTTAACTAAACCCAATTTACTTTTAATCAAAGTATCACAATCAGACAAAAGGAGAACGCATACCCCATAAGATTCACTTGAGGTGGAGATGTCGATTGTTAAAGATACTATGACGGCTGTGTAATTCCATTGATTTCAATGCTTTGCTATCTCCTATCCCCCTTGAATCCTAGAAGATTGAGCCCATCTTGAGTGTTAGAAAAGCTCTGCCTTCATCAAATTTCTGAATGAATTTAACCATACACCAGATGGATTTGTATGACTCCTTATTTGACGGTGTCTTAAGAACAGGGCAATGTTCACAAGAAACATGTTTTAACGGTATACCAGACCAGAATAGCATTATGTATTCTCTTTTTCAGAGTTTGAGAATCATAACTAGAAGGTCCTAACAATATTTCAGAAGCTCAACTTTAACATGTGTCAGTTGTCAGGACTATACAACATAAGCTACATGGCTATAAAGTGTGTGGAAGGCTTTGATTAGAGTCTTTAACAAGCATCAAGGACAAAGAAAAAAGTTTCCTTGGGGTATGTTTTTCTAGACATTTTATGTCTCCCTTAATAAATGAAATTGCATTTGAATTTGAGACTTTCCCCAAGTCACCAGGCTACTGTCTCCCCCAATATGCTGACCTAGGAGAGGCCAGCTTCTCTCTCTCAAGCACTGGAAAAATACTGGGTAGGTAGGAGTCAGGGGGCATGGGTGTGATGCTTTCAGTGATGACTGCTTGAGATAAAAGAGTGAAGTTAGCCCTCAATACTCTCAACTAGCAGGGGAGGTGACTAGTGAGGAGAGGGCATGCCAGCAGGTGCTGAATTCAACTCACTTGTGGCACCAAAGGCAAATGTCCCTCCTCCCTTTTTAAAATGTAAATAATAGGGAGTTCCCTGGTGGCTCAGTGGGTTAAGGATCTGACATTGTCACTGCTGTGGTTCTGGTTACTGCTGTGTCAAGTGTTCAACCCCTGGCCCAAGAACTTCTGCATTCTGCCGGCATAGCAAAAACAAACGAACAAACAAAAAACCCTCAATAATTACTTATAATATTTGCAGAAGAACTGCAGAATTCAGTTTCATGGAAAGAGCACTGCAAAAAGGACAGCACTGTTATGGTGCAGGCACAGTGCTGGTGATGGCAGCCAGAATACCATTATTTCCCTTCTACCCCCAGCTGCAGCACCATTTCTTACTACAACCTCCACTTCTTTGATTGCTTCTTTTATGTCCAAGTAAAGTCATCCTCAGATGCATTCCCTGATTTTTCAGAATTTATCAACATGTCCCTCCTCTGCTTCCGCAACCTTCTGTGTCCCTCCTTATCTGGGGGCACCTCATACCACCCAATAAACCCAGTTCTCTTTTCCACCCCCTTCTCTGGACTATGAGCTACTCAAGGTCAAGAACTGTGTCTATTCAATTTTCTATCCCCCACATCCAGCAGCGTGAATGACACCATAAGCAGTCAATAAATATTTGTTGGAATTCATGAGTCAAAGAGTAAATGCATGTATAGGTATCAGCCTAAATCTAGATATATTTGATTCCTGCAGTTTGCTTTTCCCAAGTCTTCCCTGTCAAGCAGATGACTCAGTACCTTCCAGTTTCCTCAAGGTCTTTAACATTCCCCACAGGTCTAGTTTATAGTGCTCCAGTGGAGCTATTCATTGCCCTTTGCTATTAAAATGGGGAACATGAAGAGCTACAGGGGGGCCTCCCCGGCATTTGGCTTGCTACATGCTGTGGGTCCCTAAGAGGAAGTGACCAATGTCCACATTGGTGATTCGAAACTGTCTTTCCAGGTCACTGAATGAGAGGAATTTTCCATCAGGTCAAAGGAAGCAATGTGCCGAGAAAGGGCAGAATCTGGTGCTTCCACCCTCAGAAATAAGAGATGAGAGCAGAAATTCAAGAGAACGTCTGGGTATCCAGGTGCACAAGACAGAGGCAAGGCTGAGAGCTATGGAAATGCCAAGATATCTGAAACCTCTGTGACTTGCCAAAGTATGTGACTTTTTGATTCTTTTATTCTTACTGCTATGGCAAGATGTCAACAACCAAAAGGAAAATTCTGTGGAAGGAAGGGATCTCAGAAGGCATCATCTGCTCAGTAAGGCCCCCTGTTCAACTGCCTGGCTGAGACCCCTCCATCAACCAGCCTGCCTCAGTCCCCAAGGGAAGAACGCCTGACTGCCCACTTTCACACAGCGCTGTAGACCAATGCTCTGTATTGGCTTCCTCCTACCTCATCCTCAGTCCTCAGAATATCCTACTGGTCCCCAAGCAATGCCACCATATATGTGCACTTTAATATTTTCACTGCATATTTTTGGATTTTACTTGTTTATTGTCTTTTTAGGGCCACACCCATGGCATATGGAAGTTCCCAGGCTAGGGGTTGAATCAGAGTTGCAGCTTCCAGCCTACACCGCAGCCACAGCAACACCAGATCCAAGCCGCATCTGCGACCTGCACCACTGCTCACGGAAACACCTGAATTTTATTTAACCCAATGAGCGAGGCCAAGGATTGAACCTGCATCCTCATGGATATCAGTTGGATTAGTTACCATTGAGCTATAATGGGAAATCCCTTCACTCTCCCTTTGATCTCTTCCTGTGGGGGGAATGTCTTCTAGCCCAATCATTGTACCTCATAACTGAGTGCATATGTGATTTATCACCTAAAGTGAAAACAATTTTTGTCTTTTTACAGCCAAAAAAAAAATACATTTTTACGTGGCCAAAAAAAAAAAAATTTTACTTAGAAGTTAACATATGTAACTCTGGCTATGATTGATCGATTCCAGTTCCATTTTAAAGAAGCACAAAACACTCCTCCTTTCCCTTACTTCATTTCCCAAGTACAAATGTGATCTTTCACTCCACTTCGTAGTATCATATGGCACAGGAAATAAATGATTTTCCCGAACACTCAGACAAGGCAGCAGAAGATCCTATTTTGGAAAATGAGCGGCTGGCTACACTGAAGTCCATCTCCCAGTCACTGGCTCAGGAGTGGGGTGATTATGAGCAACACGGAAATGGATGTTTAGAGAGGCAAGGTCTTGAGAGGCAGGAAATGAGAGGGCACAGGAAACATGACATGGGTGCCACTGAGCTGATACATTAGCAAATTTCTGACTGTAGAGGTTCAGGGGCCGCCAAGCTGGAGAGAGCAATAGGGGGAAGGCAGGGCAGCCCCAATTACTGACTGACACAAGTTTCCAAGGCTGAGCTATGGCATTATTTCAAGGCACCTCAAGTGGGATTTGATTGCACATCTTCATGAAGTGCCAGAATACATGATTCCCACTTCCTGGTGGCCAGAGTGGTTACAGAGCTGACCAGTAATCTGCTGGCATGGAGGTTTTAACATTTCAGAATTCAAATCAGCACCGCCTGGTGAGGCTGAAGTCCTACATCTGATGAGTCCTGTAATTAAAGACCCACATCACCTTAAAGCAGCCACTTCAGGTCTGCTGCATCTTGTGCTCAATTTATTTTTTCACTTGAGGTGAAAAACCTAATTATATGCACAACAAATAGTGTTATTTTTTTCCCCTCTTAGCAAAAGGCCTGTGTTAGGTGTCACCAATTATTTAGCTAATCATAACTCTATGCATGGCATTGCTAATCCCGTAACAGCATCATCTGGGTCAAGAAGTTCACTTTCCGTTAGTGGCTAATGAATTCCTTTTCTTGAATTCATCAGGTATGACCCCAGCAGCACGTGAAGGGGCTGCTTAAGCATGAACATTGCCTCCTGGATAGACTACACTCTGTGCCAGGTAGGAGCAAGGAAGCTTCAAATTAGACAATTGATTTTGAATCCAGTAGGTTGACTCTTTTACAAATTCAGCAACTCACCATTTGAGAGTTGCTATATAATGGCTGGAAAGTTCCAGTTATTCAAGGTGATTAAACTCTAGAGAGCTGCTGTACAACATTGTGCCTACAGCCAACAAGGCTATACTATGCTCTTTAAGAAATTTAAGGGGGTAGATAGATCTCATGTCAAATGTCCTCATCACGATTACAACAAAATTAAGAAAATATGTACTGAAAGCCTACTATGGACTCAGTGCTACCACTTACTAGTTAGCTAACGTGAGAAAAATGACTTTCCTTCACAAGCCTTATTTTCTCTAAACCTAAGACAGACAGACATAGTATTTCAGGCACATGGTTGTTTCGTTAAGATCAAAAAAGACACTGTGCATGGGAAACAGTATGGAGGTTCCTCAGAAACTAAATATAGGACCACCATATGATCCAGCAATCCCACTCCTGGGCAGATATCCAGACAAAACTATAATTCAAAAAGAGACATATGTCCCTATGTTCACTGCAGCACTATTCACAACCACCAAGACATGGAAACAACCTAAATGTCCATTGACAGATGAATGGATTCAGATGATGTGGTACAGACACAATGAAGTATTAGTCATAAAAAAGAAATAATGTCATTTGCTGCAATAGGGATACAACTAGAGATTAGCACACTAAGTGAAGTCAAAAAGAAAAGGACAAATACCGTCACATATATGGAATCTAAAGTATGGCACACATGGGAGTTCCCGTCATGGTTCAGTGGTTAACGAATCCGACTGGGAACCACGGGGTCGCGGGTTCGATCCCTGGCCTTGCTCAGTGGATTAAGGATCTGGTGTTGCCATGAGCTGTGGTGTAGGGTGCGGACACGGCTCAGATCCCACATTGCTGTGATGTAGGCCAGTGGCTACAGCTCCGAATCGACACCTGGCCTGGGAACCTCCACATGCCGCGGGAGTGGCCCAAGAAATGGCAAGAAGACAAAATAAAATAAGGCACAAATGAACCTATCTACAAAACAGAAACAGATTCACAGACAGAACAGACTTGCAGTCGCCAAGGGTGAGGGAGGAGATGAGGAGGGAGTGGGATGGACTGGTAGTCTGGGCTTAGTAGATGCAAACTGTTGCATTTAGAATAGATAAGCAATAGGGTCCTGCTGTACAGCACAGGGAACTATATCTAATCTCTTATGATAGACCATCATGGAAGGTAATACAAGAAAAAGAACATATGTATATGTATGAATGGATACTTTGCTGTATAGCAGAAATTGGCACAACATTGTAAATCAGCTATACTTTAGTAAAAATAAAAATTTTAAGAAAAGACTATGATCATTGTAATACATTGTCTTTAATGTATTTAGTACTAGCGCCGTGCTAAACACTGTACTAAATATTCTACATATATTAGCATAATATTCAGTTCATAGTAGCTGTTCAACAATATTCATTTATTTCCTCTTCCTACAAGCTCTCTGAACAAATCACTTGCTAGACATTGGCAGTGTTTGTCTCAATTTTTCAGAAAAGCTTATACTGCTCTGTTGCTTTGAGACAAAAACCCAATTCACTATTAGCATGGGAGATGAAAAGCTCATCAGGAAGATATAAATATGTTATAGTGCATGTATATCAGAGGAGTTGGATGACTTCAAAATAATATTTCTAACTCCTTTTGCAGTCTGTTTATGAAATAAGCAGGTGATAGCCATTTCCACTGTGAAGCTTGAAATCCATCAAATAAAAAAAAAGAATAAAAAGAGAAATGAGAAAAATATCTAACCCATCTTGCAGTTCATTTCCTTGCCATTTCTTGTTTTTTACTGAGAATATCCTCAGGGTTAACATTTCCTAGCACACAATCCCTCTTTTCACACAATCGGCTTACTTTGGCGATTTTCCCCTTAAGTTCCTCGTTTCCCTGTATTTTTCTACATGTTGCACTCGGCAAAAGAACACAGAAATACTCAGTTGGAGTGTGGCTTGGCAAACTACAGCCCATAGGCCAAACCCAGGCTTTGTCTGCTTTTGCATAGTTTGTGAGCTAAGAATTTTCTTACATTTACAAATGGTTAAAAATAAATCAAACGCGATAATAATATGCCATAGCACAGAACACTACATATAAAAACCAAATTTCATTATATCTAAATAATAGGCTATATTACCAAGATCGTGACATAGGTCATTCCTGACTTCCCTCTCCATCACAAGAACAACTAACAACTATTCATGGGATTCCCCTGCTCTGGCTATGCCCCCCAGGGGTCTCTGTGGAATCAGTAGTTCATGACTACTGGGAATCTGATTGAGATGAAGAAGGAAGGGGCTTACAACAATCAGAACTTGGATCTTGGCAGACCAGTTTCCTACCTGCAATATCCAGGTAGTAGTCCCAACAGCAGCTTTGTTCATCAACAGTGCCAAGACGATAGTTCAGATTGACCAGAGAACTCAGTAGGATGCAGGTCTGCCTGATTCAAGCCCTCAAAGACCTTCTATATCCCTGGAGCTTGATCTGTCCTTACCTAGAAAGGGGAGTTGGTTCATAGCTTGGCTCACTCCTAAATGTAGCTCCTGAACCCACCTGACCAAAAAGAACAGCCAGAAAAAAACCTGGAAGCTGCTGAACCAGCAATGCTCAAGCCAAGATTATAGCTAGCAGACTGTCTAAACAAGAAGCCAGTAGCACCATTCATCCAAGGAAATTGGAGAGCAGGTTGGCTTGAATGAGGAACACAAAGCATTTTCACTCTTGAAGACCTGCCCTGCTCCACTCAGGCAAAGGAGTTAATTTATAATCCCCCCTACTGCTAAGTGTAGCACCCAGATTCTCCCAGAAAACCTGAATGGCAGGAATCCTGACCAGCAACACCCTTGAGGCTACTTGGAGTGGCTCTCCCATTTTGCCCAGGCAGAGGAGCCACTTCATTGCCTGTACGAGACACCTGTTAGTCGTAATGATACAGAGACTGAGAGTGACAAGTGCAAAGAGGTGTTTCAAATGAATGACCATCAAAAACAAAAACAAGAGCAAAAAAGCAGAGGTATCTATACTTCTATCAGACAAAATATGAGTACAAAATTGTAAAAAGAGACAAAGAAGTTTGTTATGTAATGTTAAAGGAGTCAATCCATTAAGATAGAATAATTGTAAACATTATGCACACAACATCAGAGCACATAAATATATAAAGCGAAGGCTAACAGAACTAAAAGGAGAAATAAACAGCAATACAATAATGGTTGGGGATTTATTACCCCACAATCAGCAATAAGTAGATCATCCAGGCAAAAACAATCAATAAGGAAACAGCAAATTTGAACATTACTATAGACCAAATAGATCTGACAGACATATATAGAACATGTCATCTGACAACAGCAGAACACGCATTCTTCTCAAGTGCATATGGAACATTATCTAGAAGGGAAAGTCATAAAAATTGAAATCATATTAAGTATCTTCTCTGGCCACAGTGGTATGAAACTAGATATCAGTAACAAGAGGAAAACTAGGAAACTCACAAACACGTGGAAATTAAACAACATTCTCATGAACAACCAATGAATCAAAGAAAAAATTAAAAAGAGAAGTTAAAGTATTTTGAGACAAATGAAAATGGAAGAACATACCCAAACTTACGAAATGCAGCAAAGGCAGTTCTAAGAGGGAAGCTTATAGCAATAAAAGCCTACATTAAAGAGTTCCCATTATGGCTCAGTGGGAACAAACTCAACTAGTATCCCTGAGTATGTGAGTTCTATCCCTGACCTCATTCATTGGGTTAAGGATCCAGTGTTGCGATGAGCTCTGGTTAGATAAGAGACACAGCTTGGATCCTGTGTTGCTGTGGCATAGGCTGGCAGCTGCAGCTCCAATTTGACCCCTAGCCTGGGAACTTCCATATGCCACAACAACTGCAGCCCTAAAAAATGAGAACAAACAAAAAAGGCTACATTAAGAAACTAAAAAGATCTCAAATAAACAACCTAATTCTATGCCTAAAGAAACTAGGAAAAAAGAAACAATAAACTGAGCCCAGATTTAATAGAAGGAAAGGAATAATAAAGATTAGAGAACCAAAACAATGAAATAGAGAACAGAAAAATAGAAAAGATTAACCAAAATAAGAGTTTGTTCTTCAGAAAGAGGAACAAAATTGACAAACCTTTAGCTAGACTAACAAAGGGAAAAAGATAAAGGACACAAATTGGTAAAAGTATGAATGAAAAAGCAAGAACCCAGCAACACACAGAATTAAATCCAATGGGCACAGACAATTCTCCAAAGACAACATACGGATGGCCAAAAAGCACATGAAAAGATCTTCAGCAACACTAATTATTAGAAAAATGCAAATGCACCTTACACCAGCAAGCATGGCCATCATCAAAAAGTCTACAAGCACTAAATGCCAGAGAGAGTGTGGAGAAAATGGAATCCTCTAACATTGTTGGTGGGAATGTAAATTGGGGTAGCCACTACGGAAAATAGTATGGAGATTTCTAAAAAAAACTGAAAATAGAATTACCATTTGATCCAGCAATCCCATTTCTGAGTATCTATCCAGAGAAAACCATGGCTCAAAAAGATACATGTACTCCAATATTCATTGCAGCACTACATACAATAGCCAAGACATGGAATCAACCTAAAAGTCCATCTACAGAGGAATAAAGAAAAGGCTCTAGAAAACACTATCAGTACAAAAATGAATCGAAAGACTTAAATAATGAAAGTTAATTGGCTGATTGTTTTACTATATGATAGGAATGTTTAAACTCCAGTTTTTTTAAAAAAAAACAAACCAACACTAGAAGTAGCAAGAGAATTTAGTAAGATGTCTAGATAAAATGTAAATCTAATAGAAAAATATTAAAATAGTCCCTTTATATTAACAAGATTCTCACAGAAAGGAAAAGTAGTTGTTTAAGTGTTGAGGCTGCACAATACACACCAACTAACCAGAACAAAAAAAATTCCAACTATTTCAAATAGTTTTGTTCTGAGGTGGTAGATTATGAGTTCTGTTAATTTTTTTCAAGTGTAGTTGATTTACATGTTGTGCTAGGTTCATGTGTACAGCAAAGTGATTCAGTTATACACATGTATATGTACTTTTTTCAGATTCTTTTCCCCTGTATGTTAATATATTAGATATTGGGTATAGTTCCCTATGCTGTACAGTAGGTCCTATATCTATTTCATATAATAGTGTATGCATCTGTTAATCTCAAACTCTGAATTTATCCCTCACCCCCTTTTCCCCTTTGGTAATCCTAAATTTGTTTTCTAGATCTGTGTGAGTCTATTTCTGTTTTGTAAATCAGTTCATTTATATCATTATTTTAGATTCCACATATAAGCAGTACCACATGGAATTGTCTTTCTCTGACTTCATACAGCTCAAATTTCTGAAACAAACGCTATCAAAAAATGGTCCGAAGTTCTCAAAAGACATTTCTTCATAGAAGATGGCCAAAAGATGCCCCACATTGCTGATTATCAGAGTTCTGTTAATGGTTTCCTTACACATTCATGTGTTGTGAAATCTTCCTCTAGTCAGCATGTGTTATTTCAGCGGTGCTCTCCAAATTGAGCCTCAGGTCACCTGGGATGAGGGGGGTCAATGGCAGGGAGACAATAACGATAGTACTGGTGTAAGAAGATAAAAGTTGATGTCTCAAGTCAGGAGAGAAAACACTAGAACTTCTACTTAGGACTCTTTGTCCTTAAGTAAAATACTCATCATTCATAAATGTAAGCCAACTATCCTGGAAGTGCTGCCATAAGGAGGGGGTGACAGTGGGTGGCACCCTCATTCATTTGTTCACTTTTGCCCTCCTGGGTTGTTTTATACTTCATGTCAGCCCAAGTGGATCTGCACATTAAATCATCTTAAATGATAGAAGCAGTATTTCATAATGAGATGGTAAGAAATTATAACTGTGTACCACACTGATATTCACTGTTCAGTACTTGGCAAAGTTTGTGTGTGTGTTGTTTTTTTTTTTAATGATAGACCTCTAAGATAAATTATGCATTTTTCATTTTTCAAAGTATTATATAAAATAAAACAAGTGTCCTAAATTTACTTTTCTGTCATAAGTAGTCATCAGTGGTTTATTATCTACAACAATAGAAAAACAATCTCCGCTTTCAAGATAAATGTGACATTTTTAACATTAACACTTCCTGCTTTTAAAGGGATAGTTATAAAAAATATAACATTTGTTTGTAGGAACAACACTGAGGCAGGATTGACATCAAAGGTCATGGGACTTTATGTCTCAGATTTCACCAAAAATCTGTACATAATTGGTTGAAGGAAAATGTCCTAGAATCTAGCAGATTATTTCCAAGTATCTGCCTGGCATGAAGAAAACTTTTAATAAATGTCTGTTAAATAGCTGATAGGCAGACACAGTCTGTTTCTACATTTCCTATAATGTCTCAGGCTTGGTACTTTATTCATTTTGGGTACCAATAAATTGCTCGAGTCGGGCAGTCTAAGACTGTCAGAGTTGAATGGAGTATTGGATTTGTTTTTTCAGAGAAATTAAATGACTTTCCCAAGAACATAACTCTTTCACCTGATTCTCACAGCAGCCCTGAGGAGTATGGGTGTTAATTTCAAAATGCATAAACATTTTTCTATCTTCTGTTCCTCCTTGGAAAGAATTTATTTTTCTTGAAGAACAAAGAGACAGACATCAAATTCCGGTAGTCAGTTCCAGTCCTCCGTATCAGTTATCAGCTCTGCAACCTTCAGCAGGCCACTTACTCCTGAGCCTCAGTTTCCCCATCTAAAGAATGATGACACCATTACTGATATGATACACACGCATGCAGTATATACACTGCAAATAGCAGCATCAATTTTGCTTTCGGTGGTTGTTATTCCACAACTGCCTGCTGCCTTCAGATGCTCTCCAGATTACACTCTGAGAAACTGGCAGCCCACGTTAGGAAAGTACTAATTGGGTTCCCTGGAGGGGAGCCTAGGCTTGCCTGCAGCACTTCAGCCTCTTTCTCTTTGTTCCAGGTATCTTTCAGCTGTGAGTGGATTTTCTTCTCTTAATATTAGTTTGGCGATTTTGCCATGGACAAATTCCCCGCAGCTATGTCTGTGTGTATAACCTTGTCCCTCTCAAAGGGGAGAAGGTGCCCTTCCTCAACCAGAGAAAATATGCTTTGAGAGCAGCTCTGAACTATCAGTGTTATCACCTCCTGTCTTGTTTGTTCTCTGGAAAATTCTAAGGTGTCTCATTTTTAGTTTTCTTCTATTCTTCATCTTCCACCCAGAAAGAGCTCACCAACACCTCCTGCTTCGTAAAAATTGCTTTCTGCTTCTGAGAAAGTATTGCCTCTCAAGGACATTCTTCAGCCCTTCACAGCTTTCTGAACAGACAGCTTTCCTTGCTGCTTTGCAGCTTTGGAGAAAAATGTCAATTAATCTCAGCCAGCTCTAAATCCCCTCATTTGTAAATGCTTCTGTTTCAGGTAAATGTCAAAGATGCTTACTGAGCACCTAAAATATACCAACCACTAAGAGTTTAAAGAGAGTGCAGTCCTACCCCCTCAAGTTCACAGACTAGCCCGAAATGAAAATAATCACATGGTGGTACCAAGAACGCGATGGCAGAGAAATGGGTCTGTCTTTTAGCCAGAGGCTTTTTTATTCAATTACTTTTATCCTGCTGTTTCAGAAAAAAATATTATCCTTTTTTCATGCTGATGTAACATATGGTGCCCCCTCCAAATTCTGTCTTTCCTGGTCTATTTCCTTCATTTTGGAGTATCCCTTGGGTCATTTAGCTCATGTTCTACCTGCACAGAGGATGATCCCTGAACCAGAGTTCAACAAAAGAGTGACCAAAAGCAGTCATTCTATACCCATTTCAAGAGGAAACATCAGGCAAGTGGGAACAGTTCAGAAGAAAGAAGTTATGGCTGATGAGAACCTGGCAATACGATGACCAAATTGAAGCTGCTTACACTCAAGATAATGCTATGGGAAGACAGCTGGAGTGTTCATTTTCTATCGTTATGTAACAAATAACCCCCAATTTACAGCTTAAAACAATAGCCACTTATTATTACACACTGTACAAGTCCATCCTGCTAAGCTGGTTTCTGTCCTCAGGGTCTTGCCCTTGAAATGTGAGGTGGGTTGAGTTCTCTTAGAGGCTCTGAGAGTTCCCATCGTGGCTCAGCAGAAATGAACCTGACTAACATCCATGAGGATACAGGTTCAATCCCTGGCCTTGCTCAGTGGGTTAAGGATCCTCCGTTGCCATGAGCTCTAGTGTAGGTTGCAGACACAGCTCAGATCCCGTGTTGCTGTGGCATAAGCCAGCAGCTACAGCTTTGATTTGACCTCTAGCCTGGGAACCTCCATATGCTGCAGGTGTGGCCCTTTTAAAAAGACAAAAAAAAAAAAATTAAGCTTCTTAAAAGCTCTGGGAAAAATCTACTTCCAAGCTCATTCAAGTTGTTGACTGAATTCATTTCCTTGAGACTGTGAGCCTGAGGTCCTATTTTCTGGCCAGCAGTTGGTCTCAGACCCTTACTAGTTGACTTTCTCTGACTCAAAACCAGTAGCAGACTATCTCGCTCCCATGGAATCCATCTCATGCTTCAAACCTCAGAATTCAGCAAAAGCCCAGTCCCTTTCCAGGAGTCACCAGATGAGGACACATTGACAAAGGGCAGTCTCCCTTTCCTAAATGACACCGACTCTCCTGTATAACATAACCTAATCATGGGAATGCTAGCCCATCGTATTCAGCCATATCCACACTCCAAAGCAGAGCTGTATAGGACCTATAGGAGGACCTAGGAGGAGGGAAATTTGAGGGCCATCTTAGTATGTCACCGATCATAGCTGGGCTCCTCCTTTAATATTGAGAATGTCACTTGTCTTAAGGGCTTTAGGTGAAGGAAGGTAGGTAATCATAGAAGCCAAGCCAGGTAGGTTATAGGCTCGGAGACACAGGAGGATAGAGAAGTCATGTATAGAGAATTACTACGCACCCCTCAGACCTATCTTTATGAGCAATTTTGTTGAAGCAAGAATTTTCTAATGAATTGGAGCTCTCTTCGAAGAACAAAGAGCAGACAGACTTTGGAGTCCTCATTTTAACAATTCACCAAGTGTCCTTACAGGATGTGGCATCCAATTTAAGGCTGGAAATAAACATAGCCCTGGTATCTAATCAGAACTGTACATATTTAATAAAAGTGGGGAAAAATAAAAGCCATTTTAGGGTATACCTTTTAACCTCCTGAGCTAGGAAGGGAGAGTCAACCAAAGCTGTTCTGGTATAATAAACCCTTACACTAAAGATCATAGTAGCTAGCAGTACCCAAGGTCTTACTACGTTCAAGGATGAGCATTCTGCAGGCATCGTTTTGTTTAGTTCCTCAAACAGCTTAATAAGACAAGCAATTTATCTCAGAGGATATTCATACATATGGGGACACATACCCTTTGTTCAGAATTAGATCCATCTAGAGACCCTATCAGGATCCTTCCCATTAGATGTGGCCTGGACTTCTGAGAGAGAGAATCCTTCAAGTGTTTGAAGGGTCATTGTACAGATGAGGAAACAGATTTAGCTGCTGAACTTCAGAGAAAGTGGTATGCTGGCCAAGACTTAAATCTTGGAAGCTCTCCCAAGATTCCCCAATTAGCATCAACATTTGCCGATTCCCTTGATGTGAACAGTCTCACTATGGCAGATGTCAAGCTCTACACTGAGGTCACTAAAAGCAGACTGACAAAAAGAGGCAACTTCAGGAAAAAATATATACACGGAATCATTTTCGTGGATGTACTAAAAAATTTTGCAACAAGCAAAGCGGGTCAATGGAACTGACTCAAAAACTAGGAGTTCCCAGTTCTCTGGGTAATTGAAGCAGATGTTGATGCTGTCAGAGAAAACTATAAAATGAAATCTTGTATTGGAAAGTTACCAAGATAGGGTGTGAAAATGGAAGGGTTAAAGACATCTGGTAATTTCCTGTTCCTTCTACCTTATCTCTGGCCAGATCTCTCTAATTTGCAGGTAAGACATTTTCCCATCAGCAGCTGAGAGATGGAGGCTGCAGAACTCCCTGAGTTAATGATCTCAAGAGCCACGCCAAGAGGGCATCTCTGCTCTTTTACACATCTGAAATCTCTAGTCACTGTCATTTTTGTTTCAACGTTTTAGACTGAGAATTTTCAAACTCTACTTTGTTAAGAAAGAAAAATCATGTTCTTGGCAATTTTCTTCACTGTCTCTCCAAGATTAGAACTATAAATAATAAAAAACTTAATTACCAATGCCTTTAAAAAAAATGGTGCTTAAAAATGTAGTGTTTAAATCTCCATAAAATTACACCTTTGAAATTGCTTAATTGTGTTTCTCCTGCCAATTTAAATCGCTCATAGAAGGAAATATTTTTAAGTATATAGTTTCTAATTCTTTCCCTGAATCATCACTGTAGCATTGCTTTTGCTCTGGAAGATAACAGTGCTTGTACAAATACTGCAAACATCAGCAATTTAAGGTTCTGCCCACAGTAGTATAAGAGGAAGGAGGAGGAGACACTTCAATCTCCTGGTTTGGCTTAATATAGGACTAATGGAAAGAAAAAAAAAAAACCAACACCCACTTAAAAGTTTTGTTCTTACTCAAAACCTGAACAGTTAAGGCATATAATAATAGTTACAAAAGGTTTGTTAGATTTCCTTAGAAAGATGTTGCTCGCTAGGGCATAGGGACCTGGCTTTCTTTTTAATTGCAATTATTACTGTATTAGGCTCATTTATTTGCATAATAAAAATAATCATTTGCATTCATACAATTCCATTCTTCCTAGGAGCTCATTCTCACTAAGCCCATCTCGCCCACAAAAAAAAAAAAAAAATCCTATCCTCTGAACAGATTCATAAGCCATCAGTCCAGCAGATTTGTAACATTATAGAAATGTTCACTGAAAATTTTCTCTGTGCTCAACAGCCTAATCTGTAAATTCAAAGATAAGCTTGGCACAAAGGCCACTCTCCTGGATTCTGTGAGCTACCATAGCCAGTCAAGGAGTTGAACCACATGTCCTTCTACACACTTCTAGGGCAAGAAGGCAGTGAAAAAACTAAAGCAGCACTGAGTGCTTTGAAGAAGGAAAATTTGAGAGTGTAAGTGATAAAAAGCATTTAAAACGTAGCTAGCCTCTGTTCCTCTGTGCAGGATATAAACTAGAAATTAGTTTGATTGGTTTGAGTATATCACATAGAGAGAAAGCATATATTCTGGTGGTTCTCAGACATGGCACCTAAAAAAAAACACCCTAGGGAGGTTTTTTGTTGTTTTTGGTTTTTGGGTTTTTTTCTTTTTTTAACTCACAATACCTAGGCCCAAAATTAAGAAATTCTGCATCGGTTTCTCCTGACTTTTGATAAATCATCACCATCAGCTTTTTTTTCAAACTCTTTAAATGTCTAATACACAGCTCAGAGTAGGGGGCTTATTGGTCTAGTGGAAACAACACCGGATTGTCCTTGGCTGACCATTAACTAGCTATGTGATCCTGAGAAAAGCAGTATTTCTGGAACACAGAATATTAGCCTGAAAAATTAGATATTTTGATCAGAAATTACTTCACAGCCCTGAATTCCTATGGTTAAGAACAGTAAAAATGAACAGTTTCAACCATGAATTATAATTCTTAACACAGAAGCATTTACAATAGAGTAATACTACGGGGGAAAATATATTACATGAAATTTACCCTCAAGATGTATAAGTTATTCAAGCCATGTGGGAAACCAAAGAATGTGCATTTTTTTAAAAAAGCACTTTGTACTTTGAATTGTGACTTTCCAAGTATGCATCAAGCAAGGATCACATTAGCGCTGATCATTTCTTTAGAACTGGATTTCTAGAATCATTTTATTGAAATGAGCCACTACATGTAAATTTGGTATTATTTGTGAAGTGAGTATTTGTCAAAGTAATGACAGAAAAACACCCCATTTTCTTGCAAGGCAACAAACACATTGTTTAGATGAAGCTACAACCAAGAATTAGATGAAGATGTGTTAGTTTGTTATTGATACATGTGCAAAAGGCATACACTTCCCAAGTGCCAAGCAGTAAAATAAAGGCAGGAGAAATTACCTATTCTACCAAAAAAGAAAAAAAAAAAAAAAAAAAGATGCAAGTCGAAGTTAAAAAAGAGTCTGATGTGGCCAACTGCTAGCACTTTCTCTTAGTGATACAGTAACATAACATGGTACACCTTCGTGTCAGTGGAGTCTTAGATTTAACAAAATATGGTAGCTTTGCCTACTTGTGACTCAGCCTAAGCCACACATGCAGACTGTTTCCCAAAAAAGATTATTCAATCTGTATACAGTTTGAACAAAAGGTGTCTCAAGCAACTGAAGCGAAGTTACAATTTAGAGCAACACCTAAAGAAAAACACACCATTCAGTGATTTCCGAATGTTACTAATCCTTTCTTAACCTTGCCCCTCTTTTCACTATTTTATTTTAAAGAGTTTCTTTACCTCTGTCCATCAAGGTGTCAGAAAAAGAAAAGCACCACTGCTCATGTACACTGTCTTGGTATCAGCTGTAATTATCATTATGAGGGAGGCTTCTGTGCAGTCTTCAAAACTCACGGCTCAAAAATGTCTGTGCCATCTTTTCATGAAGAACAACTGCTTTATAGTGAGCAAAATTCATTGATTCAGCAAAGCCACAAGCAGATAATGGCTTTCATTTCTTTAACTTAATCCCAAGGGAGGGTGGTAAAAAGCAAGCTGGATTTTCTCTTATAAATGCCCCCATTCAAATGCCAGTGAAACAATCCTTCACACGCCTGAAGAGAGAGACCCTAAGGGAAGAGCAGGAGCATGTCAGTGCCGACCTGCACTCGGTAGAGAAGTCCTTCTCCGCACTCTTCAAGCGCTTCGAGAAGCAGGAGGTGATCAAAGACTACCACGTGAACAAGGTGTTGCTGAAGAAGTGCATGGAGGATTACATTGAGAGGGTGGGGCAGGCGCTGCAGGCCCACACCGAGAAGATGCAGCTGTGTGGAGCAAGGTGTGCTGCAGGTTGTGGTTCTGGCGCTGAAGGCCATCCTGAGGAAGGAGTAGATACGCATGCAGTCGCTGGAGATGGTCGTGGAGCAGACGACTCAAGAAAATGATGAACTGACCAGACTCTGATGACTTCATTTCCAAGATGGAGAGGATCTGATGTGGAAGCCCCAATCTTAGCCATCTGTCTGTCTGTCTGTCTCTCCATCAAGGTTTTTCTTCTCTATTAACCTCAACTCATTTTTAGGAAAAATTCTAAATAAAGAAATAACTAAGCTTAAAAAAAAACACTTGTCAGTGGCTGCCCTAAGTGGGAAATGATTGGAAATTGTCTGTTGCAACAGTGTTGGAAACCCCCAGAGACTTTAGGAGGACCTTTGCCTCCTGTCCTCTGGGGACTTCTTTAGTGTGGAAGGTTGGAGCAGAGCCCGGAGGCCATGGCCAAGTCTAACTCTATACCCCCAACAGGTCCCCCTCAGTGGATCAGCTGGTCATCCAATAGCTGCTGTGACTTTGTGTCACCTGCCCAGCAATGGCCTCTGAAGTTTTTAATACTTCCTTGAACTGAATCTACATTGGGTGGGGTCCTTCCTGACACACTTGCAGAGGGAAGTTTTCTGTGATCTCATCTTACAATTCTAAAACACTTGCTCTCATCCTCATATACAAGCTCTGAACACAATACGAACATCAGTTTAGAGACCAAACATTTGGGTTTAAGTCCTGGCTCTGTCATTAACCAACTCCATGAACTTGCTCCACGTCTCAGTTTCACCAATAAAAACTTGGAAAGTCTGTGTTGAGAATCAGTGAGATACCATGGGTAATATAATCTTTAACGAGTCCAATAATCTATCAATGTTAAAGGCTGAGAATGGTGACAATAAAGGCTACCACTTCTTCCCTCAACTGAGCCACAACACCAGCTATAAAGAGGTTAAATGTGTGCAGTGCAAAGGATGCTCTTTATAATCAAAATCACATCTTTTACAGTTAGTATAATAGCCCACACCATCTAATGTTGGATTTCCTCAGAAAATCTTTCAAAAATCGTTAGAAAATGTCAAGCGACTTTTTAGTCAGAGATTTAGAGCTGTAAAGGAATAAACGGACAACAAAGAACAGCTACTTCACAGCACAGAGATGTGGAGATGACTGTTGACAACATTGTGCTCCTGCTGAGATTATTTCAGAGTAATACTTAAATTGTTTGCTCACCCATCTTACATCATTATTGAACAGTTTGAGGCCATGATTCCTGAGGGGCACTAAAAACAAAAATGTCATGTTGTCAAAATCCTTAATATAACCTAGTCCCTTAAATGTGTGTTTATTTTCTTCTGGAGATACTGCTAGCATTTTAAGTACTGGCACACTTCCAATACTTAAAATCTAGATAGGATGATTCCTGAATATTCTCTGGGAGCCCTGAGACCCAGATGTTATTTCTGTTCTCTCTCTGGGACACTCCTGGCCCCTATTAGAGGTCCACAAATGCTTAGTCATTTTCTCCAAAGAGAATCACAGTAGTGATAGCAGAGGTACTGTGTCCTGATGATTCAGTACTAGAGAGAAGCACTGGTGATTCAATGACATATGATGCCTATGCAAGTGTTTTGGAAACTGCCAAGTTCTGGGTTAATAATGGCCAGCACTGGTTGTCATCGTCTAAGTGCTGGGCATTGTATCATGGGCCCTTGGTGCATTATTTCATCCAAGTCCTCGTATAGAATTTTCCTAATAGTAAGATCACAGTATAATACCAATAGTACTATTATGCTAATTTTATAGGAAAGACTGGTGAGAAACAAAGAGCCTCAGTGTCTTGCCCACAGAAAGAGACCACTTGTTAAAAGAGAGAGCACCACTCAGGTAGTCAGCCTCAGAGTCCAAGTTCTCAAAGCCTATGTTCTAAGCACTACTGGATGTTTTTCACAACAGTGGTATTAATCAAATTATCTCCCTCAGTCGGACAATTCCTAGTCTCCATTGACTGGACAACCCTAAAAAGGGTTCCACTTTAAATGTGCCCTCTTCTTGGAGACTTTCCCCAATCCACCTGAGGAGGTAGAATCCTCCTTTTTCATATACTCCTCCTTCACCGTATTTACACTGTAATTAATTCTTGGGTAACTCTCTTTAAACCTCCTGCTATATCTCATTCCCAGACTGCAAGGTGGTGCTCTACCAGAATTCAGACAAAGAACAGGGACATTCAGAAGGCTCTTGATGCTTTCAAAACTCCCTGGCTGCCACTGCAGCATGAAAATCAGAGGAACCTAAAGGACCACAACACAAACATCGTCCTCCCTCATGGAGGGCGGTGGCGGGGGGGACTTCTTTCAGGGGTTCTGGAGGCCTCATGTCGCCTGTCTCAGCCTGCCTTTGTTTTTCTCCACTGAACAAAAAGAGCCTAACCATACAATCCAAGGATCCAGCCAGATTTAACTTTCTTTCTATAAACCCAGAGGCCTCTTTGCCATTTGCAGGGGTGGTGAGGAATGAGAAAATTTCCTCTCAGTTCTGCAAAACCAGTTCAAATTAAAATTAGGAGAAAACTCGCAGATCTGAAGACTATATTCATTGTTGGTTGTAATTTACAGGTGTAAAAATCTATTCTGTTCACATGGAGCCAAGCCACCATTATTGACAGCAGTCAAAAAGTCAAAAATCACAGGAAAACCAGAAACATACGGAAAAAAAAAAAAAAAAAAAAAAACCATGATGTAGTGCGTTCTAGATTGAAATGTTATTTTTATAGATTTAAATTTAAGTGCATTCCCAGATAATTTCCGCTTTATCCAACAATAGAAAACTAGATAAAGAAATAGGACCAGAGTAAAATTGGAAATACTTAGCCAACATGAAACCACACAAGAAAAAAAATACTGTTAAAGCTAACATTTCAAACAAACTTGTAGCCATATTCCTGTAAGTTACTTTTTTCCTTAGTGAATGCAATTAAGAGACATTACAAAATTATGAATGGCTAAAAATCATGGAAGGAAATAGTTACCAAAAGTGTTAATCTATTTTATCCAATTCATATAACCAATTTTTTATTCCAACTGTAAAGAGAGGAACAGTTTTTATAAATAGTATAAGAGCAGCTTATTTCCTAACTAATGTGAGGAACTCCTTAAAAAAAAATTGCTTTAAGGAGATCATTAGGCTACTTATGATGCCATTATGTCTAAATTTAATCCCCCATGCAGACATCTGAGTATACATCCACAAGTATGTGTTACAACATTACTTTGAGTCTGTACCATTTTGAGTTTTTGAAGCACAGCACCAACACTGACAGCAAAGTAGCTATTCCTTAGAGATATTCCAGCTTTACTGGAAACAGGACATGTCAAACCTTGAAAGTTAATCAGGTTATTTAACTGAAGCAGAGTTTGGGCTCAGATGAGCATCTCAGTGTTGAAGGTTTCAAGGTCCACCTATCCGTCATCTAGCCTCATTTTTCATTCACAGCAGAATGCTTTAGCAATTCTCTGTAGCGGGGAGAAGCAGCACCTTTGAATCTTTTTTTTTTTTTTTTTAAGAAAGCAAAACTCCTTTCCAAATAAAGTTACAAATCCCCCTCAACAAGAGACGCATAAACTATTCAACTAAGCTAACTCATGTGCAAGTTCCTGAACTCAGCCATAGGAGTGCTAAATGCCTGGAGAACCATTTTTTGTGAAAGGCGAGGATGCTTGAAGCACTGCCAACTTCAAAACTATTTCGTCACTCCTTGATTCGTGTATTAAATGAGAAAAGATGGATGGATGGAGAAGAGCAAGAATGCAAGATGGAGGGGGGGAAAAGGAAACAGGAAAAGAGAAAAGGCAATACAAAAGGAATGAAATGAAGAGAGAAAGCAGGCGGGCAGACAGATACTTGGACAACTAAGTAGATAAAAATCTACTTGGTAAAAGCATGCTGAGAGAAAACAAGGGGAAAATGTATTTATAATGTCATCTAACAGTTCTCTTGAAAAATCTGGAGTTATTGCTGGGTGAGCTGAACCTAGCAGGTGTGTCCAGGGAGGAAGGGAAGAAAGGGAGAAAATGTGGGAAGAAGGGGAGAGGGAAGGCAAGCAGACAGACAGACATAGTATGGCACAAAATAGGTAAAATAAAGTGCTGTGATGATTTGGATTTGGTGTGCATGAATGAAAGCAAGCTTTAAGGGAGAAGTGCCATTTTATCTGAGCATTAAAGCATGGGTAGAATTTATAAGCATTCCCACAAGACAATTATAGGACAGCATAAAGTATGTCTCATTTTCTCTAGAACACAAGGTCTCTGCAGGGCATTGTCAGAGTTGAGGCTAAAAAGGTATAGGAGGCATGACAGACCAAGCCATCTGACAGTGGGGAGCCCCTGGAGGGGTCTAGGCTGGAGAAGAGATACTCAGATCTGTGCTTCAGGAATTCCAATTTGGTGAAGTGTAAAGGCTGAATGTAAGGGGGAAATCTCAAACAGGAAGGCGACTTAATACAGGCTAAGTTATTCCTCCTGTTATTTCTGTAATAGTAGAGTAGTTCTATTTACACTGGTAAATAGCTTACCAGACATTCTGAGTTTACTTGATTTAGACAAATGATGATGATATTCAATTCTTCAAGGAATTTTTCATGAAACAAAATCACCAAGATGAATAATTAGAATATATTGAAGACTACTCTAGCCTTTTCTATACATGCATTTATCTATGTCTGGCTGGCATGCAAATGAGAGCTTCTACTCAAAATCCAGGGAATTAAATCATGGACTTCCCAAAGAGTAGATTAAACCCCAGAGGAGTCACAGAGGTCATGATGATGTGAACCTCTTTAGTTCAATTGGAAAGGAAGGGGAATCCTGTTTTAAAAGGCTCTGTGGGGAGTTCCCATTGGAGCACAGCTGAAGGGAATCTGGCTAGTATCCTTGAGGATGTAGGTTTGATCCCTGGCCTCACTCAATGGGTTAAGGATCCAGCGTTGCCATGAGCTGTGGCGTATGTCGCAGACTCAGCTCGAATTTGGCATTGTTGTGGCTGTAGTGTAGGTAGCCAGGCCAAATTCAGCTCTGATTAGACCCCTAGCCTGGGAATGTGCATATGCCACAGGTGCAGCCCCAAAAAACTTTAAAAAAAAAAAAAAAAAGCTCTGTGATTTCCAAACTGACATGGTTAATAATAGCAGTGTTCATCATGTGGCTCCCACATTCTAAGTACAGAACTGGGGCTTTTTATCCATCACTAATTGTCATGTAAGGTAGACGTATTAATTAGGATTCACCAGAGAAGACACGGAGCCTACACATATAAGGAATATATGCATAAGGAATCAGTTTATATATACATAATAAGGAATCAGCTTATGTGATTAGGAAGCTGAGAAGTCCCACAACCGACCCTCAGCCAGGTGAAAACTCAGGAAAGGCAGAGGTGTAGGTCAAGGGCGAGAGAGCTGGAGAGCCCAGGTTTAATCCCAGTCCATGCCTGAAACCCTGAGAACCAGGCATGCTGATAAGGGGAATGCAAGTCCAAAGGCAGAAGACCCCAAAATACATATACATTCTTTTTCCTCACATTAAAGCATATCCTCCATCATGTTCCATTGTAGGTGACTAGATAGTTCTCTGTGCTATAGAGCAGGATCTCATAGCTTATCCACTCCAAATGCAATAGTTTGCATCTATTAACCCCAAGCTCCCAGTCCATCCCACTCCCTCCCCATAAATGGAAATTTTTAAGAGGGTAAAAATTCATTTGGGTGTTGCATTCTGGGTTGAAAGTTATCTTTTTCTTTCAATACTTTAGAGCTGTTGTTCCACTGCCTTCCATGTGCATTTTCATCATTTCTCTTTCACACACACACTTATGTGTGTCACAGGTCACCACCCAGATAGGACACTCCCAGTAGACTTGTTTTATGGCTGGTGGTTTAAGTGTACTTACAGCAAAATTGTTTCATTTTTTTTAAAAAAGAGACAAAAGTTTTAAATTGCTTCTGATGCAGTTATTAACAAAGAGTGCTTGTGAACAGAACAGCTGACTTTTGCTGAGTGTATTTTAAGCATCTCTGCAATTTGTTTTCATTATGCCTTGTATCCTACACAGAAAATGGATAGTAACACTAGCTCTGCTTTCAGCTGAGGAAACTCAATCTTGGGTCAGTTTTCACTGGGCAATTTTCACTGGTCCATGACTGATCTGCTGAAGGTTAAGCTGGAACTAAGCCTAGATCCCTTTGGCTTCCAAGGGTGAGGTGAAACCCCCTCAAATGCCCATGTGATATTTTAGCATTTCCCAGGCCTGTAGTTTTGTTTGTTCCAACAAAAGATTTCTAACGTATCTAAAGGGCCAGCATTTGCACTGTGTTTGACAAACCCCCAGGGGGAATAAAAGATACAGAAGAGTTTACATTTTCTGTGACTGCCCCAAATATGGGTCACATTAAGAAAATGTGATTAGAAGAACTCCTTACGGAGAGAAAATGCCTTCTATCAAACAGAGCTCAAAAACTCATGTGGCTAATATCTGTAGGTCATACTCATTTTACTTAATAAAGTCAACTCTAGAAAAATGTAGTCTTGAAAGGCTACATTATAAAAAGCTATTCTGGTTGATTTATTTGAACCAGAGTTTCTCAGACACTATTGCTCTGTGTAATTTGTTTTTTCACATGTCATAAGGGAAAAGCCAAAGTATACTATGTCATACATCTTGAGTACCTCTATCCCATCAAAATTTAGTTTTGGGGAGTTCTCTTGTCCTCAGGTTGAGGATCTGGTATTTTCACTCTAGCACCGTGGGTCATTACTGTGGCACACTATTCTGTTGGCTGATCGACTAGACCATACCATTCAGTCGTTTGATCCCTGGCCTGGGAAATTCCATGAGCCACAGGTTCAGCCAAAAAAAAAAAAAGATTTTTTTAATTTTATTTCAATTAGCCAAGACCGTCTATAGTATAAGGATGGGAAGAAGGTTGGAAGCTGTCAGGGCTTGTGTAGCCAGGGGAACCTTCTGGGCATACATCAGGGCTATTCTCAGCCTGGAAAACTGAGGATTTCAAAGAACTGTCACATTGATTATCTAATTTGAGCCTCACAACGGCACAATGAAGTAGGGAATACAAGCCTTATTGCCATTCTGAGGCAAGACAAACTAAAGTACAAAAGAGGTCAGAGTGAGGATTTAAGATCCCACAGTCAGTGAAGATTTGACAAGATTCTTGTCCTGTGAGCTGTAATCTGGTATCATTTCCCCTGTAGCTCACTGCTCCCCTGGCACTTGTAGCCAGATTGCAGTTGTCCAAAGGGCAAGGAAGTGAAGACCTATCCAAGAAAAGTTATTTCTTGATTTTTTACCAGTGGTGGTATGTGATTTGTTTGACTGCTACGGAAATTTTTTAACATCAGAGTGGAAAAATACACTCCTGCCAACCTTTATTGTGACAGCTGAGTGAGAGGAAAGACCTTTGAATTGGAGGTAACAGGAGCCAGAGTAATTATACTTGGATGAATTAGTTTGCTGACATCCTGGAGACCCCAGAACATAAGTAGAATTCTGGAGAGCAGACTATTCTATTGGCTGGTCGACTATTGGTTCAGTCCCCTCAGACATGGAGGCTACAGAGACCTGTCCCTTGGCAGGTGACAAGGTTCCCACAGGTTCTGAAGTTAGATATCTGTTTGCTTGTGCTATGCTGTGGACCTCAACACCTTTCTGGCTTTCTAAAATTAGAACCAAGCATTCATCTCATTCCACTCCATCTTCTGATGAAAGTGTAACATTATGAACAACAGTGACCAAGTCACCCTTGGCCTGAGCTTTGAGTAACTTGGAAACCCTTACCAGTAATGTTCTCCATCAAGTGCTGGACTAAGTCAGGACTTCCCTTTACAAGATCATACAGACCTTTAAAAGCCTCACAATGAACACTAGCACCATACAGCAGTGCAGCAGCATCTCAAGCCCAGATTGAAGGATAACATTTTCCTGACATTAATATAATTCAGGCCTTTCTTACACCAAGTCACCTTTTTCAACATAGTACTAGAGCAACTGGCTCTCCATTGGCAAAAAAAAAAAAAAAATCAGTTTCAACCTAATCTTTACACTTTCTATTAAGATCAACTCAAACTGGATCATAAACTTAACCATACAATATACAACTATGAACCAAAAAAAAATGAAAACTCTTTGGAGTCTAGGGCTACGCAAAGAGTTTTTGGACTTGACCCCAAGATTATGATCTATAAAAAGAAAAACTGATCAATCAAACCTCAAAGTGAAACAGGATTTTGCTTCATTTTGTCGTTTTGTCTTGTGAAAACCCTTATGTAGAGCATGAAATGACATTACAGACTTGGAAGAAAATATTTTCAAACCACATCCATGACCAAAAACTACTATCCCAAATACATAAAGCATGCTTAAGACTCAACAGAAACAATACAGTTAGAAAATATGCAAAAGATATGATGAGACATTCCACTGAAGATATGCAGATGACAAGTAAGCACATGAAGAGATGTTCAACATTATTTGCCATTGTTTAAATTCAAACTGATATCCCAATGAGGCCTCAGTACACATCAGAATTGCCACAATTACAAATAGTAACAATACCCCTTGCCAGCAAGGATGCAATAGGCAATAGGAATGTAAAATGGCAGACATTCTGGAAAAAAAATTATGTTTTGACTTTTTTTGGCTTTTTAAGGTTGCACCCATGGCATATGGAAGTTCCCAGGCTAGGAGTGGAATCAGAGCTGCAGCTGCCAGCCACAGCCACAACACCACCACATCCAAGCCACATCTGTGACCTACACCACAGCTGACAGCAATGCCAGATCCTTAACCCACTTACTGGGGCCAAGGGTGGAGCTTGTGTCCTCATGGATACTAATCTAATTCATTACCACTGAGCCACAACAGGAACTTCTGTTTGGCACTTTCTTAAAAAGAAAAGCTATCATATGACCCACCAAAGACACCCCTGAACATTTGTCCTAGAGAAACAAAACATTTCCATACAAGAAGTCTGCACATGAATGTTTGTAGCTGATTTGTAATAGCCCAAAAGAGGAGTCATTCCAGATATTCAAGGGATGAATGGCAAGAAAAACTGTAGAATAAACATACTATGGAACACTAGTCAGCCATAAAAAAGCAACATTAATCAGCAATAAAAAAGGAATGAACACTAGTCAGCAATAAAAAAGGAATGAACTATTCATACACAAAAACTCGGATGAATCTTCAGGGATTAAAAAAAAAAAAAAAAAAAAAAAAAACAACAACAATTCCCAAAGGTTACACACTGATTTCTATGAAAGTTTAAGTGACAAAATTTTACAAAATTGGAAGACACAGTAGTAGTTGCTAAAAGCTGAGGACTGGAGGAGGTACAAAATGGGAACAGAAGACAGTTGGCATGGCCATAAAAGAACAAGGAGAGATACACATAGCAGAATTGTTCAATATCTTGACTGTGCAGGTGGATACACACACTTACACATGTGATAACACTGCGTTAAATTTAGACACAGAGACACAGAAACAACAGCACACCAACAAATGAAAGTTAAACTGGGGGAATCTGAGATCAGTAGATTGTATCAATGCAATTATATTGGTTGTGATATTATACTGTCGTATTTCCTAAATGTTACCACTGGGGGATACTGGGAAAGGTACAGGAGGATAACTCTATTATTGCTTATAAGTGCATGTAAATCTGCAGTTATTTTGATAAATAGAAACTTCAATTGAAAACGTGTCTTGTGCAGTCCACTACCAATTTCGCTTCTCCTCGCTTCTCTCATTACCCCGTAATTTAAAGAACCTATCTAAGAAGTCAGAGGAGTATTTGATGTCTCTAAATAAGGGTCTTAGATTCACAGCTTCTCCTGGGGTTCTTTAATCATGTGACTACAGCATCTGCCAATTAGCAATTTAAATGCTTCCAGATGGACCCAAGTGCTTCAGCGATCTCAGTGCCAAGGCTATCACATAAGGCAAACATATCCTCCCCACTGCCCAGCATCCATACATCAAAGATGAGCTCCAGATTTATTATCAGCTCCACGTGGCAAACAGGTCATTATTTATAACATAGTCATATAGGGGCCTATAAAAACCCTTTAAGCCCCCCCCCAAAAAAAAACACAGAACAGCAGCAGATGGTCCAAACCTAAAATGGAGAATTAAAGATGTTAATAAGCAGAAGAACAGTTAAAAGAACAAAGGATCACAAGAAAAACCAATATTCTTTTTCAGTGAGACAAGGACATCGCTCACCTCAATTTCAGCAAATATGTCAAGCGTAAGACAGGCTGGAAGTTGGTATAACCCCATAAAGGGAGACTCCCAGGCTATCAGAGGAGAATCATCTATTGCTCAGCTGCCCCACCTCCAACAAACAGAAGACACGCACTAGTTGCTCTGTTCACAGGAGCCTAAACCTCAAGTTTACACATAGAAATGAATTTGTAGATGGATGCCTAGTAATTTGTTAGAGTCTTATTTGGATTTTTTGGCAACAAGATCAATAGCAGTAAGGGTGAGGAGGCATCCCAAAACACATGCGCATGAAGCCTCAGTAGCCCCCACATCATCTTCCTTCACTAGCTCAGCCGCAAGCATCACCAGCTGAGCCATGAGTGCTATCAACCACCTCATAACCTCCACTGCTACAGTATCTTGACACTCTCATCCACTGTCCCTGGGCTGCAACAGGTGAAGGACTAAGGACTTTGGGTTTCAAATAAAATTCCAAAACATCTCCCTCCCTAGGTTAAGGAGTGCAGCTCAGCTAGTAGACTTTCACTGAAGTCAGGACTATTATAAGCATCATTTACCTGAAACTATGAGGAATACAGAAGTCATAGAATATGCCCAGCAAAGAGCTTAAGATAGAAAGCTGTTCATGAACCAGAGAAGAGTCCAAATGGTCAAAAAACACAAAGCCCAAAAGAAACAGCTAGCACCCTGTAACATCATCAAAGATGAAAGTGTAAGACAGATGAACAAGAAGCAACAAGCATAGTATGAAGGAAAAAAGACCTTCAGCTCTTACCAGGAACAGACATTCGAGATGGAGCCATCTTGGTAACTGCAGATGCATTGTGGGTAGGAAGGCCAGCTGTAATATAGGACCAGAGATAAGACGGCAACAGAGAAAACCTGGGAATAATTAAAATCTAGGCAAAACACCTATATGCTCAGCATACTAAGTACACCTGTGTCTTTAGCTCAGATAGTCACTGGGGAATTCCAGATTCAACAGTTTACAATCACTAAGAAACACCAACCACAGTTTCTCCTAAGTTCCACCAGGAGTTCCTAGAAACAGCAAAGTCACAAGGGAGCAAAAAAATATTAAGAAAGTTTCAACACATACTCTCCAAATTCAGCAGCTTTTTATAAAGAGTCAACTGTCTTCTGAAATCTGCCGTCAGGTTTGAGTGGGAGAGCAAATTCCCACGAAGTCCCATAGCAGACATATAGTCCCATAGCAGACATAGTGACCCCACTATATTGCAAAAGCAGGTAAACACAAAAGGTAATAACTTTTGACTGGAGAAGTTTTGGATATTAGAATAAGGGAAGGCTAGCCATGAATAGGCTACAGGTGAAATGTGGCCATCTTCAAATGGCCCTGGTGGCAGAGGAGGCAGGCTACAGGGTGTTCACGTCAGGAAGCATTTCTTCAAGAAAGATACGGATAATGGAGGCAGTGGAAGAAGGCAGCATTAAAAGGTTCCCACATTTCTCTCTTTGGCTCTTGGGACAGGCAAATATCTTCAGAGCAATCATGGGTGGCAAAGGATTTCTATTCCCTGCAGATAGATTTAACCAATTATAGAATAGATATTGAAAAGACAAGAAGGCTTATCAGAAAGAAATTCAAAGTGAGGATATAATTCCACTGAGCACTCATAAAAAAAATTTTTTAAAAATTAAAAAAAAAAACTAGCTACCTTTTTGTTCTTTTGGGGCAGTTTTGATTCTCCAAGGATACCACCCCTTTCAATGAGGAAATCCACGACTACTGCTATGGGGCCTGTGGGCTGAGAACCAGATAGCACATCTGCAATGAATCAAGCACAGGGACAAGGAGGTAAAGAAGTCAAGGGTTACCAATGCAAGAATGTAACAGCAGTCAGAGGGTTACAGAAGCCCACCTGGGTCACATTAGGTGTTGCCCAGATTTAAAGCCATATTATCACCTAAAGAAAAGAAGCACATGCATTATAAACGAGCTGATTCCATAATGGTATTCCTTCTTTCCCTTCGAGGAGCTGCTCAAGAGCAGAGGAAGGCAGCTGTCCCATTTCCTGTTTCTTAACATGTTCACATGTAAATTCCTCTGCCTGATCGTCAAGGTCTCTATTATCCTTCTTCTTTCTACCCACAGTTCTTTATACTCATTCACAGATACCCGTGTATATGAGTAAAGAAAACAAACAGAAATATTGTCTGAAAGTGCTTCCTTTTATAAATTTTAAATGTTTCCTTTTTAAAATTTTACATTATTGGAGTATAGTCAATTTACAATGCTGTGTTAGTTTCAGGTGTACAGCAATGTAAATCAGTCATACATATAAGGATGTCCATTCTTTTTCCCCACAAAGATTAGCCATGCTAGAAATATACACACGACAGAAAATGATAAACTTTACAAATCAGGGCTTTCTTTACTCCTTTCCTCAACCCCCCACTTCTTTCCCCAACCCTCCACAGACAGCTAGTTATTAAACATTTACCAGGTCACCATTGGCCCTGACCTAGATTTAAGTTTATCCGGCTTTAAAGTTAAATGAATTACATCAACTTTTCATCCTTCTGGAGTATAGGAGCCAAGTTAATTACAAACTAAAGCAAGGTGCCAGACACAGACATGAAAAAGTTTGTATTCTCAGTACAAATTTCAAACATAAAGACAAATAGCTACAATGAATTGGATATCTTTTAAACACGTATTTTACTTATCACCAGAGTATCTGCAGATTTGATAAATGTTAAATGGGGGAAGAAAAATGATATTTCCTTGATAAGAAAAAAGGCAGTATTTACAATAACTAAAATAATGACACAGCCTAGGCACCCTTGGGAGTTACATCCCACAATTGGCCCAGTGGTCTCCCTGGGGATTCCCAAAAATGGCCAAGCAACAGAACACCAGAGATACCATTTAAATTCAGCCTCCCAGGTTTCATCCTAGAACAACCTAATCAGAATCTCTCAGGACAAGTCTTGAAATACGAATGCATAGAAAACTTCCCTAGTGATTCTTATGTTAAGTGCTCATATTGCATTACAAAGAGTTCACCATATTCATTTCCTACTGGAATGAGCTGGATGGTCTTTTTTTTCCTTCTCATACCAACATTCTATAATTTGGAAAGTCTCCTCAATCCACTCTGAATATACTACATTTGAAATATCATTTTTATTTCTGGAGACTCTAGCAGAAAAAAGAAAAGGAAACATATGAAGAGCAGAGAGAGAGAGGTGAGGAATCTGCAAACTATACCTCAGGAGAAACAAAGAACCAGGAAAAAAATATGCTTAAAAAAAAGTTGGAAAACAAGTGATCAAAAAAGCTCCCTAATTGGGCCTCATCATTTATTTCACTTCTTTTTTTTTTTTTTTTTAATTTACTTTTTTTTCCTTTTTCTTTTTGGCGCCGCACCTGCAGCATATGGAAGTTCCCAGGCTAGGGGTCAAATCAGAGCTGCAGCTGCAGACCTACACCGCAGCCACAGCAACACAGGATCTGAGTCACATCTGTGGCCTACACTACAGCTTGTAGCAATGCCAGATCCTTAACCTACTGAGGGAGGGCAGGGAACAAACCTGCATCCTCGCAGAGACAATGTCAGGTCTTTACCCTACTGAGCCACAATGGGAACTCTCTTATTCCACTTCTTGCTCCAGTTTTGGGAACTAGCCCTTGGTAATCTGTTAGAAGAATATTCCCTATAACTAGAGTGACCTTACAATTTATCATCCAAATTGATACATTTAGAGAGTGAATGAAGATGCTATTTGTAACTACCCTAGGACCATAGACATAGAGACACAACAAACTTGGACCGTCTCGAGGAAACTTCTATGTACAGTCACCCTAATCATAGCAATCTTGTCTCCAAAGAACTTTTATCCATTTATCCTTTCTTCCTTCAAAGCCATAGACATCAGCCTGATTTCATTTGATAGCCTTCAAAAATTAGAAAGTAGCCATTATGGGAGGGAGTGGGACAGACTGGGAGCTTGGGGTTAATAGATGCAAACTATTGCATTTGGAGTGGGTAAGCAACAAGATCCTGCTGTATAGCCCAAGGAACTATATCTGATCACTTGTGATGAAACATGATGGAGGATAATGTGGGAAAAAGAATGTATATATGTATGTGTGACTGGGTCACTTTGCTGTACAGTAGAAATTGACAGAACACTGTAAACCAACTATAATGGAAAAAAAAATTTTAATCATAAAAAAAAGAGAAAGAAAATAGCCATTCTGACCACCCTGCTGGTCAGAATGGCTATTAATCATTTTCTTACCCGGAATCTTAACACATAAAATTGACTCAGGTGTGGTTGGAGGAGTGAAGAGCCCAGCCTCCACCTGCTGACTTTCTTCTGCCCCTTAGGATGGTGCTTGCAGCACCTCCAAGAAAATCTTAGGAATTGGTAGTTTGAAAACTAAGCCGTTGAGGTGAGCTCAAGAGATGACCTTTCCATATTAAGCTTTAGAATTCTTAGATGACTCTCAATTTTGAATTCAGTAATAAGACGGCAAAGGAATAAAATATTCAGTAGCTTTATAATTCCCAGCTTTTCTACATTAAAAATTATTTAAGTATACACAAAGCTGTTATATAGTATAAAAAAATAGCAGTACAACTGACATCCAAATAACCATTAACAAGTTAAAGAGAATATTAGCATTTTTTTTTCTTTTTACAGTGGCACCTGCAGCATAAGGAAGTTCCCAGGCTAAGGGTCAAATTGGATCTGCAGCTGCTGCCCTACACCACAGCCACAGCCACAGCCACACAGGATCCGAGCCATATCTATGACCTATGCCACACCTTGCAGTAATGCCCGATCCTTAACCCACTGAGTGAGGCCAGGGATAAAACCTGCATCTTCACAGACACTATGTCGGGTTTTTAACCTGCTGAGCCACAACAGGAACTCCGTTAGCATTATTTTTGAAAACCCCTTTTATAGAGGTTCCTGGTGGCACAGAGGGTTAAGGATCTGCCATTGTCACTGCAGTGGCTCTGGGTCTCTGCTGTGGCATAGGTTTGATCCCTGGCCCAGGAATTTCCACATGTCATAGGTGCAGCCAAAAAAAATAAAAGTCCCTTTAACTCTTCCCCTTCCTGTCTCCCTCCTCTCTCCCAACCCCCCACCCCAGATAACCACTCTCTGGAATTTGTGTGTACAATTCCTTTCACAGTTTGCTGAGATATCTTGCACTTAGGGCCAGAAAACTCTGAATGAGCAGGGGATCAGAGCCCCCACCCCCAACACAAGGCAAGCATCCCTCTGTCCTGCATAGCCCACAACTGGCTGACACGGCTTTGAGGCAATTTTCATAGAACCATCTGAATCAATGGATAAAGACCCCAGATTTGGCTATTTCCCAAACTGATTTGATGTGGTTAATGTAGAAATGCCAATTCCATACAGCTGTGCAGAATGCTGAGCATGTTTTGACTGAGGAGATGGATGAATCTGGCACAGAAAGCTCACAAGCCAGGGATTGTCACAGTGTTTTATGCCCAGAAACTGACCATAGCAGACTTTTGAAAGAAAAATGGGCTCATTTACATTGGAAAGCTAACTAAGAGCAGGAGTTTACAAAAAAAAAGAAAAAAAGAAAAAAAGAAAAAAAAAAGAAAATTGGAGAGAGAGGAGAGCGCTAAGGAGTGGCCCAGCTCCTTCCATCATATTTTTAAGATCCTAGATTTTGCCTTACACAGTCTTTGTCCAGGTGTTGCTTAAGGCTTGTTGGAGGAGAACACAAATGTAGGGAATAATTATATTATGAACAAGGCAGGATGTGACTGACAATCTTTATACCCAAGGGATAAGTTGGGTACCACAGGCCCCTAGAGAATAGCACAGTGCCATGTCCCCAGGGAGTAACTGTGAGGTAGAGTGACTGAATACAAAAGACACTTACAAAAAGAATGATCAGTCTGGCTGGCATCAGAGAAACCTTTGGAGAGGCAGCAACCTTTGAGCAGAGCCTCAAAGAGGAGAAAATGGAGAGTGAAAGCATATTTAAACCAATAATGAAAACAACTGGCATTCGCTGTGCCAGCTTCTGTGGTAAGCACTCCACATGCATTATTTCCTCCTTCCAACCACCCTCTGACATCTAAGTATGCCCACTTTATGGATGAGGAAACTGAGACTCAGAAATTAAGGAACTTGACCCAGGTCACACAACTATATAGTACAGTCAGAACTCAAACCCAGGATATGTGATGAATAACCAACAGGATGCTTCACTGCCTGGGTAGAGGAACAGCAGGAGAGGAAGCCCAGCTGTAGGAGGAAACAGGCTGATTGTCAAGGAGTCAGCAAGGATTGGTCATACCAAAGGGGTGACAGAGCATGGGTGTCTGGGCAAGTCATGCCTCTGCTGCTAGATCCTTAAATACCTGCCCCATCCCCTGTGCCTGGCACACAGAGATGCTCAAGATTGCTTGTTAAATTTAATTGGCAATGTAAGGCAAGGACCCAGCACGAGAAGCAATGATATAATTGGGATTCTTTGCTTATTATACCTCCTAGTTGACTAATATTTTGAAGTTTAACAGGGCATGAACAGATTTATATGGGGGGGAAATGTCTTAAATACATCAATACAAGCTGGGAAAATAAAGGATAACAAGAATGAATGAACATGTGAAATCATCTTTTATTCATCTATTCATGCAACACACATTTCCTGGTTGGTCACTTTGTATTAGTTCCTGTGCTGGGGCCCCCCTGAAAGGGCAAAACAAAAGGATATCAGCTTCCACTATAAGCTTTCTAACAAGATAGAATTCAAGTCACCTCCCACACCATGTATGGAACAGTGAGCAGTTTTCAAGGCTCTACTGCCTGCTGGGTGCTCTTAGATGACAGGTCCTCAAATGCTTCCAAGAGGAGGTAAACAGGCAAAGGAAGAATTGCTGCACAATGCAATGAGTGCCCCCTAAAGGGGGATTATAACTAAGACAAATATCTGCACCAAAGAAGGATATAAAAATCCTGATCTGGTCTATATCCGCTGAATTTACTTGGAATAAGTTTAGAAGTTTTCTGTTAAGCCGAGTAAGTTCATCTCCCTGGACTCCAAGGACCAGAGCAGATCCCCTTTTAGAAAAGGCTTGTAGCTCTAGAATTAGATTCTGCACTCCTCCAGCCATTGAGAAATCAAGGCACAAAGGCCAGATGAAAAAAATAATATAAGAGTAACAGAACACAGATAGAATACTCAAACTGGATAGGCAGACGATAATATTCACTAAGGCTTCTGTTTTTTTTGGGGGGGGGTTTGACAAGACACCAAAAGATAAAACATTCATTTATTCATAAGTAGGTTAAAGTTACAATTGCGCAATACAATGGTAGTTGCTTTTGCCTAATTGCTAAATTCCAGTATGTCAGTGGCAGTCCACTGAAAGTCAGATCCCATTACTCAGAAACTGTAAATTCAAGCAGTTATGTCCCAACCGTTTGTTATAAAACATAAAATTCAAAAAAATTCAGAAAGTTCAACTGCATGTATTTAGAAAAATTCCAAATGAAAGCTCGATGAAGGAGGAAGGATGATAACAGCAAGGACAATTGTTTCATTAAAATGCCTAGAAGATGACGCTGGTCTTGGCATATAGCTTACTAGGTTGTGTGACATCATGCAAATCACTTTCTCCTTCTGGGCCTCAGTTTTGTCATCTGTAAAATAAGGGGATTGGACAAAAATTTCCATCCTTATCCTGTGATATTATGAAAACTTAGCAATTTACAGTCATAGTCAAGAAATGGCAAATATTCTGGCCTTGACTGACACCTTCAGTGGATTGGTATTTATGAGTTGCCTGGGAGTGGAGAAAGATTCTGAGCCCTAGTCCAACTTCAGAGGGAAAGAGCCAAAGGCTTTAACACTGTCTGGATGGGACAAATGGGATGAGGGGTACACAAGAGCTACTGTGGTTCTAGTTGAATCCTCACTTTCTTTTTAAACCAGAAAAGTTGGACCCTGAATGGTTTAGGGACATGCAATGCTCACAGAACAAATCAGTAGATAATACAAACTCTAAGTTGAATTTTTATTATTGTCTGTACTCTTTTTTATAATATTGATAATTATTGTATCTTCTTGCATCTTGTATCCGAACAAAATTAAAGTGGCTTACAAAAGGTTGCATGAGGTCAATGAATACAGAAATAAGACAAAAAGAAACGTATTATTTCATTTTATCATACTCAGGGCTGTCGAACTGATTTGTCCAGAGGACAATTTATTTCATATCACTATACTGCTCAGCGATGCCCTAAAGTCCTTATGATCTTTCCCTAACTGCCCTTCCAAGCCTGTATTCCAATTGTACTGGTCTACAATTCCCCATACACAGTATAGCAGATACCCATCCGGGAAGGTCTGATCACCATGCAAGTCATCCCCCCTTACCTAGGAACTTTGAGATCTTCCCTGGGAAGCCAGGTGTATGTAACTTTCGCCTCCTGGCAGTAGTTCATGAAACTGACATAATGTAGGGCAAGAACATTCTCTTCAATTAAAGAGTTGGGAGTAGCCACGGTCCACTGTGTGAATGAAGGAGCAGGGAAAGCAGGTCTGCAGAGACATGAATGAAGCAGAATGAGATTTCGCTGGGTTCCTGATTGCTTCTCAACCCTGATTCCAATTCCTTCCTGAAGCCCAGATGCATGTCTGTCTTTGAGTTTCCCCCAAACACCCCTGAATCCTTACCATAATATCTGCCATCTCTTAAGCTTTCACAGTAATTCATCTGCATCCCTTGCTGTGGCTTCTCCCTTATTCTACAGATCTCACCTTCAAGTCCCTACTCTGGAAAACTTCCTTCAGAAATCTTTTGCTGATTCCCCCAGAAGAAGTGATGTCTTCAACCTATGAATTCCTGCTGTGCTGCATCTATATATTTCTTATGACATATCTGCCTGAGAGCACACTTTCATGATTATACATCCTGGTTTTTTTTACCATAATTTCTAAGCTTCTTGTAAAGATCCATGCCTTATTCATTATTGTAATCTCCATATACCAGGTACAGCAGAAGTGTCAACCTTTATTTGCTCAAAGAAGAAAAAAAAAAGGATGAACAAATAAGTACCTTTTATTCATTTTCTACACTTGAGCAAATCCCTAAACCTCTCTTTTCCACAGAAGTGGAGATTGGATCAGCCAATTTACCCAGTTAATGTGAGCAATGTAGACAGACAAATAGGATAACTGTGACCCAGAGGTCTACTCCGGGGCCAGAATGACGCCATTTGGTTGTCAATACCGATCACGTTTAATTAGAAAATTGCCAGATTTCCGCTCTTCTTAGTGCTATGTGGACATCACCTGAAAGCAAAGGGATGACAAGCTGTTCTTAGCATCTGCAATATTTATGTAATAAACATGTTTTCATTTGAGAAAATGTGTGCCTACTTCTGAACATGATCAGAGCCTTTTAGAATTTTTTCTCTATTCCCCACACCAACTTTCTTCAGTGGTTAGGATCAAGAAACTGTAAGTGTATAATTCCTAGAGTTATTAAAGTCATGTTAATTTTATTTTAATTCACATCGTAGAAATAAGCATTCACAGAGTAGATTTAGAGTAGGGTTAAAAATCAAGATTAGGGCTTAAGAAATAATCACTCCAGAAAGAGAATGGAGTCATTTGAGATGCCTCGTGACTCTGCGAAGTGGGTTATTAACCTGTCAAGGACCTATGTCTGCTCCGAACACCTCTCTGGTCTTTCATGACCCTATCAGAGCTCCTTCCAGATGAAAGCATAGCTGTAATCACTGTGTTTTATGCCATCCACTCAGTTTCTCAAATGGCAGGTTATACTCAGAGTGAGATTTGCTTTTTGATCTGTCTGTATCTGTGTTGATGCCCCATCAGAACTGGAAGAAGCCTGTCAGTAATCATTAACAGAGGGTTAGAGCAAAAAACTTTCAAGTGTTCATTTGCCAGTCTCCATAATTCAAAACAGTCATGCAGCAGTAACCAGGCTGCTCATCTTGGTATTCAGGCTTAAGCATGTGACATTTGCATGGACTTGCTGGTAAATAAACCTTAAGGGTGGAGCACTCAATTGTTATTATCAAGAATAAACACCAAGGATTAAGATTCAATATCTATGGCATTTTCCTATCTGTGCTTATTGACTAAAGGGGTGCTTAAATTATGAAACTGCAAGAATTCACCTATGTTTTCAAAAGGCATATTGGAAAAGCATTATTCATTATGCCCAACATAAACAATTGATTGTCATATCTGCTAATTCGAAAATCTCTTTTTACATGGAAGGCACATGTCTTATTTTTTTAACTATCTAAAATAGAAAGTGGAAGATCAAAAAATCCACAAAAAAAGTTTTTTTAAATTACAATGCTACTGCCCTGAGAGTATCAAGGTTAAAATTTCTGCTTTATAGTCTTTCAGCCACTTCAATATATGTAGATATGCATGTGAGAGTGATAAAAATTTGTATTTAAAATTAAAATGATATAATACTCATACTATTTTGTAATATACTTTTTTCACTTAGTAATATAGCATCAATATTGCTCTGACCCAAATGTTGACACGTTTTTTTGTAAAGGGTCAGAGGGTAAATATTCTAGGCTTTCCGGGTCACACTGTCTTTGCCACAACTATTCAACTCTATTTTTATAGCAAGAAAGCAACCGTACACAATACGTAAAAAAATGGATATGACTATGTTCCAAAAAAACTTTTTTTTTGCAAAAACAAGTAGCAGAAACACTGTGTTCATGGAATAAAGACTCAATATAGCAAAGATTTCGATTCTCCCTATATTGATATACAGGTTTAACATAACTCCTGTCATATTTCCAGCAAATCTTTTTGCATTTATGGACAAGATAATTCTAAAATGTGTATGAAAAGGCAAAGGAACTAGAAGAGCTAAAATAAGTTTCAGAGAAGACTACAGTGGGAAGAGTCACTCTGTCCAATTTTAAGATGTATTTTATGGCTGCAGAAATCAAGACTGTGTGGTAGTACAAACCAAATATCTAACAAAGAACTTTCTGGAGTAGATATTACTAGAGACCTATCAGAACAGCCAAAATAAAAAATAATGGCAATACCCAAAGCTGGCAAGGATGCAGAGCTACTGGATCTCTTATGCACTGTTTGGGGTACTGTAAAATAATATAGCCACTCAGCAGTTACTTAAAAAGCTAAACATATACTTACTATCCAACCCAGCAGCCACATTTCTAGGCATTTATCCCAGAGAAATGAAAACCTATATCCATACCAAAACCTATTCACAAGCGGTCAGAGCAGTTTCATTTGTAATAGTCAAAAGGAGGAAGCAACCACAACGTCCCCTTCAGGAGGTAAATAGTTAAACAAGATCTGATAGATCCAGGCATTCCCTTGTGGTGCAGTAAGTTTAAGTATCCATCGTTGTCACCACAGCAGCCCAGGTTGCTGCTGTGGCACAGGTTCAAGCCCTGGCCCAGTAACTTCCCCATAGCCTAGGTGTGGCCAAAAAAAAAATATGATAGATCTTTACATGGACTATTACTCAGCCAAAACGAAATGAACTAGTGATACACCTATAATTTAAATATATCTCATGGACATAATGCAGAGTGGGGGGGGCGGATTTCAAAAGGTAGTATAAATTGTATGATTTTGCTTACATAACATTCCCAAAATAACAAAGTCACAAAGATGGAAAACAGATTAATGGTTGCCAAGGTCTAGAAATGGAAAGGGAGAAAGGATAGGTATGACTATCAAAAGAGAGCACAAGAGAGACCTTTGTGACAATGGAATAGTTCTCTATCTGGATTGTGGTTGTAACTGTAGAAATCCACACAAACATTCCACTAATGTCAGTTCCCTGGGTGATACTGTACTACAGTTATGTAAGATGCAACCAGTGGAGGAAATTAGGTGACTGATACACAGGAGCTTTCTGTTCTATCTTTTCTTTCTATTCTATCTTCCTGTGAATCCATAGTTATTTTAAAATTAAAAGCTTCTTTAGGAGTTCCCTTCGTGGTGCAGAGGAAACAAATACGACAGAGAACCATGAGGTTGCGGGTTCGATCGCTGGCCTCACTCAGTGGGTCAAGGATCCGGCATTGCCATGAGCTGTGGTGTAGGTTGCAGATGCAGCTCAGATCCCATGTTGGTGTGGCTGTGGCATAGGCCAGCAGCTGTAGCTCTGATTAGACCCCTAGCCTGGGAACCTCCACGTGCCACAGGTGTAGCTCTAAAAAGCAAAATAAATGAATTAATTAATTAATTAAAGTTTTTTTTAAAAGCAGGTGAAAGGCCATTGCCATAGTTTGACTACAGTTTGCTAACCCCTGATCTAGAAAATTAGCTGTTTTGATAGTATTTATTAGATGTAGAAGAGGTCTTTCAGTATACATAATTTATTTAACAATTTCTCTGCTTCTAATTCTTCTCTTTATAACACCAAGACCTAGAATATTTTATATCTTTTTATACATTTATAGTTACTTCTCTAGAATAAATACCTAAAATCACAGTACCGAATATACACATATCTTTAAACTCTTGGCATAATATTGTCAATTATCTTCTAAAAATTTCCAATCAATTCATATTCCCATCAGTGCTGTAGGAGAGTGTGTACCCATATATTCATACAATATATATTATCTTTAAAAAAAAAAAAAACTTTGCACACTTGTCAAGAAGGAATATCTTTGTTTTTCTTCATTTTAAGCGTATTCTGCCTTTTACTTCTAGGTCTTTACTCATGCTGGCCCCTGACACATTCTGCCTCTTCCTAGATAACTGGTACTCAATCATCCCAAGTAAGATGCCACTTCCTGCAGGAAGACCTCCTCCATAATTGGCCCAGATGAGGTAGACTTCTTATTCACTTCCACAGCACCCTATCCTTCTTTGCTCTATCACTTATACTCTGTGGTCACAGCTTGTTTCATTGTGTGTCTTCAATCTTTAGACCTTGATCTCTGTAGGGCTATACTTATCTTGCCCCCTCTTTTTATGCTCAGTAGCACAACGATGCCTGACAAATTGTAGGTGTTCATTAAATACTTACTAAATCAAAGGATGAAAAAAGATTGTATCCATCATAAAGGAGATGTTCTATTTTTCAATCATTCACAACAATATTGATATTTTTACTGTTTATGTATAAAAACATAGATATAAATATATAATGTTGTGTTTCTAGCACCATCCAGGAAAAAAGGTCCTTTACTTATGAAAATAGATATCAGATTAGCACAAAGCCTACTCTTACAGGAGGGAGATAGAGTCATTGGATTATCATAGCTTGATGACACTGGCCATGAAGATTATTCAAATGGCTTTCATTGCACACTTCCCAAGCCACTTTTTAGTTATTATTTTGTTTTTAGGCATAGACTATAGACTACCCAGATGGAGAATATGCAAGCTTAAATATTCCTATCCTTGTGACAATTAGACTTTTTCACTAAACATTAATAAAGTGACATTCAATTTGGGCATCAGTTGCTTATGAACTGTTTCTTATACATTCCCCAAACTCTATCATCTCCCTTACAAGGTAGCAATGACTTCCATGTGCCATCAACCTCCAGGGGCTGGCTGCCTGTTTGCTTTCCCACACTGCAATAGGCATGACATTTAAATCTCTGTCTGTTTTATCCCTAAGCATTCTTATTTCATTGGACTTTTTGAAAGTTCCAAGTATCTTCTAAAACTCTTCATGAAGTCATTCGCAAGCCTCTGTGCTCTTTCTGCCTTAGCCAAAATATGTTCTTTGATTGTAATTGGATTAGATCTAAACTTGGAGAGGTATCAGAATGTGCCCAGTCCTGATCAGACTGTTATGGCTCCTCTTTGGCAAGAGATTTCAAAATCTGATTGTATTCTTTATCAAGACTCCCTATCTATACAAACTTGTTCCTCGTGTTTAAAGGCCTTTGGCATTTAACACAATTAAAGCAGTCAGGTTTATTGTAGGTAGGTGGCTTTTAGAAAAGATCAGAAAGTATGTTTAGTGGCTGGGATTTAAATATTTGTAAAACAGGAGTTCCCATTGTGGCTTGCGGTTAGTGAACCCAACTAGTATTCATGAGGACATGGGTTCGATCCCTGGCATCGCTCAGTGGGTTAAGGATCCTGTGTTGCCGTGAGCTGTGATGTAGGTCACAGATGCAACTTGGATCCTGCATTGCTATGGCTGTGGCATAGGCCAGCGGCTACAGCTCCTATTGGACCCCTAGCCTGGGAACCTTCATATGCCACAGCTGCAATCCTAAAAAGACAAAAAAATAAAATAAAATAAAATATATGGAGTTCCCGTCATGGCGCAGTGGTTAACGAATCCGACTAGGAACCATGAGGTTGCGGGTTCGGTCCCTGCCCTTGCTCAGTGGGTTAACAGTCCGGCATTGCCGTGAGCTGTGGTATAGACCGCAGACTCAGCTCGGAGGCTCGGATCCTGCATTGCTATGGCTCTGGCGTAGGCCAGTGGCTACAGCTCCGATTAGACCCCTAGCCTCAGAACCTCCATATGCCGTGGGAGCGGCTCAAGAAATGGCAAAAAAAAAAAAAAAAAAAAAAAAAAAGCCAAATAAATAAATAAATAAATAAATAAAATATATATATATATATAAAACAGAATTTCTTATCTGAGAATTATACTCTGGATCACAAGCGTTATAACCAGTTGCTAAGAGAGACTATGGAATTGTGACCATCTGACCTGGAAATAAGAGGAAAGGCTAAAGGAGTAGGCGATATATTACAGAGAAAATATACCAGAACTGTAATCCTGTTACTAAGTTACTGCAGGAACCTGCGTTAGCCACTTAACCTCTCTGAGCCTCATTTCCTCATCCACAAACCAAGGGAAGTGGACCAGAAGAAGGATAAATTCCCTTCCAGCTCAAAAGTTCTGTGATTCTGTGGTACAACTGGTCTAGCCCCTCAACATCCAATCCCAGCGAGATATGTGTTTTGTAATTACTCCTATTTAATTTGAGGAAATAAAATATCCCACTGATTTAGAAAAGATTGTATAGGGCTTGTAAAAAAAAAAATGATCTTCTAATCCAGAGTATCACCTTTTTCTACTCACAGACACTTATTTTCATAGAAATTTTAGGTGACAGGCTGAGACTGAATAACCACTCTCACCAACCACTCATCCTCAGGTACAGGCTCAGAAATCATGGGGCCAGGTAGATGCTATTCTGTGCCTCTCTTCTTAGCTCTAGCTAACCTCAGCTCCATCAAAGATGACTGCAGGGTGGTATACTGGAATCCCATGGCACTCGTGGTTTGTGAAAATTCTTCAGCTTCTATAGATCTACAATTTCAATTTCATGGTTAATGTGCTCAGGGCGACATCAAATCATGTAACCACCTTCTTCTCTTTCTTTTTGAAAAAAAAATCTCCTGCACCTGCCACCTACCCTCTTCTTTTCTCTGAGCCAGTGGATTATAACGTGTGGAAATTAATGTCGACATTGAGAGTGGGTGGAGGTACTACGAGCGGCACATGTGAGCCAATGGTAGATAACCAGATGTACTGCTGGCCAGTGTTTTTTGAAGTTGAACATTTGGCAACTCTGCAGTCAGAGGAGGGATAATAACCTCTGAAGTTAGCTACAGGGCTTAGAAGTGTCTGGCATCAGAAAGGTCAATGTGTGATCAACAGGTAAGGTAGATGCCGGAAGAAACAGCAGCAGGAGAAAGAGATAAGGAGCAAAAAGCATCAAACAAACAGCCTCAGACTTGAGAGACGGCCTCCGGGTGTTTGCTGGGCTGGGAATCTGCGACACTGAGTTTGAGTTTTTCTGACCCTTTTATAATTGTGTCATTCATCAAAAAGCCACACTGGAAATGGAGAGCTAGATCAAGTGATTTTCCTGCTGACTGCAGGGTACTTAACAATTTGTCCAGGGTTGGTAGGGGGACAGAGATGAAGGCCTCTCACTTCCTACGTGGGAAGATGGCCCATAGTCACTGTTTCAATCCCTGCAACCTCCGCAATGGCAGTGGACCATTGAAAAGACATCCCCAGACGTTTAAGAAGCTCTAAGTCTTCTCTTACCCCTTAGATATCTACTCCCAAGACTAGGGCCCTACAGGGATATGACATGATTTCCCAGATATGGAACTAGATTAAATAAGATCACATATAAAGACTGCCTCAGAAGTGATACATAATAGGCATTCTCTAAAGGTGAACATCTTCCCTAAATTAAATTCATTTTTGCATTACAGTAAGCTTGAGATGCCTAAGGGACTGTTATATGGAGACATCAGTATTCACTGGGACACTAGTGAAGGTAGGGTTCAAGTTCAAAAAACGAGAAGGTTTATGAAAATGAGAAGGGGTAGACTTGGAAATGAGTCCCTGGTGATGGCATATTAGGGGGCAAAATATCATTTTCTGAGAAGTGAGCATCATCTTGCATGGCCTTGTCACTTATATTTTGCTCACTGGTTGGTCAGTGACTCAACTTACAAACTATGCTTATTCTATGTATTTTATAATAGAATAAATAGCTAAAAATTTAAGTTAGTGGGCCCAACGTTAGGAATTTTTTATTTATTTATTTATTTATTTATTAATGGACAAACCTTCAGAATACAGAAGTTCCTGGGGTAGGGGTCAAATCACATCTGCAGCTACATGTCTACACCACAGCCACCAAGGCCAGATCCAAGCCACATCTGCAACCAATACCGAAGCTTGTGGCAACACCAGATCCTTAACCCACTGAGCAAGGCCAGGGATCAAACCTGCATCCTCACAAAGACCACCCACTAGGCTACAACCAGAAACTCCTGGAAAAGGAAATTTCCTTTTTTGTCTTTTCTAAGGCCGCACCCACGGCATATGGAAGTTCCCAGGCTAGGGGTCTAATCTGAGCTGTAGCTGCCGGTGTAATGCGGGATCCCAGCCACGTCTGCGACCTACACCACAGCTCACAGCTGGGAAGTTTCTTGAATGGCTTTACTAGTAACTGCCTGTCTGCCTTCCCACACATGCCAGACCTAAAATCCACCTCGGTGTCAACCATTCTCCACCAACCAAAGTGCTAGTGATTCAGGCCATGACCTTTTCTCTTTTTCTTACAAAGAAGACTTTAGATTTCAATTATGAGCTCCCCTGCTTGACCCTGCTGGCTTTGCAACCGTAAAATGATCCCTCTCCGTGTTTCCTATTTTTCCTTTTAGAAAGAGCAAGTGAGATTCAATTGGTAGGAACATGTGATGAAAAAAAACTGGAATGAGAACTGAAATGGCCTCAAACACCAGCTGCCGAAAGAACAAACCTGGTTAACGATCTAACTTTTAAATATATTGTGTGCTCTCTAGCAAAGAAAATAGCAGCAGAAAAACAGGCAACATAAATGTGTCATAATGTCCACCTACCGAAAAAAAACACTGCATTCTAATGGGGTGGAGGTGGGAGAAATAAGAGAAAGAAAAAAACAAGTAATTTTATTGAAATTCCTACTGTGTGCTGGGTGCTTTGATATATTTTTTTAAATACTATCTCCTTTTTTTTTTATTCTCTAGCCTCCTCAGGATACCATTTGCAGTTTGGATGGAATTCAAGTCTGTTTCAATTTGAGCTTTGGGACTTCTTAGTAGCCCACAAGGAAAGCCTTTTTATCATGTCTCTAAAAAATAAAAAGAGAAATTCTGTTCAAGATGGTATGTCAGGAGTCCCCAAGACTACTCCATGTTTAGAGATTCCCTAGAAGGATTCATGGGACGCATATAGTTGTACTCATGGCTGAGATTTATTACAGCAAAGCAGCGGGAATAAATAGCTGGATCTTATGGGGAAAATAAGCAGGCAGAGTCTGGAGGAATCCATACACAGGGTTTTCTTGTGCACTTTCCCTCCCATAACAGGTGATACACAGCAACTTCTTCCCCAGGAACAAAAATGCAGTATGTGTTGTCATGCCTCTGACCAAGGAAGCCCATTAGAGCCTCTGTGCCCAAGGTCGGGGCAGGGGTGGGCTGGCCACATAGGCACTCCCTGCCCAGCAGACTCCCAGAAGGAACACAAGCATTCAGCAGAAATCGTATTTGCCCAATCTAGGCACGCCAAACCAACCTTATCAGTTAAATGCTGACTACCTGGAATGCTCTGACAGCAGAGTTCCCAGCTGACAGCCAAGGGCTACTCTCCACACAGGCTTTTCTAAAGATAACCGTCTTAGGGATGATATGGCAACTCTTTCCTGTACAAGTAGTATAGTAAGTGAATGCTTTCATGTATTGTTTTTATAATGATTGTTATTTTTTTCCATTATAACTGATTTATGGTGTTCTATCAATTTTCTGCTGCACAGCAAGGCGACCCAATCACATATACATGTATATATTCTTTTACTCACATTATCATGCTCCATCACATGTGTCCAGACATAGTTCCCAGTGCTATACAGCAAGATCCCATTGCTTATCCATTACAAAAGCATCTATTAACCCCAAATTCCCAGTCCCTCCTACTCCTTCCCCCTCCTTCTTGGCAACCACAAGTCTGTTCTCCATGTCCATGATTTTCTTTTCTGAGGAAAGGTTCATTTGTGCGCTATATTAGATTCCATATATAAGTGAAATCATATGGTATTTGTCTTTCTCTTTCTGACTATAGATTGAAAGTGAAGAGATGGGAAAAGATATTTCATGTCCATGGACAAGACAGGAAAGCAGGAGTTGCAATCCTCATATCAGACAAAATAGACTTCCATGTATGTTTGTACCCACTGCCACCATGATCTACAGAACTCAGAGCAATGACAGTAAAATGTGAAAAGTATGAAAGAAATATCTGGGCTCAAAAACTAATCTCTGTGGATCAGGAACAGAACCACAATATAGACCATCACCATTACTGAAGCAAAGTATGTAACTAGAAGAAACCCTGAAGAAGGCAATCGTATTTGACCAGACTGGGGCATGAAGTCAGAAATTCATTTACGGAATATTAGATCTATACTGGAAATGTGTCCATTTGCCTTGCAGGTGGAAAAGTAGGTACAGGAGTTCCCATTGTGGCTCAGTAGAAATGAATCTAACTAGCATCCACGAGGATGCAGGCTCAATCCCTAGCCTTGCTCAGTGGGTTAAGGATCCGGCATTGCCATGAGCTGTGGTGTCTCAGATGCAGCTCTGACCTGGCGTTGCTATGGCTGTGACGTAGGCCAGCAGCTACAGCTCCAATTCTACCCCTGGGCTGGGAATCTCCAAATGCCAAGGGTGTGGCCCTAAAAAGACAAAAAAAAAAAAAAAGAAAAGAAAAAGAAAAAAGAAAGAAAGAAAATTGGGTACAACTCCAGCTGAAAATGCTGGTTAGAATGGTCCCATTCAGTAGGGCTATTTGCTCAGATTGAACCTAAGCAGAATTAAAGTAAAACTTTTAAATTTAACCAGATGAACCAGATCTACCTAAGTTCAGAATCATTTAAGTTTAGTTCTCAAATGGTGCCAAATGTCATACAAGTAGCTTTGAATGCAGCCCTGGCCAATAGAACTTTCTGTGATGACGCAAATATATATATATATATATATAGTGCCTACTGGCTATATGTAGTTCTTGAGCACCAGGCATGTGGATAGTACAACTGAGGAACTGAATTTTATTTTATTTAAATTAATATAAATTTCAATAGTTACATGTTGTTAGTGACTTTTCTGTTCAAACACATTTTCTAATGAGTTCATTGTCTTGATTTTACTCAAATCGCAAGAGCTTCCTTCAAACTGTGTTGACAGAGCTGTTGATTTTGAGGTGTGTGTGTGTGTGTGTGTGTCTTTGGGCAGTGTCAGCAGCACCATGTATCAATATACATACCTAATTATCAGTAAGAGAAATTCCAGGACTACTTTTGATCATCCTAGTCTAGTTCATCTATCTTTTCTTCATATTTGTAACTTGACTCTATGGAAATCAAATAACCAAACTTCAACTGTTTAAGTGGACAGGCCAAGAGGGTCTCCTTGACTATTAAACTTCTCAAAATCTCACTGGATAAATTAGTCTTAGAAACAAAGGAAAGAAAAGAAAAGAAAGGAAAGGAAAGGAAAAGGAGGAGGTAGGTGTGGTGAATGGTACTGTCAAGCAGAATTGATTTTATATATGAACAATGGGTCAAGTTATAGTTTTACTTATTGCTTTTGCTTTAAAGAAACATTTTTTAAAAAATATGGGAAGCATATTTTCCATTTGTCTGTAAGAATTTATACTGCCAGGAAACTAAAGATTCACCAGGACACCATCTGAATTCTAAAAATAAAGTGGCACTGATATGCTGAAACACTAGGCTAGGTTAGGATGAGTAAGCATCAGTGAGTAACACCCATCCGTTAACTTTGGAACATGATCTGCATGTCTCTGGTATACAAGGCTCTGTGCTAAGTACAACAACTGAATAAAGATAAACCTTTGGCCTCCAATCATTGTGATCAGGACCTGGTACCTGGACTGGATAAACCTTTAAAGAGAACTGTCAATACAGCATATTTCCTACCTACATTTTCCAAATCAGTTCGTTTTACATACAATTTTGCTTATGACTAAAATCAGATGATTATGATCAGAAAGTTATTAGTGGGAGTTCCCATCATGGCTCAGAGGTTAACAAATCTGACTAGTATCCCTGAAGATGCAGGTTCGATCCCCAGGTTAAGGATCCGGCACTGCCATGAGCTGTGGTGTAGGTCACAGACGCAGCTCAGATCTGGTGTTGCTGTGGCTGTGGTGTAGGCTGGCAGCTGTAGCTCGGATTGGACCCCTAGCCTGGGAACCTCCATATGCCTCAGATGCGGCCCTAAAAAGCAAAAAAAAAAAAGAAAGAAAGAAAGAAAGAAAGAAAGAAAGAGAGAGAGAGAGAGAGAGAAAGGGAGAGAGAGAGAGAGAAAGAAAAAGAAAGAATGAAAGAAAGAAAGAAAGAAAGAGAGAGAAAGAAAGAAAGAAAGTTATTAGTGACAGAATGTCATAATATTCATCCTTCCATCTAAAAAGTGAATACGGGCTAAACGCAATATGGTATCCTGGAACAGAAACAAGACATTAGTGGAAAACTGAAAAAGTCTGACTAAAGTCTTAAGTTCTGTCAATTGTAATTAATGTCTTAGTTTTGACAAATGTACCATAGCAAAGTTAATATTAGGGAACACTGAGTGAAGAATGCATAGGAATTCTTTGTACTATTGTCTTAGTCTATTCAGGCTGCTATGACAAAACTACCATAGATGGAGAAGCCTAAACAACAGAAATTTATTTCTCCCAGTTCTGGAGGCTGGAAAGTCTGGGATTGAGGTGCCAGAAGATTCATTGCCTAGTGAGGGCCTGCTTCTTGAGTCAGAGAGGGTCATCTTTTCACTGCATCCTCACTTGGTGGAAGAGCAGAGGGAGATCTTTTATAAGTGTCCTATAAATCTTATTCACCTAATGCCCTCACAAAGGCCTCCAAATACGATCACACTGCGGGTTAGGTTTTAACATGAAAATGTTGTATAGCTAAAAATATTGTCTGAAGCAGCTACCTTTGAAACTTTTCCATAAATGTAGAATTATCCAAAAATTGAAAGTTTATTTAAAAAAGATATGGAAGTGTTCCTGGATTGGGAAAATCAATATTGTAAAAATGGCCATACTACCCAAAGCAATCTACAGATTCAATGCAATCCCTATCAAATTACCCATGACATTTTTCACAGAACTAGAACAAACAATCCAAACATTTATATGGAACAACAAAAGACCCAAAATCGCCAAAGCAATCCTGAGAAACAAAAACCAAGCAGGAGGCATAACTCTCCCAGACTTCAAGAAATACTACAAAGCCACAGTCATCAAAACAGTGTGGTACTGATATCAAAACTGACAGACAGACCAATGGAACAGAATAGAGAACCCAGAAATAAACCCTGACACCTATGGTCAATTAATCTTTGACAAGGGAGGCAAGAACATAAAATGGGAAAAGGAAAGTCTATTCAGCAAGCATTGCTGGGAAACCTGGACAGCAACATGCAAAGCAATGAAACTAGAACACACCCTCACACCATGCACAAAAATAAACTCCAAATGGCTGAAAGACTTAAATATACAACAGGACACCATCAAACTCCTAGAAGAGAACATAGGCAAAACACTCTCTGACATCAACATCATGAATATTTTCTCAGGTCAGTCTCCCAAAGCAATAGAAATTAGAGCAAAAATAAACCCATGGGACCTCATCAAACTGAAAAGCTTTTGCACAGCAAAGGAAACCCAAAAGAAAACAAAAAGACAACTTTCAGAATGGGAGAAAATAGTTTCAAATGATGCAACCGACAAGGGCTTAATCTCTAGAATATATAAGCAACTTATACAACTCAACAGCAAAAAAGCCAATCAACCAATGGAAAAATGGGCAAAAGACCTGAATAGACATTTCTCCAAGGAAGATATACAGACGGCCAACAAACACATGAATAAATGCTCAACATCGCTGATTATAAGAGAAATGCAAATCCAAACTACCATGAGATACCACCTCACACTAGTCAGAATGGCCATCATTAATAAGTCCACATATAACAAGTGCTAGAGGGGGTGTGGAGAAAAGGGAACCGTTCTGAACTCTTGGTGGCAATGTGAACTAGTACGGCCACTATGGAGAACAGTGTGCATGTAACTTGGAAATCTATACATACAACTTCCACATGACCCCGCAATCCCACTCTTCAGCATATATCCGGACAAAGCTCTACTTAAAAGAGACACATGCACCCGCATGTTCATTGCAGCACTATTCACAATAGCCAGGACATGGAAACAATCCAAATGTCCATCGACAGAGGATTGGATTCAGAAGAGGTGGTATATATACACAATGGAATACTACTCAGCCATAAAAAAGGATGACATAATGCCATTTGCAGCAACATGGATGGAACTAGAGAATCTCATACTGAGTGAAATGAACCAGAAAGACAAAGGCAAATACCATATGATATCACTTATAACTGGAATCTAATATCCAGCACAAATGAACATCTCCTCAGAAAAGAAAAGCATGGACTTGGAGAAGAGACTTGTGGTTGCCTGATGGGAGGGGGAGGGAGTGGGAGGGATCAGGAGCTTGGGCTTATCAGACACAACCTAGAATAGATTTACGAGGAGATCCTGCTGAATAGCATTGAGAACTATGTCTAGATACTCATGTTGCAACAGAAGAAAGGGTGGGGGAAAAACTGTAATTGCAATGTATACATCTAAGGATAACCTGACCCCCTTGCTGTACAGTGGGAAAATAAAAAAATAAATAAATAAATAAAATTATTAAACGCTGTGTCCCTAAAAAAAAAAGAAATGAGAAACTTCTAAGTCCACTGGTGTAGAATAAATAAGTAATAAATGGAAAAAAAAAAAAGATATGGAAGGATGAGCAGGAACATCTAAAGCCCCTTAAAGGATTTCCCGTGGTGGCTCATCGGAAACAGACCCAACTAGTATCCAATGTGGGTTCAATCCCTGGGCTCGCTCAGTGGATTAAGCTTCTGGCATTGCTATGAGCTGTGGTGTAGACTGCAGATGCAGTTCAGATTTGGCATTGCTATGGCTGTGGTATAGGCTGGCAGCTATAGCTCTGATTGGACCCCTAGCCTGGGAACCTCCAGGTGCCACAGGTGCAGCCCTAAAAAGCAAAAAATAAATAAATAAATAAATTTTTCAAATAAATTAAATGTAATTAATTATTTTTTTAAAAAAGACATAAAATTGTACAGAACAGGGGGGAAGGTTCCCTCCTAGATCTTAGTCCCAGAATGTGGCCAGCTGTGCCTAAATCAACCATTTTGAGGAGAAAAGAGATCCATGCCCCCTTTCTACTTTTTCTTTCTGTGCGGTCCAGTCTGTACCATATTTGCACGAGCCTGATTCATGAACTATGCTATGGAAATACCATCATACTTTACTTTTTTAATTTTCCTTTTAGAACATTTCAATATATTTCACTGACAGGAAAAAAAATGATTAGCCTATCTTTTGAAAGATGAATTAAAGGAAGTGCGGGGGGCAGCAAAATAGAACATAGACTCGACCATGACAAACATAAATCTGAAAGTCTCAATCAGTTAATGCTTCAATTCCAAAACCAGCCCTTTTCTTTTGTCTTTTTAGGGCCGCACCCATGGCATACTTGAGGTTCACAGGCTAGGGGTCAAATTGGAGCTGTAGCTGCCAGCCTCCACCACAACCATAGCAAGGCAGGATCCAAGCCATGTCTGTGACCTACAGCACAGCCACAGCAATGCCAGATCCTTAACCCACTGACCGAGGCCGGGGATCAAACCCACATCCTCATGGATATTAGTCAGGTTCGTTACCCACTGAGCCATGATGGCAATTCCTAAAACCAGCCTTTAAATTGCCGTCCTAATTTTGATCTATGTGGATTTATGCAAATAAACATTTTGAGTATAACTACTTAGATTTGCTTCTTCAAAAAGCATGAACTTAAACAAATCAAATATTCCAACTAGTTCCTGACTAATTTTAAGTGCCTAGATGTATTTTTTGTAAGCTACTGTTATAATTTTGGGTAGGAAAGATCCAATAAGTTTTGCATGCATAAACTTAGAGGTTAGGGTAATGTCACTTTAAAGACAGAAAACTTCAAATTTTGGGAAATGTCTGTAGAAAGCATCCAATTTCCTCAGACATTAATCTGTGCCCTTAATGAGGAACCGTGCTTGTCTTCACAATTTCAGAGGCAGCTGGAGGTTTTTACACATTGGTACAGACAAGCCTATGCAAGACCTTCTCACATTGTGCACAGGTTTTTAAATAATGTGTGAAAATTCTGCGGTTGTAATATACTTAGTACTCTCACATGACAAAATAAGAGCAGAAAAATCAATTCCCACCCTGAGAATGAAAGGGTGGTCCTGCAGGGGCAATATACCAATTGAATGAACAATTTCAAATTCGAGCCACAGAATTTTTAGAAGAATAGATTTATATCCTCGGTGAACATACGGGACTCAGAGTTTCTTCAAATAGTTTTATAGGCAAAAATCACTAAATTTCTTTGGCGTAGAGGGCGGGGGGGGGGGGAGGAGAAAGAAAAGCAGTTACAGGCAAAACTCTGCCTGAATCTTTTATAGTCCCTTGCCCCTATGGGTTTCCACAGCTCCTGTGACCATTATTTTTCTCCATCCATCCCAAAGCAGGAAGGCTTCACCATTTTCTGGATGATCCCATAACAATAAAGCATTTTCCACCTGCATTAGATACTTTTCAAAAGGGAGCAGAGATTCTTTTCCAACATGGTAGGAAAAGCCCCGCTATATCTCATCTTACCTCTCATTACAAGTAAAACTACTTAACAAAATACAGAGAACAGCTACCTAAGGACTCTAAAAAGCAAATAAAAGACGGTGGGTTGTGGAGGAGAGTCTGAACTTAGAGAAGAAAACTATATGGTGGTTAAGCAGTAATTTGGGTATCTAAAACTTCAATAGAATCATTCTATTTCTGGCCAGCGGGATGGGGCAACGGGTTGGAGAAGGTGGGGGAGTAATTCCAGTGAGGAGATAGCTAAACTGGGAGATTAACTCTTATTCTAAGGGAAATCTCAGGCTCGCCCCTGAACCTGCATGACTGATGGACACCCAAGCAGTAGGGCTGAAGCCTCGAGAATGAAGCCAAGATTCCAACCACAACTCAAACCACAGACCATCCAAGAGGCCCATGCTCCAGACAGACCCAAGCAGCATAGCAAAGAACTGAGGTTGGAAACATTGCCCACAAAAGGTGAAAGAAAACCTGCAATTTGAAAAGAAAAGATTGATAATCTGCTTTAAAAAAAAAAAAATCACACAATCAACAGTCTCTCAAATAAGAAACATTGTCAGGGATAAAGAAGCACATTACAAACGCTAAAAGGGTCAATTCTCCAAGAGTACATAATGATCTGAAACATTTCTGCACCTATCAGTAAAGCTTCAAAAAAACATGAAGCAAAAACTGACAGAAGAGAAACCGAAAAATCCACAATTTTGTTTGGAGACTTCAGCACTCCTTTCTCAGCAATCCATAGAACAAGTTGACAGAAAATCAGTAAGGATACAGAAGACCTGAACAAGATTATCAACTAACTTGATGTAATTGACATTTATAGGACACTACCAATAACAGCAGAATATGCATTATTTTCAAATCCACATGAAACTTCTACAAAATTAGATTATATTCTGTCCTAAAACTAAACGACATATTTAAGAGAATTGACATCTTACAAATAGGTTCTCTGACTATAATAGATTTAAAAAGGGAATCAATAATAGAGAGATGCCTGGAAAATCCCCAAATATGTGAAAATGAAACGACCCACTTCTAACAAAAGCAAAGTTATAAGGGAAATTAGAGAATCTTTTTAATGGAACAAATGTAAAATACAACATAAAAATGCGTGGGATACAGTTGAAACAATGCATCAAATGAAATGTAAAAGATTAAATACTTCTAATAATAAAGATCTCAAATCAATAATTTAGGTTTTCTCCTTAAGAAACTAGAAAATTGCAACAAACTAAATTCAGAGCAAGTACACAAAAGTAAATAATTATAATAGAGTAGAAACCAATGAAATCAGAAAGAGAAGACTATAATAATCAATAAAACCAAAAGCTGACTTTTGAAAAATATTACTAAAACTCATAGGTCTTTACCAAGAAATAAAGACACAAATTACAAGTATTAGGAGTAAAAGAGGAGACATCACAAAAAACCCCACTGCAGATGTTAAAAGGATAATAAAATATTACAAATAGTTTTATGTACATAAATTTAACAATTTAGATGAAATGGGCAAATTCCTTGAAAGACAAACTATTACAGTTCACTTGAGAAAAAGTAATAATTATCTGAATAGGCCTGTATGTACTAAAGAAATTGAATTAATACTTAAAAACTGCAACACAAAAAATTCCATGTTAAATGGCTTCCCTAATAAAGTATGTCAATCATTTAAAGAAGAAATAATATGACAAGAGGAGGACGGGCCTTTACAAGGGATGGCTGTGTCTTTTGTGCTTAGGCTTGCTGAGAAAAGCTGGATTACTAATTTCTTGGATCCTCTAGGACAAGTTGTCTACACTCCTTCCCTAGGCACCCTGGCTTCATTTCCTTACCACTTCACTTCTGCCTCCACCAGCCCCTCCAGTTTGCCTAACCATGTGAGATTTATCCCAGGAATGCAAGGTTGGTTTAACATTTGAAAATTAATATAATTCGCCATATCAATAGCCTAAGGAATAACACAAATTGAAGCATAATCAAACTAGTTAGCTTTAAAAAAAATATAGTGGCAATAAATGCAGGACTAACTTATCATAGAGATCTCCACTATCTAATTTATAGAACATACTAAATACATTGCCAGAAAACACATTCAATTCTTTATTTAAAATCTTGTTGGCTTTTGGGGATAAATAAATGATTAAAGAATTCACCTTACAGTTCTCACATACAAATTTTCTTGTTACTTAGCAGTATTATCTTATTTCTCATCTTTCTCCCCATATTTCCCTTTCTCATTCCTTGCCCTGAAATGCAAAAATGGGAATAATGGAGCGTTTACACTACTGTGAACACTTACTGAACTGAATTTAGCACTTTCAGGGGCACCATTCTGCATGTTTGTTTGAACTTCAACTTAAAAATACTAGTGTTTTTTTTTTCAGATTCCACATATAAGAAATATTATATGGTGTCTGTCTTTATTACATTTAGAATGGAAAAGCAATGAGGTCCTACTATACAGCATAGGGAACTATATCAAATCTCTTATGATAGAACATGATGAGTGATAATATCAGAAAAGGATTGTATATATGACTAACTAGGTCACTGGGCTATATAGCACACATTAACACAACATTGTAAATCAACAATAATTTTTAAAAAATTTTTAAATAATACTAGTGGGTCTCTAACCTTTAAGTGAAGGCACTTCAGATGCAAGAATTTCACTATTCAAGTTTTGCCTTTGGGGGAAAAAACAAGAAAATGCTAGAGATTGTCTAGTTTTGTGAGTTGTGTTGTCATGCCATGATGCTAGGTCTCAGTCCTGTGGATCCTGGTTTCACTGAGCTCTACTGTGGTCCACACCATACCTGAGTGAGCTGGCACAGCGTGGCCTCTGTGACAGTACTCATAAAGTGCAGCTCAGGGTCATGTGCGCTAACCATCCCAGCTGTGCCCAACACCCAGGATGTGAAGCACTGCCCTCGATTCACAAGTGTCGTTTCTCATTTTCCTTTTCCCCACAGACCACAGTATTTTGCTTTTTCTTCTTCTATCTTTTTAGGCCTGCACCCATGGTATGCGGCGGTTCCCAGGCTAGGGGTCGAATTGGAGCTGTAGCTGCTGGCCTAGGCCCCAGCCACAGCAATGTGGCATCCAAGCCATGTCTGCAACCCACACCACAGCTCATGGCAACACCAGATCCTTAACCCACTAAGCAAGGCCAGGGATCAAACCAGTGTCCTCATGGTTGCTAGTCAGATTCATTTCCACTGAGCCATGACGGGAACTCCTATTTTGCATTTTTAAATCAGCGGGATATTTGGAAATTTTATTTTCACAACAGGCTATCTTAAATCAGACTTTTCAATAAATTTTCGATTTAGGACATCATATTCTGATGACTCTTGATCAATGAACGTTCCAAAATTCTCTGAAAAAAACAAATGAACATGTTTATCTGAATGACATTTACATCCATGTTACAGATAAACCATTCACCAGCTTCTAGAGTCAATAAGCTTTCTATAGAAATACCACAGACGTATATTGGCACCTTAAATTCCTAGGAAATTGTTTCCTTTTGAAATCTTACTATTTGAGGCTTTGAGATTATGTGAAATAGCCTATGTCGAACCTCATCATCTCTCCTCATATACACAGACCCCTCCCCTGTCCCAACTCACTTGGAAACTTATCCTCTGAGTCTTCTTTAGGGAACACTTTCCTGACATCATTCCCTCCTCCCACTAGACCTTGTAAGACATCGCTGGAGCATGTCCAGTGTATGTGTTCCCATTTGACACTAAATGCTCTTGAGGGCAGCAAACATGTCTGTTTTGTTTACTCTTATTTTCACTCTCTAACCCAGGGACTGGTATATAGAAGGAAACCATAAATATACCTGAATGGATGAAAAACTAAGTGTGCTACCAAGGAAAAACTACCCCCAAATTACATTTAGGAGGAAGTCCAAAAACCCAAGAAGGTGGAAATATTGATCACCTCCCTTGAGGGGATATCAATTTCTTTTCATAAGAAAAAAAACATGGGAGGGGAATATTTTCAACCTAAATCCATTAAAAAAATAGATTATGGAATATTACATATCCATTAATGAATTGCATGACTAGATATCCATAATACATTTTTAACTCAAAATACATAAACTATATACTATTATGTGTATTTGATTCTGTTTCGTGTTTAAAAAATATGAATGCACAGACACATATAAGGGGATCTTAGAGTTTTCCATTTTCTACTACATATTTTCCTATTATAAAATCTTTAACAATTTTTAAGGCAAAAAATAAAAAACTGAAAACCCTTGCCATTCTGTTTTAGTTATTCTGTTAAGTGCTAGAATAGCAAGAATTCCAGTATCATAGTACATATACCAATAGAATAAAATATCAAACTTTACTGTATTATATTTGGCCTTTCAAAATTTTTTATTTAAGGTTGGGCTGTATACAGAGAAGAGTACAAATCATAACTCTTTGGCTTAAATTTTTGAGCAAGAGATTGGACTGTAATTTTCCTTCTGTCCTATATCCTTCTTTAACACGCCAAACATTCTTCTGCCTCATTTCTACCTTCTCCTTCTGGAATTTCTATTTTACGTATGTAATTTTTTTTCCCAAGAACATATCTCTTTTGCTTTTCCCCTGTATTTTCCATCTTTTTTTCTTTGAGAGCTTTAGTTTGGTTTCTATCACTCTACCTCCACTATTCCTATCTTCTCTTGTGTTCAGCCTTTTGTTTAAAAATCTATTACCAACTTTTAAAATTATTACATTTTTCAATTTTAAAATTTCTATTTAATTCTTTTTTGCATATTCCCATCTTCTGACTAGATCCCCCATGGTGTCCATGGATTTTGCTTATGCTTCCTTCTATTTGTGGGGCATACTAGTTATAGTGATTTTAAAGCCTTTATTCTGCTAATTCCAAGATCTGAATCATTTGTTAAACTCTTTTTCTTATTTCATGTTTTAAGTGACAACCTTGTATATTGGCATGCCTCATAATATTTTATTGAGTGTCAGGTATTACCTGTTCAAAAAAAAAATGTAGTCTCAATGTATTATTTTCCTTCAGAAAAGTTTTACCCTTTCCTCTGAGACTGAACTGAATCAGAACTGGGCAACACTCTCCTAAGTTTCCATTTACCTCTAGTTCACCTCTGCTCCTAGGCATAAGCCTCCAGGGTTTCATACTTGAGATTAGTGTACCTGGTGGGTCCTGAATCTATCTCCATCAGTACCTTGAAGCTGATGAAATACCCTGCTTTGTTTTGCAAAGAACTTCTGCTTAGTTTTATGGCTTCCTATTCCTTGCAGCTTCAGAATTCAATAGATACCTTGAAAAAAAAAAAATCACGTTCTCTTCTCCATACCAACCTTCTCCCTGGGCTCTTGGCCCTCAAAGCCTCCAATTACGTCTCCCCAGCCTCAAAGGACCTCCCAAACTTCTGTTGGTTACTCTGACCTGAACACAGTCCCTTTGCCTCAGCAAACCATAGATTCTTACAGCCTCTTGCCCTATACCCAGTCAGAAACACCCCCAGGATTAATGTCGCTGAAGTTCAGCTCACATCTCAGCAATCGCTCTTTCTTTACATATTGAGCTGCTTCCTTTAATGGCTCTCTTAGTCTTTCAACAATTTTTTTTTAATTCAGCATTATTCATTGTTCTCAGTGACAGCAATGGTATTCAATGAGTTACTCCACCACAACTAGAAGCAGAAATTACTTGTGGGTCTTCTTCACCATATCTTTAATTTGTTGTTACAAAGACAAAAGTATAGGACTCTTTTTAAAAAATTAAAACAATTAATACGTGTTCGTGGCTCAGCAAAAACGAACCCAACTAGTAACCATGAGGACGCGATCCCTGGCCTTGCTCAGTGGGTTAAGGATCTGGCATTGCCATGAGCTGTGGCATAGGTCGCAGATGCAGCTCAGATCCTGCATTGCTGTGGCTGTGGTGTAGGCCAGCAGCTACAGCTCCAATTCAACCCTTAGCCTGGGAACTTCCATATGCCACAGGTGCAGCCCTAAAAAGACAAAAAAAAAAAAAAATTAATAAAGAGTGTATAATCTAGTGAAAAATGAAATGTGAAAGATTTACATTTCTACCTATCTGAAAGATGGTGTTTACATATAGTTTTCATTATTTAAATTGTATCAAGTGTGTTCAGTATGTTTATTGAAACTATCTTCAAGGTAACAGTGGCTCTGGACCAACCACAGGATCTCCTACAGCTCTTTTTCCTTCCTATTGCATTAAGAAGTGTAAATTTTCTTAATTTTCTAACTTTTGGATGAATTCCAGGAGAGTCTTTTATATTTGCTTTCTCTTGGCTTCCCTAAGCTCTCTCTAATTTTATGATATTTTATTCATTGATTTCATTATATCCATTATTTAGTTAGAATTTTGAACAGTCTCCACTGAAATTACATCAATGTCCCTTTTTTTTCACTTTAAGAGAAAAAGAATAATTGATTATTTAAGAAATAAAATAATGGAATACCACAGGTACTATTACAAGTCCCATAAAAAATAATTAGGTATTTCTTCAGGTACTTATTACATTAGTAGGTACTTACTTTGAAGTACATGGTATGATTCTGTTTACATGCTTTATGCTGTGCAATAAACACAAATGCAGTCGATTTAAATTCTTCAGTGGCAATTTAATGTAGAAATTGAGCTTAAATAGAACTTTATAAATAATAATGCTACTTCCTCCTTAGCATTGCATTTCAGAGGAAAACATTTTTTGCTTATAATCATTTGTACATGAATAATAGTTTAAACATTGAGTTGACCTACACTGCTGGTTAATAATTAACCCCAAACTCATGCAAAATTCTTCAAAACATAATTAGATTGATATGCTGAAAAGGCTTTGAGTTCTCTATTCACATAGAAGCTAATTATTTTTCTTTATTGCCCATTTAATATGCATGTGCTTAAAGAGAAATATCTGGAAAATACTTTCATCAAGGAAACAAAGCACCAGCTCTTAGCCTTATATGACCACATATTTATAGAACCAGAAACACCAACATAATCTGATTTTTACCAATCTTCCATTAAGAAACAAAAGGAAAACTCTCAGGGAATTCCTAAAACCATCCTTACCCCTCACCTCCCCGCCACTTCCCACCCCACCACACACACACACAAAAATTTTGGAGTAGTAGCAGCTAAAACTTTATAAGTTGCTGGCCAAAAGCATGACACACTTAAGTGTTTCCTTAAACTACTGGAAGAAATGAAGAAAATTTATTGGGTTTTTTTCAAGTAATATTTCTCTCTACTTTTGCATTTCCCTAAGTCTTAAGGAAGACAGAACTTTTTTTCCAGAAAGGCCATGAGAAGATACAGTTTTAAAGCATCCAGTGCTTTTTATCACTCAAGTGGAGTCTTGGTTGAGGGATCACATTGCTCTTCATTCATTCAACTAAAGAATTCTAGTATGAGAAGGGACTTTATGGGAGTTCCTGTCATGGCTCAGCAGTAATGAACCCACCTAGTATACCTGAGGATGAGGGTTCCATCCCTAGCCTCACTCAGTGGGTTGGGGATCCACCATTGCCATGAGCTGTGGTGTAGGTCACAAAAGTGGTTTGGATCCCACGTTGCTGTGGCGTAGACCAATTCAACCCCTACCCTGGGAACTTACATATGCCTTGGGTGTGGCCCTAAAAAGAAAAAAAAAGAGAGACCTTACAGGTCTTCCACTTCAAATACCCATTGGGAGCGAAAATGGTCTCCTTGGCTTGTTCCACAGGTTATTCTGCTGTTGTTAGGTGGTATTTTTTTTTTTTTTTGCTTTTTAAGGATGCACCCATGGCATATGGAGGTTCCCAGGCAAGGAGTCGAATCAGAGCTGTAGCTGCCAGGCTACATCACAGCCACAGCAACACCAGATCCAAGCCACTCTGTGACCTACACCAAAGCTCACGGCAATGCCGGATCCTTAACCCATTGGGTAAGGCCAGGAATTGAACCTTTGTCCTCATGGATGCTAGTCAGAATCATTAACCACTAAGCCACAACAGGAACTCCTGTTAGGTACTTCTAATGAATAATAGAAATTGATGCATCCCAAAGCAGTTTAGGCCATCCTTAGATCATAAGCTGAAATCTCCCTGGAGCTTTCACTCATCAGTCCTCTTTAAAAACCTTCCAATGATATAAAATAAGTCTAAACTTCCTCCCTCATATGGTAAGATTTTAGACATTTGAAGACCCTCCATGCTGTTGAACTTGAGGTTTCTTGTCTCTGAATAGTCCCCATCCCTTACAGTTTTGAGTTTTTCCCCAAATAAATATTTATTTGGTGTTACTCAAGTATAAAGTACTCTGTTAGGTGCAGAGGCACATCTAAATAATTTTCTCCATATACATCCCCCTAAAGGAAGTTGAGAAAGCCTTTTTAGAGGAAAATAAGGATTAATGAGTGACTAGTAGTCATTCACTCATTTATATGTTCAACAAGATAGGAAAGCACCTATTACATGCCAGACTCTTCCCAAGGTATTAAGAATTCAGAAATAAGATTTTTTTAAAAGCACTTGTTGGATGAGTAAATGAGTGAATCAATGGGTGGATAAGATAAAGCACATCTCCTCAGAAACTCACAGTCTAGTGAATATCAGTTCAATCTATTTCTATCTATTTATTTATTTATTTATTGCTTTTTAGGGCTGCACCCATGGCATGTGGAGGTTCCCAGGCTAGGGGCTGAATCGGAGCTGTAGCCGCTGGCCTACACCACAGCCACAGCAACACCAGATCCTAACCGTGTCTGTCCTACACCACAGCGCTCAGAAGCATTGGATCCTTAACCCTGTGAGTGAGGCCAGGGATCAAACCCACAACCTCATGGTCACTAGTCAGATTCATTTCCGCTGGGCCACAACGGGAACTCCTCAATCTATTTCTTAATACCTTTTACACTTTCTAAAATATTCTGAACTATCACCCAATGGCCTATAAGATTATACATTTAAATCATTGGGTATATTTATGTTTTATGAGTTGAAAGTATCTCCATGGCACAGCTGAGGAAAAGAAATGCTCAGATTGATTTAATCCTTTGGTAACCAGTTTTCTGAGTGTATACCACTAACACATCTCAAAAAAGATGAAAATGTTACTTATTACACCATACTTGAAATACAGTACTCAGCCTCTCTCAGAAATTCCACCTCCTGTGAACAGTACCTGTGTGATTGCAAAGGTGTCATACAGTGTGTCTACAATTACTCTAAGTCACAACCTAAATATGCCTACTGAGATTTTTTTTTTTTTTGAGAAAAGAAAAAAAAAACTAGTGATAGAAACAAAATTCAAGATTTTTAACACTTCATCCATCAATTAACACATTATATTCCAGCATTCTTTTTACTTCTAGTATCCCAGGAAGACTTGAAATTATCATGGATTGTTTTGTATTCGGGGAAAATATGCAAGTAGTTGGTACTTTATCTTAGGGTTATTTGGAGTTTTGAGAGTGAAATTTTGTCAACTATCATGTCGGGCTAAATAACTCCTTGAGAAGCAGTGTGCCAAGCAGTTAATATAGAGAATTTAATTTGTTTGCTTCTTCTGAGTTTTGCCATTGAGCTTTCTGTGGGAAAGCTTTGCCTAAAAACACACTTTATTGGCTCTAATTAAGAATGCATCCAGTAGTGTTCTCTCAGGCTTTGGATGCCTGCTGGCTTAATTTTTAAGCTTCTCCATTCTCGATAAAAGTGCTGAATTGAATTTAAAAGTCTATTCCTACAGAATTACCCCTTAGTGTGCACACCACTCACACTTCTGCAGAAAAGATTAAAATACTATTTACTACACATAGCAGACATTGTTTTTTAAAAATGAATTGAAAATGAGTCTATAGTTGAGCAAAAAGTTTTAAATGAAAGGTCGTTTCAAGCATATGGTTTTTGGTTTTTGGTTTACTTTCACCCTGAACCAAGACTGAAGTTATTAATGGAACCACAGAATGGAAGAAAGTGTCTCTTAAAAGTCAGCAAACAGATGCATATTCTTTATTTTCAAAGGCTGGAAAAGTTATAGTTATTTCTTTATAACCAAGGTACATATGACCAACCTTAGGATTTTCTCATTAGGTAGACCTGGTTACATTCCCTTTGATTATTCATCAATGGGTAATTTTTCCTCACACATTCTTACTGATTCCCTTAATGAAAAGACAAAAATTTTTGGCACTGTCAGGGACTGGTCCTAAATGGAGTGTTTTTGTTCTTATTTTCAGGAAAATATTCAACATTGTGCTGACTGATTATATTCTTCCTATAATAGAAGCAGAAAATTTGTACACCAATTTGTTTATTCAACTATCCTTCACACATATTGTATTCTACTATGTGCCAGGCACCATGGTAAACCATGAGGATATAAGGAGCTAATAGTCCAATGGAAGAAAACTGATAGATAAAAAGAATTCACAAATAGAGAGGCCGATGCCATGAAGAGGTGAAAACCACATTCCGTGAGATACAAATGATCCAACTAACTCTGCTGGGGAGAATCATATTAGATTTGAAGAAGCAGGTATTTCTTGCCAGACATCTGAAAGGTGAAACGAAGGCTGGGTGGGTGTGGCAGTGGGAAGATCTGTGTCAACTTCAAAGACAGACATGTGCACAGAGGTGCAGACACATGAAAAGAGAGAAATGACAGAAAGTTCAATGTAAGTTTTCATTAAATGTAATATTTTTCTCTTTCAAGTAAATTGAAAAACCTACCTGGAGTGATTATGGCAACCTCCATAGGGGCACAAAGTGATCTTATCTCTACAAAAATCTGTCTATGATGTGCAGAATAAGCAGTAGTGAGGAAAAAGTGAGAAAGGAAGACCATTAAGGAAATTATTGCAATAGTCTAGGAGAGACATGATGGTGGCAGTGGTGATAGCTAGAAGAGGTCAGATTCAGGATATGATTTGAAGCTAGATATAACAGGATTTACTGATGAAGCAGGATATGGCTTGTGAAGGGCAGAGAGGAATGAAACATGCCCCTTGGTTAGGCAGCTGACAGAATACAGTGCCATTTCCTAAAGGAAGGAGGAACACAGGAGGTGTGTATATACATATGCACACATGTTAAGGCAGAAGAAAATCAAAGATGCCATTTGGCTATGGTGAGTTTCAGATGCATTTGGGGGAGCTGTCATTAGGCAGTTGTCCATAAGAGTGTAGTCATCAGTGGAGAATCTAATTGAGATGGGCTGGAGTTAGTTTAATCAGAGAAATATGAGGGTCAAGAACTGAACCCAAGGCTTTCTAAAATTCAAAGTTCAAAAAAATGAAGACGATATATAGCTGTCGCTCAGTATCTGTTGAGGATTGGCTCCAGATTCCCATAAAAACCAAAATCTGAGAATGCTTAAGCCCCTTAGATAAAATGGCATGGTATTTGCATATAACCTACTCCAATTCTCCTGTATACTTTAAAGCATCTCTAGGTTACTTGTAATACTTAATACAACATCAATGCTCTATAAATAGTTTTAAAATACAATGTTAATGCTCTATAAATAGTTGCTAGCAAATGCAAGGTTTGCTTCTTGGAACTTGCTGGATTTTTTTTTTCAAATATTTAGATCTATGATTGGTTGAATCTTTAGATGTGGAACCCACAAATATAGAGGGTTGACTGTATATACAATAGAATATTATTCAGCCATAAACAAGAAGAAAATCTTGCCATTTGCAACAACATGGATGAATCCTGAAGGCATTATGCTAAGTGAAATAAGCCAGAGAGAGAAAGACAAATACTGTATGATCTTACCTATATGTGGAATCTCCAAAATATTGAATTCATAGAAACAGATAAATGGGTGATTTCCAGGATCTCAAGGGCAGAAAAAAATGGGGAGAAATTGGTCACAAGATACAAACTGTCACTCGTAAGATGAATAAGTTCTGAGAATATACAGTAACATGACAATAGTTAATAATACTGTACTTTATGCTTGACCTTTGCTAGGAGAATAGATCTTAAATATACTAACCCCCCCCCCAACACACACACAAATGATAACTATGTGAGGTGATGGATGTGTTCATTGACCTTACTGTGGTAATCACTTTTCAATATATGCATATATCAGATCATTACATTGTATACCTGAAACTTACACAATGTTGTCAATTATAACTCAATAAAGTGGGAGGGGGAATGAAGGAAGAGGCAACAAAAGTGACTGAGCAGGGAAAGCCAGTAAGTATGGTGATTCTGAACCCAAGTAAAGGAAATATTGCAAAGATAAGTGCATAATAAACTACATCAAATTTTTCTAAGAAGCTCAGCAAGAACTACCAATTCCAATGAAGAGAGAGAAGCCATCACGGAGTCTGGCAACATGGAGATCCTTGGTAGTCTTGGAAAAATCAGTATTAGTAATTAGTAAAGTAGAGGTGATGAAAGCTTTATTGAAAGGGCTACCAAGACCCAGAGAAGCATGGACATAAAGACATAAACGTGACATTTTGCTTTAAAGGGGAACAGAAAAATAGAGTTATAGGTAGGAGGAATATTAAATTAAGTCGGCAGCTTTATTTTAGAATGAAAAAAATATTTATTTTAACATTGTTTCTTATTTTATTAAGATGGGACATATACCAGCTGATAGAAATAATCCAATCGGAGGCACATTTTGAATGCAGAAAAGAAGAGATCATTGTAAGAGCCACTTCCATGAGTAGATGGGGGAAGGACCCAGTGCTGAGTACAGAGGCTGGCCTCAGCTACACAGGATCTGAGCCGCGTCTGCAACCTACACCACAGCTCACGGCAGCACTGGATCGTTAACCCACTGAGCAAGGGCAGGGACCAAACTCGCAACCTCATGGTTCCTAGTTAACCACTGCGCCACGACGGGAACTCCAAGAGAACATTCTTAGGAGAGCAGAGGACATGGGCAAAGGACACTCTGAGAGGTCAAAAGAGCAGGTGGAAAGGTTTAACGGACAGGGAATGGTGTGAGATTGAGTCTCATTAGGAGATTTAGAACACTGAATGGGTGTTACATTTGGACAATAGGAGATGGGATATACATATATATATAAAGGAAGACTGCTCATCCATGAAAAAGAATGACATTTTGCCATTTGCAACAACATGGACAGACTTGGAGGGTATTATACTTAGGGAACTAAGACAGAGAAAGACAAATACTGTATAATATCACAAATATGTGGAATCTAAAAAATACAGCAAACTAGTGAATATAGCAAAAAAAGAAACAGACTCACGGACATAGAGAACAAATGAGTGGTTCCTAGTGGAAAGAGGGATGGGGGTGGGGGCAATATAAGGGTAGGTAAGTGAGAGGTACAAACTACTAGATACGAAATAAGCCACAAGGATATAATGTACAACACAGGGATATAGCCAATATTTTATAAAAATTATAAATGGAATATAACATTTAAAAATTGTGAATCAGTATATTGTGTACCTGAAACTTATATAATGTGGTACATCAACTGCACTATACATCAATTTAAAAAAATAATAATAGGCATCCCCATTGTGGCTCAGTGGGTAAAGAACCCAACATAGTGTCCGTGAGGATGTGAGTTTGATCCCTGGCCTCACTCAGTGGGTTAAGGATTGAGCGTTGCCACAAGATACAGTGTAGGTCATAGATGTAGCTGGGATCTGGTGTTGCTATGGCTGTGGCTGTGGTATAGGCCTGTAGCTGTGGCTCCAGTTGGACCCCTAGCCTGGGAATTTCCATGTGCTGCAGTTGTGGTCATAAGAAAAATAATAATAATAGATGCCACGAGAGTCTTGAGCTTTTGATTTTGTATGAGGCAAACAGGAATATAAGGCATAATAGGATTAGGTCTGATAGAATGTTGGTTCTTTCCAGGATACTATTTAGGATCCATCTCACTGTTGGTGAAGTGAAGGATGGTGTCATAGGATGCCAGCCTGGGCTGCACTGATCAGATCTCCCTGCTCAAGAGAACCTTATTTTAGCTCATAGCCACCAGCTGCCCCACATTATTTATCCCTTGCAGTGTTCACAACCAAGGCCATGCCCTTGGTGGGCTACTCCTAGCCAGACTGAGCAAGGGAAAATACTGGACAAAGACCATTCCTGCCAAATGCAGGACTCTTCCTCCTATGAGCCTCCACGTTGGCCTCATCAAGGCCATCTTAGGTCCGGCCAATGGTCAAGATGGTCTTAGGGCCACCCTACCATCTGAGGCTCCCTTCCCCCTTCTTTTCTCACAGTGTTCAAACCTGTCTAGGTCTGAGGCTTCCCTTGCCTATATCTGCCTCCTTTCCTATTATCTTTCCTGGACTTTTCCCAAAATAAATCTTTTACACTTATAACTGTCTTGTCATCTGCTTCTAAGAAGACATGAACGGACACACCCAGTGAGGAGGCTACAGAGCTCAGATAAAGTGTGCTGGATTTTACGGGGAACTCACAGAGCTCTGAAGGCTTCTTGAATGTCATGGACATGTTATGATCAGGGATGAACTGGTTTACCAGGAATAATGGAACACTGTGGATTTTCCTTAAATCCTACTAGAGGTGGTATTGCTGTCTGGATAATGGAAAAGCTTTTCTATCACACTGTACTTGATTTTTCTCCTTGTATACCAAGTTAAGAATGCTACAAAATTGCAAGCAAGAGAATCAGTGAACTGTATTGAGGGTTTACTCTGTATCAAGCTCTGGGCTTGAGCCTTTGCCATTCATTCAGAATACTTTTCCAAGGTTCATGGGGCACCATCTCGAGTCAAAATCTGAGCTAACACTTGTTTAAAAAAAAAAAATCATTTACATCCTGCCTTGCTTATAGCATCCCTGTGTCTGTCCTAAAGCAAACATGCTCACAAGCTGCCATGTAATATAAATTCTCCTTGCTATCTTGCTGACTGGATGCTTCTTGCTTCTCCCAGCTGCATCTCAATTTTCCTCCTTAAATAGAGCTAACAAAGAGTCTCTTTCTTGCCACTGCATGTTGTGAATGCTTCAAAAAAGACAACATACCTCCAGGATCCTGGAACACTTGAAAATGGGTGCCTTCATAAGAAGAGTTTCTCGTGTTGTCCACTTCAGGGGTTCCTGCCTAACAGGTATTTCTACTGCTTTCCCAGTAGACAGCCCAGCCTCGGTGAAAGCAAGACAAGGTTAGCTCCTGACTCATGAGAAACAGCTGTGAATTTCAGGTTCCTTTGAACGCTTATATGACTTATTTGACTGATTTATGCCCTTTTTCGGGGATGATGACTGTTTAAAAATCCCAAACCTCTATATCCTTTTGCTTTTCCCCTTAGTGAGAGGCCTAATTAGGAACAAAATGTATCTTTGCATCATAAACACATTTGAGAAGTTAACCCCAGTCCCTGGCCCCAGCTCAGTGCTAACCAAATCAGCAGTTTGATGTTGCCCATAAAGATAGCTGGAGAATGGGGGGTGGGAGAGGGGAGACAAAGGAGTTACTTATAGGTGGAGAAACCAGCAGGAGAGAACATTATGGGAGTCTGGAAACCAAGCAAACAGCAGGGGAAAACCGAAAGGGAGAGAGAGAGAGAATGAATGCGTGGGAAACCAGCCCAGCCAGGTCACAGAGCTGGTAAGGGGATACAGCTCTAGGTAGCTAAAATTAAAAATGATTAGCTAGAATTGTCTAATTAGACCATTACATTTACCGAAATTAAATATAAAATCCACTAAGTGCTTACTGTTTTAACTCCTGTGTGTGTACACTGTGGTGTTATTCGAAAGTTTAATAAACTCACCTCTAAACACTTAGCAGCCATTTTCTCTGGGCTTTAGCCATAAAGTGGCAAGAGCTGGGGAGCTGATAATGTCCTTTGACCTAGATGTGCCACTCCTGGGAAGAGAGCCCGAGAAAAGAGCATATGAGTGAGGCAGGTATTCACCTCCTACAAATTCTGACTAACAAAGGATTTTCAAACAATGGAAATTTCTTCCAGAAATTATATACTACCAACCAAAGAAAACATTATGAAGATTATTTGCATTTGGGAACCAATTTCCTTGTGTTCCATGACTTTAAATCGGTCTCTTCCTGTTGTCTTCTGCAATTCAATAGATGGTAAGTAACATTAAGGAAAAATGCTAGTTTCATCCATGGTAGGCATAACAGACCAATGATTTTCAATCCTCACCTCCTACCTAAAAGCCTCAATAAGGGAAAACTAGAAATTCCAAAAGGCGATAGAATAGAATTAGTAAGAGATTTTTCTGAGGGGAAAAGCACAATGGATTTTTTTTCCCTCCTCTATTTGAGGAGGAGAGAGTGTGCCTCCCCCTTAAAAATTAATAGAGAAGGGTCCAAAGAGGTGTGAAAGGAGGCTGGTATTACTCACTTCACCTGGATGTTTGCTGAGCTGCAGACACTTGTAGAACTAAGACAGTGGACCCACCCAAGTGAAGGGGGATAGAGGAGTTTTCAGGAGAGTTTGATATGTATTCACTGAAACTTCACTTACACAATCCTAAACATTGGATCTGCCTCTCATCTGGAAAATTCTGAAAGCAGGAGTCCAGCTGGACCAGCCTAATGGCAAAGCAAAGACAGACTGCTCAGGAAGGATGCATGAATTTCCTGAGACCTAAGAGTGGCCTTGGAAGATAAAAGGGCCATCTTGTAAGTACTCTGGCCAGCCGTACAAGACCTGGGGTTCACCACCAGCAGAAGTAGATATAAGAGATTAGCTGGAAAGTGCATTGGCCTTACTTGGTGCAGTTTGGTGGTCTAGTCAGCCTCCAAAGAATCCATTAATGCCCAAGACCAAAAAGCCAGCAGGCAGACACCTTTCATGGAAAATATCAAGACTTACAAGAATTGTGCAAGCAATAATAAGGACAAAGCAAAAAAAAAAAAAAAAAAAAAGGACAAAGGTCTTTTTTTTTCTCTAGTCTTCTCTTTCCTCCAAATCTACAAGATTTAGAAGGAAGAATATACAACAGAAATCAAAGAACATGGGGGAGTGTAAGGAAGAATAATCATACCATGGGCCCCATTCCAAGTCCCCAAGCCACCACTCCACTTGAGCTTGCTAGAGAGAGGAGAGAAAGCTGAACTGGATATGAGATTGAACTTGTGGTCCACAGGGGATACATTCCAAGACCCCTAGTGGAAGCCTGAAACTGCAGATAGTACCCAACCCTACATATACTATGATTTTTTTTTTCCTATAATATACATGCCAATGGTAGAGTTTAATTTATAAATTAGGCACAGTAAGAGAATATCCAAATTGCCAGCATCACTACTCTTGTGCTTTGGAGCCATTATTAATGAAAACAAGAGTTGAACACAGCACTGGGGTACCAGGACAGTCAATCTGACAACCAAGATGGCTACTAAGTGACTAGTGGGCAGGATGCCCTGGACAAAAGGATGATTCACATCCTGGGCAGGATGGACCAGGAGAGAGGGAGGTACATCACATTCCTCAAAATATCACACAACTTAAAACTCATGAATTGTGCATTTCTGGAATTTTCCATTTAATATTTTCAGATGGTGGGAAACCACAGGTAACTGAAGCCACAGAGAGCAAAAATTGCAGGTCAGGGAGAACTACTGTATTTTCTAACTGAAAGTCCCTGGTAAGCTATAAGGTATATGCCAGACACAAAGGTGGGCAAGCTAGCAGTGCTCTTGCCTTTTTAAAGTCATGATTAGGAAGTAAATGTTTTCCATGAGTGTATCCCCACTGAGTTCATCTCATTTATTATATCAGTAACACAAAGCATTATGTGTTTTAATAATTTTCAAGAAAGAATGCTACCTAGGCTAGGTGTTCTATCCTTTTGTAAATTCATGTTCTCTGTAGCCATCAGAAGATCCACTGTTTAATTTCAAAGCAAGGAGATTTGAGATATCAAAAATACAGAGCTCCAAGAAGCATTTGGCATACACATAAAATATCCTAGAACAGTGCTTCCCAAAATATGTTACACAGAAACCTAAGATGCTCCTTCATAAAAAAAAAAAAGATATGCAATCATATAAGTTTGAGAAACCTATATTTCTTATTTCTTCTTTGAAATTCACAACCCATATTAGCATGTTCAAAAGTTTGAGAAATCCTTTAATGTTTTTTAATTGCTAATGTTTAACCCAACACATTTGATTTAGCCCCCAATACTCAATCTTAATTCCATGCCAAGATCCAATGAGCATCTGTGGAGTTGACCCAATGGTTGGAGTATGGAAGATGAGTGGAAGACGAAGCTGCAAACATATTCCAGGCAAATGGGGACACTGGGTAGGTCTGGATATGGGGTTGGGAAAGGAGAAGGATCCTAAAACTTTGCAGAAGAAAAATATTCTTAGTTTTCTCTCTGGGGAAGTTAATCACTGGCATTGGTTGCAGGTAGTATGCAAAGTAAGAATCTAAAATAGAACCAAGGAAGGAAACAGAAAATGCTCCAGGGTGGGTTGAAAAACGGTCTTGCCAAGCTCCATAGAGCATCAGTATATCAAATGAGTATTCAAGGTCCAGGTCTGTCAATTCCACTCCCTTCAGAGAGAATGGGTTCTTAAAAAATGCATCTGTGCTATATTTAAATGAGGGAAACCTATCAGCCTCTCTTGAGAATTTACAGATGGAAAGAAGCTGAGGGTTTTTCTTAGTGGAGATGACAAATAGTAGGCTTTGTCATTTGAGATATGCCATTACCTAAATCTGACTGAAAGGAAAGTGATTTGCATCGATTAATTGATGATGCTTAAAGTCTGTTCTAATTTCCCCCAAACCACAATCTAGCCTGCCATTTACAAATGGGCTGCTGGCCATGGAGGGCTTCCTTTAGGGTCTCCAGAGCAGCTGTGTTCCTTTCTCCTCTCCTCTCAGAGGGAGCCCGGATAGAGCTTGTCCCAGATGGGATGGGGCCACGGTAAATCTGCTTCAGAGACGAGGATTTTAACAACACAGAAGGTTTTTACTGAGCACTTTACATGCGCCAAAGGCTGTCCTTAGGATTTGGTGCCATTACTTCAATTTTAGGTGAAGATGGACACTAATCCCTAATTGACAGAAGGATAAACTCAGCAATGTGAAGGAATAAAAAAGCCAGAGAAGAACTAAGAAAAGAAACCAGAGAAGCACACATTGAACTATCGACTATTAATTCCAGAAAGTAACAAGGAAAGTATTTAGATCAGTGGTTCTCAGCAGAGGCAAGTTTGCACCATCTCCGACCCCACCCTTGGCTAGAACATTGGGCAAAAACTGGAGACATTTTTCTTTGTCAAAACCAGGCAAAGTTGTTGGTGTTTGGCAGGTATAGGCGAAGGAGGCTGCTAAACATCCTAACAATATACAAGACAAACCCCACAACAAAGAATTATCCGGCCACATTATCAGTAATGCTGAGGTTGCGAAACCCCAATGCAAGTCAATCCTTTTATGTTACATAGGAAAACACTGAGATCCAAAGAGGCTGAAGTCTCACATAACAATTTACAGCTTGGCCTCTGTCTTAGGCTGCTGGGGTTGATATAATGAAGTTCTATAAACTGGCAGAAAGTTATTTCTCACAGTTCTGGAGGCTGGGAAGTGCAAGATCAAGGTGCCTGGACATTTGGTGTCTGTTAGAACCTACTTCCTGGTTCATCCATGGCCATCTTTTTCACTGTGTCCTCACAGGACCAAGGGAGCATTCTCATGGCTCTTTTATAAGGGCACTAACCCCCTTCGAGGGCTCCGCCTTCATGACCTAATCATGCCAAAGGCCCCACCTCCAAACACTCTCACCCTGGAGATTAGGTTTCATTTGACATTCAGCTTATTTATCACTCTCAGGCTCTGGAATCAGAATTTCTGGAGTTCTATCTGTATGACCTTGGCAAGTCCCTTCACTTCTCCGAGTTTCCTCTTTCACATCTCTAAGTGGACATCATAATGTAAGCATTTCATTGGGTTGTTGTGCTAATTAATTAAACTGTCCTATGTAAACAGGTAGCAGCAAGACTGGTGACATTGTCCATCCAACCCACGAGGTCATCTTAATGTCCAGCCCAGACCCACCACATCGTCATAGGACTTGGGAGAGCACCACTCACAGAAGATACGCTGAGACACCCTCACCTTGGGGTTTAGTTTGACCTTATTTTCCTCCATCAAGAGTCAGAACGAATAATGCCAGGCCTGCTGAGCTGAGTGACATGCAAGCAAAGTGTGAGATCCTAGCTAGACCAGCAGAGACAAGAGACATGGTGGGAGAGGAAAGATTACAAAAGACACCTGGAAGGAAAGAGAACAGAGAGGCAACATCCAGAAGACTCAGAAGCACAATAGAGGAAAAACCACCGGTTGCACCAGGTGGAGGTTTAGTTCAAAGCAGAGAGTAAGGGCCAAAACGACCAGGCATGTGGCCCACTTCTCACGGGCTTGGCAGAGCCCTAAAGAGAAGGGAAGGAGGCTCTGTGTGCACAGAGAGACAAAGCTGGAGAAGCCATGTAAACAGACACTCTCTTCATGGATCAAAGTCCTGTTTAATCATCCTTCCTGGAGAGACAAAAAAAAAAAAAAAAAAAATCACTGAGGCCCCCTGGTGGGTGTGCTAAAGCAAATATCTGAGCAACTAACTATTCAGAAGAATATGTTTGCTTTGATCCCACAATGAGGCTGAAAGCTGCATTTTTCTGGTTACACTGAATCTTATCCACTCCCTGGTTCATGCCAAACCACATTTCTTCTCTATTAGAATAGAAGCCATTTTTTATTATTCTAGGCAGCTCTTCCCAAAGTTTTTTTTTTTTTTTTCTTTTTCCTAACTAGTGCTCAGTTTGAGCAGAACACTTTCTGATATAAACTCTGAAAGGAATGTAGGCCTCTGCAGCTGATAACCCTAGGCTTCCCTCTGTGAAGCAATGATAAGCACAGCAATTTGAGCCAACAGAGAACTCCTTGCCAATAATGCCAAAGATGTGGTAAGTTATTCAGGGAAGTCTACCCAGGGGGGGAAAAAAAAAAACTCGAATAAAAATAAATCTAAATAAAATAATAAAAATCTCTAAAACTTCAGCAGGTATTTAATGTGGCCCTGTGGTGAAGTTTATTTTCTCCAGGCAATTACGGACCAATGAATAACTAACATGTGTATTCCTGTATTCCTTTTTTTTTTTTTAAATTATCAACAATTTTGTTTAGAATGCCATTTTTTGCAAAAGGCAGATAGGGGCTGTGATGGAAAAGTGATGGCCCAGCCTTTGCAGTATAACTGACTTTTTAGAAGAAAGCTAAGCTATAAGGCAAGAGAACAGCACAATCACAGGTCGATATAATGAAATAATTTATAATGATATAATTTCTGTCCCTACATGAATAAGAGATGAAGGAATATCAGTAAGTAATTCTATCAAGATGTCACCCCTGAAGCCTGCAACTCTGGTCCCTTCCGGAGTTTTGATTCCCAGGTAGAGATGTGAATAAAAAGAATCAAGCAAGTAGCTTTGACTTTAGATATTTACAAGTAGCACCAGCTAACATTCACATGGCATAAACAATGGGCTGGATACCCATTAAGCACCTCCCCCCATATCACTGCATTTAATTCCCACAGTAGGTACTATCCCCCCCTTTTCTGTCCTTTTAGGGCCAAACCCTTGGCATATGGAGGCTCCCAGGCTAGGGGCTGAATCAGAGCTATAGCTGCTGGCCTACACCACAGCCACAGCAACTCAGGATCTGAGCCACGTCTGCAACCTACACCACAGCTCACACAGCAATGCCGGATCCTTAACCCACTGAGTAAAGCCAGGGATCGAACCTGTGTCCTCATGAATGCTAATCAGTTTCACTTCTGCTGAGCCACAACAGGAACTCCAGGACCTCCCTTTTAAAGAGGAGGAAACTGGAGCACAAAGAGGTTAAGCAACATGCTTCAGGTTAATAACTGCTAGCAAGAAATTACGGACGATTTAAGAGCTGTTTGTAAATATTTCTGTCCTCCTCGGAAGCCCGTGATAGAATTGTACTTGCGTAGAACCTCTAAGATCCAGTGTTGGATCCACCATGTTCCCTCTGCCCTGGCTTGGTTATCACTGAGTAGGTGATGGCATGGAGCCTCCATCAGCCCAGGTTTTCAGAATAATGATTATAGGCCTCCCGCTAACCTGAGTAGAACATTTAAGCAGGAGCAAAAAACACACCTTTGCTGCGTCAAGTCTCTGCACATTTGAGGGTTGTCTGTTAACGGAGCACACTTCAGCTTATCCAGATGGATACAGTAGAGACACTGGTATCTGAAGCCAGGTGGTCTATCTCCAGAGTCCATGCTCTAAAGCGGTATGTGCTAATGCCTCCCAAGTATAAGGTATTGCCTCTACCCTTATAGAACTTATAACGTGTTGAGGAAACAGGTACACACTGTGAGCCAAATGAGAGGGCTAAGTAGCACCTGATTGATTCAGAAAATAGCACAGAGTAAGTAAATGGGAAATTCTGAGGATGGGAACATCAATGGAGCCAGACGTTTTGGTCCAAGCCCATGGGGTTGGAAGGATGAGAAACCCATTCAAATTTTAACTAGATTCAGAAGAGGAACTTAGTGTTAGGTTTTAAGTATTTTGGATTCTAAAGCAGGAAGATAAGAACAACTGATGCACACGTTTACATTTAGAATGGATAAGCAATGAGGTCCTATACAGCACAGGGAACTATATCCAATCTCTTGGGATAGAACATGATGAAAGATAGTATGAGGAAAGTAAAAAATATATATATTTTTTATATATATATGATTTATATATATATATATTTATATATATATATGACTGGGTCACTAGGCTGTACAGCAGAAATTGACACAACACTATAAATCAACTACACTCTAATAAAAATAAAATATAAAAAAAGAACAACTGAGCCTCCTGTGAGCTAAAAGCAAACCTGAAAACTCCGTAATTCTGGTTGTTTTCTCACAGATTGCATGTACTGTCTCTCTTTCTCTGAGCTTTTCTGCTTCTCCTTCCCAACTGTACTCCTCTGCTTGGTCTCACATGATTGTCAGTGTCAAAGACCAGATCCATCTCTCCCACCATTGGAAAGGCTCAGTGTCACCACGTTCAGGTTATTGAGAGACAGAATCTGCTTGGCTCAACTGGTTTCTCTGTGGCCAGGGAAAAATACCCTCGTTCCATCACCCGGCAGGGAGAGGATATCATGGTTCACAGGGCAAACTCAGACAATCCCTTCAACAGGAACAGGAGGAGAGAACAAGTCCAAAGACAAAGGTGTGTTGTTAGGGAAGGAGCTAAGCATGATTTCATGAAAGAGGGGAGGATTTGATTTCGATAAGCACAGAGACATGCAGCCAGGCCATTGCAGGAGGAAACACAACATGTGGACAGGGGCAATTATTCCGGCTAGTTTGTAGGCAACAAAGACACCCACAGAGGCTAGAGAAGGAAGACTTATGTTGCTTAGGGTGGGAGGTTAGAAAAGTGAGATGAGTCATGGACCTTCATCTTTACCTGGAGTTTATTTTATACATCAGTGCTTCACAGTTCAGCAGCTGCTCTGCTGATTGTTTCAAAGTCTGGGGGTGATGGCCAGGTCAAAGAGCAATGTCTCTTCTCCGAACTATGCCATTTCTTTCCTTTGAACATTTCTTAATCACTTCCAATTAACTCATGTGGTATAGAAATTAATACACATTTCTTATACCCTCTACAAGTCTGTGAGCCGCCCTGAGGGAAGGAACTATGTTATATACCTATTCCTAGCACCTAGCTCAGTTCCCTTCATACAACAAAGCTTCATAAATGTTTGTAGAAGAAGAATGATTAAATATATATAAACCTTGCTTCAGGAAGAACAAAGAGCAACACTGACTTACGTGGCAACGTGGCAAAGGCTTAGAGTTCTTTGAAAAGCAAACAATCTATAACATCTTAGATCTTAGGAAGGGGAGAAGTTCTGAATTTCTATCACGACTCCCCAGGGGTTCCCCTTTGCTCATTAACTAATCTGGAAGTGGTGATGGGGCTCCCTCCTCACCCCACAATTAATAAGCCACTTTTTAAAATAATGTGTTATGTTTTAAATATATGACTCAAGTTTATAACATAATACGATGGCCTACTATTAGATGATTAGGTCATATGTGGATACATTTGGCGGGAAGTGCCCAGATTTAGCAAAACTAGAGACTTGCCAGCCATGATCTGAATCTCCAAGTTCTATCTGATCTTAGACAAGTTACTCTACTTTCTGGAGTAAAAAACTGGATATACTAATACTTACATCATATGTCTAGTATGAAGATTATGTAAACACATGTAAAGTTCTTAGCCCACTGACACATAGTAAGTGTTAGGAAACCCTAGACCTCTAACCTCCCCTTCTCTTTGACAAAGATTCCCTTTTGCTGAGCTGAGTGGCATCATACACATACCTGTGTGCCACATGGTTCTGCAGACAGATGGACCATCTGCAGTTTAGACTGCTAAATAGAATGCCTGGTGCTAAAGTGTGCAGCCACTCGGGCCTCAGTGGCCTTTGATCTCTCTGGAGTGCTTCATATTCCCTGGCCAGCGACTGTGCCTCCTCATTGCTCTGGAATAACTGAAGGTCAGAGCAGGGCTCCCACACTATTGCAAGTGACAGACTATCGCCAGCATTGCAATTTGGCTCATTCCTTGTTATGACAATGATGGTAATAAGAACTGAAAATGGCACAACAAAAATCCATTCTTTAGACCAAAACTGTAATAAAAATGGGAAATTTTACAGGAGCTGTTCTCCCCAGAGCAGGCTTCTCACTGCAAATGCGTGGATATTTATTTTTCTTTTTTTCTTGTTTTTTATAATCTTGTGTTCAGATCTTGGTACAGGCAGTCAGTCAAAACTGTCTGGGCAGTCAGGACCACAGTGATGCTCAACTAGTAACAAAGTTATAAAATTTGAATAGACCAAGGCAACAAATGCTAAAGATAGTTTCCTTTGCAGAATTAACTCTCCTACATTATACTTTTGACATATTAAGGAATAATAACCCCCAAACCAAGATCCCAGTGAAGAAAATTTGCATCTCATGAGAACGACATTCTGTTAAAGCAATAATTCTCAAACAGGAATCAACTTGCACCCTCCACCTACCATGGACATTTGGCAATATCTGGAAATATTTATCATTGTCACAATTGGAATGGAGGTGCCACTGGCATCTAGTGGGCAGAGGTCAGGAATGCTGATCAGCATCCTAGAAAATGCAGGCTAGGAACCCACAACAAAGAAATAGCCCACCCAAAAACAGTAATGAGAGAGAAACTTCTGTCCAAAGAACTCAAACTTCTTGCTTTGCTTAAGTCCAATATGTTAACATCTAACTATTAAATGTTTTTTCATCTTATTCCCTTGGGACTTATTAGAGCACTTTTTTTATTTTTAGTTTTTGGCTGCCCTGCAGTATATGGAGTTCCCAGGTCAGAGATCAGATCCTATCCGTGGTTGCAGCCTATGCCACAGCTGTAGCAATGCTGGATTCTTAACCTACTGTGCTGGGTCAGGGATCGAACCTGCATCTCAGCAGTCCCAAGATACCCCTGATCCTGTTGCACCACAGTGGGAATTCTGAGCACATTTTTTAAAAGAAGACAGAAAATGAAAATTTATAAAATGGGAACTAAAAAATTAAATCTCAAACTTTTTAGAAGTTGATATGAGCCAATGTAAGTAAGCATTATAACTATACTCAATATTTTGCAATAATTTATAAGGGAAAGGAATCTGAAAAAGAATAAGTAGATAGATATGTATAACCGAATCACTTTCCTATATACCTGAAACTAACACAACATTGTAAATAAACTATACTTCAATTTTAAGAATTAAAGAATTTTTTAAGAATTAAATAAAATAAACAAATAAAGCAATATCCCCTGGGGAGGGGGGAACAACCTGATATTAGTCACCTTTTTCATTAGCATACCCATAATTCCTAACACTTATATTCCACTTTATTTTATATTTTGGTTTGGGGGCTTTTTTAGGGCCGCATCATCTGTGGCATATGGATGTTTCCAGGTTAGGGACTGAATCAGAGCTGTAGCTGCTGGCCTATACCACAGCCACCAACACGGGATCCAAGCCACATCTGTGACCCACACCATAGGTCATGGCAACACCAGATCCTTAACCCACTGAGCAAGGCCAAGGATCAACCCTGCATCCTCATGGATACTAGTCGGGTTTATAACCTGCTGAGCCACAACAGGAACTCCCAATTCCACTTTATATAGACCACTCAGTTACCTCACCTGATTGTCACAAAAGACCTATGGGGTACATATTATTATCTACAACTTAAAGGGACGGAGTAAGATTCAGAGGGGTTAAGTACTCGTTCAATGAAACATGGGTAATAAGAAAAGCATGGGGGAATGAGAAAAAGAAATGTTTGGGACCAGAATTCTGATCTCCCTCAAGTCTGCCATTGGGCAATCGTGTGTCACTGCTAACCCTCAGCTTTCCAAGCTGTATGGGAGTGATGACCAGTAGTTCAGGGGGTAACCATCAGGACGGAGTGAGGCCGTGGATGTCAAAGAAAGCATTTCATGTAAGGTGAAATAGGCACAAAGTTGGACGAGCACCAGAGCCTGAGCCAGATATTCTGATTTCAAACCCACTGTTATTTCCTCCATCCCACAAGGGCCCACCATGTGTTTATAACTCCACAGGCATTTGAGGTCACTGATTTCAGTAGCAAATGTGTGCAGCATGCCTAAGGAAAAAGAAAAAAAGAAACACCTTAAAATCACTTAGAACTCCTTTACTTTCAACTATATTGTTCAAAATTGCCAGGAGATTTCTTTCTCAGCCAGGACAAGAGAAGCAGAAACTTTCCATTTTCCATGATTGAGGGCTGTGCATTTTTGTGAGTGTTGGTGGGGGAGAGGGGTGGGAAGAATGAAAGCATCTCAAAACAGTCTAAAGCAAAAACAGACATGATCATCATCACTGAAATGAAGAGAACCTGTTTTGATTTGTCTCAAGGAATCTCAGACCAAGACAGAGTATCTTTCTCAAGCATCCAGCAAGTCTTCTGGGGCCTGAATCAAAGGGAAGAGAAAATTAAAAAGAAACATTGACTCAGTAATTCCAATTCCACTTCTGGGAATTATTCGGAAGGGAAAAATACATATATACATATATATACTTTTGATATCTAATATACAAATTGTAGTATCATCAGTCGAGTTCTTAAGTTATGAAACCTTTTATAAATATGAAAAATTGAAACCAAACAAAATATCCAACAAAAGGAGAATGGTTAGCAGACATTAAAAATTATGGCTATCAAGGATAGTTATAACAATACGATGAATGCCTGCTATAAGAGTAATGAGGGAAAAAGCAGAAACAAAATTATGCATACAAAATAAACTCAATTTTGGTTTTTTTTTTTTTTTGGAAAGCCTAAATAAACTGGTAGGAAACAGTCTAAAATGTTATAGTGGTAGGATTATGAATAATTTTTCTTTCTTATTTTTATTTTACCAGCTTTATAAAGTGAGCCTATATCAATGTTATACTAAAAACAGAAATAAATATAATGATGAAGTTAAGAGCACTTAAAAAAAAAGGAATTATGTTGGAAGCATACATAGATTTTTATGTGGAGAATTTGCTACTGCAAATAAAATAGTTCAGAAAGGCAAGGGAAAGAATAACTTGATTGTTACACCATCACAAAGCCCTTAAGACCCAATTCCTCTCAGCCCATCAATTTCACATTGATTTCATCTTGACATGTAACATGCCCCTCAGTTCCACAATAAAAGAAACCATGCAATATCAATGGTGACTTCTAGAGGACACATATACACATGTTGATTGAAGATTAATTTCTCAGCAAGGTGGCTCATCATCAATATCCTGCCTTTGGTGTGACATAAGTCAGATGACCTTAATGATTATTAAAGAAACCTACTTTGAGCTGGCTCTGGGTTTCCAAAGACCATGAGTTATCCTGAAGTAAAAGCAGAGAGGATGCTCTGGTTTGATAACACACTTTACTATGGAGCATCACAATCCAAGTAAGAGATTGTCTGAAGGTCCAAAATGCCATTGAGAGCTACTATTTGTATGAAGTGTGGTGACTGCTGATTCTAAATATAGGAAAATCTTTCTGGATAGCAGTTGGTAGAACTACCTGTTGGCTTGACCTATGTCCCATGAAATATCAACTGCTCCCCCTTTAACTTTTCCTTTGCACAAAAAGGCCAGGCAAAATTTCCAGTAGCTTGTGACCTTTGAAGGACATGGATTAAAGAGATTATTTAATCAAATGATACTCAGGGCTCCATCTAGAGTTGGGCATGTAAACAGCTCTGAGCTGAATGTTCAATTTAAAAAGAATATAGGCATGGATGGAACTAGAGACTCTCCATGGATGGAACTAGAGACTGTCATACTAAGTGAAGTCAGAAAGAGAAAGACAAATACCATATGATATCACTTATATCTGGAATCTAATGAACCTTTCCACAGAGAAGAAAATCATGGACTTGGAGAACAGACTCCTGGTTGCCAGGGAGGAGGGGGAGGGAGCAGGGTGAATTGGGAACTTGGGGTTAATAGATGCAGACTATTGCCTTTGGAATGGATAAGCAATGAGATCCCACTGTGTAGCACTGGGAACTGTATCTAGTCAATTATGATGGAGCCTGATAATGTGAGAAAAAAAGAATGTATACATGTATGTGTAACTGGGTCACCACACTGTATAGTAGAAAATTGACAGAACACTGTAAACCAGCTATAATGAAAAAAATATAAAAATCATTATATAAAGAAAAAAAAAGAATATAGGTTCACAAGAAACGTGAAGGCCACCATGACAACAGCAGACTTTAACAAAACTGATTAAAAGTCACCTCTTAATCAATTTAGTGAGAACACACCTAACCCCTTCCATGGCTGTATAAAAGGCTACTTTTGGCAGTCACAACCACCTCACTTTCTGACAACTACTTCACCACCCAGAAAGGTCATTTCTAGAATGTGTCAACTTATCTTCCTCCAGTTCTGCCCAGTTTCTTCAACCAAAGATGGACATCCAACCGAAATTAGGTCAATCAGATACTCTTATCAATTTGGAAATGAGGTTAAAAGGCAAGCTGTCAGTTGCTGCAAGTGGCCTTACCACTGAAAGATGTGAATAGTCATCTTCCAGGTGCATAAAAAATCAGGAAAAGCTGAACCGACGTAAATGTGGAGAGAAGAGAGGTGTGAAGTTGAAGAAGACCCAATATGAAGATTCCCCTTCCCTGCCCAAGCTCTGAACCAAGTGGGAGACACGGGATACATGTGGAAATCAAAATTCCCCCTGTATTTGTGATCCAGTTTGGCGATCATAACCTTAGGTATATGGCAAAGTTGGCTTCCCAGTTCATAACGTCAGAGTAGGCGGACCTACGCTGCCTACTGTCACAGTCAGTACTGGACCAAGCTTTTCCCTACAGGCACCTTTCAGGCATCTGAAAACATAAGGGTTGAAGGAGCAGAGAAAAATGCATGTTCTGGGCAAGCAGACAGATCCCCAAAAGAAGGAAAAAGATGAGGCAAATAAGCCCAGTCTATTCTTCCAAATTTACCAGTCAGAAAAGTCACCCTTCCCCTAGGAGGAGTGAGTGAGGGTTGGAAAGTAGCCAGAAGTCCTACACTCACAGAAGTCTTTCCATGTGGGAACATACTGGTTGGGGAAAACTGATGATGCATAACATGATGACAGTTGCAACTAAGCATGGATTGGATTTCAGCTGGGCTTCCCCGGGATTCCATGAGATACCCTGAAGGATACCAGGTATCCTAGTACCCTAGTGAGATATGATGGAATCCCAGGGAATCTTTTGCTTAGATTAACTTGATTTCTATCCCTTAAAATCAAAATCATCCAAAGATAATAGTTTGAGCTCAGCACCCATGCCACGCTGGTCTGCAGAAGGATAACGTCAATCCTAGCATAGCTGCAGAGTGAATTCTATTCGTTCCACCTTTTGTTTTCATTTTCAAGGTGAGAGGAGAAGACTTGCATAGATAACCTATACATGGCTCCAACGTCACTTGCTATGGGCTTTATTTGAAACATGGAAGTAATGCTGACTCCCAGAAAAACTCACTTTTGGCCCATCAGTTGTGTTACATTGGACAGGAACAGCTGCAGAAAAGAGTGGGTAAGACAGAAGTCCTGGGTGTCAGGAGGCTGCTATGTGAGAGCACATCAGAGCCCCAACAGGTTCCTGCAGGGGACGCTGGTGAGCCACCCTCTTGCTCCTTCAGGATGGAGACTTTTATTCCTCAGCTGCTGGTATTGCTGGCATCTGACAGCTTACAGCTGCTTTCCCCAAGGATATGCCCCTTCCTCAAGAGAACATTGGTCAATAACCAATGACTTTTGAGGAGGGGTATAGAGATCTGCCCCCCCTTGCTCAATTCCAGATTTTTTTTTTTTTTTTTTGTCTTTTTAGGCCTGTACCCAGAGCACATGGAGGTTCCCAGGCTAGGTGTCAAATTAGAGCTGTAGCTGCCGTCCTTTGCCACAGCAGCCTGGGATCTGAATTGTGTCTGTGACCTATGCCACAGCTCACAGCAAGGCCGGATCCTTAACCCACTGAGCGAGGCCAGGGATCAAACCCACGTCCTCATGGATACTAGTCGGGTTTGTTAACTACTGAGCCATGATGGGAATTCCTATTCCAGATATTTCTGAAGAGCCACCCTAGCCTCAGATCCCCCACCCCCGCAATATACTGAGGCCCATTTTGTGACTGCTTCAATCTCTCCTTTGCTTCATCTTACTTTTCTTACCCACTTCCAGATTTGTTCCTAAGACCACTCCCAGTCAATGTCCTGAATATAAACCTCTGCCTCAGAGTCTGTTCTCTGGGGGACTAATCTGTCCGGATGTCAGAGATATCTGACAGTATCTAGGGCAGCACAGACCTACAGAACTTTCTGTGATGGAATATTTCATAGCTGTGCTGTGCTGTCCAATATGGTAGTGACTAACCACACGGGGCTAAAGTGCTACTGAGAAAATAAATTCTTAACTTGATTTAATTAATTTAAATTGTAAATTAAACATTGTAAACATCTATATCTGGTTAGTGGCTACCATACTGGACAGTACAGATCCAGAATGTCAGAGTGAAAGCTAGAAATTCAGTGGCATGCCATGGTCATATCAAAAGTCTATGGAAAAGAAGCCAAACATGATAGAAAAAGATAGGTGTTGGACACATAAGAGGCAAAGATCCAGGTATTCGGGACAGACAATAATAAGCATATAATAACTACTGAGCACATGCACTAGGGAATACTACCCTTGTTTCTCCAATGAAGAAAATTTGGCTCAGAACTTGCAAAAGGTCATACATGTTTTAAGTAGGAAAGCCAGAATCTGAAAATGACTCCATTAAGTTTATGCTCTTTTTAAAGTGCTCAAGATACGATATTTAAGAATAGTAAACCCAGCAACAGATAGCTACACAAATCCTTCAGCCTTAAGCCTTCTTACCTCAATGATTCCTACTGTGTGTAATGATGTAGGAGGAACCATATAGGTGGCGCTATAGTCATCCACTGAGTCCCACCTATCACTTGTTGAATATTGACCACGTGCTGGATGCCTACAAAATCTGATAATGAGATAAATAAGAGATTGAGACAATGATCATAAGTGATGGTAAAGTATGGCTAGGATTGTGTTCTTCCTGGTGAGTGTCCCTACTGCAGAGCCCTGAGGCATAGTCACTGTTCCAGCACACTGCAGACTGATGCAAATACTGCTAAAGCTGTGGTTTTAAATTTCCGTACCCTCTCTTGTACATTATCTCTCTTATCCTAGCTGCTCCCTTTGCCCCTTCATGCAGAAGGGACCACTGAGGAGGGAGGAGGCAAGTGTTCACAGAAGCAGCTCCAGGGTGCACCATTCACATTCTTTTCTTTTCTTTTCTTTTTTTTTTTTTTTTTTTTTTTTTTTTTGTCTTTTCTAGGGCCGCATTTGTGGCATATGGAGATTCCCAGGCTAGGGGGTCTAATTGGAGCTGTAGCTGCCAGCCTACACCAGAGCCACAGCAACCCGGGATCCGAGCCACATCTGCAACCTACACCACAGCTCACGGCAACGCCAGATCCTTAACCTACTGAGCAAGGCCAGGGATTGAATCTGAAACTTCATGGTTCCTAGTCGGATTTGTTAACCACTGAGCCACGACGGGAACTCCAGTTCACATTATTTTCGATGTGACTGGCACCCCTGCCGTTGTAATGAGTGGCCCTGCATGAACCTGTCTTCCTACATGATTTTCCCAGGACCCACTCTGGTTCCTGTTTGACTTTTTCAAAAGAGAAGAGTAGGGAGGACTCTGGGGCTTATCTCAGCAAATTAGCAGCACAGAAGATGTGATTAAAATAGAGCTGTCCTTTAAGCTTGAAGCAACCCAAAAAGAGAAAGTGAAAGTTAAGAGGTTTTTAACTTCTTAACTCTCCCAAGGGAAGCTTCAGCCCTTAGCATCATAGCTCTGAGCTCCCCCTACAGGTGATTCTGGACCAGCTATAAACACAGTAGTCCGGTTCCTCAAGGGACTCACAGACAAGTGAAGACGACACAGCAATAAATGATTGGTCTACAGTGATAACTTCTATGGGAAAGGGGCATACAGATGCTATGGCACAAGAAGGGACCAGTCAGAGCTTTCCACGTGCCTTCAGTTATAGACCTGTTCTCACGTAGTTGACAGAGTTAAGATGTGAGAGCTATTGAACAATGGCTAGACCACATGCCTGACCCATAGAGTGTTTGTGAGATACTCCCAGCCATTAAACACAGTGCAGGGAATCAGCACTTCTCTAAGAGATACCAACTTGATCCATGAGCTTTTTGTTCTGAGCCATCTATCAGTCAAGGGAAGGGAAAATGAGGTGTAGGTTTTCAGGTTTCCATGCCACACCCAAGCCCACACTAGAGGTCTATACTCTCCTTTCTCCCAGCATATTAAGGATATGTAAAGAAGAAAAGATGGCCAAAAAGGTACCACAAACCTCCTTAAAGCCATTAACTATGAACTCAGGCAATTCCAAAGCTGCCCTTAGAGCACCTGAGATCGGGGCTAAATTTTCCAGATCATCTTCCATATTCACGATTCATGAGAAAATACCTGAATATGGATTCCTGAAGGCAGCGATGGTTCTATTCATCACTGTTATTAGCGCCTAGCCTGTCAGGTACCCACTATGTATTAGTCCTCCTTCTCCATACAGCACAATTTCAACAAACACCTATAGAGTGCTTATGAGCCCAACATCCTTCCAAGGACTGGTGGAAAAAATATGACACACTGGTCCTTTGCTTGCCATTGGCTTACAAATGAACTGAATTGCTGACTGAGTAATTCAATAGGATCAGCCTCAGAACCCTAAATAAACTCTGAATAGAAGCCTTCAACCAACCTAATCAAAAACTGATTTGAGATATAACCAAAGGATATTAACCAGGCATGTGCCTTGAGTTTTGTAAGCACACTGTGTGCAATGTCTTAAAACACCTATGTTGACTTACTTGTTCCTATAACCACCCCACCCCTGGCTCCTTTCTCAGCAGTAAAGTCCAGGATGAAGCCTTCTGTCTCTGGCCACACAATCTAGAGAAGCACAGGTCTACATAGGGCTTGAATTGACATCTTTCACTGGCATTGTGCTTTCACCAGCTGCACCTACATATTGCAGATGTGCCAAAATGGATTGGCTATCATGTTGACACAGCTTTACTGTAAGTTCTTCAACATAACATAGAATTGTCTTCCGAATTGAAGGCGATCAGTATTGAATTGGACAACCTACCTTCTGCATATCCTGATTTTGTGAGTGTATTTCTAGATTAACATTATGGAGGTTATAGAGTTTGTTTTTCCCCTCTGGGCACTTTGTTCTCTAAATCATGCTATTTATCTTTGTTTGCCCCTCATTGTCCAAAGGAAACTGTCCTTGTCACTGGAAAATAAGGATGAGTGGTCAGACAATGGCAGCACATAGGCAATCACAAACAGTCAGGGCAACAAAAACTAGCAACAAGATGAATGTACTGGAAGCAAGCGTAACAAAAGAAGTGGCAGTGAGCACGGGCCATTGCTTCAGCCACACAGCCAGCGCCTCTGTGCATAAATGCTCAGCAGGCTTCAGAGGGAGAGCTGGAAATAAATTTATACCCGAGGCAGAATAGACTGTCAAGTCAACTTGAGGCCAGCAGCAGAAGAGACGAGAGAGACATGGAAGTGATTGGCAGGAGCAACATGGCCTTTGCTGCACCATGTCCCAGGCTGTCTAGTCTCTTCAAGGAACACGATGCTCTTGACCATGAGCCAGTGTGAAAGGATTCTGGCTGGCCTCTCCCCTGTGCTGCCCGTGTCCTAGATGCAATGCAGGGATCACATATGAAATAGATGTGCTAAGACTTGGGACTCAGGGATACACATGACACACAACGGCAGTGGTTCTTACATCGTTGTCATTAGTTCACCTACCAGAGAGGTGAAGAGAGGTCCCCATGCTGCACCCCCACCCCGCCCCCGCCAAGTGCAGCTGCCAAAATTTAACTTGTTTTGAAGCTGGAGCAACTTTGATGTTTCCTTAACACAGGCAGGCGCTTCATTAAAGCACCATGGTGCCTACCAGCTATGTTTTCCCTGGGGTGAGCTGGATGAGATCCAAGCCAGGATCCCAGACACACACAGGCAAAATTATACCAGCAGAGAAGTCAACCTCATTATCTTCCCAAGACACAATTTTACCTGCTGTAGTTAATTGTTGTGTTTGTGCAGGGAGGGGAGTCACTTCATCAAAGATGTTTTTCAGAGATGTGTGTTAGTCCAGACTCTATGGGCTACTGTCCATGTCGGAGGCTCACAGTCTCACCAGATGCCCCAGGGTGACATCCTGCAGGAAGAGCACTTCCTCCAACACAGGCAAAGGTAACAGAGCATATGTCACATCAGAAAAGGGAAAATATTTTGTTCCCACCAAAGAAGTCATGCAAAACTGATTCCTTTGGGAACTACAGTTTGTCCCATTGGAATCAGGATTAGTTGACCTTAAGTTGTTTAAAGCCAAGGAAAAGCACTGAGGGGTAGAGAGCGGGTAGAGGAGAAAAATGCTTTAAAGTCATAGACAAGCTCTTTAAGCTGTTTAGTTTTCATATGAAGAACTGAGTCTCTTCAAAAATGTATGATTCCATGCAGTAATCCCCAGTTCATTCATTAATTCCTTCAACACGTATTTATCTTCCATGTGCTAATCAGGGTGCTAAGCCCTAGAGATATGGTAATAAACAAGACAATTATGGCTCCTCTCCTTTTATAGCCTAACACATTAAACACATAATAAAATGTGATTTTCTTTAAATAAAAGAGTATGTATGTGCAGGGAGCAATGCACACATACAGATAAGAGGCCTAAACTATTTGGTGAAATGTGGTGGCCTCCCCCCCAAAAAAATGGGTTACCAGTCACCTAGGTTATGCTGTGATATTTAACAACCCACAATTTCAACAAAAGTTTATTTCTTGCTAACCCAAGATGTCCACTGCATCTCGCTAACCAGGGGCTTCTGCTAATCATGGTGGCGCAGGGTCCCAGGTGACAGGACAACCATCACATCCAATGGGAGTAAATGCTAGGCTGCAGGGATAAAGACAGCTCTGAGAGGAATTCTCATCCTGGCACAGTGGAAATGAATCCGACTAGGAATCAGGTTGCGGGTTTGATCCCTGACCTTGCTCAGTGAGTTATAGAGCCGGATTTGCAGTGAGCTGTGGTGTAGATCACAGACGTGGTGTTGCTGTGGTGTAGGCCAGCAGCTGTTTCCAAAAAAAAAAAAAAAAAAAAGAGTTCTGAGGGCCTGGTGGTAGCACTGGAGCAGCCCAACTGTACAGCAAGCATCACTCAGCTCACTTCTCATTGGCCGAGACGAATCACGTGACCCTGCCCACCGTGGCCGGCCATCCTCCCAAAGGCTCCATAATGACTTGCATAGCCAGTTACAACTCAGCCTAACCAGGAAAGCAGGGTACTAGCCAGTCCCATGAACTAGAAGGAGAGGTCAGGGGCTGGAGGAAAAGAATTCCAGACATCTTCCCAGGCAGTAACATGTACGAAGGCCACCCAATTTTTTTCCTGGAGTGCACGCTCTTCTCTTCTGGAGAGACAATTAACTGTAATATCTGCCTACTGACTAGACTGCAGGTTCTGACATCCATACATCCTAGCACAGTGCCTGGCCCAAAATAGGTGCCCAATAATGTGTAAATAAGGAAAACAAGATTGCCTACTGGATCAGATACAAGAGATCAGATTAGATATACCCTGAATTCCTGGTAGCGTCATCACCACCTCTGGGTCAAAATAGGACCTGCTTAAAGAACTTCCTGATCTACCTCCCACACTCTCTCAGAAAAGACTGATCCCTTCTCCCTTCTGTCTCTAACACTTTTCTCAAAACTGTCAAGTTCCCAGGACCTGCAACACCTTTTTCTTGCCTGTGTTGGTCTCTCATCCTACTAGACCTTGAGGGCAGTGTCACATATTATTTATCGGTACACAGGTGTAGAGACCAGTGCCTGGCACATGGTAGGGGTTCAGTAAACATTTATTGAGTAATTGAATGGATCTGAATTAAAAGGTATCAAGAGAAGGGTGGTTGACTAGCAATGGGAGCATAGGAGAATTAGGGAAGTTAGAGGGAGGTCGACGGAATGAAAAAAACACCCTAGTTCAGTGACAGGTATGTCTCCTGGGAGAGGTAGATGCCGCAAGTTGCAGCCTGGTTTGAAATGGATTTAAACCACCCTCGTAACTTCCTCCATTCCAATGCTCCCACATGACATTCAGGACAGAACCTGCTGTCAGCTTACATGTACATTCACTCTGGTTTCTCCAAAATGCCATTTCTTTTTCCTGTTGGCCTAGACCCTGCTGGTGTGCCAGAAGCCAGTCCAGCTTTCACCACAATAGCATCCATCTTGCATTTGTATAACAGTGGAACTTCATAAAATGATTTCATGTTTCTTACTCCACCATCCAGAAAGGCAACTTGTGTGACCTCGACACTTAAATAATGATGCATGGTCATTATCCATCAGAGGAAGAGAAAACATAGTGTGCTGTTTCTCCACCTCTCTTTCAGGTTTGATTTTGCAGAGTGGCTGAGAAGCTGTTCAATCCCCTCTCTTTCCCAGCTCTACTGGCCTCATTTTCTGCTGGAAACATCAGGGCTCCAGGCAAATATCCAGGCATATGACCACAGAAATCGGAACAGAATGCCAATTTCCATGCATTTGAGGTGAAGCTGGCTACCGCACCTCTCAGGAATGTTATATCCTACCAGGAGACCTGCCCCCATGGCAGCAAAAAGCAGCCTGTGTGTCACCACAGCTGCTCAAGGAAGGGCTTGTGAGCTGCAATTTTTCACACCATTAATGCACTGCTTACACCAAGGCACACAGCAGGCAATCCTGGGGTTGCATTAGAGGCTTCAGTGAGAAGCCTGGAGACCTCTTATAAAGGAGAAAGTGAAAGGTGATTACTGGGACTCTACCTGCTAACTCTGCAGGGAACCACCACTGTTTATGGGATCACCAGAGTCACACTTCTGAGTGTAACGGGGCCCCTGTCAAATGGAGGGGTTTTTGCATTACTGCACATTAGTCGCTCTAATAGGATGTCAGCCTAGGCTTTCATGCCTTTCCAGAGGACCCATGCATAATAATTCCTATGCATAGGCCTCAAGCATCCATCACTCACTTTGCAACCCATACTCACAGTTTCTGAAAATGCTAGTCACTGGAGAACCCTATACGTCTTAAATTTCCATCATGAACCCTATGATATTGTTAGCAGTTAATAGCATTTCCCTTCCAGTTATAATGTCTCCTTACAGTTCAACTCTCAGCTCCTCCACTTTCTAAATGTTACTTCAGACAAGATACCTTCGCAAAGCCTCAGACTCCTCAGCTTTAAAACAGGGATAATAGGGGTTCTTATCATGGCTCCATGTAACAAACCTGACTAGTATCCATGAGGACATGGATTTGATCCCTGGCCTTGCTCAGTGGATTAAGGATCCGGCATTGCCTGAACTGTGGTGTAGGTCACAGTCATGGCTCAGATCCTGCATTGCTGTGGCTGTGGCTGTGGTGTAGGCCAGCAACTGCAACTCTGATTTGACCCCTAGCCTGGGAATTTCCATATGCTGCAGCTGTGCCCTCCCCCACCAAAAAAAGATTAAAATAAAATAGAAATAACAATAGCAACTACTAATGGTGAAGATTAAATGAAAAAAAAAATGAGTGTACAGTGGTAGGCACAATAAATTATATCTATTTTTACCCGTTTTTTTGTTTGTTTTTTTTAATAGAACCCATGCTAGGGTTTCCTAAAAAGCTAGAAAGATTTAACAGGTGGACATTACATGGAAAGAGACCTCAGTAAGGTGTCCCTTATCAGGAGTCAAGCACTGCCCTGGGAGATGAGGTATCAAGGACCTACCATGTAAGAGATAGCAAGCTCCAGGTAGATATGTCATCTGTCACTGGATATGCTTGCGTGTGAAATGGGCAACCACTTCGTGAGAGCAGGAGCCAACAGAGGGCATCTTCTACCCCAGAAAAGCAAATACAGTCCAGTCAGCTCCTAAAGGGAAAGGAGAGTGTTAATCAAACTTTAAAGGCTGAATAATCAACTTGCACCCACTTGAATCGATGCAAAGTTGCATGCGGGTCCCTTCATTCTGACAGGTGTCTATATTAATAAAGAAGGATAAGAGCAAAGGGGGAGGGGAGAACAGCAGGAAAATGACATAATTGCCTATTCCAAATTGCTTGAAAGACTTACCTGAAGACATATACATCATAATTAAGGCCTCTGGGTTCCATTTAAGAAAATGCTGGAACAGCTCCATTGCTCTGCTCCCTGGTACACTCAGAATTTTTTTTCTTGCTATTGCCATAATTATTTTGCTGAGACATGTTAATCATTAGTGGAGGCTCTTAGGCATCACAATATGGAAGGGAAACCGCCTCAGTTCCTGGAGCTTCCTTTTCCATTTATATCAACACTTGAAAGAAGAGGTGGGCACATAAAATGGGAGTGGGGCAGGCAGGGGCACTGTCTGAACAGGCAAGACACAATCCCATCCTACAGTGAGCAGCACTTCAAGCAAGCTAAACCCTTTCCATCTGACAGGCTCCCAGTGCCCTCCCTGGAGGACACAGAGAACCTGGGGAATGAGCAGCTGCTAGGCTGAGGAGGTGGCAAGGCAAGCTGACAGTCGCAGGAGAGCATGCAGTTGGTGGGTGAGAAGGAACCAGGGGAAGAAAGCTGGCACAGGAAGGAGAGACTGAAAAAGGCCCACAAGTTACATTCTGAGAAGGCAGCCCACCCCACTAGGCACACTACAATATGCTCCCAGATGTCTCCTTTGTGCTATTCATCCGTGACCTTAGTTCTCAAACTTGCACACACACAGGATTCACCTGGAAATCTTGTGGAAATGCAGATCCTGATGCAGTAGGTCTGGGGTGGTGCCTGAGAGTCTGCATCTCTAATTAGCTCCCACCCACGTGATGCTGACACTAAGTCTGCCAGAGAGTACAATTTCAATGGACTGAATGAAGGGTAGCAAACTCCTGCCTGGGGGCCAGATCTGGCCAGTTGCCTGCTTTGTAAATGAACTGCGATCCAAACACAGCCACCCCCAATCATTTAGGTATTGTCCAGAGTTAGTCTTGCACCACAATGACAGAGGCAAGTAGTCATGATCCAGAACTTATGGCCCATAAAGCCTAAAAGATATTCACCCTCTAGCCCTTTATAGGAAGATGGTTGTCCAAGAAGAAGAAGACCTTTGTCCAAGAGGATACTGGTCTTAAAACTAAGAAAAAAAGGGGAGATGGGGTTGTATTGGGCTGAAGGAACTTGTATTATGGATTCCAACAAATAAAAGTTCTCACTTTGACAACCAAAAACAATCATCTTGATGGAGACATAGAGGGGGTTCATCGTCTGTAAAGAAAATTGAAAGAAAAAAAATTCCAGAATTACACAGGTCTAGAGGAAACACTCTGGTCCTTTAGAAACAGTCTATAAGACTGAAAAGCAGAACAAGTAAAATCTTGTGTGTTGTCTGAAGTTGATTATCAATTAAGTTCAGAAGCAGAGAAGTTTGTAAAGCCTTCTTAGTTCAGTTGAAAATAACATGTTTCTCCTCTCCACTACTTCATCAGGGGGTTGGGGGGGTTGCCCTTTTTATTGAAGTGTAGTTGGCTTACAATATTTTAATTTCAGGTGTAAAACATAGTTCATCATGGGTTTTTTAGCTGCTCAGAGGGAAGTGATACCAACAATCCGGTCTTAATTTCATGTGACACAGCATCTTTGCAAAATTAATTTCACTTGCAATATAACATGTGTTCTTGGAGTTTCCATTGTAGCTCAGCAGTGACAAAACCAACTAGTGTCCATGAGGACATGGGTTCGATCCCTAGCCTTGCTCAGTGGGTTAAGGATCCAGTGTTGCCGCGAACCGTGGCATAGGTTGCAGATATGGCTCGGATCTGGCATTGCTGTGGCTGTGGTGTAGGCCGGCAGCTTCAGCTCCGATTTGACCCCTAGCCTGGGAACTCCCATATGCTGTATGCGCAGCCCTTAAAAAAGCAAAAACAAGCAGAAAAAAAAATGTGCTTTTCATACTAATCCTCCTTACAAGTAAACAAATTCAGTTTGATGCAAGGAAGCAATGGTATAAAGTCTTCTCTCAAAGAGTGCACAATCAGACAGTCATGGAAATAAACATGGTGTAAGAAATGCTAATAAAAGGTATATGGTTCAGAGAAAAGCCTGGGCTGCAGGGACTGCCATTTCAGAATTCGCCTTATGGATCTTTATTTGTTGTTGTTGTTGTTGCTCTTTTGCTTTTTGGCCACACTCATGGCATACAGAAGTTCCCACGACAGGGACCGAACCCATGCGAGGGCAGTGATCTGAGCCACCGCAGTGAAAACAGCAGATTCTTAATCTCCAAGCTGCCTCGGAACTCCACCTTACAGATCTTTAAATTGAGCGAGGAGTTTATAAGAAATGAGAAGATGGTTACCACAAAAATGGTAACAGAACCAGAATCTGAAAGGAAAAAAAATAAAGTCCATCGTAGCAGTGTACAGAGAATGTTCTTATGCGGTAGAAATTCTCCTCATGTTGGAAATAAGAAAATTGAGGCTCAGAAATAATACAGATTGATGACTGAAGGTCGAATCCATACTGAAGTCTTGTAACTCCAAACATTGGTTCTTTCCACTACTACATTAGCTTTTCAATGATGATTTTTTCCCCCCAGGGTAATGTGGGATTATAATGACAGCTATGATGAAGAAGAAGACAAACATACATACATGTTTTCTAGAGATCCCAGAAATAAACCCAGGCTCCTACAGTCAATTAATCTTTGACAAAGAAGGCAAGAATATAAAATGGGAAAAAAGCCTTTTCAGCAAGTAGTGCTGGGAAAATTGGACAGCTACATGTAAACCAATAAAACTAGAACACACCCTCACACCATGCACAAAAATGAACTCAAAATAGCTTCAAGACTTAAACGTAAGACATGATACCATAAAACTCCTAGAAGAGACAGATCATAAGGAAAACATTCTCTGACATAAATCGTACAAATGTTTTATTAGGTCAGTCTCCCAAAGTAACAGAAATAAAAGCAAAAAGAAACCAATGGGACCTAATCAAATGTACAAGCTTTTGCACAGGGAAGGAAACCATAAACAAAACGAAAAGACAACCTACAGAATGGGAGAAAAGATTAGCAAATTATGTAAGCAACAAGGGCTTGGTCTCCAAAATACATGTTTTCTATGTGCCAAACTCCATCATTCAAAGAGCTAGCACCAACAGATGTTACACAGAATAGATTATTGGATGTTACATACAAACAGATTTTAGTGCAATGTATTAAAATCTTTCAAATCTTCTTCGGAGCTGTCCAGAAAAAAAATAATAATAATAATGGCAGCTCTCTTTCTCTTTAAGGAAAACGTGCCTATATTGATGCTACAAGAGGTTCTGCAGCAGAGATTGCTTTGTGTTGGCTAAGTCAGAATGTATGACTTCTTGAATCCCCAACTCCTTCCCATCTCTTCCCAAAAGGTCAAGGCCTTTCCCAAGGCCACAGATTTATTCAGTGGCTCCACCAAGGCTAGAACATACAACTCCCAGTTCCTTCCTCCACCTCCCTCTCCAGTGGGGCTATTAATATCAGGTGTAAAGGATGGGATGCTTGATGAAGAAGGTGGCATTGTATTCCCAGAAGTGGACTGGAGGTCAGGACAGACAAGAATACGTAAATAGTCATAATTCTCAGTAGAACCCTCTGAGGGCCTGACTGAGCCTCATTTGAGCAACTGGGAGATTTCCGCATCCTCTCAGTCACTAAGATAACATTCTCCGGTTACTGTTTTGATCCAGTTAGACCTGTTCTTGAGTCTTATTTCAGGTACCACTCAAATAGCTTGCATTATGCTTGGGCCATATTTCACTGCTCTTTCTTTTTTTTTTCTAATTCCAATACCATTAAACACAGCTTCCTCTATCACAGTAATTTAGCGATGGAATATGTATGAGGAAGCAGAGTGAGTATAAAAACAAGATACAGTGAAACCCCAGGGGATAATGTGGTCTTTTATTCTACAGCATATTGTAATGTTTTACAATATCATGGATACAGTCACATGTTGTCTTTACCGAATCACCTATTAACTCAAGGCACTACCCAATGTAATTTAAGAAGCACTTACTATGCATCCCACCTCTGAGCCTAGTTCCCCACCAGGCATGTGAGTAAAAGAAAAGTATAAAATAATGAGTTTGGTACTATAATCTCAGGGGGGTTTACACTCAGGGAGATTTGCAAGCATGCAACACAGTGCTAGAGAAAACCGCAGCATCTAAAATAGAGGGCCAAAAGATGTAGAATAGATAATGAGGACCACAAGAGGGGGATTCCATACTGAACAGGGGTTTTAATAACATTAATTTTCATGTTTTAGCCATGTTACCAATTGCCCACACTACCCCTGATAATCAATTAATTTCTCCTCTCTTGACAGCCACCCATATGTGCCTCTGCTGTCATGCCACATAATTGGGACACAAGAACCATGTCCGTCTGAATGAGATTAGCTGATCGACTGTGGCTACGTTATGATTTCAAACCTCGTTCCCTGTAATGCTTCTATAATGCAAAACCTAATGATTTTTTTTCTTCTTTAACCTGCATCATCTCCAGAGGTGGTGCATCTGATTCAGTCTCTAACGTAAGGTAAGCAGTGTGGTTTGGAGGTCAGCACAGCAGGTGAGAAAGCAACAGAAGCAGCTGTGCAGCCAAACAAAGTGCTTAAGATTCTTCTGAAACTGACTTTAGTTTTTAGTACCAGAAAAAAAAAAAAAATCAAAGGTACTGGTAGTCCTCACCCATGTGCTAAATATAGATTTTCATAAGCTCGTCAAACATAGCTCTAAGAGCTAGTTTATCTTGAGGTTAACCTCCGATGAGAAATCCATGTTTAATTAATTTCAGTCAAGTTAAGAGGTGGCAGATAGGCTCCTTTTTTATATGTTTAATTAGAATCATATTATCAGGAGGTCATACATTCATTTACTTAGCAAATATTTGTTTAACTATCAAAAGCCCTTTTTTTTTTTTAACTAAAGCAAAATTCCCTAGCGAATTCTGAATTGTATTTTCTTAATTTTAAACATTTACCTAATTCCCAGTGATCCCGCCCTTGCCTTGTGTATTTGAAGAAATTTACCTCAAAATTATTTGCCACTCGTGACCACTTTCTGTTTAGCGACAATGCCAAACCCGTGCCTTTGGAATATGCTAGGTGACTTTGGCATAGTGAAGCAACATTATAGATTATGTGAATCTTTAGGCTGGAAAACTTTCACCAACTACGATGAAAGGGCTTTTTTCCTCCAACTAAGGGCTTTGTCCTTAAATTGGTAATTTAATCCTCATCACAGCATACTGGTTTTTTGTTTTTGTTTTTGTTTTTGTTTTTTTGTAGTTGTTGCTGTTGTTCCTCAAGATCCCTGGCTCTCAGGCCTTGCCTGTGCTTTGGAATCACCTGAAAACTTCAAAGGCTACTGATATCTCATGTTCCCTCCTAAAGAGACTGATTCAATTGATGTGGGGGTCAGCCCAGATTTTAAGAACCCTACGGGTTTCCAACCTGCAGCCCGGAATGAGAACCAGCACTCTACCGTATGATGCAACCACCCTTGTGGCCACTGAGTAAAGGTCAGAATCCCGAACGTGGTTGTCAGCACTCCCAGAGGTCTGGTCTCTGCTTCTGTCTCACCCCCTCCTCCCAGCCCCTCAGCAGTGCCCTTTCCTGCATTCAGTTCTGACGCTGCTCTCGGACAAGCGTCGAGTTCCTCTGCTGGAATACTCTTGCCCCACCTCTTCAGTTTGGGTTGACGTGTCGCCTCCTTAAGTACATTCTGCCCTCACCCCATGACCCTCATCCTAAAACAGGTTTCGCTGCCATACCTGACACCTTACTTGTCCATCATGGAAACCGGCGGGGCACTGGCATCAGGAACCTTGTCTGTCTCCTCTACTGCTCTGTCTCCAGGACCTAGCATGGTGTCCAGTACACAACAGGAGCTCAGTAATTCTTTGTTACTGAGTTGGTCAGGAACAAGAAACCACACCAGGAATCTAGACAGGAAAAAAAACTTTACATACAAAAATTCATAACTAGTGAAAAGTGACTAACTGTTAAATGGGTTAAAGAGGACTCAAAGCAAATGTTGGGAGCAGTTACACCCCTAGGTGAAAAGAGAGTACCCAAGAATGAAACGAAAAGCATGGAAGAGCACCAACTCACTCCTGAGGCTGAGATGTTGACCTCATAGAAGAGGTACAACTGCAAGCTGCTGAAGAGCAAGAAACTTCATTCAGTGTCCTGGGCTGGAGCTAATCTGCAGGGAGCACGTGGTGGGGTACTGGTGAAAGTCATTGGGGTTCCACAGGGTGAAGCTGGCCTGCTGGAAGCTGCCCGCCCATGGGGTGCCAACAAATTGTAGCTGGTCTGCAGGAAGACTTGGACTGGGGTGCTGGGGAATTTCACTGGAAGTTAAAATCCACTAGGCCACCCACTCACTGGCCAGCAGCTGGGCAGCTAAAAGAAGTTCAGAGTGTCTTACTTCGCTCTGCCTGCAATGTCTCTCTAGCGCCCTCTATTGACAAAACCTAACATTGAACCAGCTCTCAAAGGGGAAGTGTTTATAGGGTTCACCCCAAATCACAAAGAGCCGCAGATTTGGAGCAGAGACGCAATCATTTAATAACTAGCACTGTTATTTATAAATAGATACCTAGAAATACAAAGATATAAATATCTCCAGTAAAAACAAAGAAAATGCAAAACCTTTCACAAATGTGAGAAGCAACAGTATGCTCTAAAGGAAAGATGAAAGCTTGAAATTCACTTGCTTTTACTGCATGTCTTACTACTCCTTTTTCGCTAGTCACAATTCAAAGCCTCCACCATACTGATGATGGCCATTTCACCTTCCCCTATTAGAGTTGTACCTCTCTCTCCATAAATCTGAAAAGCCGTGTAACTTGGACAAAGGCAAATCTTAGATTAGAAATCTGGTGGCTTTGTTTATCTGCAAGATGATCCTTAAATCCTTTCGATCCCACTTTTCAGGAGATACTGGTAGCTATTTGCAAGCAGTGAGAAAGTATCAACCAGAGAAAATAAATTAATCAGGATATTGCTTGTCACACTTTCATATCATTAAGGATGTGCGAGTGCCAAATGAAAGCTTTGATGCAAAAATTAGAGCACAGAATTGCGAGATTCTTTTGATCCTTCATCAGGGCTTGTAACTTCTGTGGAACATCAACTGTGGCAAAGAATCATTAGTCTTCTGCTGTGTTTAAACTTCTGCTTTATTTAATAAGCAAACAGTGAAAATAAAATGCACATAACAGGAAGATGCTCTTTAGCTGGTGTCAGGGACTGAATAAATAACCATCAATTCCAGTTTATCCTTTCTATCCAATCAAGTGCTTGACTCAGAAGCAAGTGAATTTCTGAAAGCAATTAACTTTGCTTAAACATACTCATGTATTTTGGGGGGTACAATTTATGGCATACCCCTTTTGGAAACCTTTCCAAGGAACAATTAAACAAAATGCATAAATAAGGGAATAATCCGATATATAGAAAAAGCTTTATTCTAAAGATACCGGCCACACAATATTTATAAACTACCTTCATCCCAGCAAAGAAACCAAATGACTAACAAGAGGAGAAATGTGGTACCATCTCATGATACAGGCATTAAGAATGCTATGCAGGAGTTCCCATCATGGCTCAGCACTTAACAAACCCAACTAGTACCCATCAGGATGCGGGTTTGATCCCTAGCCTCGCTCAGTGGGTTAAGGATCTGGCACTGCTGTGAGCTAGGGTGTAGGTCACAGACGTGGCTCAGATCTCACATTGCTGTGGCTGTCACAGAGGCCAGTGGCCATAGTTCTGACTGGACCCTGAGCGTGGGAACCTCCATATGCCACTGGCACAGCCCTTAAAAGACAAAAAAAAAAAAAAGAATGTTATGCAAAAGACTTAGAAACAACACAAAGAAATAGTTATTTTAAAATAATCTTGTAGTAAATGACAGAAAGTTGAGACAAAATCATGTCCCACTGCAACTTAAAAGCTCATGGCAGAAAGCCTGGAAGGCTAGGGTAATTTTCTAGAGAGAGAGGCACTAGATTAAAAAAATGAAGTAAATTAAAAATACTGGTAGGGTGCCAGACTGCCCTCCAAAAAAATGTGCATCACACTTACTTTTCCATTGACACTGTACTTTCCGTACTCTCTACGTGTTCAACAGTGTACACAGATAATGTCTACACAGGGAGAAATCGCATTTAGATTTTGCTTTAAAACTTCTTGAGTCCAGTCTTAGAGATAGCACCAATACTTAGATCAACTGAATAAGAGCAGTATAATTGTCTCCTTCGTTTATAGCTCCCATATTTCCTCAAAGATCATGCTTGGGATGTCAAGCTGTGTATAATTCATCCAATCACCATATTTACTTGAGTGAATATATGTACAAATTGCTAAATGAGCAGCTGTGGGGGACACAAAAATATATCAGAACCGAATTCAACACTTAAATAATTTAACAGTCTCATACACATTAATAACTATGAAACTAAGTGTCGGCATCACCAGGGAGGTAAGGAGAGTACAGGTGTTCACTGTGATTTGGGAAGTGTCTAGACAGGTGGTAGCCACTCTCAGGGGACCCTGGAAAATCTCTTGCTAGAAACGCCAAGGAAATCACAGCAGAGCCTGAAGAGTGAAGTTCAATGTTCTCACCTTTGTTTTTCAAAATGAAAATCATCCTTCAAATTCCGGAATGCTTTCCATTGCTCACCTTTCAATCATCAGCGTCATAGGATTACCTTTCCTAAGCAGATATTAGACTCCAGACAGGATGCTTGATTCTAGGAATATAACATTAAATTTAAAGATAAGATTTTAAAAAAAAAATGTTCCTAATCTTAAGGTGTTTACGCATACACTCTGATGAAAGAAATAGTCAAATAATCAGAAAATCAAAATTCAGTCTGAGTAAATATCTAGAAGTGGAAGAGCTGAATCACATGATAGAGGTCTATTAAAATTTTTGAAAAACATCTAAACTACTCTAATAGCTGGGTAAGGATATCTTGTTTTGACTTAACTTTTCTCTAATGCTGAGCATCTTTTCATGTGCTTTTCCGGGTGCTTATCTGACATCTCCATATCTTACTTTATGAAGTGTCTGTTCAAATCTTCCCATGTCTCTATTGGTTTGTTTTCTTATGACTGGGTTCTCAGGGTTCTTTATATATTCTGGATGAAAGTCCTTTTTCAGATCTATGCCTTTGCAATTATCTTCTTGTCTATGGCCTGTCTTATCATTCTTTTAACTTGTACATGAATGTTCATGGCAGCTTCCTTTGTAATAGAATAGAAACAGTACAAATGTCCAGTAACAAGTGACTAGATAAACAAATTGTGGCATACCCATACAATGGAATACTCACTGATAAAAAGTAATAAAACCCTGAGAGATGCAACACTGATGAGTGTCAAAATAATTATGCTGAGTGAAAGAAGCCAAATTTTAAAAAAAAACATTCCAAAGTGAATCATTCTATTTACATAAAACTCTCAAAAATGCAAGTGAATCCACAGTGACAGAAAGCAGATCAGTGGTTGCTTGAGATCAGGCATGGGTGTGGGGCAAGGAGGGACTTAGAAAGGGACATAAGGAAACTCTGGGAAGAGATGGATATGTTGATTAACCTAATTGTAATGACGGTTTTACAGGTTATTCATATAACTTATCAGATTGTAGAAGTTAAATATGTACATCCACTGTATCTCAATAACTACTAAAAATGCAATTTGGGGAGTTCCTGTTGTGGGTCAGAGGGTTAAGAACCCAACATAGTGACTATGAGAATGTGGGTTCAATGCCAGGCCTCACTCAGTGGGTTAAGGATCCAGTATTGCCACAAGCTGTGGTGTAGGTGGCAGATATGGCTCAGCATAGGTCCCAGAGGCAGCTTCCATCCAGTGTTACCTGTTGCTGTGGCTGAGGTGTAAGCCAGCAGCAGCAGCTCCAATTCAAACCGTAGCCCAAGAACTTCCATATGCCACAGGTGCAGCCATGAAAAGAAAAAAAAAAAAATAGAAAAAGATGCAACACAAAGGAAAGGAACTGCAGATTCTTCTGCTTCTCCTCACAAAGAAAGGCATGAACAGCTGGTTTTGAGACGGTTTCAGGAATATAAGCCCCCTCCGAGTTCACGTCACCTGCAGTGATGAGGAACCAGGATGTTAAAAGCACCATGGCTGGTGCACCCAGGGCAAGCCTGACTCCAAGAGGCCCAGCCTTCCAACCACACAAACCAAGAAAGGACATCCCAGGCTAGCACATTAGTAGCATGGGGGGGTTCCGCTTCCTTATCAAATTGCTGATTTGATGATTACTTTAACGGTAAAAGTTTGATAAGTCAACTCAAATAAACTCTTTGCTAAGATGTGTTAGAAGTAAGAAGAGAGGAGTCTGGGTCAAGCACAGCCATGTCTTTGATGTAACTCTGCCACTCCACTCAGGTCACCCTGGCCACCTTGCAAGAGTTGCTAGCCAATACAGAACAAAGGATGCCCCCAAGCCCAATTCCAAAATCGAGAGCCCATGTGCACCTTCCCTGGAGACAGAGCAGCAAAGCGCCTCTGATGCAAACTCTGCCACTCAGAAGATGTGATTGTGAATTGTCCTGTGCCTCAATTTTTCTATGCTGCAAAATGCAATTACAGGGACCTTATAACAACAAGTATTTATTCAATACAAGGCACAGAGCCCTGGAGGGGGGAAAAAATGTTGCCTTCTTTCCATGCCAAGGAAGGTGCCAAGGCTTGGTTGAATCCTCTGAGAAAGCGCTAGTGTGACCTGGCTGGTCCACAGACACCATGCTGCTGGGCACACTGGAAGGGGCATCGGTTGGGCCAGGTTAGTTCACATCACCCCCACCCCCACCCCACCCTGTTTCTTTTTTATTTTTAGAGAAACAGAGAATTCTCATCACTATTGGATGCGTCCTCATTCAGACCCAAACATATAGATTTCCTCAGGCTCTTTAATTGTGGAAGCAATTTTAAACTCTGTCCACAGTGGCCTTATTAACCCAGATGGTGTTAATGTGCCCAGTTCCCTACTTAGCTTCAGTGTTTCCTTTGCATGAAACGGGGGTTGACTCCTTATTCCAAGTCTTACCACGGTCCGTTCTGAAGACACGCTTTCTCCCAGCGACGACCTGCGTGGTATGCAGATGAGCTCGTGGAGATGAGCTGAGATCCCTGAGGAAGCAGAATAATGGAGTTGAAAGAAGCCTGCAGCCCACACATCTGCCTGTATCCAGAGGGCCAGAGCCCATTAAGGAACGCACAACTCACACTGTGTTTCGATATTGCTGTGCTTCCAGACAGCTTCCTGGTAAATACAGCCCCTGACAGTCACCTGTAATTGATTACCCGGCCTTGTCCAGCAGCTTCTATTGTTTTTATCTATAATGAAACTGAGAACTCGATTCTCAGCAACCTCCCTGGTCTCTCAGAGGCAATTTCATAAAATTAAAGTTCTTCTCCTATGAAAACTTCTTCTCCCAAAGTGCAAGGGTTTGAATCATGCCAGGCCTGGTGACCGACTGGGAGGTACTGGGTGGGCTTACATGGGTTCTGACTGCTTGATGAGGGAGGGAAGATAAACTACCATTTCTTGAGCACTTACTAGGTACAAATCCCTGTACTGGGAGCTATACATACATGTAGTCTGTGTATACATACACACATACATATACACACACACATACACATACACACATATGCCAGTATATATGTAGTATGTATATATACATGTGTGGTATATATACCTATGTATTTTTTACACATGGTTTTCTACTATTTCACACTAGCTATCAAGTGGATTCCCCAAGAAGCAGACTCTAAGATGAAAACTAGGAGTTCTCATTGTGGCATGGCAAAAACGAATCCACCTAGCATCCATGAGGATACAGGTTCATTCCCTGGCATTTCTCAGTGGGTTAAGGATCCAGCACTGAGCAGTGGTGTAGGTTGCAGACGTGGCTCAGATCTGGTGTTGCTGTGGCTGTGGTGTAGGTCCGCAGCTGCAGCTCTGATTCAACCCTTAGCCTGGGAACTTCCATAGGCCATGGGTGTGGCCCTAAAAAGCAGAAAGGAAGGAAGGAAGCAAAGTGGAGTTCAGGTAAGTTCTGCGAGATGCAGAACCTGTGGCTATGGAGGGTTGGAGGGCCAACTGTACTATGCATCTTATATAAGGAACTTGAGCATCCCTGGATTTCGGTGTGTGTGTGTATAAACCCTTGTCCATTTTTATTTTCCTAGCCAGCCTCAGAGAAAGGAGCTGCCAGCAGCATCTTGCAGCACAATGAAAGCCATTATCTATCACTGAGCTAGCTAGAAAGAGTACAAGTTGTGGGTCGCACTTAAATCTTGCTCTGCCTCAAACTTGCCACAGGACCTAAGGCCAAGAGTCTGTTTCCTTCAGACTAACATGGAAAAATGGAAGAGGCGCTGCAGGAGGATTAGTGTGGCTCACCAATGCAGAAGCACGTAGTCAGGCCCCTGTGTTCCTTTCTCAATGATCTCTCTAGAACTCTCAGGCTGTGTAGGCGTGCACACAGTACACATGAGCTGGAAACTACTATGCACAAAATTCTCATCCATGACTGACCAAAAGCATAAGACCTGAGCAGGTTTTCTTTGGGCCCCTCTTCATTCTCTGAAAGCATCCACTTTGGAACACCTCCTGGTTGTTCTCTCCTGGATCTTCCCTGTCCTTTTCTCTCTCCTCATCTCTGTTCTCCTTTCCTCCTCTCCCCACCAAATGCTTCCTCCTTTCAGACAAAAATGCTTTGGGGACAAAGAAGCCCCCAGTCGGAGACTCTCTGTCCCCAAAGTATCTTGGTGACCTCCACAGTCCAGAGCCTGAAGGACCTCCTGTCATGATGACAGCCCCGAGAGGGAGATGGGCCTTCTGGAAGGCTGGACCACCGTTACTACGTAGACTTAGTATCAAAATGCTTAGTAGCAGTTTTGTTTCTCTGAAACCACCTCCTCGCATGTGTGTAACAGCCCATTTAAGAATGGAGGCTACTGACTTGAGATGAGGTGTCATCCTACATGACCCCTCCCGGCCCATTCAAAGCCCACGAAGACGGGAGAGGTACTGATACTCGGAGGGCAGCCGGTAATCACAGACATGACTTCCTCTGGTTCCACCCAATTACTGCCAGCACCTTGTTTCTCCAACGATCGACGTGCAATTTTCCATGCCTGTTTCCCTTTCCTGGTCTTTGTCTATTTATTGGCTGCAAAAATCAATGTATGTACTCTATTCCTGCACCTCATGAATCTGAGAAAATTGAGGGAACTCACATTTCTGTGGCGCAATTCCCTGAAAAGCTGCAAGGTCTAGCTGCAATCCAAGCATGTCGTTTACCACAGCCTTGTTTCCATTTCTCTCCAGTGGAACAGCAACGGGGATGGGGCGCTTACATGGAGCGGTTTCTGGGTGTCAGGCGCTGGGCTAAGTCATTTTCTCAACCATCTGAGAGGCTGACAACATCACCCTTATTCTTGAGAGGAGGAAAAGGGAGACTAAGCTGCCCTGTTGAAAACAAATATAAATTGAATTGGAATGAAATATCTTCCAAGGAGCAGATACATAAGGTATTACGGTGGAAAGATCATGGGCCTCGGAACAGATAATCCTGAGTCTAAATTCCAGGTACCCGTCAATGGAATACTTGAGGAAAGTTGCTTCACCTGGAACTGAAGCCTCGGTTTTCTCAGCTCTAAAATGGGAACAATAAATCCTACTATACAAGGGGTACTGTGGGAGTCATCCTGGGAGTAATAGAGTCTGGACCATAATAAAAATCTCTGCAAGTGTGTATTACCTCCCTGCTTTCTTCCTACCTTCCTTTCTTTCTTTATTTACTTTTGTCTTTTTTAGGGGAGCACCCACAGCACATAGAGGTTCCCAGGCTAGGGGTCCAATCGGAGCTGTAGCCACCAGCCCATACCACAGCCACAGCAATGCCAGATCTGAGCAACCTACACCACAGTTCATGGCAATGCCGGATCCTCAACCCACTGAGCAAGGCCAGGGATCAAACCTGTGTCCTCATGGATACTAGTCAGATCTGTTTCTGCAGAGCCACAATGGGAACTCTTACCTCTCCTCTTTTATGACTGACATGAGCACACATAAACAATATGAGAATACAGATAAATAGATATAGATACTGTCAGATACTTTGACTATGTTATTACATAATCCAGCAAGCTGGACTTCCAGAGGAATGCTCATGGCTGTGTGGTAACCAATTTTTAAAATATGTATTTATTACCCAGACACCCTCTAGGGTCATTACAGTCTCACAGAAATCTATCTCAGTTCACAGACCATTGGCCCAAGTAATCATTAAAAGCTAATAAGAGTGTGTTTTGTCAGTTCTGTTGTCATGCATGAGTACTACATCTTTGCACTACAAATCTTGCAACGTTTTGGGGTTTTTTGTTTTTTTTTTTCCCCCTAACTCATTACATATCTCTGCAGTGGATTTTTAACTTCCTTCTGTGGCCTTTTGTTTATTTGTTTGTTTAAGAGCAAGAGTGAGTCAACTCTGATAACCCATCTCCCCGGCAGAGAGCCTGCTCATCTGCATGAGCCAGCCCCACACCCTATGTGTCCTGTGCTGGAGTGTTCCCCAGGCTGGATCTCTAGTCCCAGGCAAACTCACACCCTTGAAAATAACGGCTTAAAATAGGAATGCTGACACCACCTTTACTCCAACAGCACAAATGCAGGGCTGTAATTTTCTATGCTACTTAATCGCCTGATACAAAAACCTCTGTGGCTCAAGGGAATTCTTCATCCAGTCCAGAGGAGGGAGAAAAAAAAACCCTCTCAAGGATGTAATAAGTTAACCAACCAAATTAGCATGTAGTCGGGTTTTGTGGCTCTTATCAACCACATTAACCCCAGGGCTCTCCAAGGCTAATATCTTTAGTTGTGCTGCTTTTTGCTTGCTGTCTCCAGACCACTAACCTTATTTCTCTATGGGGGAATGGAAAGCTCTGTTCTTTGCAAATCTCCCTCTGATTTCCATTCTTTTTAGTGGCAGTAAGCCTTTGGTTTCCAAGGTCAGATGAGCTAAGCCCCTTCCAGAGGAGCTTACTTCTGACTGACACGATAAGGGGCTACTCTTTTCAGCAGACGCTTGCATGGGCGTCATTAAAACCCCTCTCCCTCATTTGAAAGGCAACTTTCTTCTCCAAGCCATTTTGTGGACCTCAGAAAAGACGCACGGAGCAGCAGCGCCACCTGCTGGTTTTTCCTGCATCATTTTTACAGCAATGTGGTCTTTCTCTGCTTTAGCATTTGAGCATGAAGTCCACTCGCTTTGGAACTCTCACCTACATGAAGGCCAAAACTGGAATATCTTTAACAGCCTTTTTTTTAGCTCCCTTTCCGATGAGTCTAAAACTTAAGGTCTAAGTTTTGAGATGGAGGGAGAAGTAGGAAAGTCATGATTGGAAACATACGAAATGCTTCTTATCAATTCCTGATGGCATCTTCTTCCAGGCTCCTGTGGGCGTTTCTGTTCAACTTGATGTGTGTCATGTTGGCTGATCTGGGCCCATCTGCATAGTTGACACCGTAGCATATGGGCAGCTTCTGCTTCTGCATCAGAGTGAGAAGACAATAATCCAATACGTAATTTTTGCCTCATGCGGGTAAATACAAACATAATATCATGACAAAAATGCTTCAAAATAGGAAATGCATCTGACACAATGGGTGGCTTAGTGATCATCTGGGCCACGTGGCTGGGGCTGCCCAGGGGGCCAAGGTCACAAATCTAAACCCAAGGGCACATTTAGAAAAGCTCTGTTCCATAGGGAGAAAGAAATGACAGCTAAGGATGCAAGATGCATTCATGTAAATAGGCTGTCCCATTTAATCCCACTCACTAATCAATGAGGTAGGCATCACTACCTCCATTTATAGCCATGGAAACTGAGGTTCAAGAGATTAAGCCCTTGTCCAAAGTTGTAAGCCAGCAAGGGCCAATCCTGAAATACAGATCCCTATCTGTTTGGATTCAAACCTTGTGTTCTCAACAGCATAAATATGCCTTTGTGCCCACTGGGCTGTCTTGAAAACTGGTCCCCTGAGGCATCACATGAGGAGGGTTGAAGCATGTTTCAATGAGGTTCTATGTAGAATATGACACAGGCAGTAGGCAAAGGGGCCAGAATACAAAGGATGGTGGTCAGGAAAACAAGATGCCACTCAAGATATGGCAGAAATTAGGACTTCTACAGTCTATGGCATTGAGAGATTCAAGACAATTTAATTCTGATCACAAAGGTTACAGGAACCCCAATAGCATCTGAGTTACATGGGGCTGAGATGATACAATTTTGTCAGGTTTTACAGGCTCTCATCCCCCAGTGTGCAGTGGTTGATGGCTGTTTGACCATGTGCCCTCATAAGGCTTCCCAGAGATTCTAGAGACCATTCTGCAAAACTACATTCAAAAAAGATACATGCACCCCTGTATTCATAGCAGCACTATTTACAACAGCCAAGACGTGGAAACAACCTAAATGTTCATCGACAGAGGAGTAGATCCAGAAGATGTGGTACATATACACAATGAAAGACTAGTCATCCATAAAAAAAGAATGAAATATTGTCATTGGCAGCAAAATAGATGCAACTAGAAAGTCACATACTAAGTGAAATAAGTCAGAAAGAGAAAGAAAGACAAATACCATATGATATCACTTACACATGGAATCTAAAATATGGCACAAATGAATCTATCTATAGGACATAAAGTCTGACAGACACAGTGAACAGATTTGTGGTTGCCAAGAGGGGGTGGGGGAGGGATTGGGATGGACTGGGAGTTTGGGGGTGGTAGATGCAAACTATTACATTTAGCATAGATAAGCAATGAAGTCCTACTGTACTGCATAGGGAACTATATCCAATCTCTTGGGATAGGCCATGATGGAAGATAATATAAGAAAAGGAGTGTGTGTGTGTGTGTGTGTGTGTGTGTGTGTATGTGTGTGTGTGTATGACACACACATACATATATATATATATATATATGACACATGCATATGATTTGATCGCTTTGCTGTACAGCAGAAATTGATACAACATTGTAAATCAAGTGTAATTTTTTTAAAAGTTATCTACAAAAAGAAAAAAAGTCCCAATTTGCTTGTCTCTCCTGCCTGGAGGTCTGATGGATCTGGTCCAGGACACGGACCACCACAGCGTTGGCAGGAACAATGGCTAGGTTTGCCCAAAGCAGGAAAGTTCAGAACAGGGAGACTTGTACACTAATGACCTCTGACAGCTAAACTAACTGCAGCCGAGGCTGCTGCAGCCAAGGAAAGCTTTTCAAAATGCGGAAATACTTACTGTGTTATATATAGTAAACAGGTGAGCCTGACGTGCACAACTGGCAAGTCAGAATTTTTTAAATCTAACAAAATCTCAGGGGAGATTCTTTTCCCAAGAACTAAATAAGATCCAGATCTTTGCCCACTCATCCCATGTGGGCTTGTGCACTTGTGTCAGAAGAGTCATTAACAAGTAGAAATTAATGGGAGTTCCCACTGTGGCTCAGCAGTAACAATCTGACTGGTATCTATGAGGATGCAGGTTTGATCCCTGGCCTCACTCAATGGTTTAAGGATTCAGCCTTGTCATGAGCTATGGTATAAATCACAGTCACAGCTCAGATCTGGCATTGCTGCAGCTGTAGTGTAGGCTGGCAGCTGCAGCTCCAATATGACCCCTAGCCTAGGAACTTCCATATGCTGCAGGTACAGCCTTAATAAGGAAAAAAAAAGCAGAAATTGATGTTAGGGGTCTAATGGTATCTGGTAATATTTCAGATGTGCAATATTAAGAGCCTGAGTTAGGATGCTGCCACAGGAAAAAAAAAAAAGAGGTGTATATCAAAAATGTTATGAAGGAAAACAGAACTTTGTGAGTGACCATCTGTAGAATTCTGGAAGAATGAGAGGGAAATATGACTTTGTATTTCTTAGCCTCGGAGGTAAGAATGAATAACAAAAGTATAGAGGGAAGAATGACTGGTTTGCACAAAGGGAGACAATAAATGTGCTTTATTCTTGTTGAGGTTCCCAGCTAAGGCAGGTGGGGCCAGTGGAAATGGCCAGCACTCAGATGGAAGAGGGGATTGAAGTTGAGAAGGAAAGTGGGGTCAGAGCTATGGGCTTGGGAAGCGTCCATGTGGGTCAACTGAAGTCAATGGGATGGGTAAGCTCTCCAGGGCCAGGAGGGGAAGTTAATACGCTCCTTAGCAGCATTAGCGTCCTTGAAGAATTCATTCTTTCCTCTTTCTCAAAAAAGGGTTGTCATCAAACACCATGGTGAGGCTTAGGAGATTTTTCATTCCTCTTCATGTGGCAATAGTTTTGGATATCTAGAGCACCTGTTCAGGGGACGACAATGATCTGATCAAAACTGCAGGAGGGAGTTCCCGTCGTGGCGCAGTGGTTAACGAACCCGACTAGGAACCATGAGGTTGCGGGTTCGGTCCCTGCCCTTGCTCAGTGGGTTGACGATCCGGCGTTGCCGTGAGCTGTGGTGTAGGTTGCAGATGCGGCTCGGATCCTGCGTTGCTGTGGTTCTGGCATAGGCCGGTGGCTACAGCTCCAATTCGACCCCTAGCCTGGGAACCTCCATACGCCGCGGGAGCGGCCCAAAGAAATAGCAAAAAAAGACAAAAAAAAAAAAAAAAAAAAAAACACTGCAGGAGGACCAAGGAAGAAATCTTTAAATTTAGAGCCCTGGGCAAGTTTTGCATCTCCCCCCCCCAAAAAAAATAAATAAATAAATAAATAAATAAAAAAGTGCCCTTTAGAAAAAGCTAAAAACTTCACTTAGTGCTCTTGGTTTTGACCTAAAGAGAGTTAAGTGTTTAGAAGGCTAAAAGGAAGTTCCTTGTTCTTTAGGCAAATGGACCTTTCAAGTCAGCACTATTTGACCTACAAAAAAAAGGGGGATAAGTGAAAAAGCACAGCAGACATGGAAATGAAGAAGGTCAAGAATTATTGAAGCAAAGTTTTAGAGCTTACTGGGTGTTTCAAAGGCTTCTGATAATATAAATGCAGAGCATTTGCTTTTGAAGTTATAGAGAAAAATAGCATGTATCTAAAAACAACATGGGCAACAGTAATTCCATAATCATGCAGATCCAAGTTCTCACACTGAACCTAATGCATATTTATTTATTTATGCATAAATACCCTTCCCTAATTTTTCTTTTTTCCTTAAAAAAAATGGTCTGCACCCCTAAATTATGTTCCTGTCATATTTCTCTCCTGAATCAGAATCTTTGGGGTGTTTCTTAAAAATATGGATCATTATAGACCAGAGAGATCTACTCATTATGTTTTCAACAAGCAATTCATGGGATCCCTTGACACATTCAAGTTTCAGGAACATCATATGAAAAAAAACCCTGATCTTCCAGAAACTCAGAGCCCCCAATATTTGAAGGGAAATCCAGATTCCCTTGGTCCTTTAGCTCCAACTGGAATAAATATCAGCTACAAAACAGTTACAGAAACAGAGTATCTCAATAGGTTAGTTTACTAGACTGAGTGGGTATAATCTTAGGTCTAGAAAAATTTTCTAGGTCTTCAGTTTGTCAGAGTGAACCCTATTTGGGATGGATTCTGCCAAAGAAATTCTAGACATAACTGATATTCTGTCCACTAAACACATATACACGTGTGCACATGTATGTGTACATGTGCACATGAGTTTACACACACACACACACACACACACACACACACACACACACACTTGAAAAGTTTCCTAAATGATGGTGATGCCATAGTGGTGGTGGGATGTATGTATATGTTTTTGTTGTTAGTTTTAAGAGAGTACAACATTTATAATTATATTTTTATCTAAGTTGTTACTAGAAAAATGGCCCAAAAAAGAGAGAATTTGGAGTAAGGGACACAGAAAAAAATGGAAGGTGGATAAACAGCTAAACTAAATATCCATCAGAATTGGACATTTTTAACCCTCTATAGAAAAAAACAGTACCACTCAGCCTTCTTACTTTGGCCACGTACACACACTAGATAGATTTGCCGAGGAATATCTATTTCCATTTATTTCTAAACATACAAAGCTCAGGGCCCCTTTTTATGTTACTTAAACCAAGACTTTTTCCAAATAAGGTAGCTTTTCACAAAACTATTCCTCCTCCTACATCTATGTTCCCAGTGTCAGCAAGCCATAGAGGCTGCTATTTTGCAGAGCTGTCATTGTATTCTGTAACAAAGCACACTTCCCTTTAGCTGAGCTGAACACTAGAAATGCTTTCAAACTAAAGTTTGCAGAGTCTCCAGGCGTTTTTTCACCTTTAGCTGTAGGGTCTGACTTGAGCAATTTTCCTTCCTCCTCTTGATTAAAGCTCATTTTAAACTTAAAGAATAGTAACTGTAATCCTAACTCTCCTTTAAGCACTCTGAAAATGATAAAAACAGCATCATTTGATTCTTGGGATAATACTCTATATGTCCCAAGCCATCAGTAGATACAGAGGCATCTGGGCACCAAGAAAACCCAGTGGCCATGCAGCAAACAAATGAGCGGGTCAGCAGTAGACACCTTGGGTTCTTTCACCAAAGGATTGCAGGAAACACTGTATCCAGGTTGCATGATAAAGTGATATTTTATGCCATTTATAATATAATGGTGGAGTTCCCATTGTGGCACAGCAGAAACAAATCCAACTAGGAACCATGAGGTTGCAGGTTCAATCCCTGGCCTCGCTCAGTAGGTTGAGGATTTGGTGTTGCTGTGAGCTGTGGTGTAGGTCACAGAAACAGCTTGGCTCCTACATTGCTGTGGCGTAGGCTGGCATCTGTGGCTCCAATTGGACCCCTAGCCTAGGAACCTCTGTATGCCACGGGTATGGTCCTAAAAAGCAAGCAAGCAAGCAAGCAAGGAAGGAAGGAAGAAAGAAAAGAGAAAGAAAGGACGAAAGAAAGAAAACCTATCTCTGCATAGACCCATTGAAAACCTATCTCTGCACAGACTGAGACAAAGTCCAAAGAAAACAAATGGCTGCGTGGGGCAAATGCCCTTGTGGTCAGGTCATATGAACATGGATTTCAGCATGACTGACAGACCACAACAGAGGGAAAATAAATGCCCCCTGGTGGGGGGGGGGCAGGAGGGAGGGAGTTAGGGGGAGTATATCTGTACAATTCAATACTATGAATATAAGTGTGTGTGTCTGTGTGTCTGTGTGTTGAAATATGGCAAAAGTGGATGGTGAACTGTAATCTCACCAAAAAAAAAAAAACCAATAATAATAATATAATGGTAACAGTGATACTATTTACCATTATAAAGTAAAGAGATCTGGAAACTTGAGTCTTTTAACCCAGGAACAATCATGTGAGCCAAACTGCCGTAGAGGCTTTATAATCACTCTCATGCTTTCTCCTGAACCTGACCCTGTGGTAGTTCCTAGAACATGAAGTACTTTATCAAATCTCCAAGAAATGCTCATGCTGGTCCTTTTGTATGTATATTTAATTCTACAACAAAAACTTAGTCCCTAATGATGTACCAGGCACTGTGCTAAGCATCAGGGATTTAAATGATATAATGTATCCACAATAATGCACAAGTTAGTGGGGAAACTAGGAATCTCCAGGCCATCCTCCAGGGAGCGGCCCGGACATCATCTCTCCTGAGAGGTCTTCCTTGACCTGTAACCCCCAGGGTAGGCAGAATTCTAAGCGGCCTCCAAGATCCCAGCCCCCTGGTGCACACACCTTGGATAAGCCCTTTTCCTTGAGCGTGAGCAGGACACCCTCCCAGATCATGAATATGATAGCATCTCACTCTTGTAATTAGATTATTATTATGTGGCAAAGGCGAAGGGTTACTGCAGATGTAATTAAGGTCCCAAGTGAGTTGATTATGAATTAACTTTTTAAAAAGTTATCTTTGGGGATGGGATTGAGATGGCAGAATAGAAGGACTGGAGCTCCACTTCTCTCATGAAAACAACAAAATTACAACCAAATGCTGAACAACATTCAACCAAATGGACTGGAAACTTTCAAAAAGATATCCTACTCCAGAAGACAAAGAGGAAGCCACGTCAAGAAGTAGGAGGCACAATTACATGACATAAGCAACCCCACACCTGCTGGGTGGGAAGCCCACAGACTGCAAAATAACTGTATCACAGAGACTCGCCTACAGGAATGAGAGTTCTGAGCCCCATGTCAAGTCCCCAGGCTGGAGATCTGGCATTGGGAGAAAGAGCCCCCAGAGCATCTGGCACTGAAGGCCAGTGGGGCTTGTGTGCAGGAGCTCCATGGGACTGGGAGAACAAAGACTCCATTCTTGAGAGGCACACACAGGCTTTCATGTGCCCTGAGTCCCAGGGCAAAACGGAGGCTCCATAGGAATCTGGGTCAAACCTGACTGCAGTTCTTGGAAGATCTCCTATGAAAACAGGGCGGGGCGGGGGGGTGGGATTGTGGCTTGTTGTGGGGGAAGGACATTGGAGGCGAAGCTCTCAGGAATATTCATCAGTGTGTGTTTCTCTGGAGGTGGCCATTTTGGGAAAATCTGGCCCCACCAAACAGCGCTAAGAAGCCCCAGGCCAAACAATAATCCAGATGGGATCACAGCCCACCCATCAGTCAACAGGCTGCATAAAGCTCCTCCCCCCATGCACACAGCTGCCTCTAATCTCACCCAGAGACAAAGCCCCATCAACCAGAGGGATAGGAATCAGCCCCACCTACCAGCGGCAGGCACCAGTCCCTTCCATCAAGAAGCTTACAGCAAGCCCTGGTACCAACTTCAGCCACAAGGGGGCAGACATCAGAAGTAAGAAAGGCTACAACTCTATTGTCTGCAAAAAGGACACCACACCAAAAACCTATAAAAATGAAAAGGCAGAGAACTATAACTCAGATAAGGGAGAAAGAAAAAACCCCAGAAAAACAGCTGAGTGATCTAGAGATTATCAGCCTCCAGGAAAAAGACTTTAGACTGTTGATGCTGAAGATGATGCAAGACATTGAAAATAAACTGGAGGCGAAGACTGATAATTTACAGGAAACACTGAGCAAAGAAATGCAAAATTTAAAACTTAAGCAAGAAAAGGTGCAAAATATAATAACTGAAATAAAAAAATTCATTAGAAGCAACCAAGAGCAGAATACAGGAGGCAGAAGAACAAATAAGCAAGGTAAAGGACAGACTAGTGGAAATCACTGAGGCAGAATTGAAAAGAGAAAAAAGATTGAAAAGAAATGGAGTCTCAGAGAACTCTGGGACAACGTTAAATGCACCAATATCTGCATTATAGGGGTACCAGAAGGAGAAGAGAGAGAGAAGGGGACAGAAAAAAATATTTGAAGAGATAATAGCCGAAAACTTCCCTAACATGGGAAAGGAACCACTCACTCAAATCCAGGAAGTGCAACGAGTACCATATAAAATAAACCCAAGGAGGAACACACTGAGACACATATTAATCAAACTGACCCAAATCAAAGACAAAGAGAAAATATTAAAAGCAGCTAGGGAAAAGAAACAAATAACATACAAGGGAACCCCAATAAGGTTATCGCAGATTTTTCAGCAGAAACTCTGCAGGCCAGAAGGGAGTGGCACGATATACTTAACATGACAAAAGGAAAAAACCTCCAACCAAGATTACTTTATCCAGCAAGGCTCTCGTTCAGATTTGAGGGAGAAATCAAAAGCTTTACAGATAAGCAAAAGCTAAGAGAATTCAGCAACACTAAACCAGCTTTACAACAAATACTAAAGGAACTTTTCTAGGCAGAAAAGAAAAGGCCACAACCAAAAACAAAAATACCACAAATGACAAGGCTCACCAGTAAAGGCATGTATACAGTAAAGGCAGGAAATAATTCATGCACAAATATGCTACCCAAATAAGAAATCATGAGAAGAGCAGGGTATGAATGCAGGACACTAGAGATGTACTTACAATTAAGAGACCAACAATTTAAAACAATCTCATGTATATATAGAAAGAGAGACTCATATCAAAATTTCAGAGTAACTGCAAACAAAAAATGTACAATTGATACACAAACAAATAATAAAAATCAACTCAAATACAATACTAAAAGAGTCATCAAACCAAAAGAGGAAAGAATAAGAGAAGGGAAGAAAAAAGAGCAACAAAAACAAATCCAAAAACAGTTAATAAAATGGCAATAAAAATATATATATCCATAATTACCTTAAATGTAAATGGACTAAATACCTCAACCAAAAGACACAGACTGGCTGAATGGATACAAAAACAAGATCCAGACGTTCCCATCATGGTGCAGTGGTTAACGAATCCAACTAGGAACCATGAGGTTTCAGGTTCAATCCCTGGCCTTGCTCAGTGGGTTGAGGATCCAGTATTGCCAGGAGCTGTGTTATAGGTCACAGACATGGCTCAGATCCCATGCTACTATGGCTCTGGCGTAGGCCGGTAGCTACAGCTCCAATTAGACCCCTAGCCTGGGAACCTCCATATGCCACAGGAGTGGTTCTAGAAAAGACAAAAAAAAAAAAAAAAAGCAAGATCCATATATATGCTTTCTTTAAGAGGCCCATTTCACTTCTAGGGACACATACAAATTGAAAGTGAGAAGATGGAAGAAAATATTCCACACAGAAATGGGAATCAAAAGAAAGTAGCAATACTTGTATCAGACAAAAAAAGACCTTAAAATAAAGAGTATTTTAAGAGACAAGGAAGGACATTACATAATGATCAACGGATCAATCCAAGAAGAAGATATAACAATTTTAAATATCTACACACCCACCATAGGATTGCCACAATATATAAGGCAACTGCAAACAACCTTAAAAGGAGAAATTGACAATAACAATAATAGCGGGGGACTTTAACACCCCACTTACAGCAATGGACAGATCATCCAGACAGAAAATCAATAAGCATTAGATACTGTTATTGCATACCTTCAGATGTCAATATTTCAATGGTTACTTAGTGAATTAGCACAAAGGTATTCTCTTTTCCATATCTCTTATTTTTTAGTATCCTGAAATAAAGAACTAATTTTTCACTGAAAATAAATAAATAAATATTGCTGGGAAAACTGGAAAGCTACATGTAAGAGAATGAAATTAGAACACTGTCTAAGACCATACACAAAAATAAACTCAAAATGCATTAAAGACCTAAATATAAGGCCAGACACTATAAAACTCCTAGAGGAAAACACACGCAGAACACTCTTTGACATAAATCACAGCAACAACTTGTTTGATCCACTTCCTAGAATAAAGACAATAAAGACACAAATAAACCAATGGAACCTAATTAAACTCAAAAGCATCTGCACAGCAAAGGGAACTATTAAAAAAAACAAAAAGACAACCCACATAATGGGAGAAAATCTTTGCAAATGACTCAACCGACAAAGGTTTAACCTCTAAAATATACAAAGAACTCATACAACTCAACAACAACAAAACAAACAATCCAATTGAAAAATGAGCAGAAGATCTAAATAGACATTTCACTAAAGAAGACATACAGATGGCCAGCAGGCACATGAAAAAATGTTCAACATCACTCATTATTAGAGAAATGCAAATCAAAACTGCAGTGAGGTACCACCTCACACCAGTTAGAGTGGCCATCATTAACAGATCAACAAATAACAAATGCTGAAGAGGATGTGGAGAAAAGGGGACCCTCCTACACTGTTGGTGGGAATGTAAACTGGTACAACCACTATGGAAAACAGTATGGAAATAAAAAAATATAGAATTACCATATGACCCAGCAATTCCACTGCTGGGCATATATCCAGACAAAACTTTCATTGAAAAAGACATATGCACCCATATGTTCCCTGCAACACTATTCACAACAGTCAAGACATGGAAACAACCTAAATGCCCACTGATGGATGAATGGATTAAGATGTGATACATATATATGTGGAATACTACTCAGCCATAAAAAGGACAAAATAATGCCACTTGCAGCAACATGGATGGATCTAGAGACTCAGACTGAGTGAAGTAAAAAAGAGAAAGACAGACACCATATGACATCACCTATATGAGGAGTCTAAAATATGGCACAAATGATCTACCAACAAAACAGAAAAGATCATGGACATATAGGGCAGACTCGTGTTTGCCAGGGGAAGGGGGAGGGAGTGGGATGGATTGGGAATCTGAGGTTAGTAGATGAAAACTCTTGCATTTGGAGTGGACAGGTGATGAGATCCTGCTGTATAGCAAAGGGAACTATATATCTAATCACTTGCAATGGGATATGATGGAGGATAATACGAGAAAAAGAATGTGTGTGTATATATACATATATATGTATGATGGGGTCACTTTGCTGTACAAAAAATTAACAGAACATTGTAAATCAGTCATAAAAAAAGAAAAGAGGTTTTTGGAAAAAAAATAAAATAAAAAATAAAAAGTTATCTTCGGTGGGCCTAAATTAATCAGATGCATGCCCATAGAACAGAGGGACTGGGCCCTTTGTGAAGGGAAAGAAGCTCCTTCTGGGCTAGAAGAAGCAAGCTACCATGTTGTGAGAGAGTCATACAGCAAGGAATTGTGAGTAGTCACGGGTTGCAGAAAGCAGCTTCTGGCTGACAACCAGCAAGGGAAAAGAATTTAATCCCATAACTGCAAAAAACTAAACTCTGGATGATCATGTGAACTTGAAAGAGGACCCTGAGCTCCAGAAAGGAACATAACCCATCCTATACTTTGACTGCAGCCTTGGGGGATCCTGAGAAGAGGATCTAGGTACACTGTGCCAAGACTCTGGACCCACAAAAAAAACATGAGATAACAAATGTGTGTCATTTTAATCCACTATATTTGTGGTAACATTATATAAAAAATAGAAAACTAGTACAAAGCCCAATTCCAGTCTAAAAGTATGCTACCAACAAAGAATGAAAATGAAGGAAGGAGTTCCCACCATGGCTCAGTGGTAATGAATCCGGCTAGTATCCATGAGGATGCAGATTTGATCCCTGGCCTCACTCAGTGGGTTAAGGATCCGGTGTTGCCATGAGCTGTGGTACAGGTCACAGATGTGGCTCAGATCCTACATTGCTGTGGCTGTGACATAGTCTGATAGCTGCAGCTCAGATTCAACACCTAGCCTAGGAACTTCCATATGTCACAGGTGCAGCCCCAAAAAGCAAAAGAAAAGAAAAAGAAAAAGTGGGAAGATGTGGCCATGGTGGAAGAGAAAAAAATACACATAGTGGAGGACTTGACTCCAGCTACCAGACCTTAGTTCTGGTCCTGGCTCTCCACTAACTCCATGTATGATGTTGGACAGATCACTTTATCCCTCTGGGCCCTACCCAGTTAATTCACACATAAAATGGGGATATTGAACTAGGTAAATTGAGGCCTCTCCAATCTCCAAGATTCTTCAAGCCTATGAACTATGTCTCCCATAGCCTGGGCTGCTAACCTCCCATTCACACCACACCAAATGAGCTGCCATGAGCCCCAAGAAACAGGCACTCATGAAGGACAAGTTTTGGAAGAGTAGGAGGAGACCTGCTATCTTTCCTTCTCTTCTAAATGTCTTCACAGTGACATGAAGAGCAAGACAGATATACCTCCAAATCGACATCACCTAGAAAGACTCAGATCACAAAACTACACTCAATATCAAGACACTGGTTTTATAACCCTCTTTAGGTCTCTGTGTATCTTTCAGAATCAGGAGCATCTGATCACAACCTTCTTGCAATTATCACTTTTATGCCTGGAATCATACAATCACTACCACTTACTGAACACCTGATATGAAGACACTCTCTCAGATCTTTATATACAGTATCTGTGAATGAAGGTCACAGAGGTACTGGGGGTGAGAATTCTAACCCAGGCCCATGATAGGATAAAGCTTATGCTTTTCCTTCTGTATGATACTTGCATTGGTGTCCTGGCACTTACTCATATACCCCATCTACTCAAGAAACATTTTATGACCACTCATTCATATGTCACACCACAGAGTGACTGGTCATCTTGGTTTGCCCAGGACTGAGAGGTTCAGCAGGATACCAGACTTTCAGGTCTAAAAGTGGGAAAACTCCATGCAAACTGGGATTAGTCAGTCACTCTAGTACCTGTGCCCAGAACTGGGGATGCAGAACTGGAGCCCAGGAGACATGTGGAGACACAAAGTGCAAACTTCCTCTGAGAGTCACTTTTCTTGGGCACAATCCCACAGGGCGAGCCTAAGTTGAGTCTGTCCATGCAACCTCTTAAAAGAACCATCCTTGAGACTCTAAATTACAGACCCATCTGTCTGCTAGGAAGTCTCCCAAAACCTAGGTACCAGGCTTTCTTAGTCATCTGCTGGCCTGTGGTTATTCAATCTACTACCCTGCCTGAAATACCAGAGGGAATGAAGCTGAACTATTTTCCCAGTAGCCACTGTTGCTCTTTGACCTGTCTGATAGCTAAATTCCATGGGTGTAGCCAAAGAAAACAAAGAATAGCAGATTGGGGTTCAAATATCACTTTCTGGGCGTTCTCATCATGGCTCAGTGGAAACAAACCTGACTAATACCTATGGGGATGCAGGTTCAATCCCTGGCCTTGCTCAGTGGGTCAAGGATCTAGTATTGCCATGAGCTGTGATGTACAGATGTGGCTCAGATATGGTGACCCTTAGCCTGGGAACTTTCATACACTGCAGGTGCAGCCCTAAAAAAAAGACTAGAAAAAAAATATATCATTTACATGATTGATAAAGGCCAAATGGAATGGTGTAGCTTAGTGACAAAGCCGCATAGTCTGGAAAGTGAAAGAGAATAAGGCCGATTTGCACACACCTCCCAATAGAAGTGGAGAAGACTTTCTCCTGGAGGAACAGTGGAAAATTACTATTCTCTGCAGCCAAGCTTCCCAAGGAGCAGAGGAAGGATTTGGGTACAGAGAGAGCTAGGCTCCTTGCACCTGGTTTACTCTTCCCAAACTTAGAAATCAGACAAATCACGTCATATCCCCCACATCCAGATGAATAAAGGGACTGAGGGGTGGGTAGGAGTTAGACTGGTAGATCTCCCTCCCTTTGAAGAAAATGTTACATCTGTACCAAGTCCAGAGCTCCAGCTTAGAAGTGCCCTTGCTCCACTGAGGCAGGAAGACCAATTAGAATTTTCAATATCCAGAAAGAAAAAAAAAATAAAGTCAAGCTGACCTGGGTGGTAAAAACTGCAAGTGCTCTAGGATGAAAAATGAGGAAAGGGGAAGGAATGGTAAGAACTCAAGTCAGGCTTCTCAGATGGGGAAGACCTCAGGCAGGATAAGAGGGATGAGAATAATTAAAAAGGCAAAAAGAGAAATAGACGATATTTGATTTTTTTTTTTTTTTTTTTTTTTTTTTTTTTTTTTTTTTTTTTTTGCTGCCCCACATCATATGGAGCTTCTGGGTCAGGGAATAGATCTGAGCCAGGGATCAGATCTGAGCCAGGGATCAAACCTGTGTCCTGGCACTGCTGAGATGTTACCAATCCCATTGCACCACAGCAGGAACTCCAAAATGATATCTTTTTTTGTTTGTTTTTTGTTTGGTTGGGTTTTGTGGGTGTTTTGTTTTGTTTTATTTTGTTTTAGGGTCACACCTATATGGAAGTTCCCAGGCTAGGGGTCAAATCAGAGCCGCAGCTGCCAGCCTATGCCACAGCCACAGCAATGCAAGATCTGAACCGCATCTGCAACCTACAACACAGCTCACAGCAATACCGGATCCTTAACCCACTGAGCAGGGCCAAGGATCGAACCCACATCCTCATGGATACTAGTCAGATTCGTTTCCACTGCACCACAATGGGAACTTCCAAGATGATGTTCTTGATAAAGGAAAAAGCCAAGCAGAGTGGAGGAGAGCCGTCTGAAGGAGAGTCTGGACTCAGGCAGGGCAGAATTAGAGTATAGAAATGGAAGCCTTCTGTCACTCTAAGCAGCTAAGGGCTTAACACTGGACACAACAGGAAACTTTAGAGGTTCCTTAGCCAGAAGAAATGGGCTTACATTGCTGTGAATGCATTTGGAAACTGAAATTCCAGTTACTTAAAAGGACTGGTTAAATATATAATCATACTTTTTACTATGTGTAGTTTTCATATCTACACAAACCAAAATTGTGACTCCACTATGCATAAAAAGCAAAAAAATAAAATTTGGGGGAAAAATTTATCATGAAACACTTCTAGTTTCCAAGGAAATCGAAATTTCCAGCAGGGCCAAGCTTATCAACTTGCTTTGGTGGGCAGTGCAAGGCCACCATTGGCACTTGGTAGGTGCTTCTTGAGGAAGGTCCCTCTGGCATCTTCAGAGGCTCCAAAGGGAGAAGCAGGAGCAGAGAGAGAACCTGGACCCAACAGGAAGCTTTAGAGGTTCCTTAGCCAGAAGAAATGGGCTTACGCTGCTGTGAATGCATTTGGAAGCCAAAGAGCATTGCTTTTGCAAAGAACACTGAAGATGCTCTCTGGGTACAGAGCCCTTGAGAATCCCTCAGGAGATGCTTGAGGGTTGGCCAAAATCTCTCAGGCACAGTTTACAGTGCCAAAATTTCAGAGAAAATCCCGACACATGAAGTATTTTTTTAATTCTACCTTCTTTAGTCATTCCTATGGGAGCTTTTTCAAACTGGGGTTTTGCCACCTCTCCCTCTAGCTGAGGCAATGCTGTGAGAGAGAAAAATTAGTTCTCAGAATCAGATCGTTATGATCATTATACAACTACAGATGTGATAAATTCATTTGAGTAATTAAAAAAAGAGGGAAAAAAATTAGTTCTCTGAAGCCTCAATTACTCCTGTCGTCCTGCCGCCTGTTCCCTTCCCTTTCAGAGTACAGAATCATCCCATCTTTTGCCCAATTTTTCCCATCCATAACCTACTTCAGCTCCTGGGAGGCTGGAGGGAGGAAGATTTCCATAAAGAGCTTTCCAGAACCTGAGCCATCACCCAAGGACAAGAAGGTCCTGACCCCGCCTCCACCACCTTCCATCATACACATGTCTTTGCATACACCTGTTCCTTCCAGGCCAGTCTGGCTGTGACACCTAGAGGCTGTCACTTCTCTCTTCCGCCCCAGGGCAGAAACCTGCCTCCGACAAGGAAAGAGCATCCCTCCGGAGCTGCAAGACGCTCTTGGCCCTTCTGCTTTGATCTTCTCCTCACAGTTTGCATGAATGCCTGAGGATACCTCTGTCCTGCAGGCCTTCAGGGCTGCGCTGAGCAAGAGAGTCTCAGCCCTGTCTTTTAGAAGCGAGATCACAGACGGCAGGGAGAGGATGGGGACAATGTGCTCTGCGCATGCGCTCCCACTCCAGGCTACTGTAGAGGCCCCTGCCCGAGGCCAGCCTCATCTATTCACTCAAGCCACCAAACTAGCAAGACACTCAGCTAGATGGATCATAAAACACAGATCCTCCTTCAACAGCTTTGGACCCTAGAATCTGAATATCAAGAGGGACCTTGGAGGCCATCCACCCTAAATTCTTACCTATAATGTAAATTATCCTTCCATCTGCTCAGCGGAATGCTGGAATAGAGGCCGCCCATCTCCCCCACTGACAACTCAGCTCTTTGACAGTATGTTCTAACAGCAAAGCAAAATCCAGACAGCAGACTAGAGACAAACCCTTAGTCTCCTTGGAAAGTCCTTCTGTTGTTTGCAAGCTTCATTCTTGACTCTTCTCACAGGCAACATCAACACTTGCAGGTTGATTCACTCACTCCTCACTAGGAATGATTTCTGGGCTCTTTCTCATCCCTGAGCTGCAATGATGGGGACATCCTCTGGTGTCTCCGGGTCCCCTGAGAAGTGTGGCAACCAAGTGTCAGACAGTGCTCCAGTAGTGGGGTATGTGATCACCTCAGTGCTCAGTGGGGCTTTGGCTGTCCCTGGGCTCCTACTGAGCTTCTCTGCTTGTGGCCAAGAGAGGCAGGGCTGTGCACTGGGGCAGATAACAGGGACTCTGGAGCCAGACTGGCCAGACGACTTGGTCATGTCCTACCTCTGTGACCCTGAACAACTTCCAGAACCTTCCTCAGCCTGATGCATCATGTGCAAAATTGGGATAATAAGGCCTTCCTTATCAGGTTATTGTGAAATGATGTGAGATACCACAGGTGAAAAGCATTGCACAAATTAAGAGAACAATTATTGGGAGCTATTATTATTGTTAGTACTACAAAAGTGTCCATGGGCCAGATTGGACTGAGGGGGAAGAAAAGGTCTATATTGCTTTTTATGGCTTACTATTGGTCTCTTCTTTCCAACAGAGTCCTAGCCATCTGTATTGAAAGCTGTTCTCCCTGTTCCCCTGCTGGTGAGAAGGGAAAATAAACATAATTTTCCTGGTGTGTTAGATTTATATCCTTAGGAGAACTCAGTTCCTTCCAGGAACCGGTCTGCTTCTCTGCAAGCTAGAGACCTTCTCTGTCTATGCCAGCATCCCAGCTGCATTCACAAGGAGGAGTGGGGTTCAGACATGATGCAGAGCATAGTGGGACCAACCCTCAGTGTTTCACTTCCTGCTGCTCCATATCCTCACTGTCCCCACATGTCCTACTCATAGATGAGGTCCCATCACAGCCTATCCCACTGGTACCAGCAGAATTTCCACTTCTCACCTTTAGTCACTTAGTATCCCTGGTCCACAAGCCTCTACTAACCAGTCAAATATCAGAAGTGATCCTAGAAATTGTTTCCTGAAATTGGTGGATGTCACTGAGACACTGGGAAACATCACAGTTAGATGTTTACCCTGTCCAAAGTGACCTATTCCCTGAGACTTTGGTCTTCCCTGAATTTTGGGTAAGATCGCAGAAGGGCCAAGAAACATAAGGAACTCCTCCAGGTCCCTTATATCTACTTATCAATCATATATCCATCATCTATCCATCATCTAGCTAGCTAGCTAGCTAACTAGTCATCCCAACAGAAAATCGCCATTCTGTGTGGCAGTCACAGAGGAAGAGGTGGGTGATGGAAAGAGAGGACCCTGGTTGTCTTCAGGACCAACCTCTTTTTCCCTAGGGGGTCTCCTTCTGTCAAATATGGATGCTGTGGGTTGAGGTGATTGGTGCAATGTCCCCGGCAGGCAAACATACTATGTAAACCAGACTCTCTGCTTACAGGTCACCATGTATTTACTTCCCTTTTGTTTCCATCTTGCCTGCAGTAAATCTTTGCTGCATCCCAGACTTAGATCTCACCTGATTTGTTAAAGAAGGGGACATCTGTGCCACATCCCTGGTCTCACTCCCTGGTGAAGGTGGTCATAATCCCAAAAGGGTTTTGTCACCAAAGACTTGGGTGTTGCTTAGAAATAACAGCCTTTCCTCCTGGCTGATTCTGCTTTCCTTTCTCATCTCTCCTCCAACTCAGCTGGACTTCAGGTTGGGAAAAAGGGATAACATTTACTCATTCTGCAGTTTTTGGTTTCTTAAAAATAAATTATTTTGGAGGAACTTTTCGTCCCTGTGGAAGGGTGAGCCCCAAAATTCCCTTCCTTTACCCTGGAGCAAGCTCCTTGATGCCCTTGCCCTCTGCTGCCTTATACTTCAAGGTCAGGTTTTTGCACTTCCCACCAGGTTTCTGCCAAGCCTGCTAACAACATCCTCTGGCTCTGGCTTCCTTATGTTCTGTCCTAGGCATACAATACACTGCCCATCCCACACAGCGGGCTGATGCCAGACAGTCCACATCAATTTCCAGGGAAAATTCAAGTGCTTTCTCAAGACACAGGAGACCTTCTGAGCAAAGCTCAAGGAGCTACTCTCTTCTCCAAAATACATTCTGCCTTCTCTCTCCTGCTGTCAAAATCAACTTCCTAGAGGCTGCCCTTCAACTATGCCAACAGCCAACTCAGTCCTGCCCTAACTAAAAAAGCCCAGGTTTTAAGGGCTCTCACTAAGTCTGCAACTTAGCTTTTCATGTTTTTCCGTGGCCTAACTCAGGATATGGGACCCCAGCCACACGTAGCCTGTGTTTCCTGGCTCCCCATTTCCCACAGAAGGTCCGTCCTGGTCCCCTGCATTCACTCCAGCCTCCTGCCTCCAACAGATCTTGGTCTAGTCTGTAGCTGTCTCCAAATGAATTACAAATAGATGCAAGGCTAAGAATAAAAAGAAAAAGAAAGAAAGAAAGAAAGAAAGAAAGAAAGAAAGAAAGAAAGAAAGAAAGAAAGAAAGAAAGAAAGAAAGAAAGAAAGAAAGAAAGAAAGAAAGGAAGGAAGGAAGGAAGAAAGAAAAAGAAAAAGTTTTCCTTTTAAAAGACAATGAAGACCAGATCCTATGTCTGAAATGTTTCCTTTTTTTTTTTTAATTTTCTTTTTCGGGCTGAACATACAACATATGGAAGTTCCTGGGCTAAGGACTGCATCAGAGCTGTTACTGCTGACCTATGCCACAGCCACAGCAATGCCAGATTTGAGCCGAGTCTGTGACCCCTGCCACAGCTTGTGGCAATCCCGGATCCTTAACCCACTGAGCGAGGCCAGGGATCAAACTCGCATCCTCATGGATACTAGTTGGGCTTATCATAACCTGATGAGCCACAAGGGGAACTCCTGAAATGTTTCTCACTTTGAAGACCAGTATACATCACTAGGGCCTAAAAGAACCCCAGGCCCTAGGAATTCAGATGAAGAGAGGAAGTCTTCAGGATTATAAAGCAGGCTTCTAGAACCACAATCTGGCTGTACTATGAGATATGAGGTTTGCTTTTTAGAATCATTACATTTTCTCTGAACCTGAGCAATCAGTATTTTAGTATGTTATGTGCCCATAGAGGCTTTGACCCCACAGCACCCTCAACCCCATTCACCAAGCTTTCAATTTCTCCCATGTCCCCCAACCCAGATCATTTGCCTGCCTCCCAGAACTCCACTGTGCTTCATCCCAGACAACACAAATCTTCACAATCCCATTCTGTCCAAAACCCTGGTCAAAGCTCATCCCAGTACATAAGACCTCTGCCAGTCTTCCCTAAGTCATATTTTTGGGAGTCTCACCCACAGCATATGGAAGTTCCCAGGCAGTGATCAAACCCTCATCACAGCAGTGACCCAAACCAGATCCCTCACCCACTGCACCACAAGAGAACTCTGGCTAAGCCATATTTTTAATCAGAAAACACAACTAGAGATGCCAGCCCCTACTGGTAGCTGTCAGGCTGGCACCAGAACTGGCAAAGGCAAACAGCCAGTGGGTGAGGGATTGGGGATTGGCTTACCTGAGACCCAAGGCAGTACGAAAATGGGCTTTTTGTTTTGTCTTACTAGATTTTGTGGGTTTTTTTTTTTTATGTGAAGATATTGGAGTTCCTTTGTGGCTCAGTGTGTTAGGGAATCCAGCCTTGTCACTGCTTAGTTCATGTCTGATCCCTAGCCTTGGAACTTCTGCATGCCACAGGCAGAGCCTAATTAATTAATTAACAGTTTAAAAGTTGTTAAATAAAGAAGTGATGATATTAAGTTAGATTATCTCTAATTACCCCTCCTCTTTGCTCCCCTAATGGGCACACACATTAAAGCACATAAAGGGGAAGGAATTCATTTAGATAAATGTGTACTTATATATGTGCAGGCTGTTTACAGACAAAGATCTCTGATCCAGGGACCCTGAAGGTGCAGACTGAAGATGTAAGGCCTTGAGAGCATGAATTGCACCCTCAAGAAATACAACAATTATAGCAGCCCTCCTCCATTAGGCTACCTCCATGCTTTCCTGAGTTCTTACCACACCCTCTTCCTAAAGAGGGGTCACTTCAGCCTGCCCCACTTACACCCGTTTAAATGAAAGGGACCACTGCTGTCCTCCAGAGCAGCTTCTCTCACTTCCTCTTCTAAAGGCTTCCATTTTTTTTTTTCTGTCTTTTTAGGGCCACACCTGGAACATATGGAAGTTCCCAGGCTAGAGGTCAAATCAGAGCTATAGCCACTGGCCTACACCACAGCCATAGTAGCAACGCAGGATCTGAGCCGTGTCTGTGACCTACACCACAGCTCATGACAACACTGGATCCTTAACCCACTGAGCGAGGCCAGGGATTGAACCTGAGACCTCACGGATACTAGTCGGGGTCACTAACTGCTGAGCCATGATGGGAACTCCCTAGATGCTTCCACTTTTACAACACCTCCTGGTAGGGCTGGGGCCCAGCCCTTCTTAGGATCCTTAACACCTAATCTTGCCCTTGAGCTGGCATATTCTTTTAGCTCAGAGGTACATCTGACCATGACCCTCCACAGCTGGAATGACCAGAATTTGCAAAATCTCCACAAGAACTCCCATTCACATCAAGCCAGGGACAGCCTTTGGTCTCCATACATTCCCAAGGACATTCAAGGTCAAATATTCCAACCTCATGTATGATACTGTCCCCAGAGAAAGCTGATATCCAGCAGACCTGGTATTTTCCTCAGCATCTCTAAGAACAGTAATAACTTGTTCTGTTGGAAAATTGCTCCTTGACCCACATTCAGTGTCTTTCTGCTGCAATTGCATTTAAACACAAATACTTCCTTGGCTTTTCAAGAGATTTGTTTTTAACTCTCTGGAATTCCCCCCAATAACTGACCCTAGCCTCTTGCAAAAGAAAAGAGCAAGGAGTTACTGAACAGAGTAAACAAAATCTCCATTAGGTTGCCTTTATCGGGAAGTAAGAATCACTAAAAGCCTTTATTCACATATTCAATCCCCACCTCCTCCTTAGTATTGACCAAAAAAATTCTCTAGTTGCACAGGTTTTATAGTAAAGAACATCAAAAAATAAAATAAAATAATCTACATTCCTATCACCCTCACAAAGTTTCTATTTTCATTTTTCTAATCCTTGCCTATACCTGAAAATAAATGCTACTCAGTTGGGTATAGCTCTGATACAGTATTTGTAAATTTTCTTTCACTTTGTTACAAATATTTTTTCCACTATCGCTGCCAAATCTTCAATTATAACTCCTAATGGTTACAGAACAGTCCATTGATTTGATGAGCTTAACTTACCTCCTGCTTTCCTAATATTGGACTTTTAGGCAATTTTTGGATTTTCTCCAAGACAGACAATGCTATGACGAATGTCACAGTGCATAAAGCTTTGTCCCTTTATGGGATTATTTCTTTAAGAGCAATTTCCAGGAGAGAAATCCCTGTATCAAAGCATAAACCTTTCATGGCTCTTAAAATATTTTGTCCCATCCCTTTCCAATCAGGCAATATTCTTGTCCCTTGACATTTACAAGCACAGAGAGGGGGAATGTCTGAGAATGAACTCTTAAAATAGATGAAAAAATGATTTCTCAAAAAAAGTAACCAAAGGTTCATACCCAAGCCCCATACCAAGAAGATAGTTTCAATCAATTTCCTTCTGTTTCCTTTGTATCCTTACTGAGGCCATGTAACATCCTTCCAACACTACACTTCCTACACTTTCCCTCCATGATCCATTATCAGGAAGATGACACCCACTTGCTCCTGCCATAGGTGGACAACTCCGACCAGCACCCTAAGTGCAGTTTTTTCTAAATCTGGGTCTTTTCCATCCTGACTTTTCATGCTACAAGTTCTTACTTTCTGCTAGTGTTAGATTTCTCTCCTTCTAGGTCCACACCCAGCTTCTCTACCCAGTTGCCCTGACAACCCCATCACTTCATGGAGCCCCTGTTGTCCTGAAATAGAACCACTCTCTTTCTAGCTTCTCCAGCCTCTTCAAGTCCCAGGGCCTCCCCCATCATTGTTATTTCATAGTTTTAACACCTTGGGAGGAAAAAAAAAATAGCCTTTTCCAAAGGAAACCAAGAAGGAGACAAAGTATTTTTCAAACTCTCAATAAAAGCATAATGCAAGAAAGGTCTGAGAAGAGCAATAACTAATGGATTTCCTCCCAAGTCCCCAGCTGGGAAAAAGAAATATGTTACCTTCCTTCAACAAAACTATTTAGTTTGAAGATTAGGTTTCTGTTTAATAAATGCAAGTTTGTGCAGCTGAGGAACTCTTAGTGATGCTTACCAGATGCCAGAAGCCCCAGAAATGGACATCCCTGGAGAACTGGCTGAAAGCATCAAGGTCCTCTGAAATGAGATTCACCACAAATATTCTAGATGATGGACGCTCAAAAAATCAAAAGCTCAGTGGTACAGGAGAAGAGGTTTGGCACAAGTCGGGGTTTAAACAGTACTTGGGTTGAGGCAAAAGTCGAAGTAGACTTCTAGAAGATTCTGTATCACTGACAACACAGTGCCTAACCTTCAAACCTCTGGACTGCAGCTACCCAGGCTTCTTCGAAAAAGAAAAACAAATAGGGTTTTCATTATGTTGAGGTAGGTCCCCTATAAGCCCACTCTCTGGAGAGTTTTTATCAGAAATGAGTGTTGAATTTTGTCAAAAGCCTTTTTTGCCTCCACTGAGATGATCATATGGTTCTTATTCTTCAGTTTGCTGATGAGGTGTATCACACTGATAGATTTGAGGATATTGAAGAATCTTTCCATCCCAGGGATAAAACCCATCTGATCATGGTGTATGATCCTTTTAATATATATTTGGAATGAGTTTGCTAGTATTTTGTTGAGGATTTTTGCATCTATGTTCATCAGTGATGTTGGTCTGTAATTTTCTTTTTCGTGGTTTCCTTGTCTGGTTTTGGTATCAGGGTGATGGTGGCCTCATAGACTGAGCCTGGGAGTGTTCCTTCCTCCACTATTTTTTGAAAGAGTTTCAGAAGAGTAAGTGTTAACTTTCCCTGAATGTTTGGCAGAATTCACCTGTGTAGCCATAAGGTCCTTGACATTTGTTTTTTGGAAGGCTTTTAATCACATTTTCAATTTTGATACTTGTGATTGGTCTGTTTATATTTTCAATTTCTTCCTGGTTCAGTCTTAGTGGATTGTACCTTTGCAAGAATCTGTCCATTTCTTTTAGGTTGTCCATTTTATTGGCATAGAATTGCTTATAGTAGTCTCTTGTAATCCTTTTTATTTCTGTGGAGTTGAGTGTAATTTCTCCTTTTTCATTTTTAATTTTATTGATTTGAGCCCTCTCCCTTTTTTTCTTGATGAGTTTAGCTAAAGATTTATCAATTTTGTTTATCGTTTCAAAGAACCAACTTTTGGTTTCATTGATCTTCTCTATTGTTTTCTTTGTCTCAATTTCATTTATTTCTGCTCTGATCTTTATGATTTCTTTCCTTCTGCTAATTTGGGGCTTTGTCTGTTCTTCCTTCTCTAATTGTTTTAGGTATAAGGTTAGGCTGTTTATTTGAGCTTTTTCTTCTTTCTTAAGGTAAGATTGTGTTGCTATAAATTTTCTTCTCAGTACTGCTTTTGCTGTGGCCCATAGGTTTTGGATTGTTGTATCTTCATTGTCATTTCTCTATAGGTATCTTTAGATTTCCTCTTTGACCTCTTCAATGACCCATTGGTTGCTCAGTAGCATATTGTTTAGCTGCCAGGAGTTTGTGGTTTATGCTGGTTGTTTGTTTTTTTTTCTTGTAGTTGATTTCTGGACTCATAACATTGTGGTAGAGAAAATGCATGGTATAATTTCAAATTTCTTAAATTTACCAAGTTTATGGCCCAAAATGTGAACTTGAGAAGAATGTATATTCTGCTGCTTTGGGCTGGAATGTGCTATAAATACCAGTTAAATCTATCCCATCTAGATTATCATTTAAGGCCAGTGTTTCCTTGTTGATGCTCTGTCTGGATGATCTGTCTCTTGATGTAAGTGGGGAGTTAAAGTCCCCACTATTATTGTGTTGCTGTCGACCTTTTATGGCTGTCAGCAGGTGCCTTATATATTGAGGTGCCCCTATGTTAGGTACATACATATTTACAATTGTTATGTCTTCTTCTTGGATTGATCCTTTGATTATTAGGTTGTGTCCTTTGTCTCTTGTGATTTTCTTTATTTTAAAGTCTATTTTGTCTGATATGAAACCCAGAACTAACATCAGTCTCAATGGTGAAAAACTGAAGACATTTCCACTAAGGTCAGGAACAAAACAAGGATGTCCACCTTCACCAGTATTATTCAACATAGTTTTGGGAGTCCTAGCCACAGCAATTAGAGAAGAAAAACAAATAAAAGGAGTCCAAATTGGAAAAGAAGTAAAACTATCATTGTTTGCAGATGACATTATACTGTACCTAGAACACTCTAAAGACAGCACCAGAAAACTGTTAGAACTTATCACTGAATTTGGCAAAGTTGCAGGCTACAAAATTAATACACAGAAATCAATGGCATTTCTAAGTACTAATAATGAAAGATCAGAAAGAGAAATCAGCGAGAACTTGCCATTTGCCATCACATCAAAAAGAATAAGATACCTAGGAATAAACCTACCTAAAGAGACAAAAGAGCTATACTCTGAAAACTTTAAGACATTGATGAAAGAAATCAAAGACGACACAAACAGATGGAAAGATACATCATGCTCTTGGATTGTAAGAATCAATATTGTCAAAATGACTATACTACCCAAGGCAGTCTATAGATTCAGTGCAATCCCTATCAAATTATCAAAAATGTCCTTAACAAAACTAGAACAGAATATTTTAAAATTTGTATGGAAAAACAAGAAACCCCAAATTGCCAAAGAAATATTGAAAAAGAAAAAGAAAAATGGAATAATCAAGCTTCCTGATTTTAGACAAAACTGCAAAGCTGCAGTCATCTGAACAATATGGTACTAGCACAAAAAACCAGAAATATAGATCAATGGAATAGGATAGAAAGCCCAGAAATAAACCCAAACACCTATGGTCAACTCATCTATGACAAGAAGGAAAGAACACACAGTGGAAGAAAGACAGTCTCTTCAATAAACGGTGCTGGGAAAACTGGAAATCTACATGTAAAAGAATGAAAGTAAAGCACTAACACCATATACAAAAATAAACTCAAACTGGATTAAAGACCTAAATATGAGGCCAGATACTACAAAACTCCTAGAGGAAAACATATGCAGAATGCTATTTGCATAAATCACAGCAACATCTTGTTTGATCCACCTCCTAGAATAACGACAATAAAGACCCAAATAAACCAATGGGAACTACTTGAACTCAAAACCTTTTGCCCAGCAAAGGAAACCATTATAAAAAATGAAAAGACAACTCACAGGATGGGAGAAAATCTTTGCCAACCATGCAACAGACAAGGGCCTAATCTCCAAAATATATAAATAGGGGAGCGCCTGCTGTGGCTCAGTGGTTAATGAATCCAGCTGGGAGCCATGAGGTTGTGGGTTCGATCCCTGGCCTTGCTCAGTGGGTTAAGGATCCAGTGTTGCCGTGAGCTGTGGTGTTGGTCGCAGACATGGCTCAGATCCTGTGTTGCTGTGGCTGTGGTGTAGGCCAGCAGCTACAGCTCCAATTGGACCCCTAGCTTGGGAACCTCCATATACCACAGGTGCAGCCCTAGAAAAGACAAAAAAAAAAAAAAAAGACAAAATATATAAACAACTCATGCAACTCAACAACAACAACAACAAAAAAAAAAAAAAAACCCAATTAAAAAATGGGCAGAAGACCTAAATAGACATTTCTCCAAAGAAGACATATGGATGGTCAACAGGCATATGAAAAAATGCTCAACATCACTCATTATTAGAGAAATGCAAATCAAAACTACAATGAGGTACCACCTCACACCAGTCAGAATGGCCATCATAAACAAGTCAACAAATAACAAATACTGAAGAGGATGTGGAGAAAAAGGTACCCTTCTTCACTGTTGGTGGGAATGTAAATTGGTACAACCACAATGGAAATCAGTATGGAGGCACCTCAGAAAACTAAATAGAGAACTACCATATGACCCAGAAATTCCACTGCTGGGCATTTATCTAGACAAAACTTTCACTGAAAAAAACACATGCTCCCCTATGTTCATTGTAGCGCTATTCACAGTAGCCAAGACATGGAATCAACCTAAATGTCCATCGACAAATGAATGGATTAAGAAGATGTGGTGCATATGTAAAATGGAATATTGCTCAGCCATAAAAACAACAAACTAATGCCGTTTGCTGCAACATGGATGGAGCTAGAGACTCTCATATTAAGTGAAGTAAGCCGGAAATAAAAGACAAATACCAAATGATATCACTTACATCTGGAATCTAAAATATGAAACAAATGATCCCATCTAAAAAACAGAAACAGATTACCATTAAGGAGAGTAGTCTTGGGGTTCCCAGGGGGGCAAGGGGAGGTAGTGGGATGGATGAGCATTTTGAGGGGTTTAGGATGCAAACTGCTATATTTGGAATGGATGGGCAGTGGGGCCCTACTGTATAGCACAGGGAAATACGTGTGATTGGGTCACTTTGCTGTACAACAGAACTTGAAGAAACATTGTAAATCAACTATATCTTAATAATTTTAAAAAAGAAAAACAAAAACCTGATGGTTATCTGTCTGTTTACTTTTTCTTTTCAATCTATCCATGTTAAAAAATAATCTCATCTTCTTTGGTAGGATTTGACTAGGCTGTGGATGAAACACACAAATTCATGTGCTAAGGCTTAAGAACAGAGTAAGACGATGCAGACAAGGATTTAGAATAGAAGGCAACTCCCACTTAGGCATTTACTACTCTCCTCTAGCACTGAGCTCACAGTCATTACTCGGTGGACGAAGATACAAGATCAAAGTCAAATCTCTGCCCTCTCTGAGCATGGGGTTCATTTCCCCTGATGCTACAAACAGACAACGATCTCAATCTCTTTAATGGAAAGTCTATGGAATTTCCACTTAAAGTCTAGAAACCTTCAGATTTTGAGGAATTTCAGAAACATGGAACTCAATTTGGTAGAGAAAGGGAAGTGAGGAAGGAAAGAAGGAAGGGATTGGGGACAGGGAGCCCCACCAAGGATCAAGCACTTCCCCTTTATTTTCTCACTAAAAGGAAGGTGTTATTTTCACCCTCAGTTCAGATAAGAAAAACAAAACAGAAAGGATAAGTGAGTTGTTTAAACCAAGCAAAAATATGTGGCAGAGCCACATATGCACTTGGACCCAGTCTTTCTCCTCCTCCCACACAGCCACTGAAGTCAATTCGTGAGGCAACTGAAGAAATTCTAGAACATAAGCTCCATAGAAGAACATGAGCATCGGAAGAGGAGGAGCCACACACATGCTCAGTAAATGTTAGCTACTTTTCTTCGCTCAGTATGTGCATTTAGTCAATAAATAACTTTGGATTCCCAATTAGTTTCACTCCATTGTAATAAGAGCCACCATTTATTTTGTGCTTCCGTGGCATCAGGCACCACGGTAAGTGCTTGAAATAATTTATCTCATTTAATTTCCACAACATTTCCCTGCAGTAAAATTTCTCATCCCCACTTTACAAATGAGGAAATGGAGACTCAGAAAGAGGAAAACCTTGACAGAGGGACAAAAAATGAACATGTGACAGGATTAGGTTTCAAACACAGAGTAGGGAGATGGGGTGAACTTCCTCATATAAAGTGGTTCGCACGAGGAAGTTGCCTGGTGGAAGGTCTGAGACACAATGAGAACAGAGACAGTCTTTCCAGGCAGGCAGACCACCTGGCACAGCCTGGGGCCCAGGGGGTTCCTTATTGTCTGCAGTGCAAACCCAAGCTTCTCTGGGTTCCTCTGGTGCACTTCAAAGGCAAAGAAAGCTCAGAAAGTTTGAAACCCAGAGAGTCAGAGATGAACAGGAATTTCCCAAATCTGAAAGGACAGCAGGATGATTTCAAAAGCAGGATGTACTCCTTGAAGTTTTCAGACCCAGGTAGAAAGCAGACTCTTCGTCTAAAAGAAATGAAGTCCAAGTCCTGACGACAAATTGAAATCACATTGGAGTAACCACAGTTCAGGCATACACTGTCAGGAGGCCACTGAGGATCTGGTCCCAGACACATCCTTGTACCACTGAAAACTTGAACTGTCTTGGAACCATACCAGACCCAAGGACACCACCAGCTATACTTAGGACAACATCGGACAGCTGCAACCTATGGTCTCAAGGTCTCGCCCTGAAATGATGCAACCATTTCGGACCCCACTGGTCCTTACTTAACAAGCATCCTTACTTCTTGCCAGTTTCATTTATAATTCTTTTTTCTTTTTTTCTTTTTTCTTTATGGCTGCATCTGCAGCACATGGAAGTTCCCAGGCTAGGGGTCAAATGTGAGCTGCAGCTGCCAGCCTACACCACAGCCACAGCCACAGCCACATCCACAGCAACACCGGATCCGAGCTGAGTCTGCGATCTACACCACAGCTCACTGCAACACCAGATCCTTAACCCACGGAGTGAGGCCAGGAATTGAACTCAGAATCCTCACAGGGACTATCTGGGTTCTTAACCCACTAAGCCACAACAAGAACTCTTCCAATTATAATTCTTGATAAACAACTCATGTAACTAACTATAACCTGGCAGTTTTTTGCCTTTGTCAGCCTCTCCCATTTTGTATCATGGTGGGAAAATGTTATGGCTTAGTACCACTTGCCCTCCAACCCCAAAGTCACATCATCACAAGGAACAATTCAAGTGCTTCTTTTTTCTGGCCATGACTGCAGCATATGGAACTTCCTGGGCCAGGAATCAAACCTGTGCCACAGCAGTAACCTGAGCCACTGAAGCCTCAACACCAGATCCTTAACCCGCAAAGGAACTTCCAAGTGCTTCTTGAACCTGTGTCTCCTGGGCTACAGTCCTAACAAACCCCAAATAAACCCCTTTTTATCTCAATCAGGTCTCCATTTCTAAAATGCTGGTTAGCAGTATCATTGGCCAGACAGCTTCAGAACAGATGCCCTTAAATGTTCCCAGAAAAGCAGCCTAGAAGTGAGAAATACTTCCACTCAGGACAGAAGGCAGGTGGGGAGGACTGGAGGTGAGGTGTTCTGCCTTTGCAGTGGGAGAGGGACCATTTATCTATACCTGCCCTGCAGTCTGCATGTCACAGACAAATACCTGCCTCCCCTTACCAACACCTGAGCCAGGAGAACAACAAAGAAGTTGCAAAAGGGACAAGATGTAGAGTAAAAATGCAGTGCTACTGCAGCAAATGCAGCAAACCCATTAAGGGGTTTGCTGGAATCACTACAAACCGGGCAACCCCCAGCCAGCCCAGCCAGGGCAGGGAAACAGCACTGAGGGAGGGATGTGAAGGCAGAGTCATGGTCATCTGGCAAGTGTGAGGATTGGAAAATCGTATTAGAGAAAGGACAGAGAGCAATGTCACAGACGTGCCTCCGACAGGTGGTGCCCTTGGGGAAGAGGGACAAGGCAGAGTACAAAGGAGAAAATGTTATGGCTTAGTGTCACTTGCCCTCCAACCCTAAAGTCATATCATCACAAGGAATGATATAAATGCGTGACGTTCAATACAGTTGTTCTTCTACTTCAAAAGCGAGCTGAGGCTTCTGACTAAGATATATAGATATATGTGCTAAAAACTGTAGCATGCCGTGACATTTAAATTTATTAGCTGACAAACATTGTGTTGTACCATCTGCTGTTCTGTGCTAAACTTCCTGTAACTAAAGATGCACAAACCCTAGAGAATAAGCATTAGGTAAAATAGATTCATTTTATATAATTGAACATAATTGTGCATGTAATGTTTTAACGTAATATTACTCAACAGCTGTGCAAATAATAGAAGGGTTATTCCCCATAGACCATATGCTGGCAATGAGATATGAAGGCAGTACTCTAACCGACCAGTGAACCCACAACCTCACCGGGATGGCATGATGGCTTGTTTTAGAAAAAATAAGTGCAGGTTAAAAGCAGAAAGGGAAGCAGAGCTTCAGAGAACACAAAAGCAATGGGGCAACATTATGCCCTAACTCCCAGTGCAGAGACAGGACAGTGTCCCAGCATTTTGTCACCCTTAACTCCTGTCATCCTCTATTCTTCCCAAGATTAATTTTGTCTGCATGGCCTCTCTTCCTTCTCCATATTTTTTATTCTGTTTTCAATATTCTCTTTTACAGCCACATCCTGACTAACCACAAGGAGACACATATCCCCTGGCTTTACATTCTGTTTTAAAATAATACAGCAAGTGAGCTCTAGAAATAGAATCTCCAAATCTCTAAATGACTCTTATTTGCCTTCACATTAAACTTTTTCAAGTATAATGGAGAACATTTATGTAAATCATAAATGTTCTCCATTATATGGGAAGAATTTATTATTCCCATTTTAGAGATGAGAAAACTGAGGCTTGGTGCTTAAATCAATCAACGAATGCTTACTTAGTACCCAGTATGGGTCACATTCTTATAAGTCCTTTGCCTACAATGGAACAGGTATGTAATGGAAAAGCTAAGGATTAAGATGTAAGGCGGGCTTTTTGGATGCAAACTGATAATATTGGGAATGGATGGGCAATGGGACCCTACTGTACAGCACAGGGAAATGTGTGTGATTGCATCACTTTGCTATACCACAGAACATGACAAAACATTGTAAATCAACTCTAACAATGAAAGAAATAATTAAATAATTTTTTTAAAAAAAAAGAGGTAATGCTTTGTGCTTTACATTAGTTCCTTCAGTGGTTCACTGCTAAATGACTTTGGACAAGCTACTTAATATGTCTATGACTCATGTTCTACATTTATGAAAGAGAAACAAAAAAATCAAATTATTAAAATGTTACCTACACATACTCCTTTGATCAGATATAAAAATGTTTTAACATGTGACCACAATCCTGATGTCTATAAGCACCAGGTCAATGTAGTCCATTTCAGCCCCTGATTAGTCTATTCATTCTATCCCACCCTTTCTTATAAAGCTTGTTACCATTTCTTTAGAAACCTGCTTGGTTATACTGGCCATTTCAAGCCCGTAGAATAAGATGAGAAGTATATTTTTTCCGATGTATTACGCTCAGAAGTGTCTTACCTGCAGGCTAACTATTGTAAATTGCCTCAACATTCATTGTACTATACATTTCACATTGTTCTGCCGATAATATTAAAGCTTGGCCTCTTGGAAATATTATAAAGAGATTTAACTGTACATAAATATTAATAGATACAATAAAATAAGAATAGCATAAAAGTATTTCAGTACCTAAAATTAAATGTGTTGAAGCCTAAGGAGAGCCTTTTACTCTTTTTTCCTTTTGTAAATGACTTTAAACTCACATAAGACCACGGAATTATAAAAATAAAAATAACAAAGTACAAAAATATACTTATTACAGTATATTAAGGAGAGTAGTTAGTGGCTTAGAAAGCCCAAGTTGACCCCCAGAAAAATATAATATTCTAGAATTGAAACAAGTCATCACAGTTGTTCAAATACCATTTCCCACCACAACGTAATGGCTTTTTTACTGACACTCAGACAAATATAACAATCTCGAACTATTTAAAGGTTGAGAGAAGGTTATGAGGAAAGAGTTACTGAAACCAATAAAATACCAGACTTGGAGCTGACATTTGGTCTCAAATCCCCAGTGTTTGCAAGAATTTCAGCACAGGTGGCAAGTACAATCACCGTATGTTCAAACTAGAGACATCGGCAGAATCAGAACCAAGAGATTGGCAACTTAAATGCATGTTCTTTTTGGTAAGGAGAGTAGTTATTTTAAAGTGCCGTGAGAATAATTCAGCTTAATCCCAACTCACTTGAAAAATTTAAGATTAACTCAGTCTGTCAGGTGGAGTTCTGTTCATTGAGTTTCTTTTCTAAGCACATTCCAAAAGGATCTAGGCCACTTGGATGGGGGATTATGATTAGAAATATAATTAGTTAAAAGAGATATTTTGTAATCTTCTAATATCTCTGATGTTCCGTTTTCCATTCATGAATTCAAGAAGTGAAAGTTTGGTTATATTTCCATGGAGATTCTACCATATATGAAAATCCAGAAAGAATGTAACTCTTTCAAGGCAGTTTTCATCTTCACATCCAATTGGAAATAAATATATTGGCTTAAAAAGTAACATTTCAACCACCTCCTCTGGTTAGTTTCAGGAGCCTCTACCTCTGAAACAAGTAGCAAATCCCATCAACTTTTAGAAATGTCCAAAATCCGACCATCTCTCTCTACCTCCAACACTTACAGCACTGGCCCAGGTTACATAAATAGATACAATAGATAGATATTTTTGCTCTCCACATTTTCATTACCTCTTCTTGCAATTCACTCTTTCTTTAATTTTTCTTTTTTTTTAAGTTTGGAGCAGAGAAATTTTTATTTGGGGAGGGGGGAATCCCCCGCAACATGTGGAAGTTTCCAGGCCAGGGATCGAACTCATGCCATAGTTGCAGCCTGTGCCACAGCTGTGGCAATGGCAGATCCTTAACCTGCTACACCACCGAAAATCTTCCAGTTCATTTTTTGTATAGTACCAGAATGATCCTAGTTATACTTTTGGAGGAGGCTGCCCACCCACGACCCTCCTTGTCTTCACTGTATCACCGTCTCAGTCACAGTTTATTGGAGCTTCTATCCAAGTGGGGTCACGGAGATTCTGTATCCTCGGAATCTTTATGAGAATTCACAGTTCCGAGGCATTCTCTGTGGATCACTTGATATAAGATCTATACATTTGATAGCTACAGGAGTGTCTGTCTTCTACCATGTGCACCAAAGAGGAAAAAAAAGTCAACCTTGGGAAAGAAAAAAAATGCAGCAGATGCTCAGAGAGAAATAGAAACAAAAGTTTTTACCGAGAGAGAGAAGGGGAGAAAGAGGCAAAGAATGAATCAACATCTCAGTTCCTGATGACTTGTCAAGTGCTGATGATTTTAGGCACTTATGGGGGCCGAAAGTTCCATAAAATACCTCTATATCCTTATAACAAATGCTCATTACTTACCAACACTGACCTCAAACCCACCACTAGAGATACATGGGTCATGGCCTTTACACTTCACCAGCTCCCATCATTAAGAAAGATCTAATCCTTAGAGTAAATTATTTATTCCATGTCACTTACAGTTACTCTGCTTCCCTGATGATAAAAAGGCCTGCAATTAGACCCCCTATTTCCTGCACTTCCTAGCTGAGTTCCCTCAAGGAAGTCATTTCTCTAAGCTTCAGTTTTGTCATCTGTAAAATGGGGACAATAATTCCCTCCTTATAGACCTCTTTGGCATATTGAAGGAGCAGTTATATGTAAAATGCTTAGCTTAAAACCTTGTAAGTACCTTATCCCCATCATCATCATTATTATTCAAGTAAGCCTCTATTATAGATCTATTAGGTGTTACAAGCTGAGCTTATTAATGAGAAATTTTAACTGCTGATATACGTTCTTCTGGAGGACGTACTAGAAAATTGAATTTAGGAGGTTTTTTTTTTTTTTTTTTTTTTTGCTTTTTTGCCTTATCCTAATTCAGAGTCAGCTCTATGCTGGCAAGAGGTGATACAACATTTTAACACAGCACCTTTTTTTACCTAATGGTAATTATGCTAGACATAATGACCTCCAGCCTGTTTTATTTATTTTCTTATTTTTGCTTATTCGCCCTTAATGTTTCTCCTGTCGGGACAGCACCGTGGCATCTGAACCAAAGGAGGACAATACGATAACCACCAAAAGTGCTGATAAAACACTCGAGTCTAAAGCAACAGCAGCTTTAGACTGTGTTTAGAGGGTTCAGCCAAAGGGCAATGCTCAGCCCAGGATATGTGCTAATGGGTGGTCAAAACCTCAGTGTCAGTGCTAAATGGACCAGCAGTCTTAGACATCACATTTAAGGAAGTCAACAACACATCCTGTGTTGCTGCAGCCTGTGAGGCAGTGTTTGTGAAGTCTGTTTTTGAAGAAAGCGTTAACTCTACTAAGGCTGCAACTCCACTGAGGATGTCCTCTATTTTTAAACTCATGAATTTCACTTTCCTAACCTGACAAAAGATGCAGCATTCGATGACACATGGATACAGGACGATTCCACAGGAACCTTCAGAGAGACGAGACTGTCTGCTCTTATTAGATGTGATGGCTACACAAGACATATGCAGCTGATCTATAAAAGCCACGAGGACAAGAAAGCTTTAACTTGGGTTAAGGTGACTTAAGGCAGAATCTGAGATGCCAGTTGCTTCAGAAATGAAATTGGGCCGACATTCCCTCCAAAGTCCCCTCCAGGGAAAGAAGAGGGGAAAGATGCTTGAACCGCAGAGACACAGCAGAGCATCATATCTGAAAACCACGTGGTGGACAGTATCCCATGTGAAGGGAAGGGTCAGGAACAGAGAGAGGAGCAAGTATGAAGGGAGCCCAAAGAGGGCATGACAGTCACTCCATGGTCAAGTCACTTCAGACAAAACCCCTGCTATGGAGACAGGAAGAAAGAACTGAGAAGGGGTATTTCTTTGATTTAACAAACATATCCTGGAGTCCCAGAACAAGTCAAGCACCAGGTGCAGCCTTGTTGAGACCAACAAGATTAAGACTCGAATATCTAAGTGTGTCTCCGAGGGATCCAAAACTACAAGTCAAAGTTTTGCTCAGTGAAGGAACTCTGAATCTGTTCTGGCAAGAAAAAAGTTGAGATTCCAGAGTCTGTGCCATGGACCATAAAAGGGCTAATTTAGACCAGAAAGCACCAAGGGAAAGTTTGATAAAAGTACCTTTTCTGTAAGACCTTAGTCTGGTCCTCCTTATCGTCGTTATTACTAAACAAGTAACCTCTATTATAAATCTCCTACGTGTTACAGGTTGAACTGATTAATGAGAAGTCTGAACTGCTGGTATGTTCTTCTGGAAGACATATCAGAAAAAAAGAATTTAGGTGCTACCGTGTTTGTTTTATTCTAATGCAGAGTCAGCCATATTCTAGAAAGAGTGATCCAACAGGGCCTCTTTTTAACACTTGGAAAGTGTTACTGGCTGACTTTAGGCCAGTAACTTGTATCCCTGAGGATGTCTAATGCTAGTGGATACTTTAGTTGAAGAAGTTTTGTTCCTAGCTACCTTCTCTGCAATTCACATCAGCCAGTCATAGCGCTGTCTCTCTGTACCTCAATAACAGGGGCCTCCGTGAGCAGTCAGCTCTGTGTGTTTTCAACTTGCCTCCACTGAGCCATGGATCCAAGCCTGAAGTGTGTGACCTTGACCCTGCTCAGATTAGAGCTGTTTCAGAATACTCTCATAAAACTTTGGTGTCATAAGCACACATCAAACGGGGACAGCAGTGCAGCATGATTAGGAGCTAAAGCCTTGCTCCATCACCTGTGACAACACATCTAAAGCTAAGTAAACAGATCTCTCACCTCCTTAGTGCAATCTTGAAGGGAATCCATTTTCTTGCGAGGTTTTTCTCCTAAATGTCAACTCTTTAAAAAAATAAATAAATAGGAGTTCCCGTCATGGCGCAGTGGTTAACGAATCCGACTAGGAACCATGAGGATGCGGGTTTGGTCCCTGCCCTTGCTCAGTGGGTTAACGATCCGGCGTTGCCGTGAGCTGTGGTGTAGGTTGCAGACGTGGCTCGGATCCCACGTTGCTGTGGCTCTGGCGTAGGCTGGTGGCTACAGCTCCGATTCGGCCCCTAGCCTGGGAACCTCCATATGCCGCGGGAGCGGCCCAAGAAATAGCAAAAAGACAAAATAAATAAATAAATAAATAAATAAATAAATAAAGTTTATGTTTACATAGTTAAAATACAACCATTGACTTAAAAAAAAAAAATTGTTTTGGAGTTCCCGCCATGGCTCAGTGGTTAACAATCCAACAGGGAACCATGAGGTTGCAGGTTTGATCCCTGACCTTGCTCAATGGGTTAAGGATCCAGCGTTGCTGTCAGCTGTGGTGTAGGTTGCAGACACGGCTCGGATCTGGCATTGTTGTGGCTCTGGCGTAGGCGGGCAGCTACAGCTCCAATTAGACCCCTAGCCTGGGAACCTCCGTATGCCGTGGGAGCAGCTCAAGAAAGGGCAAAGGAAAAAATAAATAAATAAATAAATAAAATTGTTTCTCTACCCTAAAGCAACTGCTATTAATGATTTCATATATTTTTCTGAAATATGTTACTACCTATTCTGCTGTAGTTGTTTACCAGAGTTGTTACTGTTTTCCATGTATATTTTTAGAATCTGGCTTTATTTCACTTAACCTTAGATCAAAAGTAATTGACCCTGTTTTACATAACCTTCATATGCCTTATCTTTTCAAACCCTGCATAATGTGTTATCACTGCTGTCCATTTAGAGAACTCCAGAAGTCACTATACAGAGGGTTTTCTCTCCCTCCCCCTCACTTCCCTCTCTTCTAGCAACTCACATTATTCTTTGGAGAAAGCAACCACTGTTGTGAGCATCCAGGATGGATGAGAGTTGAAGCTCAGACTTAAGACTAAAGAGCTCTGTGATTAAAAACATAAAAGCTTGGTGTTCCCATGGTGGTGAAGCAGAAATGAATCCAGCTAGGAACCATGAGGTTTCGGGTTCAATCCCTGGCCTCGCTCAATGGGTTAAGGATCCGGCATTGCTGTCAGCTGTGATGTAGGTCGCAGACATGGCTCAGATCTGGTGTGGCTGTGGCATAGGCTGGCAGCTGTAGCTCCGATTAGACCCCTAGCCTGGGAACCTCCACATGCCACAGGTTTGGACCTAAAAAGGAAAAAAAAGAAAAAAGCTTTACCATGGATGCAGTTAGAGATTGTTATACTAGGTGAAGTAAGTCAGACAAAGGAAAACAAATATATGATATCACTTATATGTGGAATCTAAAAAATGATACAAAGAAACTAGTTTACAAAACAGAAACAGATTCATAGACTTCAAGAACAAATGTATGGTTATGAAAGAGGAAAAGTAGGGGAGAGGATAAATTAGGAGTTTCGGATTAACATATACACACTGCTATATATATATAAAACTGATAACCAACAAGGACCTACTGCTTGGCACAGAGAACTCTACTCAGTATTCTATAATAACCTATATGGGAAGAGAATCTGAAAAGGCATGTATACATGCGTATGTATAACTGAATCACTCTGCTGTACACCTGAAACTAACACAACATTGTAGGTCAACTATACTCGAATACAAAATAAAAATTAAAAAAATTTTAAAAATCAATCTAAAAACATTTTGTGTTTCTTTGCCTTTTTGTCTTTTTCGGGACGTACCTGTGGCATGTGGAGGTTCCCAGGCTAGGGGTCCAACCGGAGCTATAGCCACCAGCCTAAGCCAGGGCCACAGCAATGCAGGATCCAAGCCGCATCTGCAACTTACACCACAGCTCACGCCAACGCCATATCCTTAACCCACTGAACAAGGCCAGGGATCAATGCTGCGTCCTCACGGATGCCAGTCAGGTTCATTAACTGCTGAGCCATGACCGGAACTCCTAAAAACATTTTTTTTTAACAAAAAAATACAAAAGCTTTTCAACCTTTAGTGATGTTGAGGAAATAAACATGATTAGCTCCAACATTAAATGTTTCCTTTAGGTGTCACGGTGAGGTGACAGATGTCATTTACACGCCAAAGTTGGTAACGTACTTTGTAGGGACACTAAGATAATTCTCTTTCTGAAGTTTATCATTATTACTTTAAGACAGAATAATTCCCTCCTGAGTGTGTAAACTATACTTTGTTTTTAGCCATCAAACATGCCCCTTACTCCACTTGGTTCTATCATTATTCATACAGATGTTTCCTCCACAGATGACAATGACCTTGAGTAGAGTCGTTCATTCATCTGTAGAAGTCTGGAGCACTGATTATACTGATTTTATGTGTAAGAAGTGGTGTCTGGTCAGAGTAAGCAACCGATACATTTTTAAATAAATTGTCAATAAACAAAAGTTCACTGGTGTTCACTGCGTGTCTACTATATACCAGGTTCTAGGTCAGGTACCAGAATTAAATAACATTTTATTCTCTCTCAAAGAAAATAGAGACCTGGCTCTTGCCAAATACAAGGTAACAGATGTGAGCTTAAAAATCCAGCAGATCTTCTTAGTGCAGTGAAAAAAAAAAAAAAACTTCAAAGCTTTCTCTAACTTGGTATTCATGTCTAATAGAGCCAATAAATTAAGCTATTTTGGTAAGGTAAAATATCTTAAGCAAAATTCAGATGAGGGAGGCACTATTAAACAGCAAGCTATAAAATAACTGTAAACTTGTTTATGAACTACCTTGAAAGTAATTTCAGGATAGGAGAGAAGGAAATGATTACCAGGAACAATAGCTGCCGGGATCTTATACACCAGTTCCTTATAAATGGGAGTCACCTTAGCAATCTCGAACAGCCTCCCACTAAGAAGAAAAGTAACTTGTATTTAAAGTTCCGTAACATCCACTTAAAGGTGACCTGACATGGAATTTGCCACTTTTCTTAACATCCAACTTCTCTACTGTGACACAGGGAATTCTACCAGCTAATTTCAAATTGCCTTACAGGTTGTAACAATAAATGGTCTTCCAGTTCTACTTAAATATACGACAGGACACCATCAAACTCCTAGAAGAAAACATAGGCAAAACACTCTCTGACATCAACATTATGAATATTTTCTCAGGTCAGTCTCCCAAAGCAATAGAAATTAGAGCAAAAATAAACCCATGGGACCTCATCAAACTGAAAAGCTTTTGCACAGCAAAGGAAACCAAAAAGAAAACAAAAAGATAACTTTCAGAAGGGGAGACAATAGTTTCAAATGATGCAACTGACAAGGGCTTAATCTCTAGAATATATAAACAACTTATACAACCCAACAGCAAAAAAGCCAATCAATCAATGGAAAAATGGGCAAAAGACCTGAATAGACTGTTCTCCAAGGAAGATATACAGATGGCCAGCAAACACATGAGAAAATGTTCAACATCATTTATTATAAGAGAAATGCAAATCAAAACTACCATGAGATACCACCTCACACCAGTCACAATGGCCATCATTAACACATCCACAAATAACAAGTGCTGGAGGGGCTGTGGAGAAAAGGGAACCCTCCTGCACTGTTGGTGGGAATGTAATCTGATACAGCCACTATGGAGAACAGTTTGGAGATACCTTAGAAATCTATACATAGAATTTCCACATGACCCCACAATCCCACTCTTGGGCATATATCCACACAAAACTCTACTTAAAAGAGACACATGCACCCGCATGTTCATTGCAGCACTATTCACAATAGCCAGGACGTGGAAACAACCCAAATGTCCATCGACAGATGATTGGATTCGGAAGAGGTGGTATATATACACAATGGAATACTACTCAGCCATAAAAAAGGATGACATAATGCCATTTGCAGCAACATGGATGGAACTAGAGAATCTCATACTGAGGGAAATGAGCCAGAAAGACAAAGACAAATACCATATGATATCACTTATAACTGGAATCTAATATCCAGCACAAATGAACATCTCCTCAGAAAAGAAAATCATGGACTTGGAGAAAAGACTTGTGGCTGCCTGATGGGAGGGGGAGGGAGTGGGAGGGATCGGGAGCTTGGAGTTATCAGACACAACTTAGATTTACAAGGAGATCCTGCTGAGTAGCATTGAGAACTTTGTCTAGATACTCATGTTGCAACAGAACAAAGGGTGGGGAAAAAAATGTAATTGTAATGTATACATGTAAGGATAACTTGATCCCCTTGCTGTACAGTGGGAAAATTAAAAAAAAGAAAAAAAAAAGAATTAGTGGTGGATATTTTGCACAGAAAAAAATGAGAAAATAATCCTTGAGAGCAATACAATACACAAAAATTTTTTTGTTACGTGTACTTTGAACTTTTGCAGATTAGAGGCAAAATTTTTGGTCAGTAGTAAAAAGAACATGAAATATAGTAATACTTCTACCCAAATGCCTGTGACAAGAATAATATAGAGTAAAAGAAGGTCTGCAAAATCTAGACTAAAAAACAGGAGAATCCATCCCGGGTTACGGCAGAGGTAATCTGGTAAGTGCTTCCACTATTATTTTTAGTGAAGATAAACTGGAAATTAATATCAGAACCCAATGTGTGGTGGATGAATTTAAAGTCTACTGAATTAAATCCTTGAGTAAAACATAAAACTTTTGGTCTTCATGGAGGATGTAGTCATTCTTCATAAATCTTTTCTATTATTTTCAAAAATGCTAAGGAATGGAGATCGCGTCGTGCCACAGTGGTTAACGAATCCGACTAGGAATGATGAGGTTGCGGGTTCAGCCTTGCTCAGTGGGTTAAGGATCCGGCGTTGCCATGAGCTGTGGTGTAGGTCGCAGGCATGGCTCAGATCCTGCGTTGCTGTGGCTGTGGTGTAGGCCAGGGGCTACAGCTCCAATTCGACCCCTAGCCTGGGAACCTCCATAAGCCATGGGAAGCAGCCCTAGAAACGGCAAAAAGACCAAAAAAAAAAAAAAATGCTAAGGAATCATTTCAGGAAGATTCAATAAGCAGCTATCAGGACAGCATAGATCAAGATTCTGATGGACACACTGAGGAAAACAGGCAACAGAGCACTTGAAACAATGATGCCTTCCAAAAATCTTAATTTCTGACTGAATACACCAGTTAGAGTAAATTTAGCAGAGTATCAATCGCACTGTCCAAAACTCCAGGAGGAAGATTTCAGACCATGACTAAGGAAAGCTATTCTAAAAAGAAATCACATTTTTAGGTGAATTACTATGTGATCTTGACACTCCTTTACAAGACAAATCAACTATCTATTCCATAACAATATTAAACAATCAATGATTTCAAACAGCCCCCAGTGCACCAAAGGCTGTTTAAAAACTTAATATAAACGTCTAAGTCTCAAAAAAATAAATAAATTAAATAAATGGTCTTTCAGTTCTCAAGGCCAGGTCTAGTCAAAGTCCCATTGGCCCCTGCCCTTGACTATAAAGAACGTTAAGAGGGTATCTAAGACACACCCCAAGCCCTAAGGATTTAGTTAGCCATTCCGAGTTAAGACGAAGGTGTCTCAGTTGCATACAAGCCAGTGCAGCGGGTCTGATGGCAAATAAACAGTTTTGACATTCCTCAGGATGCTAGCAGAATGGCACTCTCGTATGGAGGTGACCTCGCCACAGGGGCAGGTGTTCTGGCCAAAGTAAGTATCGGTGGCTCCTCCTGCATCTAACTCTAGGAAGGGAGGAGTTCACAATCTTCTGGGGTCATCTATAGCCACCATTTCCAAGGACTCTCTAGGTGGAAAAATATCCTCCAACATTCAGACGGCTTACAGCCAACAGTCCTTTACAGCTAATTACTCTGTTTCTTCCAGATTCAACAAGATATACTATTCAATAAGAAACCCTATGCATTGGAGTTTCTTTTTGTTTATAATCATGGAAGAAAAATCAAAAATATCAACTGGAGAAATTATCTAAGATAAATACACTATGATCTTGCTATGATACCAGGCAAAACATTGGGACCCATCACCTATTCAAACTTGTGTGCGAAAGCAGACACAGGATAGTTTTCTGAGGAAGATTCTAGTCCTGATCACAGGTGCTTTGAGGCCAGCTTCAAATCTATAGGATGCGCACACCCATTCAAGCGCATAACTTAAATTCCTGTTTGGAGGAGAAGGTTTATTTTTCCTACAGGATCTTGATTCTGTCTGCTACACTGATTATCTAAGCACAGGGATCTGCCTTCCATAGCAATCACCATAACCCAGGGGCTTGATAGCACTGATAACCTTGAACTATGCTTTTCCATTCTCCCAAAATCTCAGCCGCCCAAATTTCATGTTTGTGAAAGATGCTAAAATACCTTCATGTATCCATCACTCCCAATATTCTAAAATTTGTCCTCAAGTCAACAGTTCTCTTGTTAAAAAGCATTTGAGAGTTGTTTCCTAAATAAATAAAAGATGGGAAAGGAAGATTGAACGGAGGCTGTCACTACTAATTATGGACATCTGGTGACTTTAACCTCCAGGGATCACCCCAGGCTACTCTGGCATTACACAAACCCCAATTAACAGGAATGGGCCTGGTGGGTAAGCAGTAAAAACAAAAATGTACACTTCAAAATCTCCTCTCACACCATGAATAGATTTTATGGTAGCATAACTTGCTATATTTATGTGACTTATCTAAGTTTCATATTCTCCATCTGTTAAATGGATATAGTAAAACTTTCCTCACTGGCTTCTGATAAGAATTAGAGTAGGGAGCAACAAGTATCATACTTCTTATCTCTGTACTATGTCTAAGCCTGCCCCAAGCACGCATCTCTAGACTAGATGATCTGTAATCAAACCACATTATTTTTCTTATCACAATTTTCAATTATATATTAATTTGTTTGTATATTTACTCGTTATCTGCTGTCAAATTAGATTTTGAGCCCTGGGAGGGAATGCATCATGTCCACTTGGCTAATTACTACAGACTTAGTGCCTATAATGTCCTCGATGATATTCAAATGACTGATTGAAAAACTGAATTAAAAAATGAATAAGTGAGGAGTTCCCATCATGGCTCAGTGGTTAACGAATCCAAAGGGGAACCATGAGGTTGTGGGTTCGATCCCTGGCCTTGCTAAGTGTGTTAAGGATCCGGTGTTGCCGTGAGCTGTGGTGTAGTTCGCAGACACGGCTCGGATCCCGAGTTGCTGTGGCTCTTGCGTAGCCCAGCGGCTACAGCTCCAATTAGACCCCTAGCCTGGGAACCTCCATATGCCGCGGGAGCAGCCCTAGAAAAGGCAAAAAGACAAAAAAAAAAAAAAAAAAAAAGAATAAGTGAATGAGTTAGGGTATTAACATTTAATGGAAACATTAAGTAATGATAACTGCTTTTATTATTTTACTATTACAAGATGACCATTTTGCATATTGTCTTGTAAAAATTTTAGTGTTTTTGTTACTCGCTGAAATATTAGGCGGATCCTTTGGATCATGATAATAGAATTCACTTGTATAATAGCAATGCACTTCAGAATTTTCACACTGTCCTAGACTATTGTAGTCTTTTGCACTAACACCACTTCTATATGAAAAATAGCTTATATTTACAAGACCAAGTTAAGTGATAAAATCAGGTTAAAAGTCATATAACACAGCTCACTGGTTTCATATATATGTATTTACACTTACAGATATCTACTTATTTTAAACACCACATGTCTACAACAAAATATGTACAGTGCTTATCTCCATATAATCTTTGAGGGTTTTTTTTTTCCCATTTATCTTCATTTCCTTATCTTCTATAACTATCGAGAATGACATAAAAATTTCTAAAGTCCTAAATAAAAGGCACTTATTAATTTTAAAATCGTTCAAATGAATACATTTTAGCATGCATTTAAAACTCATCAAATACTTGTTTGTCAGTGCATCCATCTTTCTCTGAATGTACTTGGAAAATAAGGTTAACACAACCTGAGAGCCTTTTATTTCCTCTACCCTCTTCTCAGTATACTTCTTAAAAGGCACAAGCCACTTTAAAACATTCCATTTGGGAGTTCCTGCTGTGGCGCAGTGGAAATGAATAGGACTAGTCTCCATGAAGATGTGGGTTAGATCCCTGGCCTTGCTCAGTGGGTTAAGGATCCAGTGTTGCCATGAACTGTGGTGTAGGTTGCAAACACGACTCGGCTTCTGCATTGCTGTGGCTGTGGCGCAGGCTGGCAGCTATAACTCCAAGTCGACCCCTAGCCTGAGAACTTCCATATGCTGTGGGTGCAGCCCAAAAAAAAAAAGTTCATTTGGATGAAGACACTGGATACATATATTTACTTGGATCTGAGGTGCCCAAGACTTACTTAACCTCTCGACTCACCGTATGCAATGCCTCAAGTCAGTGGTCAACAACTGGACGGGGGAAGACCAGGGGCGGGTTTGTTTGGTTTTTTTTTAATTTTATTAGCATATAGTTGACTTACAAAGTTGTTTCATTTCAGGCATACAACAAAGTAAATCAGTCACACATATATATTGCTTTTCTGATTCTTTTCCCACATAGGTTATTACACAGTACTGAATAAATTTCTCTGTGCTATAGAGTAGTCCTTGTTACCGGTCTATTTTATATATAGTGGTGTGTATATATCAATCCTAACCTCGAAATTTATCTCTCCCTCTCCCACCCTCACGCTTCTCCTTTGGTAAACCTAAGTGTGGTTTAGAAATCTTTGAGTCTGCTTCAAAACAGAGGCATTTAACTGAATCACCTGGGGCAAACTTCACTTCCCGTGCTTGTTTCTGAAGTCCTGCTCACACCCTTACTATTCTCCTCCATGTACTGATATTCAAATAGAAAAGTGCTTCCTGTCCTCCTGAAAAACTGCTCAGCACGCTGACTACAGAAAACCAGTTAGTAGTGGGTGTAGTACTGGCAGATAACCTTTTAGTGAGTACTTACCACCTGCCAGAGAAAATGAATGAGCTCATTTAACCTTCAAAAAAATCCCTGTTTCGGAGTTGCCTTTGCGGCTCAGTGGAAATGAACCCAACTAGTATCCAGGAGAACGAGGGTTCGATCCCTGGCCTCACTCAGTGGGTTAAGGATCCGGCACTGCCAGGAGCTGCAGCACAGATCACAGACGTGGCTTGGATCTGGCGTTGCTGTGGCTGTGGTGTAGGCCGGCAGCTGTAGCTCTGATTCAACCCCTGGTCTGGGAACTTCCATATGCCGTGGGTGTGGCTCTAAAAAACAAAAACAAACAAAAAAATCCCTGTTTGGTAGATACAATTATCATCTGCATTTACAGATGAGGAAAACTGAGGCTCAGAAGTGACCTGCCCAGGGCTGCACAATTCATTAGTGAGCGCATCACGATTAGAATGCAGGAGGTTGAGTCCATAGCATGCATCCCATGCTGCTGCTCAGCTGCCTCCCAACTTTACTGAAACCAACCTCACTGAACATGCCAATTACCTACAGAAGATCTCCAAAGATTCGAGACAACACTAAAGATGTCTCTTTCGGTTGGAAATGAGTGCTTTATATACAGAAATTCAATATAGTTATTTCAACTGATAATACGGAATCTTAACATGTGACTGTTTCCTCTGGATATTCCCCATTTTTTGCTTTCAAACCGGTAACAGTTCTACTTCTTCACTTCAGGGAAGATAGAGGGTATTTTTCAAAGACTAGGCCCTTGGAAGAGTTGCAGACAGAACACCAGATGCCCGGTTATATTTGCATTTCAGAAAAAAAAAATGAGAAATCATTTTCAGCCTACGTATACCCCATGCAAAATCTGGAACATATTTATATTTTAAAACTATTGTTTATCTGAAATTCAAATTTAACTGGACATCCTCTATTTTTAATTGCTAAACTAAGCAACCCTCTCCTTGGGAAACCCTAGATGGTTTATGGAGGAAGTTAAAGGTAAGGAAATTCACACAACAGGCAGAGTATCTTAGAAAAAGCAGGAAGAAGAGTGTCTAAGATGAAAGCTTAAGAAGCCTGGCAAAAGATTCCAGGGTCCAAGGGTAGCAAGGAAAGAACAGAGGGTGGTGAGGACAGTTGACCTTGACCAGCTGGTTCCCACTCCCCCGCTGATAGTGGAGCTGTGCTACAACTCCTAGTGAGAAAACTCAGATACAACCCAGAAGCCCAATTCAGAAGTCTGGACCAAAATGATGGCCTTGTGGATAAAGAAGCAAGCACACAGGAAAAATATGGATACCCACTGGTTTTTACTGAAGAAAATGAATACTGAACTTCAACTTATCAGGACTAGGATAGCTTCACATTCTCTTCTTCAGGCTTGACCATCCCAGAAGCTGAAGCAGAATTACATCAGCAGGTAAAGCCTTCTACAGCTTTTTTTTTTGGGGGGGGGGGGTTGTCTTTTTGCCTTTTCTTGAGCCGATCCCTTGGCATGTGGAGAGGTTCCCAGGCTAGGGGTCTAATCAGAGCTGTAGCCGCTGGCCTACACCACAGCCACAGCAACTCGGGATTTGAGCCATGTCTGTGACCCACACCACAGCTCACAGCAATGCCAGATCCTTAACCCACTGAGCAAGGCCAGGGATTGAACCCACAACCTCATGGTTCCTAGTCGGATTAGTTAACCACTGAGCCACAACAGGAACTCCTTCTACAGCCTTTTTATGACTCAATTCACCCTCTGCTCTTTATCATCAGTGTCTTCATTCTAGGTATTTCTTACCTGGACTGTAGCTTTTTTGAATTTTTCGTCATTCTCAGGCTAGAGAAACCCCAAGACAGCTTCTCCAAATTCTGAGCAATAGACCTGAAATGCTAATTGAGGGCCACGTGCCCTGACCTGTACCATAAACCAGAGGTACTGAGATGAGAAATACATGTCTGCTTTTCAGGCAATAACTAAATGGTGGGTGAAAGCAACAGCAATTTCAACCCTAGAGTTTTCCATACACAATGAAAGTGATCAGAAGAGGGCAGGATTGATTGTCTCAAAAGTGACAGGGAACATGTGACAAAGGAAACTGCTCCAGAGATCTTTACAGAACAGCTGGTATTTGCCAAGAGGACAGTGTTGAGAAGGATGGTCCCTGTGAGTTATGTTTGGTCTTTCTGGAACACACAATGGCCAGAAGAAGACAGGAAGAAAAGGAGGCTGAAGCCAGACTGTAAAATCCCCATGACACACAAGAGCTTCCCAAACTTTATTACACACACCAATAGTCTAGGGATCTTGTTAAAACGCAGGTTCTGGTTCAAGCTGGTATGAAGCAGAGCCTTGGAGAGTCTGCATTTCTAACGAGCTGCCAGATGAGGCAAATGCTGTAGCCTGAGCATCATCTTGGAGTAGTACGCCTGCATACCCTGCTTTAGGTCTTTTTTCTTTTTTTTTTTTTTTCCCCCACCCACGGCATGCAGAAGTTCCTGAGGCCAGGATCAAACCCTAGCCACAGCAGCAACCAGAACCACAGGAGGATGCCGGATCCTTAATGGCTAGGCCACCAGGGAACTCCCGGGCTCTAGGTCTTAAACCTTTTCCTGAACTCAATGGGGAGTCATTGTGGCTTTTCTAGCCTGGGAACAATGAAAATTCAAAAAAGCTAGAAGCAGGTACCAGACTCTTCCTTCGGCCCAGGTAAAAAATACCTAAAATGAAGACACTGATGATAAAAAGAGGGTGAATTGAGTGTTATTGAAAAGATAAATAACTAATATCCTATAACTTGAAATGAAGTATAATCTACAAAAGTATCAAAATCACAATATTGTATACCTGAAACTAATATAACACTCAACTCTACTACAATTTGTAAAAAAAGATAAAATCGATGTGAGCTGGTCTTTAATAAAGCAGAGATAAGGGAAACAAGTGATGATAGCTAATTTCTTTCACACTTGGTTTTTGGTTTTTTTAATTTATGGAATTTGTGGAATTCATTTTTTTTAATTGTTATTTCCCCAATACAATTTTTTTTCCTACTGTACAGCATGGTAACCCAGTTACACGTACATGTGTACACTCTTTTTTCTCCCATTATCATGCTCCGTCATAAGTAACTAAACATAGTTCTCACTGCTCTACAGCAGGATCTCATTGCCAATCCATTCCAAAAGCAATAGTTTGCATCTATTAACCCCAAGCTCCCAATCCATCCCACTCCCTCTCCCTCCCCCCAGGCAACCACAAATATGATTTGAGGTGTATAACCCTCATTTAGCATTTAGGGCTTCCTACTGTGCTTAACTGTAACATCCTTTTCACCAAAAGATGGGACTTTAAATGAGGAATTAGGTTTTAAATGTAGGAAGATTCCATTCCATCACTTTAAGGCCACTCCAGTCTTTATAGAACACAAATTCCTCTTGGTCAGGAATGGGTTTCAGTGTATCCCCAGCCCCTAGCACACGCCCACATACACAGGCTTCTTCTCAGATGGCAGTTCTATCAATATGCAGACTTGCCATTCCTGTTCAAACACTTTGCTTCACAAATATGAAAGCATGGGAAAATTCCAAAGCATCAGTCCCCACAGTTTCCTCGTTTATTTTCCCTCTTCTTATTTTTGAAAATCTGAACTAATAAGAGACTCCAATGCCAGAACTGAAAGAAACTGAGAGCTCATTCATTTCTCAAGTTCCGGAATAACAACCTGAGGTATGGATCCCAGTGGCCCTTCCTAATGATGATTAGAGTTCTTTTCTTTACCTCCTATGGATGATTACTTGTTTTGATATCATAGATTGCTTAGCGGGCTGACTTAGCACCTGTGCTGATTGCTTTATCCTGCTAGAATCTCATTTTCAATGTAGTGAAATGTTAACTTAAGCCAGTAGTCCTCAGGCCTGGCTACAAATTAGAATCAACCATGATCTTCACTTTTTTTTTTTTATCCAATGTGCAGGTTCCACCCCCAGGAATTGCAACTTAACTGGACTGAAGTAGGTCCCAGGTATCAGTAGGATCTAACAGCTTCCCAGGAGATTTTAATACCCAGCAGAGGCTGAGAAACACTGACTTAAAGCAAACCTAAGGAGGGATTTTGTTTCCTTAATTCAGTATCCGAAGCTGCCTCCCCACACCATCCAGGAAAAAGTAAATGAAAACTTTGCTAATGTTCACCTAAGTCCATCTAAAGCAATCTCACTAAGCAGGTTCACCAAATAAGAATGACAGACATAAAGAACTGACCTGTGGTTGCCGAGGGGGAGGGGGAGGGATGAATTGGAAGTTTGGGATAACTAGATGCAAACTATTACAGTTCGAATGGGTAAGGAATTCCTGTTGTGGCTCAGAGGTTAACAGACCGGACTAGTAACCATGAGGGTTCGATCCCTGGCCTTGCTCAGTGGGTTGGGGCTTAGGCATTGCCAAGAGCTATGGTGTAGGTTGCAGACGCAGCTTGGATCTGGTGTGGCTGTGGCTGTGGTATAGGCAGGCAGCTACAGCTCCAATTCAACCCCTAGCCTGGGAACCTCCATATGCCATGGGTGTGGCCCTAAAAAGACAAAAAAAGAAATAAAAATTAAAAAAAAAAAAAAAACAGGAGGGATAAGCAACAAGGTCCCGCTGTACAGCACCAGGAACAGCATGGTGACCCAGTCATATAAATATAACTATAAATATATACACACAGACATTCTTTTTTTCTTATACTATCTTCCGTCATGTTCTATCCCAAGTAATTGGATCTAGTTCAATTACTAGATTGGTGTCGATTGCAGATGCGGCAGAGAAGGGCCAGAATCTGAGCCATGTCTGTGACCTACACCACAGCTCACAGCAATGCCAGATCCTTAACACACTGAGCAAGGCCAAGGATCAAACCCGCATCCTCATGGATACCAGTCGGATTTGTTTCCACTGCACCACTACGGGAACTCCTGTTACCCCATTTTAAATGTGGGGAAATTCAGGACTGCAAAAGTGAAGTGAGGTACCCAGGGTAACAAAACTAGTGACTGATCCAGATGAGGTTCAAACCCAAGTCTAGTTCTTCCTTCTACTACAGAATGAATACATTTTTAAAATAGGCTTTGGGAGTTCCCACCGTGGCACAGCGGAAACGAATCCGATTAGGAACCATGAGATTGCAGGGTTCAATCCCTGGCCTCGCTCAATGGGTTAAGGACTCGGCATTGCCATGAGCTGTGGTGTAGGTCGCAGACGAGGCTTGGATCTGGCATTTTTGTGGCTGTGGCATAGGCCAGCAGCCACAGCTCTGATTAGACCCCTAGCCTGGGAAACTCCATATGCCACAGAGGCGGCTCTAAAAAGATGAAAAGACAAATAAATAAATAAATAAGCTTTGGTGGCCTAGCAGATAAGGATACAGCATTGTGGCTGTGGCTCAGGTTCAAATCCTGGCCTAGGAACTTTGGCATGCTGCAAGGCATGGCCAAAAAAAAAAAAAAGAAAAGCTTTGAAACAGTAACATTTAAAACATTTTTGTCATAATACTCTAGCCTAAAGGCCAAAGAGCCAAGTGTCAGCCAACTTAGAAAAGCATGAGCAAATTGGTGGTTGCTATGGAGGCACTTAGGCACTTCTTTGCTTGTGAAGTTGGGGTTGACCCCGATGGCTATTAAAAATTAAAGAGAATAATGAGCCAATGCTTACATATTTTCTAAGTAATGACAAAAACATAACATGATTCACATGAAACTGGAAAAAAAATATGGTTCGAAATGCTATTAGAGAAGGTGGGGGAGGGGAGATTCAACAGGGGAATCAGACACAATCAGCAGATTGATTCCTTGATGGGGAAAGATCTTATTGGAAAATGGAGTAAAATGAAAGTTAAAATTGTGACTATAGACTCAAATAACACTTGTTAACAAGGAGGAAAATCAGAGATGACAAAATATGGATAGGAGACCCAAAAGATAAAAAGTAGTGCAAAGTTGTAGAGTCTTACCAATCACAAAGATAAGAAATCAGTTTAATATTTGCAGAAAAATCTAAAGCCACTGATAATTTTCTTCCTGAACTGAAAATAAATAGTAGTTCCTGTCATGGCTCAATGGAAACGAATCTGACCAGGAACCATGAGGTTGCGAGTTCGATCTCTAACTCGGTGGGTTAAGGATCTGGTGTTGCTGTGATCTGTGGGTCGCAGACGAAGCTTGGATCTGGCGTTGCTATTGCTGTGGCTGTGGTGTAAGCCAGCGGCTACAGCTCTGATTCGACCCCTAACCTGGGAACCTCCATATGCTGTACATACGGCCCTTAAAAAAAGGACAAAAATAAATAAATAAAGACAAACTAAGAGGAGTTCCTGCTGTGGTACAGTGGGTTGAGAATCTTACTGTAGTAACTTGGGTAGCTACAGAGGCACAGGTTAGATCCCTGGCCTGACACAGAGGGTTAAAGGATCCAGCATTGCCATAGCACTGGTGTAGGTCACAGCTGTGGCTCCGATTCAGTCCCTGGCCTGGCAACTTCCACATGCCATGGTTGTGCCCATTGAAATAAATTAAAGAGGAGTTCCCGTCATGGCGCAGTGGTTAACGAATCCGACTAGGAACCATGAGGTTGCGAGTTCGATCCCTGCCCTTGCTCAGTGGGTTAAGGTCCCAGCGTTGCCATGAGCTGTGGTGTAGGTCACAGACGCGGCTCAGATCCCATGTTGCTGTGGCTCTGGTGTAGGCAGGTGGCTACAGCTCGGATTAGACCCCTAGCCTGGGAACCTCCATAGGCCATGGGTGAGGCCCTAGAAAAAGCAAAAAAAAAAAGAAATTAAAGACAAACTAAGAGACTGTGGTAAGAAGCCAAGAGATGGGAGACCCTGTGTTACATTTGCAAAGATGTGGAGGAATTGGGAATGGAACTGATGCTCTCAAGGGTCTTTCCAAAACTTAAACTGTATGCGATTTGGCCTTGAAACCGTCACTAAAGTCTATGGTTGTAAAGGACATAGCGACCATGTCATCCAGCTCTTCCACTGTATGAAGTAAACCCCAGGAAGAGACAGTGGCTTTCAGACCTCCCCATATAGCTAGCTGATAAAAGATTTAAGGACAGAAAACCCTGAAAAACACAACCTTTCAACCTCGAGCCAGTGAGTGACATTTTGTTCTACCCTATCACTCAAATTTCCATTAAATCATTTTTTTACATCCAATATTTTCTTAAGCCTACCAAAATGGGATTCCAAGACATAAGCTGTTTATCAAAAGGAAATGCACATAGAATTCAATCTTTGCCATGGATCAGCTTAAGGAACAAAAAGGATCACCTATTTAAAACTTCCAAGGTGGCAAGAAGCACAGGCTGATCCAAAGCTGAGTTCCACACTTGCCAACAGAGTGACACTGAAAAAAAATCACTTATCTTCTGAATTCTGGTTTCCCTCATTTGTAAAATGAAGAAATAATGCTTAAGGAGTTTAAGATATACAAAGTCTTGATGGTACTTGGAGTTCAGCAACTGTTAGGTAGGTTCTGTCTCTTTCCGTTCCCTTCCTATCAAGACCTATAAGGAGAAGTTACCTATCACCTTCTCCAGCCTACCAGAGACACTACAGCAAAGTGGTTAGAATTTGGCCACTGGTGTCAGGCCAACTCAGTGATGCCTCTTGGCCCTGTGTGAATTTAGACAGTCTTTAATCTCTATGAAACTATTTCTAAATATACTAATAAACCAAAGAAAACTATTTCTACCCTGTAGGGTTATTGTGAGGATTAAATAAGCTAAAGACATGAAAGATGTTTAGAGTCATGCCTGACATACAGTAAACACTCTGGTGATCGCTTTAATTACATTGATTTTATATGCAGAGAATGAGGTCACATTGATTGCAATTTCCTTTGTCTCCTTATCCTCCTCATTAATGATCTCCTTCATGAGCAATTTCATCTTTTCAAGAAAATAGTTGCATGCATTTTTGCAAAGCTTTCTCCCCAAAAGTCATGAAGGTCCACATAATCAGTGAATCCAACTGTCCGTCATTAATGGAGTAGTGGAACCTTACTAGCAATTCCAGGTATTGGACAGCTGTCTATTGATTTGTTCCCTGTCTCTGATTAGGAGTCAAATCTCCTCATCCCTCATTCTATGGGCTGGAGGGACTTCAAAGCATTTCCTATGGGCTCAGTGGTTTGATATGCTCTCCAGAAGATGGTCAGGTGAGGGTAGAATTGCCCTTTGAATCATCCTCAATGTGAAGGACAATAGATACTCAAAACAGCCACAACCTGTGAAACTCCCTTCATTTAGTGCCAGGTCCTTTAGGATTAACTCTAGGGACCACCTCACATTGCACGTGAGAGCACAGGACTGAAGTGGGAGGCAAAGGTAGTGAGAGACCATGCTCCAGAGTGAGAATATTGACATCCTCGAGCCATTATCTGCGTATCTTTAGGCATGTTATTTAACCTCTTTAAATCTCAATTTCTTCCCCTGCAAAATGAAGAGAATAGACAACTAGTAGGGTTCTTAGGAGATAAAGGGAGATAATGCTTATAAAGAATTTAGCACCAAGAAGTGTTCAGTAAGTGTGGTGATAGATATGACTGTTTCAACTTTTAAAATGAGGGCATTCCTGTTGTGGTAGGTTTGATCCCTGGCCTTGCTCAGTGGGTTGACGATCCGGCCGTTGCCGTGAGTTGTGGTGTAGGTCGCAGATATGGCTGGCATCTGGCATTGCTGTGGCTGTGGTGTAGGCTGGCAGCTGCAGCTCTGATTTGATCCCTAGTCTGGGAACGTCCATGTGCTGCAGGTAAGGTCCTAAAAAGCAAAAAAAAAATTAAAATGACTAAGTGCTATTCAATGTTACAGTTTATAATGCACAAATAAGAATTCATAAAAGGACAAAGCAATGTGACCCTAGATCAAGTATGCATCTTAACTACCAGGTAGCTATTTCTTAGAGAAGATACATCTTAGTGCTGAGCCTAACCCTAGAGAAAGAAGAGGTCTAGATCTGCGAAGGGCACTTCCTATGGGCAAAACAGCCAGAGGGATATGGATCCTGTGTGTAAAGACACAGGAGTGAATAAAGGAACAGCCAGAATTTTGAATAGGTGCCCAAGAGGGCAGAAAAGGGGACATTTCAAAGTCTAGTGTGGAAATGGCAGGTGATTCAGAAAAGAAGAGCTACCTTGTGATAATAACTGGCTGATCAAATACCATGGTTGCCGCTTTAGTGGCAGAAAGACCTAAGTGTGAATCCTCAGGTTACTTAACATTGTTAAGCTTCACTAGTCTCATCTTTGCTATGAGGATACTTTCACCTAACTTGCAGAATTAGAAGAATTAAATGAGCTACTTAGGATCTCCCTTCATGGCTTAGCGGTTAAGGAACCTGACTAGATCCATGAGGATGCATGTTCTATCTTGGCCTCGCTCAGTGGGTTAAGGATCTGGCATTGCCATGAGCTATGTTATAGGTCACAGATGTGGCTCAGATCCTGTGGCTATGCTGTAGGCCAGCAGCTACAGCTCCAATTGGACCCCTAGCCTGGGAACTTCCATATGCCATGGGTACGGCCCTAAAAAGAAAAAAAAGAGCTACTTAAGTGAAAACAGTCATTTCAGCATCTGACTCAGTGTCAGCTAGTATGACTACCTGGTGATAACCTAAGAAAAACAAACACTAAAAGGAGTTATATAAATTTACCTGAACAAACACCTAACTACAGGTGAAGGAAAGACTTCCTTTCATTTAGTGTCCTAATTCTCATTACCGATTTCTTTTTTTTTTTTAATTTTATTGAAGTATAGTTGATTTCCAATGTTGTGTTAAATTCTGCTGTACAGCAAAGTGATTCAGTTGTTCATTACTAATTTCTGTAGAAACTTTAATATCTACAATAAATGCCAGGTGTTATGATTATCATGGGTTACAAACACCTAGCATGTGTGGTATACATACACAATGGAATACTACTCAGTCATAAAAAAGAACAAAATAATGTCATTTGCAGCAACATGGATGGAACTAGAGACTCTCGTCCTGAGTGAATTAAGTCAGAAAAAGAAAAATACCATATAATATCACATATCTGGAATTGAACATACTGTACAAATGAACCTATCTACAGAAAAGAAAAAAACTAGTGGACTTGGCAAACAGATTTGTGGTTGCCAAGGGGGAGGGGGAGCAAGCGGGATGGACTGGAAGTTTGGGGTTAGTAGATGCAAACTATTGCATTTGTAATGCATAAATAATGAGATCCTGCTGTATAGCACAGGGAAGTATATCTAGTCACTTGTGATGGAAAATGATGGAGGATAATGTGAGAAAAAGAATGCACACACACATATATATATGACTTTGCTGTACAGCAGAAATTGACAGAACATTATAAATCAACTATAATAGAAAAAATAAAAAATAAATCAATGGGATCCAATCAAACTGGCAAGCTTTTGCACAGCAAAGGAAACCCAAAAGAAAACAAAAAGACAACTTACAGAATGGGAGAAAATAGTTTCAAATGATGCAACTGACAAGGGCTTAATCTCTAAAATATACAAACAATTTATACAACTCAACAGCAAAAAAACCAACAACCCAATTGAAAAATGGGCAAAAGACCTGCATAGACATTTCTCCAAAGATATACAGATGGCCAACAAGGACATTTAAAAATGCTCAACTTCACTGATTATTAGAGAAATGAAAATCAAAACTACTAGGAGGTACCACCTCACACCAGTCAGAATGGCCATCACTAATAAGTTCACAAATAACAAATGCTGGAGAGGGTGTGGAGAAAAGGGAACCCTCCTGCACTGTTGGTGGGAATGTAAATTGGTACAACCACTATGGAAAACAGTATGGCGGTCCCTCAGCAAACTATACATAGAACTACCATATGACCCAGGAATCTCACTCTTGGGCATATATTCGGACAAAACTTTCCTTGAAAGACACATGCACCTGCATGTTCACTGCAGCCCTATTCACAATAGCCAAGACCTGGAAACCACCTAAATGTCCACCCACAGATGATTGGATTAAGAAGATGTGGTATATATACACAATGGAATACTACTCAGCCATTAAAAAGAACAAAATAGGAGTTCCCATCATGGTGCAGTGGTTAACGAATCCGACTAGGAACTATGAGGTTGTGGGTTCAATCCCTGGCCTTGCTAAGTGGGTTAAGGATCCGGTGTTGCTGTGAGCAGCAGATGCAGCTCGGATTCCGAGTTCCTGTGGCCCTGGTATAGGCTGGTGGCTACATCTCTGATTCAACCCCTAGTCTGGGAACCTCCATATGCCGTGGGAAGCAGCCCTAGAAAAGACAAAAAATAATAATAATAATGCCATTTGCAGCAACATGGATAGAACTAGAGATGCTCATACTAAGTGAAATACATCAGAAAGAGAAAGACAAATACCATATGATATTACTTATAACTGGAATTTGATATTTGGCACAAATGAACCTTTCTACAGAAAAGAAAATCATGGACATGGAGAATAGACTTATGGTTGCCAAGGGGGAGGGAGCAGGATAGATTGGGAATTTGGGGTTAATAGATGCAGACTATTGCCTTTGGAATGGATAAGCAATGAGATCCTGCTGTATAGCACTGGGAACTATGTCTAGTCACTTGTGATGGAGCATAATGGAGGGTAATGTGAGAAAAAAGAATGTATATATATATATATGTGTGTGTGTATGTGTGACTGGATCACCTTGCTGAACAGTAAAAAAATTGATATAACTGTAAACCAGCTATAATGAAAAAATAAAAACAATTATTAAAAAGGAAAAAAGAAAAATCTTAAAAAAGAAAAGAGCTATAATGATCTCATTTAATCCTCAAACACCAACAGTAAGTGATGGAACCAGGATTTGAACCAGGGAAGTCCTGCTCCAAAGGCTGTGTGCTTTGTGTACCTCTCTAGAACGCCAACAGACCACCCTGAGACCTGAGGACTTGTTCCCCCTGACCCAGACCTGCAATGACAGCATGAGCCCACGACCTGGATTCAAGAAAGAAAAAAGCCCTGCAAGGAAAAGTGGACATGACAAGGATTGGGTACATGGCTGGACAGAGTAAGCTCGTGCAATTTTCATTTCACTCTTTCTCTGTGATTTCATTCTCATTTTAATTCATAGCAAACAAACACTTAGACTGAAGTCTGCTATAGATCTGACCTCTGCCAAAAAAAAAAGTGCTTGTTGGAGGAGACACTGTCCTAAAACGGCAGAGACAGAGAATGCCTCCGAAACACAGAATCCTTACAAAAACAGGTCTGGTTGGGTTGTACCAAGTGACATGAACTGCATAACGCAGACGTGCACTACCAATTGCAATCTTTGTAAGAAGGAGAGCTCGCCCCCAGGGGTACTACTTAGAAATAATTTGCTTCTTCTCTGAGCTCAAATAATTGAAAATCAAATTCAAGAATGTTACAGAAAATCTGAAGAGGATTTAGTGAAGAGTGAACAAAAGATTAAAATATTAAACTATTGGTTCTTGATTTTGTTTTCTTCTCAACTATCTCCATCCCTTCTCCCCAGATCAGCTGTTACAACCAATCTAACCTTCTTGCCCCTAAATTCTCAGAGGGAAGGCAGAAGGAGGGAGGGAGTAAGAAAGACATGAAAGGAGAAGAAGGGGGAGAGCAGAGGGGCCCGGAGGAAGACAGGAAAGAAGAATCAAGGAGGCAGGTGTCTAATGAGCCCAGGCCTTTCTGAGGTCAAACAAGAGGCTAACCACGGGAGCATGGCATAAAGTTCCCAGGATCCCAGCTGTGAAGTGTCCTTGGGTATTGGCAAGGCCTAAGAGAATGAATAGGTTTCAAGTGGGTTGAAATGGAGAAATGAGAAACAAAGACGTAAAGAAATACGGGGATGAAATACCCACTCTTGTTAGTAGCTGAACATTTCCCAGGAGTGAGTTCCCATCGTGGCACGGAGGTCACGAACCCAACTAGTATCCAGGAAGACTCGGGTTCGAACCCTGGCCTCAATCAGTGGGTTAAGGATCCAGCATTGCTGTGAGCTGTTGTGTAGGTTGAAGACACAGCTCAGATTCCGAGTTGCTATGGCTGTGGCAGCTGCAGCTCCGATGAGACCCCTAGCCTGGGAACTTCCATCTGCTGCAGGTGCAGCCCTAAAATGACAAAAAATAATAAAATAAAAAATAAAATAAAATAAAATCCTAGGAAACCTTGACCAACACCCTCCCCACCAGTTACACAGGGCCATCTGTGCTCTGGGCTCCCAAAGTGTTTGCAATGGTGCCACAAGAGGGGAAGGCGGGCCCACATAGTACTGACCTGAGCGAAGCATGTATTTAATTTGTTTTCTTTTGATGGCCTCACCTGTGACATATGGAAGTTCCCAGGATAGGGGTCGAATTGGAGCTATAGATGCCAGCCTACGATATAGCCACAGCAACTTGGGACCCAGGCTGCATCTGCAACCTATGCTGCAGCTTGTGGCAACACCAGATCCTTAGCCCACTGAGTGAAGGCAAGGATGTCCTCATGGATACTAGTCAGGTGCTTAAGACATTGAGCCACAATGGCAACTGCTGAAGCATGTATTTATTCAGATGCTGGACTGAATGCACACCTTTGGAGTAGAGACTGTATTCTATTCATATTGCATACAGTTGGTGTCTAATAAATATTTTCAGGAAAGGAGGGAAGAAAACTAGGAGGAAGGGAGGGGAAAGAAGGAAGAATGACAAGCAAAGAGAAATTAGGAGGCAATTCTTTCTCTCAATCACCTTAAGTCAGATAATAATTCTGGTCTCAAATCAGCCATTTCATCTTTCAAATCTAGTGTATGCTTGCCCTGACAATTAGGAGAGAGAAAAAAAGGCAGAGTGATTCATATTGTACCTCCTCACTAGAAAGTTTAAAAATTGGCAGCAGCCAATATTGTTAATAACTAAAATTCAAGGGCAGATATTATGAACTTAATAAGCCATTATCTCTAAAACAATTGTTCTGAATGGGCTTTTAAAAATGGTTTTATGCCTTTTATGTCCCCATCTATCCCATACTAAAATACCCTCAACTCTTAATATTTTTGCCTTTGAAATCTTTTTCAGATCAATTACTAAAAAATAGAAAATGCGGTCATAAGAATACATTTTAGCAAGATTCTTTCTTTTTCAAACCGCAAATCTTTGGTCTCCTTTGATCATCACAGTATGATTCTGAGGTTGGCAGAGCAAGTAGTACCACATCCAGGCCAAGGAAATAGAGGCAAGGAAAATATCAGCACACAGTAGGTTCAGGTCTAATCAAAACTGAAAACCTAGGGGTCTAAGTCTGCGTTCAGCTTGCTCCCTGCAGCAACACTTAGAGGAGGGCCAGTCTAGACTGGGTGTGACTTAGGTTTTTTTTGTTCTTTTTTGTTTTTTGTGAGGTGTTTTTTGCTTTTTAGGGCCACAACTGCAGCATATGGAAGTTCCTAGGCTAGGTGTCTAAGGGGAGCTACTGCTGCAGAAACCACAAAAAAAAAAAAAAAAAAAAAAAAAAAAAAAAAAAAAAAAAAAAAAAAACGTGGCAAGGAAAGGAGACAAACAGCACTCGGAGATATGGAAAAGCAAGGTTTATTCAGCACCGGTGTGGGCTCAGAGGAGTGACCTCCAGAGTCTGAGCACCAGGTCTTTGTTCTCAGTAACTTTTATACACTACAAGGTCTGGATTTTCCCATGTAAGCATCCCGGACCTCCCCCCATCCCCAAGCAGACAGTGTTCCTCCCTAAGAAACTGAGCAAGCAAGGTTACAGAAGCAGAACTGATAAGCAATGTTGGGTACCTGATTAGCAGGGCTGCTGGCTTGGATATAGGGCACACAGTTGTTACATTATTACAAGAAGGGTGGTACAGTGACGAGCATAGCTGGAAAGGCTTGCAGCTGCCTTCTTAGCCAAGGGGGGGTTGTTCTTTAGTTAAAACTCCATTTCGATACCAGATCTGAGCCGCATCTGCAACTTACACCATAGATCATGACAACTCTGGATCCTCAACCCATTGAGCAGGGCCAGGGATCGAACTTGCATCCTCATGGATACTAGTCAGGTTCATTACCACTGAGCCACAACAGGAACTCCTTTGGGTGTGTCTTTTGAAGCAGAGAAACGAATAAAATATTTCCAAATTTTGTACATATCAGACACACTCTTACATACCCTAATGTCATTTTATAAAACAGATTTTTACTTTTCTCATGCAGCTGTGGTTCGCAAACTAATTTTAGCAGCAGAATCTTTTTATCAAGTGTCATACTCAAGCTTTCTATACAAAATAGATGAGAATGTGAGAGGGTACGGAGAAAAGCGAACCCACCTACACGGTTGGTAGGAATGTAAACTGGTGAAGCCACAATCGAGAACAGCATGGAGGTTCCTTAAAAACCTAAAAATAGAACTACCATATGATCCTGCAATCCCACTCCTGGGCATAAATCTGGAAAAGATGAAAACACTAATTTGAGAAGATACATACACCCCAATGTTCACAACAGCACTATTCACCTGAGCCAAGACATGGAAGCAACCTAAATGTGCACTAACAGATGAACAGATAAAGAAGATACATAGATATAGATGTAGATGTATATACAGATATAAACATACCCACAATGGAATAGTACTCAGCCATGAAGAATGAAATCATGCCGTTTGTGAAGTGGCATGAAGTGAAGTCAAACATAAACATCATATATCACTTATACATGGAATCTGGGAAAAAAATGATGCAAAACAGAAATAGATTCACAGACATAGAAAAAAACCTGTGGTTACCAAGGAAGAAAGGAACAGGTGGGATAAATTAGGAATGTGAGTTTAACAGATACATATTAGCATATATAAAATAGATAAACAACAAGGACCTATTGTGCAGTACAAAGACCTATATTCAATATCTTGTAATAACCTACAATGGAAAAAAATTGGAAAAGTACATCTATATTTACATACACACATATATACAACTGAATATATATACACGTATATATGTGTGTGTGTATATGTAAATGAATCACTTTGCTGTACATCTGAAACATTATGCATTAACTATACTTCAAAAAAAAAAAACAGATAAAAGTGAAGCTGCAATGGTTAGAGCAGAGCTGAGAGAGCTGTTAGGTTTGGCGAGAGAGGCCCCTGGCCTCCATCTCAACACAAAACCCTTGAAAATATCAGGATGCCACCAAGTGAAGACCCTGTCACAGAGCATGTCTGACTTTGGGTGGAGGGATAAGAGAAAGCACTTCACAGTCCAGCTGATTCCAACTTCAAGTCTTCCACTGGCTTGTGCACACACTGAGGAGGTTACCCACCTTTCTGAGCCTCGGTTTCATCACCTGCAGAAGAGTGACGGCAACACCTACCAGGTAAGTCAGTGATGAGGATCAGCTCAGGCACCACTGAGGCGTCACAGGTCACCATGCTCAGTACCCAGTGGGTACTCAAGGCCCTTGCCAAACCTCCATGATTTCTAATAAGATAGATGTGTTCTTGTTTTCTCTGAGGATGTACATTCCGTTTGTTTCCTTAGGTCCAGCTTATGCCTTCGGCACTGGAGGGCTTGCACCGCTCCCTCAAACATTTAGCATTTTCTGTTCAGTTAGCACAGCACCCTGGCTTTAAAAGCAGCTTGAATATAAACTTGATTCCGAATATGATTTACAATGTAGCAAGCAACAGCTCATTTACCCAAGAAAGCTCCATCAGTTATTGACAGATGTGCCCTCAGAGGAGAAGTGGCATTAGGACCAGGAGGGAGGAAAAAGCATGCTTTAACCCCTTAAGCCAATTATCCCAGGTGATTTTGAGCATTAAATCCTCAGAAATGCTTACTTTACTGTCCTTGGGTACAAACACAGAAAAAAAAAAAAAAAAGTGTAAAGAAGGGGAGGGGAAATGCTAAGCAATTTAGGATTGCTTTAAAAAAAAGAGAAAGAAGAGCATCAAGGGGGAAAGTACAGAGAAGGCAGCATGTGGGCGAAGGACACGTGTGGGCTTATGGACTGACCTTGACCTCTCGTGGGAGCACCAGCTACTCCCCACCTGTCTTTGTTCTGTAGAGAAGTAACTACGCTTACCTGCCTCTGACCTCATAATTACAGCACTGCCTGATTTTATTCTCAGCATGTTTATTGTGGTTGAATTTCCTCGGTTTTCAGTGCAAAGGCCTTACTAACATTATTTGCTTTAACATCAAGCTAGTGACAAGGCTGTGCAAGGTTCTGCAAAAAGCCAAGGGGCCAGTGTAAAATCCAGCCGCTGGGGTCTTGTAATCTGCATCTGACATGCCAAGAGTAGAAAACCTTGGCACCGCTACAAGGCTTACAGGCGAGGGAAGAAAGGGAAAGCATGAGGCCAGTAAATCTGGGAATGTTAATATATTTCTCCACAGTTTTCTCCAAAGGAGAAAACAGGAGAGAGAGGACTTCTTTTAAATCCAAATTATAAAGCAAAAGGTGACCAATTATGCCTGCTTAGCTTTCATTTGCACATACTGAGGAGTGTATGTGTGTGTGTGTGTGTGTGTGTGCATGGACACACATGCACTGCGTATGAACATGCATGGATATGTGCATTTTATGTATTTTGTGGATGAACAGAAGTAAAGAAACTTGAGGGCATGGAGAATAGGTCTAACCTACATACAAATTTTTACATGATGAATTAAACACTTCTATACTGAGACAATAAATCTTGCCATAGGAGACCTGAAAAATTACTGCTCTGACAACACAATCCATGGTTTAAAGTACAGTCATAGACTATTCTAAAATTACCTGCTCATACCTCATGACCTGGCAGAATAATCACAGGCTAGATTCTTTCACCTTTTATACTTTTCTAAGAATTAAAAGATTCACTGTAATGGGTTATTAAAAACCTGACCTCTTACAGTGTATCTTTTAATCCCATTATTAAGCTGTATATGTAAAATATAGTGAGCTTTGACTTTTATAGCTTTTACTTCTAAATTTCAGGTGCAAAAATCAACATTTGAGGGCCAACTGGGGGCCAGATACTGTGCAAGTATTTCAAAGGCACTGCTGCATTTGATCAGCCCCTGGATCCCTAGCCAGGTCTTCTGATTCCCACCTAGTATGCATCCCACCAAATCACAACCTTTTGTCATTGCCTTGCCATCAAGTCTTTGATGGTTAGTTGGAAGGAGAGGAGCCGTGGCAGATTCACAGCCCACGTCATGGGCTGGCTGTTAGAGGCATATACCTTTATTCTTTGCAGGAATCCCATTTCTCTATATGTGACACTGAGCAAAAACATTGGATCCTTATAATCAACTCACAAAAATGTGGTCAAGGATTTCTGCATGCCTTTGAGAGTCCCTCTACATCCAAGGTGTGACTCTTAGCCAAACAAATCATCAATAAATATGTTCCCTAGGACAAAGGATGAGCATTTGATGACTAGTTTTAATAAGGCTGCAATTGCTTCAAATCTTGTGTTGGGGGAGAGCGGAAGTCTGGAGCAGGGGATGTCCTCTTTGGAACACATCATCCTTGGAACACATTCTTAACATTCTCAGAGGTTCTTTTTGTAAGGGATGAAAATTTTTTATCTATAGAAGCCTATCTGAAATAGTCGAAGTTTATTCAAAGCCAAAGATGATAAATTGAGGAACCAAACTGGATAACATCATTTAGTACCAACATACAAAACATGACTATAAAGGAACTTATTGAGCAAGTTGTAAGCTGCTTTTGAACAAAATGGCAAAAGAGAATTCCAAAATACTTTAGGTAACTGCTCACATGTGCACAAGCACGTATACAAGGTTCCTTCCTCAAATGCTTAGATATTTAAAACAGAGAGCAAATTTCAAGAACACATTTCTTCCATTAAGTAGATGAGGACATTGATTTGAAAAATAAGCCATTGGCCTGGACCATGCATGCCCATGTATGTCTATATGCACACAGGTGTACCTACACATATGTACATGTGCATGGACATGTCTGCCTGCCACCTACACATGGGAACTGCCCTCATTCACACATCATTCTATGAGAGCTGTTGCTTACCTAGTATGTTCATCTGCACCTCCGAACTTGAGTACAGTTGTCATGCCTCCCCAGAGTATATTGCCTCCTTTCACATTCTGGAAAGGATGTTATTATTCCTGACTTAAAAAAAAAAAAAAAAAAAAAAACTAAAGTAATTATGTGACAACTTCAATTTTCAAATTAGAACCATAGGAATTCCTGTCATGGCTCAATGCTTAACAAACCTGACTGGTACCCATGAGGATAGGGGTTCAATCCCTGGCCTCGCTCAGTGGGTTAAGGATCCAGCATTGCCATGAGCTGTGGTGTAGGTTGCAGATGCTGCTCGGATCCCGAGTTGCTGTGGCTGTAGTGTAGGCCGACAACTGCAGCTCTGATTCAACGCCTAGCCTGGGAAGCTCCATATGCCATGGCTGTGGCCCTAAAAAAGACAGAAAAAGAACAAAAATTAGAACTACATACTTTACCAAACAGTAAAGCATGAATATATACAATAAACTATTCATTAAATACGATGTTTCCAATATCTAAACAAACTTACTAGACAAAAAGAATTTTTTTTAAAGTTTTTAGGAAAAAGAATGAAGAAGGTGAAGCACCCTGTAGTTTGCATAGAGAAATATTTTTTGCAAAACTTTTTCTACCTTGGGAAAAAAAATAGAAGCCACCACATATAAAAAAGGATTACCATTCAGATGTGTGACTTAACACAAAATGTCCTATGAATTTTTTTAAATTGTGAACTAATACTGTACTCTGGTTGGTAAATTTTTTTTCCCAGAGACATAGGCTAGCAATTCTGAAACCATTTAAGCTTTGATCAGCATTGAAAAAGTTAAGTAAATATACTACAGATAATGAGGGTCAAGTTTCTCAAGCTCAGGAAGAAGTTATAAATATGGAAAGAAGGAAGAACAATGACATCAGTAGCAATGAGCACACCTATTATCCAGATCTTGGCTTCTAAAAACCTTTCTCCAATAAAAGGAACCAGAGTGTTTCTCTGGATACGTGGTTGACTCCAAGGCTGAGGCAGGGAAAATGCAAGGTGAGTCTGGAGCGTCTTACAATTCTAAAAAATAAAGAAGTGTTCAAAAATGATGAGGGGGATATGGAAAGGGCACAGGAGCCAACCTAAAAGAGCACACAATGGCCAAAAGCAAAAAAAAAAAATTGAGTGAGAAAATAAATAATGATAGCATGGTATTATAACCCATAGAATAAAGTTAACATACATGTGTCTTTACAGATATACTGATAAAAATAAATAACTGAATAAATGAGCAAATGGAGAAAACAAAGCTCTTTCTTCAGATGAACTCCAATTTATGAATGTGAGAAAAAAAATGAGGGGATATAAAATCACTCTTATAATACCACAAATGGTTGCAGGCAAGATCTACAGATGAATGCTAAAACTGGGTGAAAGTTTGAGGAGAACCAAGGCATTTGTGCAGTCTCCAAGTATCTCTCCCCAGGATATTGACTGATGACAAGGGAGAAAATAATAACAGTAGAAACATCTGGTAGCCATCACCTTACCCAAGTAATCAAGGGTCATGATTCCACCACGCACCCTCTGCTAGCTTGCACTGAGGAAGAGGGCTGGTCATGTCTCAATAATGCACAACCTCAACCCAGCCACAGGAGAGCTTCAGCTAAAACTTAACTGAGGGAAAGTCTTTTCAAAATAACAACTGACCAGTAATTTTCAAAAGTATCAAGGTCATTAAAGGCAGAGGAAGACAGAAAAACTGTTGTAAATTGGAGGAGACTAAGGAAACTTGACGGTGAAATCTCATGTGGGACCTCAGAACAAAAAAACAGACATTAGTGGAAAAATCGGTACAGTCAAAATAAAGTCTGGTTTTTGTGTTTTGTTGTTGTTGTTGCTGTTGTTTTGCCGATTAGGGCTGCGCCTGCAGCATATGGCAGTCCCCAGGCTAGGGGTCGAATCAGAGCTGCAGCTGACGGTCTACACCACAGCCACAGTAACGTGGGATCTGAGCCATGTCTGCGACCTACATCACAGCTCATGGCAACGCCAGATCCCTGACCCATTGAGCGAGGCCAGGGATTGAACCCATATCCTCATGGATACTAGTTGGATTCATTTCTGCTGCACCACAACAGGAACTCCATGAAGTCTGTATTTCAATTCACAGCATTGTGCCATGTTGATTTCTTCGTTTTTGAACATTTTATGATGATTACGTAAGATGTTAACCTTAGGGGTAGCTGGGTGAAGAGAGCATAGGAAAAATGTGTACTATTTTCGCAACTTTTCTGAAGTCTAAAAGTAAAAATTAAAAATAGCTGTAAACTGATTGACACAGTTTTCTACTCAGAAAAAAAATACTATGATTAGACCTTACTTCCGTGTTATATAAAATAGAGAGCTAATTATCATCAGAGCCCCCTGGGTCTTTGGAAAAATAATCCAGAGATATATTATCTCCCTGCTTCTGATACAACAGCATGAAGGAGAAAGATGAGTTTGACCTGATAAATAAGAGCACTTTATAAAGCCTGAAGCTTGGTCATATTCTGAGTTTGGCATTTAGGTGCCATCCTGGTAATCCTCCTTACTCTTCCTATTCTCCCCGGAGGGGAAAAGTTGTGACCTGTGAATCAGATTCGTGTTTATAAAAAATGATGGCTGTTGCTGATTTTAAAAAAATACTACTTGAGAGCTTACTGCATGCTAAGCACTGTTCCAAACTCCTTACATGTCTTGACTCACTTCTCACAACAACCCTATTAAGTAAATATTATCCCCATTCTGCAGAGAAGAAAACTGGGTTGCAGAGGAATGAGGCACAGGGAAAATTATGTTGCTGGGAAAACTGGAGAAAAATGTTGCCCATCTCTTCCCTTCTGATGATCTATTTACCCATCCTGCATCGGTGCTGAGGTAGGAGGTAGAGGGGCCCCTGGGCTGAGAATAGCTGAGAGCTGTTAGGCCAAGTAAACTGGGCCTTGTTTCTCTTTAACACCTCAAGGAAAAAGTTAGCTGAAGGAGCTGAGCTCTGACGGAGTAGAGAGCTAAGACTGTTAGAATGGCCGGGAAAAAGGAGGCAGAGGCTGGAGCAATGAGATTGCCAGCAGAGTCTGTTGACCAGCAGAGTGGTCAGGAGCTCTGAGCAGGGGAGACTTGGGCTCCCCTGCCACAGGGAAGTGCTTGGTTTTTTATAGACAGCAGGCATATTGCTAAACCATGTAGTCTGTGGCCTCAGGGTTATCTTTGTCTTTGGGAACGCATCCATTACATAGGCTGTTTGATAAGAAGTCTGTGTCCTTTTAGGCCTTGTCTCATTTTCCACCTAAGAAATATGACCATTCATTCACTCCTGGGGTCAAGGAGACCTCCCCAATTACACATGCGCAGTAAGACTCCTAGGGGTTAGAAAGTGAGGGGGCGCCAGGCCATAGTAAGTCCTGATACCATCCCGGCATCCTTTGCTTTGGAATCCTTTGTCAAAAGATGTGCACACATATTGGGGAGGGTCCTGGGTCCCGACAGGTGTAAGAATTAAAACAAGATAATTGGCTAAAGGTAAACAAAGACCCAGAAGGACTGTCCTATGTAAGTGAATTAAATCACCTTTCCGGCACGCTTCTCACTGAGGGGGACACCTGCACCCACACTCCTCTTTAGGGTGTGTATTACTTCTTTGTTTCTGACTTAAATAAATAAACCACTTCTCTGTGTGCTCTCCCACATGTTGTACTGTGACTTTAACAATAACCTTTATACCTATTTTCACAGCCTTTGTCTCCTTGAAATATTCTTGCTTTTAACAGGGGGCAAGAATCAGGGCAATTCTGCTTCTAGCCTCTAGTTAGTCTAGTGGCTAGGATTCCTGGTTTTCAACCAGGCTGCCCAGGTTCAATTCCTGAGCAGAGAATTAAGATCTCACTCCAAGCCATCACTCTCTGCTGTCTCTCCGAGATCAATATGTTTTACCTGCCCAACTCATACGTGTCCTATTTTCATTAATGACCCAGACAGAAGAGTCTTTCGTACTGAAAATAAAACAAGGAGAAGGAAAAGCCACACACAGAGAGACATTTCCTCAGGCTAGGTCCTGGTTCCCAGAGCCCAAACCACCTGCTTCCTCCACTGAAAGTACCAGCATCCCAGGCTAGTTTTCTCTCTCACCACAGTTTGTCAGTTTGGGTTTTTCTCCCCCTTTCTTGGCGGTAGAGTTCCTCCAGGCTATTTGGTAGTAATGTGAGCATCTTAAACACTATCGTCCACTGGGACTCCAAGATCTCGGAGGAGCTTCAAGCTGTGGCAAGACTGCCAACGGGCTCATTAGAGATGTGCAGCCCAACCTGGACCCTGGAGTCCTCTTAGAGGCCCAGTGAAGAAAATTCCCAGGAAGATTCAGCTGCCTCTCAACCTATCTCAGAAAGAACCTTAGTAACTTGACTCTTAACCCAAGTATCAAATTAACTTTATTTCTATCTGAATACCCACCCCAATAGAGTGGAGAGCACAGAGGAAAGAACTGACAAGGGTTTCGTGGAGGACTTCCCTGCAGGATGGGAGGAGTGTGGACATTACGAACCACTCAGAAACAAACAGGGGTAAGGATGATGCATAGTATTAAGTACCACGACCTCAACCAACTTCCTCTGCTTCAGACAAAACCGCAGGAGAAGAAGTTGAGACTGAATCGACAGCCAAAAGACTGAGCTGCAGCTGTCACTGAGATCTCTCTGAGGCTACCAACATAGAGAAGAGTTATGCCACAGAGTCCGTTTAGCCATAAACCTTATTTTTGTACTACCTTGTCCTTGCTGGTAATTTTAGGATCATTATGCAGAAGCTTGGGGAAGCTATCCTGTGCTAGGATAGACTGTGTACCAACATTTTGATAACCTATGATATAAGTTCTAGGATGCCTTTTCTCTTGCATCTCTTTTTCTACCTCGATACAGGCAACTTATAAGGAACCTGTGTAGTTTTGATTTGAATGACTTGAACATATTTTAGTTCCACTTTTTTTTTTTTCTTTTTACAGCCGCACCTATGGCATACGGAAATTCCCAGACTAGGGGTCAAATCCACGCTACAGCTGAGGTCTACACAACAGCCACGGCAACACCGGACCCTTAACCCATTGGTCAAGGCCAGGGATGGAACCCATATTCTCACAGAAACAACGTCAGGTCTTTAACTCACTGAGAACTCCCTAGTTCCACTTTTTGATTTGATAAAAAGAAGCACTAACAGGTCTCAAGGACTGCCTGTTTTAGAAGCCTGAAGCCAGGAAGATGAGACCCAATATCAAGAATCTGAAGCAAATTAACCTGTGTTGAGGGAATGTAAAGAAAACACTGGGCAGTTTGGCCAGAGCCTAATTAGAAAAGGGCATATGAACTAAATGCTCTGGTTTCCAAAATTTGAACTACAATAAAATTTTCAATATACTATTTCCATTTTCAGTAGCAAATAAGCATGTGTATTTGATAATCTTATTAAAATTTGAGACATATTTGAGTACCTTAAAATAAACAAAAAAATACTGGCATTCCTATCATGGCACAGCAGAACCATGAGGTTGCGGGTTTGATGCCTGGCCTCGCTCAGTGGGTCAAGGATCTTGCATTGCCGTGAGCTGTAGTATAGGTCGCAGACATGGCTTGGATCTGGTGTTGCTGTGGCTGTAGCATAGACCAGCAGCTACAGCTCCGATTCAACCCCAAGCCTGGGAACCTCCATATACCACAGGTGAGGCCCTAAAAAGCAAAAAAACAAAAAATACTGGCATCCCCTTATTTATCACCAACATTCTAGTCAATCAATGGCAGAAAATGTGTTAAGAAATCACACCTTCCGTTAGCCTAGAGGAACCCTCTCTTGCTGGACTGGTGACCCACACTGAGAGTCCACACTCAGAAAATGAGTAATTACTTGTTTTCAAGCCGTACCATCATTTCCTTGGAGGATGGACGTTGATACCTGTTTACCCAGATTCCTCCTTGCCTGTTTCAGCTGTGATAATAACTATGCTTCACATTTGCGTAGCACTTTTGGTTTATCAACTTTACTCACATACTGTCCCCGATCCTCAAAACCACTCTTGGAGATGAGTTCGTGTAGCATCAACAAATACGTATAAAGAAACTGCTCTGCGTCAGGCTCTAAGAAAGAAATGAGAAACAAGGCCAACGGGATCTTTGCCACCCAGCTGACATTACAGCAGAAAATACAACCCAAAAAAAAGCAGGAAATGAATACATAAAATAAGTATAGAGGACCATAAAAAGGAGGGGGAAAAAAACAATAATACTATAAAGCATTTGAATAATAGCTCAATAAAGCTGTTTAAAAATTAAAAAAGAATACTATTTTAAAAATTACCAGGAGTTCCCGTCGTGGCCCAGTGGTTAACGAATCCGACTAGGAACCATGAGGTTGCGGGTTCGATCCCTGGCCTTGCTCAGTGGGGTAACCATCCGGCGTTGCTGTGAGCTATGGTGTAGGTTGCAGACGTGGCTCGGATCCCATGTTGCTATGGCTCTGGCATAGACTGGCAGCTACAGCTCCGATTAGACCCCTAGCCTGGGAAACTCCATATGCCGCGGGAGCGGCCCAAGAAATGGCAAAAAGACAAAAAGACAAAAAAAGAAGAAAAAAGTTACCAGATACACATGGAGAGATCTATTTTAGAGAGGGGATGAGTCAGGGTCCCCCTTAGAGGAGGCACTGTTTGATAAGAAGCAGGCAGCCCTCGGAGTTCCCGTCATGGCTCAGTGGAAACAAATCCCACTAGTAACCATGAGGATGTAGGTTCGATCCATGACCTCACTCAGTGAGTTAAGGATCCGGAGTTACCATGAGCTGTGGTGTGGGTCGCAATTGTGGCTCAGATCTGGCGTGGCTGTGACTGTGGCTATGGCTGGCAGCTGTAACTCCAATTAGACCCCTAACCTGGCAACCTCCATATGCCTTGGGTGCAGCCCTAAAAAGACAAAAAAAAAAAAAAAAAAAAAAAAAAAAAGGAGCAGGCAGCCCAGCAAAGGCCAGGATAACACCTCCCACTCAGAGGAATCACCAAGTGCAAAGGTGGTTTGTACAATGGGGATGCGAGTGATACGCAAACAACTTGGAGCATTCTGGAAACTCTCAGGAGGTAAACTCCTCTGAAAAACTGGCAAGGAGGAGGATAGGCCTGGAATGAGGTCCCTGAGGAAAGCAAAGGGCAGGTGATGTTTAAGGCAGGGAATAACACGCCATGTGTGAAGGATTTTCGTTTAAGTTCAATGAAAGGGTTTGATAATATTACTGTCATTTTACAGGTGAGTAAAATTAAGCACAGGGAGAGTTCCCGTTGTGGCGCAGAGGAAACAAATCCGACTAGGAACCATGAGGTTGCGGGTTCTATCCCTGGCCTCACTCAGTGGGTTAAGGAACCAGCACTGCCATGAGCTATGGTGTACGTCGCAAACACGGCTCGGATCTGGCATTGCTGTGGCTCTGGTGTAGGCCGGCAGCAACAGCTCCAATTTGACCACGAGCCTGGGAACCTCCATATGCCGTGAGTGCGCCCCTAAAAGGACAAAAGACAAAAATAAAAAAATTAAGCGCAGAGAGGTTACAAGTCTTCTCAGAACTCTTAGACCTGGCAAGCATAGAGCTTCATCCCAGCTCTTTCCATTCTTTCCTCCTTTCCACAAACACCTGTTAAGTGCCTGCTAGATGCCAAGCACGTTACTACTTGCTAGATAAGATACAGTCAATCTCCATTAGGTTAAGTCTGGAACTGGGAAATGACCATGTGAACAAACGCAAAAAAAAAAAGACAGGCGCTGTGTCCAGAGGTCTCTACAGAATGGAGAGGAGACTTGAAAGAGGAGAAGTCAGTCTAAGATCTAAGTGGGTGGGACAGGGAACGTTCACCGAGTTCGCACTGAACTCAGTCTAGAAGATGAAGGTTTATAAAGAAAATCAGGGTGTGAGAGGGTAATCAAAACAGACGGCGCAAAGATACAGAGAATTAAATGGCCTGATAAATGCTGGAAATAGCAAGCTGGGAGTGTGGGGTGGAGGTTTTGAGGGTGAGGTTGAAAAAACAGAAATGGCCAAAGGCCCAATCATCAGCCCCTGACATAGCAAAGCAAGAAGTTTGAACTTCAGTCTCCAAGAGACATCAGCCAGTAAGTTTTCAAGTAGGGGAGCAACCTCATTGGATTCATTTCAGACACATCACATCTACAGAAGTGTAGGAGCAAATTGTGTTGAGGGCAGGAGTGGGGGGCAGGGCGGGTAATGTTGAACTCAGGGAAGCAGGAAGACCTGCAAGCTCTGGGCATTGGGAAATGAGGGGCGTGGGGCTGGAGAGATGTAAAAAGATTGAACAGATGGGAAGAAGGAAGAAGGTGTGGAACTTAACAACACTGAGTCTTTGGGGTGAGCAAGATTGGAAATTTAGGGTGAATTCTGGGTTTTTTATGACTTTTGACTATAAAGCCAATACTTCTGAGATGGAAAGTTTTTCCACCTCATATAACAGACTGTCTTTTATTTGTTGCCATCAGTTCAGCAAATCTCCTCTGCCAGCTAAGAAAAACTCACCTGAGATTCATATTTCAAGTTATTTTTTAAGAGAAAATAATATGCTTTTTTGTGACCAAACTATTGTTTAGGAGACAAGGAAGCTCTTTTTTTACCTAAATGATCAACATAATGTCCTCTACTAAGATAAAGAACAAATTCCCACATTGCCCCTGGCAGGATTGATATCTAAGCAGAGAAAGAAGGTAAGTTTAACACATGGATTTTTTTTTTTCAATTTAAGTTGCTATCAAAGGAAAAATATTAGTACTCTGTTTAGGAAGATAGTTCTTTCTCTGGATCCTCAGAGAATGTGAAATAATAATTCCTGTTATGTTCAAACCTGTCTGGACATGCCCTACTACCATCATAAACACAGTACATCAAAGTTCAATTTCTATTCTCAGATGCTCAAGAAATAACTTCAGATTCAAGTCTGACATTTGACTTGAAAGATATATTAACATATCGATGGTGCCTAAAAAATATGACATTTAAAAAATACATTTAAAGACTTTTCAAAAATAATGTGCTCTAGGGGACAAATGTCCGTGACATTCAAACATTAATTGTTCCAAGAGCTTATGTAGGATAGTTTCCATCTTTAGCCTGTCCTCATCATGCCCATTTCCTTCCTCAGGTCCCCTCTCTCTTGTCCATTTCATTTTGTCATCCTTATTCTTTCTGAGAGGTAGAGAAAACCTTGAACCATGCTTGGGGGGAGCAATGATCTTAGATTTCTATTTGCTTAAAGTTTCACATAGAATGTACTGTGTGGAGAACTATCCAAGAAAAGGATTTAAGACTTTGAATTGTCTTGATGAAAGCACCACTACTGATGATCATTTGGGAGGATTCAAGATATGTGTCATTATCCCCCTGGCGAGAAACCTGAAGATTTGAGAAGCGAAGTCACTCACTCAACATCAGCACAGCCAGTAGGCAATCGAACTGGGATTCAAACCCAGCTCTAGGACTCCAAAGCCAAGGAAATGAGCCGCCAGGCCTAATTCCAGTGAACCTCCCAATGCTACCCATTTTGTGAGCAATGTTATAAATGCCCCCTAGATCTTTTTATTTTCTGCAAGCACAAATGTGGACAATAATTTTGATTCATAATGCATGTATCCTTAATTGGCTGCCCTGCTTAGTTATTTCAGAAGGCAGAGGCACATTCACTTATTAAACCTCGGGTGTTTTCAAAAATTGGCAAAGGAAACAGAAATAATGGCCATAACATACTTCCTGCAGTAGCCAGCAATTAATGGAAAGGGCTCTCATAGCTGTAGTTAACTCAGCTGTAAACTCATATTCTTCCCATCTAGCTCCAGAAGCAAATTTCTGAGGAAACAAATGAATTAATTTGCTCTCTGAGCTAAAGTGGACCAAGGAGAGGCAATTCTCTGGTGAGTAAGGAGTGTTGGAGTTTGTTAATGACAACCTTGAAGTAGCCTAAGATTATGGTCTCATACGATAAATTTCGGTTTTCTAAGTCTAAATTGCATCCTACTAAAAATCAATTGCTTAGATGGAAAGAGGCTGTCAGCAGAAAGTATGAAGGGGGAACAGAGGTGGTTGGCATGTTTTAAAAATAGATTTTGATATAATTCAGTCATTTTCCAGAGATACAGTTTACTTGGATCAGATGAGTGGTTTCCTCAGTCATGCTTCCCATCTTTGTAGACTCATTCTGTGTATATCATAGAAGTTACAGGCTATTACAGGTGTTACGGGAATCTTGTTATGTATCAGAGAAGTTACAGGATGCTAATGGATGTCATACCAAGTAAGAGGATGGTCTAGGAAGTTATAGGATGAATCCAGCAGTTAAACACTGAATTTAAATGGTGGGATATGTCACCAGGGAACTGATGGAATCGGGCCAGTGGGAATACCAGACCTATATCTGAGGATCTCTCAGGGATGGACACGGTATGAGTTTCCTATTGATGCTACAACAATTTATCACAAACCTAATGGCTTCAAACAATGCAAATGTGTTAGCTTACAGTTTCCAAAGACCAAAAAATTCTACATAGACTGGGCTGGATCCACTCCTAAGGGGTCTCACCAAACCAAAATCCATGTGCTGGTGCAGCTGTCTTTCCCTACTCAGGGTGCTGGGGAAGAACCTGCTCCCAAGTCCATTTAGATTGTTGGCCAAATTCTGTTTCTTGCAGTTGGAGGACTGAGGTTGCCATTTCTTTGCTGCTGTAATCCTGGGGACATGAGAGAGGGGGACAGCGTTTGCTCCGAGCAGCTGCCCACATCCTTTCTCATGCTTTCCATGTCACCTCCCCCAGCAATGGCAGTAGAGTCCCTGTCATGTTTTAAACGGGTCTGATTTCTTCTGCCGTCTCTCTGACTTCAGCAAGCTCTCCAGAAAGTTTTCTACATTTCAAGGCTCCTGTGATTAGATCAACCCCACCTGGATAGTGGAGAGTAACTTTTCTACCTTAAGATCCTAACCTTACCTACATCTGCAAAGTGAGTAAGAGTGCCATCAGTGGGAAGAGTTCATGAAAGGCAAAATTCTGCCTACCACTGACACTATTGTTTCCTGAGGAACCTGGGCTCACAAATGCTCTGTAAAAAAAATGCGGCTGTCAAAACCACCAAATTTTGAGTGCACAAAGAACCCTATGCAGAAATGTCTCTTTCTTCAGAAGGTAACCAGATCAACTTGGTTTACACCAAACTGCTTGGAGCTATGAAGGACAAGAGTACTTAATCGCACACAAGTCAACAGAAAACATATCTTTTTTTTTTTTTTTTTTTTTTTTTTTTTGTCTTTTAGGGCCAAACCTGTGGCAGGTGGAGGTTCCTAAGCTAGGGGTCGAACCAGAGCTGAAGCCGCCAACCTATACCACAGCCATGATAACACGGGCTCCAAGCCACTTCTGCAACCTACACCACAGCTCACAGCAACGCAAGATCCTTAATCCACTGGGCAAGGCCAGGGATCAAACTCACATCCTCATGGATGCTAGTCAGGTTTGTTAACTGCTGAGCCATGATGGGAACTCCAAACATATCTTATTTTTAAGGCAAAGTCATCAAAAAACACTGGTAGTAGGTTTAGTAATGATAATAGCTATAATTTCTTACTTTGTGCCCAGTAGTAAATAGCTTTTAATACAAGTAGTTTGAAATACCTCCTTTCTCAGTTCTCTGACAGAACAGGATACAACTGGTCCTTCTGGACAATGGAGAAATTCATTTCAATGCTATCAGTACTGTAACAAAACATGCTGTACCAACACAATAATCCCCACTAATATTTCCTGTGCCCATGAAAGCTCTCCATACATGACTGAGTAAAGTGAACTTACATGCAAAACCTGGAATGAGACTATGGATGGCATGGCTCATTGCTGCCACAGAGATGTGGAGTAGTGCAGTCACCAGCTGTGGTCACAAATCTTAAATCAGCTTTGACATCACAGTCTGCAAATTATAGTCCATCAGCAGACACAGCTCACTGGTCTCTGAGCATTCATTTTCTTATGCAATAAAATCATTTCCCAGCAAGAATACAATTGCATGAAAGTCACTTCACGGTGAGAACCATGCAGCAGAGTAGTTAAACTCCAGGGGGGGTTACAAACACAAATAAAGTCAGAATGTTTAAAATTCCTTGAGTTGATATTTAACAAACAAGGGTATTTAACATCTCTGGACAATCAATGTAGTAACTTGATAAGTATAAAAGGTCTTTGATCCTAAGGGTATTTAACATTCATCTGAATGACAACCATTTGTATTTTAGATCTGGTTCAATCATAATAATAATGATTCAAATTATTTACAAATGTGTTTATTCCCCTCTGGAAATAAATTGAAAGCACACTGAATTAAAATCAGTTGTAACCAAAAAAGCTCAGGTTGTGTGGTCTAGGTTTTTCTTGATGTCACTACTTAATTTTGGTATAGACACCACCCCCAGAATAATATTCCAACTTGCATTTAACTAAATTATTACAGAATAGAAAATAGTAGCCATAATAACCTATTCTGTACTTCCCATGCTTTCTATTCCTTGTGATTTACAATTGCTTTTTGAAAACTAATACTCATTGAACTTGAGAATGAATTTTGAATGCCTCTACCTTTTATTAACATCCTTCGAAACATTTCCCTGTGCTATAATGTTCCTTTAAAAAGAAATAATTGATTAGGAGATTTAGGAGACCCAGTACTAGTGCAGCTTTCACTCTGATTAAAACTAGGAAAAAAGAGGGCTTTCTTGATTTTTAGCATGCCACACCACAGGTATCAGACAAGTGTATTTACTAATAAACTTAGATTTAGATGGTGGATAAAGCCTGTCGCTTTTATATTTAAAAAAAAAATAGAGTTTTAATCACTTTGCATTTAAGCCACTTGCTGAGTAAAAAATGAATTCAGTAAAAATATAATCAAATCTTATATAAAATCTGCCAAACAGAAGCACTTTATTATGTGACCTTTAACACAGTTTAACAATCTACTATAAAATTTAATTTTCATTTTCTGTTCTATACCTCACTTCATGCATTATCAGCCCTAGAAAATTTTCAATGACAATAATTTCATTGAAAATGTCTTAATATAACCTACATCCAAATTCATTGAACATCATGTATCACTTATACAGCTCCTTTCTTGACATCATTTTCAAAATATTGCTTGCATCCAATTCTTTTCTGCACATACTCAAATTCATACTACGGCTGTTACAGAAGTAGCTAATTTACATATAGATTAAAAATTACCTTGAAGCCCATTTACACCCTGATGAGTTAAAGACAAAGTAACTCAAAACTGATAGCTGGCTTCCATTACATCCAAGTATTATGACATATCAGACTAGTCAAAATACAGGCTTCAGGTTCATGGCTTGGATCCTAAAATGTTGGATGGGGTGATGGCAGCTCAACAGGCATAGCTGATATTTTCTTCAATACCATTGCCGTTTCTGAGACACTATCCCTTCAGTTGACTCCCCTCTTTGCTTACTCTTTACATTTTATCCAATATGCATTAATGGCAGTTGTTTTAAGTCAAATCAATGAGCAGGCCCCTGGGAATCTAGCCAATGTTTTTTTCTTTTTCTTGTCTTTTGTCATTTTAGGGCCACACCCACGGCATATGGAGGTTCCTAGGCTAGGGGTCTAATTGGAGCTGTTGCTGCAGGCCTACGCCAGGGCCACAGCAATGCCAGATCTGAGCCGCGTCTGTGACCTACACCACAGTTCATGGCAATGCCGGATCCTTAACCCACTGATCGAGGCCAGGGATTGAACCCACAACCTCATGGTTCCTAGTCAGATTTGCTTCTGCCGCAGCATGGTGAGAACTCCCTCTAGCCAATTTTAATTAGACTTGAGGAAAGAATGTTCTTTCAAAATGACTAAAAAGTCTAAAGTATGACTAACTGCCTAGACTGAGTGCTGGTCTACTGGTCTGTCTGCCTGCCCATCTCTTGGACTTCAGAGCAGCATTAGATGATTGACGCCTAATAGGACACAGGTTTTCTATCACTTCTAGTAAGCAGAAGTGCCTTCACAGTGGGCATACCATTCAACTGTGCCTGCCATGCCCAAGTTTCCCTTCAGTTCCCCTGCTCCCAGTCCCTATTGAAAGGAGAAAGCCCAGGTGGTCAGATCAGAACTCTGTGGGGGAAAAAAGGGGCAGGGGGTTCCTTTTGTGGTACAGCAGAAACAACTCCAACTAATATCCGTGAGGATGCGAGTTCAATCCCTGGCCTCATTCAGTGGCTTAAGGACCTGGCAGTGCCATGAGCTGTGGGGTAGATCTCAGAAGCAGCTCAGATCCTGTGTCCCTGTGGCTGTGGTGTAAGCTGGAAGCTGCAGCTCCAACTCAACCCCTAGCCTGGGAACTTTCATATGCTGTGGGTGTGGTCCTAAAAAGCAAAAAAAAAAAATAAAAGAACTCTGTGACTCTGCCGCTAGCCTAGCCATGGCATTGGAAAGATTAACAGGCTTCTTTCTCTATTCCTGTCAGCCTACTGGGTTTTCTGTTACCACCTGGATTCTTTTTCTCTTGAGAATTTAAACTCTTATAGGTTGTTGTCACGCAACGCTGAAAGGCTATATGGTGTGGAGATCAGAACTGACATCAAGGAAAGCCACATTAATAAAGAGCAGAGGCTATGGGTCAGCAGATGAAACCATCCAGTAGAGAATGAAGGAGACTGGCAGAGGATTTGAAAGAACGTACTGTACCATAGAGACCCAGCAAAGGAGAAATAAAGTCAGAGTGAGGTTCACAGAATGGCAGCAGCAGAATTCCTGAGTTCCCACTGGCTCCCTATCTCCTGGCCCAGTGCCCACCAAGCTTGGCCATATTTCCAAGCCTTAGCTTAGTGATTTAACCTTTTAACTTTTCCAGGTACTTCTTTTTTACTTGAACTGATCTGAGTAGCTTTTTGTGCCTTTTAAGCAAACGCTAATTAGAACACCATGTTAAAAGATGTTTTCAAGATACAGCAGTCGATTGACTAGCTTATATCTGGATTTAAGAGAAGGAAAGAAAAAAAATGTAGTTGGTAGGAAAAAAGAATAATTTGGGGGCATCCTGCTATGGAAAGATTCACTACCCTAACACCTCACATCATACGTGCTTTCAAAAAAAAAAACAAACACCCTATGTCTGCTTACTTTTCATGAGCAAATATTATATACCTACAAGTTTTCATCTCTGAGAGTTTCTAAAGAACCCAGGATAAAGTGACATGTTTGTATTTCAAAAGATGGAAAGGTCTTGAAGATAAATGACTATGAAGTTTGCTCTGTGCTCAGCATTTACACTTTGGGGTTTATTCAAGAGAATTAAGCTTCCTTTTGACTAACCATGTCTTTGGACCCAATTTATATGCTGATGATCCTGATTCTTAACTGTCCTTGTGTCTCCAACTCATTCCTTTCTAAATTTTACCACAGAGAATATTTACTTTTTTCTCCCTTGTAAACTTAGACAAGTTTTTAGTTTCCAGAAACAGAGACCACAGTACAGAAGAAACTGCACTGGATCTGAACTATTTCCAGAGCCTAACAAGTTAAACATCAACTAATAGAAAAAGAAAATTAGACAAGGGCTCTTTTCTACCAGAAGAACTTTGATCAAATGGTTGTATTACAAATAAGGAAGCATTTATCAGAGGCTAACACAGACCAAATCACGAAATATGCAAGCAAAATAAATAAAACAAATACAAAGGAGTTTTAAGGGAAAATTTTTACCCAGCAATTCCACTTCCACGTATTTATCTAACAGAAACAGAAACATACATCCATACAAAGACTTGTATGAGAATGTGCATGGACGCTTATTCATAATAGCCAAACACTGGAAACAACCCAAGAAGTCTATCAGAATACAAAAACAAACTGTGGCATATCCACACAATGGTTAATACTCAAGCTGCGAAAAAGAATGAAGTGCTGATTTATGCAACAACAAATGAATATCAATAATATTATGCTGAATGAAAGAAGCCAGGCAGGAAAGAGAGTATACTCTATGATTCAACCTATATGAAATTCTAGCAAAAATAAAACTAATCTATAATAACAGAAAGCAGACCAGTAGTTGACTGAAGCTAGGGACAGGAGTAGTGAGGTAACCTAACTACAAAGAGGCATGAGGTAGCTTCTTGGGACAACAGGAAAGTCTTGATAGAGATGGTAGCCATGCAGCTGTGTACATGTGCAAAAGATCATTGAACTGAATGTTTTTAAAATTGGTACATTTTATTGGATATAAATTATACTGAAATAATATTCATTTTAAAACAGAAAACTTATCATGAAGCTGGGCCCCTCCCAATTCTTATCATTACAGAGACAAAATTGGCCTTAAGTAAAATTATTTACATAAACATTCAAACTTTTTTTTTTTAATGGCCACACCTGTGGCATATGCAAGTCCCTGGAGCTGGGACCAAATAGGAGCTGCAGCCTACATCACAGCCTCAGCAACACCAGATCCAAGCTGCATCTGTGACCTACGCCACAGCTTGTGGCAACACAAGATCCTTAACCCAATGAACGAGGCCAGGGATTGAACCCACATCCACAAGAAGACCTCAATACTGGGTCCTTAACCCGCTAGGAGCCACAATAGGAACTCCTCAAACTATTTTTTATTTAACATTATTTAACATTCTTCATGCAGCTACCTAAATTCACTTAAGCATTATTTAATGGAATCTAGTGACTTATTTTATCCATATGTCATAGCTAGCTGTATTAGGAGAACACTTACTATCTTCATCTTTATAAAATAAAAGCTTGATCCTTTTTATATAATTCTCAAGCAAGAAGGATAAAAGTTTGAGATATTTTGAAGAGGGGAAAAAAGGAATAACTTGCTAGTTATTTATCATCTCTAAACTATTAAGCATTTGGTAGGTATACATACACCTTATAATACATTTTATTGTTTATCACTTTCTATTTGAAAGCCAACAAGTCATTTTCAAAAACATAAAAGAATGCCCTTGGGGCCATATTAGCCTATTTCCTCCACCAAATATAAACCACTGATGTACGTAATAGTGGAAGCAATTCCATATTCCATCACAGGAATCTCATCTTGATCTCCCGGAAACATCAAAGAGACTATAATGGCTCAATGACTTCAATAAATTAGTATGATTCTCACCTGACATGAACAGGCATCTATGGATGCCCACTCCCACCCAACAGGCCACCTATCGATGAATCCACTGGGACAAAAATGGTCCAAGCTGGCTCTAATGAAAGAGGCTCTTATTTGTATCAAAAAGCTGCATTCTTCCAAAGTCAAAAGCTTTGCGGTCTTTCTACTCTGATGCAAATTTTCTGTCCTTCTCATGATCTCTTATAGCACAAGGATTTTTCTCTATATTTTACGTTATTTTTCATTGCCCCCCCCCCCGGTACCTGTCTCATTGATCTATGATGTTAATGAAATGCTTCAGGAACACAATATAATTATTTGATTTGGGTCACTATATAAAGAACTCCTGGAAGTTCCCACTGTGGCTCAGCAGTCACGAGGCCGACTAGTATCCATAAGGATGCAGGTTCAATCCCTGGACTTGCTTGGTGGGCTAAGGATCCAGCGTTGCCATGAGCTTTGGTATAGGTCACAGACAGGGCTCAGATCCCGAGCTGCTGTGCTGTGGCCTAGGTTGGGGGCTACAGCTCCAATTCCCCTAGCCTAGGAACCTCCATATGCCACACCTACGGCCCTAAAAAGCAAAAAAAAAAAAAAAAAGCTCCCGTCTCCTGTGTACCACCAACAGGCACTGCTGGCTTAAAGAGGCTGAATTCACCTGTGGGCCAGGGGCTGGCATGCCAGTCACTGACGCACCTCCTCAAGGGTCTAGGTATAATAAAGGGTCATTCTTACTGTGAAATAATACTGCCCATGTTTTATATAGTACCTGACAGTTGTCCTAACAGAACATCTAACACATCCAGTTCAGTGAGTGATGCTCTGCCAGTACAATGACTTCCCCTAAAATAGATAGGAAACACATGCATATGTTCATTAAAAAAAAAAAAGGCCCAAACATCTCCTACCTTCATAGACCTAGCTAGTATAATTCCAAGAACTTAGCCTTCCCCTCAAGCTATCTGCTATTTCTGAGATTCTCCAAAGGAGTCTTTTGAATGTACTTCAACTAAGGATGGTCCCCACCCAGAGCCCAGACGCCGTTTCCTGATCCATACCCTTCATACATATGTTTCCAGGGTCTGCTAGAAAATCCTCACACTTGCAACAGCTACCTTGAGAACAGCACTGTCCACACAAAGGATGATGATGTCTCGAGATACTCCCAGAGTTTTCAACAAAAGGCAGCCAAAATGCAGAAGTGGTGGCTTTCTTCGTTGTCTGTAGTACACTTTGTAACCCAACTCTTTAAGGCTTAACCGTGCTCAGAATCTCACGAGGTAAGCTCCTGACACGACCTTCTTTTCTCATGTTGTTTCAAAACTGGTTCAAGGAACCTAGTCCCAGAAAGGTGCCTTCCATTCACATGATCCTCATAACCCCTCCACCCACGGCCATCTAAGGGGACGTCAGAATGATGGTAACGGAGGATTTCCTCGCTCTCCGGAAGTCCTGTGATACCAACGCTAATGAAAATGGGCACAGAATCAAGGCAGAGACCCAGGCTGGTTTTTTTCTCAGGGTCTGGTCCACTGAAGACCTGCAAAGAATGCTTGGGTGCTTGTTGACAGTACATATTATTCCTCTGGATTTCATGCCTCAAAGACTAAACCAATAGTCTGAAGAGGTGAACAGATTCTGAATTTTTAAACAAGATCACGAGATGATTTCTGCACAGATCTAATACTGAGAAGCACTGCTAGGTAGGCTGAGATAAACATTGGTACAATTTAAATTTGCTGAGGAGTTCCCATTGTGGCTCAGTGGTTAATGAATCCGACTAGGAACCATGAGGTTGAGAGTTTGATCCCTGCCCTTGCTCAGTGGGTTAAGGATCTAGCGTTGCCGAGAGCTGTGGTGCAGGTTGCAGATGTGGCTCAGATCCCCAGCTGCTGTGGCATAGGCCGGCGGCTACAGCTCCAATTCAACCCTTAGTCTGGGAATCTCCATATGCCGCAGGTGCGGCCCAAGAAATGGCAAAAACACACACACAAAAAATAATAATAATAAATTTGTTGAGGAGTTCCCATTGTGGCTCAGCAGTAATGAACCTGACTAGTATCCATGAGGATTCAAGTTCAATCCCTGACCTCAATCAGTGAGTTAAGAGTCTAGCATTGCCATGAGCCGCAGACACGGCTCGGATCCTGAGCCCGGGCTGGCAGCTGCAGTTCTGATTTGACCCCTAGCCTGAGACCTCCACATGCCACACCTGTGGCCCTAAAAAGCAGATATAAGTAGGTAAATAAATAAATTTGTTGATAGGCAAAATGTGGTTATTCTTATTACCCTGGAGGTCCTTCCTTAGCAAACAGAATCCTGCCACATCTGCGGTATTGACATTTATCTGAAACAGGGTTTGTCAAAAGATGCAGATCCTAAAACAATGGAGACCATGAGAAACACCCTTTAGATACTCACAGCCTTCACATGGGTATTTTTCCATGAAAGTGGAAGTGCTAGAAATGTTTTAAAGGATGATGACAAGGATAAAGGACAATGGGTACTTAACGCTTGCTTTTAAGGGAAAAATATAGAAATTTCAGAAAAAAAAATACGTTTAATTCTAATTTTAAAATAACTCCATTTTTTTTCTTTTATGGCTACACCCATGGCATATGGAGGTTCCCAGGCCAGAGACTGAATGTGAGCCAGAGCTGCAGCAACACTGGATCCTTTAACCTATTGCACCCAGCTGGGGATCCAACCTGTACCTCCGCAGTGACCCAAGCTGCTACAGTTGGATTCTTAACTCACTGCACCATGGCAGGAATTCTTAAATCACTATTGATGTAAAGACATATTGGTCTATTTAGGAAGATAAAGAATACACTCTTTTGGGGAGTTCTTGCTGTGGCATAGCAGGTTAAGTATCCACCGTTGTCTCTGTGTGGCACAGGTTCAATCCCCAGCCCAGCAAAGTGGGTTAAGGATCCAGCGTTGCCACAGCTGTGGTTTAGGTCACAGATGTGGCTCACATTTGATCCCTGGCCTGGGAAGTTTCATACGCTCCAGGTGCAGCCAAAAACAAAAGAATGTTATGTTGAATTTGCTTTGCGCTTAGAATTCTCATATCTGGAATATTAAGAGTACAGTTTCTATTATTCATTTACTCACTAAAATTACCTTTAGATCATTTAGAAATACCAGTATCTTATCTCCATCTCTTTTGGTTAATGAATAGCAGGTAAATATACGCGATTTAGAGAAGAACTAGTATTTACTGAGTCATTACAACACACCAGTTCTTGTATTAAGCAGTATACCGGCTATATGGGTAAAGAAAAAAAGAGTGTGGAGTTCCCAACGTGGCTCAGCAGTTAGAGAACTCAACTAGCATCTATGAGGACGTGGGTTCGATCCCTGGCCTCACTCAGTGGGTTAAGGATCCAGTGTTGCCATGAGCTGTGGTATGGGCCACAGACTCGGCTTGGATCCCGAGTTGTTGTGGCCGTGGTGTAGGCCAGTGGCTACAGCTCCGACTGGATCCCTAGCCTGGGAACCTCCACATGCCACAGGTACAGCCCTAAAAAGACAAAAAGATAAACTTTTTTAAAAAAGGAAAAGAAAAAAGAGTGCGAAAAGTATTTTTTTAGTACACAAGAAAAGGCTAGGTTTTCAAAAGTTAGTAACCCCATTTGTGTCGAGAGCTGCAGAAACCATTCATATTCGGAAAAGAAAGTGGCATGGGAGGTTTCACAATGGTATGAATTCAGTATTTGTCAATAGTAGCTTAATCTAACCCAGTGGTTCTCAAACCTGCTAAAACTTGATAAGACATGTTTTCTGGCCCCCATCCCCTGGAACTCCCGATTCTGTAGGTTTGACATGAGGCTAGAGAATTTGCATTTCTAAATTCCCAGGTGATGCCCTCACACAATTTAAGAACTGCTAGTCTAACTAGTTTCATTTCTTCAGCTGCAGCTGATCCTCTACCCTTGTCCCAGTGTTGCAGGAGGTGTATGATGTGCATCCTGGAGCTAATACCCAAATGTCTTTCGGGTTCTGTGTTGCGTAAGAAGGGGAAAGGATTCTCATTTCAAAAGTGTACTTTCAAGAGTTCCCATCAGTGGAAACAAATCTGACTAGCATCCATGAGGATGTAGGTTCGCTCCCTGGCCTCGACCAGTGGGTTAAGGATCCTGAGTTGCCACGAGCAGTAGTGCAGGCTGCAGATGCTGCTCAGATCTGGCATTACTGTGGCTGTGGTGTGGGCCAGTGGCTACAGTTCTGATTTGACCCTTAGCCTGGGAACCTCCATATGTCTCAGGTGTGGCCCTAAAAAGAACAACAACAACAAAAAGTATACTTTGTGCAAGCTCGAAATTCTGGAGAAGAGCAAACAAAAAAGGATCTTGTAAAAACTGAAAATACTTTTCCCAAACTGTCTTAAATGTGCACTTGGCCTTTTAACCTAATCAAATGCAGAGCCTGCTTCACTGACATTTCTGTCGTTGAAACCTGGCTAAAAAAGATAAGCAGACTCACAAAACGGCTGATAATAAAATTCACGTCGTTTTGTTTGTTTGCTTGTTTGTGTGGTTTGTTTGCTTTTTTTGTTGTTTTTTTGTTTTGTTTTGTTTTTTGCTTTCTTTTGCACTTTTCAACAGAAGATGTACATTGAATCTCGAATATATTTCCCCCTCTGGCCTATGTGGTAAAGATTATCTCATTCAGCTGCAGGGTCTCTTGAACAAACTGGCTTTACAACCCACAGGGAGTTCCACAGGATTCATCATCCTCAAGTATCACGGTCCTTAATGCTTCTAGAGACTTAAAGATCTCCAATTACTAATTTCCTTAAAGAGCGTCTCTGTTTTCTAGTAAAAAAGTATATAACCACTTCACAAAGAATTTCAATCCCAACTTCATGTCAGTGTATTGTTTCTTGCATCTCTTCCTTCTGGAAGGCAACTGCTATACGAAAAGGGCTCTTTATCTTTTGTAATGTTTGTTGTCTTCTCTGTATTTTCGAGAGGAATTGACATCATGACTTCAAGGAGCAAATCTGAGGCGAGGAATCCACAACTCTTAGAGTCATGGGATAGTCATCTAACCTGATTTCCCTTGTTGCTTTCCTTTTATTTGCACCATTAATCAACAAATAAATATAGCAGATCCTTAATATTCAAGGGGTGTTATAATAATATTGGTGAGTGTTTTCACAAAGGAAAAAAAATCAGTCACTTTGTGTTAGAGAATTGCAACAGTTAAGAGGAGCAAAAGCTTGATCAAAACCAGCACCTGGGAGTTCCCGCGTGGTGTAGTGGTTACGACTAGGTGCTTTCACTACTGCGGCCAGGGTTCAATCCATGGTCTGGGAACTGAGAGCTCACGTCAAGGTGCTGCATGCTATGGTCAAAAAAAAAAAAAGAAAAAGAAAAAAATGCTCATCTCAATTTAACTTGCTAAAACATTCACTTCAAAAGAGAAAAGCCTACCTTTACAGTGGAGAACCCTAGCAGATAACATTTAATTAAAATGATCCACGTGAACAAAAGTAATGGGGGAAACTGAAAGTATGAGCCACCAGACACAATGTAATGAGAACGATTGAAAATCATATCTGTAATATTCTGGGAAAAGATTCCCAACTTGATTATAATCGTGAAGAAATATCAAACAAACCTAAAACTGAAGAACCTTTTACACAAACCCAATTGAGAAGGATTCTACAAAGTCATCATCAAAAGCATCAAGGTCATTGTGGCAGATGGACCCTAAAGTGAACACCAATAATCCCTGCTTCTTGGTGGTCATGCCTTTGTGTAATCTTATCCCTTAAGTTTGGGCAGGATCAATAGGATATGGCAAAGGAGATGAGATGTCACTCTCATGATTACATTACTCTATGTCTAAGACTCCATCATGCTATAGAGCCTCAGCCTCACTGCCCTTGAAGGAGTAAGCTGCCCAGAAGGTGCTGAAGAAACTCACAGGGCAAGGAAACGCAGGGGCCTAAGCATGGTCTCCAGCGATTAACAGAAGCCTCTGTTCTGCAGCAGCAAGGGGATGACTTCTCCAGACAACCTGCGGGAGCAGTGATGCAGATCTTCTCCCATTTAGGCCTCTGATGAGAACACAGCACTGGCTGACATGTGAATTGCATTCTGGTGAGATCCTAAAGTTAACCCCTGTCTGGGTTCCTGGCCTCCGGAAGCTGAGAAAATAAATGTGTGTTGCTTAAAGCTGCTAAATTTGCAGTAACTTTTTATGCAGCAGAGAAAGCTAAAACCATAATTAAAGTCAATGAAAGACTGAGAGGAGTTCCCGTTGTGGCACAGCAGGAACGAATCGGACTAGGAACCATGAGGTTGCAGGTTCGATCCCTGGCCTCGCTCAGTGGATTAAGGAACAAGCATTGCCTAGGAACCTCCATATGCCGTGGGTGCAGCCCTAAAAAAAAAAAAAAAAATGACTGAGAAACTCTTCTGGACTAAAACAGACAAATGGCTATGTGTGACTTGGGTCACTTTTGTTGTACAGCAGAAATTATCACAGCCTTGTAAATTAACTATACTTGAATAAAACATAAATTTAAAAAATAAATGAATAAAGAAGACAAAAGAAATATCATCACCAAACGCAATGCATGATTTTGAACTGGATCCTTCTGGACATTACTGAGACAATCAGAAAAACCTGAACCTGGTTTGAGAATTAGATGTTAGAAGGACATCAAAGTCATTTTCCTAATTCTGAATATTTTGCAGTTCTTTAGGAGACTATTCTTCTTAGTAGAAATAGTAAGCAAACACCTTGAGTATAAGTACTTTGAATACTTTGAATACTGAATACTGTGAATACTAAAGACTTCGAACACTATAAGACACCAAAGTATTCAAAGGTGATGATGGGGCATCTTCTAAACGGTTCAGGGAAAAAAGTTACTTATATTCATAACTGTTTTGTAAACTTAAGATTGTTAGAAAAAAACATTTCCAAAACAAACCAAAAAAACTGTTCCTACCTAGTCTTCTCCATCTCAACAAATGACATTTCTAGTTTTCCCAACTGCTCGTGTCAAACTGCTCATGTCAAAACCCAACATCTTGGAGTTCCTGTCATGGCGCAGTGGTTAACAAATTGGACTAGGAATGATGAGGTTGCAGGTTCAATCCCTGGCCTTGTTCAGTGGGTTAAGGATCCGGCGTTGCTGTGAGCTGTGGTATAGGTCACAGACACGGCTTGAATCCCACGTTGCTGTGGCTCTGGCATAGGCAGGCAGCTACAGCTTGGATTAGATCCCTAGCCTGGGAACTTCCATATGCCACGGGAGCAGCCCTAGAAAAGGCAAAAAGATTAATTAAAAAAAAAAAAGACTATAAACACTGATTTGCTTGGAGCTCTTTTCTTCTCTTAACCTAGTTTATAAGAAAATTGTGGAGACATGTTTTTTGAAACATGGGATAGTTGTACTTTTCTCTAAGTATAACTAAAAATCTTACACATGACATATAAAACAAACTTAAAAGACCCTGAAAGTTGGATGGAAGAAGATAGATCAACAGAGGGCCTCGGGACCTAAGGAATGACGCAGTCATGAGAGCCCTGGTTTTTCTGTTTGCCTCACACATCCCAGACATGGATCTGAAGAAGACAGCAGTCAGGAAACACTGATTGGTAAAGACAAAAACAAACAAAAAACCTTCAATAAAAACCTACTCTCAGAGTTCTGTGGTGGCCTAGTGGTTAAGGATCTGGCACTGTCACTGCTATGGCAAAGGGTTTGATTCCTGGGAACTTCTGTGTGCCATGGGTGTGGCCAAAAAAACAAAAACCAAAAAAACCTGCTCACTTGCCAAAAACAAAAACAGGATAGGGGACTAGTAGCAAGACAAAATTTTTAGACAATAATGATTGCACTCTAGCCCAACAGCCCAGAAAAAACTATGGCCCCATCCCCACTCACAACATAGTTCAAGTTGGGGTACCTCAGTGTTTACTTGCAGGAGGCTGTAATGAAGTGCCCAACTCCCTCTGGGGTGATACTGAAGAAGGACAAGCAAGGATTCAAGGATTTTACTCCCACCAGTCAGTAATGAAGCCCAGGTAGTTTCAGTGGCGATCAGGTGGGAAGCCCGGACTTCCATGCCTACTGGGAAGTAACAAGGCACCCTCCCCTCCCTGCGTAGGTGGTGTCAGAGGAGGCCCAGCAAAAAGTCAGGAATTTCACCATTGCCCAGTGGTAACAAGGCCATCCCCACAGTTGTGAGCAGAGACCATGTAGGAGGTAGAAGTCCCACCTTATGGCAAAATCCAGGAAGACTTCCTTGGGGACCAATGGAGACCAAGTGGGGAATCTGGACTTTTACCTACACCTGGCAGTAAGGACACAGTGCCACTCCCATCCCCTGCCAGAGTGGTGTCAAGAAAAGCCAATTAAAATGAAAAGCTTAAAGAAAATCCAGAATCTCATGACATCATATGAAATCTCTTAGTTTCAGTCAAAACCAAAAAAAAACATCGATTATACTAAGAACCAGGAAGGCCTCAAACTTAATAGGAAATGATGATAGGTAACGAGATCAAGATGAAAGAAATGTTACAATTATTCTCAGGGATTTAAAGCAGCCATGATAAAAATGCTTCAACAGGAGTTCCTGTCCTGGCTTAGTGGTTAAGCGAGTCCAACTAATATCCATGAGGTTGCAGGTTCAATTCCTGGCCTTGCTCAGTGGGTTAAGGATCCGGCGTTGCTGTGAGCTGTGGTGTAGGTCACAGACACGGCTCGGATCCCACGTTGCTGTGGCTCTGGTGTAGGCCTGTGGCTACAGCTCCCATTAGACCCCTAACCTGGAAACCTCCATGTGCCGTGGGAGCGGCCCCAGAAAAGGTGAAAAAACCAAAAAAAACAAAAACAAAAAACAAACCAAAAAAACCCAACATCTTCTGCCTGTTTTGTTCTAAGAGACTCCTAACTGTTCTCCCTGTTCACTCTTGCTCTATGACTCTCCCTACCTACATCCAGTCAATTCTCCACACCGTAGCCAGAGTGACGCTTTAAATTTAATTCAGATCCTTTCATGCCCCTGCTCAAAATCTCCAAAGGTTGCCCACAGCACTTTCCATGAACTTCCAGCTCCTCATGTGGCAACTGCTCACCTCTCTGACTCACCTCTTCACCCTTCTCCCTCCATCACCCCCCTTCAGTCAACAGCCTTCGTGCTGCTTCTTGAGCTCAGGTTTCTGCCTTTCCTGTTCCTTCTTTTTCCATTTCCCCAGGCAGCACCATGGCTTCCTCTTTTCCATCAATCTGGTTTTTATCAAATGCCACATCCTCAGAGAACTCTTCTTTGACCAGCATATTAAAAATGCATCCTGCTCCCCAACATAAAGTACAGTTAGCCCTCATTCCACTTTATTTTTCTTCATGGTATCTAGCACCACCTGAAGTTAAATTATTTGTTCACTGGCTTAGTTACTGTTTCCTCTGTGAGGGTGAGGCCTATTAATCTCCAGGACTGGAATGCTGCCTGATGAACAAATGAACACAGGAATATCGATACTCAGATGCTGAGTCATCAGCTAGGGGTCGTTGCTAGTTGCATTGCCCACAAGTCTAGCAGTACTTACGGCTGAAGTTCTCATCTCAGAAAAATGAATTACTACGTGTGCAGAAACCCTGGGATTGCACAAAACAGACAGAACCACAACCCTTAAATTACCAGAGCCCATCACGCTTCACCTTTGCCTATCCTAGAGAAAGCTACCCACTTGACAGCGATATATTTTGCAGCAGATGTGTCTTTCCTGTTTTATGTGAGAGATCAGTTTCTAAACCTTGGCATTTTTGACATTTTGGGCCAGACTGCTGCTGTGGAGGGCTGTCCTAGGCATTATAGAATATTTCAGCAGCAGTTCTGGCCTCTGTTCACTAAATGCCAGTCATGACAACCCAAAATGTCTCCAGACATTGCCAAATGTCCCCTGGAGGATAGATATTCCCTCTAGTTGAGAGCCACTGATCTGACACAGAAAAGCGGTATCTAACCCTGGTAGAACATTAGAAGAACCTGGGAGTCTTTTAAAAACACTGATTCCCTGGCCCCATCTGCAAAGAGTCTAATTGAATTGGTTTGGGGTGGAGCATAGACAACAGTATTTTATAAAAGCTTTTTATCTGTTTTTCATATGTAGCTAGGGCTGAGAGCCATTAAGCTAGACTTAAAAAAGGAAAAGACAAATACTATATGGAAAAGGATAGCTCTTTTTTTTTTTTTTCTTTTTATGGCCAGATCAAGGGGTCAAATTGGAGCTGCAGCTACAGCCTACACCACAGCCACACCAGATCCAAGCAGCATCTACAACCTACCCTGCAGCTTGCTGCAATGTCAGATCTTTAACCCACGGAGTAAGGTGAGCCCAGGATTTGACCTGAACCTGCATCCTCACGGACACTATGTTTGGTTCTTAACCTGCTGAGCCACAATGGGAACTCCAAAAAGGATCACTCTTAAAACCTGGGGCAGGGCTCAGGGCTGAGTTCACAGATGTAGATTCTAATGACCTCAACTGCTGAACAAACAGCCAAGGTGACTAGACTTGGCAGATCACATTCACTTACCCCAGTTTAATGTGTTAACTGCTTTTTTTTTAAGTAATCTTAGAATTTCAGGCTATGGTGATATTAATAAGTTTGCAAGACAGAAAAAGGAACAGAAAAAAAAAGAGAATTGAGAAGATGCAGAACTCCTGATTTTTTTAACTTTTTTTTGGGGGGGGGTCTTTAAAAAAGAGGAAGTTTTCATTCACTGGTTCCTTTTTTCACTTTTTTTTTTTTTTTTTTTTTTTTGGCTGCAGCATGCAGCAGCTTAATGTGGGGATCTCAGTTCCCAGACCAGTGATCAAACCTGAGCCACAGTGGTATAAACACCAAAGCCTAACCACTAGACCACCAGGGAACTCACCCCACTTTTTCACTTTTTAAAAGCCTTCTCTCGTGTTTATCTTTTGAGATTGCCCATTAGTAGTAATGTTCCCATTGCTTGGGAACATTAGTAGTTACTAGGAGCACCTTTAGGGTGCCCTTCAAATACTGAAAAATCGTTTCATGCCCACTTTTTCTAAACCCTATACAGAGTGGGCAATAAAGAGTTAGGAGTCAGCCTGCGGTCCTCTTCTGGAGTTCCAAGGCAGGCAAGCCTTTGCTTCTGCAAGCCCTTCTGAGAGAGATAACCTAGAGGTACTCTAGAGAAAAGATTTTCTTCCCTGGAGTTCCCATCGTGGTGCAGCAGAAATGAATCCAACTAGGAACCATGAGGACTCGGGTTCAATCCCTGGCCTTGCATGATGGGTTAAGGATCCGGCATTGCCATGAGCTGTGGTGTAGGTCGCAGACGTGGCTCAGATCTGGTGTTGCTGTGGCATTGGCTCAGGCCAGCAGCAACAGCTCCAATTCGACCCCTAGCCTGGGAACCTCCACATGCTTCAGGTGCAGCCCTAAAAGGACAAAAGACAAAAAAAAAAAAAAAAAAAAAAAAAAAAAAAAAAAAAAAAAAGAAAAAAGAAAGATATTCTTCCCTTCCCGAGACTCATTTCCCTAGAAAAGTTCTACAAGGCATAAAGCACCCCTCTTACCATGTAAAGGGGATGTGTGGTCAGAGTGCGCAAACTGAGTGCAGAAACAAGGGGTACCAAGAGGGTCTTTACACGAGTGATGCTTAGTAGTGGCTGAGCTGCAGCTGTACTGCTATCTGCCCTACAATATTTGAACAATCCTCATATTTTATTTTTATGATGTCACTAAGTCCTGTTGAAATAAAATGCTAGAAATTAAGGTATGACTTAATAATGAGTGATTGGCGACATGCTTCCTGGTGTGCAAGGAGCAGGGCTGGTGATTAGCCCGGCAGGATCATTTACACTAAAAGCTCTCAGGGGGACGCTTACTGATGGATGATACTTTCCTTTCTCTTCTGCTGTAGAAACCTGCATCCACTTTCATTCCACCACTGGGGAGCAACTCTCAAATGAAAACTTAGATTGCAAGGACCTTCTTGGGACTCCCTTGCTTCTCAATGCAATAAAAATAAGTGCAACAGAAAAAGAAGTAAACGCAGTGATGTGTGAGGCAGTTGACACGGAGTGAGGGCAGCCTAAGGCACCGGGAAAAATCTTAGGGAAAGCTATGACAGCAGAGAAGCCACAGACCACTGCAAGTGCCACAGGAGAGAGCGTGCAGATACAGGGGAATATGTGGCAGGAGAGAGAAATTAAAAGAAAGAATGAGTGTCTCATGAAAGTTGCAGGGGAGGGAAGAATCAGTCATAAGGGTTTGGAGCCAAGAAAACCAAGCCCAAGTAATGAAATACTGGAGATTATCAGTAAAGTGAGTCATACTCACTAGCATGAGGACATGGGTTTTATTAAATGCCTGCTCTTATTCTTTCTGCCACTTAGCACCTTTGGTACGAAGATAATTAAATGGAGACCATTTGTAATATAACCCAACCCAGAAGAAAACGTTCTTTTGGCACAATGAGCTGGGGATTATTCTCTATGGTCTAAAAGACCTGGCGGTGTAATAGAGATTGCAAGACTGCCTGAAGCCCAACAAAGAGGTGCCACTCCTCTGTGCCCTGTGCTTTTCAGAGCCTGGCAGATCACAGATGATAACAAATTTATCAAAGAACACACATGTGCCTCCATCACTTGCGATGCAATGCTCAGCACTGGCACAGCAGGACCCACAAGTGAAAAATCTGCTTTCATGACTCACACCATTCCGGCCCCAGAGAGAAGCTTCTCCATATATCTTGCCCTATGACTTCAAACCCAAAGGCAAATGCACCTGAATGGTGTGGGCTGAAATCAGAGACAAACACTGGTTTAGATGGGGAATGCCTGAGCGGCAGAAGCGCTTAGGTAAGGGAAAAAAATTAATTAACCTGTCAAATCCTTCCTCTTGTATAATGTGAATGCAACAGATCCCTGCATAATGAAATAGAGTTTTCCACGACTATCTTGCAGCTTTTTTTTTTTTGCTTCTCTTCCTGTTCCAATTTATAGTTCTGGAGAGGCTTACAAATTAGATACTTTTTAAAAATTAAACATGGTTGTTTAAGAACATTTTGCAATTTTGAGCATTTCATAGTAGGCTTAAATGTATGTATACATACCCTTCGATGGAATGGGATTTACATATCGGCAATTAGGTGGTCCTTGAACGTGAGAAGTGTAAAAACTTTTAATGTTAGGAAGGTACTTGAGATTTTATTAAATTTATAAAAGTTTATTCAAAACTTAAAAGTTTACATTATAATTTGTGTTTTAATTATGCTATAGAATTTTGATAGTATTATCAAATATTTAATATTACTAGAAAGGTTTTTGGAAATGAAATTTTATTTGTAAAAATTTACATTTAGCTTAATTTAAATTTTAGATGAAAACGTTTCTAACTTTGGTACCTTTTTTAATATTTATTTTTTCCATTATAGTTGGTTTACAGTGTTCTGTCAATTTTCTGCTATACAGCAAAGTGACCCAGTTACACATACATACATACATTCTTTTTCTCACTTTATCCCCCATCATGTGACTAGATAGAGTTCCCAGTGCTTTTGTACATCGTAAATATAACTGTGTTTGAGTGTTTGAGCCTCTGGCATTAATTTTCTATTGCCAGTGTAACCAATTACCACAGCTCAGTGGCTTAAAACAATTCAAATTTATTAGCTTACCATCTTGTAGGCCAGAGATCCAGCGTGGCTTAATTCAAGGATGGCACTCCTTCTGGAGGCTCTAGGAGAGAATCTGCTTCCTGCCTTTTCCAGCTGCTAGAGGCTGCCCACATCCTTGCTTCTGGACATTCTTCTCCCATCTTCAAAGCCAGCAATCGAAGGTTGATTCCCCACATCACACCTTTCTAATGCTTATTCTGTGGCCTCCTCTCTCCCCCTACCCCTCTCTCCTCTTCCTCCCCCCTTCCTCTCTCCCTCCCCTCTTCTCCTATCTTTCCCCCTCCTCTCCCCCTCCTCCCTCTGTCCCCCATCCTTCCCCCTCCTCTCCCCCCTTCTCCCCCCCTTCATCTCTCTCCCCCCTTCTTCCTCTCTTCCCGTTTCTCTCTTCCCTCCTCCCTTTTCCCCTCCCCTCCCCTCTTTTCCCCCTCCCCTCTTTTCCCCCCTCCCCCCACCTCCTCCCCTTCTCCCCCTTCTCTCCCTCTCCCCCTCCCCCTCTTCCTTTCTCCCCCTCTCCCCACTTTTCTCTCCCCCTTGTCCTCTCTTCCTCTCTCCCCCTCCCTCCCTTCTCCCCCCTCTCTCCCCACATCTCCCCCTCTCCTCTGCCCCTCTACTCCCTTTTCCTTCTCTCTCTTTCTCCTTCTTTCTCTTCTTTCTCTTCTTTCTCCCCTCTCTCCCCCTCCCTCAGAAAGCTGGGAAAGGTTCTCCACTCTTAAGGATGCCCATGATTAAACTGCTTCCACCTGGAAAATACATGCTACTCTCTCCATCTGAAGACCCTTAACCTTAATCACACCATGCAAAATCCCTTTTGCCATAAAAAGGGTCTGAGATTTAAACATGGAAATCTTTGGGGGTAATTATTCACCTATCACACCCACTGAGCATGAGTACAAGATTAAAACAGCAATGGAATATGTGGACATGAAGCTCAAAAAGTAAAAGGTGAAGAGAAAAAAAAAAAAAAAACTTGAGACAGCCTGCTTAAATTTTTAAAAACTGAAAACAATGGGAGTAAAAAGGCATCTGCTGAGCATGACACACTTAAAGCTGTGAACGGGGCATTACAATTTTTTTATATGATGGAGATTTAATTACCAATCAAAACAATAAAAATAAGAAAATTAATCACATTAAATTCATAGCATGAAAAGGTTAACACAAAATACCAACAATTTCTCATTCTTAACTAAATGAGGACTAATTATCAATCCAAAAAAATGATACTGTATGAGAGTTTCTGTTTGCAGTCTTGCTGGCAATCTGAAAATATCGGGGATAGGTCAGCTTCACCTTGAGACCAGACCAAAGAGACAGCCCCTCCCCCCACCCCACCCCCGACAGGTCCTGGGCCTCATTAGAACCTGACTCAAAAGAAGACAAAACCTAGAGGAAGGAGAAAATAGTTGAAAAAGGAGTTGGTGGGGAGAGAAAAAGAGACCAGATGCAAGAGAGACAGTCTTGGGGATAATTCTGCTCTTAATACCACAGGAGATGTGGTTCTTGAGAATCAAGAACAAGCTAAATAGATCAAAGAATCCACACCCATACTGATGCTGCTCTATGCATTCTAGGTGGGTTAAGAAATGTCACCCACCAAATGTTCCCCTAGAATATTCCCCCTAATTCCATGTAGGTGCCTGACCAATGTGGCCTACGCCACAGCCATAGGCACGTGGGATCCAAGCCACATCTGCAACCTACCCCACAACTCACAGCAATGCCAAATCCTTAACCCACTGAGCAAGGCTAGGGATCGAACCTGCATCCTCATGGATCCTAGTCGGATTCGCCAACCGCTGAGCCACAAAGGGAACTCCAATGTCATTTTATTTTAGGCTGTACCACACCCTGTTCCAAAATAAAGGGAGAAGTGAAGGGTTTATATTGTAAATTTCCTACTTCATTAAACATGGGGACATGGAAGGCTAAGCAAAGAACTGATAGTACCCAATCATCCTTGTCCACAGAATGTTTGCTAATTCCTTGTCAAGGAGTAAATGACAAAGCTGGCTCACATTTTGTGTAGGATGTGCCTAGTTAGTTATATAAGTGTTCATGAATTTTGTTAATTATTTACTTATAGTGCAAAATGAGCCATTCTCTGACGAATCGATTTTTATTACAAAGTCTAGATAAGAATCATAAAAGGACATTATAGCAAAAATAACTACATCTGCATTGGAACCCTAATCATCAGCTCTTGACTCAATCAATGTCCAGAGAAGGACAGTTCATCTTTTATTTCAGTCAACATTAAAAGAAGCAGATATATGAAGTGCCTGTTCCAATCGTTATAATGTTTTCCCTTTGGTTGCTTTCTTTGTGTTGAGTTGATCTTTATATATCCTGAATACAAAGCCTCTATCAGATAAGCATTTTGCATATATATTCTCTCAGTCTGTGGCTTTTCTTTTCATTGTCTTGATAGTGTCTTGCACAAAGCAGTCTGTAACTCTTAGGAAGTCTCATTTAACAAACTTTTTCTTTCATGGTTTTGTAAGGGCCAGGAGGGGTTGTTCCAAGAAATCTTTGTTTAGCTTTGCTTAGCTTAAGGCTAAATAAGCTAATCAAAAAGCTTAGGTCTTAAATTTCTTCTAGACATTTTATACTCTTAAGTTTTGATTTTAGGTCTCTGATCCATTTCAAATGGCAAATAAGCACATAAAACACGTTCACCATCTTTAGGCATTAAGAAAATGCATATCAAAATCATAGGGAAGGAAGTTCCCATTGTGGCTCAGCAGTAACAAGCCCAACTAGTATCCTCCAGGATTCGGGTTTGATCCCTGGCCTCGCTCAATGGGTTAAGGATGTGTCGTTGCCATGAGCTTCGGTATAGGTCACAGATGCAGCTCTGATCCTGAGTTGCTGTGGCTGTGGCATGGCATGGCAGCAATAGCTCTGATCTGACCCCTAGCCTGGGAACTTCCATATGCTGCAGATGCAGCCCTAAAAAGCAAACAAACAAACAAACAAAAAACAAACACAAGGAAATACCAGTATACACATTTTAGAAAGGCTAAAATTGGAGTTCCAATTGTGGCTCAGCAATAATGAATCTGACTAGTACCCAAGGGGACGCAGGATCAATCCCTGGTCTTGCTCAGTGGGTGAAGGACGTGACGTTGCTGTGAGCTGTGTATAGGCTGGCAGCTTCAGCTCCAATTGGATCCCTAGCCTGGGAACTTCCATATGCCTCGGGTGCAGCCAAAAAAAAAAAAAAAGACCCTCCCCAAAAAAGGCTAAAATAAAGGAAAAAACAAAAAACCCTGACCATACCAAGCACTGACAAGAATGATGGGCAATTGATATTCTCATACAGTGCTGCTGGAAATGCAAAATGGCACAGGCACTCTGGAAAACACTTTGGAAGCAGCAGCACTGACAGGGAATTTTGAGTTGGAAAAATCTTGGGGAAAAATGTATAATGTATTTCATCCCTTCTCCATCTCTCCACCCTGAGGAATCTTCAGATAAGGAAAACGTAGCTCAAGGAGGAACTTGTCTGTATCTTCTTGGAGATTTCCCATGGCAATTATTATCTCAATGATAACATAACCATGACCCTTATCAGCTGTCTAGTGTGGGTGTATTTCTCTCTTTATTGCTTTCCTTATTATACAATTTTATATATTTTTTCCTACCATAAAGACTTAAACAATGCAAAGATAACAAGAATAAATCATGTAAGTCTTTCTTTATCTTAACCTTATCCAACTCCTATATACCAAGAATAATTCGTTGTTTGAGTTTGAAAAATATTCTTCTAGCTCTTTTTCAATGTTTTTACCTCTATGCATACATGTATATACAGAGAATAGACAGATAGATCTGACTTTTTTAATATAAATTGAATTTCACTATAATTATTGTTCTATGACTTGCTTTTTCAATCAAATTACCTGTCTTGGAGAAAAACATAAATATATAAATATATAAAGCAAGCCCCAGGGAAGAACTTGTCTAAAACCTCTAGTATACTTTCCTCTCTCCAAATGTACATGTAATTCATTCTTTATAAAAGTTGCAGAGTAACCCAAAATATGGATGGGCCATAATTTATTTACTCACTCCCCAGTGGACAGGCAATTAGGTTCATTCTAATTTTTCATAATTAAAAACTATACTTAAATTAACATTCGTACCTCTTTGTACATCTTTGTGCAACATGTATGAGTATTATTTTCGTATATGTTCCAAGAAGTGCAACTGCAAAGAGGTCAAAGGGTTTTAATATTTTTATTTTGATAAGTACAACTATAAGTTATTACCTACCAAAAGGCTGTAACAGTTTACATTCACATCAACAGTATAAACTCTTTTATTTCCCATTGTGGGTCAATGGAAATGAACCCGACTAGCATTCATGAGGACGCAGGTTCAATCCCTGGCCTTGCTCAGTGGGTTAAGAATCTGGCGTTGCTGTGAGCTGTGTAGGTCCCAGATGTGGCTCAGATCTGGCATTACTGTGGCCGTGGCATAGGCTGACAGCTACAGCTCCAATTCGACCCCTAGCCTGGGAATTTCTATATGACGTGGGTGCAGCCCTTAAAAGCAAAACAAAACAAAGAAACAAAAAAAATATATATAAAATCCTGTTTTACTCCTTCCTTATCCTCATAGATTATAATCAATATATTTTTATTGAAGTATAGTTGATTTATAATATCAGTTTCAGGTATATGATATATTTTTCAATATTTTTCTAGATTATACTACATTCAAATTTATTATAAAATATGTCTACACTCCCTGTGCTGTAACTTATTTTATACAAGGTAGTCTATACCTCTTAATCCCCTACCCCCATCTTGTCCCTCCACGCCTTCCTCTTCCCGTTGGTAACCGTTTGTTCTCTATACCTGCGAGTCTGTTTCTGTTTTGTTACATTCATTCATTCCGCTGTTATTTTTTAGATTCCACATGTAAGTGATAACCTTACAGTATTTATCTTTCTCTGTCTGACTTATTTCACTAAGCACAATATCCTCCAGATCAATCTGCTGTTGCAAATGGCAAAATTTCATTCTTTCAATGACTGGGTAATATTAGGTTGTATAAATATGTATCATTCGTTAACACTTTATCTGTTGCTAGACACTTAAGTGGTTTCCATACCTTGGCTACAGAGAATAATACTGCTGTATAAACATCAGGGCGCATGTTTCTTTTCATGCTTTTGTTTTCTTCAGATAGATACCCAGGAGTGGAATTGCCGGGTCATGTGGTAGTTCTATTTTAGTTTTTTGAGGATCCTCCATACCATTTTCCACAGTAGCTACAGAATTTTATCTGGTAAATTATTTGTCCAGAGTGGCTACTACCGTGGAATATGTGGTTTGAACCATTCATAACCCAGGGAGGATCTCTGAGCCCATGTAACCCCTGCCCCTCTTCTTTTCCGGGTCCCTTCCTATGAGTCCCAACCTGATGGCTTGTCTTCATTTCCAACTTGTGTGGCTCCTTCTTGACAGCCTTGCAGTTTGTTTTCTCCACATGTAGATAGACTTTTGATGTGTTCGTTGGAGGGGGTGGCATCCTCTTACTCTGACATCTTGACCTCTCCCCTCTATAATCAACATTTTTAATTAATGCCAATCTGAGGGATAAAAGATAAGATCACATTGTTTTAATCTGCTTACTCCCAATCACTAATGAAGTTAAACATTCGTCCTTTTGTTTTATGGATCATTGGGTTTTCTTCTTCTGTGAATTGCCTCTCTAGTTTTCTGCTCTTGGACTGTTATCTTTTGGCTGCCCTCACAACATGTGGAAGTTCCCAGGCCAGAGATCAAACCCACACCACCCAGGCTACTGCAGTGACAATGCCAATCCTTAACCCGATATGCCACCATGGAAATCCTGTTATCTTTTTCTTTCATATTTATATGAGCTCTTTATTTATTCAGGATGTCAATAATTTATCTTTTATATATATAGCAAATATTTTCCCCAGACCAATGCTGTCTCTTTATCTCTGTTCTCCTTATCTTTCATCCTATGGATATTTTAATTTTTATCTTTATGTTGCTTTACTCTTTAGTTGTGTACCTCTTAATCATACCTAATTTACTTGAATGTCCTTCAAGCCAGGTTCTACATACACATATATTTCATTTGCATTCCCAATAGCTCCCTGATAAATACATTTTTTTAAAAAATCTCTGAAACTTTCTTCAATCCTTTTTAAGTGATAATTAATCGCCAGAGAATTGTTTTTAATTATTTTAAAGAATTATTCAGGTTAACGATGTTCCTTAGGTAAGAGAATGAGTTGGTTAACATATTCAGGAGAAGTGGACTGGACAGCAGGCACTGAGTGGATGCAGAGCTCCACGTACTGGAAGAGATGCCAATTATATATGTAAATAGTTCCTGAAAGTCATCAAAGCAGACAAGTGAAGGCAAACCAGGAGAAACACTGAGAAAAGATGGCAAAGCACTGAAAGAGCTGAGCCCAATACAGAGATGGCCAACCTGGGAATGGGCAGCACTGAGAACAGACAGGCAGGTGGACTGGCAGCCATTACCAAAGAGGTGTGTACCTTAGGTGGGGGTTTAAGGCTACAGGTAGCCACTAGGATGGAGAACGAGGAAAATGTATTCTAAACTACTGCTTCTCGGGAGTTCCCATCATGGTGTAGCAGTAACAAATGCAACTAATATCCATGAGGATGCAGGTTCGATCCCTGGCCTCTCTCAGTGGGTTGGGGATCTGGCATTACTGTGAGCTGTGGTGTAAGTCACAGACATGTGGTTCAGATCCCGTGTTGCTGTGGTTGTGGTGCAGGCTGGCAGCTGCAGCTCCAATTAGACCCCTAGCCTAGGAACTTCCATATGCCCTAAAAAGCAAGAAAATGTTTAAAAATTAAAAAAAATAAACCACTTATTTGGAGTTCCTGCTGTGGCACAGTGGTTAAAGAGCCCGACTAGGAACCATGAGGTTTCAGGTTCGATCCCCGGCCTTGCTCAGTGCGTTAAGGATCTGGCATTGCCGTGAACTGTAGTGTAGGTTGCAGACAAGGCTCGGATATGGCGCAGCTGTGGCTGAGTCTGGCAGCTGTAGCTCTGATTAGACCCCTAGCCTGGGAACTTCCATATGCTGTGGGTGCACCCCTAAAAAGCAAAAATAATAATAATAATAATTTTAAAGATAAACCACTGCTTCTCAAACACTAACGTTTATAGGAGTCACCAGGGAATCTCCTCAAAATGCAGATTTTGATTCAGTGGGTCTGAGGTGGGGCTTAACAACTCTACATTTCCCCAAAAATTCCCAGTTGATGCTGACACGAGTGGTCCCTGAACCATACTTTGAGCAGCAGAGTTCCAGACACCCTGCATCACTAGGCACAAAGAAGCTCCACTTTTCAGATCAGTGGCAAAATGGGATAAGAATTTGAAGAGTAATGTAATGCAGATGTTAGAGAGTATGAAGCAGCCACGTGTTCCCCTCCCGGCTACACTCAGGATGGCTTCCTAAGATAGGGGTGGGCGGGATCCTGTGTCTGGGGCCCAGGAGAGACTCTTAGGCCTTTCAAAGGGTAGGAGGCTGGGAGATGGGCAGGAACTGGGCAGTGACATCCTGCTGATTTAGAATTTGCACAGCACAAAGAGCAATAAACTGCTACACAATATTTCGTGTCCTCAGCATCTAGAAGCTCTTTCACATATCACTACTTCCATTAATAGGGCCTGTCACTGCTATTTCTACTTTTCTCTCCAGCTGCCTACATTTTGGCTTTTCATACCTCCATCACAAGGTAGCCAAAGGAAATAAATGTACTGGAATGAAAACATGCTCATTTGTCTACTTGTTGCCAAGACCAGCGAGGGAAGAAACTGAATGTATATTTATGGGAAAGATTTTCAAACTTTTTTTCCTTGTGGCTCATTTAGGTGAACTCAAAGAACTAATACCCATCTACCACTTAGTCTTCCACTTTTCAGTAGAGAAAGAACTCAGTTTTTTAAAGAAAAAATAATTTAATGGAAAAAAAGGCAAAAAACAGTGGAGATGGTACATGGTACCAAGTTTGTGAATCCTATCATAACACAGTGATAGATGGTGATTTAGCAGCTTTTAGCAGTATACAAGGGAGATTAAAATCTACAGAAATTTGCATGTTCTTATGAAAATGGTCACTTCACAACCCATCAGGAGGAAGCCTATGGCCCACAGGGACTCATGGATCATATGCTTTGAGGATCATTGGTCTGAGGTAGAGGCTTCAGAACTTTGAGAAGCCTTGGGGCTCCCTGGAGAATCCTTGAGGCTCCTTGGAGAATCCTTGCAGCCTAGAAAAGTAGGAGTTTCCGGCTTCCAACCTTGTTTTAATCAAAGCAGCTCCATTTGCATCAGGCTAGTGCACAACACTGAGGGGTTGAAACCAGTTTCTAGGACAGATGCACAGTTGGAAAATCAGTGAATCAGGGTTACATTTGTGTATTATCTCTTGTTCATGCCATCCCACATTACCCACAAATATAGATAATCCAGAGTTAACTATTTAAGTTCACATTGGGGATATTCTCTAATCCTTTATGAGATAAACTTGCACAACAAATTACTTGGATCAAAAACTAATACATTATCGCAGTGAGCAGTGTAATTGGGAATAATAAATACACACTAATAAAGCATCTTGAAGGCGAAGAGCCTCAGGTATTCTGAGAGGTTAGGCATTGAAGCGTAACACTCCTGGCTTTGAACATTATTTTTAAATACAATTTCATTGTGGGGCATCTATAAATCAGCATCCAAGAGTATGATATGATGCTACAGTAAGAAGGAGCTGCGACAGGCAATGGGACTAAATGCGACACTACAGATAATGACAAAGACTTTCATGTATTATTGTTCCTGGGAGGAGGCCAATAATGCATGGCATAATATACTAGAGAAATGAAAATGGCTGAATATTTTCCAGACTTACTTCTCTCTCTCTTTTTCTTTGGGGGGGGGGGCAGTGGGGAGGGGGCTACACCTGAAGCATGTGGAATTTCCTAGGCCAGGGATTGAACCTGCACCACAGTAGCGACCTGAGCCACAGAAGTGATGATGCCAGATCCTTAACCTGCTCAGCCGCCAGGGAACTCCCAGCATTACTTATATAATCCAGCACAATGCCAAACAAAGGATAGGCTCTAATGGTAAAATGATGAAAGTATAGTAATAAAAAAGGTGAACCTTGAAGGGCTTCCCCCTGCCCTTTTCTCTGCAATAGAACAAGCTAAATAGTAACTTTTGGCAGAAAGCTTGTGCTTATGAGGCTTTCTTAAAGTATTGTTTTCCAATTAAAATGTGTTTCACAGAAGCCCTATATCTTTGCTAGCCTTCAGGAAGAGCAGTTGATTCAGTCTCCACTCCACTGGCAACAAAAAGGGAAGTTCTCACTCATAGAATCAGATGAACATTCCTGAGATTATTTTATTTTGTCTTTACCTGGAGATCATTTGTTTCAGTCCTAGCTCCTCATCAAACTCAAGTGTGGAGAGGATGGGATCAAATCTGTCTTCACCATTATATACTCATTACCAACGTACGGCCTGGCACATGGTCACTGAGTAAGTATTTGTTGAAAGAATGAATGTACTTAGCAGGACAACATTTGACCCATAAGGTCAAGCTCAAGGTCCTCAAAAACTTCAGCTACAAGGGTATCATCTTTCAATCCCCTATTATACATTTCCTTGGTTTGTGTTTGTATCTCTTCCCCAACCCCAAGTTTGTCTGAAGGAAGGACCCTTTTTTTGTGGTATATAAGCTTTAAAGAACCTAGGATGATGCTTTGCACATAGGAAAAAAGAAAAACTCAACAGATATTTATTAAATAAGCAAATGAGTGAGATTACTAGGTTTTCTAAGTTGTTCTGAAGATATTTAACACATTATTTGATAATAAGATCATGATTAATTGTGGAGTCCTGTATGCAACAGTCATAGTTTGGTTAATTTTATTAATAAAATAATAAGCACCCATGTATCTTATCGGTACGCACAATTTGTGGTATGAGTCTGTTCTGCTTCCCTGCACAGAGACCACAGACATTCTGAAAAATTCCGCCGCCCCAGAGCTAGTGCCTAACGCAGGCATTTTTAATCCTTGAGGCTTTTTCAATAGCTAAGCAATGTTTTTTTCAAATGCAATAACACTGATATGCAGACATATTTATTGTCCATTCCCAAAGCCATTCCTCAATATGATTACAATATGCCTCCCTGGATGTCATTCAAAACCAGGGTCTTATTTTTCTAGGATGGGCTTGCTGAGGTTCTGCATGAAAGCAGGTAATGGAAAATATGAATTCTCAAGTCCCCTTCAGCCTTTTGATTCTGTGCTACAACCTTGCCAGTCTACTTCCAAAGTCAAGGTATGCTTGTTGCGAAACCACATCTTTTGAGTAACATATTTTGTTCTTAATATATGCTCCCAGGAGTTTAATAAATATTTTTTCTGCAACTTGATTAGTGGCAGAATAATGAGTCCTTAGTGTATTCCAGTTTTCTATTCAGCTTTGCTATTAGAGAAGGTAGAGTCAGCCTATTTTAACCAAAACTCAATTCAAGGGCAGAAAGTAGGCATATTTGATAACTATATGTGCAGCATGTGCATTTTAGAAAAGGCTATCTCTTTTTTTTTTTTTTTTTTTTTTTGCTTTTTAGGGCCACACTGGCAGCATACGGAGGTTCCCAGGCTAGGGATCTAATTGAAGCTACAGCTGCCATCCTACACCACAGCCACAGCAACGCCAGATTCAAGCCACATCTGTGACCTATACCACAGCTTACAGCAATGCCAGATCCTTAACCTACTGAGTGATGCCAGGGATCGAAACCTCAACCTCATGGTTCCTAGTCAGATTCATTCCTGCTGCACCATGACGAGAACTCCCCAAGGATATAATTTTAAAAGATAAATTGTACCTTGTTGGAGTTCCCGTGGTGGCGCAGTGGTTAATGAATCCAACTGGGAACCATGAGGTTTCGGGTTCGGTCCCTGCCCTTGCTCAGTGGGTTAATGATCCCGAGTTGCCGTGAGCTGTGGTGTAGGTTGCAGACGTGGCTCGGATCCCGCGTTGCTGTGGCTCTGGCGTAGGCTGGTGGCTACAGCTCCGATTTGACCCCTAGCCTGGGAACCTCCATATGCCGTGGGAGTGGCCCAAGAAATAGCAAAAAAAAAAAAAAAATTGCACCTTGTTGAAGAATTTCAAATATCAACTGAATATATTAATAACTGAAATTCTCCCAAGTTTACAAAGAGCTCTCAATGAAATCATGACCTTGTATAGACAAGCATCCATGGAGGAACCATTTTAAAAGCATCCCTCAGAGTTCCCATGGTGCCTCAGTGGTTAACAAATCCGACTAGGAACCATGAGGTTTCGGGTTCAATCCCTGGCATCGTTCATTGGGTTAAGGATCCAGCGTTGCCATGATCTGTGGTGTAGGTCGCAGATGTGGCTCGGATCCCGAATTGTTGTGGCTGTGGCATAGGCCAGCAGCTACAGCTCCGATTCGACCCCTAGCCTGGGAACCTCCATATGCCATAGGTGTGGCCCTAGAGAAGACAAAAAAAATAAAAAATAAAAATAAATAAATAAAACCATCGCTTTATTTCCTCATGGGATCTATAACAATGCTGAAGAATGAAAGCTATGAATGGATCACAATGAAACTTTTCCAGCCTCTCTTGCCTTTCATTTGTCTGTATTTCAAGCTTCGCAGAAATGACGGATTGTATGCTTTACCTCATCATCCTCTGATTGCTTCCCATGGCTCCTCCCTTTCCTAGTGAATCTTTATTTTACTAGTGGAAAAACCCACATCTTTGTATCCTGGTATTTTAATTTCACATTATAATAGAGATTTTATTTCAAGTTGCTATTAAGTCATCAATTATCATTTTTAACTGTGACACAATTGACCATTTGAATACATCATCAATTATTTAACCATTCATCTCTTATTAGACTTTGGGTCATTTAAAAATTGCTGCCATTTTGAATAATGGCTCAATGAACAATACTGTATATGTAACCTTTCTTCAGTAAAGTTATATTTCCTAGGGACACATCTCGGAGTTTAATTACTTTAGAAAGTAATTAATCAGAAGGGTAATTATTACTTAGTACAAAATCTTCATATGAGAAAAAAAATTCAAGTGGCCAAACTTCTAAATCCAATAACATGTTTGAATCTAGATTTAGAGACCATTTGATGGTTATAACCTCACCTAAATTTTATAGATCCTATTTTCAACCAGCTAAGTGACTGTGCCAGTCACCTAATTTCACTGAGCTTTAAGTTCCTTTGTATTGGACAAGAGTGGACTGTTTCCTCCCCTCCCCCACAACCTTCTCTCCCTGCCATTTTACAAGCCGTTTCCATCCCAGGGATGTGGTTTCAGCTTGGAAAGCTATGTCTCTGCCATTAGGTAACCAAATTGGAGAACCTCTGTGTCACGGCCGGGTCCCATGACCTGGAGACTCTTGTGAGACTTTGGCTAGTCTCTGCCAGGAAAGTAAAAAAAGAACAAAGGGCGCAATTATTCCACTTACATCCTATTTTGATCTCCACTTACATCCTATTTTGTCTGAGTTGTTGGAATGATGAGTATTGTGTGAAAATGCTGATCTCTATTGCAATAGAACTGCAAAAGAATGCACATCTATCTCTTAGAATCCCATCCAACATAACCCCAAAGCTCCAGATCTAACAAAACAGAGGTCAGATGGTAACTGAATCATAATGTAGGTGTGGAAAAGAGGAGGGAAATTTCAAGCTTGACGATGTCGTAGTGGAACTAAGTTTTGCTTAAACAGGGAACACAGATAAGAATCATATTGCCAATCCATCAACAGGCAATTACTAATAGCTTACAATCCACTTGGGGATGAAGTATGAGACAGAGGAAGAATGAAACATGGCTTCCGACCCCCCGGAGTTGTTTGCAATTGGGTCCAGGTGAAAAGATATGAAATAAGGAAGTTCATGTTTGAGAGCTGGAGAATGGGGTACACACTCTAAACTGACACAATTCAGGACAGTAGTCATGGTTCAGCACACTGAGCACTTGAAACGTGGCTGCTCCAAACTGGGATGTGCCCTGAGTATAAAACATAAATCTGACTTCTAAGACTTTGACACAAATGAAGGTGTCTCACTTATCTTCTTACAATGATTATGGACATAAATGAGAGTATTTTGGAAATATTAGATTAAATATGATGTATCATTAAATTCATTTTACAGAGTTCCCGTTGTGGCTCAGGGTGTTAAGAACCCACAATAGTGTCTGTGAGGATGTGGATTCAATCCCTGGCCTCACTCAGTGGGTTAAGGATTGGGTGTTGCCGTAAGCTGCAGTGTAGGTCACAGACATGGTTTGATCTGGTGTCACCATGGCTGTGTTATAGACCGCAGCTGCAGCTCTGATTTGGCCCCTAGCCCAGGAACTCCCATGTGTCAAAACTAAGGCCTTCAAAAGAAAAAAAAAATCATTTTACTTATTTCTAGAAAGTATAAAATTACAAATATGGTTTATATTTTATTTCTATTAGATAACATGGATTTAAAGACTGTATTTCAGAGGAGTTGGAATTTACAGAGAATGCAGTAATAGGGCTCCCCCAGCAGAAATGGCTCTTGAATGGGTCTTGCTGAACTTGGGGAGGGAGAGAGAGTAAAAGGAAAGTCAAATCTGGGAAATGGGTTGATGGAATGAAAGTGGAGAGAGAAGGAAGACACGGAACAGGGGGAGAAGAAGACACAGTTTGGGGAGATTACAGAGATCAGCCTGACGTGGAGGGAGGAGGAGGGAGACAGAGGGGGATGCCAGGACACTGAGTCTTTAAAGCCAGGCAGAGGTCTAGGGGCTCCTCAGAAATAAGGCAGCTCCTTGAAAGAGTCTGAGCAAAGAAACTTTTTGATGAAACCTGAAGCTAAGGAAGAAAACTCCAAGAGTTAGTTATTTAACCCTCTCTCATCATACTAGAAGATTTTGACATAATCATTAAACTCAGATTCCCACATAAGAGCACAAAACTATACAGCTCAGCCACTCCATTCAATAAAAAATAACAGTACACTCTCACGCCAATCACTCTTGGGCCCTAGTCAAAGTTCAGGAGTTTTTGGAGTTCCCATTATGGGTCAGTGGGTTAAGAACCTGACTAGTATCCATGAAGACTTGGGTTTGATCCCTGGCCTCGCTCAGTGAGTTAAAGATCTGGCATTGCCACAAGCTGCTGTGGCGGTCCCAGATGCGGCTCAGATCTGGCATTGCCATGGCTGTGGCATAGGCCTGTAGCTGCAGCTCCAGTTCAACCCCTAGCTCGGGAACTTCCATATGCCACAGGTGTGGCCTAAAAAGAAAAAAAAATAAAGTAACTATTATTTATTTTTAAAAGTTTGGGGATTTTTGGTCACTGTCAAATGCGATCTCACTGAGGTGCAATGATTTCTGACAGGGAGGGGAATAAGAATAAAAGGATGGAAAGTAAGATAAGTAGGAGGCGTGGAAAAGTGTTCAGATGATGCCTTTTCTTGAAAACCCTTTGAAATGACAAAGTGCTTGCCAATAAACAGCAATTCTTCTTAAACCATAATGTTTGCCAGTTTGTCTTCCTCTATCTCCCCCTTTATGTTGGCCCAGAATGTGACTGTCACAAATATCTGGATGAACAAGACTGGGAAACGCGGACATAAAATAAGCGAGTATTTCTCAGCTCATTTTTTGTCACATTGTAATGCTCCACAAAGCACCTTTCCCTGAGCTCTGATTCCTTTTAACTGATCCCATCAGCACGACATCTGTATCCTGGATGACTTCACAATATCCTCTATTCCAAGAAAAGCCAATCAGGTTATCAGTTTGCTAGTTATAAAAATTACCAAGGAGCCGTTTGTGGGCAATAAGAGTAAAGCAAATTCTAAAGATAAGTAATAAGAGAAATAATGAGCATCTTCCTCACTTCTTGGAAGCGAAGAATCCAAGCTCTCCCCTGGAGCAACACCTAACCTATCGTATTAAACAGTCATGGACAAATATTAGAAACAACGACTTCGGCATTTAGAATCTTTTGGCATTGCATCATTTAAAAGCTGTTAAGTTCTTCTCATACTAAGTAAAGTGAGTCAGAAAGACAAATACCATATGACATCACTTACATGTGGAATCTAAAATATGGCACAAATGAACATATCTATGGAACAGAAACAAACTCACAGACATGCAGAACAGACTTGTGGTTGCCAAGGGGGAGGAAGAGGGAATGGGATGGATGGGGAGTTTGGGGTTAGTAGATGCAAACTATTACACTTAGAATGGATAAGCAATGAGGTCCTTCTGTACAGCACAGGGAATCATATCCAGTCTCTTGTGATAGAAGAAGGTGGAAGATAATATTAGAAAAAGAATATATATGTGTATATATATATGACTGGGTCACTTTCTGTACAGCTGAAATTGACAGATCATTGCAAATCAACTACACTTTAATAAAAAATTTTTAAGAATAAATTACACTGCAAAAACAAACAAACAAACAAAAGTTAAGTTCTTCTAAGTATTCTTTGTCAAGTTTCTTTCCATGGTGTTCTTTTCCTACTTGGGCAGAGCCTGAAAACCTAGAAGGATAATTTTGCTCTTAGGGTTTTAATGATTTGTTTACTGGTTCATTTCAGAGAGTGAGCTGGAAAAAAGGGAAGTGTCCCAAGAAGTTTTTGAGGTCCCATGACTTTCCACTATGTCACTCCTGGTAGCACTGCCCAAACTCTTTGCAGTGCCTGGGAGATGGGCACGCAGCATACGCAGACTTCAGCACTACCTGGAGTGAAGGTCCCTCACACTCCTTCACCACAGCCTCCTCGGGGCAGCACCTGCCAAAGAGCCGGGAAAGTGATCAAACAACAGCCACAACCACAGGGGCAGCCCTTCTCTCTCTCTCTCAACAAGAATGAACTGGACTGTAAGGTAGGTTCTTCGGGGAGAGTGAGAAAGAGGTGACCAAGTGAGAGGGGGCTTCGATCTAGATCTTTTTAGGATGGAAAATAGACAATGAGTATAATTTACTTCAAGGGACTCTGGGGGCTCTGGTAAGGAAGCAGCACAGGCTGAAACAGAGATACATTGCCAGATGCAGATTCAGACAAGCCATGAGGGCTTGGTGAAGAGCGTTGTCAAATAAGCAATACTGGCCTTCTCCCTGCTCTCTCACTTGGGGCAGACAGCCAGCATTAGGACTCTGTTATCACAAGCCTTCTCGCTACCATGATCCGGGCACCACTACCCACGAATGGGCATATGCACTTGAGGTGAACTGCATTTGCTATACTTGCTTGACTTAAGGCTTAAAAGTAAAAGAAATCACCTTTTTTTTTCTTTGTAACTTGATTTATCCAATGTCACTTAGAGAAAGAAAGAAGGCAAAGCTATAGTGGAACACAAAGATGAACAACAAGTTCACAGACTAATAGTAAGGACGTAATTATAAAAATAGTTGTCAACCTCTCAATCCCTACACTTAAAATGGGCCAGAAAGTAGTTCCCATCGTGGCACAGCGGAAACGAATCCGACTAGGAACCAAGAGGTTTTGGGTTGGGTCCCTGGCCTTGCTCAGTGGGTTAAGGATCCTGTGTTGCCATGAGCTGTGGTGTAGGTCACAGATGCGGCTTGGATCCCATGTTGCTGTTGCTGTGGTGTAGGCCAGCAGCTGTAGCTCCAATTTGACCCCTAGCCTGGGAACCTCCATATGCCATGGGTGCAGCCCTAAAAAGAAAAAAAAAAAAAAACTTAAAAAAAAAAAAGGCCAAAAACATGTCATTTCTAAATCCCTGCAACCCTTTGAGATGGGCATGAGTATCAGTTCCCTCAGTATTCTTTTTTTTTTTTTTTTTTTTTTTTTGGTTGAGGAGACTGGAACCCAAAGAAGTTAAGTGATTTTCCTTAAACCAGAGAACTTGTAAGTGGCCAAGTCAAGATGAGAACTCTGGTCCTCTGATTCCAAACCCCAGATTCACTCTTTTAAGCCATTTTCCAAAGTGGGAGATGGTTTTAAAGACATATATTTATTTATTATGTATCTTTTATTTATGAGAAGTGATAGTGTTTGGGTTTTTTTTGGGGGGGTTGTTTTTGTTTTTTTGCTTTTTAGGGCAGCACTGGTGGCATATGGAGGTTCCCTGGCTAGGGGTCGAATCGGAGCTACAGCTGCCAGCCTACACCACAGCCACAGCAATACGGGATCCGAGCCTCATCTGTGACCTACACCACAGCTCACGGCAATGCCAGATCCTTAACCCACTGAGCAAGGCCAGGGATCGAACCTGAAACCTCATGGTTCCTAGTTGGATTCATTTCTGCTGCGCCATGACAGGAACTCCATGAGATAGCATTTTTTTATTTATAGAAGTGAAAGAAAATCTTCCTTGAAAAACAAATTACACCTCAAAAACTAAACCAATTTAAAGACAAATATTAAGAAAGTAATAACTTAGAAATTTACAACGATATGGCAAACGATATTAAACGCATCCATTTCCTGGTAAGTCTAGGTGAAACGGCTCGAAATAAGTGATTTGTACTGACCACTACTTTAAGCTCACGCCAAAGAGGTATTTACTCAAATTTCGCATCCAATGTAGGGAATAGCTTACTGGGCCTATTGAGCTTTCCATTCTACCCTCTTGGGAAACCCTCTATGATAATCAAGTAGTCACAGGCCTTGGAGGGAGCTTTCTATTCTCAGTAAACTGAAAATTGCAGTCAGGAAATTAAGAGGTATCTAACCTGCACTTCATTCCCTCAAGGGCAGGATCTGTACTTTTAATAAGGACAATGAGCTAACATATACAATGAAGTCCTGCAGATGATCTAAGAGAAAACTAGGGGAGAAACCAAGGAGCCCGTTTCCCTTCCCAGACCTCCTTCATAAACAGTATTCAAAGACAGACTCAGAAGGTGGGGGTTCTTAAGGTGGCAGGAAGGAAGGGAAGACAGTAAGACAAATGTTTGAAGGCAAGTGGTGTTTCCATAGAACTCCTGAAATGACGTGTTGCACAAATGTCCCCATTACCCCAAAGGGTAATTCATTCCTACCCCTGTGGCAGCTGATGGACAACAATGAAAATTGCCAGACTTCCTAATTTTTTCCCACTTTTTTTATTTTTAGAGCAAAATTATCCTTGTGGGCTTTCAGGCTCTGCCCAAGTAGGGAAAAGAACACCATAGAAAGAAACTTGACCAAGACTACTCAGAAGAACTTAACTTTCTGTTTGTTGTTTTTGTTCTTGTTTTTGTTTTCTACAGGGTAATTTACTCTTTAAAGAAAATTTGTTCCTGCTGTGTAGCACTGGGAACTCTATCTGGTCACTTATGATGTTGCATGATAATGTGAGAAAAAGAATGTATATATGTGTGTGTGCCTGGGTCACCTTGCTGTACAGTAGAAAATTGACAGAACACTGTAAACCAGCTATAATGGGAAAAATAAAAATCAGTTAAATTAAAAAAAAATTATTAAACCACCTCTGGCCAGCAAATGGCACTAAATGATGCCTGAATTTCAAGATCCCTTTTCCCCTAACACACAATTTCAACATTTCTGAAACTGGATTATACCTTCTACCTGACTGGTACCTTCAGGTAGTCTTTTTCCCTCTTTGTTCCCTCTCACCCCTGACTTCCCCTTGGAATTAAACAAATAAAATGGGTTTACAGGGATTAGGGTCAGTTATAATTTTAGAATTAAGTCACCAAATATAAGCCTCTCTATATATTATAGGGCTTTGAAGTCATTTATTTTTTGAACTATTAAACACTAAAACCTTTGTTAGGGAAAATACATTTGAATAAGAGACCAAGTTGGTAGAAAGGAAAAAAAAAATTTAATGACCAAAAGAATGCTAATATGTCCCTAAAGTTAGAGTTACCTTACCATCAAGACAGAAACACAAAAGCAAGGAGAACCCGCTAATTCACACATCACAAATTCCAGTGCTCATTTATCTCTATTTTTAGTAATTTGTTAGATCTTGATGTTATTCTTCATGCCTATGTATCATGTATGATAATGATTTATGGGGTTAGCTATTCATCTTCCCAACAGAGCTCCCTACAAAGAAACAATTACTCTACCTCTGAGATGGGATGCCATGAAAGGAATGGTTTCCAGATGCTTTGATTAAAAAAAGGCTTCAAGAATATGGGCAACATAAAATTCCAAAGCAGGCAAAACTAATCCTGTTAACAGTCAACAGTCTCACTGGCTACGTTCAGTGAGAAGGTTGGGGGGGGTGGTTACTGATAGAGAAGGGGCTGAAGGTCCCTCCCCTGGTTGGGGAAGCTGGCCGACCTGGATGGTGATTCTTTTTCTTGACCTGGATGGTGATTACACAGGTGTGTTTACTTGGTGATAATTCAGTGAGCTGTACACCTGCGAATTGCGTATACTTCTGAACATGGGTTATATTCTCCCATTTAAAAGAGAAGTCTATAAAATAAAAGCAACAGACATTGGACTGACTATAACATATTGTTTGTTGATCAAAAAAGGCGGCGGGGAGGACTGATTCTCTCTTCCAGTGGCTTAATAGTACATTGACTGGGGGGCAGGGGGGACGTTGACCCTAGAAAATTAATCTTGATGTTCTCCCAAGTCATTTTCTGTTCTCTAGTATTAAAAAAATAGAAACATGTCTATATAAACGATAATTTCTGGTCACTCTCAAAGAATATCACTAAACATGAAAATCATAGATACTGATCTTGTGTTGTATAATGATGTTCCTAATGATGTGAAAATGTTTCTACAAAATTGTAGGTTTGCTGTCCTAACACACCTAACTGGTCGTGGCACTGTGGTGTTCAGAACACACCTACAACTGGGAATGACTTTCTTTGGTAAGCAGGTTCCAACAGGATAATATAAGAGGCTGGATGCTGGATTCCTGTCTCAGGTTATCCCAGTTACTGCGGACCAGGAAAGTCTCAATAAGTATGACCCCCTTGCTGCCCCCAATACAGAAGAGGGAGGATTCAGTGAAATGGGAAGGGCTTTGGGCAGGGATGATGAGAAAGGGATGGAGCAGAAGACTATGCCCTGGGAACCAGTCAAAATGGGAGCACTCAAAACATGTATTTGAAACTCTAGCACCACCAACATATGTGGGGACATTAAACCAACTGGGGTGTCAAATTTGCTTGTTCCACCACCAAATTAGGGTGATGTCTGTTAAAGATTAGAACAAAGGAGGCACACAGGCCACAACATCTCTTCCCACTCCCAGAGTGAGTATATTTACGTCAATGGGAAAGAGCTATTTTTCCCCCCAAAAGCTCTTCATGCCTGTCAAATAACACCCCCCCACACACACAAAAGGCAAATCCATGTCAAAATCCCAGGAAGCTATGAATGTTACTCTATTTGGGAAAATGATCTTTGCAGAAATAATTAAGTTACAGATCTTGAGGTGAGGTCATCCTGGATTACTCAGGTGGCATATGTAAGTTCCCAGGCTAGGGGTCCAATTGGAGCTCACCACAGCCACAGCAATGCAGGATCCAAGCTACCCCTGCGACCTACACCACAGCTCAAGGCAACGCCAGATCCTTAACCCACTGAGTGAGTCCAAGTATCAAACCTCATGGATACTAGTTGGGTTCTTTTTTTTTTTTTTTTTTGTCTTTTTGCCATTTCTTGGGCCACTCCTGTGGCATATGGAGGTTCCCAGGCTAGAGGTCGAATTGGAGCTGTAGCCGCTGGCCTACACCAGAGCCACAGCAACTCGGGATCCAAGCCACATCTGCAACCTACACCACAGGTCATAGGCAATGCCAGATCCTTAACCCACTGAGCAAGGCCAGGGATCAAACCTGCAACCTCATGATTCCTAGTCAGATTCATTAACCACTGAGCCACGACAGGAACTCCCTAGTTGGGTTCTTAACATGCTGACCCACAATGGGAACTCCATCAACTGCCCTTTATAAGGACACAAAAGGAGTTCCTATTGTAGCTCAGTGGGTTAAGAATCTAGTATTCATGAGGATGCAGGTTCTATCCTGGCCTCGCTAGGTGGAATAAGGATCCAGTGTTGCCGTGAGCTGTGGTGTAGGTTGGAGACACAGCTCAGATCCCGAGTTGCTGTGGCTGTGGTGCAGGCCGGCAGCTACAGCTCCAATTCCACTCTTAGCCTGGGAATGTCTATATGTCACAGGTGTGGCCCTAAAAAAGCAAAAAAAAAAAAAAAATAAAAGAAGAAGAAGAAAAAAATGATCAGATTTATGGTTACCAGAGGTGGGGAGTGGCAGAGGGAGAACTGGATGAAGTTAGTTGAAAGGTACTACAAACTTCCAATTATAAGATAATTAAGTATTTGGGAGATAAGGTACAACATGATAACTATAATGAACACTGCTATACGTTATAGCTAAAAGTCAAGGGAGTAAATCCTAAGAGTTTTTATCACACAAAAAAAACATTTATTCCATCTTTAATTTTGTATCTCTATAAGATGAAGGATGTTTGCTAAATTTACTGTGATAATTATTTCATGATGCATGTAAGTTAAATCATTACGCTAACATACCTTAAACCTATACAGAGCTGTATGCCAACTACACCTCAATAAAACTGGAATTTAAAAAAAGTAATAGAAACAGAAAGTAGAATAGTGGTGGCTAGGAGCCGGGAAGGGTGTGGAACGGGAAGTTGTGGTTTAATGCGTAGAGTGTTCCAGTTTTGCAAGATAAAAAAGTTCTGGTCATTGGGTAAGCAACAATGTGAATATAGTTAACAATACTGAACTGTACACTTCAAAATGGTTATGATGGAAAATTTTATGTGTATTTTACCTGAATTAAAAATTAAAAAATTTAAAGATATAAATACTTCAAATACAAGGAAAAATACAGAGACTAAAACAACCATCTACTCAGACTCGAAGCTCCACTCCCACCCTCTGCGTTCCCCTCCTCTCCCTCTCCCAAAGTGGGTATGGATGTATCTGGGTCATGCATTATTCTTCTGCTTTTACTTTCCCCCTCTCTATCCCCAAACAGTATGTATTATCCTGACATATCTCAAAAACATATGTTGAGATGGGGAAAAAACAAATTGCAGAAGAACGCAATTAATTTAAATTTTCAAGGCACACAATCCCAGAGCAGCTTCAAGCAGAAAGTGACAGTGTCCACATTTATAGACTCCACTCTGCAAAAACACCCTGGGAGTTCCCTGGTGCCCTAGTGGTTAGGACTTAATGCTTTCACCGCTGTGGCCTGGGTTCAATCCATGGTCTGGGAGCTGAGAGGTTGCTGTATGCCATGGTCAAAAAAAAAAAAAAAAATGCTCATCTCAAATTTAACTTGCTAAAACATTGGATATAATCTGCCTGCTTCTTGGTGAACTGCTTGGTACCTCATTCAAAGTCCTATTTTTGTTCTCACTGGATGCCTCTCCCATTCAGCCTGGCTAACACCTCAGTCCTCCATTGAATCATGGCATCACCTCTTGGTCCAAGCAGCAGAGAGCTACCTTGTGGTAGATTTGATATCTAGCCCCAAGGCTCTCCTCCACGTGCATTCACTGCCACAGGTGCCCCAAATCCTGGCTTACCATAGCCTAACAGGTGTGCCCCAGACACTTCCAGGATTAACAGGTAATTTTGAAAATATGCACTTTTATTTTAGGCTTAGGCTAAAACAGAGCTTTTTGCGTTGTGGAAATACAGGAATAATTCAACTATCAAAGAAGGAATTAAGTAAAACACTGAAACTGAGACATTCAACTGAGAATGTCCTTTTTATGTCCAAAAAAACTCTACAAGAAAATTCCAATAAATATTATTCTCTGAACTTAAATTTCTGAAAGCTGTATTACATGGCAATGAGAATTTTACATAATTTCTTATACTTTTTTGAACCTCAAATGTAATGAAACAAGCTATCTGGTCAGTATTCACCCTCAAGTCAATGTGATTTGGATCACTGGCTCCTGATGATGGAAAAATTATTTCATTTTTGTATAGACCAGGTTTTGTTTTTTTGTTTGTTTGTTTGTTTGTTTGCTTTTGTCTTTTTGCCTTTTCTAGGGCCGCTCCTGCAGCATACAGAAGTTCCCAGGCTAGGGGTCTACTTGGAGCTACAGCCGCTGGCCTACGCCACAGCCACAGCAACAGCAACTCGGGATCCGAGCCACGTCTGCAACCTACACCACAGCTCACGGCAATGCCAGATCCTTAACCCACTGAGCAAGGCCAGAGAGCGAACCCGCAACCTCATGGTTCCTAGTCGGATTGTTAACCACTGAGTCACGATGGGAACTCCCAGGTCTTGTTTTAATGAAGGCACTACAGTCAAGTAATCTGACCTGAAAGTAGAGAAGAAAGCCCAAAAGATAGATAAGCTTAGATGCTTCTGCACTTTACTTTTGTGCATAAATGAATTAATTTTTCTTGAGCAAATCACTTTACTTCTCTGAGGCTCAGTTTCTCATGGGTAGGATGAGGTTAATAAAGCCCGCAGGACATGAAACTGGCTGGATCAGAGGTAACACGTGTGAAGCACCTTTTTTTTTTTCTTTTTAGGGCCACACCTGCAGCATATGGAAGTTCCCAGGTTAGCTGTCAAATCTGAGCTTCAACTGCCAGCCTACGCCACAGCTCACAGCAACACTGGATCCTTAACCCATTGATTGGGGCCAGGGAACAAACCTGAATCCTCATGGATACTAGTCGGGTTCATTTCCCCTAAGCCACAATGGGAGCTCTGGCATTTCACAGGTTTAACGGAACTCTTTTTAAGCCATTTCATGAAGATCAAATAGGGGTTAAGGATAAACACAAAGAAATCTATTTTTTAGGGTTTTGTTGGTTTGGTGTTTGTTGGCTGGTTTTTTTCTGGATTTGCTGATTTGATTGGTTGTTTCCCTGAATTAACCAAATTGAAATACTGGTTTGGATATTAATATGGTCACAGCTGCTTATAATCAATCTATATTTATGGATTATCACCAGGTGACTTTCTGAGAAAAAAAGACAAAGTTGCATCCCCACTCAACATTATACACCTGGATGAACTCCAAATGGATCAGATTTAAAAACCTAAAAGAACTGCAGGAAGTATGGAAAAAGTTTATAATCTTGGAGAAGGGAAGGCCTTTCCAACTATGATTCATAATTCAGATGTCACAAAAAAAAAAAAACAAAAAGACAACCAATTCAAGTACATAAAAAATACTTAAAAAGAACTCTGTGGGGGAGTTCCCGTCATGGCGCAGTGGTTAACGAATCCGACTAGGAACCATGAGGTTGCGGGTTCGATCCCTGCCCTTGCTCAGTGGGTTAACGATCCGGTGTTGCCGTGAGCTGTGGTGTAGGTTGCAGACGCGGCTCGGATCCCGCGTTGCTGTGGCTCTGGCGTAGGCCGGTGGCTACAGCTCCAATTCAACCCCTAGCCTGGGAACCTCCATATGCCGCAGGAGCGGCCCAAGAAATAGCAACAATAACAACAACAACAACAATAACAAAAAAAAAAAAAAAAAAAAAGAACTCTGTGGCAAATTCAAAAGACAAAATACTAAAAACTTAATTTCAGCATATGCTACAAAGGCCTAATCTCTATATATGCAGTAAATCACTAAAAATTTAAAAAAGACAAAAGAATGTATAATATACAGTATGACTGAGTCACTACTGCACAGCAGAAATTGGTACAACACTGCAAATCAACTATACTTTACATTTTTTTTTTAAACACAGACCAGAAATCCAATGAAAAAAAAAATGGGCAAAATTAGAGTTCCTGTCGTGGCTCAGTGATTAACTAATCTGACTAGGAACCATGAGGTTTCAGGTTCGATCCCTGTCCTCACTCAGTGGGTTAAGGATCCGGAGTTGCCATGAGCTGTGGTGTAGGTCGAAGACATGGCTCAGATCCCAAGTCACTGTGGCTTTAGGATAGGCCGGCGGCTACAGTTCCGATTGGGCCCCTAGCCTGGAAACCTCCATATGCCATGGGAGTGGCCCTAGAAAAGGCAAAAAGACAAAAAAAAAAAAAAAAAAAAAAAAAAGGCAAAATATAAAATAGGAAAAAGGAAATACAAATAATCCTTAAATATATGAAAAGATTTCAATTGTAGTCATAGTAAAGGGATGCAAAGATAATACAACATTAAATCACAATTTCCCACCTATTAAATTTGCAAACATCCAAAAGTTTGATCAAGCATTTGGTTGGTAAATCTGTGAAGAAATATGGACTCCACATGTACTACCAAAGGAAATGAAAATGACCATACCTATGAAGGGGAATTTGGAAATAGCTTTCAAAAGCATAAATACATTTATACTCGCAATACAGTTTCTGGGGATTTATCTGAAAGATATACCTGCACACTTAGAAAATAACATTTATTACAGGTTCTGGTCTGTAATAGGAATAAGCTGGAAGCAACTCTAATGTCCATCTAAAAAGGAGACTAGTTCTATAACTATGATTCAGCCAGAGGACAGAATATTCTACAGCCCTGAAAAAGAATGAGAAAGCTCTCTATGCAGAAGATAGATGGTAGAGTGAAAAAAGAAGAAATTGGCAGCAGAGAGGGAGACTTTTTATCTAAGGAAGGAGAGTGAAATGAATACATATTGACATTTGTTTGCATTTACATAAAGAGATACTAGGTAGACACAAAAACTAAATAGAAGAAAGTGGTTTTCTATAAAGGGTGGGAGGAAAAATGGATTAGGGTGGGAGCTAGACTTCATTGTAATTTTCCAACATGTGAATGTTTTATGTATTCATAAAATTAAACTTAGGCTATACTTGCTGATTACCTGCTAGGTAGAGAGCCTCATGTTCAGTATGACATTTTCAAACCAGCTACAATGAGTATTTTAAAGCATCTGTATGTTCTACGCTATGTCTGAATTGGTTGGTAAGGGCTGGTTTATAAGTCATATTGGAGTAAAAATTCCATCTTCATACCTCCCTGCCTTGGAGTCTAGCTTGAATACCATTTTAAGGGAGACAGGACACAACTGGATAATACTGCAGAATGGGATCAAATAAATGCCAAAGGAAAAATGTTTCTAGATCAGAAGAGAAAAAAGTCCCATTATTGAACCCATCCAGAAAGGCTTCATAGGAAGCAAAACTGAGTCTTGGATATCCTATAAATTAAACCATTTTCACCAAAAGCCTTTCTATAGGAAAAATAACTTTTTTCTGTACAAAGGATTTTTTTTAGACCCTCTTAATTACACTGATTTTTCTTTTTTTTTTCTTTTTTTTTTTTTTGTCTTTTTGCTATTTCTTGGGCCACTCCCGCAGCATATGGAGGTTCCCAGGCTAGGGGTTGAATCAGAGCTGTAGCCACCGGCCTACGCCAGAGCCACAGCAACGCAGGATCCGAGCCGCGTCTGCAACCTACATCACAGCTCACAGCAACGCCGGATCATTAAACCACTGAGCGAGGGCAGGGACCGAACCCGCAACCTCCTGGTTCCTAGTTGGATTCGTTAACCACTGCGCCACAACGGGAACTCCTTTTTTTCTTTGTTTTCATCTTTTTAGGGCCACACCCTCTGCATATCAAGATTCCCAGGATAGGTGTCGAATCAGAGCTGTAGCTGCTGGCCTACACCATAGCCTCAGGATCCAAGCCTCGTCTGCGACCTACACCACAGCTCACGGCAACACCAGATCCTTAACCCACTGAGCAAGGCCAGGGATCGAACCTTCATCCTCATGGATGCTAGTCAGATTCGTTTCCTCTGAGCCACGATGGGAACTTCTGTACTGATTTTTCTAAATGGGGTAGGAGGGAGATAGGGGGTGGTGGAGAGAAGACAGGAAAGACATGTCCCAGCCTTAATTATCAACGAGTGAGGAACGCCACAAAATTAGTATTTCCTGGTCATCTCAGTCCTTCCTTACAGCAAAAGTAATACATAGAAATAAGAGTTGGTCTGACACAATTTTAAAAATCTTATTTCATTCCTTTCTAATTTAAAATTTTACATCGCCTCGGGAAGTTTTTCTCTTTGACAGTTTCTCTGCATGGGCTGATCAGAATCAGGAGAGGAACTGGAAGTTTCTCTTCCTGTCCTACATGTTCAGAGAGGTTTCACTTTGTAAATGTTCATGGGGCTGCAGCGATGGGAAAAAGGGAACATACCCTTGAAGGATCACTTGTCACATCTCTCAGGCTTGGAACTGCCCAGCTAATATCTGAATGGCCTCTCTGGCACAGCTGGTCCGCCTTCCAACACTTCCTATGATGGGAACTCCCTACCACTGTCGTCTTGATGCAACTCTTGTCAGCAAGCTCTTAGGCTGAGATGAAAAAAAACCTCCTATCTTAAACCCACCAGTTCTAAGGCTAGCCTCAAATTTGCAGACAAGACAAATTCATCTCACATGAGTCAAACTTGTCACTCCAGAAGAACATTAGTTTGGAGTCAGGATTCAGGTGTGGGGAGGGTTGGGGAAAGAGAATGAATAAAGTTGTTGTTGTTGTTATTGTTTGGTTCTAAATAAGGCTTTGTCACTCTGGCATTTAAAATAATTAAGGGAGTTCCCTGGCAACCTAGTGGTTAAGGATTCAGCATTGTCACTGCTGTGGCATGGGTTTGATCCCTTCCACATGCCAACCAAAAAATAATAATAATAATAATAATAATAATAATAAATTAGGTAACAACGTTTGGATTCACTGGCACACAGCATCTTACAACATACAATATTAAATGCAGTGGACCAAGTCATCTAGTTAACCAAATTCACTCGAAAAATAGCATTCTCAGGAGTGCATTGTAAACAGGTGACACGGTAAGTAGAATGCTAAATGTGTTTTAAGCCTGCACTCTGAAGCATCTGAGTAGCCCACATCATTATAAGACCCTGGTGCTCAGGAGTTCCCATCGTGGCGCAGTGGCTAACGAATCTGACTAGGAACCATGAGGTTTCGGGTTCAATCCCTGGCCTTGCTCAGTGGGTTAAGGATCCGGCGTTGCCGTGAGCTGTGGTGTAGGCTGCAGACGCGGCTTGGATCCCAAGTTGCTGTGGCTCAGGCGTAGGCCAGTGGCTGTGGCTCTGATTCAATCCCTAGCCTGGGAACCTCCATATGCCGAGGGAGTGGCCCAAGAAATGGCAAAAAGACAAAAAAAAAAAAGACCCTGGTGCTCAAAGAAACAAAATTTACTAGTGATAAACAAGAGACAAGCCTACTTATCTTCCATCAGAGTTACAGCCACATAGAAATAAGGTGCTGGAATGCTTTTCCTGAGGTCCAAGAATTATTCTGAATTAAGTGCTGTTACCTAAGTAGTAATACCCCAAGCAAGTTTTATGGCTCTGTAAGGAAAGAATTAGCTTACTCATTTGGGAATTTAGTGGTGTTTGGAATGCATAAAGTGACAATGAGGTTGGAAATGGATTGGCTTTGGGGCTTGTTCTGCTTTATAAATAATAATGAACCTTTTCCAACATGAAGTAATGTGAAATAAAAAAAAAAAAATCTGTCCCTAGAGCATAAAATTACCTCATAACCCAATTTGCATTTCTCTACTCCAAGCACATTTTCTGTGAGTTCTACTTAGAGTGAAAGCTGCTGTATGATAATTAATTTTAACAAGCACTTGGCATACTGAGCTGGACAGTATACAAGCTGCCCTAGACCAGCTATGAATGTGAACTGCACTTTTTATGGTGTTTTTTTCACAATGACATTATTTAGGCATCTAAAATCATCAGGATTACAACTTTATTCTTTTTTTTTTCTCCTTCATTTAGGTTGTTTTCTTGTATTCTACTTGAATACATAAGCAATTTGTAACAACTGTTAAGAAATGTGGGAGATAGGAGTTCCTATCTTGGCACAGCGGAAATGAATCCAACCAGGAACCATGAGGTTGCAGGTTCGATCTCTGGCCTCTCTCAGTGGTTTAAGGATCCGGTGTTGCCATGAGCTGTGGTGTAGGTCACAGACACGGCTCCGATCTTGGCATTGCTGTGGGTGTGGTGTAGGCTGGCAGCAACAGCTCCGATTCCAACCCCCAGCCTGGGAACCTCCATGTGCCGCAGGTGCAGCCCTAAAAAGACAAAAGACAAAAAAAAAAAAAAGCAAAAAAAGGAAGAAAGAAAAGAAATGTGGGAGATAATTGGATCTTGGTCTAGCAAAACTAGAAGGGTATTAGGTATTTACTATTCATCAAAGGGGCTGTATTTTTTCTTTTCTTTCCCCATATTCAGAAAAGAAATATGCCCATCACCTGACTTATAACGTACCGTTCATTAGTGGAAAAGTGTTTCGAATTAGATCCTTATGCCATTTCCCATGCAGCATTTTCATTCTTTTGTTAAAGCACCATTTGGTAAAAGCAGGTGATAGTCTTGAAATGCGATCGGCAATGTTCAAGCTCTATTTCTTTTTTATACCCCTGCACGTGAAATATGGGTGGGCAAATAATGTCATTTCTGAGCAAGAAAATAAATTTGGAGAGAACTATTACTCTGATTTCATAGGAATAACTTACCTCTCATATACCCATCTAGTTTATTGCTCTGTCCTAAATGATTTGTGCATGTCTGTATGTTTATAATTTATATGAAAAATTGCCAAATCTTAATTATGGCCAAAAAACTCTGCAATTTCCCAAGCAAGCTACTAAAAAGATGACTGTCTTCCTACATATATTAAGATGAAAAAATGACATGACAGTTCATTCCTTTTTATGTTTTTGGAAACAGACTGTGACTCAGTAGCTTGCTTTCAGAGTCCTAATTAACCTTCACAATAACAACTCAGCAAATTCCATTATTTCTGTACAAGCAATACTTTCTTATCTTTCATAATCAAATTTTAAACTAATGATTAATGCCATGGGTACAGCTGCCAGTTAAAATAACTTGGCTGGTGCCTCCGTTGTACCTCAGCAGTAACAAACCGGACTAGTAACCATGAGTACTCAGGTTCCATCCCTGGCCCCACTTAGTGGGTTAAGGATCCGGTGTTGCCTTGAGCTGTGGTGTAGGCTGCAGACATGGCTCGGATCTGGCGTTTCTGTGGCTGTGGCTGTGGCTGGCAGCAGCAGTTCTAATTTGACCCCTTAGCCTGGGAACTTCCATATGCTGCCACCCTTAAAAAAAAAAAAAATTGTCTGACTCTCTTCTCCTTTTCTATAAGCAATATATGAAATGTTTATCTAGAAATCTTGATGCTTAAGTGGCCTGTTTGTGTCACTTAAAAATGCAATAACATTCAAGTTAAGCTTTTCCTTATTAACATCACCTCATCATGTGCCATACTTGGAGCTTAGCAAAATTCTTCAAAGTCAAATCTATGCACTGATTAAAGGAATTTTCTTCTTCCTTTTTTTTTTTTTTTGTTTTTTTTTTTAGGACCACACCCTCAGCATATGGAGGTTCTCAGGCTAGGGGTTGAATCAGAGCTGTAGCTGCTGGCCTACAACACAGCCACAGCAACACAGGATTTAAGCCTTGTCTGAGACCTACCCCACAGCTCACGGCAATGCCAGATCCTTAACCCACTGAGCAAGGCCAGGAATCGAACCTGCATCCTCATGGATGCTAGTCAGATTCATTTCCGCTGAGCCATGATCGGAACTCCAGGAATTTTCTTAAGTTAAACTGCATTCACAATTTATTGAGCCTCTAGCATAAGCAAGGCACTGTGCTTAGTGGCAAGGAGCAGAAAAAAGCGAATCAAACAAGGTCCCTGCCCTCAGGAAGCACAGTCTGGTAAGGAGATAAACTTATGCTCTCCATATGGTTTGTTTTCATTTTATGTTTTCTTTTTCTTTTTTCGCCTCCCTGTAGAATATGGAGTTCCCAGCCCAGGGATCAGATCCGAGTCACAGTTGTGACCTACACCACAGCTGTGGCAACAACAGATACTTAAACCCAATGTGCTGGGCCAGGAATCGAACCTGCATCCTGGCACCGCAGAGATATCAATCCTGTTGTGCCACAGGGGTGACTCCATTCCCTACGTTGATAAAGCAGAAAGAGGTCACACCAGCTGTTAGCACACAAAAATTAGTTACAGATCTGCCTCAAGGTAAAGGTACGACCTTGAGAAAGTCTTTTTTTTTTTTTTTTTTTCTCCCTTTCTCAATATCTTCATCCGTAAACTAGGAACTGGGAATAGATTTATTCGACAAAGGCCAATTGAGCATCTACCATGTGATAACAATGGCCAGCCTCAATGAGAAATTGCCATTGGGGTAAACATTTACATAATGTATCAGTTTCTTTAACCCTTAAAGCAACATCATTTTCAAAAGGAAGATACTGAAGATCAAAGATATTAAGTAGTTCTCGAGTTCCTACTGTGGCACAACGGGATCAGCAGCACCTTGGGACAAGGATTCAATTCCCACCCCAGCACAGTGGGTTAAAGATCCAGTGTTGCCATAGCTGCAGCTTAAGTCAAAACAGCAGCACAGATCTGATCCCTGGCCTAGGAACCCCATGGGCAGCCAAAAAAGAAGGGAAAGAAAAAAAAAGATGTTAAGTAGTTCTTTTTTTTTTTTTTAATGGAATCTTTAGGATTTTCTACATAATCTCCTTCCTGGTCATTGATCAGTTCAGATTTTCTTTTTTTTCATGATTCAGTCTTGGTAGGTTGTATGTTTCTAGGAATTTATCCATTTTTTCTAGGTTGTCCAATTTGTTGGCATATAACTGTTCATAGTAATCTCTTATGATCTTTTGTTTATCTGTAGTATCAATTGTAACTTCTCCTTTTTCACTTCTGATTTGAGTCCTCTATCTTCTTGGTGAGTCTAGCTAAAGATTTATCAATTTTGTTTCCTTTTAAAGAACCAGCTCCTAGTTTCATTAATCTTCTGTAGTGTGTCTTTTTAATGTCCATTTCATTTATTTGTACTCTAATATCTGTTGTTGTTGTTGTTGTTGCTTTTTGCTTGCTTTTTAGGGCCACACCCCTGGCATACGGAAGTTCCCAGGCTAGGGGTCAAATCAGAGCTGCCAGCCTATGCTACAGCCACAGCAGTGTGGGATTTGAGCCACATCTTCAACCTAGTGCCATAACTCACAGCAACCCCAGATCCCCGATCCATTGATTGAGGCCAGGGATGAAACCCACATCCTCATGGATACTAGTTGGATTTGCTTCCCCTGCGCCCCAAGGGGAACTCCCTGTACTCTAATATTTCCTTCCTACTATTAACTTCAGGCTTCATTTGGTCTTCTTGTTCTAGCTCCTTGAAGTATAAAGTTTGACAGTTTAAGTCTTTTCTCATTTCTTGAGGGGGACATTTATCACTATGAACTTCCCTTTCAGAACTGCTTTCACGATATGCACAAATTTTGATATATTTCTATTTCCATTTGTTCCAATGTATTTTTTTTTCATTTCTCTTTTAATTTCCTCTTTGACCCATTGGTTGTTCAGTATCATTTATTTAATGTCCAGATATTTGTGGACTTTCCAGTTTTCCTTGTGTAATTAAGGTCCAGTTTTTGTACCACTATGGTCAGAAAAGATTTCTGACATAATTTCAACCCTCTTAAATTTATTAAGACTTTTTTGCGGCCTAACATATGATCTGGCTTAGAGAATGTTCTATATGCACTTAAAAAGAAGGCATATTGTGTTGTTTCTGAATGGAATGTTCTGTATATATTTGTTCTAACATATCATTTAAGGCTGATGTTACACTGATTTTCTGTGTGAATGATCTAGCCATTGATGTAAATGGGATATTATAATCCTCCAATATTATTGTATTGCTATCTATTTAAGTCTATTAATACTTGCTTTATATATTTTGATGCTCCCAGGTTAGGGGTATAAAATTTTACAAATACTACATCCTCTTTTTGGACCGAGCTCTTTATCATCATACAATGTCATCTTTGTCTCTTATTATTTATTATAGCTATTATAATTATTATGGTTATTATAATTATTTATTATAAATTCAGTAAAGTTGCCGAATACAAAATCAATACACAAAATCTACTGCACTTCCACACACCAATAACAAATATGCCATGAACAGAAATAAAGAAAACAACCCCATTATAATGTATTAAAGAATAAAATAAGGAGTTCCCACAGTGGCTTAGCAGAAACGAATCTGACTAGTATCCACGAGGATGCAGGTTCAATCCCTGGCCTTGCTCAATGGGTTAAGGATCCGGCATTGCCGTGAGCTGTGGTGTAGGTCGCAGACACGGCTTGGATCCATCATTGCTGTGGCTGTGGCATAGGCCAGTGGCTACAGCTCTGACTGGACCCCTAGCCTGGGAACCTCCATATGCCGCAGGCACAGCCCTAAAAAAACAAAAAATAAAATAAATAAAAAGAATAAAATACCTATGAATAAATTTAACCAAGGAGGTGAACAACCTGCATATTGAAAACTACAAGGCGTTCCCATTGTGGCGCAGCAGAAATGAATCTAACTAGGAACCATGCAGTTGCAGGTTCAATCCCTGGCCTCGCTCAGTGGGTTAAGCATCTGGCGTTGTCATGAACTGTGTTGTAGGTCGCAGGCGAGGCTCAGATCCTGCATTGCTGTGGCATAGGCCGGCAGCCATAACTCCTATTCAACCCCTAGCCTGGGAACCTCCATATGCTGCGAGTGAGGCCTTAAAAAAAAAGAAAGAAAGAAAGAAAACTACAAGACATTAATTAAATAAATTCAAGACACAAATAAATGGAAAGCTATTCTGTGTTCATGAATTAAAAGAATCAATATCATTAAAATGTCCAGACTACCCAAAGCAAGCTACAGATTCAATGCAATCCTTATCAAAAATCCAGCAGCATCTTTCAAAGAAATAGAACAAACAATCCTAAAATTTACATGGAACCTCCCCCCCACACACATACACACACACAAACACCCTGAGTAAACAGCTAAAGCAATCTGGAAAAAGAAAATTAGGGGTTCCCATCGTGGCTCAGCAGGTTAAAACCTGACTAATATCCATGAGGATGCAGGTTCAATCCCTGGCCTCACTCAGTGGGTTGAGGATCTGGCATTGTTGCAAGCTGCAGAGTGGCTTGGATCGAGTGTTGCTGTAGCTGTCGCTTAGGCCAGCAGCTGCAGCTCTGATGCGACCTCTAGCCAGAGAACTTCCATATTCTGCAGGTGTAGCCATGAAAAAAAGAAAAAAGAAAACGGACAGAGCTGGAGGCATCATGTTCTCTGATTCTGAACTATTATTACAAACCTATAGTAATTAAAACAGTATGGTATTGACATAAAAACATATACACAGATCAATGGCACAGAACAGAGAGCCCAGAAATAAACCCGTGCATATATGGCCATTTAATTTACAAATAGAATCCAAGAATATTCGGTGGGGAAAGGACAGTCTCTCCAATAAACGGTGTTGGGAAAACTGGATGGTCACAAGCAACAGAATGAAACTTGAGGAGTTCTGACTGTGGTGCAGTGGAACTGAATCCAACTAGAACATGAGGTTGCCAGTTCGATCCCTGGCCTTGCTCGGTGGGTTGAGAATCTGGCGTTGCCATGAGCAGTGGTGTAGGTGGCAGATGCAGCTCGGATCTTGCATTGCTGTGGCTGTGGTGTAGGCTGGCAGCTGTAGCTCCAATTAGACACCTGGTCTGGGAACTTTCAAATGCCACGGGTGCAGCCCTAAAAAGACAAAAAAACAAAACAAAACAACAACAACAATAAAAAAGAATGAAACTTGGCTATCTTATACCATACACAAAAATTAACTCAAAATGGATTAAAGACTTGAACATAAGACCTGAAACCATAAAACTCCTACAGGGAAACACAGGTGGTAAGCTCCTTGACAGAGGTCTTGGCATGATTTCTTTTTAACATCAAAAGAAAAAGCAACGAAAGCAAAAATCAGTATGTGGAACTACATCATACTAAAAAGCTTTTGCACTGCAAAAGAAACCATAAACAAAATGAAAATGCAACCTAGTGAACAAAAGAATACATTTGCAAAACATATATCTGATATGGGGCTAACATTCAAAATACATAAAGAACTCAATCCTGCTGTGTAGCACTGGAAACTATGTCTAGTCACTTATGATGGAGCATAATAATGTGAGAAAAAAGAATGTATACATGTATGTGTAACTGAGTCACGATGCTGCACAATAGAAAAAAAATAATGTATTGGGGAAATAAACACACAAATATATATATATATATACATATATATACACTCATACAACTCAACAGCAAAAAAATCCTGATTTTAAAAATGAGCAGAAGGTCTAAATAGACACTTTTCCAAAGAAGACATGCAGACAGTCAACAGGTAGATGAAAATTTGCTCAACATCATTACTCATCAGGAAAATGCAAATCAAAACCAAAATGCGACATCACCTCACAGCTGTTTAGAATGGCTATTATCAAAAAGACAAGACATAACAAGGGTTGGCAAGGATGTGGAGGAAAAGGAACTCTCCTGCACTGCTGGTGGGAATATAAATTGATGTAGCTCCTATGGAAAACAGTATGAAGGTTTCTCAATATATCAAAAATAGAACTATCACATATGATCCAATAATTCCACTTTTGGGTATTCATCCAAGGAAAATGAAAACACTTACTCAAAAGGACGTCTGTACCCCCATGTTCATTGCAACGTTATTTACACTAGCCAGGATATGGAAACAACCTAAGTGTCTATCAACGGATGACTGGATAAAGAACTTGTGGATATATACAATGGAATATTATTTATCCATAAGAAGATGAAATCTTTCCATTTGCAACAACATGGATGGACCTTGAGGGCATTATGCTAAACAAAGTAAGACACAAAAACAAATAATGTATTATCTCTCTTGCATGAGGAAGCTGGGGAAAAACAAACATACAAGCTCAGTATAGACTCAGAGAACAAATATTTGGTTGCCAGAGGTGGTGAGTTGGGAAGGGGGTAGGAGACATGGGTGAAGCAGGTCCAAGGTTTAAAAAAATTAAATGAAAACACTGCATTACTAAGAAACATCAGAAAATACTGTGCTATTGCTTAGTAATTTGTGACCATCTTCTATAACAAATAAACAAATGAAGATATTTGTGTGTGTGTTGCTATTTAAACTAAAGAGTTCTGGAGTTCCTGTTGCGGCTCAGTGGTTAACAAATCCGACTAGGAACCATGAGGTTGCAGGTATGATCCCTGGCCGTGCTCAATGGATTAAGGATCCGGCGTTGCTGTGAGCTGTGGTGGAGGTTGCAGACGCAGCTCGGATTCAAGCTGATTTGGCTCTGGCGTAGGCTGGCAGCTACAGCTCTGATTCGACCCCTAGCCTGGGAACCTCCATATGCCGTGAGAGTGGCCCTAGAAAAGGCAAAAAGACAAAATAAATAAACAAAATAAACTAAGGAGGTCTATAAAAAGGATACTGTCAGAATTCCTGTCATGCCTCATGAACTCATGAACTCATGAACGGTAACCCGACTAGGATCCATGAGGATGCGGGCTTGATCCCTGACCTCACTCACTGGGTTAAGGATTCGGTGTAGCTGTGAGCTGTTGTGTAGGTAGCAGACAAGGCTCAGTTCTGGCATTGCTATGGCTGTGGTATAGGCTGGCAGTTTCAGGTCCAATTCGACCCCCCAGCCTGGGAACTTCCATATGCCACGGGTGCGGCCCTAAAAAGCAAAAAAAAAAAAAAAAAAAAAAAAGGACTGTCGTGTTGTGTTGCTCTGTCAAGTTCTACTTTCACGACTCAAACAATCTACTCTTCTCCATACCCAAAAAAGTCACCATCACTTAAAATGCGTGTACTCTAATAACGAAAATGTTTGCATCCTTGCCAAACTAAATATTACATTGAGATACTTCACACATTTCCACAGAGGGGGGAAGAAAAAAAAAAAAGAATGACATTGGATGTCTTTATGCTTTTGTGGTCTCCTCAGTGCTTACATAAGACTGGATGGCAGACCATTTTCTTTTGGAGATAGACTGAAAAATGAAATGGCAATTTAAAAAAAATACATATTGTTGGAAAAACCTGTACCTGTTGACAAAGCCATTAATATTTTATTTAGTAACTTATTTCATCAGATCTAGTAAATATAAAGGAAAATTTTACTGAGTCCTTCTGGATCTCAAGAACCCTAATCATTTCAATGGCTGTCTGTCTTGGTTTGCTGGTGTTTATTCACATTCTCATTTATATTTATTTGGAAATAGTGCCTATTATCTCAAGATAACTCTCCCTTTCTCTTTCTCTCTCGCCCCCTTCCTCTCTCTCTCTCTCTCTCTCTCTCTTTCTTTCTCACACACACACACACACACACACACACACCTGTACTCAGAAATAGTCTATTTGGTAGGAACATAACTGGATTCTGTCTCCCTCAGCTTGACTAAACTTCAAACAGGCTTCTCTCTGACTCCAGCCCTGATCTCCCTTTTCTTAGAGTCTTTACTTTAGAAAAACTGCTATGGTAAATTCTTTATCTACCCTTTCGAGATGTGAATTTTTTAAAACCCCTTGAAAGTTTTATAACCCAGGAATGTCTTTTAAGTACCTGAGATCATACCTTTGAAATATATTCATCAAGGAAGATAACATCCCATTTCCCAGTCTCTGTGGGAGGGCAGGAACCTTGCTTCAGGTGATAAAACTGAAGTCATGAAGCTCCAAGTCATGAAGCTAAAGCAAAGTTTGCTTTTCCTTCTGATAAGGACAATTAACAAATACAGGTAACCGAAGAGTTCCCCTCAGGTCTCAAAGACCTCAGCTCTTAAAAAAACTTTCTCAACTTTTGTTTCAGAGGAGTTTTCTGTCTCTCTTCCCCATTAGAGTAGCCTGTACAAAGTCCTCCTTGCCTGATTAACTTTGGCCAGTTTGACATTTGCTGTGACAGAGCAAGTTCATGTTGTTGAATGCTTTTCTGTGCTGTGCGATGATACTGCAATCGTCTGCTCAAATTCTTAGTCTATAACCTTTTTCTAAAAAAAAAGCAAAAGTAGGAGTTCCTGTTGTGGCTCAGCAGTAACCAACCTGACTGGTATCCATGAGGATGTGGGTTCATCCCTGGCCTTGCTCAGTGGGTTAAGAATCTGGCAGACGCCAGCAGCTGCAGCTCCAGTTCAACCCCTAGCCTAGGAACCTCCATATGGGTATAGCCTTAAAAAAATAAAATAAAAAATTTTAAAAAAGCAAAAAAACAAGAGCATGTAAATCAACGAAACTAGAACACACCCTCACACCATGCACAAAAATAAATTCAAAATGGCTTCAAGACTTAAATGTAAGACAAGACACCATCAAACTCCTAGAAGAGAACACAGGCAAAACATTCTCTTACACCAACCTTACAAATGTTTTCCCAAGCCAGTCTCCCATAGCAATAGAAATAAAAGCAAAAATAAACCAATGGAACCTAATCAAACTGACAAGCTTTTGCACAGTGAAGGAAACCATAAAAAAAAAAAAAGACAACTAACAGAATGGGAGAAAATAGTTTCGAATGATGCAACTGACAAGGGCTTAATCTCTAAAATATACAAACAATTTATACAACTCAACAGCAAAAAAACCAACAACCCAATTGAAAAATGGGCAAAATGCATAGACATTTCTCCAAATAAGATATACAGATGGCCAATAAGGACATCAAAAAATGCTCAACACCACTGATTATTAGAGAAATGCAAATCAAAACTACCAGGAGGTACCACCTCACACCAGTCAGAATGGCCATCATTAACAAGTCCACAAATAACAAATGCTGGAGAGGTTGTGGAGAAAAGGGAACCCTCCTGCACTGTTGGTAGGAATGTAAGTTGGTACAACTACTCTGGAAAACAGTATGGAGGTACCTTAGAAAACTATACCTGGAACTACCATATGACCCAGCAATCCCACTCTTGGGCATATACCCAGACAAAACTTTCCTTGAAAAAGACACATGCAGCACTATCCACAATAGTCAAGATATGTAAATAACCTAAATGTCCAACCACAGATGATTGGATTAAGAAGATGTGCTATATATACACAATGGAATACTACTTAGCCATAAAAAAGAACAAAATAATGCCATTTGCAGCAACATTGATGGAACTAGAGACTCTCATACTAAGTGAATCAAGTCAGAAAGAGAAACACAAATACCATATGATATCACTTATATCTGGAATCTAATATACCACAAAAATGAACTTTTCCACAGGAAAAAAAAAAATCATGGTCATGGACAACAGACTTGTGGTTGCCAAGGAGGAGGTATGTGGGAGCGACTGGGAATCTGGGGTTAATAGATGCAAACTATTGCCTTTGGAATGGATAAGCAATGACATCCTGCCATATAGCACTAGGAACCATATTATGATGGAGCATGATAATGTGAGAAAAAAGAATGTATACATGTATGTGTAACTGGGTCACCTTGCTGCACAGTAGAAAGTTGACAGAAGACTGTAAACCAGCTATAATGGAAAGAATAAAAATCATTATTAAAAAAAAAGATGTTACATCACCCAAAGTTACAAAGTGGTTGGGCCAGTATTCAAGCCTAGGCTGATTTAACCCTAAAAGCTGATGCCTTTAAAACCTTCAATGGGGAGTTCCCGTCATGGCGCAGTGGTTAACGATTCCGACTAGGAACCATGAGGTTGTGGGTTTGGTCCCTGCCCTTGCTCAGTGGGTTAACGATCCGGCGTTGCCGTGAGCTGTGGTGTAGGCTGGAGACGCGGCTTGGATCCCGAGTTGCTGTGGCTCTGGCGTAGGCCAGCGGCCACAGCTCCGATTCGACCCCTAGCCTGGGAACCTCCATATGCCGTGGGAGCGGCCCAAGAAAGAGCAAAAAAAAAAAAGACCAAAAAAAAAATAATAAAAATAAATAAATAAAACCTTTAATGGTGTTGCTGCAACCAACTCTAATAGCTCTTTTTTTTTTTTTTTTTTTTTTTTTCCCCTCTATTTTTGTCTTTTCTAGGGCCGCACTTGGGGCATATGGAGGTTCCCAGGCTAGGGTCTAATTGGAGCTGTAGCCTCCGGCCTATGCCAGACCCACAGCAACACCAGATGCGAGCCGCGTCTGTGATCTACACCACAGCTCATGGCAATGCTGGATCCTTAACCCACTTCAAGGCCAGGGATCGAACCCGCAACCTCATGGTTCCTAGTCGGATTCATTAACTGCTGCACCATGACGGTAACTCGTCTAATAGCTTCTAACGTCAATATTATATGATCATTCTTTGCCCTAAAAATGTAAATTATAAATACAAAGAGGTTGGTTTTTACATTAGTAGTGGATGTGAGGGGGGCACAATAGAACCACACAATGATTCCTCCCAGAAGGAGGCACCATGTGGCTTCAGTAATAAGATTTCCTCACACAGAACTGGAAGGACAAGGGCATTCTGGGTTGAGAGAACGGAGTGGGTACAGAACAGGCAACACTCGTGGATCTGCAGGAACAAGTGGAAAGGATAGGAAGAAGGAAGACTTGAAAAGTCAGCTGGAAGAAAATTGGGGAGAGTCTTTAAAGCCATACTAAGGACCCTGGACACTATAAAAAATGGGCAGCTATTGAAAGCTGAAGAACACAAGAAGCGATTAGTACATTTTTGTTTGGGGCTTATTTTTCATTTGTTTGTTTTTTTGTTCTTAATTATTTACAACCAATAAGAATGCTTAGTACAGGAGTTCCCGTTGTGGTATAGTGGTTAATGAATCTGACTAGGAACCATGAGGTTGCAGGTTCAATCCCTGGCCTTGCTCAGTGGGTTGAGGATCTGGAGTTGCCGTGAGTTGTGGTGTAGGTTGCAGACGCAGCTCGGATCCCACGTTGCTATGGCTCTGGCATAGGGCGGTGGCTACAGCTCCAATTAGACCCCTAGCCTGGGAACCTCCATATGCCGCCAGAGAGGCCCAAGAAATAGCAAAATAAATAAATAAATAAATATATAAATAAAATGTCATCTTTATGCTCAACATCATTAATAATTAGAGTAATGCAAATCAAAACTACAATGAGATATCACTTCACACCAGTCAGAATGGCCATCATCACAAAATCTACAAACAATAAAAGCTGGAGAGGGTATGGAGAAAAGGGAACCCTCCTACACTGTTGGTGGGAATGTACATTTGTGCAACTACTATGGACCATAGTATAGACGTTCCTCAAAAAACTAAAAATAGAGCTAACATGTGATCCAGCAATCCCAGTCCTGGGCATCCATTCAGAGAAAAACCACAATTCAAAAAGATACATGCACCCCAATGTTCACTGCAGTACTAGTTAGAATAGCTGAGACATGGAAGCAACCTAATTGTCCATCAACAGAGGAATGGATAAACAAGATGTGATACATATAGGCAATGAAATATTACTCACCCATAAAAAAGAAAGAAGTGATGCTATTTGTAGCAACACAGATGGACCTAGAAATTATCATACTAAGTAAAACCAGACAGAGAAAGACAAATATCATATGAGATCATTAATATGTGGAATAGAATAAAAATGATAAAATAGGACTTACAAAGCAGAAACATACTCAAAGCTTTCAAAACCAAACTTATGCTTACCAAAGGGGAAACGTGGTGTGGGGGAAGGGATAAATTAGGAGGTTGGAATTGATATATACACACTACTATATATAAAATAGATGGGTAACAAGAACCTACTGTATAGCACAGGGAAATTTACTCAGTTCTATGTAATAACCTATATGGGAAAAGCATCTGAAAAGGAATGGATATATGTATATGTATACCTGATTTATTTTGCTGTATGCCTGAAATTAACACAACTTTGTAAGTCAACTATATTCCAATAAATTAAAAATAAATAATAAAAAATACTAATATGAAGGAATAAACAAAATATCATCTTTAGAAGAAGCAATTTTCAATAGCAACACAAAACATAATTTGGGAAAACCTCACAACAAATGCGAAGTGTCTTTTCTGAGAAAACTATAAAACCTAATTAATGACTATAACAGAAGTTGTAAGTAGAAAGATGGTCCATACTCATAAATAGAAAGATAAGAAACTGATCTATTCATTCATTGTAACACCAATAAAAATTCCACAAAGGTTAGTTGTTGAAGTTTAGAGGCCAGTCAGTCCTCAAATTCATACACAAGAAGAGTCAAGGTGGCCAGATGATTTTTAAGGACAAAAAGAGTACATGTCACAACAGGTGAAACATTTTAAAACTAAATGACCATTCCTGCTGTATAGCACAGGGAACTATATCTAGTCACTTGTGCTGGAACATGATGGAAGATAATGTGAGAAAAAAATATATACATATATATATGGACACATAACTGGGTCATTATGCTGTACAGTAGAAATTGACAGAACACTGTAAATCAATTATAATGGAAAAAAATAAAAATCATAAAAAAATTAAATTTAAAAAAAAGGAATTAAATGACCTGACAGATTTAGAGAACAACACAGTTGTTACCAGTGGGAAAGGGGAAAAAGGGAGGGAAAAGACAAAGGTAGGGGATTATGAGGTGCAAACTATCAGGCAGAAAATAAGCTATAAGGATATATTGTACAACTTGGGGAATCTAGCCAATATTTTATAATAACTATAAATGGAGTATAACATTTAAAAATTGTCAGGAGGGAGTGGGATGGACTGGGAGTTTGGGGTTAATATACGCAAACTATTATGTTTAGAATGGATAAGCAATGAAGTTCCAACGTATAGTACAGGGAACGATATCCAATCACCTGCTTTGTTTGTTTTGCTTTTTAGGGCTACACCCTCGGCACGCGGAAGTTCTCATGCTAGGGGGTGAACTGGAGCTGCAGCTGCCGGCCTACACCACAGCCATAGCGATGCCAGATCTGAGCCCCGTCTGTGACCCACACCATAGCTCATGGCAAGACCAGATCCTTAACGCACTAATTGAGCCAGGGGTTGAGCCCACATCCTTATGGATACTAGTCAGGTTTGTTTCCACTGAGCCACAACAGGAACTCCCTATCCAATCACTTGTAATAGAACATGATAGAAGATAATGAGAAAAAGAATACATACATATACGTACAACTGGGTCACTTTGTTGTATAGCAGAAATTAACAGAACATTGTAAATCAACTATAATAAATTTTTTTATAATTGTGAATGTTGTACACTTGTAACTTATTAAAAAAAAAGAATATTCTTTAAAAAAAAATTAAGTGACCTGAGATTGGCCCAGAGACATTAGTTGTGGCTTTACATTTCTCTCTTGGGTTGAAGAAACAGTATGGAGAAAGGAAATAGGAAAGATGACACTGATGACAAAAAAGAGATGGGCTCCTTCACAGTTCCTCACCCACACTAAATCAGAGTGACCCTGACTCTCAAATAATGACAAAAGCTATTTTCAAAGAAGCACTTATACCACAGAAGCCTGACCTAAGGAAAAATAACAGTTGGAGTGACGCTTCTATCAGCCACCTGGCATTTGCCAATCATCTGACAGGTGCTACCAGCAAAGGAGTCAGAAGATGCAATGGCAAGCACACTGTCCTGGGTCTATAAGAGCCTGAGACAAAGGTGAGAGAAAGGAACCAAACAGGAAATGAACCTACTCACAAAGCAACATCCTAGTAAGTGCAAAAAAGTACAAGTAGACATGCAAAAAACAAAACAAAACAAAACCCCCCAAAACTGCTAAGTTGCAAGCAGAGGGGTAACCAAGGGCAGATTGCCCAGGGACATATTCTGAGATGGGTCTGGGAAGTTTATGGCTAGAGAAGGAGTTGCTGCTGACTGTGCTGCTGCCCATCTGGTCCATGGATCCTGGTCCACAGTGATTCAGGCATCAGTTTGCCAGCAACAAAGCTGTCACTATGGAGTTCCCATCATGGCTCAGCAGAAATGAGTATGACCAGCATCCATGAGGATGCAGGTTCAATCTCTGGCCTTGCTCAGTAGGTTAAGGATCCGGTGTTGCCATGAGCTATGGTGTAGGTCGAAGACGCAGCCAGGATCTGACATTGCTACAGCTGTGGTGCAGGCCAGCAGCTATAGCTCTGATTCAACCACTAGACTGGGACTCTCCATGTTGCAGGTGTGCCCCTAAAAAGACAAAAAAAAAAAAAAAAAAAAAAAACCAAAAAACAAAACCATCACTGTGTACTGTTGATGGCCTCTAAATTCCAGCAAATTATGAACCACTTATCAAGATAAAACTTTGTACTGTCTTCTATACCAAATTAGCTAATGATCTTGTCTAAGATTTAAGAAAATTGTAGGCTTTTCCTCCTGCTTCTTGCTCTCTTTCTTTTGTGCATTATACGAGGTTACAATGAGCTAAGGATCTCTTCCCCCTGGGGACTCTTATGTGGCATCTCAGATCACTCACAACTGTTGCTTACATGTCACAAACATGGAAGGAACAGAGGTTAATACTGAGTTGCGAATACAATTCTTCCCATTGAACATCATTAGAACTATAGATTGTTAGCTCCAAACATGGACCCAATAGAGCTTTCCATTCCACTTATGCCACACTAGCTCACAGAACTAACTTGATATATCCAGGAACCAAGATTTCAACCGGAAGTACCTCAGTTGGGTACTGGCTCATTCACATTCCCACCAAAACATAATGTACCATAGATTGCATCTTGTTAGGTCTGCCATGACTAAGGCATCCACATAAAGTCTCATTAACTTAAAAGAAATTAAGCTCACTGTGGTTTATTCAGCAACATTCCTCATCCATGTCCAATATCAGATGGTTCACATGCCAGTCACAGTTAAATCTAATTTGATGTAATCTTGGCAAATGGAAGGTAATCAACAAGCCTTCAGCTCCAGCACTAAAGCAGCATATAATACATTTCTGAAATACATTAATAAATAGAGTGAGGAAAAGGCTTCTTGACCATAACTGGCATTTGTGATGTAGCAAGAGGGTCCCTGGGTTCTGATATTCTATTTACTGGTATCATAAATAGGTACGTAGTTTAAAAGGCTTGTAAGTCATTTGTTGCTGCTTCAGCTATCCCTGCATAGTTATTAATATTGACATTAGTGTCCCCATTTCTTGAACATGCTATTCTTAATGATCAGCTTGCTTGATCTTGGGTGAGCCTCACAACAATCCTTTGAGAAATTCTTCTCCTTGCCATTTTGCAGCTGAAGAAACTAAGGTACAGAGAGGTATGTATGGCCCAAACTCTTGTAACTCTAACCAAAGGCAGAGACAATACTTACACCAACTCTGATGCCAGAGCCCAAGTTCTTAACCTTGTGCCTCATGGCTCCCCTAGTTACAAGCCTTTTTGTATAATTGTTCATTAATTACACGTGGATAGAGTGAATGGTTCTAAATAGGGTCTTAGGAATATTGTGGTTGGAAATGGGGGACAAGGGCTCTTGCTTGAAGATCTATTTCAATACCGACATTTTCACTTTAACAGTGCAGTTATTTGGGTGGTTTATTTGGGCTGGTAAACAGATTTGAAGGGTTAAAGGTTAAAAGCACTCCCAAGCCATCCTTTGGTGCTGCTCACATGGATCACATCACGGCATACTTAACATCATTTTCTCTTTGGTGTCCTGAAGAAGTGATGTCTGCTAGGATATTTGTCTCCCTATTTTATACTTTGGAGCATGCAAATACTATGAACCAGAGTACTAAGTCATAATTACTTTTTCCTTCTGACCAGATTATTTTTTGGCTCTGATCCATTGAAAACCATGCAAGCTACTGCTACACAATGCCTAAATAATTGTTCAATTAGATGTGAGGTGGCTGGCGGGGGAGGGGGGGATTCATAGTCTCTAGCTACAAATCATCATACATACAGAGCTACTTTCATTATGTATCTTATCTGCCATGTCATGCAGAATCCAGGACTTGGTGTTTGATTATTTCTCTCTTCGGAAGCATAGTTGTTCTAGGGTTGATATGTGGCATAAAACCAGAAACTTGATGGAGACAAGGGAAACTATTTTGCATCTGGGCAGAATTTTGAAGCAGGAAAAACTGTCATAGCTACCGTGTTCCTCTCTCAGACACTTAATCTGAGTCCTAATCTTACTCTAAACTGGAAGGGTGAATACTTCCCCCCATAGCAGTTATCTGAGAAAGGCTATCATCAATTCAATACCAGCCTGATGTCCTCAGGCCTCGGTGGGCTCTGGAATTGCACAAAACTGGCCTGAATCAGCTAGCTAGGTGACCTTGGGTAAATAAGCTCTCTGAATCCCAGCCACATCCTCTGTAAAACAGGGATAACATTATCTATATGGTAGATATGTTAGGAGGATTAAGCATAATTCTGTGTGTAGGCAGAGAAGCACAATACCAAAGATACAGTAGGACTAGGTAAATGGTAGATTTTTAGTGTTGATATAAGCATAGAGCATAAGCAAGGGGTCTATTTCTGCAGCACCTATAGGTTTAAGGGAGTCATTTTGCGTATTTCTTCCTCTGAATGATAAATAAGTGCTGTAAGATTTTTAAAGATGAAAAGTATTAACTGTCATTTATCTGCAGCAAATAAGCTGAATATATATACTTGCAGACCAAAACGATGATTTAACTTGAATTTTTAAAAAATCTTACAGCACATCACAGGACAATAAAGTCAATTTCCAAAGGCTAAAAAAGCCCAACTAAGCAACAACCAAAAAAAACCCTCAAAGAATAGAAAAGCCCAACTCATCCACATTGTGCAACCAGCAAACAGGACATTTAAAAATGTGAAAATCACGCCTGAAAAAATGCTTACATTTAAAGACAAAATTGTGGTGAGCATGTATTGTGGGAAAGGAAATTACCTAAAAAGACTTGGGATGAAGTTAGTGTACTGAAATTGTGTCATACGCAAAAAGAAATTCACCCATTCATCAAATATTTGTTGAGCGCCCACCACCGGCCAAGTACAAACAAAAACAATCACAAATATCAGCTCTGCTTTGCGGTCTCGGTCTCGTGGCACTGCAGCCCGCAGGTTAAAATCCTTAGGCCAGGTCTACGCAGCGCGTCTTTAGGCAAAGAGGAAGAACAAATCGGCCCCGCCCCCGCCTTGCAGGCCTTGTGCGTTTACGTAATCGCAATTCGATAACGCCAAGACGTACCTACGGTGTCCCACGAGGAAATGATTATGCAGCAACAGCGACTTGTTCCGCCCGGGGAAAAGATGGCGCTTGACGCGTCAGCCACCCTTGCTGCCTCGTTCCTTCCTCACGGGGGCGGGGCCTATAGAGAGCAGGGGGGTGTGTTTAGGAGGTGTGTGGTTTTGTTTTTTCCCGCCCTTTCTCTCCTCCCTTTGCTCTCACATTATTCGCTGGAGTGAACGAGGAAAGACGGGCTACGGGATACAATTTAACCAGAAGGGCACAAGGTGGGAAGAGACCACGACGTAAAGCAGGTTCGGGTTCGCGACGCGCGAGGGGGCCGGGCATGGGGGCGTGGCCAGGGCCGCGGGGGCGGGGCTGCGGTTGCGGTCCCTATGCCTGCGGCGTCGGCAGCAGCAGCCGAGGCGCGGGCGAAGGCGAGTGGGTGAGTGAGAAGCTGGTGTGTAGGAGGTTGTTTTGGGTCGGGACGCTGGGACCGCGCAGGGGCGGCGGCGAAGGCTCTACCCAAGGCTCGGCTTGTCTAGTCCTCTCTTTGCTCTTCTTTTCCTTGATCGAAAGCCGCCCGCGGCTTTTCCAGCCCGGCGACTAGTGGAGTTACTTCCATCTGGGCCCGGGGCTTTCCGGCAGCAGCCGCGCAGAGGCAGGGCTGGCTGGGTTTTGAGCCCCTTTCCCGCTTTCCCGCCGGTAGTCCCGGATCCGGCTCTTTCCCCGGGGACCCGGCGTGAGAACCGGAGGGATGCTTCGGAATCCCCTGTGCCGCCGGCTCGAGGGAATGGAGCCTCGGGCACCGAGAGGCCTGTCCCCGGGAAGGCCAGAGGGCTGGGGGCGCCTGGCTGTTACGAACCAAGTTAGGGTCCGAGGGAGGGTTAATTGGGGTGAGGTGAGGTGGGGTAATACTACAGAATTTGACCTTTCTGAGGATTGTTGATGTCTTATAAATCTGGACAGCAGTTTTAGACTGGGTTTTGTTCCCGTTCTTACTTCACTTCTCTGAGGTTGCACAGACTTAAAGGAAGTGACCATTATGACTTGGACATCACTTGACTGATGGTATCGGTTGCAGAAAGAAGTGCACTGATTACACATCTGCTGTGTCTACACACGATCTGGCTCCTGTGAATTCCACCAGGCTTCTGTATTCAGGAGTCAGGGGAGTAATGCACTTGCCCAAGAGAGATGGCTTTTTCACAAACAATAGAGATCGTTAGGATCTAGTAAAAACAATCCGGTTGTGGCCAGTGGATAAATTCCCCTTCAAACTGTTCTCAGCGCTCTTATGATGCAAAGCAAGGGGAAACAATGTGGTCTGGCACTTTTAATTTATACAAAGAGACTGGAAAAATACTATTAGATAGCAATCTCAGACTTTAGAAGACTTTTAAGGTGAGGTAATGGGAACCTCACAGAAGCTAAAATGTATACATGGGGAATTAATAGTATGAAGTCAGAATGCTTAATATGTGATGATGTTATGTGACACAAATACTGTTGCCAGGACCTTGGCAGTCTAGGAAAGCCCTGAATCAGTTGGAAACTACCTCGTAATGACTGTACTCTACACCTATGAAACAAAAACAAGAGAAATGATAGACCACATTGCAGATTGTGCATGAAGCCAGCACTAACATGCTCCCAGAAACAACTACATAGGAACTAAAGTTTGGGTTCTTTTTGTCCCTTATCAAGTTGATGAAATAGTCTCTCTATTTGACTGTTAGCAGTCCAAAACAGCTTTCAGAGAAGTAAAAAAAAGGAAGGCAGCTCTTATCTTTCAAGCCTGCCCCCGGCTCTGTTTTAATTAAGCAGTTTTCTAAGTTTCCATTTAATTAAGTAGTTTTCTAGTTTCTAAGTTTCTACTCTAAGTTTAAGAAAAAGCAAAACTTCAAACAGTTTTAACATATGAGGGAGTTCCCTTGTGGTGCAAGGATCCAGCTAAGGATTTGGCATTGTCACTGCTGTGGCTCAGGTTTGATCTCTGGCCCAGGAACTTCCACATGCTGCAGGTGAAGACAAAAAAAACAACAACAACAAAAAAAACCATAATTAATATAATCTTTATGCCTGCATATATTGGATTATTTTCAGAAAGTATATTGGGGTACATCCTCATGAACCCTATTCTTTGTTTACAGGAGTGTGGCAAGCCACTGTGTCACCCAATTTGGATCCTGACTTTCCTCAAAGACTCTTAGGGCTTTTGCTTGATAACCCTTGATGTAGAGCCAGCACCACATGTAAATAAGATATATAGGTAAAAGACTGTTGTTTTGGGGGTTTTTTTTGTTTGGAGTTTTTTTGTTTTTTTGGGGTTTTTTTTTTTGCTTTTTAGGGGTGCACCTGAGGCATACGGAAGTTCCCAGGCTAGGGGTCAGATTGGAGCTACAGCTGCTGGCCTGTACCACAGCCACAGCAAATTAGGATCCAAGCTGAGTTTGCAACCTACACCACAGCTCTCAGCAATGCCAGGTGTCCATCTAGGGATCAAACCCACATCCTCATGGATACTAGTCGGATTAGTTTCTGCTGAGCCACAACAGAAACTCCCAAAGACTCTTGGTTTTGAACTGATTTTTTTTGTTTTGTTTTGTCTTTTTGCTATTTCTTTGGGCCGCTTCCTCGGCATACAGAGGTTCCCAGGCTAGGGGTCCAGTTGGAGCTGTAGCCGCTGGGCTACGCCAGAGCCACAGCAACTCGGGATCCGTGCCACGTCTGCAACCTACACCACAGCTCAGGGCAACGCCAGATCCTTAACCCACTGAGCAAGGGCAGGTACCGAACCCGCAACCTCAAGGTTCCTAGTCGGATTCGTTAACCACTGTGCCACAACGGGAACTCCCTGATTTTTTTTTTTTTTTAAACGTGCATATGTATGGATTTTCTTTACCAAAGATGGTGACTTGAAGTGTTAGTAAACTCATTTTACTACTCTCCTAACTATTTCTCTGTACTTTCATTTCTCAAGTTATTTCTTTTGGCAAGATTTAAAGCTTAACATTTCAACATAATCCTCATTCCTTATTTTCTTTTTAGTGATACTGGCAGTGAGAGTGACTGGTAACTAGTGGTCTGTAATAATTGAATTTTCACAATCAGGTAAAAAGTTTTCCCATAACCCAACCAGATTTTGCTCCAGTGCTCAATTCCTTTTAAGGAAGTGTTTTTATTTTCAATGTAATGATGAAATTTTTTGCTTTTTAGGGCTTCATAGGCGGCATCTAGAAGTTCCCAGGCTAGATGTGGAATCGGAGCTACAGCCGCAGGCCTACACCACATCTCACAGCAATGCCAGATCCTTAACCCACTGAGCAAGGCCATGGATTGAGCCCATGTACTCATGGATTCTAGTTGGGCTTGTTACCACTGAGCCATAGCAGGAGCTCCTAATGATGAAACATTTGGGTTGCAGTATTTATTGCTTTTATGATTATTCACCACTTTTATCCAAAAAGGAAGAACAAAAGAAGAGTATGTTACAATGTAATTGTGTGGCCTTTTTTTACTAAATTCATCAACTTGGCCTCCAATTTACTGTTATTAATTATCATAGTATCATTACAGTTTCAATTCATATTCCTCTCTTCTGTCATTGTGAACTGGCTAAATTGTATCTGTAACAGTGGATATTTTAAACAAGCTATGCAGCTTATACCCAGTATAGTGTCTTGAGTCTATTAAATTGATATAACACATTTAAAAATAGGAGTTGCCATCATGGCTCAGTGGAAACGAATCTGACTAGCATCCATGAGGATGCAGGTTTGAGCCCTGGCCTCGATCAGTGGGTTAAGGATCCTGGGTTGCCGTGAGCTGCGGTATAGATGTAGATGCAGCTCGGATCTGGTGTGGCTATGGCATAGGCCAGCAGCTACAGCTCCGATTCGACCCCTAGCCTGGGAACCTCCATATGCCACGAGTGTGGCCCTAAAAAGACCAAAAAATAAAAATAAAATAAAAAGTAAATATTTCTAAAATAAAGAGTACACAAGAATTGTTTTTCGTTAAACCATTTCTGCACATATGTCGCTAAGATGTTTTGCCAAGCACTGTATACCTATTCTTGACATCATGATGAAAGTGCTCATACAATGCTCTAAAATTAGAGTTTTGTTTTGTTTTTGTTTTTGCTTTGCATCAATCACTGAACCCTCCCGACAAGATGTAGGTAAAATTATTTAAGTAAAATGGTTTGCTTTGACATGAATTTAGTTTTAGATCAAAGGTTGTTTCCCAAAGCAATCATACAGGCAAAGATAGATACATCATAGTTCACCTGTTATTAACTGCTCTCCTTTACTGTTAGGGTGAATAGATTCCATCATGTTCAGCCTGCTTAAATGACATTGACATTGAATACACATAAGGGTTCAGTTTTAATGTTAGGCAGGAGTAATTCATTTTATGCTAACACATTGAACGCACACTTTTAGAGTGATATACTGGGGTGAGTTAAGATACACAAGAGACCTGGATTCCAGCCTGGCTTGGTGACCTGGGGGCAGTTCAGCCTTTGTTTTCTCAGTAGATTGAAAGGTAAAAATGGTCCATCCAGCCGTTTAGTTCTCTACATGTTTTAAATGACTGAAGCTTTTTCACTTTAGCTGTTTAGTGTAGAACTCTCCTTGTAATGATATTTATTTATTTATTTACTTTGTTTTGCTTTTTAGGGCCACACCCACGACATATGGAAGTTCCCAGGCTAGAGGTCAGAATCAGAGCAACAGCTACCAGCCTACACCATGGCCACAGCAACGCCAGATCCAAGACGAGTCTGTGACCTACACCACAGCTCATGGCAATGCTGGATCCTTAACCCACCAAGCAAGGCCAGGGGTCAAACCCGCATCCTCATGGATCCTAGTCGGGGTTGTTAACTGCTGAGCCACGAAGGGAACTCCTCCTCGTAAGATAAAATGCTGCAGTGCTTTCTTGAATAGCATATTAAATATGTTTATCTGTCATCTTCAACACCAGTATTGGGCCATAGTACCCTGATGCCCAGAGAGTGTTGTTGAAAATAATTGAGGGCATTGAGGACTTTTTGCTCATTTTCTGCTATGATTCCAGACTCTTGTGTTCTTGCAGTGTTTTGTCTTTCTTCCCACTCCCCCCCACCACCACCCACTCACCTTGGCCACTTTTAAGATTTTCTACTGTTAGGTGTGGACTGCCATGACAAAGTACCATGAATTAGGTATGTAAAACAGCAAAAATTAAATAGAAGTCTGAAATTAGGTGTTGGCAGGGGCATACTCCAAAGGGTGCACGGAAGAATCCTTCTTTGCCTGGTAGTTACCAGCAGTCCTTCATATTCCTTGGCTTGTAGGTGCATCACTCCTTTCTGCCTTCATCTTTACCTGGCCCTGTTTTCCCTCTGCGTGTCTCTAAATCTCTCTTCTGGTAAGGATACCAGTCATTGGAGTGGGACCACCCTAATCCAATTTGACTTCATCCTAACTTGATTACACCTATTTCCAAATAAGGCCATATTCACAGGTACAGGGGGTTGGGGCTTTTACATATATTGTTCATATATACTTATATATATATTAGGGGGCAGGGGCCACACTTTAGCCCACAACAGGTGTCATGGTCTTTAGCTGAGTCCTCCCTTTCCTAAACTAAACTAAGAATTTGCTTCTCTTTAGTTCCTACGGTTTAGGAACCAAATATCCAATCATATTTGAATTGCATATAGGCTGGGTATTGAGAAACAATAAGGGTCTATTCTATGAGTTTTAGTATATAATATTTCACATTAATATTATTAATATTCGGAGGCTTTTCTTAAGGTCATTATTTTTGGATTTTAAGGTTTTACCCTGAATATAAGTGGCAAGTTACTATGTATCGTAAAATTATCATCATATCAACAAATATTTAGTGTACACCTGCCATGCTGGTTTACTGTCTCTTTCCTGGTAGGAGACATGCTTTCATATCTTTTTGATTCAAGAGGAGAAAACCATATATGCCTAAATCATTGGAATTTTTTGGTTGTTGTGCTTTTGTTTTTGTTTTGTTTTGTGTTTTGCTTTGCTTTGCTTTGGTTTTTAGGGCTACACCTACAGCATATGGAATCCCAGGCTAGGGGTCTAATCAGAGCTACAGCTGCCGGCCACTGGCAGGGCCACAGCAACACAGGATCCGAGCCACATCTGCCACCTACACCATAGCTCACAACAACGCTGGATCCTTAACTCACTGAGCAAGGCCAGGGATCAAATCAAGTTTTGATTTGATCCCAAGGCCGAGTCCTCACCGATACTAGCTGGGTTCGTTACCTCTGTGCCACGATGGGAACTGCCATTTGCGTTTTGATGGATGACTTTTTCACTTGCTGGACCTAATCACAGCTCTTGTGTGTCATCATTTAGATATTCCCGGAGCTTTCAAATAATGTGACCTTTGGGATGCAGCAATGTCAACTCTCTGTCCACCGCCATCTCCAGCCGTTGCCAAGACAGAGATCGCTTTAAGTGGTGAATCCCCTTTATTAGCCGCTACCTTTGCTTACTGGGACAATATTCTTGGCCCAAGAGTAAGGCACATTTGGGCTCCAAAGACGGAACAGGTACTTCTCAGCGACGGAGAAATCACTTTTCTTGCCAACCATACCCTCAATGGAGAAATCCTTCGCAATGCTGAGAGTGGAGCCATAGACGTGAAGTTTTTCGTCTTGTCTGAAAAGGGAGTGATTATTGTTTCATTAATCTTCGATGGAAACTGGAACGGGGATCGGAGCACATATGGACTATCAATCATACTTCCCCAGACGGAGCTGAGCTTCTACCTCCCACTTCACAGGGTGTGTGTGGATAGATTAACACACATTATCCGGAAAGGAAGGATATGGATGCACAAGGTGAGTGGGTTTTGAGCTTATTAAATGTGCTAACCCAGCCACTGAAAATTTATGTTCATAGACGACTTATATCTACCTTTTAGAAATTATATGCAATTAACTTCAAACAGGAGCTGTTTTTTGCTTCTACCCTGTTAGGTACAGGTAGACCTAGGCTGATGTCTGTGGTCTTTGTGCTAACCCTGGAAGGTAGGAAATGATGGGTCCACATTGCAAATAGAAAGGTAAAGCTTAGTGAAATTAAGAAACATAATAAGATTTAGAGTTTGGATTTGTCTTGGGAGGCTTTGATTCTAAGCTTTTCATTTTTGCATCATTTGACCCTCTCTTTCACTTATCACTGTGTGTAAAGTGTAGGCAACTCAGAATGGTTGTTTCATAAGCTGTTGACCATATAGCCTTTGGTCCCCTTAAGTTCTTTGCCAAGTTCCCAAATTTGTAAAATGAACAAGTTGAAATTCTTGGTTTTCCAGAGATATTCCTTTTAATTTTGCAGATTGAACTAAAGGACATTATTGCTATTCCGTAAATCCTATAGTTTAATATATGGTGATGTTTAATTTCCACATACTATAATTTCGGCAGATGAGAAGAACAAATTTAATTCTACTTTGTGCTTTGCAGCTTGATACTAACATGGAAATCCATTCAAGTGTTATTAATTTTATAAGGCTTTTTTACCAGATAGTAAGGAAAAAGAGTATATTTTAAAAGAAGAGTGTTTGGAGTTCCTGTCGTGGCGCAGTGGTTAACGAATCTGACTAGGAACCATGAGGTTGCGGGTTCGATTCCTGGCCTTGCTCAGTGGGTTAAGGATCCAGCGTTGCCATGAGCTATGGTATAGATTGCAGACATGGCTTAGATCTGGCGTTGCTATGGCTGTGGTGTAGGCCGGCAGCTACAGCTCCGATGAGACCCCTAGCCTGGGAACCTCCACGTGCTTCGGGAGCAGCCCTAGAAAAGGCAAAAAGACAAAAATAAATAAATAAATAAATAAACAAGAGTGTTTTACTGTGTTAGCAGGCTTGCCTCCTTATTTCTCATGTTTATGACAATCATTCAAAATCTGGAAGCTCTATATTCCCTAGATTCATCTTAATCTTACCTAATTTGAAAATCATTAGTTTCTTTTGTGAAACTATGCAGATGTTACATTGACCATTTTCTGCCAAATTATCTTGTTTTTAACTGTAGACAAAAAGGGTGTTTTTATTTTATTTTGTATTGTCTCTGAGAGCATGGATTTGTTGGGTTAATTCTCCCCCACACCTTTTTTTTTTTTTGCCCCGAAGTGAAAAATATTATCCTCACGCAAGGAAACGTCTGCCATTTAACTCTACTGTGAGTTCTCTTTGGCACAGCAGTTTAAAGATCCAGAGTTGTCACTGCAGCAGCTGATGGCTGTGGCATGGGTTCAAACACTGGCCCAGGAACTTCCACAGGCCACAGGCCTGGCTAAATAAATAAATAACTGTATTATGAAAAATAAACAAGTATCGAAATGTTGTAGTTTTTTGGAGTTCCCATCGTGGCACAGTAGAAACGAATCAGACTAGGAATCGTGAGGTTGTGGGTTTGATCCCTGGCCTTGCTCAAGCTTAGTGGGTTAAGGATCTGGCATTGCTGTGAGCTGTGGTGTAGGTCACAGATGCAGCTCAAATCTGGCATTGCTGTGGCTGTGGTGTAGGCCGGCAGCTACAGCTCCGATTTGACCCCTAGCCTGGGAATTTCCATGAGTATGGCCCTAAAAAGCAAAATAATAATAATAATGTGGTTTTTTAATTTTAATGAATTTTCTCTTGCTCAGGAAAGGCAAGAAAATGTCCAGAAGATAGTCTTAGAAGGCACAGAGAGAATGGAAGATCAGGTAAGGTGCAGATTGTGTATTATCAGACAGCACCAGACCCATGGCATATGTCTGTATAAAAATAAGGGCTGCTTCTCTTAAGACCCGGAAGACATGTTAGTTTGACAGAGTGAACCTGAATACGAACAGACCCTTAACGGAAATACATGGAATAAACCAGATAAAAATTTCCATATCTTAGACCTAAAGAATTAAAGGGTAATTGCATCTATCAATTAACATTCTGCTACCTTTTTTTCTGTTTGCATAGAATAAGTTTTGGACAGCTTGTTCATAGCAGAATTAAAAATTCTGTGTGAGATATTCTTTCAGGTATTGCTTCTCAAACATCCCACAGAAGTAGTTGTAACAGAAGAGTGAGTACCAGAAGGAATCTGGGGTTTCAGGCACAACTCCCAAGTATAGTATTTCTTTGAAGTCTCATGCTGGATCTTTAAAATGCATGCAATTTACATTTCAGTCTGATATACCTATTTGTTGTAATGCTGCAATTTGCCACTGAGATTCCTTCTTATCGTTTGGGCTTCCAGTAGTATCAAGTCTCCAGGAAGACATGTCATGTGCATGTTTATCTCCTGGCTTTGAACATCCTTAGGGCACAGGTACCAGGGTTTGAGAAGCAAGATGGCAAGGATGTGGCTTCCCTTATGGAAATGAATTGCAAAGCATTCCAGCCTAGGGCAGAGACTTCTGAAGGAGAATCCCCTGTGGAGAGAGCATTCTTAGTTTTTACTCTCGTTGCCTCTGGCCACCCTCTGCGCTCGCTCCTTGCTTAAAATTCCAGTCTAAACACCCCTTTTCCCTAGTTCTCCCTTCACAAGCCTGAAACAACCAAGATGGACTTTCTTTTTCTTTCTTCCGTCTTTCTGCTTTCCTTCCTTCCTTCCTTTCTTCCTTTTTTTCTTTCTCTCTTTTTCTCTTTCATTTCTTTCTTTTTTTTTTTTTTTAAAGGGCACACCTTCAGCATATGGAAGTTCCCAGGCTAGGGTCGAATTGCAGCTACTGCTGCAGGCCTATACCACAACTCACGGCATCACTGGATCCTTCAACCACTGAATGAGGCCAGGGATCAAACCCACTCCTCATAGGTACTAGCCAGGTACCAGTTATGAGTTCCCAGGTTCATTGAACCTGGGAACTCATAACTGGTACTTCTTCTTTTGTCTTTTTAGGGCCGCGTCCATGGCAAATGGAGGTTCCCAGGCTAGGGGTCCAATCAGAGCTACAGCTGCCGGCCTGCGCCACAGACACAACAATGAGGGATCCAAGCGGCATCAGCGACCTACACCACAGTTCACGGAAATGCCGCATCCTTAACCCACTGAGTGAGGCCACAGATCGCACCTGCATCCTCACGGATGCCAGTCAGGTTTGTTAACCCGCTGAGCCACAGTCGGAACTCCAGGATGAATTTTTTTTAAATAATAAAATCCCCTGAATAATGTAAGGGAACCTATGATTTAGGATTAAATTTCCAGAGACAGCATCACATTTACATTCCAAAGCAACTTAAGCGATAAGGGGCTCCGAAACCTGGGTTAGGTCACTCTAAAAAAGGACTGACTGGAGTTCCTGCTGCTGCTCAGTGGGATCATAGCATCTCTAGCACCAGATGTGGATTTGATCCCCAGCCCAGCACAGTGGGTTAAAGGATCCCAGATTGCCACAGTTGCGTCATAGGTACAAATCTGATCCCTGGCCAAGGAACTAAATGTGCTGCAGAGTAGCCAAAAATGGAAGAGAAAAAAAAAAAAAAAGGAACTGATTGTTGGGATGAGAGAGGTTCTGATTTTAAAATGCATGTAAAGAGTTTGAATAAAATTATTTCATAAAATATGAGTGAGGGGGGAAATAACTATTGTTAGGTTGATCTAAATATGTGATTATAAAAACATGTTATAGCTAAACATTGGTAGACATGACAGTTTCATCAGCCTCTTTAAAGGCTTATGTATTCTGGAGTTCTGTTGTGGCGCAGTGGTTAACGAATCCGACTAGGAACCATGAGGTTGCGGGTTCGGTCCCTGCCCTTGCTCAGTGAGTTAACCATCCGGGTTGCAGTGAGCTGTGGTGTAGGTTGCAGACGCGGCTCCGGTCGCAAGTTGCTGTGGCTCTGGCGTAGGCCGGTGGCTACAGCTCCGATTGGACCCCTAGCCTGGGAACCTCCATAGGCCGCCAGATCGGCCCAAGAAATAGCTAAAAAAGACCCCCCCCCCCAAAAAAATGCTTATGTATTCAGAATGCACAGAACATTTGGGGGGAGTGGTGATAGCAGTGAATAAACGAGGGGGGCACCTGGATTTGAGACATTTTTACATGTGTGGTGTTCTGTACTGAGGTTTCAGTTTTATTCTAGAAATTGCAGATTTCAGAATTACATTTTTTAGATTAATAAGTAGTATTATCTTGAAGGAACACTAAAGGAAAGTTGTGTGTTTTATTGATTCTTAAAAATATATGTGGGGAGTTCCCGTCGTGGCTCAGAGGTTAACGGATCTGACTAGGAACCATGAGGTTGCAGGTTCAATCCCTGGTCTTGCTCAGTGGGTTAAGGATCTGGCATTGCCATGAGCTATGGAGTAGGCCACAGACGTGGCTCGGATCCCGAGTTGCTATGGCTCTGGGGTAGGCCGGTGGCTACAGCTCCAATTTGACCCCTAGCCTGGGAACCTCCATATGCCGTGGGAGCAGCCCTAGAAAAGGCAAAAAGACAAAAAAAAAAAAAAAAAAAATATATATATATATATATATATATATATGTGTGTGTATATATGTGATGACTTTGATTTGTATTTGGATGGATTACACCTTATTACACAAATGTGGAGATGAGATTTAAGCTTTACTACTGAGTTATTTGCTGAGGATTTCAAAATCTTTTTATGTTTGGCTTTCTTCATTTTTAAATATAAAATGCATCGATGATCTTTGATTAACAAGAGTTCTTTTTTGTTTGTTTGTTTTCGTTTTTTTGCTTTTTAGGGCCACACCCGTGGCACACAGAGGTTCTCAGGCTAGGGGTTGAATCCGAGCTACAGCTGCTGGCCTACACCCACAGCCACAGCAATGCCAGATCTGAGCCTCATCTGCGGCCTGCACCACAGCTCACAGCAATGCCAGATCCTTAACCCACTGAGCAAGGCCAGGGATCAAACCCGCAACCTCATGGTTCCTAGTCAGATTCATTTCCACTAGGCCATGACAGGAACTCCTAACAAGAGTTCTTATATCTCAAAATTTCAGAAGACATCCTCTCTAAATTTGATGTGATTTAATTATTGCAAAGAATAGTACCCTTATAATGTATAATGATAAACCACTGATTCCATTCTGACTAAAGAAAATTATTCCTGGAAGAAAGAAAATGAGTTTTAACTAGCATGTAAATCCTTTAGAAATGGAACTGTTTTGGAGTAGTAGACTTGTTTGGGGATGTTTGAACAAGCTATGAAATATTTCTATCAAAGGGTGTTATTCTTTGCTTTCAGCTTTTCGTTTTTATCACCCACTTTATCCTATATTATGTGATTTTCTTCACTTCATTTTACTTTTTTGTGCAGGGTCAAAGTATTATTCCAATGCTTACTGGAGAAGTAATTCCTGTAATGGAATTGCTTTCATCTATGAAATCACACAGTGTTCCTGAAGAAATAGATGTAAGTCCTTGCTTATAATGTTAAATAGGTACCCTCTATCAACACAATGGTACCCTCTATCAACGCCTTTGAGTTATATTACTATATATATATATTAATAATATTCTAATTTTACTAATATACATTTTTTTGTCATACATACTAGTCATATGACTTATTAACCACTTTAACAAACACACTGAAAATCCTGAATTTTATGGCCAAACAGAGGCTTTTTGTTCAGAAATAGGAATATGACAAAATTGAATTTATTTAGTTAATTTCACCACTTCTGTATTTCCTAGAAGTGGGAGGATTTCAGACCTTGGAGAATCAATCAGTATTAGAGAAGAATCTTTAGGAAACTATTTTTGTTGTTTCCTGAATTTTTGATTAAGATTTGTCTTCTGATTGTGACACCTCAAAAGAGGAAATTGTTCTTATAAAAACTGTTGCTTAACCTGTCTGACCAGTTTTGACATCATTTGTTCTACAAGTTTGCACAGATTGTTTTATGGGGATTCATGATGCTCAAAAATGAGGGCAATGTGTTATATTGACTCTAGACCTCAGAAAACGTGTGTATTAAAAATGTTATTTCAGTGCTGTAACCAGAATAAAAAAAAATTGTTGTTGTTGTATTTTAGATAGCTGATACAGTTCTCAATGATGATGATATCGGTGACAGTTGTCATGAGGGCTTTCTTCTCAAGTAAGAATTTTGTTTCTTTTCAAAAAAGCTGAATGAATTAGATGCAGATCTTATGCTCACCTATGACAAGATTTGGAAGAAAGAAATAGTAATCAATTAGGGTTATTCTAGGGTCATTAGTACATATTTGAACTATTGTTTAGTTTTGTGTAACTTCACAGATTACTTGTCTATAGTATATTTGATGTTACTCTTTTTAACTTTTTTTCTTTTTTTTGTTTTTTAGGGCCACACCCGAGGCATATGGAGGTTCCCAGGCTAGGGGTCCAATCAGAGCTACAGCTGCCGGCCTACACCACAGCTGCAGCAACATCAGATCTGAGCCACATCTACAACCTACACTACAGCTCACGGCAATTCAGGATCCTTAACCCAATGAGCAAGGCCAGGGATCGAACCTGCAACCTCATGGTTCCTAGTTGGATTTGTTTTTGCTGTACCATGATGGGAACTCCCTCATTTTAATATTTAAAAAAGCTGAGTTTCCATAATGCCCAGACAAGAATTGATGGTCCCTTGCTTGGTTCTAGTTTCTTATTTTTTATCTTTTTAAAAATGAACTAAGGGAGTTCCCTTCATGGCTCGGTGGTTAGCAAACCTGACTGGGATCCATGAGGATGCAGATTTGATCCCTGGCTTCACTCAGTAGGTTAGGGATCTGGCATTGCCAGGAGCTGTGGTGTGGATCACAGATTCGGCTTGAATCTGGCGTTGCTGTGGCTGTGGCATAGGCCAGCAGCTGTAGCTCTGATTTGACCCCTAGCCTAGGAGCTTCCATATGCCGCAGGTGTGGCCCTAAAAAAGGAAAAAAAAAAAAAAAACTGAACTAAGAACCATTTCAAATTAAGTTGTATTTTGGATGAATTTATTTAGCCTAGAAAGAAAATTATTCATGTTTGTATGATCTTTTCCAGGCTGCAATAGGTATTAGTGCTTAACATTGCAAGCTCTAAAATCGGACTTTCTGGGTTACTACACTTATAACCCTGGGCAAGCTGCCTCCAATTGCTCATCTGTAAAATAGGACGAAAAGTACCTCCTTCATAGGATTGTTCTAAGCATTGTTGAGATAAATCATACTAAGCATTTATTTAAAAAGTGCATGGCACATATCAGCACATAATAGCTAACACTTTATATTTTTCTAAGAAAATGATAGGGAGTTCCCATCATGGCTCAGCGGAAACAAATCTGAGTGGTATCCATGAGGACTCAGGTTCGATCCATGGTCCAGCAGGTTAAGGATCCGTCGTTGCTGTGAACTATGGTGTAGATGCCGCTTGGATCCCAAGTTGCTGTGGCTGTGGTATGGGCCAGTGGCTGCAGCTCTGATTCAACCGCTAGCCTGGGAACCTCCATATGCCGCAGGTGCGGCCCTAAAAAGACAAAAAAATAAGAAAGAAAATGATAATAATGAGAATCATAGCCAGTATTATCAAGTGCCTACATGTTAGTCTCTTAACTGAGTGCTCCCTCTGCATATGTAATGTCATCTTCTACTTTAATGTTTGACAGTTACAGATTATCATGAAATTTTATTTAGAAAAAAAATGGGTGAAAGGATCAAGTGTTTGCTATTATGTCCGCAGTCTTGAGGTTCATGATGGAATCTCAGAGAGTGTGTTTACATGAAAGCCTTCATGAAGCCTTACACAGTGTGAATCAGAACCTCCTTAGTCCTAATGCTGCTCGGTGTCAGCCATTCATAATGTTACTTTTAATCCAATATAACTTTAAATAAATCACTTACCTCTCTGCACCTGAAGTTTCTTCCACTACAAAGTGGTTCAGATGGAAACTGTGAAAGGCATGCGGTAGAAAATGTAAAGTAGTATAGAAATAAAAGATGGCATTATAGTCAGAGCTTTGTGTTCATGGTGTAAAGCTGTTAAGAGTTATGTGGAGATCACCTGTCTTTTGTTTAATCTTTTTTTCTTCAATTTATAGTGCCATCAGCTCACACTTGCAAACCTGTGGCTGTTCTGTTGTAGTAGGCAGCAGTGCAGAGAAAGTAAATAAGGTAATTTATTTTATAATCCAGCAAATGATCTGACTTTTTACTACTGCCAACATATCATGGGTTGTAATTTAAAGATTACATTGCAGTCAAGATAATCTAATAGTATAAGGAGGCAATATAGTCTGACCAAATTACTGTGTCACCCTGTGGCAAAAATGAGTTGAAACTGAATAGGAAGTCATTTATCATTTTCACTGTGATAATTCATGCCAGTCTCAGTACTATATACATGGCTTAAGGATATTTTTAAAAACATGTGTCTTCTATTTTCCTGATGTTATCTTTAATAAATATGAAGATAGCTATGTACTTTTGGTACTAATTCCAAAGAAATGGTACCTGATCATTCATACTGATGTTATTATCTCGCTTTTTCTCCCTACATCTATTCCTTTTAGGAGCCTGTTGCTTTTAAGTGGTCAGTGGAGGTTATATCTTATTCAGTAACATTTGTGACCACTTCCTTTAGTGGTACATGAGTTAATAAAGAATTAACAGGAGTTCCCAAAGTAGTGAAGCAGGATCGCCAGTGTCTTGGGAGCCCTTGGACACAGGTTCCATCCCCTTCCCATCACAGTGGGTTAGGGATTCACAGCTGTAGCTTAGTCAAAATTACAGCTGGAATCTGATTCCTGACCCAGGAACTCCATATACTGCTGGGTGGCCAAAAAAGAAAAAAAAAAAAAAAAAAGAGGAATTAAACAGTTACCTTTCCAGGTTTATTTACGCAATAAACAAAAGGATTTTGCACTTTTCTTCACTGACCAACTCAGTAGAGAGAGATAAGTCATATATCTATCAATTTAAGCAAACCTAATTATTCTTTTTGAGTTTTACATAGGAGGTATGTTAAGAATGACTTTGCTTGACAAGTATATTTGTAAATTTTTTTCTGTAATAGGCTACCCCTATACTCAAATAACCCTTGATTTTTATTTCTCTTACCCCAAGAAGGTAGTTTTCAATTTGTACCATAGGCTCTTCCCAGTTGCCTTTTGGAGTGAGAAAGTACCCACAGTTCTGAAGCTCTGTGTTTTTTAAACATTTTCCTCCTGCTTCATCCTCTTCTGGCCTAAAAGCTTCTCTCTCTCTCTCTCTCTCTTTTTTGCTTTTTAGGGTTGTAGTCGTGGCATATGAAGGTTCCCAGCCTAGGGGTCGAATCAGAGCTACAGCTGCTGGCCTATGCCACAGCTACAGCAATGCCAGATCCTTAACCCACTGAGCGAGGCCAGGAATGGAACCTGCGTCTTCGTGGATACTAATCAGATTCGCTTCCACTGAGCCATGACGGGAACTCCAGCTTGCTCATTTTAAATTAAATTTGATAGAATTAATTCTCATTCTGTTGAAGAATTTGGACATTCTTTGATATTCATTGTAATGGGATTTCACATTTAGAATTATTAAACAGAAGCCATAATGCTACGTAATTTAATCGCATTTAGTTTTCTCGTCCAAATTGTTTGCTTGTTTGAAACACACTTGCTGCTGGGTAGAGATAAAATCGATAATTATTTTAGGTCATCATCTCCTAATATAAGACTAAGACATGGAATAAAGGTTTTCCAAGGTCAAATAAGTTTGAGAACGTCTGCACATTATATCAGTCATCTGGAGAGCCAAAATGTGTATTCAGATATTAAAGATTTTGATACAGTATACAGTAAAATTGCTAGCATTTCCCAAACTTACTTGACTGCAGAATCCCTATTTTAAGCAACAAGTATTATATCTCATAGACTATTCCAGGTGACTAAGAATACTTATCTTTCAAAAAGATTTTATTGACAATAGTAATTGAAATTTCTACTGAGATCCCTTTCATAAGCAAACCAGTGGCCTTTTTACTGCATATTTTAATTCTGAAATATTTTCATTTACAGATAGTAAGAACATTATGCCTTTTTCTGACTCCAGCAGAGAGAAAATGCTCCAGATTATGTGAAGCAGAATCATCCTTTAAGTACGAGTCAGGGCTCTTTGTACAAGGTCTACTAAAGGTATAATTTCCATTTATCACAAGTGAAACCATTTTTTTAAATTATTTTTGAAACTTCTTATAAATCTATTTTGAATATTAGCATTTCATGCATCTAATGTTTACATGCCAAGAAGCTGACTTCCTTTACCCAGGTCTGAGCATGACGTTTTATGAATTTCTAGTTAGTATCAATGAAACATCACAGAATAGCTTTCTTTGTGTTTCTCTTTGGTTTCCTATAGCTGCTATCAGGCCTCAGGATTATTATTTTTTTAATGTGTGCTTGAATCAACTTGCACAACTAAAATGGGAACAGATTTGAATTTTCATGTTACCATTTTATGTTTATGTACTATATTTATTGAAAAAAAAAAATGGGGAGTTCCTGTCATAGTGCAGCAGAAACAAATCCAATTAGTATCCATGAGGATGTGGGTTCGATCCCTGGCCTTGCTCAATGGGTCAGTAATCCGGCATTGCCGTGAGCTGTGGTGTAGGTTGTAGACATGGCTTGGATCTGATGTTGCTGTGGCTGTGGTGTAGGCCAGCAGCTATAGCTCTGATTCGAACCCTAGCCTAGGAACTTCCATGTGCCATGGGTGAGGCCCTAAAAAGAAAAAGAAAAGAAAATGTTAAACTGCTTCCTCTCTTGACAATGTGTAGGATTTGAGCAATTCCTATATCTATGTATACATATTCGAAAAATTATTTTATATTTTTCCTTTATTTTCTTAAGTCTGCTTTCAAGGAGCAAAATAGATAAATATAAATTTAGCAATTATTTTCAGTAATTATGGGGAGGTGTTATTCACCTTGTTGAATCTGTTGATGTTGCAATCATAGTCAGAGACGTGAAGAAGTAGATTTCCTAGTGGTTCCGTGAGTCTTAGAGTGAATGCTTTCTTTTGGATGTAGGCATAGTAAAATGAAAGAAAAAATATTAAAAATTGTTGCAAATAAAAATTGCATTCAGCTTTTACATTTCAGTAATGTGCATGCCATGAACTCAAAATAATAATATTTAAATAGAGAAACTCAGGGAAATTCATTTCTGGTTTGAATTGTAACAAATCTGAAAATTAAAACTTCTCCTATCAAAGGCATAAGAAGTACTTAGTACTTTTATTTCCTCAGCATCATCTCATTTAATCATATGATTTTTCCCTAAAAGGGGCCAATACTAAATGCATGGCAGAAAACTTGAAACTATAATTTAATGAAAAAAGTATTTTAAGAGTTTTCCATGCAAGTGTAAATTATATAGCCTTCCAGAAAATACTTTGGCATTATGTGTCAAAAGCCTTAAAAGTGTTCAAGACTTACCCTCCTATTTTACTTAGGAAAAGGATGATCATAGTATTATAAGAGTGAAAAATTGAAAATAGCCTCTTTCTTTTCTTCATAATACATACCAGGTGCCCCATACACAACAGGTACTTGTTATATGCAACAGGTTGTTCTACTGACTATACCTGGAAAGAAGTATATTTTTTACTTACTATAAAAATACCAGAGTTCCCGTTATGGCACAGCAGAAACGAATCCTACTCGTATCCATGAGGACGTGGGTTCAATCCCTGGCCTCCCTCAGTGGGTTAAGGATCTGGCGTTGCAGTGAGCTGTGGTGTAGGTTGCAGACGCAGCTAGGATCTAGTGTTGCTGTGGCTGTGGCCGGCAGCTGCAGCTCCTATTCAACCCCTAGCCTGGGAACTTCCATATGCCTCAGGAGTTGCCCTAAAAAAAAAAAGGCCAAAAAAATAAAAAAAAATAAAAAAATAAAAAATATATATATATATATATATATACACACACACACACACTGAGATTTAATAGAACATATAATCAAGAAGAATATAAAAAGTCACGTGTAATCTCATTATCCAGTGAAACCCCTGTTAAGATCTGGCATATTTTTTCTTCTGTTAGTATTTTTTTCATATCTTCCCTTCCCCCCAGAAAATTAATGAATTGTAACTATGCATGTTTTAACCCCCTTTTTTCACAATATATTGTGAACATCTTTCAGTATCAACACATAAACATTGACAACTTAATTTTTAGCAGCTAAATCATAGGCCATTTTTATTTATTTAATCACTTCTCTTTTTATATTCTTAGGTTGTTTCTGGCATTATCCTATTCAATGCAGTGCTATAGGGCACATGTCACTCAAACTTGGCACATAATCGTGCTTAATTTTCTAGGATATATTTCTAGACCTGGATTTGCTAAGCCAAGCTTAAGTTCGGGGGGTTTTTTGTTCTTTCTTGGGTTTTTTTTGTTTGTTTGTTTTGTCTTTTGTCTTTTCGGGGCCAAACCCACGACACATGGAGGTTTCCAGGTTAGGGGCGAATCAGAGCTGTATCCGCTAGCCTATGCCACGACCACAGCAACATCAGATCTGAGCTGCATCTGCAACCTACACCACAGCCCACGGCGACGCCGGATCCTTAACCCCCTGAGAGCGGCCAGGGATCAAACCTGCATCCTCATGGATACTAGTTAGATTTATTTCTGCTGAGCCACAGGGGGAACTCCAGTTTTTTTAATTAAAAGGTAATTCTTCATGTCTTTTGGAATAGACGACAGTAAATTTTCTTTCCATAACAACAGGATTCAACTGGAAGCTTTGTGCTTCCCTTCCGGCAAGTCATGTATGCGCCCTACCCCACCACACACATAGATGTGGACATCAACACTGTCAAGCAGATGCCACCCTGTCACGAACATATTTATAATCAGCGTAGGTACATGAGATCAGAGCTGGCAGCGTTCTGGAGAGCCACTTCAGAAGAGGACATGGCTCAGGACACCGTCATCTACACAGACGAGAGCTTCACTCCTGATTTGTATGTCATGCCCTGTTTTTGGTATTGTCCTCAAGCAGAATTATGAAGTTGTATCTCTTATGAGTAAGAACAATTTGATGTTTAAAAGTTATGCTGGAGCGTTACACAGGAAGAAATATTTGGTTAATCATATATTTTTTCTTAAATTTCTGGGTTTTTTGTTTTGTTTTGTTTTTGTTTTTTAGGACTGCACCTGAGGTACATGGAGGTTCCCAGACTAGGGGCTCTGTCGGACCTGCAGATGCTGGCCTGTGCCACAGCAGTGCCAGATCTGAGCCGTGTCTGCAACCTACAAACCACATCTGACAAAACACAGCTCACAGCAGCGCCAGATCCTTAACCCCACTGAGCGGGGCCAGGAATCGAACCCACGTCCGTATGGATACTAGCTGGGTTTGGTACCGCTGAACCACGAGGGGAACTCCTGTTTTTCTTTTTTTTTTTTTAATTTTTTTGATTATATTTGATTTACAGTGTTCTGTCAATTTCTGCTATACAGCCAAGTGACCCAGTTATATATACCTTCCTTTGTTACGCGTTATCGTCCATTATGTTCTATCACAAGTGATTAGATCGAGTTTCCTGTGCTATATACAGCAGCTGTTTTTCTTAATATAACTATTCCTCATAAGAGAGGCTAGATGAGTCCTTAAAGGTAAGTATTTAAGTATTTATTTAACAAATGAATATTGAGTCCCTAGGCACGGTACTAGGTGCTAATAAGGTTAATAGCAGACAGCCCAGCCCCAGCACCATGCATTGTCTATAGCCTAGTGTACAAGATTCATTAAAAGGCTAAATAACTAAATCAAAGAAGAATTACTAATCAAATAAGTAATTTTAAGTCTTTTTTTCCCTTGATATAATAAATATAAAATACAACAAAATGTTAATATATTACTTTCTAAAAATAATACTTTACTTTTTATATTGTGTTATTTATTATCATTCAGTAATTTGACAGTAATTCTAACAGTAATTCAGTTAGGAAAAAAATTATAAATCTGAATTATAATACACTTAAAGGATGTTCTGAAATCAGGAAAAGAATTAGATATGGTTCTCTTTAATCGATTTAAAGTGCCTGGCACATAGAATGTGCTTAGTAAATGTGAACTGGCATAATCCGGGTTTGAATGTATAAACGCAGCAGTAAAATTGGAGCGAGCAACCCTGTCCTTTGTCTTTAAGAAAAATTTTGAACTGAGGTGACAGACACGTGAAGCACCGAGAGTAGCATAGAAGGCGTGGCCCAAAAGCATAGCAGAGGGACACTGTGTCCAGGGGGCCTCAGCTTCACCTGTCTTGTCTCCAGATGCAGAAAGACAGCTTCACCGGGACCCTGTTTTTCCCAGCTCTCCAGTGTTCTTGTGGGGTCCTCTGAAAGATTTAGGGGACTTGATTTAAAAAGCAAATTGGTCAAAATAAGAACTCCAGGTCCCTACATGTTTACATATAGGTGATTTAGGTACATATGTCTCAAAATTAATCTGAGCCTTCAAACATTTTCTTCTTTCCTACACAGTTTTTTTTTCTATTTTTTGGTAAGTTGCTAGAAAGCTCTTTTGGGGGAAATTTAGTGAATTTTAGAATGGTATTTTTTTTAAGAAGAGATACTTGTATGCTTATCATTTAGCCAGTTACGTTTGCTTCGCTGATTTGACTGTAAGCCAGCTATTCTTGTTTGCTGATAACAAAACAATGTCATGGATTTGAAAAATCTGTTGCCAGCTCTAAGAAAATTTTCTAAACATATATTGTCCAGAAATAATACTTTCAACCACTAGGTTGTGTACTGATAACTTTTGTAAAGATAGATTTTTTTAGATTAAACAATATTACTTATTTTAAGGTATTTTTAGTTTTAACGTTTAAAAGTAATTTCAAATAAAAAATAAAGATAATTTCACCTGCTGCAAAAACATGAAAATAATCAGTCACTAAAAATATTCTTTGTCTTTTAGATCCACATCCGAAGCATATGGAGGTTCCTAGGCTAGGAGTCAAGTTGGAGCTACAGCTGCCGGCCTACACCACAGCCACAGTAATGCCAGGTCCAAGCTGCATCTCCAACCTACTCTCATAGCTCACAGAAACACCAGATCCTTTAAACCACTGAGCAAGGCCAGGATCCGAACTTCCGTCCTTATGGATGCTAGTCAGATTCGTTTCCTCTGAGCCACGACTGGAACTCCGAAAATATTCTTTTTTTAACACTTTGCTTCATCTGATTCACTTATGGCCAAGAAAATTAATTTATGAAACAGGTGTATTGAGAACACTAGTCTTAAATAGCTGAATTTTCTCTCCAAAGCCAGAGAGTAGGTACTGTCTGTGCCCTCACTGGCCACTATGTGAACAGCCAATAATTGTGAAATGTTGATTTTTTTTTTCCCCCTTCAGTTTGCTTCTATGGCATGGAGCACTCAATTCCTAAAACTAGGAAATCTTAGGTACTTTCCTATTTACCTCTGTACACACACTCCCTTCCCAGCTACTCCTGTCTGCTCTGTGATGATCCCTGCTATATTCAGTCTTTCTTTTCAGCTAAAAATTGCTTACTTAGCAAATGTTCTATTACCCCTCTGACTTGAATATGACTTAGCATCCCGGTACATTCTTTAGGCAAGGAGAAGGAAGAAGAGAAAAGATGTAAGGGGCTGGGACCTGGGAAGGGACAGTCTTTTTCTTTTTTAGACACCTGCTGTATCCTAGGTTGTTTTGTAGATACACATGATCTCAAGTGTGAATTACAGCTAAACTTCTTACTCTAGTAGTATGGTCAACATAGCTAACACTTCTTAAGTTGCCGATTCATGTCACTTGCCAAGCGATGGGCTTGTGGATGCAAACGCAGTAGTCAAAAGTTGCAGATAATCTGTGTGTGTTCCTTAATCTCCCTTGAATGTTTCCTAGCCTTTGTCCTCTTACCTTTTTTCTTCCTAAATTGCTTATAAGAGGTTATCAGTACAATGAAGACAGCCTTTTGTTTTGGGTTTTTTGGTGGTAGTGGTGTATGTTTATTTTTGTTGCTGTTTTACATTTTTGAGATGGCAGGAACTGGTAATTATATTTACTAATTGCCTAAGTCTCTCAATCTTTTTTATAAGGTAACTAATGTACTAAAATACCTTGATGAGATACATACATACCCATCCCAGGACTGCTTATACTATTTAAGAGAAAATAATTACATTGTGGCCTGACAAACTCCGGTAATAGACAAATGTATCCTTGAGTTAAAATGAATATCTATTTTAAACTGCAAATACATCTAATTCTTATAAATATGCCTATAATCCTATTTCTAAGAATTTAATGTACCGACTGGCATGAGAGATTATGGAAAGTAGCTTTGTACAGCCTGACAACAAACAGACAACAGCTGGTTTGTTTTCTTCGCAGGAATATTTTTCAAGATGTCTTACACCGAGACACTCTCGTAAAAGCCTTCCTGGATCAGGTAAATGCTAAGCCTGAGATTTTCAGAGTGAATGATATGACCTGTTTTCTTTTATAATATATCCCACAGTGCCTGTACTGTGTATGGAATTTAGAATTAAGTCCTTTTGTGTGGTCTCTGGTCTTTCTAAAATGTCAAAATTGTTTTTCTTCTAAATCATTAGTAGAGTGTAGCCTGAATGCAAGATGCAACATCCCCTGGTTCAAATGATAAATGTTTTCATTCTAAACACTAACTTATAACCCAAGAGTGTTTTCTTTTGATGAAGAGGGGTGTGTGTACAGATGCTTATTTGCCTTAATTGAGCCAAACATGTCTTTCAAATTTACTTAAATGGTAACATCTTTATTGTCTCATTCCTTTGGAAAAAATCTGTCAATTTTAAGGAAAATTAGAGATTATATGGGTCTCATTTCTTAATACAACAGAGCTTTGTCATAAGGGATCAGGCCAGGAAACAGTGGCAGAGAAGTAGCTTTGAAATAAGATCCTTGGGTTAACTAGAAATTTTGGATCCAGTTCTACATGGTCCGTGTCGTATTGCAAAGTTCAAGAATAATTCATGGTCGTGTAATGCCATGCTTCCCAAGCAGAAATCATTCTACCACCGCACACATACCCCCCGCCCAAAATAGAAAAATAAGAATACCTCAAAACCATAGCTTAGGAGCTCTTGTGAGGCAGTGGAAAAGAATCTGTCTAGAGCCCATGAGGATGTGGGTTCGATCCTTGGCCTCCCTCAGTGGGTCAGGGATCCAGCATTGACAAGCTGTGGCAAATGCAGCTTGAATACCGTGTTGCTGTGGCTATAACTATGGTGTGGACTGGTAGCTATAGCTCTGATTCGACCCCAAGCCTGGGAATTTCCATATGCTGCATTTGCAGCCCTAAAAGCCAAAAAAAAAAAACATAGCTTAAGCATAGCTCTACTTCTGGGAGCTCCAATTTTATTTAGAGATGTAAGCAGAAAAAGTTAAGTAACACAACTTCAGGTAACTTAACGATTTTTAATAATAAAGATGGATATAACCTAAGGTGGAAGGAAAAATTTGAGTAGAACTGTCAGATTACTCTCAAACCCAGCACCTCCACTTCCTCCTGTCTGTCAGGGCGCATCTATGGAAATGATTAAGGAGAGCTGCTCTAACATAGGTTGTGGGCCAGACACTGTCAACACTACGGAAACATGCTGTATAATTAGAACAGGAGCAGATTATTTATTAAAACATTTCACTTTCCTGCAGGTCTTTCATTTGAAACCCGGTTTCTCTCTCAGGAGTACTTTCCTTGCACAATTTCTGCTTGTCCTTCACAGAAAAGCCTTGACGCTAATAAAATACATAGAAGATGATACGTAAGTCAAACCCTGAATGGAAGAAAAACCGTCCTACATTCCTTTTGTTTTGTTCCCTTTGGACATTTTCCATAGTATAACTTCTCTTTATTACTCTTTGTAGGCAGAAGGGGAAAAAGCCTTTTAAATCGCTTCGGAACCTGAAGGTAGACCTTGACCTAACAGCAGAGGGCGATCTTAACATAATAATGGCTCTAGCTGAGAAAATTAAGCCAGGCCTCCATTCCTTTATCTTTGGAAGACCTTTCTATACTAGTGTGCAAGAACGAGATGTCCTAATGACTTTCTAAACGTGTAACTTATTAAGGATATTTCGTCACAGTCATAATTGCTGCTAAAGTAGCTCAGTGGTGTTGGGAAATGTAACTCCCCGAGGTCCTGCCCTGGAGTCCTACTCGGCAGGGGCAGTTAAGTGACACTACACTTGTCACCACGAGTCTGTATGGGAGTGTCCGGGGCATTGTTACGATAAAAGCACCTTTTCCTTAGATGTGCTCTCCTGGGAGACAGACTTATGTTTACAATTATAATAAATATTATTGCTGTCTTTTCAAGATCATAGGATGTACACTTGACCACAAGTACTTTTTTTTTTTTTTGAAACTTAAGATTCACAGTTTACATATATCAATGTGAAATCTGAGTTAGTTTTCACCAATGTAATGCTAGTTGGCTCTCCATCTCAGGATGGTCCTTAGTATGTGGGGTTACTGTAGTATTTTTAACAATTAGCTGGAAAGTAGGGCATTTAAATCATTTCAGTTCCACACAAGGAAGTTGAATTCAGGTTAAGTTTTAGAAAGAAAATATTGATCGAGGAGATGTTTTCTTGAAATTAATAATTAGTTTTGGTCCTTAGGATGCAATCCATATAGAAATGTCAGGCAGTACATATAGTCCCAGTTATAGGGAACCACAATCAGAGTGTTTTTTTCCTGTGTTTGTTTGTTGAGCTCTGTCAAAGAAAATACAGAGAATTGGATTTTATGTTTCAGTAGTTATTGCCAACTTTTTCAATTCATTTTCATTATTTTTGAGCCAAATTGAAAAATGTACCTCCTGTGCCTTTTTTTTTCCCCTTGGAAAATATGATTACTTGGAAGAAGTTCAAATTCCATAAGTCACTCACTTTTATATTGTTCTCCTCATGTATCGTCTGCTCTTATTTAGCAGTCATAACTCCGAGGTTATTAAATGCAGTAGAGAAATACTAACTGGTAAGATATTTTTTTTTTCAGGAGGAAGAATAGTATCTTCTTCCTTAAATTTCTGCCCATTATTTTTGAAGTTGTTGCCATGTTTCTTTGCCTGCATCATGTGAGGACTAACTAGCAGGAGAGAGACTTTACTGACGTGCTGTCTTCCTAGGTGCTACTTTGGCAGAACTAAGTGGTCAGTTTCTTTTGTTTCCTTACTGTGTCTGTACCATTTGGCTAGCCGTAAAATAACCAATTAAACAAAATTCCGCACTGGAACAGTGTTGACATAATAGTATACACACACATTAAAAAAATATTTTAATTTAAACTTGAGGAAGTAACATAAAAGGGAAAAATACAAGAAAGGGATAAAAGTGATAGAGTCCCGCAGCCCTCGTCCCCAAACTTTAACCAAAACCAACATAGGTCCTAATAGCCTTTAACATCACTAATAAGCAAGGTGTAGACACCTCGATTTTTAAACACATACACACCTAGAAGACAAATGCTCTGTGGATGAATCGTGGAAAATGTACAGATACCATCTTGTTGAACCTTTCATTCAGTGCTATTTACATGATAGACTATTTAAGTGCTAATTATTTTCTTTTGCTGATTTATGGTACTGTGACATAGGATGCAAGTTGTACAGTGAAATAAGTTATTAAAGCATGTGTACACATTGTTATAAGTCTTTTCTCCTAGATGGAGAGTTTTGAATAAAATATCTTTGATATTTTGACTCTTTCAGTTATTTGTTCAAGAAGCAGTGCTATGATATTAAGACTGATTGGCTTCCTGCTCAGCTGACAGTCTTATTGTATCCAGATTGTTTTTTTAATTGCTTTTCTCTTTTGCAAGAAGATATAGTTACAGGTTCTATATGATGCTGCAATCTTGTGTGTGTGTGTTTATTTTTTGAGACTGTCTGCTCGGGAGTCCCTGTTGTGGCGGGAACAAATCCGACTAGTATCCATGGGGGTTTGATCCCTGGCCTCGCTCAGTGAGTTAAGGATCTGGTGTTGCAGTGAGCTGTGGTGTAGGTCATAGATGTAGCTCAAATCCCACATTGCTAGGGCTGTGGCATAGGCCAGCCACTGTAGCTCCAATTCAACCGTTAGCCTGGGAATTTCCATATCCATGAATGCGGCCCTAAAAAGAAAAAAAAAAAAAGACTACCTGCTTAATGCCCAGGATTGCATTTTGATTTTTTAAGTTATGCATTAATATTTCAGATGTTAAGATAATGCTTGGGTAAATTCTTTTTTTTAAATACTGTTATAGGCATTCTGTGGTGGCTCAGTGGGTTGAGGATCTGGCATTGTCACTGCTGTAGCATGGGTTCAATCCCTGGCCTGAGAACTTCTGCATGCTGTGGGTATAGCCGAAAAAAAAAAAAATTTACTGTTATAATACTGTTACAAAGTGAAAGTACAAGGAATCTAAACCCTTTAATCTGGAAAACAAGTAAGATTGACATTTTTACCCCAGGAAAAAAAATTTCATAAATACCACAGTTGAAAGGTTTCTTTAGAAGATACATTTCATTGCATTGCTAAAATTACCAAAGAAGAAATCCAAACTTCATAATAATGCTAGAAAGTAAAAATGAAACAGTTACTCTATTTCTGTAATGCTGCAAGTCAAACAGGAATATAGTGAGTGTCACTCTTCTCTAGCCCTGTTTCAGTTTTGACATAGAATTGCACAATATTTCTTGTGTGAACTGCAGGATATAGCTTAAAGCACCAAAAACAGTTAACCAGCCCCAGTTAGCACACATTACCCACTGGACTTTCTGAATCTATCATCCCAACAACATTAGGAGGCTGGTATTCTCTCTTTTAAAAAAAAAAAAAAAATACCCTTTGTTGGAGTATAGTTGACTTACAATGTTGTGTTAGTTTCAAGTGTATTATAAGTGAATAAGTTTTACAGATGTATGTATTCATTCTTTCTCAGATTCTTTCCCATATAGGCTATTACAGAGTATTGAGTAGAGTTCCCTGTGCTGTACAGTAGGTCCTTGTTACTTACTGACTTTGAAGGCAGGTATTCTTAGATCCATTTTACAAATGAGGAAGCAAGAATATAATACACAGCCCACGGTCCCTCAGCTGATTAAGCTAGATTTCATCCCAGTTACAGGAGCTGTCTTGTGGCACAGCTCCTGGGACAGTTCCTCCATGTAGCAGGTACTCAGTGTTGTTGAATTGGAAGGAGGGGAAGGAAGCAAATACTATAAGCTTACTAACCCTCTGCAGTGCCCAAGTGTGATTCCCTGATGTGCTGCTTAGAAGAGTTACTTAATCTCTCTGAGGCTCATTTTTTAAATATTTGAAATGAGGGCATTTTGATAACCTCATGATTGTTAAAAAGACTGAATGAGACCATATAAGGTACTTCTCTCAGTATTAGTGTTTCTGATCAGTGTTTCATACCCAGGCAGTCATTACCTTTATTCAGGGTGTTTAGAACATTTGCATTTAATGTGATTATTGATGTTCTTAGGGTAAATCATCTTGCTGTTTGTTTTCTATTTGTTCCATTTGTTCTTTTCTGTATTTCTTTCTTTTTTCTTTTTTTTTTTTTTTTTTTAAGGCCACACCCACAGCATATGGAGGTTCCCAGGCTAGGGTCACCACAGCCACAACAACTCAGGATCTGAGCCTTGTCTGCCACCTACACCACAGCTCATGACAACACCAGATCCTTAACTCATGGAGCGAGACCAGGATAGAACCTGAGTTCTCGTGGATACTAGTCAGATTCGGTTGCACCAAGCCACGAAGGCAACTCCCATTTTGGGTTTTTATTTTGTTTTAAGTTTTATTGAAATATAGTTGATTTACAAGGTTATGATAATTTCTGCTGTACAACAGAGTGATTCAGTTGTACATATGTACACTTCCATTCTCCTTCAGATTCTTTTCCCACATAGATTATCACAGAATATATTGGGTAGAGTTCTCTGTGCTGTAAAGCAGGTCCCTGTTGGCCAATCATTCCACGTACCCAGTGTGCACTTGCCAGTCCCAAAGCCCCAGTCCATCCCTCCTCCATACCTGTCCCCTTTGCTAACCATAAGTTTGTCAAAGACTGTGAGTCTGTTTCTGTTCTGAAAATAAGTTCATTTGTATCCTTTTTATTTATTTATTTATTTATTAGGGCCACAGGTGTGACATGTGGAAGTTCCCAGGCTAGGGGTCAAATTGGAACTACAACTGCTGCCTTACACCACAGCCACAGCAATGCCAGATCTGAGCCTTGACTGTGACCTATACCATAGCTTGCAGCAACACTTGATCCTTAACCCACTGAGCAAGGCCAGGGATCAAACCCATACCCTCATGGGTACTAGTCAGGTTCATTTCCACTGAATCACAATGGGAACGTCTATATCCTTTTTTTCAGTTCCACATATAAGTGATATCATATGTTTGTCTTTCACTTTCGGAATAACTTCACTTAGTATGATAATTTTTAGGTCCATCTGTAGTTCTGCAAATGGCATTATTTCATTCTTTTTGATGGCTGCATAATATTCCATTGTGTATATGTGCCACATCTTCTTTATCCATTCCTCTGTTGATGGACATTTAGGTTGCCTCCATGCCTTGGCTGTTGTATATAGTGCTACAGTGAACATTGGGGTACATGTATCTTTTCAAGTTATGATTTTCTCTGGATAGATGCCCAGGAGTGGGATTGCTGGATCATATAGCAGTTCTATATTTAGTTTTCTGGGGAACCTCCATATGGTTTTCCAGTGGTTGTACCAACATACATGCCCACCAACAGTATATGAGGGTTCCCTTTTCTCCACACCCTCTCCAGCATTTATTGTTGTAGACTTTTTCATGATGGCCATTCTCACTGGTATAAGGCAGTATCTCATAGTGGTTTTGATTTGCATTTCTCTAATAATTAGTGATTGTTGATTTGCTTTCTTTTGGATTATTTTTTATGATTCTATTTTATCTCTTTTGTAGACTTTTTAGTTGTAACTTTTTTATTTCAGTGATTGCTTTAGGGTTACAGTATACACATCTTTAACATATCCATCTACAGTCAAGTGATACGTCACGTAATGTATAGTTTAAGAACCTTACAATGAGGAGTTCCCATCATGGCTCAGTGGTTAATGAATCTGACTAGCATCCATGAGGACGCAGGTTCGATCTCTGGCCTTGATCAGTGGGTTAAGGATGCGGCATTGCTGTAAGCTGTGGTGTAGGTCACAGATGCAGCTCCTGCATTGCTGTGCCTGTGGTGTGGGCCAGCAGCTACAGCTCCCATTGGACCCCTAGCCTGGGAACTTCCACATGCCACAGGTGTAGCCCTAAAAGGACAAAAAAATAAAAAATGAAAAAATAAAGGACAGAGAGTTCCCACTGTGGTACAATGGATCGGCAGAGTCTCTGCAGCACCAGGCCACAGGTTCAATCTCCAGCCCAGCACGGTAGGTTAAGGATCTGGCATTGCTGCAGCTGTGGCATAGATCGCAGCTGCAGCTTGGATCTGATGCCTGGCCCAGGAACTCCGTATGCTATGGTGTGGCCAAAAAATAAAAATAAATAAAGGACAGGAGTTATCTTGTGACTCAGGGGGTTAAGGATCCCGTGTTGTCACTATAGCAGCTTGGGTCACTGCTGTGGCACAGCTTTGAGCCCTAGCCCAGGAACTTCCACATGCTGCAGGCACAGCCAAAAAATAAATAAATAAATAATTAAAAAATAAAAGATAAACAGATTAAAAGTAAAAGGGTAGCAAAAGATACACTAGTCAAAAGAAAGCAGGAGTGGTTAAATTAATATCAGGCAAAGTAGATTTCAGAGCAAGAAATATCACCAAAGATAAAGATTATTTCATTATGCTAAAGGGATCAGTTCATCAAGAGGACATAAAAATCCTAAATGCTTATTTGCTTAGCAACAGCTTCAAAATGCTTGAAGCAAAAACTGCTAAAATCATAAGGAGACATAGACATATAAGCAATTATAGAGGTTCCCATTGTGGCGCAGCAGAAATGAATCTGACTGGCAACTATGAGGTTGCGGGTTCAATCCCTGGCCTTGCTCAGTGGCTTAAGGATCCGGTGTTGCCGTGAACTGTGGTGTAGGTCACAGATGCGGCTCGGATCTGGTATTGCTGTGGCTGTGGTGTAGGTCAGCAGCTGTGGCTTCCGATTCAACCCCTAGCCTGGGAACCTCTATATGCCATGGGTGCAGCCCTAAAAAGCAAAAAACTAAATAAAAGATTTTAAGTCATACAAAGTATGTTCTCTTGACCACAATGGAAATAAATTAGAAACCAATAAACAGTGAAACTAAATAGCACTTTTAAAAGGTTAGATGATTTCTAAGTCAGGTGTCTGGGGAAGTGAATTGGGGAGCAGAAAGGAAGTTATCAGAATGTTGTGGAATGGGAGTTCCCATTGTAGCTCACTGGGTTAAGAACCCAGCTAGCATCCATGAGGGTGTGGGTTCAATTTCTGGCCTCGCTCAGTGGGTTAAGGATCCTGCATTGTCATGAGCTGTGGTATAGGTCACAGACGCGGCTCAGATCTGGCACGATGTGGCTGTGGTATAGGCCATCAGCTGCTGCTCCAGTGTGACTCCTCACCTGAGAACTTCCATGTGCCACAGGTGCAGCCATAAAAAGAAAGGAAAAAATTTTAAAGAAAAAAGAAAAGAATGTTGTGGAATGATGTTATGAAGAATGAGCCTCATTCTGCTTTTGCCTCCCCACTGCAACCCATGCTTCACATTGCTAACAGTGTGATCCTTGCACAGTTAAATCTGATGATCAGGTCTGTTTAGTGGCTCTGCATCAGGGGCAAAATTAAATCCAAAATCTTTGCAACATAGTTTCTGTTCAACCCTCCAACCTCTCTTCTCACTGTCTCACTTCTCACTTCCTAGTGATAGGGATGAAGGAGGCACAGATGTAGAAATCCCAATAAGGGACCATAGGTAGGGAAACCAGGGACTCTAAGTTAATAACTGCTCAAGAGGGCCATCAGAACAAGTTAGGCTGACTAGTAGAGGTGCTAGATAGGCCTCAAGTCATTGGGTGGGAGATGGGGTGAGGCCTGCATTCAGGTTTAGACCAAGGGCAGGAGTTTGGGGACCGCCCTTCTGCTGATTTGAATAAGTAAGTAACATGACAGTCCTAGTCTGACCTTATAGGGTCAAATACTCTCTTATAGAATACTGAGGAGGAGCCGCTACTTGAAAAGAAGAAAGAAGAAGAGGCGGTCTTTTCCCACCCTTACTCCCCTTGGATGATACAACTGTACCCCACTTAATCCTCAGGGCAGAACCTCCTTGCCTGCCCGATTGTGTCTCTCACAGGCATCCTCTATCTTTCTTTTTTTTTTTTTTTAAGGGCCACACCTGCAACATATGGAGAGTCCCAGGCTAGGAAATTCCCAGCCACCAGCCTACACCATAGCCACAGCAACACCAGATGCGATCTGTATTTGCAACCTATACCACAGTTCATGGCACGGGGCCAGGGATCAAACCTGCATCTTTACAGAGACTATGTCAGGCGCCTAACCTGCTGAGCCACAACAGGAACTCCGTGTCATATATCTTAATAAATCTATTTTTGCTTATCGCTTTGTCTCTAGCTGAATTCCTTCTGCGCAGAGTCATAAAGAACCTGAACTTCAGTTAAGTCTAGACACTGGGTGAGTGATTCTAATTTGAGTGATTCTGATTTAAAACTGTGGGTTCAGGTCCCAATCTGGGTTCTGGTTAGGTTCAGGCCATTAGTGCTGTCACTTTCACTAGTGCATTCTTTTTTTTCTAATAATGATTTTTTTTTTCATCATAGCTGGTTTACAGTGTTCTGTCAATTTTCTTCTGTACAGCATGGTGACCCAGTTAACACATACATGTATAGATTCTTTTTTCTCACATTATCATGCTCCATCATAAGTGACTAGATACAGTTCCCAGTGCTGCACAGCAGGATCTCATTGCTACTCCATTCCAAAGGCAATAGTCTGCATCTGTAACCCCAAGTTCCCAATCCATCCCACTCTAGTGCATTCTTTTCTATTACAGCATTTATTTGCTTCTCTGTCTCCACCGCAAGGCTAGAGAACAAGATTCATGTCTTTTTCATTTTTGTATCTCTGTCTAGTGTAGTGCTGAGCACAGGGCATCCTTCCAAGAAAAAATTAGCTGAATGATAATAGGAGTTTATTAAACATTTTCTTTGTCCTCTCAAAAAGAAAATTAGTTGTTGCAAAATAAGGAAATTGCTTTCTTTTATAATCAGAAACATTTTTTCCCCAAAAAGTCCTTTGTTAAAATTCAGCCTTTGCACAACCTCGCTCTAAAATTTCAAAGGCCTTAAGGCAGTGATTTTCAGTCTCTTCAAAGTAGTAAGACCCTGTCATTTTCTGTCTCTGCATTTGTGTCTCACCTCACTGTCTCATCTCTTGCTGAAATGTTCTTTTTAAACTAATAGCTTAATAAATTGCTAAGCAGTTTTCATCAGACCCATTAGGACAATGGGCCATATCCATTTGTGGAGCTGGACATTCAAGAAATCTGATCCAGTATTTGGAAAATCATTCCTGAGCTCAGAGTTGGCTCCAACTGGCACCTTCTGGCATTTGCATGTGGGTGGGAAATGTGGAATGCTTTGAAAGCTGAATGGATTTGTCAAGTTTTAAAATTCCCTTATGGCTAGAGGGAAACCGCATTCATTGTTTAAAAACACCATTGTTTGTTTTTTCTGCTTTTTTGTTCTTTGGAACCTGAATCTGCAAAAACATTCATGCCCAGCATTTTGCTTCATGCACCTCTCCCTACTACATTTCTGGAGGATGTGAGTGGTGTGGAAAGCTTTTTGTTGTGATTAGAATGTTCCAAACAAATTGAAAAACTCCCTTTTAATACTCATACCAAATTTTTTGGGAACAGACCCTATGTCTGTCACTGTAGCAGAAAGTAGATTTGCCAGGAGTGTGAGTCCTGGAAGCAGATTTCCAAGGCTCAGATCCCTGTTTTTCCATTTCTTGGCTGTGATACCTTGGACGAGGTCACTGAACCTCTCTGTGCTGCCTCAGTAGCCTGGTCTATTCCATAGGAATAAGAATAGAGCCTACATCCAAGAGTTGTTTGAAAAAATAGTAGGTTAATTCACGCTTAAAAGTGTAACAGGGAGTTCCCTTTGTGTCTCAGCAGGGAACCCAACATAGGGATCTGTGAGGATTCGGGTTTGATCTCTGGCCTCACTCAGTGGGTTAAGGATACGTCCTTGCCACAAGCTGCAGCGTAGGTTGCAGATGCAGCTCAGTTCCCATGTTACTGTGGCGTAGCGGCAGCTGCAGCTCCAGTTCAGCTCCTAGCCTGGGAACTTCCATATGCCACAGGTGCAGGCATATAAAAAGGGAGAAAAAAAAAAGTGTAACAGGCACAGAGTAAGTGAACTACAGAATTTAGTTAAGCTGGTAGCCAAAGTTATTGTTGTCGTTATCAGCATTATTAAGCAACTGAATATAGAGTTCCCATATCTGATTATGAAACCACGAGAGGGAGTTGCCCTAGCGGCTCAGCAGTTAACGAACCTGCCTAGCTGGGTTCGATCCCTGGCCTGGCTCAGTGGGTTAAGGATCCGGCATTGCCGTGAGCTGTGGTGTAGGTTCCAGATGCGGCTGGGATCTGGCGTTGCTGTGGCTGTGGCGTAGGCTGGTGGCTACAGCTCCGATTTGACCCCTAGCCTGGGAACCTCCACATGCCGCAGGTGTGTCCCTAAAAAGACAAGAATAAAAGAGAGGAAGGAAGAAAGAAACCACAACAGTTCGACAGCCAGATTCAGGATGGTACCACCTCAGAAACATGTGACTCCACCATTGCCTGATTGCCCAAAATAAAGAGCACTGCCCTGGGAGAAGGTCATTTGAGGCCATGCAAGGTACTTTCCAGAGGCTCCAGCTCCACTGCCATTACTGGGACCTCCTCATTTCTCTCCTCCTTTAACTCAACAGCATCCTCCCTTCTAGTCTCTTGCCTACCTATCGCTCTCCTTTCCATGCCCCTCTCCCACCTCAATCCTTTTTCTCCACAGCAGATAGAGTGATTTCTAATATAATTTCTTTGATCTCACACACTTGCTTTCATAAACCCTCAGTGACATCCTTTGACACAATATAAAGCCTGAAAGCTTTGGTGAAGCATGAGGACCTTTGGGATCTGACCCCAGCAAACCTCTCCACCCTCTTCTCCCACCTCTCATCCCTTCGTGTGGGGCCCTGATGCACTGATCGTAGTTCCCCAGCCCACCTTGTTCTTATCACTGGCCTATCCACATATTGCTCTCATTGCTCAGAATACTCACCCCTTTCATCAGGATAAACTTACCCTCAGGGTTCACCTGTGGTTGGTGTCTTGTTCTTCCAGCTCCCCACCCCCAATTTTGGATTTAGAGCATCCGGAATTGATGCTCCTTGAGGCAAGGACCGTGTCTGTGTCTGAGCTTATACCTAATTGCCTGGCAGATATATGTTTATTAAATATATGTTGAATTAGGAGTTCCTGCTGTGGCTTAGCGGCAACGGGTTAAGACTCCAACTGTGTCAGTTCGGGTTACTGAGGAGGCACGAGTGTGATCCCTGCCCTAGTGCGATGGGCTAAAGGATCTGGTGGTGTTGAAGTCACCATTTAGATTCAAGCCCTGGCCTGGGAACTTCCATATGCCTCAGGTGCGGCCCTAAAAAAAAGACACACACAAAAAACAATAATAATTAAAAAAAATAAAAACCAGTTGTGAAATAAAATGTTTGTAAGCAATCCAAACTACTATGAGTACCACCTCACATCATTCAGAATGGCCATCCTTAAAAAGTCAACAAATAACAAATGCTGGAGAGGGCATGGAGAAAGGGAATCCTGCTACATTGTTGGTGGGAATGTAAATTGGCGCAACCACAATAGAAATCAGCATGGCGTTTCCTCCAAAAACTAAAAATAGAGTTGCTATATGATCCAGCTATCCCACTCCTGGGCATATATGCGGACAAAACTATAATTCAAAAAGATAATATGCACCCCGGAGTTCCCGTCGTGGCTCAGTGGTTAACGAATCTGACTAGGAACCATGAGGTTGTGGGTTCGATCCCTGGCCTCGCAGTGGGTGAAGGATCTGGCGTTGCCGTGAGCCATGGTGTAGGTTGCAGACACTGCTTGGATCCCACGTTGCTGTGGTTCTGGTGAAGGCCGGCAGCTATAGCTCTGATTAGACCCCTAGCCTGGGAACCTCCATATGCCAGGGGTACGGCCCTAGAAAAAGCAAAAAGACAAAAAAAAAAAAAGAGATACATGCTCCCCTGTGTTCATAGCAGCACTATTCATAATAGCCAAGACATGGAAACAACCTAAGTGTCCATCAAGAGATAAATGGATAAAGAAAATATTTTATATATATTTTCATACAATTGAATATTACTTGACCATAAGAAACAATGAAATAATGCCATTTGTAGCAACATGGATGGACCCAGAAGTTATAGTACTTAGTGAAGTAAGTCAAACAAAGAAAAATAACATATAACTTGTACACAAAATCTAAAACATGACACAAATGAACCTGTCTACGAAACAGAAACAGACTCACAGACTAGAGAACAGACATGTGGTTGCCAAGGGAGAGTTGGTGGGGGAGGGATGATTGGGAGTTTATGGTTAGCAGATGCAAACTATTATAAATAGAATGGATAAACAAGGCCCTACTGTCTAGCACAGGGAACCATATCCCATATCCTGTGATAAGTTCCATAATGGAAAAGAATATGAAAGAGTGTGTGTGTGTGTGTGTGTGTGTGTGTGTACATATATAACTGAATCACTTGGCTGTACAGCAGAAATTAACACAACAATGTAAATCAACTATACTTCCATAAAATAAATTTGAAAGAAAGAGAAAGACAAAAAATCACAGACTCTGAAAATAAACATGCGGTTACCAAAGAGGACATAGGGGAGGGATGGACTGGGTTTGGGGGATCAGCATATGCACACTGTGACATATGGAATGACTGGCCAGGGGGCCCTGCTGGAGACACAGGGAACTCTACCCAGTATTCTGTGATCATCTATATGGGGAAAGAATCTGAAAAAGAATGGATGTGTGTATGTGTATAACTGAATCACTTTGTTGTGCAGCAGACATTATCACAACAATGTAAAGCAACTATACTTCAAGAAAACTTTACAAATGAAAAAAGGTGCTTTTAATTTAAAAAAGAAAGAGAGAAAACATTTGAAGGTAGTTTGATGAATTAGCCCATGTGACTCACATGAGGTAGAGGGTTTTGTGCTTCCACAGCCCCACCGCCTCCAGCCGTCTCCCTTCTGCTGGTCAGTGGAGGCTCTGATTGGCCACAAATAGGTGTTTCTTTTCAAGTCAATGTCATTTTGAAAGTCCCCTCCCACACATCTGTAGGAGCCGTTTGAGACACATTTGCAGGGCCATCTTAGTTCTAGAAGCATCAAGCATTTCGAACCCTTGGAACCAGCACCCCGAAGAGTTTTAACTCAGCATCCAGGGAGGAGAGGCTTTTCAAAGCTGAGCACCTCCTTTGATTCATTTTGGCTTGACATTTTCTCTGCCTTCCATCAGTAGACTCGGCATTTTTTTTTTCTGGCCCAGACCCATGCAAACAAGAGACTGGAGCTTCTCTAATAAGCTAAGAAAAAACACATTTTAAAAATAACACGAGCAAATGAATTCATTCTGGCAAAAGCAGCCCAGCTACGTAAAATAAGCTTCAGAGTTTCACAATAGCAGGTCCTGAAAACGTAAACAACCCCAGGGTCCACGTGAGCTGAGCCATTTGCCAAAGAAAGAGTCTCCAGCCCAAATTCTGCCAGAATAAAGAACACCTTATAAAACTAGGAGCCAGTGGTGATCATGTGAAAACAAGATGGAGGGTGGAGGGGTGGGACTTAACCCAAGGAAAATAAGTCTCATGACTAGACACTCAAAATGTTGGCTTTCCAAACCAAAGCTAGGATGATGAGGGATGGGGGGAAGGAGGGGTAACAACAGCCTATGCCTCAGGCCCTTGCTCAGACCCCACCAGGCCCCTGGCTTCCCAAGGGAAAGCCAGAGTCTGCTCACTCTCATGAAGTCAGAGGAAGCCCCTGCAGGTTTTACCATGTGTTCTGTTGACAAGATAATGGTTCCATTGAAACTGTAATAACACACTTGGCCAAAGAAGCCCACACTATTATAGTAACTTCATATCCAGCCTGAGGTTTTTTTTTTTTTTTGAGCATAATAATATGTTCTTTCTAACGAGGCCCATACTGTTCTAAGGAACTTATGCAGAGTTTCATCTCTGTACTAGAACAATACCTGCTATAAATAATAAATACAGTGATCATCATTTTATGTTTGAATAACTCCCTTCCTGCCCCCCCCCCCAAAAAAAAAGAAAGAAAGAAAAAGCGACTCTCATTTCTTAGTAGAGGTGAGGTCCTTTCTATGCTGGAAGCACAGTGCTAGAATTCACATCTTAGAACACACAGAACTTGGGAGAAATTCAGAGAAAGAGCACAGGAATCATTTTTAAAGTCTAGAAAACGCAATTTATAGAAAAGGGTTGAAGAACTTGCCATGATATGTAGTAAACCTTAATATTATATTTCAGGTATACAAAGGATCATGCTCAAATTAGCAACATGTATTGAGTAATGGCTGTGTGCCAGTTCCTCATTTAACCCTCACGACAACCTCAGAATGTGAATATCCTCATGGTTCATCATGAGGACACTAAAACTTAGCTTAAATGATTGTCCAAATGCGACAGGCATTTTCCACAAACACCCTGCTTTTTTCTCTCTCCCTCCCTCCCTCTCTCTTCTCTCACCTGGATAATACGTTCTCTTTTGGTGGAACTCAGGCATGACCACCTGACCAGCCAACGAAATTTGAGAGACAGGTGTCACTTTGAGACAGAGGGTGAGAACCAGTATGAGCCTGGCCTCCTAACTCTGGCACCACGACCACAGCGTGACCATTGCGTTCTGGAAAGTCGCTGCTTCACAGCCTTGGTCCCACAGTAGAATCAACAGGAGCAGAGCCGCTGCCCCACCCCCATCAACCCAACATGAGCCAGTGCCATGAGCAAGACATTAACCTTCCAGTTTTAAGCCACTGAACTTGGGAGATTGTTTCTGCAGCAAAACCCGACTGTTAGACCAAGTCACCCAGCTGACTAGAACTTGACCTGCCTCTATTACCCACAACTGATGTTGGCTAGCATGCTGTGCTGCCTTCCAGGTAGAGCATGGCTAGGTGTCTTCTACCTAATATGAGAAGAAGGAAAACAACAACGAAAAAGGTCATTATCTCCAGTAACAGGAATTGAGATTCCCCAGGGGCAGTCAAGACTGACCGATAAAGAGAAATGAGGGTAGACAGGGGAACCTCTAGTGAAGATTTACTCAGAAGAGACAAACAGATCATGTTTTGATGTATCTTCCTCGAGGCATGTTGAATGAACATTTTGCATAGATTTTCTCAAAGAAGGCTCTCCCTAAGGGAAATTGTTTTCTTTTCTTTTATTCGCTTTTTAGGGCCACAATGCAGCATATGGGAGTTCCCAGGCGAGGGGTCAGGTGAGAGCTGTAGCTCCTGGCCTACACCATAGCAACGGGGGATCCAAGCCACATCTGCAACCTACACTACAGCTCACGGCAACGCCAGATCCTTAACCCACTGAGCAAGGGATCAGGGATCGAACCCGCATCCTGATGGAGCCCCAACAGGAATTCCAAGTGAAAGTTTCTTAATAGAGTTAGTTCCTGGCTTGGAATTGTTTATTCTGCATCAGGATCTCTTTCTCTGGTTTAGTCTCTTTTCTTCCAGACCTCACACAGGAACCTTCTCCCTTACTAGTCTACACACAGGATGGTCTTCATTTCCAGCCTACCAGGAACCCAGGGAGCTTGGTTTGGACTCCCCCCAGGACAAGGATTCGCAGGTAGTTTGTTTTGGGGGGAGGTGATTCCAAGAAGCAGAAGTGAGAGAGCAGGCTGACTGAAAGCAGAAGCAGGAAAAGCCAATATAAGGATGCATCATACCTACCACCCAAGATCAGCATGAGGATAAAATGAGCTAATACAGGTAAAAGTGCCCAGCACAGCTTGTAGCCCAGCTCCTGGCCTATAATAGACACTTAATAAATATGAATTCCCTGCCCTCGATCCCCTGTATGTTCTAAAGCTGTGCCAGAAGCTGAGACAAACCTACTCTAAGGTCCCTCCAACTCCTCGCTTGAACTTTTCTTTGGATTGCTGATGCTGACTCGGCCCCCAATTTGAGCGGCAATGAGGAAACCCTTAAAATGAAAACCTGGTTTAGCATCTGCTGAGATAAACAGAAAAGAACCCAGGAAAGCAAAAAGCCCAGGACAGGGAATGAAAATGTAATTCAGCTTTTTAAAAAAAATAATAATAATAAAAAAGGAGATTTGTTCTCCTGGAACGCTGGGTGGAAATCTTGATGAGTTACCTCGCTGTCATAAATCCTCTTTGGAACAAAGGACTAAAGGGCACGGAAGGGAAAGAAAGAAAGGAGGGAGGGTAGAGGGTGGGATAACAGGAGGGAAGACTTTGAGAATAAATGAAAGGAGGAAGGAAGGAAATTATCCAACAGTGATTCTGCTGAGCATTAGGCAATAAAACTTGGGGAAAATTTAAAATAGAACTTTCCTGAAACCCTTTCAAAGAGATGGTTTTTTTCCTTAGAAAAGCATCGTCAGGACTGTTCAACATCCAGGGCAAGTCTCTCATATTGTTGAACATGAAACATTAGCACATTTGAGGCTGGCCGGAGGCCATGTAGAAATTCAATAATTATTCAACCCAAGGGGCTTTCCAAATGGTGATGTAGCTTCTTAGGAGGAGATTAATATTGAGCAGTGTACTAAATCTAATTGGAATCTTGAGGAAATAGGGTCTGAGTAGGTAAAACAGCTGGAGGCTAAAGTAGGACAGGATGAATGATGCCCTCACTTTTGTGTCTTGCATTAATTATGACGTGAAAAGGAAAATCCTGTTTGTTTGTTTGTTTATTCATTCATTTATTTATTTATTTATTTATTTATTTATTGTCTTTTTTGCCATTTCTAGGGCCACTCCCTCAGCATATGGAGGTTCCCAGGCTAGGGGTCCAATCAGAGCTGTAGCCACCGGCTGACACCAGAGCCACAGCAATGCGGGATCCGAGCTGCGTCTGAGACCTATACCACAGCTCATGGCAACACCGGATCCTTAACCCACTGAGCAAGGCCAGGGATCGAACCCGCAACCTCACGGTTCCTAGTCAGATTCATTAACCACTGTGCCACGGTGGGAACTCCCTGTTTATTTTTTATGCCAGGAGCACAGGGGCAGGTTTGCGGAGGTTCCTCAACAGCACTTCAGTCTGACAGTAGAAAGGTTACTTCTTTCATTTCTTTGTACAGATGTTCCAGAAGAGCTGAAGAGGCACGGATGACTTCTTGGTTTGCCACACCATGTAGTTAGGAGTTAATGACTGACCCATCTGCTGTGGGTAGGCGTTGATCACAAAGTCAAATAGCCTTCACAAGGACCTTTATTTGAGCTCCTCATTGTGTTCATTTTTGGAAGAGGAAAGGGGATGTGATCTGGTTGGAAGCTGACATGACTCACCAGCCTCTTCTCTATCTTCCTATGCCCATCTCACCTTTTCTTTGTTTTTTGTTTTGACCTGGCCCGTGGCATGCAGAAGTTCTGGGGCCAGGGATCAATCCTGCAACACAGCCCGTGACACCACTAGATCTTAACCAGGTGAGCCACTGGGGAACTCCCTTATGTTCTTCTGCTTTTTGAGAGCAAAACTTCCCAGATCTATTGAGCACAAAAGGGTCTGATTTCCCCATTTGAGAAAGGTGCTCAAATCTCACACTTCAATTGATTTTGGGGATCCAGACTATGGTGTCTTTATTTCTTTTTAATTTTTGTCTTTTTGCCTTTTCTAGGGCTGCTTCCCAAGGCATATGGAGGTTCCCAGGCTGGGGTCTAATTGGAGCTGTAGCCACTGGCCTACGCCACAGCCACAGCAACGCGGGATCCAAGCCGCGTCTGCAACCTACACCACAGCTCACGGCAACGCCAGATCCTTAACCCCCTGAGCAAGGCCAGGGATCAAACCTGCAACCTCATGGTTCCTAGTCGGATTCGTTAACCACTGCGCCACAATGGGAACTCCCAGACTATGGTGTCTTTAGATAAGACTACCTTAGGGATATTTCTCCTGGCAACTATCCCTCCTTGGATTCTATCTAAGCTGACCTGTTTTACGGTGAGACAATTCCTTTCCATTATTCAAAGTGCTGAGGCCAACCACAAGGGTACCACAATCTGACAATGTCAGGCCAGAGCAACAACATACAGCTCATCTCCTGAGAGAGTTACTCATTCAAGATCCCAATGATTTAAAAACCCAAACCCAGAGTTCTCATCGTGGCTCAGCAGAAACAAATCCAACTAGGAAATCAGTGGTGGGCCTGACCCCTGGCCCTGCTCAGTGGGTTAAGGATCTGGTGTTGCTGTGAGCTGTGGTGTAGGTCACACACTCGGCTCGTGTCCCGCATTGCTGATGCTGTGGCGTAGGCTGGCAGCTGTAGCTCCGATTAGACCCTTAGCCTGGGAACCTCCATATGCCATGGGTGTGGCCCTGAAAAGCCCCCCCCAAAAAAATAAAAAGCAAATAAATAAATAAATAAATAAAAATAAAAACCCAAACCCCACAGTCTAGTAGGGAGATCTGAAGGAACATTGGGTCATTGTGAAAAGTAGAAACAGACTTTAAAAACAGAAAGAAAGATCACAGTCTTATTTCAATAAATTTGATTTTAAAAATGACTTAGAGGAAATAAACGGTGATTACAATTAAAAATAAAAATAAAATTATAAAATGAATAAAATAAAATGACTTAGGAAAGTGTATTCACTCTATTTGTACAGAATTGTCCATTATGGCAGTTCTCGTCTTGGCACAACGGAAACAAATCCGACTAAGAACATGAGGTTGTGGGTTCAATCTCTAGCTTCGCTCAGTGGGTTAAGGATCTGGTGTTGCTGTGAGCTGTGGTGTAGGTCGCAGATGCAGCTCAGATCTGGCATTGCTGTGGCTGTGGTGTAGGCTGGCAGCTAAAGCTCCAATTAGATCCCTAGCCTGGGAACCTCCATATGCCTCAGGTGCTGCCCTAAAAAGACAAAAGACAAAAAAAAAAAAAAAAAAAGATTTGTCCATTATGATTTCAAACTGCACCTTTTTTTTTCAACTTCGCTGATACAGCTTTGAACAGTATCATAGGTTCTTCCCAGTCCTCAGACTGACCTTTCTGTGTCTCAGCTCCACTTCTGTAAAATGGGATTGATCTAATGTGGATTTCAGAGGGAATGACTATAGACATATAGTGTCTTTATACAGATAATAGATTCTTGTCATGGTTGGAAATTGCTTGAAGTATATATACATACTCTTGTTTGAATCGCCATTATTTCAGTGCTTAGGGAGAACTATGCACATTTATTTCTAGGACCCAGAGTTCGTTAACATAAATGCTAATATCACCGATCCCATGAGGCTTTGAGACAGTCCCTCCAACCTTGTGACCCATCAGGGTTTTGCAAACAAAATCAAAGGAAGTACGCGGGAATTGTGCCTTGCTGTTGATTTGTTCTGTAGACACTTAGATATGCAAACTATGACTGCCTGGTTTGAAAGCAAGAACTCTGAGAATGTCTCCTATTTATTGGTAAGCTGACACTGGATAATCAGACTCAGCCAAAATGGTTAGAATTTTCACCAAATGTTACCTCACACCAAGTCTCACTGGAGCAGGTCCTTGAACGCTGAGCACTGCTCTCCAGAGCGGCGTGATTGTGGGTCTGTGTTCATCAATGACTAGGCAAACAAGCTTTCTCCTTTTCTCTTTTGCAATCTGACTATTATGATGTTGCTATGGTAACACTACTCCGCTATCCCTTTGCTCCTTTGGTACCCTCTCAGAGGAAGCTGTAATGAAGTGGTTTGGCAAGAATATCTTTCTGGGGCTTTTCTCATACACCATTGAAGACCAGCATGGCTTTCCTCTTACAGGAAATGTATAAAGCCCGAACTGAGAATGGTGAAAAATGATTTGCACCGACTTGGGCAAAGAATGTGAATGTTATTCATTCTGTATCAAACGAACCAGAAATGTTCTCTTTTTGTTCCCCATTCCAGGAAATGTCATCCTAAGGGACCGTGAATCTTCTGGATTCAGTGTGGAATGTGACCCAGGCTGGGTGCTGGAATTTCTTACCCTCATGGGGGCGGGGCTACATGAGGGTGGTGTGAACTGGGCGCTGGAAAGAAAAGAAAGCAGTGTTTTTTGAGCACTCACCTGTCCGTACTGACAGTGACAGGCCCTGGGCTAAGTCTGTTACATGCAACCCTTCACCGAGTCCACATGTTTGCTTACATTATTTATCTTTTCTAGAAAATGAAGGAGCTGACTCAGAGGGCTTAGACACAGCTAATATGGATCTTTCAGACTCTGAAACCCATCCTCTTAATTCCCATGCACCTTGTCTCTCTATAATTTATCCTTTGAAGGATCCTGGCTTCTCTCTTTCCCCTAGAAGAGCTTGGAAGTAAGATTCATGAGTGGGTCCCATCCAAATTCCTCAAACGTATCCCACAGGCACCTGGAGATGATGGTCTGAAATAGCCTAAAAGTAGGCAATTTCAGCTGGGACAAATGCAGCCTTGTGGACTTTTCCACTCATGTGTCAGGACACATAGAACACTAGCGGTCATGAGACCCTGAAGCAATGTCCCAAATTTACTAGTTGTGTAATCTTGGGTGAGTCACTTAATCCAGGCTTAGCTACTTAATCTGTGAAATGGAAATGGTGAAAACTATACTTGTCCAAAGGTCAGGAATGGCTAGTTGCTCTCATTCTAAATTTTTGTTATTGTTGTTTTTGCCATGGCTTGCAGCAGCTTGATGTGGGATCTCAGTTCCCAGATCAAGGAACAGTGGTGAAAACCCTGCATCCTATCCATTAGACCACCAGGGAACTCCTCCCATTATCCATTTTTTTCCTCTTTTAGAAACTTTTCAGTCTCAGATATTTGAGGCTGTGCTCTGGACCCAGAATTATAGGTCTGTGATTGCCATTTTATAAGGTGGCAGACAGAGGTAGCCGTCTCTGAAAAGGTTTTACTCAACAAGAAGTTCATTTTTCTATTTGTTGCCTGTTGAGTTACAGCTTCAGACACTACTTTGGAAGCTCCTTTAGGTAATTTTTCTCCATTAATAACTGTAAACAAAAATCATTAAATTCTTTTGATCTCTAGCCTAGCTTTGGGGATCCCGGCCCTTATCATCTAACTGCATGCCTAGCTCCCATACCAACTAGTTTAAAATCTTGGTTCCCAGAGCACATCTGGCATTTTTCTCCCTTCCAGCACCTTTACTCCTGTGGTTCCCTCTATCTGAAACAACTTTTTTTTTGGGGGGGGTCTTTTTGTCATTTCTTGGGCTGCTCCCACGGCATATGGAGGTTCCCAGGCTAGGGATTAAATCGGAGCCTAGCCACCGGCCTAGGCCAGAGCCACAGCAACGCGGGATCTGAGCCGTGTCTGCAACCTACACCACAGCTCAGGGCAACGCCAGATCCTTAACCCACTGAGCAAGGGCAGGGACTGAACCCACAACCTCATGGTTCCTAGTCGGATTCGTTAACCACTGAGCCACAACGGGAACTCCCTGAAACAACTTTATTATCTGATTCCAACAACGTCTACCGTCTTAAGCCCAGCTCAAATGCCACATCCTCCCTGAAGCTCTCTACAATCGGCTCCATCTAGAATTCATCTAGCCTGTCTCTATGCTCCACAAGACATGTTCACCTCCCATTCACTATCCCCCACAGTCTTTTTGTTGTTATTGCTATTTGTGTTTCTTGGGTCATTTTTACTAGATCATAAGCATCTTCAGGGCAAGATCTAGAACTGCCCATGTGATAGTGGCAGTGCAATGTGAGGGTCACAGCCATGGGCTTCAGTCACACTGCCCACTCTAAAACCTGCCTATCTGAGGAGTTCCCATTGTAGCTCAGTGGGTTAAGAACCCAGCCGAGTGTCCATAAGGAGGCAGGTTCGATCCTTGGTCTTGCTCAGTGGGTTAAGGATCTGGCATTGCCATAAGCTATGGTCCAGGTTACAGATGCAGTTCAGATCTGGTGTTGCTGTGGCTGTGGTATAGGCCTGCAGCTACAGCTCTGATTCGACCCCTAGCCCAGGAACTTCCATATACAGCAGGTGGAGCTGTAAAATGAAAAAGAAAAAAAATAAACAAATAAAGCTTGCCTACCCGATGTACTTACCTGCCTGACCTTGGGCAAGTTTCTTCAACTTTCTAGTCTACAGTTTCTGTACCTATATGTACCACAGAGGGATCTTGTGAGAATTAAACGAGATATTCCAAAATGCCTAGCAAGTACCTGGCATACTATAGCTGCTTAATATATATTAAGTATCTCCAATGTCCATGGTGAAGGCTTTTCATTAATTATTTCAAGATATATTTATTGAATGCTGTATTAGTCCATTTAGGCTATTATAACAAAATGCCATACTCCTGAGTGGCTTAAACATGGACATTTACTTTTCACAGTTCTGGAGACTGAGAAGTCAAAGATTACAGTGCCACTGGAGTTTCTACTGTGGCACAGTGAGTTAAGCATCAGATTGCAGTGGCTAGGGTCGCTGCAGAGGTTCTGGTTAGATCCCTGGCCCAGGAGTTTCTGTTGTGGCTCAGTTAATGAACCCGATTAGTCCACAAGGATGCTGGTTCAATCCCTGGCCTTGCTCAGTGGGTTAAGGATCCAGCGTTGCCCTGAGCTATGGCGTAGGTCATAGATGCGGCTCAGATCTCTCATTGCTATGGCTGTGGCATAGGCAAGCGGCTACACCTCCTATGGGACCCCTAGCCTGGGAACCTCCATATGCCAAGGGTGCAGCCCTAAAAAGACCAAAAAAAAAAAGAGAGAGAGATCCCCAGACCAGCACAGTGGGTTAAAAGATCCCAGATTCCGCATTGCTGCAGCTGCAGCCTAGGCTGTAGCTGTGACTTGGATTCAATTCCTGGCTCTGGGGACCCACAGTGTGCTGAGATATGGCCATTAAAAAAGAAAAAAAGATGACAGTACCAGCTAATTGGAGTCCTGGTGAGGTATCTCTTCTTGTCTTGCAGATGGTCCTCTACTCACCATTGTCCTTAAGTGGCAGAGAGATAGCAACCTGTTTTTTTCTTTTTTCTTCATATAAAGCCACTAATCTCATAATGAGGGCCCCACCCTCATCAGCTCACCTAACACTAATTACCTCCCAAAGGCTACACCTTCAGATACTATCACATTGAGGGTTAGGGCTTCCACATATGGATGGGGTGGTCATAGCACATGTCTATATATTTTCTATAGATTGATTGAGCTAGTCTAGGGATAGAGCAATCAACTCAAACAAAAACCATCCTTGTCTCAGGGAGCTTATATCTGATGGAAAGAGTAAGGCAGTGTGTGGACAGAACAATTGTTCCCACAGATGGCCATATCCCCATCTCCCTAACATGTGACTATGTTATGGTACAAACGGGAACCAGGTTGCAGATAGAATCAACATTTGTAATCAGCTAAATTTTTAAAACAATTTTTACTATAGTTGATTTACAATGTTCTGTCAATTTCTGCTGTACAGCAAAGTGACCCCGCTATACATACATACACCTTCTTTTTCCATCATGTTCCATCACAACTGATTAGATGTAGTTCCCTGTGCTGTACAGCAGGATCTCATTGCTTATCCACTCCAAATGCAATAGTTTGCATTCAACCCCAAACTCTCAGTCCATCCACTCCCTCCTCCTCCCCCTTGGCAACCGAAAGTCTGTTCTCCATGTCTACGAGTGGTTTTTTTTTTTTTTTTCTGTACATAAGTTCATTTGTGCCATATATTAAATTCCAGATATAAATGATATCATATATTTGTCTTTTTCTGACTTCACCTAGTATGAGAGTCTCTAGTTCCATCCACGTTGCTGCAAAAGGCATTATTTTGGGCTTTTTATGGCTGAGTAGTATTTCATTGTGTTTATGTACCATATCTTCTTAACCCATTCATCTGTTCTTGGACATTTAGGTTGTTTTCATGTCTTGGCTATTGTGAATAGTGCTGCTATGAACATGGGGGTGCATGTATGTTTTTCAATGAAAGTTTTGTCTGGATATATGCCCAAGAGTGGGATTGCTGGATCATACAGTAGCACTATATTTAGTTTTCTGAGGTATCTCCATCCTGTTTTCCATAGTGCTTGTACTGACCAACTGAATTTAATTATAGGGAGATAATCCTGGATTATCTGGATGGATTCAGTGTAATCCCCCATAAGTAGAAGAGGGGAGCAGAAAGACCAGAGGGATGTCATATGAGAAGGATTTGATGGACCCTTGCTGGTTTTAAAGATGGAGAAGGGAGCCCATGAGCAAAGGAATGTAGGTGGCCTCAAACAGCTAGTAAAAACAAGGAAACTGACTTTCCCCTATATATTTTAAAAAAGAATGCAGTCCTGCTGACTCCTTCATTATGGCCCAATGAGACCTATGTTGGACTTCTTGTGTGTGTGTGTGTGTGTGTGTGTGTGTGTGTGTGTGTGTGTGTGTGTGTGTCTTTTTGCCTTTTCTAGGGCCACTCCTGTGGCTTTTGGAGGTTCTCAGCTAGGGATTGAATCGGAGCTGTAGCTGCCGGCCTACACCACAGCCACAGCAACTCTGGATCCGAGCCATGTCTGCGACCCACCCCACAGCTTACAGCAACGCTGGATCCTTAACCCACTGAGCAAGGCCAGGGATTGAACCTGCAACCTCATGGTTCCTAGTCAGATTCGTTAACCACTGAGCCACGACAGGAACTCCCTATGTTGGACTTCTAACTTCCAGGACTGTAAGATAAAAAGGCCACTAAGTTTGTGGTAATTTGTTACAGCAGTCATAGAAGAGAATGCAGGCAGTAGACACAGAACACTAATACAGGCGGTATATACATCACATATCACATGGCAATAAATTCTATGGAGAAAACTTGGAGTTCCCGTTGTAGCTCAGCAGTAACGAACCCAACTAGTATCCATGAGGACTTGGGTTTGATACCTGGCTTTGCTCAGTGGGTTAAGGGTCTGGCATTGCCATGAGATGCAGAGGCAGCTCAGATCTCTCATTGCTGTGGCTGTGGCTGTGGCTGACAGCTATAGCTCCTATTCAACCTCTAGCTTAGGAATTTCCATATGCCAAAGGTTTGGCCTTAAAAAGACAAAGAAAAAAAAATTCTATGGTGAAAACTAGAGCAGGAAATGTGGGATGAAGTATTGGGGGTTGGAGTTGATTGTAATTTTATTTTTTATTTTATTTATTTATTTTTCTCTTTTTGTCTTTTTAGGGCCACACCCGTGGCATATGGAAGTTCCCAGCCTAGGGGTCGAATCAGAGCTATAGCTGCTGGCCTACACCACAGCCACAGCAACGCCAGATCCTTAACCCACTGAGCGAGGCCAGGGATCGAACCCGCAACCTCATGGCTCCTAGTCAGATTTGCTTCCGCTGTGCCACGACAGGAACTCCCTGATTGTAATTTTAAATAGACTTGAAAGGGGAGGCCTCTGGTGACTTTTGAGCAAGAGGTGAGCGAAGTGAGGTGGTAAGTCATGAAGTATCTGAGTGAAGAGTGTTCCTCACAGAAGGCACAGCAAGTATAGAGGCAGGAGCTTACCTGGCATTTGTGGGAGTCAAAGAGGGCAGTGTGGGAGTTTCCTTCGTGGCTCAGCCATTAATTAACAAACCCGACTAGGATCCATGAAGACGCAGGTTCAATCCCTGGCCTCGCTCAGTGGGTTAAGGATCCGGTGTTGCTGTGGCTGTGGTGCAGGCAGGCAGCCGTAGGTCTGATTTGATCCCTAGCCTGGGAACTTCCACATGCCTCAGATGTGGCCCTAAAAAGACAAAGAAAAAAAAAAAAAAAAAAAAAAAAAAAGAAAAGTCAAAGATGATTCCACAAGGGCCTTAAGCAGCTGAAGGGTTGGAGTGGCCCTCCCCTGAGATGGGGAAGGGCAGCACTGCCAGCAAGTGTCCCAGAGAGTGTCGGTTCAGTGTGCAGGAAATTTGGTATCTGAAACCTCCCCTCCCTCATTCTTTCCCTTCAGATTACTTTCCCAACAAGCAAAGATCCACACACAAAAGGAATAATAGCCAATAGGAAACAACATCTAGTTGAATTTGTGATGGGGCCAGTTTGCTGTACAGTACAGGGCTCTGAAAAATCTTCTGGATTGGAGAAGAGATACAGCCCAAGATGCTATAGACTGAAAGTTTATATCCCCCTCCCCCAATATTCATATGTTGAATTCTATCCTTCAAGGTGATGAAACTGGGAGGTGGGGCCTTTGGGAGGTAATTAGAGCACGAGGGTGGAGCTCTTATGAATGGGATTAGTGCCCTTATAAGGAAGGCCTGAGAAAGCTTCCTTGCCCCTTTCTGGGAGGACACAGAAAAAAGATGCCCTTATCAAACTCTGAATGTGCCAGTGCCCGGATTTCTTTTTTTTCCCTCTTTTTACAGCCGGCCACACCTGCAGCATATATGGAGTTTCCCAGGCTACGGGTCAAATCAGAGCTACAGCTGAGGCCTATGCCACAGCCACAGCAACACCAGATCCAAGCTGCGTCTGTAAATTACACCACAGCTTGCAGCAACACCAGATCCTTAACCCATTGAGCAAGGCGAGCAGGGATTGAACCCAAATCCTCCAGAGGAGACTGTGTCAGGTCCTTAACCTGCTGAGCTGCAGTGGGAATGCTAGTGCCCTGATCTTGAAACTTCCAGCCTCTAGAACTGTGAGAGGTAATTTCTTTTCTTTCTTTTTCTTTTCTTTTCCTTTCCTTTTCTCTTTTCTTTTTTAAATGGTCACACCTATGGCATATTGAAGTTTCCAGGTCAGGGATTGAATCCAATCCACAGCTGCAGCAACCCGCAGGATCCTTTAAATCATTGCCACAGGCAGAGGATCAAACACACACCTCCACAGTGACCTCAGAATGGGTCACTGTGGAGGTGTGTGTTTGTGAGGTTAAGAATCCATTGTGGATTCTTAATCTCACAATGGGTTAAGAATCCACAATGGATTCTTAACCCATTGTGCCACAGTGGGAACTCCTGAGAAGTAATTTCTATTTATAAGCTGCACGGTCTATGGTATTTTGTTTCAGTAGCCTGGATAGACTAAGAAATAGGAGGACCAAACAAGGCTTGAATTTAAAATGCTGGCCCTGGAGATGCTGCCGTGGCTCAGTGGTTAACGAACCCAACTAGTACATGAGGACACAGGGTCGATCCCTGGCCTTGCTCAGTGGGTTAAGGATCCGGCATTGCCATGAGTTGTGGTGTAGGTCACAGACGTGCCTCGGATCTGGTGTTGCTGTGGCTGTGGCTCACATTTGACCCCTAGCCTGGGCACCGCCATATGCCCCGGGTATGGCCCTAAAAAGACAAAAAATAAAATAAAATAAAATGCTGGCCCTTCAGTACAGATTCTGAAGGTTGAGCCTTCTTCTTCCAACCACCCGGTCATAGGCAGGGAAGCTGAATTGGGGGCGTGGGTGAGAAATGGAACATGATCTGTCCTACTGACCCCACTCACTGGTGAAATTTATGGAGGAAATAATGAAGGCTTTCTCCCAACCCCCCAGTTTACCATTTCTCTGCAGTGAAGGAGTGCTAAGCCGATGGACGTGGGATGAAAGTTCTCTTCTCCCTACAGGCAAAGCGGAAACACAAGGACAGAGGCAGAAACTGGTCCATTAATGCTTATTGATTAGAATCCTGCCCTTTTTTGCCCTGTGTATGCCCTTTGCATCTGTGCCCTCGAGCTTGAACCCTATCTCCCAGGGCAGAAGTTGGATCCCAACATTCTTTAGTTTCTGAGACAGAAAGCCTTAATTTTCCTCTCTCCCCTTTTTTTTTTTTTTTTTTTTTTTTTTTTTGTCTTTTTGCCATTTCTTGGGCCGCTCCTGCGGCATATGGAGGTTCCCAGGCTAGGGGTCGAATCGGAGCTGTAGCTGCCAGCCTACACCAGAGCCGCAGCAATGCAGGATCCGAGCCGCATCTGCGACCTACACCATAGCTCACGGCAACACCAGATCCTTAACCCACTGAGCAAGGCCAGGAATTGAACCTGCAACCTCAAGGTTCCTAGTCGGATTCGCTAACCACTGAGCCACGACGTGAACTCCTTTCCTCTCTTCTTGAAGGAACAAGAAACATCATGTAATGAGAATTCTTGGGCAGGCAACAGCCTCTTCCAATTAGGCACTAGTGTGTGAGAGAGAAGGACTATTAAGAGGAAAGGGGAGTAATTAAGGGACATTTCCACCCTAATTGTTCTGAATGATGAAGAGTCCTCTGATTGCCATGAAGCCCAAGGACAAAAGGAGCTTTAAAGCAGTGAATGGGGTTTGAGGTGGTTTGGAAATGAGACTGCACTACTCCACAATGAATAGAAACATTGCTTAGTGACTGGGTTTTTGTATTTGACCATTTTTTCTTCTCATGTTTGAGTTTTAGAGTCACAATCTTCAATATATTTGCATTGCCCTAGTGACACAGAATTAAATGACCATGACTATTAAGTATTTCTTGCAATATCAGAATTCAGTTGGCGTTGCAAAGGATGTGTGTGGTTTTAGAGGTTCTCAGTAGCTGTAGAAACCACTCTTGGGAGAGGGATGTTTTCTCTATGTATTCTAGTTTCTACTTATCATATTTCCATACCTCCTTAAAGTGTGTAGTAAGAATTGTAAAATATAGGAGTTCCCATCATGGCTCAGTGGTTAACGAATCCGACTAGGAACCATGAGGTTGAGAGTTCGATCCCTGGCCTCGCTCAGTGGGTTAGGGATCTGGCGTTGCTGTGAGCTGTGGTATAGGTCACAGATGCAGCTCGGATCCAGCATTGCTGCGGCTGTGATGTAAGCCGGCGGCTACAGCTCCGATTCAACCACTAGCCTGGTAACCTCCATATACCACAGGAGAGGCCCTAGAAAAGACAAAAAAAAAAAAAAAAAATTGTAAAATATAGTACTTTTATATATAGTGCTATAGTACTACATACAGTACTTTTAAACTTTCATAATATGGTATTTCTCAATCAAAATGCATTAAGACACTATCATATGGGAACTAAAAAGGTGTGCAAGACGTTCTTTTCCTCAGGAAGCTTATATTTAATGACTCTTACTATGCATTAAAAATACTTTCTATGGGAGTTCCCACTGTGGCTCAGCAGGTTAAGAAGCTGACTAGTGGCCATGAGGATGTGGGTTTGATTCCTGGCCTTGCTTAGTGGGTTAAGGATCCGACACTGTTGCACGCTGAAGTGTAGATAGGTTGCAGATGCAGCTCAGATCCGTGTTGCTGTGGCTGTGGCTCTGATTCAACCCCTAGCCTGGGAACCTCCATATAGGCAAGTGTGGCCCTGTAAATAAATAAATAAATAAATAAATAAATAAAATTTCCTATGTTTAGTTGACACTTTACAGCCCCTGCAACGTAGATACTGCTCTCCCCAATTTACAGAGCATACTAAGGTTTAGAGGTCATAGACCCAAGATCACTCAAATAGAAAGTAGAAGGCTGTGGGCTGGGCTTCAAAGTCCACGCTCATTCCATTAATCCCAGATTGTTCTAGAAAATTCGCTAGAATCTGAAGGTATTTTCCGATGATTAAGGCTCTCCTCTAGCATTTTTCATCAAGTTAGAAAATCTTGAAGAAGGTAAGCGATTTCCCCCTCTAGGTACCTTGGGTGTGGCCATTGTGGACCCAGAGAGCACCCTTTCTGATCTGATATCTTCTTCCTCTTCTCAGTCAAAGGGTCACTGTCTTTTCCGCAAGGCTGGGAGCCCAGCTCAGACTGTCCATTCCTCACCTCTTTTCAGAGGTAAGATAACCAAAGGAGACCTGTAGTCCTTTCCCGACGGAGCTGCCATTCCGCGGGCGGCCGCCAGGGGTCCCCATTCGCATCTCCGCACGATAACCGCGCGCCGGGTGCCCGTGGGGGCTGCTTTGGAGCCGCCGCGGCTGCAGCTGGAGCCCCGCGCTCGCACGCCCGCGCGCTTACTGAGAACGGGCGCCTTGGCTCCAGAGTCCCCAGCCAGATCCGCGAGCGTCGCCACTCCTGCCTGGAGCTCACCCTCTTCCTCTTGCTCCGCCTGCAGCTGGCTCGGCGCGAGGAGCCGACAGGGCCTCGGGGCTGAAGGTAAAACCCCACGGTGAGTGAGAACCCGCTCCCAGCGAGGGGAGGTGGCGCAGCCGGTAGCCTCTCGCGCCCGGTCGCGCCCTGGAGGGTGGAGGTATGGGGCGCACCTGGGGGCGGGTGCAACAGGAGGGCGGGAGGCAGCAGACCCCGTTTCCCCGCCCGCCCTCCGCGGGCTTCCGGGGCTGGAATCCGCGTCAGACCCCTACCCGCGTCCTGACTTCTGGCCGGCTCCTCCCGCTCTCTTCCCGGGTAGGAACTAGAGTCCAGTCTCCACCCTGGGCTCCTGGGCCTTGATTTTAAAAGGTCTATCAATAAAGTCCATCTTCCTTCGGGGTTCGAGTGTGTCCGCCAACCCATCCCGCATCGCAGATGACTGCAGGGTGCGTGCTGTGCTGTGGGAGGCGGGAAGACAAAGTTTTACAAAAGTGCGCCTGGGCAGGGGGGCAATGTTTAGGGCGTCTTGATACTGAAGGAGGAGGCTCGGCTTGGGGCTGAGAAGGGGAACTCGGCCAGTTCGGGGACTGTGGACGCTTCGCAGAGGCACAGGGTGTGTAAAGGACGTACAAATCCTGCTGAATCCCTGGGCCAACAACTGTCAAACATCTGGAATCCAAGCCCCTCCTTTTCCCTGCACCGAAAACCCTTCAACTTTACTTTGATCGCTCCTCCTGCCTTTGGACCCTTCTCGAAGGGTAAAGGGCCGACCCCCGGCGCCAGGCGAGTGACCAGAGACCCCAAACTCCTCAAGATCCCCCTTCACCCACCTTCCCGACCCCTCCCGGACGTTTTCCCCGCAGGGACCACGCGACAGAGCCGATTGAGATCGTGGCGAATGGCCTTTTGTTTCTCCTCGTTTCCCCTATTGTTTGCCTTTCAAACATCTGGCCGGGCTAGGGAGAGAAGGAAGCCCCTCTCGTTCTCCTCCCCAGCTCCCCACGCCCGCCACCCGCCCAGCTAGAGCCCAGGAACCGCCTGGGGAAGGAGAGGAGCCCGACCCCAGCGGGGCCGCCCCACCCGGGCCTTGTGGTTAAAGGGCGGAGGGAAAGTTGTTCCTTCTCCGCCTCCTCGGCTGCTTGTGGCCCGGGGCGCATTTCTCAGATCTTATCCCGAGCGCACCGCGCTCTAAGAGCGCAGGTCGGGAGGGGTGCCGCTGCGTTCTACCCCAATCCGGGGAGACCTTTGGTGGGTTCCAGTGGATTCCAATCTCCACCTAAAGGCGTGTGGCTGGGCAGCTGCCAGGCGGTGGGACAGGATTGAGACACGTCTGGTAGGCACACAGCTCTAAGGCTCTGAGGCCCGCGAGTTTCCAAGGGCCGAAGGTCAGGGGAGTCGCCTTCAACAGAATGGAAACGGAAATAACCTAGGAAACCTCGAGACTTTGCCTAGAAATGGGAGTGAGGTGGCTCTCTCCAGAATGAACCTGGAATTCTGAGTTTGTGTAGGGCTCCATGTTTAAATCCCTGGTCCCCTCTCAGCATTTAGAGAATGCACATGCACAACCGGAGGACACAGCGCCAGCGCCTCTAGAGCGGTGTTCATCTTTCCAAGTTCCTGCCAATTGGTGTTTTGGAACTGCCCCCGAGTTCCGCTGTGAGTGTGCCCCTGAGAGTGCAAGTGGCCCGGTTTCTCAGCCTTTCCTAGTAAGTTGGATGCTTACACGTGGTGCTTATTCTTTGTAACTGTGAATAATTAAAGAACTAGGGCTTATGCCTGAAACTAATATAATATTATAAACCAGGTATACCTCGGGGGAGAAAAAAAAAAAAGCAACCTTGGGCAAAAGCAGAGTAGCCATTCTGAGAAGGCAGGGTTCCCAGATTGTGTCCAGAGAGTCGCTTAGCCTGTGAGGGAGATTGTGTCTGCACACCTGTTGGAATCTATACTGTGCAGGATTGTGGTCACATAGAGCGCTTTCTCCAGTAATTTCTGAATCTTTCCAGTAGGACCAACAGAAGAAAAAAAGCAAGATTTTTGAAGCACCAGAAGCTACTTTACAAACATTTCATTGTGAAAATGATCCCCAAGGAAGGATTCCTTTGAAGTTTAGCAGCAGGAGAAGAGCAAGAAGGACCTAGGTGGTTAAGAAGTATCCAAAGGCATCATTAACAAAGTGGAAGGGGAGTTCCCCTGCGGCACAGTGGGCTAAGGATCTGGTGTTGTCCTTAGCCCACTGTGCCAGAGCAGAGGCTCTGATTGCTACTGTGGCACAGGTTTGATCCTTGGCCCAGGAACTTGTGGGCAGGGCCCAAATAAAAGGTAAAAGGACAATGTCTCGCCCAGTCTGCCCCAGTAAGGAAAACAGGATAATGGTAGTGAAAGATAAGCTTGTACAGTTTCTTTATTTTAGAATTAAAAAAAAAAACAAAACTTCCCCATCGCTGTGGAAAAAATAGAAAATACAGAGGTGAAAATTAAAAGTGAATGGATATGATATGATAAACAAGACTTTACTGAAGAACCTTATCCAGTTATTTCCTTAGAATAAATTTCTGGAGATAGGATAGCTAATATCTAAAGAGTTAATGCGCTTTTTTTAGGATATTTAAAATTGCCATATTGTCCCACAGTAAACGTGTGTGGGAGTTCCCATCGTGGGGCAGCAGAAATGAATCTGACTAGGGAACCATGAAGTTATGGGTTCCATCCCTGACCCTGCTCAGTGGGTTGGGGATCCAGCGTTGCCGTGAGCTGTGGTGTAGGTCTCAGACACAGCTCAGATCCCGAGTTGCTTTAGCTGTGGCTGGCAGCTGCTCCGATTCGACCCCCAGCTGGGAACCTCCATATGCCACGGGTGAGGCCCTAAAAAGCAAAAAAAGAAAGAAAGAAACATGTGCCCGTTTAGCCTCTCTCATTAATACACAAGAGGATTTTTTTTCCCCTCTACCCTACACCCCACTGCTATTCTATATTATCAATTCTTTTTTTTTTTTTAATCTCTGCCACACTGGTGGGAGGGGAGTATCTTATTTTCTTCTTTTGAATTTCTTTAATCACAAATGAGATTAAACATTTTACATATTGTCTGTTCGTATTTGTGTGATGATGCTGTGTTCTTCCCTATTTTTCAGTGAGTGTTCTCCTTTTTTCTGACTAGTGGTGCGCTTAATAAAAGCATCCTGTTATGACTTCTGCCCCTCCCGGTACAATCAGACAAACTTTATTGATTTTGAAGTGCCAATTCTCTTCCTTCTTGCATTGCAAACGTTTTGGCAAGATGACAACCACAAATGACTAAAGAAGCTGACGTGGTCCCAGTAGAATTATTAGGGAAACCACGTAAAGACATTGTTAGAGAAATTTGTGGAAAATATCAAGTGTTTACTTTCTGCTGAGTAGCTTGCCTGCCCCAGCTCCTTTATAGCTTGAAACGTTTTTTTAAAATTTAGAACTATTAATGAGTTATTTCTACTAAATGGATTATACTAACTCATTTTATTGTCTGATCCTTCCACTGATAACCAGTAGACCATGATCCACAACTAGTTCTTGTTCTTTTAAAACATTTTTTTCTAACTTTTGGACTGAATTTGCCTCAGTTTTATCATAAGACTTTCTCTGTTGGCTATACCATTTGAGCCCTGTGCTTGGATGAATATTGAATCGAAACAGTTTGAAAGCATGCTGTTAACGCAGCAGCAGGAGAGGTCTTCCAAAAGCTGAACCAGGAGCTGAACTGGGTCCATTTCATCTCTAACGTGCATTTGGGTAGCCACAATCTCTCTGTTAATTCTTTTTTTTTTCCTCTTTTATAAATCTGTTTTATTTACCTCAACACTTCTAATTTGGTACTTTTATTTATTTATTTATTTTTTAATATTTTTTTTTTAATTTTCCCACTGTACAGCAAGGGGGTCAGGTTATCCTTACATGTATACATTACAATTATATTTTTCCCCCACCCTTTCTTCTGTTGCAACATGAGTATCTAGACAAAGTTCTCAATGCTATTCAGCAGGATCTCCTTGTGAATCTATTCTAAGTTGTGTCTGATAAGCCCAAGCTCCCGATCCCTCCCACTCCCTCCCCCTCCCATCAGGCAGCCACAAGTCTCTTCTCCAAGTCCATGATTTTCTTTTCTGAGGAGATGTTCATTTGTGCTGGATATTAGATTCCAGTTATAAGTGCTATCATATGGTATTTGTCTTTGTCTTTCTGGCTCATTTCACTCAGGATGAGATTCTCTAGTTCCATCCATGTTGCTGCAAATGGCATTATGTCATTCTTTTTTATGGCTGAGTAGTATTCCATTGTGTATATATACCACCTCTTCCGAATCCAATCATCTGTCGATGGACATTTGGGTTGTTTCCATGTCCTGGCTATTGTGAATAGTGCTGCAATGAACATGCGGGTGCACGTGTCTCTTTTAAGTAGAGTTTTGTCCGGATAGATGCCCAAGAGTGGGATTGCGGGGTCATATGGAAGTTTTATGTATAGATTTCTAAGGTATCTCCAAACTGTTCTCCATAGTGGCTGTACCAGTTTACATTCCCACCAACAGTGCAGGAGGGTTCCCTCTCTGTTAATTCTTGCTTGAAGGTAGATGATTCTGAAATGGGGTAGAGGACAAAGGAGGAGAAAGTTTATTTCAGCTTGAAGATGAATTAATACCAATGAAGGACCACATAAGAACATTTAAGCAGGAAGTTCATGTTGTGGCTCCATGTTAATGAGCCCAACTAGTATCTATGAGGATTCGGGTTTGATCCCAGGCCTTGCTCAGTGGGTTAAGGATCCGGTGTTGCTGTGAGCTGTGGTGTAGGTTGCAGATGTGACTTGGATCTGGTGTTTCTGTGGCTGTGGCATAGGCTGGTGGCTACAGCTCCGATTCGACCCCTAGCCTGGGAACCTCCATATGCTGCGGGTTCGGCCCTGAAAAGATATATGCACACACACAAAAAGACAAAAAGATAAAGTATAGGAGTTACCTCCATGGCTCAGTGAGTTAAGAATCTGACTGCAGTGGAGGGGAGGGTTTGATCTCTGGCCTGGTGCAGAGGGTTAAAAGTATTCCGAATTGCAGGTTGTAGATCTCAGCTGTGGCTCAGATTCAGTCCCTGGCCCAGGAACTTCCAAGAGTGGGGCCATAAAAAAATTTTTTTTAAGTATATTAAAGTGTCACTTTTTTTCTTTTTTTTTGGTCCCACTTATGGCATGTGGAAGTTGCTGGGTCAGTGATCAAACCTGCACCACAGCAATGATGGAGCCACTGCAGTGGCAATGCCAGATCCCTAACCTACTGAGCCACAAGGGAACTCCAAAGTGTCTTATATTATTTAGATGACTAGTTTACTTAATGAACAGAAAGTGGCCTTCTTTATTGAGAAAATCCAGGGTGAAATTCTTCCATAGTCTGACTGTATGCATTTCACTTTAGGCACAAAACGAAAAACAATGAAAGGCAAATACTGTATTTTTCTGTGGCTTTTCCATGCTTTTAGATGTAGAAATCTCATAATATGTACTAGGAATGAACCAGTGCTCTCTGCATTAAAATCCTAGCTCAAAGGTTGAATGAGAGCTTAATGGTCATCTATTTCACCCATCCAATATCACCATGAATCTTCACTCTCTTAAAATAATAAAATACCAATCTACACACTTTGTATCATTTCAAACAAACCAAGGTGAGAAGCAAATGGGCCAGAAATTTCAATCTTGTGTGTGTGTGTGTGTGTACAGAAACAAGGAGGGTTTTAACTCTGTAGGAGCTTGTATAAGCTCTTCATATGCTGAACTTTCCTAGAATAAACAACCTTGGCAATTAAGTCACTGAGGATAAGTCATGGAGGTGTTACATTTTGCAATATTCTCTAATCCAAATCTTCTAGCAGTCGGTTTGGTAGAGTTCAAAGGTGATGGAGCAAAGCAAGTACACAAGCCCAGAAGGAAAGAGGAACAGAGGGTAGAAGACGGAGCGAGAGTCCTCCTTTAAAACCCTCACCAGGGGGTGGTTGGCCTCACCCTTCTTCAGAGAGGTGAATGCAGCTGGTGTGGCAAGGCCACACCTCAGCAAGAGCGAACATTACACACGCACACCAGCACCAGTCCAGCCAAGGGGACGTTCTAGGACAGCACCATGATCCTGAAAAAGATGATGGAGGAGAAAGAGATGGGAAAGGAGATTTTGGAGAGAAATGGAATTTTAATTCTAAGCATATACCTTATTTCCTCCTGAGAAGTGCTGTAAATTTCTGAAAGAAGTAGAAACATCTTCTGATTTCCACCCGGACGATCTCCCAGGCACAATGACTGTGTTCCTTATCTTTGAGAAACTTGTCTATCCTGTTGAAATACCGCCTCAGTTCAAGGCTGTGCGAGGGGGGGACCGTCGCTCCCGAGGGTTTCCTCTCAACCTCGTCCATCTCTTTTATGTCTTCATTTTCTTCCTCTTCCTCCTGCAAGCATTGTTCCAGGACCTGCAACTGCTGGTCAAGTCCCATCTGGACTTGTCTGAGGAGTTTCTCTTCCCAAGTGGCTTTGAAGGTGTCCTGGGTGAAGATGTTGAAAGCCCGAATGGACATTTCATAGAAGGCTTCCTGGATGTCCCTTTTCAGAGGCTGCGTGTGTGATAGGATCTCTTGGGGCAACTTAAAAGCTTTGCTTTCTGTTAGACACTCTATGGGAAACGAATGGCTCATTCTGCTCAGAAGTCTCAGATTTTGCCAGGAGACTCTCCTCAGGTGAGCGTTCAACAGGTTACAGTCCTGAGAGACAATGCCCGTGACAAACAGACCCATGAGGCACGCCGGCCACAAACACTTTCGAATCACGTCGGGCTTGGCCCTCATTTTCACACACCCCGCCCCCAGCTAAAAAAATCCACGCGACCCGAGGTTGACAGTGATGTTTTAGGTCTTAAGTGTTCCTTCGTGTGCCTTTTATACACCTGAGTGCCTTCAGTGGGGAGGAGTCTTCTCATTCGTCATTTTTACGGTTCTCAGAGTTTCGGCCCCTTTCCTTTGCCTCTGAGGCTTTTTTTGACTTTGGGTGACTACGCTAACTTGGAAACGCTGTCTTTTGAGAAAAGTGAGCAAAGCATTACCGTTGTGTTATCTTAGATGCCCAAATGAGCCATCCTGGCACTATAGGATCATCAGAAGAAGACTGATGCAGGCTGAATTGGAAAGAATTGAAAGCTGTGACTCTATACATTTGCTCACTCACCCAACACTCTTACATAAGGAAGAGCAGTCCTCCAAGAAATTTTTTTTTTTGGTACCTGGCCCTATCACTAAAAATCTTCTCATTGAGTTAATCATAGACGGTGATCAAATGACTATGATTATTTGATTGCAAGGCCACTAGGACATAACATAGTTTAGTTTTTTTTTTTGGTGGTGTTGTTTTTGTTTTCCCAGGTTTGTTCAATTAAGCGTCTATATTTGGATATTTTCTGTTTTTATTTGATTTTTTTCGGGGGCCTCAAAAAAGATGAAAAACAGAGTTGGTCATTGAGCATGGCACTTATCACGTAGAAGACCAGGCCAGTATAGTTTTCTGTTGCCATCAGAAAATGTCAAAGTTCTCCAACTATTCTTTCCTTTAGTAAAACCCAAAACAGCTTACCATCCTCACCTAGCATCTTATATGCCTGTGATTTCTTTATTAGAAGTCCTCCAGGGAATTGTATATTGGGGAATATTTTTCTGCTTCATTCACATCTCTCTTACAGCATCATGCATTTTTTTAAAACTTTTTTTTTTTTGTCTTTTTAGGGCCACACCCACGGTATATGGAGGTTCCCAGGCTAGGAGTCCAATCGGAGCTGTAGCCACTGGCCTACACCACAGCCACAGCAATGCCAGATCTGAGCCATGTCTGCAACCTACATCAGAGCTCACGGCAACACTGAATCCTTAATCCACTGCGTGAGGCCAGGGATCAAACCCTTGTCCTCATGGAAACTAGTCAGATTTGTTTCCGCTGAGGCACGATGGGAACTCCTTTTTAAACTTTTAGATATGGTTTAGACTGTATTTTAAAACGTATGCTTAGCTATCTTTCCTTCTTGCTTAGAAGTTCTGTGCGCTGTCAAGATTTTTGTTTGTTCTTGCTTGTTTTTCCACTGAGGAGTTAGCAGGTGATCACCCATTTTAGCCAAAGGTAACTCACACCTGGACCAATATTACTGTGATAGTGATGGCTGTTCATCATTTATGGTTTTGACTCGTTTGACCAAACAGCATTCTTCCGGTTATGATAGAAGAGAATGGATTCCTTTCTCCAGGAACGTGAAATGGGATATCATTAAGCAGGGCTAGCCTAATGATCACCTTAAAAAAAGAAATGTATTAATTTTCAATAAAGTCATTTTAGTATGGTAAGCAATCACAGCTTCACAAATATGGCAGACTTCGGCTGGAAATTTGGCTAACAATGTTCTTGTCTAAATCAGTTGTCTATACCAAAGGCTAATTAGAGTCAACTGAGACTTCTTAAAATCCTGGCTTTTTGGACCGGTTTCCTATGAAAACTTCATACATATATTACTCTATATCCTCTTTCTGGATAAATTCTGATTTCACGGAGATATTTTGTGGGATGGCTAACTTAGAAAAGTATTTAGGAAAATGGTTCCTTTTATATATAAGATTATAGATTGACACAACCTTCATGGAGAGCAAGATGTATCAAAAGCCTTAAAAATGTATATAATCTTTGACTCAGCAATTCTCCCTTTAGGAATTTATCCCCAGGAAATAACAATGGATGTCTTTAAAGACTTAGCTCTCAGGAAGTTCATTACTGCCAAACACTGAAAACAGTTTAAATGTTCAGCAGTAGGTACTCGGTTAAATAAACCATCAGTAGAAAAATTAGTCTGTGCAAGCATTAAAAATTATGCTGTAGAAAGGGATGAACAACAGGGTCCTACTGTCTAGCACAGAGGACTATATTCAATGTCCTAAGATAAACCACAATGGAAAAAAGATTTTAAAAAAGAATATGTGTGTGTGTGTGTGTGTGTGTGTGTGTGTGTGTGTGTGTATAACTGATTCACTTTGCTATATAGCAGAAATTAACACAACATTGTAAATCAACTATATTTCAATTTAAAAAATTATCCTGTGGACATATATTTCATTACTTGGATAGATACACTTTGTAGCTTCAAAATAAGATTTCACAGTAGTCTGATATCATATTTATTAAATATAAACATATACATATATGTACCAAAAAATCTAGAAGCGTAAATTCTACAAATATTGAGTCATTACCTCTGACTAGGAAAATAATGGGTGATTATTTTTGTATTTTAATTTACCTAGTTTTTTTTTTTTGGGGGGGGTGGCCTCACTCACTGGTGACATGTGGAAGCTCCTGGGTTCAGGATTGAACCCCTGCCACAGCAGTGACCTGAGCCGCTGCAGTGAAAACGCCGGATCCTTGACCCACTGCACTACAAAGGAACTCTACCTAAATTTTTGAAGTTTTCTGTAGGCAGCAAGTATTTCTCATTTAATAAGGTAAACTCGTTTTCAAACAAAATATATTTAAAAAGAAGAGATATTATACACCTACAATAGGATCACTACTACTTTATAAACATTTCCATTCTAGGATTCTTTAAAAGGAGATGTGGGAGTTCCTATAGTGGCTCAGCGGTAGTGAACCCTACTAGAATCCATGAGGGAGGATGCGAGTTCAATTCCTGACCTTGTTCAGAGGGTTAAGGATCTGGTGTTGCTGTAAGCTGTGGTGTAGGTCACAGATACTGATCAGATCCTGCATGACTGTGGCCATGGTGTAGGCTGGCAGCTGCACCTCTGATCTGACCTCTAGCCTGGGAACTTCCATATGCTGCAGCTACGGCCCTAAAATGCAAAAAAAAAAAAAAAAAAAAAAAAAAAAAAAAAAGAAAAAGAAAAAGAAAAGAAAAGAAAAAAAAAGGAGATGTGAATTTCCCTTGACATTCAGTTCTAATTCAGTTGATGTGAATAATGTAGAGTATATGGGAATTTAATGTAGTTTGTTACAACTTTTCCTTAAAATGTATATAGATATATTTATTATTATTTATACTCACACACATAGAGTTTATAAAATGCAAATTGCTTTTGAGGGCCAGACCCTCTTACCTACCTCTCAGAACTTCTTATACATACAGGTTCTTACATTATCCCAGTCAGAGTTGCTTGTTCCTCCTTTGGGCTTTTATAATGCTTTGTCCTCGATTTGGACTTTTTAAAGTAAATAATTATATAATCATTGATCTCCAATTTTTTTTTTTTGGCTGCTCTGCCAAAGTTCCCAGGCCAAGGATCAGATCTAGGCCACAGCTGCACCCTAGATCCTTTAATCCGCTGTGCTAGGCTAGGGATAGAACCTGCATCCTGGCGCTGCAGAGATGCCACTGATTCCATTGCACCACAGTGGGAACTCCAATCTCGTAATTTTGTATTCTCTCCCACCCATAGTGCTCACCATACATCTTACTTATTTGAGATGGTCCATTCACACTAATCAAGCTAAGAGGTTGTTCAGTTGAACTTCTATGCTAGGAGGTTCTGCCCACGGGGCTGGAGGTGGCTGGAGAGTTGGCTGTGGTCAACCTCTTGAAGGTGCTTGAATTTTCCACTACGGACAGTTTTGTCATTTTATCCCCTTTCTTGTCATCGGGTATGGTATCCTTATTGATTCCTTGTGTTCTCAGCGTCTATCTCATGTCAGTCAGTGCCTGGGTCTTGAGGAGGGAGGGATAAGTATGGTCCATGATCTCAAGGAGTCCGCGACTGAGAAACAGGCATGTTCTGCATGTTTCAGGGGATCCCTAAGGGCTTCCCTATAGCGTGTACCTCATTCCTAACGTGCTATAGATGTTAACTGATGATGATGTTGACAGTATTCATGACAAAAAACGGAACATGACCGGCGTGCCTCTTGTCCCCTCTGCCACCATTAGAGTTGCCTGGTTGAGCAAATACAAATACAGAAGACCTGTGCAGTGTTTGGGATGTACTTGTACTAAAAAACATTATTGGAGTTCCCGTTGTGGTTTAGCGGAAACAAATCTGACCAAGATCTATGAGGACACGGGTTCAATCCCTGGCCTTGGTCAGTGGGTGAAGGATCTGGCGTTGCCCTGAGCTGTGGTGTAGGTCACAGACGCCGCTCGGATCCCAAGTGGCTGTGGCTGTGGCTGACAGCTGTAGCTCTGGTTAGACCTGTAGCTTGGGAATCTCCATATGCCATGAGTGCGGCCCTAAAAAGACGGAAAAAAAAAAAAAAAAAAAAAAGAAGAAGAAGAAGCATGCTTGGATGCACAGTGCTGATCACGCCTCTGTTCGGTAAAAGCTATATCATGGGACTCTATCTGAAAATATAATCAGTTGAAAAGAATGGCCGTGTGAGGAAATGTTTTTATTCTAGAATTTGTCTGTCGCAGCTGCCCAGACTGTCACTGTGGGCTCCATGTTCACACGGCCAGCAGTGTTCCCTGATATCCGGTCTTATTTCTTGAGGCCGTTGCTATGTGGTCAGGCTTTCCTTGGAGAGTGGGGCGGGGAAGCTGAGTAGCAAGGGCTGCCCTCTTGTCAGTGGAACTATGTGAAGTCCACGTGCAACCCAAAGGTAACAGTAATGGGCAAGACATACTTTGTTTGACAAAATGGAGATGAGGCATTTCAGTCTAGACAAGATAGCCGTGACTCAGCTCATGGGCATTTGGCATCGTATGGCAGGATTTATTACTCTCTGAGAAAAGGCAAGTTTGGAACCCCGGGTGAGAGTAATATGTTGATCATCCAGGTTACTCAGTCCACAAAAGTACATCATTCCCTTTGTGGGCTCAGAAGGCGATGCAGCCCGGTAGGGGTTCAGAGGTGGAAGCCTTGTGTCCAGGCCTGGCAGTTTCTCCCACGTGGCCTGCAGACATTGGTCGCCAAAAAGCTGTGTGCAGCTCCTTTAGCCCAGACCAGCCCTGAAGCTGCAACCACGTGGGGTTTCACTCATTCCCACTACCTCCCACTTTGGGGTCTGCCTCTCCCCTAGTTCTTCTGTCCCTTTCTTGGTTGTTCTTTTCTTTTCTTTTCTTTTCTTTTCTTTTTTTTCTTTTTAGGGCTGCACTCATGGCATATGGAGGTTCCCAGGCTAGGGGTCGAATTGGAGCTGTAGCCACTGGCCCACACCACAGCCACAGCAACGCAGGATCCAAGCCGCATCTGGGGCCTACACACAGCCCATGGCAACGCCGGATCCTTAACCCACTGAGCAAGGCCGGGGATTGAATCTGTGTCCTCGTGGATACCAGTCAGATTCGTTAACCGCTGAGCCACCACGGGAACGCCCTTGGTTGTTTTTTTCTTAATGATGTATCTGATGTAGAAATTTATAATGACTACACAAGTATATATGCGGATATGTCCATATTGTAAAAACTTCAACACTTGTAAAGTGAAAGCTTAGCTTGCCATCTCTGCCTTGCGTCCTGCCTCTCTTCTCCCCTGTGGTAACTACAGTTATCAGTTTGGTATGTCCATATTTGTATCTGTCTCCCCACTAAACACTAACTTCCGTGAGTGCATGTGCAACAGCTGACTTATTCACTGCTTGCTTGCTTGCTTGCTTGCTTGCTTTCTTGCTTCCTTCCTTCCTTCCTTTCTTTTTTTCTTTTTTTTTTTTTGCCTTTTCTAGGGTCATACCCACGGCATATGGAGGTTCCTAGGCTAGGGGTCCAATCGGAGCTGTAGCTGCCAGCCTACACCACAGCCACAACAACACAGGATCTGAGCCATGTCTTCGACCTACACCACAACTCATAGCAATGCCTGCTCCTTAACCCACTGAGCGAGGCCAGGGATCGAACCTGCAACCTCAAGGTTCCTAGTCGGATTCATTAACCACTGAGCCACAAAGAGAACTCCCTCATTCTTTAAAAAAATTTTTTTTAAATAAAAGTATTGTTGATTTACACTGTTGTGTCAATTTCTGCTGTACAGCAAAGTGAGCCAGTCATATATGCATATGTGTGGTATAGATAGATAGATAGAGCTATATATTCTTTTTCTCCTGTTATCTTCCATCATGTTCTATCACTAGAGATTGGATATAGTTCCCTGTGCTATACAGCAGGACTTCATTCTTTATCCATTTTAAACGTAATAGTTTGCATCTACTAACCCCAAATTCCCTGTCCATCTGAGTCTCGCACCTTCCCTCTTGGCAGCCACAAGTCTGTTCTCTATGTCTGTGAGTCTGTTTCTGTTCTGGAAATAGGCTTGTTTGTGCCATATATTAGATTCCACACATAAGTGATATCATATAGTGTTTGTCTTTCTCTTTCTGACTTACTTCACTTAGTATTGCATCCATGTTGTTGCAAATGGCATTATTTCATTCTTTTTTTATGGATGAGTAGCATTCCATTGTGTATATGTACCATATCTTCTTGGACATCTGTCCTTGGACATTTGGGTTGTTTCCGTTTCTTGGCTATTGTGAATAGTGCTGCTATGAACATAGGGGTGCATGTATCTTTATGAATTGTACCTTTGTCCAGAGTGGGATTGCTGAGTCATGTGGTAGTTCTAGCTGCTCATTCTTGAATGCCCTCGGGACCCACAGAGATGGAGAGACACCTGGACCACTTCCATGGATAATATGTGGTGTGGGAGTAGGAGGACTTGTACGTATTTTTAGAAGTTGCCGAAACAGGGTTATAAAAATTGTGGTAGGCTTTGAAGTTTAAGTCTGGACATGTATCCCTTTGACTATATGTATGATATCATTTGGATATAATTTTAAAAATCTACATTATAAACCCTTTGAGAATACGAAGCCCAGGATCAACGGCTCACCAGATCTTGATCAAATAGATCCTGGTGCTTTTCTTTGTCTTCTTCTTCTTTTTTTTTTTTTTTTTTTTTTTGCTTTTTAGGTCTGCACCTGTGGTGTATGGAAGTTCCCAGGTTAGGGGTCGAAGCAGAGCTGCAGTTGCCAGCCTACACCACAGCCACAGTGACACAGGATCCAAGCCACATCTGTGACCTACACAGCTCACAGCAACACCTGATCCTTAACCCACTGAGTGAGGCCAGGGATTGACCCTCACTGGTCAGATCTGTAACCCACTGAGCTGCAACGGGAACTCCCTAGGTGCTTTTCACAACACCCTGCACATAGTAGGTACGAAATAATTTGTGGGATGACCGAAAGAAGACAATGAAGCCATGTCTCCATGACAAGAAAGTGATTTGGTGGTTTAGTTCTTACGGTGTAGGGACATGGGGAAGGCAAAGCCAGGTGCTGGGAAGACTTGAGACGTTCACAGAATGGCAGCTCAGGCATTGGTCCAGTGTCCCCCGCCTACTCCCATCGCTTTGTCTTTGGGATTCCCCCAGGCTGGTGAGGTCATGAGCTCTGTCACACATCTACTCTGGTGGTGTCGCATAGTTCTGTGTGGTTTGGTTGACTCATACATCTTCCCTTCCCCTCCCCTCCAGACAGAGCTGTGTGTCTTACCCAGTTTTGCATGCTTGGCACCTCTTAGATAAAGACATCAAATGTTTGTTGACTCAAAGACTGCCAAGTGGTTTTTTTTTAATGCTTCTCAAGTTCAGGTGTTAACCTGTGCTGACAACACTGCTGAGAGGTTCCAGGATCATCCGTTCCCTCTCCCCTGCCCTGAATGTGGCCACCTCTTTGTCGTAGGTGCACCCAGGAACGTCATTCTATCCTATCAGCCTGAGGGAGGCTCTTTGGACAGACTTATCCCTGGTTCTCTTTAGAGCCCAGCTTCAGATGATGCACATAGGACCTTCCTACACAGAAAGAATTTGAGCTTTTAGAAAATGATCCCTGGAGTTCCTGTCGTGGCGCAGTGGAAACGAATCCGACTAGGAGTCTTGAGGTTGCATTTTTGATCCCTGGCCTTGCTCAGTGGGTTAAGGATCCAGCATTGCCATGAACTGTGGTATAGGTGGCAGACGTGGCTTGGCTCTGGCATTGCTGTGGCTCTGGTGTAGGCCGGCAGCAACAGCTCTGATGAGACCCCTAGCCTGGGAACCTCCATATGCCGCAGATGCGACTCTGAAAAGACAAAAGATGAAAAAAAAAAAAAAAGAAAAAGAAAATGATCCCTGATAAAAAGAAATGTGACATACACGGCGGAGTGAGTATTTAAGTAAATAAATATGCACCGTTAGGAAAACCTACCTTCAGTGTGGGGATTACCAGAACAGCTTCCACCTGAATCCTTGTTCCACTGTTGTTTCTCTTGGTCTGTTTGAATCCCAGTGGGGCTTTTGCTTCTGAGATGGGGGTGAGCATTTCAGATGAGAGAGGTTGCCTTCCAGAAGACCCTTCCCCTTTGCCTACTGAGTAGATATGGATTTCTTCCCAGATCATTGCCCAGTAGGCCTGTAGTCTGGAAAAAGAGCAAGAGGAAAGTGAGTGATGGACAGAGTTGTCCTCTTGTCTTGGATAAATATTTTAAAAGGAATTGCCATGGTAGAGATGAGGGCAGTGTCATCTTTTTTTTTTTTTTTTGTCTTTTTGTCTTTTTGCCTTTTCTAGGGCCGCTCCCGTGGTATATGGAGATTCCCAGGCTAGGGGTTGAATTGGAGCTGTAGCCACTTGCCTTCGCCACAGCCACAGCCATGTGGGATCCGAGCCACATCTGCGACCTACACCACAGCTCACGCAATGTCGGATCCTTAACCCACTGAGCAAGGCCAGGGACCGAACCTGCGACCTCATGGTTCCTAGTCGGATTCTAATACCACTGAGCCATAACAGGAACTCCCGGTGTCTTCTTTTAATTACTGTCGGTTTGCATGTGGTCATGAGGTTTCCTGACATTTATGAAGAACAAAAAAAGGCGTTATGGAGACATGTAAGTGGGATTTTGTTCAGCTGACAGAAGATTCCCATGCCCCAAATTTTAGGCTTGTTTTTTCTTTGTGTCTGAGCAATACCTGGCTTTGAGGATGATGTCTGGAATAATCTACTAGAGTCATGGAGAGTGGGGAGGAGGTTCTTTTCTTGTTGACAAGACCCCGGCCCCTAAGTAGCCTGGGAAGTGCAGACTCTAAATCACAGAAGGTAGTCTTAGAAGGACAAGACTATTAAGGTAAGACTATTATGGTTAGAGAAGTGACTTGCCCAAAGTCACAGAACCACCTGGGGGCAAAGTCAGGCTGGGACCTGAGTCCTCTGACCTCAAGGCCATCCATGTGGGTCTTTCACGCATAAGTGGAAAACTCCCTTTGCTCTGCCTCCACTGAGAGGAGCAGCGTGCCTGCAGCCAAAAGAAAGTGGATTCTGCAGTCTAGCTCTGCTTTGAGGCCAGCCAAGGATGCCATAACTCAAGCTCTTTCTGGTACATCACAAGGGCTTTTCCACTCTGTGAGGTAGGCATAAGGAAAGGAAGAAAGCACGAGCTGTCAGACACTCCTACTATTTCTACAGAGATATTGAGAATTCTACAAATAAGGACTGTTAGGTTTCTCAGATTCTTAGGTCAGTTCAGAACTAAAGTGGTTGCCCTAGAGAAACCTGAAATGGGTTTCCTGAGAGATTTCTCCCATGTCTAATATTAATTTATTTATGGATTCATTTCGTTCTTTTTTTTTTTCCATCACATTTCCATTGCTTAGCACATAGCATGTGCTCAATAAATACGTATTGAACAATTAGGTACGTGTTTCACTATTTCATCTTAGGAGTACACTTTAATTTACATTGAATTACAGATGTGTTCAATAACTCTTCCTTTTGGTAGAACTGTGTAACGTTGAGCGAGTCCCTTAAACTTTGTGCACTTTATCTGTAAATAGGGATAATAAGAGTCCCAACCCCAAAGGGTAATTGGGGTAAATTGATAATTTTCTAAATTGCTAGTTGAAAATTGCTAATACCAGTGCCTGGTACATAGGAAGTGGTCAATACTGGTAGTTATCATAGTCATCCTTGTCATTGGTGTCCTCGTAGTTGTCGTCGTCGTCATCATCATCATGTGTTGCTTAGCGTGTAAATACCATGCCAAATTTTGAGAATACAAGAGTAGGAAAGATATGCACAGTCCCTATCCTTGCAGAGCTTCCTGGAAGCAGTGATATCTGAGCTGAGTCTTGAAAGGCAAGAGCTGATGGGAGTTTGAATTAAGACAGTGATAGTTGGTCTGGAGAAGAAGGGAATTAACTAGGAGGTAAGATGGGCAGGTCTTGGTGGTTGATTTGTAATGAGAGGGTAAGAAAGAGGAAATAGACCACGGAGGAACCCCGTTTTTTAGCTGGGTATGTGAAGGTGCCACTGACAAAGAGGTATCATCCGGGAGAAGGAGGACGCTTAGGGGAGCATCTGTGAGTTCTATTATAGATGGCTTGCTTTGAGTTGTCTGAGGGATAGCCAAGTGGAGATATCCATTCGGTGGTAGGATATATGGGTCTGGATGAGGGCTGGAGAATGATCCATGTGGGAGGGAGATATTTGAACATATCAGTAGAAACTGTGAGTGATAATTAAACCCCAAAGCTAGTAGATGCAACCTATCACATTTGGTGTGGATAAGCAATGAGATCCTGCTGTGTAGCACAGGGAACAATTTCTAGTCACTTGTGATGGAACATGATGGAGGATAATGTGAGAAAAAAAAGTATATATGTATGTATGACTGGGTCATGTCGCTGTACAGGAGAAATTGACAGAACATTGTAAATCAACTATAATAAAAAATTCAAAAAACGTAAGAATCAGTTGGTCCGTCTGTCTAAAGAGAACATGGAGAGAGAGGATAGAAAGTGTGCTCCAATGTCAGAACCTGAGTAATCGCCTTCATTCTTCACTTAAAGAGTAGGCAGTGGAAGAGGAGACTGAGGAGGATGGTCAAAGTGGCATGAGGAGAATGAGAATGGAGTATTTTGTCTTTTCTTTTCTTTTTTATTTTTTTGCCATCTCTTGGGCCGCTCCCGCAGCATATGGAGGTTCCCAGGCTAGGTATCGAATTGGATCTGTAGCTGCCAGCCTACACCAGAGCCACAGCAACACGGGATCCAAGCCACATCTCCGACCTACACCACAGCTCACGGCAACGCTGGATCCTTAAACCACTGAGCAAAGCCAGAGATCGAACCCGCAACCTCATGGTTCCTAGTCGGATTCGTTAACCACCGAGCCATGACGGGAACTCCGAGAATGGAGTATTTTGACTCTGTCTGCCTCTTTGCCTAGATAACTGCTCATAATCCTTTCAACACAGCCTAAGACAGCCTTTCCCAACTAAATTCTAGGGCATTGTTAATCTAGACCTCACCCCATTGCATAGCTACTGGAAGCTCAGAGAGGGGAATAAATTCACCTAAGCTTAAAATCAAAACCTCCCCTCCATTCCCCTCCTTTGTGCTCCTTTAGCATAAGCCTCTCATGAAACATGCCAGGTGAGTTCTTGGCAGATACCAACTGGATTGAAAGTTGGGTTGGTTATTTCACTTTTGCCATTCAAGGCTACAGGAGCAGGGGGATATAGTCATTTCCTAGGACTGTTGTCCTATGTTTCCATGAGCAACATGACTAAAAATAACAGGAATTTCTATCGTTATGGTTTTAGAGTCTGTGTTCCCTCCAACCATCTCGGGAAGAATCTGTCCTTGCCTCCTCTAGCTTCTGGTTATTGCTGGAAATCCTTGGTGTTCTGCGGCTTGTAGATGCTTCATTCCTGTCTCTGCCTCCCTGGTCCCATGATGTTCTTCATGTTTTTGTACATCCCTGTGTCTTCCAGACCTTGCCTTTAGATATTCTTTGGTGACAGTCTGCATAGTTTTTGTTTGTTTTGATTTTTAGGGCACCCACAGCACATGGAAGTTTCAAGGTAGGGGTTGAATCGGAGCTACAGCTGCCCACTTACGTCACAGCCACAGCAACACGGGATCTGAGCCTCGACTGTGACCTACGCCACAGCTTCAGACAACGCCAGATCCTTAACCCACTGAGTGAGGCCAGGGATCGAACTTGCATCCTCATGGATAGTAATCAGTTTCATTACTGCTGAGTCACGAAGGGAACTCCCTGCATAGTTATTAATAATAATGTAGGATACTATTTATATGGATAGGAATCAGTTTCGTTACTGCTGAGACATGAAGGGAACTCCCTGCATAGTTATTAATAATAATGAAGGATACTGTTTATTTAGCAGTGACTAAGTACCAGCTCTTTATATAAATGATCTTTAATTCTCATAGCCACTACACAACTTAGATGTTATTATCCTTAATTTAAAGAGGAGGAAATGCAAGCTTGGAAGCATTAGATGACTTGCCCAAGATCACATATGTAGAAATCCGGAGTTCTTGTCCTGGCTCAGTGGAAACTAGCATCCATGAGGACTCAGGTGTGATCCCGGGCCTCACTCGGTGGGTTAAGGATCTGGCATTGCCATGGGCTGTGGTGTCGGTCGCAGACGCAGCTCAGATCCTGCGTGGCTGTGGCTGTGGCGTGGGCCAGCAGCTACAGCTCCTATTCGACCCCTAGCCTGGGAACGTCCATATGCTGTGGGTGTGGCCCTAAAAAAAAAAAAAAAGAAAAGAAAAGAAAAAGAAATCCACAGAATTACGATTCAAACTCAGATCTGTCTGAGGCCACATTGTATTTTTACAAGATCTAGGGTTGTAAAAGGTCTGGTGTAAAATCCAACGTGCGTGTGTATAGCCATTGCATTCCCAAAAGGATTTGAAAGAGTCTATATATATATGTATATATATAATACAAGAGAATAAAAGATGGTTGAAGAAATCAGCGTTGAGGGAAATGAGAACAAAAGCACAAAATAAAGTTGGGGGAATGGCTTGAACACAAGAGTCCCTGTCATAGGGTCCAGTATCATTATGGCAGGGGGTTGCAAGTCTGTTCCTGGGCTTTCTAGAAGCAAAGCGGAATTATGACCTGTTAAAGTAATCACAGTATCCAAAAGAAAACTAGCAACAAAGTTAAATCTGCAGTAGAACCAAGGGTTTTCTTGGTCCTTAGTCTGGGGGAGTTTCTCCAGGGGACCTTCTAGAAGAGAGTGCTCTGTGATTTCCTGGGCAAAGACCCCAGCAATTTCCTTACAGAAGTAACCATTACCACCATCACCCCCGCATGCGTGACTGCATCTTGGACCCTTGCTCTGCGTAGGCAGATGTCACATGGCCATGGTGCAGTTCCTTGGCAGGCTTTCTGCAGGGGCTTGTTGAGTTCTCGCATGTCCAGCCGCAGAAAGGAGTTCCTCAGTTCTGGGTTGGGATAGTGTCTCTTCGTCATGGCCCACAGTGGGGAAAAGTGTAGTCAGACGTGTTGGCATGCTCAGGGCATTCAGTGTGGAGAGACTGCCCAGGCCTTTCCAGGGTCCCTGCCCAGATCCAATGCTGCATTTCTTATGATAAATACAGAGGAACTTTGGAGAAAACCGTTTGTAGGCACGACTCTTCTCCATTAAGTCAGAACTGGGAAAACGAGCTATTTTCTAGGATTGACCCAGTGCCATCAATAAAAGTCGAGTATGTGCTAGGTTTCCACATAGTCGTAGGCTTGATTTGCTGTGTTCCTCTAAGGGCAATAGTCTGAAATATGGCAATCCAAGCAAGCAGGATGTGGGTTTTACTCTCTATTGAGGGGACTTTTTTTTTTTTTTTTTTTTTGGTAAGGGCTGCATCTGTGGCATATGGAGGTTCTCAGGCTAGGGGTCTAATCGTAGCTTTAGCTGCCAGCCTACACCACAGCCACAGCAATGCCAGATCCAAGCCATGTCTGTGACCTACACCACAGCTCACAGCAATGCCAGATCCTTAACCCACTGAGCAAGGCCAGGGATCAAACCTGCATCCTCATGAATGCTAGTCAGATTTGTTTCCGCTGAGCCATGACAGGAACTCCAAGGGAACTTTTTTCTCTCTTGAAAGAGCTTTTTCATAAGTTGGCTAGCTTAAAATTCAAAGCAAGGATAGCCTTGTGTTTCTAATTCAGATAATTAAATATTAAAACAACCTCTTGGGACTATTAATTTTGCAGACTCAAGTATTTTCTTTTTCTTTTTTTTTGGCTGTGCCCATAACATACAGAAGTTCCTGGCCCAGGGATTGAACCCAAGCCACAACAGTGACCCAAGCCATAGCAGTGGTAATGCTAGGTCCTTATCCTGCTGAGCCACTAGGGCATTTCAACTCAAGCATTTTTTTTTTAAATTTAAGAATAGAACTCAGATGTGGATGGCCTCTTTATATTTCTAGGAGAGATGCATTTAAGAGAAGGTGGCACTGCCCTATAGCCATCCCCCAGGAAGAGTGCAGTAATACTCACTGGCAAATGTGATAACCTAGTTTCTCATGCATGGATGGTCCATGGGACAAAGAATCTGTTGCCTATGGTTTTATCCACCTATCCATTCATTTCTTTAACCATCCATTCATTCATTCATCTCTGAGGGTATGATACCTGAAAAAAGAGAGTAAAAATGAAAAAGAGGTAAAGAAGTTCATGTCATTTTAGAGCGTCCGGATTTTCAGACAATAAAGAATAATATTTCATGGAGTTCCTGCTGTAGCTCAGCAAGTTAAGGACCCAATGTTGTCTCCATGAGGATGCCGGCCTCGCTCAGTGGGTTAAGGAGTCTTTGTTGCTGCAAGCTGCAGCGTAGGTCACAGATGCACCTAGGATCCGGCGTTCTGAGGCTTAGGGCGGCAGCTGCAGCTCGGATTCTGCCCTTAGCCTGGGAACTTCCATATTCCGTGGGTGTGGCCATAAAAAGAAAAAAAATAAAATTTCAGAGTGTTATACGTGTTATTACGGAAATGAACAGGGCAAGAGGGTAATTGGGGAAATGATGACTGAATTGAGACTTGAAGGATGAAAAAAATTGAGCTGTGTAAAGAGCTGGAAGGAGAGCATTTCAGGGAGTGAGGACATTGCGTTCAAAAGCTCTGATGAAGAAGAAGAGCTTGAGCTCTTCAAGGAACGTGAAAACACAAAGGAAAAGGGAAGGGGGAGATTGGTCCTAGCATACGTTGGGATTGGGTCAGGCGGGCAGGCCATGATGGAGTTCCAATTGTATTCCAAGACTAGGGAAGAGACATGAACAAATTTTAAACCAGAGAGTGGTGTGATGTGACTTGCATTTTAAAGAAATCACTCTGGGGACTCCTTGGAGGAAACAGTTCAGAGAAGGGGCAAGAATGGAAGCAGGGAGCCCAGCTGGAGAGTGGATATTTCCGCAGGCCAGGTTCTTCCAGGTGGAAGCAGTGGAGATGGAGAGAATAAGATGATTTGAGAGATGTTTTTAGTAGGTTGCTTATGATGCATTTGGGTCCAGGTTAACATCTGTGATCACCAAAGGCAGTTTTCCAGAAATGCCATTGATAATCCATTTGATTATAAGGTCCTTACTGAATTCACAGATAGTATTTTGATAACCAGTAAGTAATCTCATTTGGCATTACATCTTTAACTGGATGGCTTCAAACTGGGGTAGGTCCCTTTTACTTCTCACAACAAAATAAATAATTTACTTACTTATTTAGCTTGGGTTGGGATTGAAGCTTGAATTTCCCAGGTTTAGCTTGAGGCTTAAGTTTCTAAGACTGTCCCCTGATAACAGAGAACAAATGCATATGCCTGTACATTTTAACATTTTAAAATAAAATAGTGTGCTTCATGAACAGTTTAAACCATGGATTACTGTCTGTGGCCAAATTATAATGGAATATAGTCAATGCAATCATAAAATTCTCAAGTTAAGAAAGAGATTCTAATCTGTCAGTTGCTAAATGCAGATAAAAGCCTACAGCTAACAACTCCCCAATCTCTCCAATTTGATTTTTTTTTAAGTGTCAGAGGAGTTTCTGCTGTGGGACGGTGAGTTAAGAACCCAACTGCAGCAGCTCAGGTCTCTGTGGAGGTGCAGGTTCATCCTCAGCCTGGGAACTTCCACGTGCTGTGGTTGCAGCCATTAAAAAAAAAAAAAATCCTCAAAAGTGTCTAACTGTCAGAAATGTCAGTCTGGGAGTTCCCATTGTGGCGCAGTGGAAACGAATCTGACTAGTATCCATGAGGATGTGGGTTCGATCCCTGGCCTCTCTCAGTGGGTTAGGGATCTGGTGTTACCACAAGCTGTGGTGTAGGTCACAGATGTGGCTCAGGTCCCATTTGCTGTGGCTTTGGCATAGACTGGCAGCTGTAGCTCTGATTAGCCTGGGAACCCTCATATGCTGTGGGTGTGGCCCTAAAAAGCAAAAAAAAAAAAAAAAAAAGAAAAAAGAAAGAAAAAAGAAAATGTCAGTCTTTACTAATTGCTCTGACACAAAGTATACTCACTGAAACAGGTATTTGAGAGGCTGGGTTAAGATGTTCTTTTTGCTAAAGTTAAGCAATGGCAGGCTTTTCTCATGACACAGAGACAATTTTAAATGAAATGACTATTTCATGTTTCAAGGTTTTCAACAACATTTTTCTTAAATTTTTGACATCTCTGATGATTTACCTAGAGTAGAAGCTAGGGGCTACAATGTTGTCTTAGTTCTAGATTATATAGGTTTTTTTATTGGAGAGTTAAGTTTTATTTGGGGCAAAATTAGGAGTTAAGCCTGCAAGACAGCCTCTCAGGTCACCCTGAAAACCTGCTCCCTATTTAGTTATCTTATGAGCTACTCTCTGATTTGGCACACAATGATTAGATGCGTTATTTTACATAATGTGTCACTATTTCATAATTTCCACAAAAATCCTAGGATTTCCTGATGCTCAGAGGCCAGCTACTGTAATAAACACATCCACAAACACAGAAGGGCTCAAAGATGATAGAAGTGTCTCTCATTCAGGTCAAGTTTGGGAAGGAGCTACTTGAGCTGTGGTTGGCTTTCTTCCAAGCAGTGATCAGGGATCAGATACTTTGCATCTTTGGCTCTGCCAACTTCCATGTGGCTTCCAAGGCTTCAGAGCTTATCTTCATTGAACTGGGGCACCATGGTCAGAGCTGGAGGGATGTGCATAGAAGCATTATATGGGTTAATCTTTGAAGGCCACACATCATTTCTGGTTACATCTCATTGGCAGGAACTTAGTCACATAGTCACAGCTAAGGGCAAGGGGTGCCAGGAAATTCAGTCCAGCCAAGTGCCCAGGAAGAAGAGGGACTACTTTGATGAACAGCTAGCCCATCTCTGCCCTGCTCCTGATGCATTTGGAGGAAGTCTAGCAATCAGAATGTGTTGGCACTGGTATGAGTTTGCTTAGGGATTGGGCTGGTATAATGGGACACAATGTAGATAACCAATAAAGATTTTTTTTTTCTTTTTACAGCTGCAACTGCAGCATATGGAAGTTCCTGGGCTAGTGGTCATATTGGAGCTGCAGCTGAGGCCTATGCCACAGCCATAGCAACACCGGATCTTGGCCACATCTGCAACCTACACCATAGCTTGCTGCAACACTGGATCCTTAACCAACTGAGTGAGGCCAGGGATTGAACTTGCATCCTCATGGACTCAATGTTGGGTTCTTAACCCACTAAGCCACGATGGGAACTCCCAATAAGAATTTTTTAAAAATTCACTTGAAGAGAATTGGCATTGTCAGCCACAGACAGCTTTCTAGTGAGGTTATTTATTTATTTTCTGAAAGGTAGAAGAAGAGGTACTGTTGAAATAAAAGATTTTCGTTTTTCTCCCAAGGGCTATACAAAGAAGAAGAGAAATGACTAATTTTTGTCTTAAACAAATGCATGTCCTCCTTATGAGAAATCTATTCTAGCAAAAAAGTACTGTCATTTGACTTCTCTAAAAAATCAGAACCGTGGAAGTTATTTCCCACGGAGACCTACAAGGAGAAGACAGTGCATCGGTACTATCCACAGCTAATATTGTACTGGGCATTAAGCGTGACTTAAGCATGGTATTGCCAAGTTTGCCTGCGTTATTTCACTTTTTTTTTTTTTGTCTTTTCTGGGGCTGCACCCGCAGCACATGGGGCTCCCAGGCTAGGGGTTGAATTGGAGCTGTAGCCGCCAGCTTATGCCAGAGCCACAGCAATGCCAGATCTGTGCTGCACCTACACCACAGCTCACAGAAACACCAGATCCTCAACCCAGGGATTGAACCCGCAACCTCATGGTTCCTAGTTGGATTCTGTTAACCCCTGAGCCACGACGGGAACTCCTTTTTTAATTTTAATTTTTATATTTTGCATTATTTCACTTTAATACCAATAGAACCCTATGAGATCCCATTTTACAGTTTTGAGGAACCAAAGCTGCCGAAAGTCATATAACTGGCAGAGGCCACACAAAACTAAGGTCTGCCTGATTTTCTGTTAAACTGTATTTAAGTGAAAATAAGGATCTGGAGTATACCATGTTTTTCTTTATTTTTTTAAGTAGAGAAGAAAATGTGTCACCTAAGAACATCATAGCCATACCCTCTCAAAGACTTTTTTGAGAAAAGATTTTTAAAGTCTCTTGATTTCTGACGAAATAAGTTGAATGCACTCAGGTCCCCTTTCCTGCTGGTGGTGGGCAAGACCCTTTCCCTCTCCATGTGGTCAGTATAGATGCTGGAAGCTGTTTATGGAGTCCCTGCAGCTTGACTGGACAGAGGGGGCCAGGCAGATATGATTGCAGGGTGTGGTGGGAATTCATTTCTGGCTTCTGTGGCAGAAGGAGGAAAAAGCACTGGGCTGGGGGGGGGTTGGAGGGGTTGGGGGGGGTGGGACCCTGCAAGGTCTCTGCACTGCCACAGATGGAGGAGCATCCGGGAGCTATGCCAGGTCAACTTGGCTTCTAGTTCAAGTCATCTTGGGGGTCCTGATGCAGAGACAGGCTGTGTGCTGGACCTAAAGCATCCTGCAGTTGGGGCTGGAGGGGCTAGAGTAATTTCAACACAGCATCTTCAGGTGCAAAAAGTTCGCAGATCAGTTTCCCCAAAGTTGGTTCCATGAAACACTAATTTTGCAAGAAGTTCCATGAAAGAATATTTTTGAGTTCAAGAAATTTAGAAAATTTTGTATGTTCACTGTCGACTCACAGTGTTCATTACCTTATAAAAAGCCTCTCAAATCTTCCAGCAGGACACCTGTTAAACTTGTTTAACCGATGATGTAACTAACTTATTTGACTACATTTTAAAAAAATCACCCTTATTAATATCCTGAGGAACCAGTGTTTAGGGGAATATACTTGGTGAAACATTGGCCTAAAAAGGCCATAAAAAGAAGATAATGTTAGAAAATATGTAAATCTAATACTCAGATTCCATTGGAACATTATATCTGTGCAGGTTTATGAATTTACTCTTCTATTAGGCAACATAGACGGCAACAATGATTGCATCATAAGCCCAGTGTTTTATTTGGTTTTAAGCAGAAGTATGAAAAACCTGTATCTTTTATATTGTCAGATATCTTTTGCCCTTCTTTTTTTTATTTCTTCCCCCTTCTCTTTTTCTCTTGCCACATAAATTTCTTGCTGTCATCAAGTAAGTCACTTAAGATTGTCATGTTTGTTTTTGTTTTTGTTTTATTTTTTCAGAAGATGTGTTAAAATCTCCTTGAAGGGAAAATAAAGGTATTAGTAAAGCATATTGTCACTGAAAGGTGTTACATAAATTTATTGGGCTCATAATTTTATTTGATGTTTCTTTATATTTGGGGAACTTGAAATATATCCTCCCTCCCTTCCTTCCTTCCTTCCTGACTGCCTGCCTGTAGGAAATATATGCTGATTCTAAGGTTTGGCATTAGAACTACAAAACTCAGTATCTCCTAATGTGTGTGTATATTTATATGTATTTTTAAATGATTTTTATTTTTTCCATTATAGCTGGTTTACGGTGTTCTGTCAGTTTTCTACTGTACAGCAAAGTAAGCCAGTCACACATACATATATACATTCTTTTTCTCATGTTACTCTCCATCATGTTCCATCATAACTGACTAGATATGGTTCCCAGTGCTATACAGCAGGATCTCATTGCTTATCCATTCCAGAGGCAATAGTTTGCATCTATTAACCCCAAATTCCCAGGTGTGTATTTTTTGGCAGATGAGCAAACATATTCTTTATGTAAATAATGAACATGAAGACAACTAAAAGCATCTGTGTCAGTCACTTGACAGTTTTGACTATGTAGACTTAAATTATGTGCCTGGTGTACCAGAGGGATGCAGATGAGAGGCATATCACCACCATCCTTGTCATGATGCCATGGCAGACATCACTAATAGATCACAGCACTCATTCTTACGAAGCCCAGACCTGACTTTCTGCATGTGACAGAGAGGCATGCACTACAGAGCAATTGGAACTGGAGTTATTTGCTTTTCTTGGAGTGGTGGACCAGGTAGTTTTGGGAGACCCTGGTTCTGTTCTAAGGAGTTGACCTTGAGAAACCTCCTTGATCAGCCCCATTTTGTTTCCTCATATATTTAGACCAGGTGGTTTACTATATGGTTTTAAGATCTACATTAGCGTTGTTTCTCTGCCTACAAAGAACTATCCTGGTGGTCTGTTTAATTTAAATTCAGCATAGTTTTCAGCTTGCTCATCTGAAATGCCATGTGATTTCTTCTTGGCATTTATTAGGCGTATCCAGTGCCTTTATCTCTCATAGTTTTCGGTATGGGTCAGTACTTTAATATACCTTATTAATTAATTAATTAATTGCTTTTTAGGGCCACACCTGCAGCATATAGAAGTTCCCGGGCTAGGGGTTGAATCGGAGCTGCAGCTGCCGGCCTACTCCACAGCCGCAGCAACGCCAGATCCTTAACCCACTGAGCAAGGCTAGGGATCAAACCTGTGTCCTCACGGATGCTAGTCAGATTTGTTACCGCTGAGCCACAATGGCAACTCCCTTAATTATTTATTAGAAAAGGGAACTTCAAGATGAAAGAATAAATGTTTTGATTAAAAGTTTTGCGCTTAGTGATGCACTTATTTTTGTAGATATGCCTAGGCCGTGTTTCCAGGGAACCCACTCCTTCAGTCTCCTCCAAACCCTGCTAGGGCTTCTTGGGCAGGCCCTACCCTTGAATTCCTCAGCTTAGTAGATGAAGAGGCTCAGTGTCTGTATCTGCAAAAGAAGAAGCATACTACTCATAGATGTAATAGTACCAGTGTAAAGTGCTTAGCACTTTAGTGTCTGAAATGTGGAAGACACTCAGTAAATAATATTAGCAAATACAGGCAAACACCCAGTACATTGTGCTGTTTGTTTGTCTACAGAGCAGCAATATTATATCGTAGGGTGGTGGTCACGACGAAATAGGATGACCTGGCATGGTGCCTACCATGTGGTAAGCATGCAATAAATATTTACTGCTATCACTCTAGAAAATGTGGGTAGATGAGAGAAGGCATTTCAGGCACAAGCACGAGGCACATAGCCTGGGTCTGGGCTTGGCCAGTTACGCAGTCCTCTTGGACAGAGGATTAATTCAGGTGAAGAATATTTGAAAGGTGGATGATGGTTGTAAAATGTGGGAAATTTAACTGAAGTCTCTCTCTTTTTTAAAAAAAAAATTTATTTTTTCCATTACTGTTGGTTTACGGTGTTCTGCCAGTTTTCTACTGTACAGCAAACTTATCCAGGCACACATACTTAAATACATTCTTTTTCTCACATTATCCTCCCTCATGCTCCATCACAAGTGACTGGATATAGTCCCCAGTGCTATACAGCAGGATCTCATTGCTTATCCATTCCAGAGGCAATAGTTCGCATGTATTAACCCCAGATCCCCAGTCCATCTGAAGGGTCTCTTAATTGGAGCTATTGAAGGAAGATGCCAAGACTCTGGAAGAAAAGCAAATGAGCCATTTCTAAGTTTCCTTCTGTGGTTCTTCCAAAATTTCCAGTAATTCCTCCAAAATTGACAGTGATTCCCAAGAAAGACTAGTGACGCAAATAGCCCAGGCAGTAGAGCTCCAGGACTATGGCCTGGAGCTCACCACCAGGGCAGTGAGCACCCTTTTCTCTGTTTCAATGATAGCAATCCATTTGCCAAAAGGAGAAATTGTTTTAGGTTGCATGTGGCTGTCTTTGACTTGACAGGCGAGAGAGGGAAACAAAGCCCATGAGTGTATTTGGTGACGTTATTTTCTGGTCATTTTTTTTCCCCTTTAGTTTTGTGAGCCAAACTCAAGGAGAGGGAAAAGAGAAGGGGAAGAAAAAAAAAAAAAAAAAAAAAGGAGTTGCTGCTGTGGCGCAACAGGATCATGGTGTCGTGTCTTGGGAGCAATGGGATGGAGGTTCAGTTCCTGGCCAGAACAGTGAATTCAGGATCCATTGTGGCCACAGCTACAGCTCAGGTCACAACTTCAGGGTGGCCAAAAAAGAAATAAACAAACAAACAAAAAAAAACAACCAACCCAGCTCTTCAGGAATTGAGTCTCCAGGCAGACCTGTGCCACCTGGAGAATATGTCCCTTCAACATACATTGTGCATGTGAGTCATAGGCAGGTTCTGGGTTTGCCAATGAGCACCTGAGGGCTGGCGCAAGGAAGAACCTCTCTCAAGTGGCCAGAGGGCTTTAGCGTTCCTAAGAGGAGAGGTGTGCAGACTCCTTGCAGAGCTGTTTTCGTGGCATTGTCCAAAGCCAGAGGACAATCTAGGGCGACATTCCCAAAGTGGTCCAGTCAATGTTAACGTGAAAAAAAAAATGGTACAACTGACGGTTCAACAAGTCAAAATGGTTTCTTTACTGCCAGGCTTCTTTGATTATACCTATATGAACTGTGAGCCTCCAAGGAGGGAGACTCTGAATGCAGTACTTCCCAGACTGCCTGGAAAGTGGTCCCTTTTGATGTAGAACTTATTGAGAAACTAGAGGCTTGAGCAGCTCTTAGGTTTTTTTTTTTTTTAATTTTTAAAAATGTTTTTAAGCTTTGGGAGTTCCCTTCATGGCTCCGTGGTTAACAAACCTGACTAGGATCCATAATGATGCAGGTTCGATCCCTGGCCTTGCTCATTGTGTTAAGGATCCAGTATTGCCGAGAGCTGTGGTGTAGGTTGCAGATGCGGCTCAGATCCTGGGTTGCTGTGGCTGTGGTTGTAGGCTGGCGGCTACAGCTCCAGTTCAAACCCTAGCCTGGGAACCTCTATATGCCGTGGGTGTGGCCCTAACATAGCAAAACAGAAAATGAAAAACAAACAAAAAAAAAATGGTTTTAAGTTTTACTGAAATATAGTTGATTTACAGGTTTGTGATCATTTCTGCTTGAGCAGCTCTTTGAACACAGCTGCTTCAGGACCAAAACACCAGACTAGATTATTTCTCTATTCTTGCCCTCTTCTGGAGCGGAGCTGAGGGGGTGGGGGGGTGGGGTCCAGCTCCAGAACTAGGTGTTCGAAGGCAGCTTTGCCTTTCCAGCAGTCAAATGGGGATCCGTGTTCATTTGGAAAAGCCTGATGGAGTGTGGTCGGCCCGGTCATGGCCCCCTCAGGAGGTTCACATGCTAATCCCCAGAACCTGTGAATATGAGACTTTGCATCTGTGGTTAAATTAAAAATATTGAGATGGGCCATTATCCTGGTTGATGAGGATGGGCCCCGTGTAATCAGAGAGGGCTTTAGAAGAGGGAGGCAGGTAGTAAGAGTCCAGGAAGATTCAAGGACAGAAGCAGAGGTCAGAGCGATGTAGGGGAGTGAGGCTGGGAATATGGGCAGCCTTGAGAAACTAGAAGAGGCCAGGAAATGGATTCTTTCCTGGAGCCTCTGGAAGGAACACAGCCTTGTCACCCATTTTAGATTTCTGACCTCCAAATAAGGAGATAATAAATTTGTGTCGTTTCAGGCAACTAAATTTGCGGAAATTTATTGTAGCAACAGTAGGAAACTAATACACAAGGTATGATATCGGTTCCACCTTTCCTGTGATTGAAAGTGGACAGGTTAACGTCCCTCAGTACCCTTCTAAAACCTTTGGCCCCTTTCAGGACCCTGACGCTTGAGGGAGAAGCTGGTGAGTAGCCACCATCTGGCCAAGTGAGCCCTGCTTTCTTACTGTCCTTTCTCCATCTCTCCAATCTCTGGAGGCCAGACATCAATGCCAGCTCTTGCTTATTCTGCTTAGATGTCCAGTGACCAATCACTGACAGCTTTGGAAGAAGTGATGTGATTGGCCACTGGTCGTGCACCTGTTATTTACACCATAATTTGTGGAGGGAAGAGCCGCCCTCAACTTTGTCCTTCATGCAATTACTGTTATAATATACTGTGGTAACTGAAATCTGAACCGGGTTATTATTGGACTGGTATTATTAAATTAAACCATGGTCATTGAAATGCATGCATATCAGAACTGCAAAAACGAGAACTGTGTATATTGAAATTATGGCACAAATTCTGCAGTATGGTTGTTATAGCTGGACCGATGGGCAGCCTGGTACCTTCATGCATCCACTGAATACCAAAGTCTGGCTGATGCAAAGGGGTAGGGATGTCAGTAAACAATGCATGAATTTAAATTGCAGCGAAGGCTAGTGGAACACTTTTGGTACCTCATGTCTGATGGCCACAGGTCACTTCTCCAGTAAACACATTCTGAGACTTGGATTTGCATGGAGGGGGCTGATGGGTGGCTGTTGATGCCAACAACCTCTGGTAGAGAAGTGAGAACAGCAGGATTGGGCAGAGGGAAAGGTTGGCTGTGATGGATGGGAGCTCTGGGACTGAGATGCACTAAGGCAGGGGGGCCAGCATTACGTCCTTCCATCAGCCCAGGTGTTGGCCATGGGCTGCCCAGACCCCAGCCAGTAACTCCCTCCATCGTGGTGGCTCTCCCTAACCAGGTGTAGTTCCCAAATAGGCTGAGAGCTGGAGGCCTTCAACACTCCCTTCACCTGTCTGAATACATGCTCCAGCCCTCAGGGCATTTGGGCAGCACTTTATAGAGCTCACTGAATGATGATCCTATGACTCTGGGGCTCCAGGACAGCCAAACTGTAGAGGGGCCTCCTCACTCTTTGTAGCAAGGCTTGAATCTGGGGCAAAGTGAGCAGGAAGAAGAGAGAGAGAAGCACAGGAGGGCAGTCAGGCTGGTGAGCTGAGGTCAGGACTGCTGGAGGGACAGGGCCAGGCCACTGTCTAAGCCAGACCTTCCCCTCCCCAGAGAGAAAAGCAGCAGCCCCCTCGGCCCTGAAGGCCACCACATGCATTTTCATTTATGGTAGCTTGTTAATTTGAGAGAAGTTGGAGGTCTTATAACTTAGTCTTGTTTTGGCCTTTTAGGGCATTTGGGCCCTGACTTGGGACAGATGGAGCAAATGACAAAAACATGAAATAAAAAGGTGCTAGGGGAGTTCTCTGGTGGATCAGCAAGTTAAGGATCTGGCATTGTCGTGCTGCGGCTCGTTTCAATCCCTGGCCTGGGAACTTCCATGTGCCACAGGTGCAGCCAAAAAAAAAAAAAAAAAAAAAAAAAAGTTGCTAGGTCTGACATTTTCGGTCAGTTTTTTTCTCTAGTAAAATGTAGGTACCTCAAAGAAAAGATTAAATTTGTTTAATTCCCTACCCTCCTTTTTCCTTTTGGTTCTTAGGCCCCACGCAAACATCAAGCTCCCTCTCCAGTTTAGTCACCGCTGCGCTTTATTCAGAAACAATTAGATGCCTGGAGGCTGGCTCCACTTCCTTGAATTGGGAAACAGTGGGGTTGGGACCTCTCATTCTCTGAAATAACTGACCAGCACACACTTACAGATTTGAGATCCCTACAATCCCCACCAAAAAAGAAAAAAAAAAAAATCTGCAGATCTCTGAGGAAGGCTGCTAAGAAATCAGCAGCAGAGAGATGAACAGGATAATAGCGGACTTTGTCACAAAGGGCTGACAGCATGTTTTACTGTGGCTGATCTCAAAGCTTAGGTTTAAATACTACCTTTAAAAAAAATGTGTCTACGTCTTTGCAATGTGCTCCTTAGCAAGACTGAAGATGTTCCTCTCTGTAAGAATTTAATTTTTTGCATCCTTTGGCCACTGAAAATTTGGAGGCGGCCTGACAAAGGCTTTTCATCTGGGGAACCAAGTCTGACCCATCAGGAGTGGTGGTCTGGTGATGCTGAGTTAGGGAAGAAGCTGAAGAGCTTCTATCTGATTGGCCGATGGATGCCCTGGCTGTGCACCTGGGGATCTGCGTGTTTGGCCGTCTCTGGACTTGAGTTTCTACCAACAGTCCTCAGTTGGCTGAAGGATGCTTTTTGTTTTTTGGGTTTTTTAAAAATGATATTCAGTACCTACCTTTAATCCAGTATGCTATAATTTTTGAGTTATTCAGAGGTAAAATGCTGAATGTGGGATGATAAGTTAAAGAGGTAATTGTCTAGTCCCTAGACTTTAGGGAGAAAGTGAAGGACAATTAAATCCCCAAATGAGCATATTCTTGAGTGGAGAAGAGATGGTGGAATAGAAGGTGTAAATATTCTTTTTTTTTCCCTAGGCTTAGAATATTTTTATTATTCTTTCTTTTTTTGTATTTTTTAAATTAAAGTATAGTTGATTTACACTGTTGTGCCAATGTCTATTGTACGACAAAGTGAGCCAGTACATGCATGCATACATATGTTATACATCCTTTTTCTCATATCATCCCCATCATGTTCTATCCCAAGAAATTGGGCACAGTCCCCTGTGCTGTAGAATCGAACCTCATTGCCCATCCATTCTAAATGTACTAGCTTGCTTCTATAACCCCAGACTCCCAGTCCATCCCACTCCCTCCCCCTCCCCCTTGGCAACCACAAGTCTGTTCTCCAAGTCCATGAGTTTGTTTCTTTTCTCTAGAAAAGTTCACATGTGCTGTATATTAGATTCCACATATTAGTGGTATCATATGGTATTTGTCTTTCTCTTTCTGACTTACTTCCCTTAGTATGAAAATCTCTAGTTGCATCCATATTACTGTAATGGCATTAGTTCATTCTTTTTTACAGCTGAGTAGCATTTCATTGTATATATGTATCACATCTTCTTAATCCATTCATCTCTTGATGGGTGTTTAGTTTGTTTCCATGTCTTGGCTATTGTGAATAGTGCTGCTATGAACATAGGGGTGCATGTATCTTTTCGAATTGTAGTTTTATCTAGATATCTGCCAGGGAGTGGGATTGCTGACTCATATGGTAGTTCTATATTTAGTTTTTGGAGGAATTTCCATACTGTTTTCCATCGTGGTTATATATTCTTTGGTTTTGATACTTTATAGGAGACACAGATCAGTGCCTCCACCAAGATAGTTCTAGGTCCTATGTATCTGGACCTGCTGATATGTCAGCGTTGTTTGGGGTTTGAAGTGGAGAATTCCCTCCCTACCTCATTTGACCTGATGGCGGACAGTGAGGTACAAAAGCAGAGCTTACAGCAGCCTGCTTAGCAAATGATGATTGGAAACTGGAGATACAGAGACTTGGTAAGACAGGGATGGTGTGTTTGAAAGAAATAAGAGGGCTGAACCCATGGCAGAAGAGTGGAAGTCAAACAAGGTTAGATTCTAGGCTTTGTCCTTTTGGTTGAGGGTGTGCTTTTCCTGAAAGAGCCTCAGGGGCTAAAGGTAAAACTTCAACTGCAGTTTTTACAGCAACATCTCTTTATGTCAAGCAAAAAACGAAAGATGGCCCTAAAACAATCAATTCTCTGATCCTTTTCCTTGCTAGAAGCATAGTACTTTGCTTAATATGGAGTCTTCATCTCATAAATAGCACATTTTTTTTTTAAGTCCCGTTGCTGTAATTGGAGTTTTAAATGAGGACTCTTTTTATGTGTTCAGTAAGACACTTGATTGCGCTTTCTGTAATTTGGATTGTGTAATACGGCAGTTTTGCAAAGGAACTTGGCATTCCTTACAAGCTACCTTATAGGTGAAAAGTCACAGTTTTGTTCCCTGTACAGGGCATTTGAGATGCAGAGAGGAAGAAACTAAAGAAAGTGAACCAGACTCAACGAAAGTGACTTTTTGGCACTTCAGTGTTGGATCTCTGGTTTCTGGTATAGTCACGTTTATGGTGATTTTTCAGTCATTGTTTGGAAATTCTCCATAGCACTGAGGTCAGGTCAAGTCTGCCCCAGCTTTTATGAACAAGATGAGGTCAAGTTAGGTGCACATGTACAGAAAGCTATCTTGAGACTGTCTTAAAAGCTCGATTTGAGATGAAAAATTCCTAAACATTTAGAGATAGCTGTGTGTTATGAATCATTTCAACCTAAATCTTGCAAAATTAGAATGGTATCCAGTGTAAGATGGTTCTGAAAGTTACGGACGATATTTAGAAAACATGATGCCCCCAGGTTGACATTCTTCATTATTAGGATACCCGGTTTTCCTGTACCAACACCAAATGCATGCAAAAAATCCATTGTTTCCTGCTCCAGCTTGTCCCTCAAAAGGTGGGATGGTGGCCCAGTATGACTCATTTCCCTCACAGACCGGACGTCGCCTTTCTAACGAGAAATGGCATGAGTGGAAAGCGAATTTGTAAATATTGAAGTGTCTGTCCTAGGAAACTGAGGATGCTAATTAAATTGGCCAGTGTTTGTGTTGCTCATCTTAATAGGCACTTTGGATTAATGTGATTAAAATTCCAGTTATTACGGAGTTCCCATCATGGCTCAGTGGTAACAAACCTGACTAGGGTTCATGAGGACGGGAGTTTGATCCCTGGCCTCACTCACTGGGTTAAGGATCCATTGTTGCCGTGAACTGTGGTGTAGGTTGCAGATGTGGCCTGGATCTCGAGTTGCTGTGGCTGTGGTATAGGTCGGCCGCTACAGCTCTGATTTGACCCCTAGCCTGGGAACTAGGGGTGCAGCCCCCCCAAAAAAGACAAAAATATTTTAAAATATTCCAGTCAGTAAAGACCAAGATGTCTTGACCTGATACGTTTCTTTTCCTTTTTTTTTTTTTTTTTTGGTCTTTTTGCCTTTTCTAGGGCTGCTCCTGCTGCATAGGGAGGTTCCCAGGCTAGGGGCTGAATCAGAGCTGTAGCTGCCGGCCTACGCCAGAGCCACAGCAATGTGGGGTCCGAGCCATGTCTGCGACCTACACCACAGCTCACGGCAACGCTGGATCCTTAACCCACTGAGCAAGGCCAGGGATCCAACCCACAACATCATGGTTCCTAGTCGGATTCGTTAACCACTGAGCCATGACGGGAACTCCACCCTTTGCATATGTTTTATTTTTTATTTTTTTTTTTGTCTTTTTGCTATTTCTTGGGCCGCTCCCGCAGCATATGGAGGTTCCCAGGCTAGGGGTCAGATTGGAGCTGTAGCCTCTGGCCTACACCAGAACCACAGCCACGTGGGATCCGAGCCGCGTCTGCAACCTACACCACAGCTCACGGCAATGCCGGATCATCAACCCACTGAGCAAGGGCAGGGACCGAACCCGCAACCTCATGGTTCCTAGTCGGATTCATTAACCACTGCGCCACGGGAACTCCTGCATATGTTTTAAGTGAGGACCTGAGTTTGTCTTGCTGGGAGAATTAGAATAGTAGTTTGTTGACATGATGACTTGCTTCATGAACCTAAAGGGTTAATAGGCTTGCTTTCTTACTCATCTCTTTAGAACAGCTTCTTAATTGACTGTTGAATCATAAAGAGACAGGACTCCTGGGTTCCACTTTCATCTCCTGGCTTCTATGTGATTTTTCTTCTTTCCTCAGTTTTTGTTTGTTTGTTTGTTTTTTGTTTTTTGTTTTTTGTTTTGTCTTTTTGCTATTTCTTTGAGCCACTCCCGTGGCATATGGAGGTTCCCAGGCTAGGGGTCTAATCGGAGCTGTATCTACTGGCCTATGCCAGAGCCACAGCAACGTGGGATCCGAGCCGCGTCTGCAACCTATACCACAGCTCACGGCAACGCCGGATCATTAACCCACTGAGCAAGGGCAGGGACCGAACCTGCAACCTCATGGTTCCTAGTCGGATTCGTTAACCACTGCGCCACGACGGGAACTCCTGTTTGTTTGTTTTTTAATACCTGAAAGAAACAAGTCATTAGTAGCTGTGAAGTGTAAAAACATAAAAATAAATACATTTGCTCTTGTAAGTTCTCAGGGAAAATATTTAAATAGTAAAACCCTTGTCCATTATTTAATTAATTAATTTATTTATTTCGGCCACTGCATGCAGCGGTTTGATGTGGGATCTCAGTTCCCAGACCAGGGATCAAACCCTGGCCGCAGCAGTAAAAGCAATGAGTCCTAACCACTAGATCACCAGAGAACTGTAGCCTGCCGGCCTACACCACAGCAACGCAAGATCCAAGCCTCACCTGCAGCCTACACCACAGCTCACGGCAACACAGATCCTTTAACCCACTGAGCAAGGCCAGAGATCGAACCTGTGTCCTCATGGATGCTAGTCAGGTATGTTTCCACTAAGCCACAACAGGAACTCCCCTGCCCCCTCTAAATGGCACAGCACTGTTTGTCCTTTATCCACCTGACAGATAAAAGCATTTGAACATGAGAGCTTGATCCTGCTAATCAGTTTTTTATGTTGGCTTAAATGTGGGAATTCTGGCCTTGAGAATAAATAATTTAAGCATTATTTAATCATAATTGTATTCAAAGAGATTGGAATACCATTACAAAATTTAGGGTACTTCTGCCTTGAAGGTTTTTTCTTTTTTTTCTTGTTAGGGCCACACCTGCAGTATAAGGAAGTTCCCAGGATAGGGGATAATCACAGTTGGAGCTGCCAACCTATATCACAGCCACAGTAACGTTGGATCTGAGCTGCCTCTGCAACCTACACCGCAGCTCACGGCAACGTCGGATCCTTAACCCACTGAGCAAGGCCAGGGATCAAACCTGCATCCTCGTGGATTCTAGTCAGGTTTGTTAACTGCTGAGCCACAATGAAACTCCCAATCGTTTTTAAATAAGAAGTGCATTCTCCTAATTTCCCACTCTTGAGTTTATCCAGAGGTGCATTTGCAGATGGTTTACCAAGACCATAGCCTTGCCAGCCCTCCCCTTCCCAACACACACATCACACGCTTATTCCAACAGCTCCTCTAATTAATGGTCTAGCGCAGCTCAGAAGATTCCCAAAGCCAGTCAAACAGGGCTCGCCCTTGTCCCTCCCAGTAGGTTGGAGAGTAGCTTGGCAAAGGCTCTGATTGATATGAAAAGTAGCAAGGTATTCTTAAGCACTTTTAGCACTGTGGTTCTTCCGTGAAGTACTCGCTTTCAACACAGGGGCCTTTTATCCTCTGTGCTTTTGGAGTGTGAGAACACCACGGAGCCCACAGCCACCGCAGCGTTCCTGTGGGCTGGGAATCAAGGCAGGGAGAGGAGGGCGGGCAGCTGGGGAGTGACAGGCTGGGGGAGGGGTCTGGCAGCTGTCATCTGAATAGCATTTCCCTGTCCCTTTATCCTGTTGTCCAAAAGCTCCATCCATTCCTATTCATGGTTTCCACCCCTCTGCCTGCCGCCAAAGGCCCTTTTCCTCAGCACACTTTATTTCCTTATCTGTCTTGGGTTTTCATTTGGATTTGCTAAAATCGTTGAAATGCTTCAGAAAAAGGATCAGCTGTTAGAAAACGGAGCTCGTTGGTAGGGAATCTACTGGAAAGAATTTATTTAAATATCAGAAATTAATGCCAAATCTGTAGAGTCTATTAACTTCAGGTTCACGGATTTTTATTTACTTCCATTTGTTCCCTAATAATCTGGTGATGAATTTGTTCCACACATATGAAGGCTATAGTTATGCTGATAGTAGAATAAAATGAGGAATATATTTTATATTCTAATTACAATTTAGTGTAGAAAATTTAGACTTCAAAAATTCATGAGAGGAGTTCCCGTCGTGGCTCAGTGGCTAACGAATCTGACTAGGAACCATGAGGTTACGGGTTCGATCCCTGGGCCTTGCTCAGTGGGTTAAGGATCTGGTGTTGCCGTGAGCTGTGGTGTAGGCTGCAGACGTGGCTCAGATCCCGCGTTGCTGTGGCTCTGGTGTAGGCCAGTGGCTACAACTCTGATTAGACACCTAGCCTGGGAACCTCCATATGCCGTGGAAGCGGCCCTAGAAAAGGCAAAAAGACAAAACAAAACAAAAAAAATTCATGAGAATACAAAGGGTGAATTTAAAATCACCCTACCCTACTGTCTAATTATTGTTAACTTTTGAGTTTATTTCTTTTTGGTCATTTATGTATGTATATTTTTTAGAAAATTGAGATAATTCTAGATATATTTTTTGCTAATTACTTGTTTATGCGTAATACTAAATCATAAATATTTTCATATCATATATTGTATTAAAGCTTTTAAAAAGTCTATGGAATTACATTGTATCCGATACCCTATGATTGATCTACTTTGGGGAAGATGGGTTTTTCCACATTTGAATGAGAAACAATGCTGTGATCCAGACATTCATAAGCATTTCCATTCAAGCTTTCTGCGCAGCTGTGATTTTTTTCTTTGGAAAAATTCCCGGACGTGACTTATGAGTCAAAAGGTGTAGCTGGGCTTATGGTGACCTTCAGAAAGGTTGTAGGAATGGAACCTCCCCATGGCATTCGTTGTATGAGCGTCCTAAATAGGGAGCTTTTCTAAGCTTATCCTTTGGGGAAGCTGCTTTGAATATTCTTTGACTGCTTTTACCTAGATGTTTTTACCCCGTGAAGAAGACTAACCTCTTAGGCTTTTTGGCTCATAGGAAGAGGAAAGTGGAAAGCTGCCAACGATGAAAATGTTTGGGAAGCCTGGGCCATCTTCACCATCCTCCTAATTAATGTTTGTTTTATGTTGGGCATGGGAAACCAACTCTTCTGTAAGAAAACAGAAATGTCTGCTGAGGAACCTGTATTTGACTTGAGAACTCTTGGGACCAAGAAAATAAAATGCTTAATAGCAACAACATAATGAGGTCACAGGGGGTGCTGAAAGCCTTCATTAAAGAATGATTTAAAAGTTCTCCAGAAGCTTGGGGAGAGGATGTGCTCTGGGGTTTCCCAGGAGAAAGATTCAGTTCAGAAGAGGAGGATTCCTTTACCGACAAAAACTAATATTCTGACTACCTGGGATGATTTGATGCAATCAATGCTAAATTGTTAAAACCTACCTCATTACAGTTTTCCCTGTTGTAAATGTAATGTACCATTTTCATTGGAATCCTATTATTCTGTCGAAAAGATGAATCACAGCTCAGCATGCCTAATTTTTTTGAAGATTTAGGCTGTAAAGTTTTAAACATATCTGGAGAGGTTTAGAAGCAGATATTGTACTGATCATATATACACACAGCATCCCAGTTTGCAGTAAAGGAACCATAAGAAGACAGGCCTGAACTGACTAATTGAATTTGAACTGGAATTTTTTCTGATCAAAAAAAAAAAAAAAAAATCAGGAGTTCCTGTCATGGAGCAGCAGAAATGAATCCGTGCGGTTTCAGGTTCGATCCCTGGCCTCCCTCAGTGTGTTAAGGATCTGGTGTTGCTGTGAGCTGTGGTTTAGGTTGCAAACACGTCTCGGATCTGGCGTAGACTAGAAGCTGTAGCTATGATTAGACCCTTAGCCTCGGAACATCCATGTGCTGTGGGTGTGGCCCTAAAAAGAAAAAAGAAAAAAAAAACTACATAAATATATCAGTTTTGGACAAGTTCTTCCCAGTAGTGTCTAATGAAGCTTAAATTTTCAGTGGTCCAGCGTTCCCATTGTGTCTCCACAGGTAAGGAACCAGACTAGCGTTCATGAGGGTATGGGTTCGATTGTTGGTCTCACTCAATGGGTTAAGTATCCAACATTGCTGCATGCTGTGGTATAGGGCGCAGATATGGCTCAGATCCAGCATTGCTGTGTCTGCAGTGTAGGCCGGCAGCTGTAGCTCTGATTTGACCCCTAGCCTGGGAACTTCCATGTGCTGCAGGTGTGGCCCTAAAGAGCAAAAAAAAAAATTTTTTTTTCCAGTGGTTCTTCTGGTTTAATGAGGTTTCTGACTCCTAGCAATAAAACCAGATTTTGCTACAGTAGTTTCCTTGGCAAATCTAATCTAATCCCCAGTTGTCTATGCCGTTAGATAAACCATGTAAAGAGTACTTGACTTGATTATAAAGCTGATGCCGATGTGAAGCCCCAGTTGGAGAACTTGTTTTGTAATAAAAGCAGTGCAGCGTTTTTGTTTGGTTTTAGTGCTCCTTAATTACTTAGAAAATCTATAACCCAAGGAGTACCCATTGTGGCTCAGCGGTAATGAACTAAACTAGTATCCATGAGGACTCGGGTTCGATCCCCTGGCCTGGCTCAGTGGGTTTAGGATCCAGCATTGCCATGAGCTGTGGTGCAGGTCAAAGATTTGGCTAGGATCCCGCATGGCTGTGGCTGTGACGCAGGCTGGCAGCTGCAGCTCTGATTCGACCCCTAGCCTGGGAACTTGCATATGTCTTGGGTGTGGCACTAGAAAAAAAGAAAAGAAAGAAAGAAAAGGAAATCTATAACTTGGAGTAGCAGAGGTATAAAGCTATTAACTGCCTTAAAAGAGAATCTGTGCTCATTATGATAATGTGTTGCCAGCATGATTGTTTTAGAGGAGACGTTGCCCATTGAGGTACCGGGAATTGTAGTTAACTGTTCCCTGAGGACCGCAGACTTCCCCTGAGAGAGGGGAATTCTGGATCTTTCCTTTTTTTACAATAACGGGAACTCTTTAAACTTTTTTTATTTCTGGAGTGAACTTCCAGGATTAATCTTTCCTCATGGTTCTTTTGCCTAATTATCAAGCCAGATAATAGTACTTAATCCTAAGAGCATTCATATGTGACACTAGCCCAGCAATTAAGTATGACGTTCAGACCCATTCCGACTTTTATGCATTAACTTGAGTTTCATTCACTCACCACATTCACTTATGGAAAATAATTTTCCTCTCAAAGGATGAAGCTGCGCAAGAGAGCACAGCGACAAGCTCGGAAAAATGAGTTTAGCATCCTTTCAGAACATCTTAGGCCCCAACGTAATTTTGCCATAAGATGTTGTTTCTTTCTAAAAATAGGCACTGTCCATAAAGCTGCTTCGTTTTGTTGAGTGGGAGGAAGGGCTGTGTCAGGACCAACCATTCTCTCTACGTGCCCGACTAGGAAGCTAAATCCTTAAAGATGAGTGTAGGCATTTTTGTATCTTATACACACCTTTTATTTAGCATCACCATCTTTATAGGCCTATCCCCTTAAACTCCAGTGCAAGAGACCCTCACTGAAAAGAGTCTTCTCATCCCCACGCCCCCACCACCTTCGCTCAAACTGAGAATCCTTGTAGTGAACGAAAAAGAACTGTGCGAACAAGCTGAGGGCCGTGAGAATGGGTGCTCTCAGCCCCAGAGCAGACGGGAGAATTCCCACTGCGTGCTCAGTGCCAAGGGGACGTGTGCTCAGTGTGTGCAGGAGCACAGAGAGAGGAACTAACTCTGCCCGACCATCTGTCCATCTCCCTCAGCTTTATTTAGTTTGGTTTAGGTTGTAACTGCTTTACCCTAGAGCCTTGCTACTCTGACTGTGGCGCCCAGACCACCAGCGTTCACATCGCTAGCAGTCTGTTTGAAAAGCAGCATCTCAGACCCCATCCAGCCCTACTGAGTCATGTTTTGCAATTTAACAAGATCTCCAGGATCCAAATTTTGTCACATGATTGAAACTCGTATGTGAATGGGGAAGGGGCATCATTACAAATGTATGTTTCTCTCTCTCTCTCTCTTTTTTTTTTTTTTTTTTGGCCATAGCCACTCAATGTGGAAGTTTCCTGGGCCAGGGGTCAAACCTATGTCCCAGCAGTGACAATACCAGATTCCCAACACTCTGAGCCACCTGGGAACTCACAAGTGTATGTTCTTAAAGTCCTCAGCAGAGAGTCCACTCTTGACGAATGAGTGATGGAATAATTCAGTAATATAATTCCCATTCTTAGGTGTCTATGGCTTGCCAGTATGGTTCTTCAGTGACTTAAATATACGACCTTATTAATTGATTTCGATAACCCACTAGAAAGGAATACCTATTCCCATTTTGCCCATTAGAAAACAGAAGCTCACAGAGGTTAGTGGATGGGTCTCTGGCCACACGGCAAGTAATAGCTGAGCCACATTGCAAACCCAGGACTGCTTGGTCCCAAAGGCTTGCTCCTTCCCCTGCAGTACCCACATGGATGTCCCGGTACTAGAGACACCTCCCTGAAAACTTGCTTTACTTTTTTTTTTTGTCTTTTAGGGCTGCACCCGTGGCATGTGGAGGTTCCCAGGCTACAGGTTGAATCGGAGCTGTAGCTGCTGGCCTATGCCACAGCCACAGCAATGCTGGATCCAAACTGCATCTCCAAGTTACATGAGAGCTCACGGCAACACTGGCTCCTTAACCGACTGAGCAAGGCCAGGGATCAAACCTAAGTCCTCATGGATGCTAGTCAGATTTGTTTCTGCTGAGCCACGTCAGGAACTCCTTGCTTTACTCTTGATTTTTTTTTTTTAAATCTGTCATTTCGGTTTAAAAATATATATTTGGTACACTTAACCCAAACAGCCTAAAACTGGAGTTAATTATCTTCTGCTCCAAATATTATTGCTCTAAACTTGCTAGCGTGATGCCTGGCAGCTGCCAGTTCCCCTAATATAATTTTGACCGGTGGCTGAATCCCATTGTTCTGCTTATTTACGGTGCTAGATAGCAGATGAATAATCTCTCTGAAAACCTTCTGGTAGACTCCACCCTGCGGATCATTTAGTGACATTTGGCTGGCAGATTGCCTGTCAGATACCTGGGCCATAAGAGGCTGTTTGCTATGAGATAGGTTTTACTTAGGGAATGCATATTCAGTCAACTTTTAAAAGATTTTTAAAATATTCCTGGGATCTGTTTTTTGTTCCAGTTTTTCCAATGCAATTAAAAGAAAAGTGTGACATTTTATGACCATTGTAACAAGGGTGACCATTATCAGGATACAAGAAGAAAAGTTCATATCTCTCTTAATTTTCTTTCCCACTTCCTTCTTCCCATTTCCTCCGTGGATTAGCCTGACTTGTTCACGCCTTTCTCCTTCCTCATGCACATATATGCACAGATATGTGCTGCATAGACAGGGTATTCAGTCTTACAAAAAAAAAAATACTCTGCTGGTATTTTAATAGGTCCTTTTCTTTCAAATCTCATTTGCACAGTTCTTTTTTTGTTCACTACAACGATGCTCAATTTGAGTGAGGGCAGTGGGGCAGGGGGATGAGAAAATTCTTTTTTCATTGACAGTCTCTCAGACTGGTGATTAAGGGGATATACCTATAAAGGTGGTGATAAATAAAAGATGCTTCTAGGAGTTTCCTTTGTGGCTCAGTGGTTAATGAACCTGACTAGGATCCTTTCTTCTGCCCCAAATGCCCTTTCTTATCTCCCACCAAACTCCCACTTATCTTTAAATGACCGTGTCCAAGTTTCATCTCTTCATGCTTCCTTCCTTCCTCCCTCTCTTCTTTTTTTAAAATTTTCTGGCTGCACCTGTGGCATGTGGAAATTCCTGGGCCAGGAATTGAGTCCAAGCCATAGCTACAACCTATGACTGCACTGGGCCAGGAATAGAACCTGCACCTCTGCATTGACAAAGCTGCTGCAGTCAGATTCTTAACCCACAGCACCATGGTGGGAATTCTGGGAAGATTTTCTTTTTTTCTTTTTTTTGTCTTTTTGCCTTTTTTAGGGCCGCACCTGCCGCACATGGAGGCTCCCAGGCTAGAGTTCGAATCGGAGCCGTAGCCACCGGCCTACACCAGAGCCACAGCAACGCAGGATCCGAGCCGCATCTGCAACCTACACCACAGCTCATGGCAACGCCGGATCCTTAATCCACTGAGCAAAGGCAGGGATCGAACCCGTAACCTCATGGTTCCTAGTTGGATTTTTTGCTTCCACTGAGCCATGATAGGAACTCCCCTTTAGGAAGCTTTTCTTGAGTCCCTCCATTCTTAAATACTCTTAGTTACTTCTTCCTCGTTGCTTCCTCCTCTTTAAGCAAACTCATAATTCTGCACTCGGGATAATACTTTCAGTATGTCATTGTGATTGTGTGTGTGTTTAAATCTCTCCTGCTAAACCATGAGCACCCTGAGGGTAAGAACTGTGTCTCTTTCATCCTGTCTCTCCAGGCGAAGAATTTCCCCTACTGTTGCAGGTCTTTACCTGTTTGTTTAGTGAAGGCCTGGACTTAATTTCCTTATCTGCACTAAGAGGATTGGACCAGATGGTGTGAAAGCAATCCATGGAGTTCTGTGTTGGACGGACCCTAAATAAGAGGACCCAGGGCTGCAGAGGTCTAGCCAGGTGACACTTTGTGTGTCTAGCACAGAGGGGAAGTGTGTTGATGGAATAAGTTTGGCTGCATTGCCGTTTCATGATGGTGGGCAAAGGAGGCACATTCTGTCTTTTGAGCTTTAGCTGTGCTGTTGGACCTGATGTCTGGTGACACCACCTTAAGGAAACAATTGAGGAGTTCCCGTCGTGGCTCCATGAGGATGTGAGTTTAATCCCTGGCCTCACTCAGAGTATTAACTCTCTTGTACTTGGTAAGCATGGATCCCCTGCATTTTTTTCTTCACTTTTACCATATATATGAATGAGTCCATAAGCAACATAAAGTCAAGTTTTATAGTTTTTTTAAAAAAATTTCTTGATTGTTTCATTTTTTTGTCTTTTTTTTTAGGGCCGCACCCACAGCATATAGAGTTTCCTGGGCTAGGGGTCGAATCACAGCTGTAGCTACTGCCCTGCACTGTAGCTGCGTCTGCAACCTACTCCACAGCTCACGGCAATGCCAGATCCTTAACCCACTGAGCGAGGCCAGGAACCGAACCTGTACCTTCATGGATGCTAGTCAGATTCGTTTCCACTGAGCCACAATGGGAACTCCTCATGATTGTTTTAGAGACACCTCTGCGTCAGAAGCATAGAGAATCTCGTTGGTGTAATGTTTTACAGATGGACATTACTCATTGTGTGATTTTGAGCCTTAATGCCTTCGTGGACAAAAAGGAAACAGATTCTTTCCTTATCTGGTGTGGTGTGGTATGGTTCCCTCTCCAGGGCACAGACCCAGCTAGGGAAATGTGTGCTTTTACTTGCAGCTCTGGCTCCCTGCAAGCAACCCTCCAACCCCCACCCCACCCACACACAGTTAGCATTTATCTGCTGATTAGGAAAATCCATGCCTCGCCCCCTCCAACATAAAGCTGTGTTCTATACCAGCAACATAGTAGTTCTCTTTTTCCATGGCGAAAGAAGTGAGCTTACTAATTTAGGAAAATTTCAAGGCAAGAGTGGCTTGAGTTTAAGACGAGAGCATTAACCCTCCCCCCCAACATACTGTGTTTTGACATAAGTCCATTTTACTTCTTTTTTTAAAAAGTGAGTGCCCGGGATTAGCAGCTGCTGGGTATAGGTCTAAGGTCTAACCACAGCCTTTCAGAGGCACCTGCTGCTTTCAGAGCTGCCTGGGAGGGAGGGAATCCCCCTCACAAAAGGCTTCTGTTGGGTTTCTGTGTATAGCTGAGAAAGCTTAAATGACAAGGGAAGAAAATCCCAAGTGAAAGAGCAGGACAGACCAGGAGGGTAAACGAGGATGCTGTGGATAAAAGGTTGTGCTAGGGCAAAATGCTCCGTGTGAATATGAAGCGGCAGAGACAAGCTGAAACACAAGTCCCCAAATGGCTGGGACAAAAACCTGCTGGCAACAGCTAAATTTTCCAAAATGAAGATGGCAATAAAAATGATCTTTGAAACATCATGGTCCGCCCTTGTAGTCTGTCCAAGTTCCCAGTTTTTCCAGAATATAGGAAACGATTTTGAGCCCCTGCCATGGGATGGTTATAACCTTAGGGCAGCCCTCCTCCTAACCCTTGGAGTGAGGTGAGCAGCCTAGGCAGCCTTGAAATGTACAGGATATAAGCCCTGCCTCCCCTGTCTGCTGACCTTGAGGTTATGCAGTTGCACTGGGTCTGCAGGGGGGTACCCTGTGTGATACAGTCAGTGCCACTTAGTGGATGTATCATAAACCTCCTGTAGATGTGACGTGAGTCTTGAATCTCTTTGTAAAAATGTGCTTGGGAGTTCCCTGGTAGCCTAGTGGGTTAAGGATCCATTGTTGTCACTGCTGTGGCTCAGGTCACAGCTATGGTGACGATTCAGTCCCTGCCTTGAGAATTTCTGTGTGCCACTGGGTGCAACCAAAAAAAAAAAAAAAAAAAAAAAAGAAAGTATGTTTGCTCTGTACTCTGATGGCTGCTGGGCTGAATGTGAGGTTGAGTTAGGTGGGAGGGTGAGAATTCTAAATCACCCTACTGATGCTGCTGTTACAACAGCTACCGCCCTGTAAGAGCTAAATTCAGGCCGATTTTGTCTTTGTTCTACCTGATGCTCTGCATCTTGCGTCTACAACATAAGAGGAAACCTGTTGGTACAGGAGCTTGGGCAAATCATTTGCAGACGTCCAGCCCCAGGGGCAATGCAGAGTGGAGTATAGGAAGAGCAGGTGTGAGGCCGAGAGACAGAAGGAAATAATTGTTCCCTGGCAAGGGGAGCCAGTCTGCATGTTGCCAGACCTATGCACTGGCCTGGCGTGAACATCTCTGTGCCATCAGAGTCTGGGGTATTTCTCTGAGAAATTTGATGTTGGCACTGGAGATTAGCAGACAGCAGTGAATGCTAAAAGAATGCCTCTAAGAGGCCATAAGCGAACCAAGTGAGGAGAAGGCAGAAACTGTGATATAGCAGAGACTATAGACTAGACTATAGACTATAGAGGAGGCAGAGAGTCCTTTAGAGTATAGATATAAGGCAGAGAAAAGGTACACAGGTGAGACTATAGATATAAGGCAGAGAAAAGGTACACAGGTGAGAAAGAGTTCATCGAGACCTTGTGGAACTAGCTGAGTCATTAACAGCAGGTACAAGAGTGGAGATCCTCAAACTTGTGCTCCTGCAGGTCAAGTGACCCAGCCAGCCCTAAATAGCAGCCTAGGGTGGGAGGCTGCTCGGTCATGAGCATCGGGGTAGTTTATGCCTCTGGTCCAGCTGGGAGTGTGAACTTCCTGTTCACGTCGGTCCTCCCTTGCCCCTCAAGTCCTCTGGGGGTGACGTGGATATGGGCCCAGGTGGGTGCTATGCCACACTGAGCTTAGGAAACCCCCCATTTTATAGGGGGACCTGCCCATCCTCCCTTCCAGAGACAGCGCCATTATCTCTAGTACCCTGGAGTGTAGACAGATCTTCTCTGGGCTGGGGTCGTTCCCTGTCTTTACTTGGCAGATCAGGAAACCAATGTGCCCTCTGATCTGGAGGGGGACATTATCTCTAGCTTCCTAGGCTGCTTGCTAAGGGAAACGTTCCAGAAAAGATAGTCTGGTCATCAGACTTGCGGAAACATCGTAGAGAAATTTTCCCCCACTCTGAGTGAGGACTCTTAAGCTGCCTTGGCTCTCATTCTAATTTAAACAGGCCAAGTCCTGTGTTTTCCTTATTGCCACTACAGTCTTCAAAGTACTACACTCTCCTTCCAACTAGCCTGCTTGGCTTTCTGCTTCTGGCCTTTAGAACTGCAGGATTGGCACAGGGTGGTAAAATTAGGTCATAGTCCAAATGTGAGGACTTGAACGCCAGGTGTTAAGTTGTAATCAAACGGGAAGCCCTGACGCTTAGATGCCATGGAACTAGCATCAGTTATGCTTGATCCAGTCATGCCTCTCTGTTCATTTGGGACACGACTGCCTGAAATATAGGCATTATTTCTGTTCATTGCCTCCATGATGCTTAGGGGAGCATCGACCTTGAAGCCAGAGCTCTGGGCCCAGCATCTAAACTAGTCTTTCCCCCACTGTCCTTTCTTGTAACACTTGCTCTTATCATTCTTAGCACGGGACACAATTTGTAATTGTGTAACGTGTGTGTGTGTGTGTGTGTGTGTGTTTAATGGCTTTTTCCTTACCAGACTATAAGCTCCATTAAGATAAGAGCTGTGTTTGTTTGTTTGTTTTTGTTATTTTAGAGCCGAACCCTTGGCATATGGAGGTTCCCAGGCTAGGGGGTTGAATCAGAGCTACAGCTGCCGGCCTACACCCCAGCCACAGCAATGCAGGATCCGAGCTGCATCTGCGACCTACGTCTCAGCTCACAGCAATGCTGGATCCTTAACCCCCTGAGCGAGGCCAGGGATTGAACCTGAGTCATCATGGTACCTGTCAGGTTCGTTAACCACTGAGCCACGACGGGAACTCCAAGAGCTGTGTCTTTTTTTGTTCAGCACAGCACACCCAGCCTGACCTAACGGATGCTCAAGAAATATTGATTGTGCAAATTAAATGTAGGTTTTAGACCCCTCTTATTGTAAAGAGGCTTGGATAACAGCCTACTGAGTTTATATATCTATGGTTAGCAATAGTTAATAGTATAGAGTATGTGATATTCAGAGTATTGCCTCTGATCGTTATTGTTATTAACATGTTATCAATAGGTCTGCACTAGAGGCCAGTGAGACATCCTGCTAAAACTGTCCATCTGGCAATAGAACATGCTAGTCTAGAGCTTGGATGAGTGGTCTGTTCAAAAACCGAGGTGAGGCCAACTTTCCAGGGTGGTACATGTGTTTTTAGAGTTAAAGGCTGAGAGTCAAGTTGTCATTAACTGAGGTGTATGGTCACTGTCACTGTGTGTCTCAGAGTCCCAGGCCAGCCCTTCTACGGTGAGGGCCTGGACCTTGCTATGTGGGTGAAGTTTCCTGGTTGGTAGCCTGGCGAGCCCACTGCCTGGATATGAGTGCCTGCAGGCTGTTTGCTAAGGGTAACATTCCAGAATGCGCCAGGAAGCATGGGATCCTGATTCTGAAAGAGCAAGAGAGGAAATGTATGGGGGGAGGGCAGAGGGCTTGAGACCGCAGGGCAGGTGCAGGGCCCCCAGGTGGGCAGGCCTGAAATACACCAGGAACAACCTCTGGGCCAGACAAAAGGGAATCCTCCTGGGACTGCTGCCCAGGGATGCTGGCCCTTTAATTTAATGTGGATGCCTTAAAGTGACTCCAGAGTTGGAGACTAACAGTAAAGAGTTTTCAAGTGTCTTTATGTTTCATCAAGATAAGCTCACCATAATGGACCTTAGTCTGCTCTCTATTTTCTGCTTCCCACCCATCAGCTTTGCACAGGGAGAACTGTGCACTTCCTATGGTTTCCTGCCCCACCCAGGTTTTTTTGTTTTGTTCCATTTTGCTTTTGATACTGTCCCATTCTAACTGGAAGCCTGGCGACAGCCTCCTCAGACCCCACCTGGTAGGCGGCTGCTGCCATGGAAACACCCAGAGACTGGGGTGGATCTAGGGCTTCCTGCTGTCCAGCCCCTCCCACTCTTGTCTTCATTAACTTGACTCTCTGAAGGGGAGCTGTTTGCAGCCTGGCCTTACACCAGACAATCTTGACAGGTGGTACTTTTTCAGAAGAGCATCCATCTTGAAATGCACATAACATGTCTCATTGGGGTACTTCTGCCCCTCAAAGACTTAGGGATCTTTGGTCGGAACCCCAATTCCTGGTGCTGTGAGTTCAGCATGGCGCCTCACCCCTGCTCTGGCCCCCCTCTTCCTTCTCTGCCCCCCTCACCCCTGCTCTGGCCCCCCTCTTTCTTCTCTGCCGCCCTCACCCCTGCTCTGCCCCCCTTTCCTTTTCTGCCCTCTCTCCCCTGCTCTGGCCCCCCTTTTCCTTCTGTGTCCCTGCTACTGAATCCTCAGTTCTACTCAAAATCCCACCTGGATTCCAAGCCTTATCCTTGTTCCATTTCTACAAGAAATCAGCCTTTTCCTGAGTCTCTTGTTTCATTCATGATTTCATGAGAGGTGAGGGCAGAGGAGGGACCACCTCGGCTGTGACCCGCCCTCTGCCAGGCTGCCTGCACCGTTTCATGTCCCATCAGACCTCCCCGTCCCCTCCAGCTGTGTGCAGGACCAGGTCTTTAGGACTTTCTGAGGCCCTGGCTCCTCCTCAGCCCACACACATGCCAGACATATCAACCTCTCCCACACCCCACGTTAAACGTAGTTTCTGCTGCAAGCTGTGAAAAGCCTTCTTATAATTTGGCTTTTGAAATAAAAGAAACTCATTCAATTCGTGAGTGCTCTGGTTTCTCAGGAGGTGTGCGTTCCCATATTTTTTAAAAAGTGAGACAATGTCACCTGCCATATAGAAGAAAATATCTTTGAATATCAGATTTAAAATGAAAAAGTTAGCATCATATACTCATAGACATTTATTTAAACACTTGTTAATATGCATGTTTTTAGCTTTTAGAATTTTTTTTGGCAGGGAGGGGTCTTTTTAGGGCTGCACGCACAGCATATGGAGGTTCCTAGGCGAGGGGGTCGAATCAGAGCAGTGGCTGCTGGCCTACATCACAGCCACAGCAACGTGGGATCTGAGCCACATCTGCGATTACACCACAGCTCACGGCAATGCCTTAACCCCCTGAGTGATGCCAGGGATTGAACCTGCATCCCCATGGATGCTAGTCAGATTCATTTCCACTGAGCCACAACTGGAATATTCTTTTAGAATATTTAGGTACCGCCTGCAGAGATCAGTCCTTAGGCACTGTAGCTCTGCTTTCCAGTGGGTTAGACAGCTTTGGCAGGAGACCTGAACACCAACAAGACCATCTAGGGAGAGAGCCCACCCCCAGCTTTGGCACCATCTCTTGCCAGAAGCAGCCCCATCAGGCCCGTCCCTTTACCCTCATACCTTCTGGAATTACGATGAACACAATTGTCTTTGTCTTATTACACATATTTTTGCAGAGCCCAACTAACTTGGAGTTCCTGCTGTGGCTCATCGAGTTAAGAACCCGACTGGTATTCATGAGGATGCAGGTTCGCTCCCTGGCTCTGCTCAGTGGGTTAAGGATCTGGTGTTGCCACAAGCTGTGGTGTAGGTGGCAGATGCAGCTGGGATCTGGTGTGGCTGTGGCTGTGCTGTAGGTCGGCAGCTGCAGCTCAGATTCGATCCCCTAGCCCAGGAACTTCCATATGCTGCAGGTGCAGTCCTGAAAAGAAAAAAAAAAGTCACGAGGTGCATTCCTCATACAGGGATCTCATCAGGCACCTCAGGCAGTGCCTGGCTTAAGAGTGGATTTGGTTTGATGCATGGAGGGGAGACCTATGGCACCCTGGCAGGGGCAGCAGCTTGGGCAGAGGTGTGGAGACAGGGGCTGCAATGAGCCAGCTCTGAGAGGCCTTGGAAGGCGTGCTGAACATTTGGGACTTTGCCTCACAGGCCATAGGGAAGAGCTGGCATTCCAGGAACTGGCTCAAACAACAGACTGAGGGTAACTAAGCCAGGGTGAACGTCCTTTCTTGCTTTCTTTTCTGTGTGTCCTCCTGTCCATCCTCTCATTCCTTTATGAACAGGTCCATAAGCCCAGGTATCCAATCACCCCCCCCCAGCCCCCGCCTCCCAAGGGAGACTTGGTGTAAGCAGAACCGAAGCAACAAACATCCAGACATGATTTGGAGTTCTGAGTGACCACCGGTGCTCCGTGTACTTTATATGTGGATTATTCAGTGTTTTTCCCATCCTCTAATGTTAGGTCTCTTCAGCCAAATGATAAGGTTGAACAGAGTGGCAATTACAGGGTGTGGATCACAGTGGGTGTTTAGCAGAAGCCATCACTTCCATTCGTGCTGCAAGGGCTTCCCGAGGTGGCTCTTGCTTTCTTTTAGTCTACGTTTTCATTTCTGCATTTTACTTATTGTGCTTTTTCTTTGCTTGCTTGCTCCATTTAATTTCCTTTTCTTCTATCCACTGGGTTAATAGGCTACTTTTTTTTTAATGTTTGCTTTAAAAAAAGAGAAAAGTCGTAGCCTGTGTTTAAAAATCACATTTCCTTTAAAACTTGGAAGTTCCAGCTTTGTTTGAAAGTTGACACACCTGACCCTGGGCTGTGTTCCCACTCGGCGGCCATCTGGGAGAACTGCCATCTCTCACCAGCTTACCGCAGGCCCCACCAGGCTCCACTGTCTCCCTCCCCTGAGGGGAAATCAGTTACCTTTTCATTTGAGCTGCTGCTTTACTCATATATGTGACTTCGCCTGCCCCAGGAGGCATGTTAAATGTGTTACATCTGCCAGAGTCTATTGTGCATTCTTTTCCTTCCTTCCTTCCTTCCTTCCTTCCTTCCTTCCTTCCTTTCTTCCTTTCTTTCTTTCTTTCTTTCTTTCTTTCTTTCTTTCTTTCTTTCTTTCTTTCTTTCTTTCTTTCTTTCTTTCTTTCTTTCTTTCTTTCTTTCTTCCTTTCTCTTTCTTTCTTTCTTTCTTTCTTTCTTCCTTCCTTCCTTCCTTCCTTCCTTCCTTCCTTCCTTCCAAGGCCACACTAATGGCATATGGAAGTTCCCAGGCTAAGTGTCGAATCAGAGCTACAGCTGCCAGCCTACACTACAGCCACAGGAACATGGGCTCTGAGCCATATCGGCAACCTACACCACAGCTCATGGCAATGCCCCATACTTAACCCACTAAGCAAGGCCAGGCAGGTTTGTTACCACTGAGTCACAATGGGAATTCCCTATTGTGCTTTTTATTTGCCCCATGATTTCTTTTTTGTGTGTGTCTTTTTTCTCTTTTTAGGGCCATACCGATGGCATATGGAGGTTCCCAGGCTAGGGGTGTAATTGGAGCTATAGCCGCCAGCCTACACCACAGCCACAGCAACGCGGGATTGGAGCAACCTATGCCACAGCTCACGGCAACGCCACATCCTTGACCCACTGAGCAAGGCCAGGGATCAAACCCGCATCCTCATGGATGCTAGTCGTGTTCACTAACCGCCATGATGGGAACTCCTGCCCCCGTAATTTCTATATTTCTTCTTTCCTTTCCTGTCTTCTTTTGGGTTGAGTTTATTGTCTCTCTCCACTTTTTTTTTTTTTTCTGTACCACTGTGAAAATTATACTGTTTTCATTCTTTTAGTGGTTGACCTAGTCTTTATAGCTTGTATCTTTAACTTACCAAATCCTGGAGTGATCAGTATCTTTACTTTTCTCTGAACAACACCCTTCCCACTGAGATCCCCCCAATCCTTATGCTAGTCTTTTTTATATTTTAAATCTATATGTATTTTTTTCTTTTGAAAATCCCGCACAGCATTGCTTCTTTTATTTTTCTCTATAGTCAATACTTGTATTGATTTACCTCTATATTTAACTACTTCTGTCCTCATAATTCTTTCTTATAGCTTGGGATCTTATATCCTGTATCTTCTTGCATCTTCTCAGTTCTTTCTTCTGTCTCCTTTTATATGTTATACATCTGTCATCAATTCCATGGCTTAAAATACACTCTTTGAATTTCCTTTAATGAGGATCTGCTTGTGGCAAATTGTTTTTGAATTTATTTATCTGTACATGTTTCATTGGAGTGGTCTTTTTTCCCCTTTCCTCTTCTCTTTTACTATCGAAGTAACACATTTCTTCTTCCCTATCCCCACCCTCATTTCCCGTAAAATTATAATTTGCATTTTAGCTTTAAAAATGTTAAAAATTGATCAAAATTGTTGTTCTTCTACCAAATAATGCATGAATATTAAAATAATTTAGGGTAATAATACTTCCATATTATTGCTCTCTATTGTTTTAGTTCCAAGCTGTTTATAATTTCTAACCCCCCCATCATTGTTTATCTTACTTTTCTTTAATTTACTTTATACTGAAATATATTATTACTGAAAATACATTATTATTGTTTAATATTTCTTTCAGGGAACTTCTGTGAATTGGATATTCCTTTCTTTTCTTTGTATGGGTATATCTTTGTTCACCTCCGTTTTTGAGCAGTAATTTAGTTAGATACAGAATATTAGTTTGACATTTATTTTCTTTTACCACATTGAATATGTTATTCCATTATCTTCTTGCTTCTGTGGCATTGATGAAAAGTCCTTGGCTAATATTGGGTTGGTAACCTCTTTTTCTCTCTGATTATTTCATGACTTTCTCTTCCACTCTGGTGTTCTGCAGTTTACCACAATGTGTGCAGATATGTGTGTGTGTGTTTCTTTTGAATTCTACTTGGGACTCATGATAGTTCAAATGAACAACATGGGTATTACTTAAATTCTGTTAAATTCTGAGTCATTATCATTTTAATATTGTCTCTCTCACAATTTCCTACTTTTTCCCTCTGGGAATTCCAGTTAAAAGTATATTTTATTTTCTCAACATACTCTCCATGTCTCATAACCTCTCTTTCACATTTTCTATTTTTTTTCTCTACTACATTATGACTACTTTCTTCAGACCTATATTCCATGATACTAATTCTCTTTTTAGCTGTATCTAATATTCAACTCAATCCTGTATTTTTAATTTTAAAATTTCTATTTTTTTTCCAAAGCCATCTATTTCTTTTTTCATAGAGTCTGGTTCTTTCATTATAGTTTTTATTCTTCCTTTCACTTAAAAATACTTTTAAATATAATTAGTTTATAACTCCATCAGATTATTCTACTACCATCAGTTCTTAAGGTGCTAATTCTACTTGTTATGTATGTGGCCTCTCCCCTTGAACTGGTTTGGTTCTTTGTCTGGTTTGTTTAGCAGGGGTTGCGCCCCTTATTCTGAGGGAGTCATGAATCTTGAGTTATGAAAATACTTCTACAGAGCAATTTGGGTTTATTTCTGCAAAGGTTTCTCTGGTCCTGGAAATATTTTTATGGTGATTTGTCAGCTCAGGATTCTTGCACAATTTAAAGAATGTAAATTTGGGCCACGCACTTGTGCATGGCACAGGCTTGGTGTTTTGATTTTTTATGAGATACATTTTTTTTTTCACACTGAGACTAGGGAAGAATACAGATTTACTGAGCTCTTCCCTGAGTTACTAGGGAGCAGTGCTAGTTTTTCTAGGCCTACTTTCATGTGGAAGGAGGTTTTTAAGAATTCCGACTATATGCAGGTATCTCAGTTCCAGTTTCCCTACCTTGCATGTGTCTAGACTACATCATCCATCCTCACTTGGGCATTAAAATCTCAGCCCAAGGGCCCTGTGCAGCTATGTCAAGATTCAGTTTCCTTCTGGATAATTGCAGTATTTGCTGTCATGCCTCCTGCTTTGGCTTTGGAGTCTTTCATCATTTCTGGCCTGTATTTTTGAAATGTTATATTTTATAGGTCTGTGACGTACATTTGCAAGATGTACTTACCTATTATGTGCCTGGCTTTGTTATAGGTGCTGGGGTACAACACGAAACAAACCAAAGTCTTTGTCCCTGTATGGCTTACATTCTCAAGGGAAGATAAAACAAACAATAAATAAAAATATGCAGTAAAATTAGATGGCGCTATGAAGAAAATAAAAACAAGATAATGAGAGAGAGAGAGAGGGGGACTGTGTTGGGTGGGGTATCCTTTATTTAGGACAGCAAAGGAAGCTTCTCTGAGGAGGTGGCCGTTGAGCAGAGGCTTACATGAAATGATGAAGCATCATACTCATATCTGGGGTGTCAGTCTGGGTCCTCCAAGAAGGAAACACTGGTGCAGAACTAGCCAGACAAGAGATTTATTAAAACAGCCCCTGTGAACCAGACCAGTGTCCAGTACAAAGTGAAAAATGTGGGTCCCCTTTTTTCAGAAATAACATATTAAGAATTTCAAGTCAGCTACAGCAAAACATTCAGTCAAATGCAGGGCCTTTTTGAGTATTCTGTTCTTTGTTGCATTGGGGGAGTAGGGTGGGTGGGGAATGGGGAGGGAGCTGTTAGAAGCCTGGGAATGCTGTCAGGTTGTAATGTGAATCTGACCCCAGGTGAAGAAGAGAGACTAGGATAGAAGGTTGAGGGGAAGCGTGCTAGAGTTCTCTGCTCTTTTAAGAGAGTTTGGCAAGGTTGTTGGAGAGCCTTTGAGCCAAAGTCCCCTGTCAGGTGAATTTTTCATCTCCCAGGGATAGGTTTGCCTTGGTAGTCTTGGTAACTGCCCTGGAGTAGCTTGTGGATGGCGTGATGCAGAGATGGATTTCAGAGCACAGAAGTCATGACTCCTGGTCAGTTATGTTCCTTGTAAGTTGGATGGCGGTGGCTCATCCTCATGGCAACCACCCTTGGTAGAGAGCTTTCCAGGAGAAGGAAACAGCAATTACAAGGGCTCTTTGGGTTGAATTAAATCCCCCCCCCACCCAACTCAGATGTAGAAATTCTAAGCCCCAGCACCCAGAATGTGACCTACTTTGCAAATAAAGTTATTGCAGATATAATTAGTGAACACGAGGTCATACTGGACTAGGGTGGACCCCTAAGTCATGAAGATTAGCGTCCTCATAAAAAGGGGAAATTTGGAAACAGACACGCTCATGGCAGGAACACCATTCGGAGACGGAAGGCAGAGATCGGAGTGATAACGTCGGCAAGCCAGGGAACATCAGAGACTGCCAGCAAACCATAGAAGAAACGAGAGAGGCATGGAACAGATCCTTCCTTAGTGCCTTCAAAAGGAGCATGGCCCTGCCATTGCTTTGATTTCAGGCTTTTAGCCTCCAAAACCACGAGACGGTAAATTTCTGCTATTTAAGCCATCCAGTTTATGGTGGATGGCTTAAATAGCAGAAATGTTATGGTAGCCTTAGAAAACTAATACAGCACTGAAATGATAGTGGATTTGGTGTGTTGTAGAAACTTCAAGGAGGCCAATGTGGATAGAGCAGATAAGTAAAAGGGAGAATTGTAGACGAAGGAGAAATATCTATAGATCGTGGCTTTGTGAACCAACATAGCAACTCTGTTTTTTTGTGGGGTTTGTTTGTTTCTTTGCTTGCTTGCTTATTTTTTGCTGCCCCTTGGCATATGGAATTTCCAGGCCCTGGGTCCTTATGCTGCAGAGATGCCACTGATCCCATTGTACCACAGTGGGAACTCTCAAACTCTGGTTTTTATTCTGACTGTGGTGGGGAGCCTTGACAGAATTTAGAGCAGGGAGTGGCTGGATGTCATTCTTATTTTTTTTTTTAAATACCACTCTGGCTGTTGTCTGCACCGAAGTGCAAAAGTGGAAGCAGGGCAACAAGTCAGGTCCATTGCAGCAGCCCAAGAAAGAGAGGCTGGTGGCTCGGATGGGAGGAGTCACTGTGGAGGTGGTGAGAAGGGTGGCACATGGTAGCAGTTTGAAGGGAAACTGTATAATTTACCGATGGATTAGATATGCAGTTAGAGGGGAAAAGGAGCGTCAACAATGATCTCCCTTCTTTCTCTCTCTCTCTCTTTTTGTTTGTTTGCCTATAGCAAGTAGATAACTCCAGTTGTTATTTTCTGAGATGGGAACACGGGGGGAGGAGCGTGTCTGGAGATTACAGGAATGAAAATCTGGGATCTCTGCCACGTTTTAGAAGTCCCGCATGGGTTTACACTGCGCTTTTTCATTCTTGCGGACTTCTTTCCATTTCAGTACAGATATATTGCCTGATTATATTTTGAGAGCTGCCCATTATTTCTTGGGTGGATGTGTCATTCTCGATTGAACGAGCTCCCTCAGAATGGATTTTTTGGCATTCCTGTTGTGGCTCAATGGGTTAAGGATCCGACTAGTATCTGTGGGGATGCGGGTTGGATCCCTGGCTTCACTCAGTGGGTTAAGGATCCGGTGTTGCCACAAACTGTAGCGTAGGTAGTAGATGCGGCTCAGATCTCGTGTTGCTGTGGCTGTGGCATAAGCTGGCAGCTGTAGCTGCAATTTGACCCTAGCCCGGGAACTTCCATATGATGTAAAAAGGAAAAGAAAAAAAAGAAGTCTGTTTACCACAACAGCTCAGTATATTTGTCTTTTTACCTACGCCGAAGCTGCAGCAATGCTGGATCCTTTAACCCATTGCACCGGGGCTGGGGATCTAATCTGAGCTTCTGCAGCGACCCAGCTGTAGCAGTCAGATTCTTAACCCACTGCTCACAGCAGGAACTCTCCCAATATATTTGTCTTTTATTTATTTTTTAATTTTATAATGATTTTTATCTTTTCCATTATAGCCGGTTTACAGTGTTCTGTCAATTTTCTACTCTGCAGCAAAGTGACCCAGTCACACATACATGTTTACATTCCTTTTTTTTAATTTTATGATTTTTATATTTCTTTCGACAGATTGTAAAAGGTGGGTTTGCTGAGGGTAAAGGTATGCCTATTTTAAAATTCCAAGTATAACGCTCTTAAGATTGCTTCACCAAAGCTTTTCTCCAGATTTCAGAGTTCATTTTGATGGCACTACTTACTCTTGCCTGAGAGGGAGAAATTGTAGATCCTCCAAGAGCCTTTGCCAGATTTTCTCCGGAGGATCTCTTCTCTTCCTGTCATCCTTTTTCTTGCCCCTCCAAGCTTTCCCAGAACAGGAAATAGCTGTGTTTTGTAACAGAAATGACAAGAAAGGTTCGAACCAGCAGGCACACACCATCCCCGTCATCATGGCAACTTGTCTAGGGTTTGCTGACCTGGGTCATGCTGTTAAAAAATGTCATTGCCTTCACTTGTTTGCTGGCTCGCGTGAGGGTTTTTCAGCCAGGCTTGATGAGAGAGACGAGAAAGTTCTTGACAGGAGGAAGAGGTACGTTGCGCCGGTGAGGACTAGGGAAACTCCACTTGAATCATCTCTTCTAAATCCTCCATCCTCAGGAGTTTCTGGTATGATGGAGTGAATGATGGTCATGGAATGATGAGGTGTACAGTTCTTTCTTTTTGTTTTTTTTTTTTTGTCTTTTTTTTGCTATTTCTTTGGGCCACTCCCGAGGCATATGGAGGTTCCCAGGCTAGGGCTCGAATCGGAGCTGTAGCCACCGGCCTACGCCAGAGCCACAGCAATGCGGGATCCGAGCCGCATCTGCAACCTACACCACAGCTCACAGCAACTCGGGATCCTTAACCCACTGAGCAAGGGCAGGGACCGAACCAGCAACCTCATGGTTCCTAGTCGGATTCATTAACCACTGTGCCACGACGGGAACTCCCAGTTATTTCTTAATTCGTCACAAAGCACCCTTACTTAAAAGGACCCTCTTCTCTCTCCTTGGATATGGTTGGAGGAAATGCCGGTACCATGAGAACTGCTTTATCTCCTTCCTGCATACTCTTAGGTGGCTTTATAGAGTTAAGCACATTCCAGAAGTTCCCTAGGGGCTCAGCATTGTCACTGCTGTGACTCGGGTCACTGCTGTGGCCTGGGTTCAGCCCCTGACCCAGGAACTTCCCGGCACTGTGGGCATGGGCCAAAAAAAAAAAAAAAAGAAAGAAAGAAATTAGGTGTTCCAAGTGTCTATGGCTGCTTTCAGGTCAGGGGCTCCAGTTGAAAGCCTAGACTGTCTGTCTTGGTTCCCAAAATGAATGCTTTCCTCCTCCTTCCTGCTCTGAGCTAGGCAGGCTGGGATGCAGGGCTGAGGAGGGTACAGACCCCTGATGGTGTGGAGGGAACATCTTTGTGGGTCCATCATTGACTTTCCCTGTGTGTGGCTAGCCCCTTGCGTGGAGAAGGGACTAGAATTCCCCAGACTCTGTCCTGACTTTCCCCTTTCAGGTCCCCATGTGGCCCCCACAAGCCACAAGGCTCTCTCTGAATGTAGATCAGTTTAGCGACCTGGCTCTCAGGGCAGGGCTTCATCTCAGCCTGATGCAAGCTTGGAAGGCTTCTCTTACCGGCTGTCTTGAGGGCCAAGCCCTCAAGGGTCTATGCCCTCCTGTGAGCCTGGTGCTCCACAGGGCTTTCAAATGTGGGTGAGTCTGCATCCCAGCATGACTCTGCCCTCTCCCTCTGCCTTCCCCGCTGCCTTCCCCAGACCCCCCCCTTTGCCCTCCCCCAAACCCTCCCCTCTGCCCTCCCCCAGACTTTCTCCTTCTGCCCTCCCCCACATTCTCCCCTCCACCCTCCCTCAGACCCGCTCCCTCTGCCCTCCCTCACCCCGCCCTCTCCCAGGTGCCCGTGAAGTTGTACTCACAGATCCCAAGATCACTCCAATAGGTTAGAAGAATGTGTACTTGGGAGTTCCCATCGTGGCTCAGTCGTTAACGAATCCGACTAGGAACCATGAGGTTGTGGGTTCGATCCCTGGCCTTGCTCAGTGGGTTAAGGATCCGGCGTTGCCGTGAGCTGTGGTGTAGGTCGCAGACGTGGCTCGGATCCCGCATTGCTGTGGCTCTGGCGTAGGACGACGGCTACAGCTCCGATTCGACCCCTAGCCTGGGAACCTCCATGTGCCGCAGGAGCGGCCCCAGAAAAGGCAAAAAAAAAAAAAAAAAAAAAGTGTCCTTGATTCAGAACAGCGAGCCCAGTCCTGTGGATTGCTCTTCCCGCAGAAAAGAAAACCCATGTGCAATGGCCTTTCAAAACCGAAATAAATCAGGGCTCCTTGGCCATCCTGCCCTGTTCTGTCGGGTTTTGTCTTTTTCTAAAAACCGCACTGGGTCAGGGCACCTTAAGGGAGAGGACATGGAGCCCAGCTCGTTGTGTAATCACTCTCAGTTTCTAGGGCCTGGGACCAGCCAGCTTATGATTTAAAATATAAATATTTGCAAATGGTTTCTGTCCTGATTAGTTATGTAAAAAAAATCTGCATTTAAGATGTGCTGAAGTAGCTGTCAGATATGTTTCCTTTTTTCAGTGTGACAGTCTTCTTTTTGTGGAACTCGGTATTTTTCAGGTTTCAGCTATATTAAGCCTTTGATTTTTTTTTTTTTTTTATTGACTAAAATTGGTGGAAGGAAAGTTTGTGGTTATACCTATCAGAGTCTTTATAGATTCCTACATGACCTTCTTCTGAAAGGAATTTGAGTCATTTAGCCCTTATATAAAATCAAACACTGTCGAAACTCAGGGAGTTGCTTTTGCCTTTTTTTTTTTAAGACGAAAATGCAGTTTAAGGAAAATAAAGCGCAGTTTAAGGAAAATAAAGCGCAGTTTAAAGCCATGGTATGAAACACCTGTTTTGGTCTTTGGCTGGGCAGATTTCTTAGGCTGGGTGCTGTTTTCTTAGGAGTGGAAACTGTGTTTCTGTTATGCCTCTTCTTTCTTTGAACAAATAGAGGACATCTCTGATGGAGGCTTTCTCAACAAGACATTTGATGAATGCAGAATCTTAAATGAAAAAGAAGTCAGTGAATGTGGCTTCCTGGCCTCTGTGCTTGGACCAGAAATAAAGCGAGTCCTCACCACAGGCGTTTGGCTCAAAGCTGTTGTTTTCCACCCGTTTGCTTGAGAAGCACACTTCTCCAGACAAAATTCCCCTGGCCTTTGGAGACTTTTAAGGGCTCCCCCCCGCCCCACAGCTTTCATTGTTTTTAAGAAGAGTCGTGTCACCCTCACTAGTCATAAAAGAATAATGTGGGAAAAGTAAATAAACCTACCCAAAGAATAAAACAGGAAAAACAAAAACCACTCCCCTAAATGAATGAAAAAATTTACATCCATCAGATTTTGTAGGGGTAACTGTCAGTTTGGTTTGGAAACTATGAGGTTTTTTTTTTTTTTCTTTGATTTCTTTTTTTTTTTTTTTAAACAAAAAATAGGTTTTCTTTTTTGGTTGTCTTCTATTTTTAACATCGTTGCTGGAGTTCACCATTGTGGTGTCCCAGAATTGAATCTAACTAGGATCCATGAGGGTGCAGGTTCGATTCCTGGCCTTGCTCAGTGGGTTAAGGATCCAGTGTTGCTGGTGAGCTGTGGTATGGGTTACAGACTCGGCTCGGATCCCGCGTTGCTGTGGCTGTGGCGTAGGGCAGTGGCTGCAGCTCCAATTGGACCCCTAGCCTGGGAACTTCCATATGCCGTGGGTGCGGCCCTGAAAACAACAACAACAACAACAAAAAAAACCAGCACCCCTAGAGTTCCTACTGTGGCGCAACAGGATCAGTGGTGTCTTGGGAGTGCTGGGACGTAGATTTGATCCTTGGCCTGGCGCAGTGGGTTAAAGATCCCGTGTTGCCACAGCCGCAGCTTGGGTTGCAACTGTGGCTAAGATCTGATCCCTGGCCCAGGAACTCCATATGCTGCTGGGCAGCCAAAAAAGAAGAAAACAAAACAAAAAAACAACACCTCTGGAGTCAGGAAGAGTTTTTCTGGCACTGCCCTGAGAGAGCTTGAATTCTTGTCATAAAATGACAGGTATAAATATCCAAGCAACACAGGCTTTCTGGCTGGCTTCTCCATGTGATCCCTGGAGAAGCCTCCTAAATCAGTCTCCTGCTGACTAAAGGGCTCCGCCACCTGCCTGGTGGCTGGAGGGAGGTGGCAGAACATCAGACCTGATGAGAAAGTTTCTGCTGCCAAGATGGGTCAAGGTGGGTCAGCCTCTTCAATAATCCCTTCCATTACTGAGTGCCTGCAGTACACCAGACCCCCACGGCTGACCTCTTATCACCGACCATCTTATTCCATCACTGCCATTCCTTTGAAATGTGATCTAGTAAGAGTGTGTTTATAACAGAGAGAAAGTAGAGGAGTTCCTGTAGTGTCTCAGTGGTTAGTGAACCCAACTAGCATCCATGAGGACACGGGTTTGATCCCTGGCCTTGCTCAGTGGGTTAGGGATCCGGCGTTGCCGTCGGCTGTGGTGCAGGTTGCAGATGCAGCTCGGATCTCGTGTTGCTGTGGCTGTGGTGTAGGCTGGTGGCTACAGCTCCAATTGGACCCCTAGCCTGGGAACCTCCATATGCCGCGGGTGCGGCCCTAAAAAGACAAAAAAGACCAACAAAAAAGAAAGAGAGAGAAAGTAGAAGCCTATGGAGTTCACTGTCAGGAATTCGAGACACACAAATACACAAATAAGGTCAAGGAAGCATTATATAAATGATAAGGATGAAAAGCTAATGCTTATTATAGATTTACTTTGTGCCTGGTGCTGTGTCAGATGCTTTATTTGGTTAATGTCATTTCACTCCCCTAACAGCTCTAAGAGAGAGATAATTTTATTGTGAAACTAAAGTTTAGCTGTGATATATATAATAAGCTCAAGAGCCCACACCTCTGAAAATGATAGTCCTGGGAATCCAACCCAGCAGTCTGACCTCAGAGTCACTTACTTAACCACCAGTCTGTACCATACAGGGGCCAGTAGACGCGGAATGCAGGAGTGGTTAATCCATCCAGACCTGCCTTTGGTGGAGTAGCTGGTGGGCCAGTCATGGGAAGAGCTGCTCTCTTGCATGCTCAGTGTGTTTAAGTTAGTCCTCCTCTCCCCCTAAGGACCTTGTCTCTCATTCTTTGTGCTGGAATTTCAGCTTTTCCAAAGACCACATTTCTATCCTGCCCCTTGACCCACGGACCCTAGGATGTACCAAGCCTGACGTGTGAAACTCTCCAACTCAGGGCATTCTTTTTTTTTTTTTTAAGTTGTATTGAAGTATAATTAATTTACAAGGCTGTGATCATTTCTTCTGTACAACAGTGATACAGTTACACACGTATACATATCCATTCTTTTGCAGATTCTTTTCCCACATAGATTATCACAGAATATTGGGTAGAGTTCTCTGTGCTATACAGCAGGTCCCCATTGGCCAGTCATTCCATGTACCTCAGTGTGTATATGCCAGTCCCAAACCCCCAGTCCATCTTGCCCACCTGTTGCCTTTGGTAACCATAAGTTTTTCGAAGTCTGTGAGTCTGTTTCTGTTCTGCAGATAAGTTCATTTATATGCTTTGTTTAGATTCCACATATAAGTGATATATGATGTTTGTCTTTCACTGCCTAACTTTACTTATGGTGATAATTTCCAGGTCCATCCATGTTGCTCCAAATGGCATCATTTCATTCTTTTTTATGGCTGAGTAATATTCCATTGTATATATGTACCACATCTGCTTTATCAATTCTTTTGTCAATGCTTTAGGTTGCTTCCATGTCTTGGCTGTTGTAAATAGTGCTGCAGTAGACATCAGAGTGGATATCTTTTCAAATTACAGTTTTCTTTAGATAGATGTCCGGGAGTGGGATAGCTAGGTCATACTTCTATTTTTAGTTTTTTGAGGACCTCCATATAGTTTTCCATAGTGGTTGCACCAATGTACATTTCCACCAACATTGTGAGAGGGTTCCCTTTTCTCTGCACCCTCTCCAGCATTTATTGTTTGTAGAATTTTTGATGATGACCTACTAGCTGGTGTAAGGTGGTACCTCATAGTAGTTTTGATTTGCACTTCTCTAATAATTAGCAATGTTGACAGGGCATTCTTAAACACTGCAATGTATCAGAGTCAATATATGCAAAGGTAAGGGGTAGACCTAAGGGTCTGCATTTTAGACAAGCACCCATATGATCTTGGTCTTCCTGTCATTTCTGAGGGTGCCTAGGAGGTCCTTGGAGAACTGAATAGTCAGTGAACAGACAGTTCTGGGCGAATAGGGGTCACATTTTCTTCTTTAGCAGCCACACACCTCTACCAGAGTGTCCAGAGCTCAAGAGGGCAAAAATGAAAGAGGAAGAGAACAAAGGGAAGGCAGTGCAGGGAAAATGGAGAACCCAAGAAGAGCAAGTGTCAAACTCCTAAACACTTCTTTCTTTCTTTTTTTTTTTTTTTTTTTTCTTTTGTTTTTTTAGTGCCATACCTGCAGCATATGGAGTTTCCCAGACTAGGGGTCAAATCGGAGCTACAGCTGCCAGCCTACACCACAGCCACAGCAACACAGGGTCCAAGCCATGTCTTTGACCTACACCACAGCCACAGCAACAGGATCTGAGCCGAGTCTGCAACCTACACCACAGCTCATAGCAACGCCAGATCCTTAACCCAATGAGCGAGGCCAGGGATCAAACCTGCGTCCTCATGGATACTAGTGGGTTTGTTAACCACTGAGCCACGATGAGAACTCTAAACCCCCAAACATTTCTTGGGAAGAAAGTGTTCAAAATGAGTGTAGTAGGTAAGAGGGGAAAGGCAATACAGGCGTAGGGGAGTGAGAGAAACTATTAGATATAAAATAAGCTCTAAGGGCACAACATTATAAATCAACTATAATAAAAGAATAAAAATAAAAAAATTTTTAATTAAGCTCTAAAGATATTCTCCAACACAGGGAATATAGTCAATATTTTATAACTGTAAATGAAGTAGAACTTCTAAAAATTGTGAATCATTGTATTGTATGCCTATAATTTATATAATATTGTACAGTAACTGTACTTCAATAATAAATAAAGGGGTGGAATTCCCATTGTGGCTCAGTGGATTAAGATCCTGACTAGTGTCCATGAGGATGCGGGTTCGATCCCTGGCCTTGCTCAGTGGGTTAAGGATCTGGCATTGCCATGAGCTGCAGTGTAGTTCACAAATGTGGCTTAGAGGATCTGGTGTGGCTGTGACTATGGAGTAAGCCAGCAGCTGCAGCTCCAATTTGCCCCCTAGTCCAGGGAACTTTCACAGGCCGCAGGCGCATCTCTAAAAAGAAAAAAAAAATTTTTTTAAATATATCAATAAAGGGGAAAAATTCCCACAGCAAAAAAAAAAAAAAGCATGAGCAGAAACAAAGCCAGATCAGGGAAGCGTTGGATGGCAGGGGGCTGGTGGGGGAGTTGGGGGGTGGAGTGGTGGCCTAAGCCTTCCCTTGAGTGGCAGCTTCTGTCTGAAACCTGCCTTGATGAACCCACAGGGGCTGCCAGATGGGTGGGTGGGCCCTCCTTATAGATGGGCTGGGAGAGGGGAGTGAGGCTTGAGAATAGTGAATGGCCCAGACTGTTTGGTTCAGAGGAAGGGTTACAAATTTAGAGCTTCTGGAGCAAAGAACTGACAAAACTCTCTTCTAATTATCACGGCCAGGAGGGGCTGCCTGCTTGGAGGGGTGGCAGATGTTCAGGTCTTGAAGCCTGAAGGCCGATGGTAGGTGGGCAAGCCGAGGAAAGAGATGGGGCAGAAGGTTAGTCCCTGCCTAGTGCTCTGGCCATTAGTGGTCAGGCGAGTTGTCTGATTGATAGAGCCTCACCTGAAGGTCCTGCCGGGGCTGTTGAGAGTGGGTAGACTAAGCATGAGGGCCCTTTTCCCTGATCCCACCACGGAAGAGACCATTCTTCTCTATTTTTATAAAATTGGGTCCTGCATAAGACTTCATTTGGAGGAAAAAGAAGAGACCATGGAGTTTCCTGGTGGCTCAGTGGGTTAAGGATTTGGTGGTGTCGCTGCTGTGTCTTGGATTGCTGCTATGGAGCAAGTACAGTCCCTGGCCTGGGACCCTCTGCATGCCATGGGCACAGAAAAAAAAAAGAGAGACCCTTGGAGGTCCTGCTGTAGCGCAACAGGATTGGCGTGTCGCTGGAGCCCTGGGACACAAGTGTCATCCCCAGCCTGGTACAGTGGGTTAAAGGATCCAGCGTTAGCTGCAGCTGTGGTGCATGTTGCAACTGTGGCTTGGATCTGATCCCTGCCCTGGGAAATCCATATGCTGTGAGGCAGCCAGAAGAAAAAAGAAGAGAGAGAGACTTAATAACTACCAGGGAAATTAAAAAAACTATGTGTGCGTGTATGTGTACACACATATATATATGTTATATATATGTGCGTATATACATGTATATACGCACATGTATACATATATATATGTCACACACACACACATATATATACATTGTACACACATGTATATGTTATATATACATGAAAACATATGTATACACGTGTGTGTGGGTGCATGTGTGTGTGCGCATTGAAGTACTGAAAGAGAGAGTTACAGTTAGGGTGGGGGAGTTTTGAAGGGCAGCTCGGTGTCAGGTTTGCATAAACATTTAAGAGACCCGTGGTTTAGTGGGAAGAACACTGGCACCAAGGTTTCAGAGGCTCTGTTTCAGCTCCAGTCCGTCTTCAGTGAGGGCCTCCCCTTGCTGTTCTGGGTATTAGGTGTGTTTGTCCCTGTTTTTGTATTTAGTACCTTAAGGGGTTGAACTAAGTGACTTTGGAGGGTTCTTCCAGCTCTGAGACCCTCCCAGCCGTGAGCTCACTCCCAGGGCTGCCCAGCCTGTACTCAGTGTGTGGGTGGCAGGATCATGGCTCGAGGCAAAGGAGTGCAAGGTACTGTGCAGGATGAGCCAGGTGAGGGGCCAGGATGCCCACTGCTGCGCCCGCTGTGGACGGCACAAAAGGCGGATGGGGCAGAGGCAGGAGCTTGGGGTTGGGGATCAGTCACCGAAGCAGGGTTTACACTAAAGGAGATGATGTGATATGTTTTCTCATGATATAAAAGTATTTTTTTCATCAAGGTGATTGCCCTCCTTTCTTGCCCATTATTGTTCCTTTGAGGTCCATTTTTTAAACTTATTTTTAACTATTTTAATTTCTTTATTTTCTCAAGTTTTGTTGAGGTATAGTTGATTTGCAAGGTTGTGATCATTTTCTGCTGGACCACGAAGTGATGTACATCCATCCATTCTCTTTCAGGTTCTTTTTGCACATGGATAATCACAGAATATCACCTAGCGTTCTCTGTGCTCCACAGCAGGTCCCTGTTGGCCAATCATTCCATATACCTCAGTGTGCACATGCCAATCCTAAACCCCCAGTCCATCCCTCCCAAACCCCCCATCTGTCCCCTTTGGTAACTGTAATGTTTTCAATGTCTGTGAGTCTGTTTCTGTTCTACAAATAATATCATTTGTATCCTTATTTTTTAAAAAAAGCACATAGGTAGAGGCCTTTGCAGCACCACTGCAAAGATGGTTCCAAGACCTCCCCTGAATTGTGAAACATTCTTTTAAGGCTGGGCGAGCTTCCAAAGGCACCGACTTTTCAGTGGATGCTGGAAAATGAGAACGTGGGCGCCCTGTTTAGATTGGCATGATGACTCCACATGCAATGACTGCTGTTGATCTTTGCCTGAAGTATGTCTTTTCTGAAAAGATTTCTTTTGTCCAGCATTGTCTCATCCTGATTCTAGGAGCATGGCCCTCTCAGCTGGAGAAGGAACTGTTTATCTGTGCAGCATTCGATTAGCAATAATTTAGACACAGAATTCAGCCACACAACTTCCTGAGTTCCTAAGGGTGCCAGGTCCTGCATTGGGTACTCATGTTGCCATGAGGTCTAGGGTGGGATCTCAGCCTTCCCAGACTGATGGGGGCACTAGAGTGTGAGCACAGAGATGCAGTGTCCTGTGTGAATACAAGATGCAGTGGCCATAGGACAGAGATGCTTAGCCGCCCCTTCTTTCTTCCTTCATTCTTTCTCTACCTCTTTCCCTTTACTTTACCAGAGGTTGCAGAAGACATCAAAAAACAGCCCGGGGTATGGTTGGGACCCCTATTGATCATGAAGCTTGAGGCCAGGAGGCTGGGCAAGGGAAGGGCCTTGTCTGGGCGGAGCTATTCAGATTCCCTGTGGAGAAGTCTATCAATAAATCATGTTTCTGGACCATAGCCTCCTACCGCCTAGGACTCTCAAGCCTGGGGCCCACTGACTCTTGCGGAAAGTTTAGAAACACCCCTCAGCTGAGGGCTTAGTCTGTTCTGAGCATTCTCCCTCTCTGTGTCTGTGGCTGGACAGTAACCGGGGGAGAGGGTCCCCATGATGGGGTGATCTCTCTTGATTGAGTCAACTTTTTTTTTTATGTTAATTTCCCCAACACAATTTTTTTTCTACTGTACAGCATGGTGACCTGGGTACACATACATGTATACATTCTTTTTTCTCATATTATTATGCTCCATCATAAGTGACTAGACATAGTTTCTTTTTTTTTTGTCTTTTTTTTTTTTTTTTTTGTCTTCCTGAGGCATAGGGAAGTTCCCAGGGTCAAATCAGAGCTGCAGCTGCCAGCCTGCACCACAGCCACAGCAACAGGGGATCTAAACCATGTCTTTGACCTACACCACAGCTCATGGCAATGCTGAATCCCCGACCCACCGAGCAAGGGCAGGGATCAAACCCGCATCCTCATGGATCCTCGTTAGATTTGTTTCTGCTTTGCCACAATGGGAACTCCCCAAGTCAGCTCTTAAGGAGATTATGCATGCCGGCTATGCAGACACAGACCTTCTGCAGATAAGTAAGTTATGTCTTAAACAGGGCTGCTGTCCTTGAATGATGTCCTCGTGAAGCTTTACTAAAAACACCTAACTTTGGAGTTCCCTAACAGCGCAGCAACTTAAGGATCTGGTGTTGTCACTGTAGTGGCTTGGGTCACTGCTGTGGCGCAGATTCAATCCTTGGCCCATGAGAACATCCACATGCCACAGGCACGGTCGGGAAAAAAAACCCCAAAGAAAAGCAGGTAACTTTGCATGGGCAAGCTGGTGTGTACAAGCTGATGTTGGATTTCCAGGAGGCCCCCAAACAAATAATACCATGTTCCTGCAGAAGTTGATGGAAACAACAGATCAGCCTTTTTGCTTGTGGAAGCCAGCCTGGGGGATGTAGCCCTCAGTCTGTTAATGAGGTTAGTCTGCTAAATCCAAACCCTCGATGTACCCACCCTTTCATGCAGTGCTGGAGAGAGCAGACTTCCTCCATTCAAAAAATTGGGGGAGCAACAAAGAGCATACTCCCTGAGGGCAGGCACCTCCCAGGCCCAGTTAGTTCTTCTCAAATTTACCAGTTATATGAATTAGTGCCTCCACTTCTCTTGGGATAACTTAGTTAAAGGACTGAGAAAGGCCAATTGTGTCCTTAGGGGAAATTCTTCCTGATAAAAAGCAGGAATGGGGGAGTTCCCCTTGTGGCTCAGCAGGTTAAGAACCCAACGAGTATCCATGAGGATGCAGTTTTGATCCCTGGCCTCATTCAGTGGGTTAAGGATCCGGTGTTGCCATGGCTGTGGTGTAGGCTGGCAGAAGCAGCTCCAATTCAACCCCTAGCCTGGAAACTTCCATATGCTGCTGGTGCAGCCCTAAAAAGGAAAAAAGAAGAGAAGAGAAGAAAAGAAAAGAGAGAAGAAAAGAAAAGCAGGAATGGGAAAATCAACCTCTCCTTCAGGCTTTGCAAGATTTATACATTTTGAGAGTTGGGTTTCGTGAAGAAAATGTCATGGGTTATGGTTGGGACCCCTACTGATCGTGAAGCCACCTGAAACCTGATAATAGAAAAATCTGGATTAATCAATATGACACGACATTTGCCGGTCTTTATTTACGTTATCTCACTTGTCCCCCAAACACGCTGTGATATTGGTGTTAGTACCTTCATTTAATCAAAGAAATTGAAGTGCAAAGAGAGGTAACTCATGCAGGGGCCAAGTCTGGACTCAAGCCTGTGTCTCGCTGACTTTTCATGGGCAGGGTTCTCTGCTGTCCTCCAGGCGGCCACCTCATTTACAATCACGTGTTTGATTCAGTTGTATTCCAAGCCTCTTTTTTAGTTACTGTGGACATATTCAAGAATGTAGAGAGGATAACATCATTAATTATCTGTCTCACTTTTATCTCGACATTATCTTCTCTGTCCATCTCTTTTGCTTATGTTCATTGCAAACCTCCAAGGAAGGCGTTTGTCTTTTCTCTCTTGAGAGTTTCTGGGGGTTCATCCTAAATCCTCCCGCAGGGTCACCGTGTTTGATAACCGAAGTAACTTTCTAACCAGTTTAGAAAACTATTCTGTTATCAGCACACAGAGATCATAGCTACGTTATAACCCAGGTTGTGTTAAATGTAAAGCACTTAAAAATTTTAAGTGAGAAACTTTTATACTCCATTAAAAAAAAAAATTGAGAAGAGTTCCCATCGTGGCTCAGCGGAAACGAGTCCAACTAGGAACCATGAGGTTGCAAGTTCGATCCCTGGCCTCGCTCAGGGGGTTAAGGATCTGGCATTGCCTTGAGCTGTGGTGTATGTCAGAGATGTGGCTTGGATCTGGCATTGCTGTCTCTGTGGTGTAGGCAGGCAGCTACAGCTCCGATTGGACCCCTAGCCTGGAAACCTCCATATACCACAGGTGCGGCCCTAAAAAGACAAAAGACACACATACACACAAAAAAGTGAGAGATTAACGGGAGGTGGTGAAGCATATCGTTTGGCCTGGTATGTAAAAATTCATGAAATAATATTGCACTAAATTTTATTACATGCAAAAAACGAAACTCCCTCATGATGTTAAGTGGGTTGCACATGTTGGAGAATATTGACTCATGGTCAGATCACTTAGATGAATATTTCCTTTTGCCTGAGAATTAGAAGTCTATCCAAATGAAGAAAAAGAAAGCATTTTGATTGCTCTTTCCTCCTCTGCAGAGCTCCCGTTGCCACCTCTTCCCCTTGCCCTGTCTCTTACTCATAAACACACATTTACATCCAACCAAATCATTTTTCATTACTCATATAACTTTTGGTGTTATGTCAGAAGTTGTAGTTCCCTTTGTTACTAGTCACAATAGTCTATGTAATAGTCAATAACTATGATTGGTTTTCCATTGATGAAGTGCTTTGACAGGCAATATATCTTTTAATCCTCACAATAACCTTAGAGGTAAGAAGCTTTTTCGGTTGTTTTGTTTTTAGGGTCACACCCATGGCATATGGAGGTTCCCAGGCTAGGGGTCTAATTGGAGCTACAGCTGCTGGCCACAGCCACAGGCACACCAGATCCAAGCCTCATCTGTGACCTATACCACAGCTCATGGCAATGCCGGATCCCTAACCCACTGAGCAAGGCCAGGGATTGAACCCACAACCTCATGGTTCCTAGTTGGATTCACTTCTGCTGCTCCAGGTTGGGAACTCCAAGAACATTTTTTTTTAATGGCTGCACCCACAGCATATGGAAGTTTCCAGGCAAAGGACTGCATCCTAGTGGCAGCTGTAACCTTTGCTGCAGCTGCATCAAGGCCAGATCCTTTAACCCACTGGGCTGGGCTGGGAATCAAACCCTTGACTCTGAAGCAACTTGAGCCACTGCCATCAGATTCTTAACCCATTGCACACAGCAGGAACTCCACAAACCATTTTTTTTTAAGTTTTGTTGAAGTATAGTTAATTTGCAAGGCTGTTATAATTTCTGCTGTACAACAAAGTGACCCAGTCATACATTCACACATATCCATTCTCTCTCAGATTCTTTTTCACATAGATGACAGAATACTAGAGTTCTCTGTGCTACACAGCAGGCCCCTATTGGCCAATCATTCCATATGCCTCAGTGTCTATATGTCAATCTCAAACCCCCAGTCCATCCCTCCCACCTACTGACCTGTCCCCTGTGGTAAACGTAAGTTTTTCAAAGTCTGCGAGTCCATTTCTGTTTTGCAAATAAGGTCACTTATATCTTTTTTTTTTTTTAGATTCCACATATATACATCATATGATGGTTTTCTTTCACTGATTAACTTCACTTAGTATGACAGTTTCTAGGTTCATCCATGTTGCTGCAAATGGCATTATTTCATTCTTTTTCATGACTGAGTAATACTCCCTTGTATATATGTACCACATCTTCTTTATCCATTCCTCTGTTGATGGATATTTAGGTTTTTTCCATGTCTTGGACCATTGCTTTTAAGGAAGATAAAACCAAGGCTCATAAAGTGTGTCTTGTCCAAAGATACAGCCATGGGAGTCATTGCCAGGATCTGAATCCAGTCTTCTGACTCAGACTACAAAAGTTCAAGAAATATGTGTCACTGGGCATAGAACATGACCACGTTCACAGGGCTAGGTCTGTGTTTCTTCCATCTTCTTCCCAACCCTCCTTGTACATGCCCTAGAAGTTCTTCTGGTCTCTTTTGTGAACAACTTGTCTAAGAGGCTGTCTTAATTAGGGTTAAGAGTTTCGGACTCAGCTTGGCTATTTACTCTCTATGACATGGGACAAGTTTTAATCTCACTGTGTCTCGGGTCTCCTTAAGTATAAAATGGGGACAATAATACCTAACTCATGATTTGCTATTAAAATAAATAACAAAATCAATAAATGTTAATTATTACTATTATATAATTAGGTTGAATAGAATGTTCACCATTCTAAGATTCTAAGTGGCTGTTTGCCCTCTCAAGAATCTGACTCTAGGGAGTTCCCATCGTGGCTCATTGGAAATGAATCCGACTAGTATCCATGAGGATGCAGGTTTGATCCCTGGCCTTGCTCAGTGGGTTAAGGATCTGGGGTTGCCTATGAGCTGTGGTGTAGGTTGCAGATGAGGCTCGGATCTGGTGTTTCTGTGGTTGTGGTGTAGGTTGGCAGGCTACAGTTCTGATTCGACCCCTAGCCTGGGAACCTCCATATGCTGCAGGTGCGACACTAAAAAAAAAAAAAAAAGAATCTGACACTGTTAAAATTTGCATCATAATATGATTCAAAGGATGATGACAACAGCAGCAACCACATTACTTGGTGCCTACTGTGTTCCCAACATTTAGCATAAATACCCTCTGGAATTCCCACAGCAACCTGCAGAGGTTGTGTTCTTAGCTACTGGCCTATGTTGCCTCTATATTTTGCCTGCAGTTAGTGTCAGTTTTACCCATCCCTCCCCCAAGCTTAAAATAGTACCCTTTTGAAAATTAGAAATGTATTTTCCAGTTTCCAGTCTGCTAGCCCATTTTTGTGCGCTCTACCTCTCAAAGGTCTCTTGCAGTAGTTCCAGATGTCATACATAAATTCCCATTAATGCCGGGGCGAAAATTTTCCAGACCCTGAGACTCAAATTCACTTAGAGTGGCTAAGAGTAAATAAGTCTGTTGATAGTTACGGGAAACAACTTCCTTGAATTTGAACATTTTCCCTTTAAAGCAAGACTTGTCCAAGAAAGAATTGGCATATCCTGTTTCAAAGAGAAAGAAGGAAATGGTAGTTGACAATGACCTTTCTCCCAGCATCTGATGGAGCTTCTGATATACACCTGTGCTTTAAAAAGTAAAAATACATTTTTTAACCTTAGTTTTTTTACTTCAGCTGTTAAATTAGCTCTATTTGTAGCTTCCTTTTCACCCTCCATTTCCCTACCACCACCTGCCTTAGGTATTGTGGTCTCAAATCATATGTTGTTGTTGTTTTTAACCCCAAAAACTTTTCTAGCTGGGCAAAAGATCTGTAAATAATAGAGTAACACTTTTTCTTTTAAAAATTATTAAAATAAAAGGACAGACTGAACTTTTTTGCAGAACAGATGCTGAGTCACAGACATTGAAAAACTTATGGTCTCCGGAGGAGACAGTTTGGGGGGTGGGGGGCTGTGCTTGGGTTATGGGATGGAAATCCTGTGAAATTGGATAGTGATGATTATTATACAACTACAGATGTGATAAATTCATTTGAGTAATAAAAAATAGAAAAAGAAGAAAAACAAACAAACAAAAAATTGTTAAAATAATTGGGATGCCTTTCATAAGTATGAAATGGGTCAGCTGAGCATTTATCTTACCATAGTTTTACTTTGACGATTTATTTTTAAAACTATGGTAATATTGGATTAACCCTATCCAAGGTGAAACCAAAGATTTGTCATCTCCCTCATCTAAACTAGTCTCTACTGGGCTCAGAAAGGGCTTTATTTAAAAGAACTTTTTTGGACTTCCCATTGTGGTGCAGTGGTTAACGAATCCGACTGGGAGCAATGAGGTTGCGGGTTCGATCCCTGGCCTTGCTCAGTGGGTTAAGGATCTAGAGTTGCCCTGAGCTGTGGTGTAGGTTGCAGACGCGGCTCAGATCCCGAGTTGCTGTGGCTGTTGTGTAGGCCGGAGGCTACAGCTCTGATTCAACCCCTAGCCTGGGAACCTCCATATGCCATGGGTGTGGCCCTAGAAAAGACACACACACACAAAATACCTTTTTTTTTTTTTTTTCCTTTTTTCTTTTATGGATACACCTGCAGTGTATGGAAGTTCCTGGGGCTGGGGGTAGACTCAGAGCTGCATCTGCGACCTACGTCGCAGCTTGAGGCAACACTGGATCCTTAGCCCACTGAGCGAGGCAGGTTCGATCCCTGGCCTTGCTCAGTGGGTTAAGGATCCGGCATTGCTGTGAGCTGTGGTGTAGGTCGCAGACATGGCTCGGATCTGGCCTTGCTGTGGCTGTGGTGTAGGCTGACAGCTGTAGCTCTGATTCAACCCCTAGCCTGGGAACTCCCATATGCTGAAGATGCAGCCCTAAAAATCCAAAAAAAAAAAAAAAAGTCTGTCTTTCCTTTGGCACAGTGTGAGTCTGTGGTGAATTAAATCATACCAAATAAATCCAACCTTTCCTATCCTTCCACTCTTTTCACTCTTTCTCACCACCAGTATCCTCTTCTGAATGGCAATGTTCCTAAGTCTGAAATGGAGAGTCCTTATGGGTCTCTGCTGTAAACACCTGTGCACTGATTCATGACTGATCTTGCTGCCTTTGCAGTGTACAAGCTTGCCTGCAATGTTTTCATCTTTGGAATATTTACTCCTATTTTTAATGCTTGCCTGTCCAGACTGCTGACTAAATAAATATGCAGATAAAGCAGTGAGAAGGGACCTTGAATGAACATTGAAGAGCTAGAAATTGATGGAGAGAGAAATGTGACTAATTTCTGTAGGGCTGCACCTGTTTGTACTGACTTCATCCATGTTCAGAAATAACACGGGAGTTCCCGTCGTGGGGCAGTGGTTAACGAATCCGACTAGGAACCATGAGGTTGCGGGTTCGGTCCCTGCCCTTGCTCAGTGGGTTAACGATCCGGCGTTGCCGTGAGCTGTGGTGTAGGTTGCAGACGCGGCTCGGATCCCGCGTTGCTGTGGCTCTGGCGTAGGCCAGTGGCTACAGCTCCGATTTGACCCCTAGCCTGGGAACCTCCATATGCCGCGGGAGCGGCCCAAGAAATAGCAACAATAACAACAACAACAACAACAAAAAAGACAAAAGACAAAAAAAAAAAAAAAAAAAAAAAAGAAATAACATGGGCATTTTAATGCTCTGAAATCATACATGCCTTTGAAGCTTAAAAGGAGGTGGCACTGTTTTTCCCAACTAATCTAAAAATGCAACAACATGGCGACTCAGCGTTGAAGATGCAGATTTGTTGGACAAAAGAAAAAAAAGAAAGGAAAAAAAAAAAAAATAGCAGGACTGCTTTCCAGGCAGAAATTTCTCCAATTCTGGGATTGTTTTGTGAGCATAGATAAGACAGCACCTAGAGTTCCCGTCGTGGCGCGGTGGTTAATGAATCCGACTAGGAACCATGACGTTGCGAGTTCAATCCCTGGCCTTGTTCAGTGGGTTAAGGATCCGGCGTTGCCGTGAGCTGTGGTGTAGGTCGAAGACGCGGCTCAGATCCCGAGTTGCTATGGCTCTGGCGTAGGCCGGTGGCTACAGCTCCGATTCGACCCCTAGCCTGGGAACCTCCATATGCCGCGGGAACGGCCCAAGAAATAGCTAAAAAGACCAAAAAAAAAAAAAAAAAAAAAAAAAGGCAGCACCTAAAGAGTAGGTAGGAGTAAACAGTACATAAAGTTTGATGGAATCACATTTTTAAGCACAGTCCTTTTATTGGAGCCTGGGAAAATGAGATAATGTTGAATTTACTCACCTACACACACACACACACACACACTCCTCCAAAATAAAAACCGAATCTACTTTTATTCAATATTTGAGGTGTGAGAGGAGGATTCCATGGGCTATTTCAGCCATAAAGAGAAAAATGTAATGGGAAAATAAATCAGATGACTCATTTCTTGAACTCTGAAGAGCTGGGATTTTAGGTAACACGTGGGAAAGGAACTGCCCATTCGAAAGAGAAGTTGGACAAATGTCTTGACCTTTTCGGAGGGGATGTTTTAGAACAGCCCAGCTGCTGATAATATCTGGCCTCAGTGAGTTGGCAGTGAACTTACTGATGAGAGAGAATGCCCAGATAACGGAAGATGGGAGATCCAATGTGGTTTCACATTGGTGGTTTCACTTTGATGCAAAGGGTGCTTAATTCACTGCCACTGATTCATTCATTCAGCAAACATTCAATGAAGTTGGCTCTGTTCCAGGCACCATTCCTGCTCCTGGGGTTCTAGCAATGATGATAGCATGGAAGCTCCCTCAATTGGGATCCTTCCGGGGCCCCCACTTTCTTTAGGGCCTTCCTGCTGTGAATTGCCCTGCCAGCTGGTCCTGCTAGGAGGAGTGCTTCAACCTACAGATGAGATATTGAACTTCCTTCCCCCAAATGCTAATGCTTTGGTCCCTCTGCTTTCCATCCCATCCACCCTCTAGACCACCAGCATCTCTAGAGGTGATCCCAGCTAAAGAGGATGCATCTCTCAGGAGTGGATGGAAGAGTTATTTCATTTCTTCCTTAGCCTTGGGGGGGGGGCACTCTTTGATCTTTCAACTAATAAGTCAGAAGACATCAATAGGAAAAGGAAAAATAAGAACTTTCCTTGCCAGTGTTGCTTAGTTACCACATCAACATTCCCCTGCAGCCCAGCTGAATTCTCTCTGCATATTTTTATAGTGCACATGTTTTATTGCTATAATTGATCTATTTAGCAGAAAATATGGAGAACACATGGAGCTCCTGTCAATTTTATGCTGTTTATTTGAGTTTCCATTTTCCCTTCATTGTCCTTTTCATTCCCAACCTGGGTAATACTGTGTAGGAAACCCATCCCTCTCTCCGTGTTGGAGCATTTGACTTAGTAGCTTCAAAATCCAAAGCCAATGAACAGACTTCAAAATGAGGTAGCCAGTTGAGGACTTTTCAGAGGCAGGGCCCAAGGTTTAATTAGCTCTGTGTCCTTGGTGGCTAGCCCTTTAGTAAAGGTTTATTGGTTGAATGGAGCAATCCAAAATTTATTAAGAACCAGCATTGTGGAGGGTGATATTCATAACCTAGAATTTGCTTATAGTTTTTGGCCAGGGGGGCAAAACTGGTGACTTGTTCTTTTCTATCTGGACACTGGACAAAGACAGAGAAGAACGGCTGTGTGGTTGCTAGGGCCGCATTTTATTTAGCCAAAGCAGCGTTTGTGCGTGAGGCTGTGGCAGCAGCAGAAGTGGCTGCAGTCCATCTGGCATTTATGAGGTTTTCACTGGAAGCCTCCTGGGTTCTCCAGATCAATCCAAATCAAAAGACATAGCCATTGTCACCATCTGTCAAGGCAATTGTATTCAAAATAGTGTGTCTCCCCTCAATCTTTTTCCATCCCCACCCCATACACACGCACGCACATACACTCAACTGAGAACTAGGTTTATGAAGCAAACTGTTGAAGAACAACAAATGGAAGTTTATTTAGCCATCCCTTTCCCCAGCCATTCAGACAGCCCTCTAACCTAGTACTCTTCAAAGTATATACTTCTGAGATCTTGTTAAAAGGCAGGCTAGATCTACTAGGTACAAGGAGAGACTGGATAGTCAGTATTCCTGGCGGTGCCCCCTCCACCGCCACCGTTTTTGTTTTTTTTTTTTGCTTTTTAGGGCCATATGCATGGCATATGGCAGTTCCCAGGCTAGGGGTCGAATTGGAGCTACAGCTGCCAGCCTACGCCATAGCCATGGCAATGCCAGATCTGAGCCACATTTGTGACCTACACTGCAATTTGTAGCAATGCTGATTTTTAACCCATTGAGCAAGTTCAGGGATCAAACCTGCATCCTCATGGACACTATGTCAGGTTTTTAATGCACTAAGCTACAACAGGAACAGTGTTAGGAGTGCACTTCTAACAGGCTCTCTTAGTTAAGTCAGGCCTTGATACCTAAAGTGTCATCCATGGACCAATGATGGATTTGGCCTCACCCAGGAACTTGGTAGAAATGCAGACTTTTAGGTGCCACCTCAGACCTGCTGGACCAGAACCTGCATTTTAACAAGATCCCATGTTAACATTTGAGAAGCACTGCTCTAACCATTTTATAAACCTACAGTGTCAATTATGGGCAAGGGTCCTGATGGGGCTCTGGGTTGAAATTCAGGTGAGATAGATTTCCTGCTGCCTTTTCATTTCAAAACTCTTTTAGGTACCTGCTTCAGTACCGCATCTGACACAGATAAAGAGACAGGCAGATGCCTCTTTGTTCAGTCATTCAGCCGCATGATATATTTGTTGATATCCGTCCTGGAGCCATTGTCTTTATTTTATTTTATTTTTTGTCTTTTTGCCATTTCTTGAGCTGCTCCTGCGGCATACGGAGGTTCCCAGGCTAGGGGTTGAATCAGAGCCGTAGCTGCTGGCCTACACCAGAGCCACAGCAACGCGGGATCCAAGCTGCATCTGCAACCTACACCACAGCTCATGGCAACGCTGGATCCTTAACCCACTGAGCAAGGCCAGGGATCGAACCCGCAACCTCATGGTTCCTAGTCAGATTCATTAACCACTGAGCCACGACGGGAACTCCCTGGAGCCATTGTCTTTAAACATGGGGGCCCACTGACCAACCTGCTTCAGAAAACTGTATTCTAGACAAAAAAGTTTGAGCAGAAGAGACATCCTCATGTCTGAGCATCAGAATGATGAACACGTTTGGGACAGCACTAGGAAATCAGAGTTTCTGTTTCTGCATCTGGAAAATGGAGAGAATAATATTGCCTATTTTGTTTCTTTTATGGTCTTGGTGTGAGGAGCTTTGAAATCTAATGTTGAAGGGGCTTTGAAAACATAAAAATGTTCATGAGATTTTCAAACAATTTTAGCGAGAAAAAAAATCATATCTACTGGACGTTTGGGGTTAGTAGATGCAAACTATTCCATTTAGAATGGGTAAGCAATGAGGACCCACTGTACAGCACTGGGAACTATATCCAATCACTTGTGATAGAACACGATGGAAGATAATATTAGAAAAAGACTGTAGGAATTCCCATCATGGCTCAGTGGTAAGAAATCCACTAGTATCCATGAGGATGCAGATTTGAATCTGGCCTTGCTCAGTTGGTTAAGGACCCAGTGTTGTTGTGAGCTGTTCATAGTAGACTCAACTTGGTGTGGCTGTGGCTGTGGGTGTGGCCAGCAGCTGTAGCTCCTATTCAACCCCTAGTATGGGAACTTCATATGCCACAGGTGCAGCCCTAAAAAGAAAAAGAAAACAAGAAAAAAATAGGAAAAAAACCCAAGCAAAATTTAGCCTTACGTTCTACTAATTTTGTGGTTTCTGCAACTTTATTTCATTTGGTTGAGCCTCGATTTCTTTTTATATAAAACGGTGAGAAAAACATGCATCATGCAAGTTTGTAGTGAGGATTAAAATGTTAATAACATATGTAAAAGTCTGGTGCAGAGTAGAGTTTAATAAATGGCAGCCAAGAGCAGCACATGAAGGGATTTGGTTGAGAGATAATCCTCCAAAGATGATTTTTCCCTCAGATAAGCCTGTTACATGGGGGCAAAAATAGCAAATTTAAAGTCGGATAAAGTTTTGAATAAATGCCCATTCAGTTCAAGAGATTGAGATCTTTTTTTTTTTTCTTTTGTCTTTTTAGGGCCACACCCATGGCACATGGAGGTTCCCAGACTAGGGGTCCAATCGGAGCTACAAGTGCCGGCCTATGTCACAGCCACAGCAACTCGGGATCCAAGCTGCATCTGCAACCTACACCACAGCTCATGGCAACGCTGGATCCTTAACCCACTGAGCAAGGCCAGGGATTGAACCTGCATCCTCATGGATGCTAATCATGTTCATTTACCACTGAGCCATGACAGGAACTCCCAAGAGGTTGCAATCTTGATGTTTTTTATCTTGGTATCTCTGGAAGAAAAATTCCAAAACCATGGAGTTCCCATGTGGCTTAGCAGGTTAAGGATCCTGCATTGTCACTGCAGTGTCTCAGATCACTGCTGTTGTGCAGGTTCCATCCCTGGCCTGGGAACTTCCATGTGCCATGGGTGCAACCAAAAACAAAAACAAACAAAGAATAGACATCTAAATCAATGGAACGGAATAGAAAGTTTAAAGTAGACTTAGAGTTAGTTTTTGATAAAAGTGCCAAGGTATTTCAGTGGTAAAAGAGTAGGCTTTTAGGAGTTCTCATTGTGGCACAGAGGAAACAAATCGGACTAGGTTGCAGGTTTGATCCCTGGCCTCACTCAGTGGGTTAAGGATCTGGCGTAGCCATGAGCTGTGGTGTAGGTTGCAGATGCAGCTTGGATCTGATGTTGCCGTGGCTGTGGCATAAGCTGGCAGCTGCAGCTCCGTTTGGACTCCTACCCTGGGAACATCCATATGCCGTGGATATGGCTCTAAAAAGCAAAAAAAAAAAAAAAAAAAAAAAAAAGGAATAGTCTTTTAAACAAATGATGTGGGAACAATTAGATGTTCATATGGAAAAAAAAATCCCAAACCTCAACCAAGGTTTTGATGTTTACTTAAATATTCATGAGTACTAACCACAAAGGGCTTTGTGATGAGGAAGATCCACTATGATTTTCTGTCTCATTCACACGCTCTCCTCAGAGGTCCAGGGGGGGCTTGCTGATGGTGTCCGAGAGAGCCTGGACTAGTAGGGAGGAAGCCGTCCACACTGGTGCGTCCACCCCAGGCCACAGGGCCGCCGCAGAACTAGTGATACCGAAGGTTATGTAAGGTGACGAAAGAAGGTGGCTCTGAGGGCCGTGGGAATGGATGGTACCCTCCTTATCAGAATAACAGGACGGCAAGTCTTTACTGGAGACTTGAGGGGGCGGCTGTTGGGTTGTTGCTTTTTTACTGTCAGCAATTAAGCATTTGCGATACAAAAGGACTATTGTCTCTTTTAAAAGAAAAAAAATAAAAAGTCCTCATTCTCCTGTCTCTATCTTCCCAACCCTGAGCTGAGGTTTTTAGTTTGGAAATGCCTTTTTAAGGCCCTTGGTGTTCTTAAATCTCTTTGCAGGCAGGCGAAGCCTTTGGGAAGGTATTCTTTTGAAGAAGAGATTGCCTCTTTTTTTTTTTTCCCCCATCCTGGTGATCTTCTGAAGTCCCTAGAAGTGTGATTTCACAGACAGCCACAGGCAGGGTGTCTGTTATGTGACCTGCTCTTGTATAGGGTCTCTTTGTGGGGGCGGGGGGTGTACACTCAAGGCCAAGTGAGGACGGGGGAAAAAAACACCTCTCTGATATATGGCCTTGCAGTGACTAGGAAGAGGGTGGGGTTAAGGGGGAGGAAGTGAGCAGACCAAGGCTATCGGGAGTTGCCAGAAGAGGCATTCAGCTGAGTGATCACAGTTCTGAGTGAAGAAAGGAATCTGTGAGAGGGAATTGGGGTAGCTTAGATGTTTTTGTTTTTGTTTTGCCTGAGTGACTTGAGATTGAAGCCATCGCCGTGCCATGTTGGAGTATGGTGTTGTGTCGCAGAACCCTCCCAGGGAGGGAAAGAGCAGATCTGCGGGATCCTGCTTCAGCTCCATGTTAATGATGCCATGATGGGCTCTTCTGAATCTGGCCCCAGCTGCTGGCTCGTTTCGCTAGGGTTTGATCCACAAGTGGATCAGTTACCTCCTCTGTGTTTCCACTCCACAGGACACAGCCTCACCTCCAGTCAATTCATCCTTAGGGGACTATGTGGATGGAAGCTCTTGGTAAAGGGGGCTTCAGGAACCAGCACGAAAGACAGATTGAAAGGCATCCCTTTTTAGAATGTCAGGCTACATGGAAAGAGCATTTGCTAGGAGTCAAGAAACTGCTAGGAGTCAAGTTCTTAATGTGCCCTTCTTCAGTGTGAGACCTTGTTCAGCAGGTAATTTTATCTCTTAGAGACCCAGGGATAATGATACTACAGATCTACTAACCCACTCTCAATCTACTATAAACCACATCAGAATTTTGGAAGGGTCCAAAGACGTAATGGAGAAGAGAACGTTGCGGTCTTCAAAGCTGCTCTGTCCGGCGTGGTATCCACTAGCCTGTGTGTGGCTTTTTGAAGTATCGTTTCCTTAATTAAATTAATCAATCATTAATTAAATTAACTAAAATGAAATAAAATGAAAACTTCAGTTCCTCACTCACACCAGCCACATTTTAAGTGCTCAGTAGCCGCATGTGGCTAGTGGGTACCATCTTAGACAATGAAGATATAGAATATCTGCATCATCACAGAAGTTGAATGAGAGGGCTCTGCCTCAAATCACTACCTGAGGTGTGATATTAAAGAGGTAAAGGATGTCAACATTGTAGAAGTGATGAGTGAGGGGTCCTTAGAAAGAAACATCCCGCTCAAGGTAGCTGAAGTGAAACAAGATGTTTATTTGACTAATTCAAGAAAAATGTATGCATCCCAAGTGCTGGAAACATAGCTAGGCTTCAAGAGGGATTGGAACCACTTCCTAGAAGACTATTAAGAACAAATGAAGCTACTCTCTCCTCAGTGTCTCTTTGTCTCTGATCTTCCTCCCCCCATGGCCACTTGCACCCTGGTTTCTGTTTCTGTCTGTTCATGGGTTCTTACTTTCTCTCCTCCTCCTTCACTTCTTCCTCTTTTACCTTCTCTTCCTCTCATCCCCTCCTCCCTCCCTGCTCTCTGCAGACCAGCTTTCTCAACTGTGCTACACGAGGTCCAAATAGGGCTCGAGCCTACCCAGTTTTCATCACTTTTCGGGGCTAATGCCTAACGAAGGCTGGATTCTGATTTCAAATTCCTAGGGAAGGTGTTCTCATTAGTTTGATATGAGAGCTACCTCCACCCCAGTCAGCTGTATCCAGGAGGATGCGGTAGTGACCTCAAGGTTATGCAATAGGGGCAGTGGGGGGTGGGGCAGATGCTCTAAAAAGGAACATGTGGGGATGTGTCATTGACTAACATGCTCATTCTTAACACCTTGAAGAGGTCTATTGAAACTTTGATCACATAGGAAAAAGTTGCCAGAAATTTGACCATGACCTTGAAAAAAAAAAAGGGGTGTGTGTGGTATTTTTTTTTTCCCTTTGGTTATTTGGGTATAAGATTTGGGGGCGAGGGTCTAGTGTTTTATGTTTGTCTCCTTTTTTTTTTCATTCTCTTTTTTTTTCTTTCCTGAATTATTCTAGATTTTAGAGATAAAGAAAAAAAAATTTATTATAAGTATAGTGGATTTACAATGTCCCGTCAATTTCTGCTATACAGCAAAATGACCCAGTCATACATTCTTCTCATATTATCTTCCATCATGTTCTATCACAAGTGATTGAACACAGTTCCCTGTGCTATATACAGCAGGACCTCATTGCTTATCCATTCTAAATTTGGTCAGTTTGATTAATATGTGTCTCGGGGTATTCCTCCTTGGGTTTATTTTATATGGTACTTGTACTTCCTGGACTTGAGTGAGTGGTTCCTTTCCCATGTTAGGGAAGTTTTTGGCTATTATCTCTTGGAATATTTTTTCTGTCCCCTTCTCTCTCTCTTCTCCTTCTGGCACCCCTATAATACGGATGTTGGTGCGTTTCACGTTGTCCCAGAGTTCTCTGAGACTCTCTTCATTTGTTTTCAATCTTTTTTCTCTTTTCTCTTCCACATCCGTGATTTCCACTAATCTGTCCTCCACCTCGCTTATTCGTTCTTCTGCCTCCTGTATTCTGCTGTTGGCTGCTTCTAATGAATTTTGTGTTTCAGTTATTGTATTTTGCATCTCTTCTTGTTTAAGTTTTATATCTTGTATCTCTTTGGTCAGTGTTTCCTGTAAGTTATCCATCTTTGCTTCCAGTTTATTTCCAATGTCTTGCATATCTTCAGCATCAGCAGTCTAAAGTCTTTTTCCTGGAGGCTGAGAATCTCCTGATCACTTAGCCAATTTTCTGGGGTTTTTCCTTTCTCCCTCATCTGAGTTCGAGTTCTCTGTCTTTTCATTATTATAGGTTTTTGGTGTGGTGACCTTTTTACAGATAATAGAGTTGTAGCCTCTCTTCTTTTGTCTGCCCCTCTTGTGACTGAAGTCAGTATGGGGGCTTGCTGTAGGCTTCCTGATGGGAGGGACTGATGCCTGCCCACTGGTAGGTGGAACTGATTCTAATCCCTCTGGTGGGTGAGATTAGAGGTGGCTGTGTGCCTGGGGGGTCTTTAGGCAGCCTGTTTACTGAGGGGTGGGGCTGTGATCCCACCTGGATTGTTGTTTGGGCTGGGACTTCTCAGTGCTGATGGGTGGGGCCATGTTTTCCCAAAACGGCCACCTCTAGAGAAAGGCACCCACTGCTGAATATTCCTGAGAGCCTTACTTCCAATGTCCATCCCCCACAACAAGCCATATTCCCAGGAGATCCTCTAAGAACTGCAGTCAGGTTTGACCCAGATTTCTATGGAGACTTTGCTTTGCCCTGCTACCCAATGCATGTGAAAGTCTGTGTGTGCCTTTTAAGAATGGGGTCTCCATTTCCCCCAGTCCCGTGGAGCTCCTGCACACAAGCCCCACTGGCCTTCAATGCCAGATGCTCTGGGGGCTCTTTCTCCCAGTGCCAGATACCCACATGTGGGAGTTTGAACTCTCAGAACTCTCACTCCTGTAGGTGAGTCTCTGTGAACCAGTGAGTTTCCAGGCTATGAGGCTTCCCACCCGGGAGATATGGGGTTGCTTATATCGCATAATCTCCCACCTACCTCTTGATGTGGCCTCCTCTCTGTCTTCTGGAGTAGGATATCTTTTTGAAAGTTTCCGGTCCCTTTGGGTGAAGATTGCTCAGCATTTGGTCGTAAATTTTGTTGTCTTTACGAGAGAAGTTGAGCTCCAGTCCTTCTATTCCGCCATCTTAATCCCCTCTCTGCTTATCCATTCTATTTTTTTTTTTTTTTTTTTTTTTTTTTTTTGTCTTTTTTTGTTGTTGTTGTTGTTGCTATTTCTTGGGCCGCTCCTGCGGTATATGGAGGTTCCCAGGCTAGGGGTTGAATCGGAGCTGTAGCCACTGGCCTACGCCAGAGCCACAGCAACGTGGGATCCGAGCCGCGTCTGCAACCTACACCACAGCTCACGGCAACGCCGGATCGTTAACCCACTGAGCAAGGGCAGGGACCGAACCCGCAACCTCATGGTTCCTAGTCGGATTCGTTAACCACTGCGCCACGACGGGAACTCCCTGCTTATCCATTCTAAATGTAATAGTTTGCATCTTCTCTATCTGGTTATATGATTTGATCACCAATGCAGATCCTAGGACTTTGGCTTAACTTCCATGTCCTTATACCTCAATAGAAGTGGGCACAGCCAGAAGCAAGAAATTGAGTCCATAAGCCCTTGTCATTTCTTAAATGCAAGTGGGACACTAATGAGACCCTTTTCTCTCCTGCCTTTAGGAAGAAACATGAGGTTCCCCTGGAAATCATTCAAGAGGAAGATGGAAGGGGCTGTCTAAAAGAGATCACGCTGCAGACTGCAAGACTGGGGCCAGAAGGCTGGCAGTGGAAAACCCTGCTGGGTTGTGATCTCTCACTGAGAAGTCCCAGTTGCCTTTTTGCTTCCTGCCAAAGGAAGGAAGAGAACAAGACCATGTCCATAGCCTTGAAGCAGGTGTTCAACAAGGACAAGACCTTCCGGCCGAAGAGGAAGTTCGAACCTGGCACACAGAGGTTCGAGCTCCACAAACGGGCTCAGGCATCCCTCAACTCAGGCGTGGACCTGAAGGCAGCTGTGCAGCTGCCCAGCGGGGAGGATCAGAACGACTGGGTGGCCGTGCACGTGGTGGACTTCTTCAATCGGATCAACCTCATCTACGGAACCATCTGTGAGTTCTGCACTGAGCGGACCTGCCCAGTGATGTCAGGGGGCCCCAAATATGAGTATCGGTGGCAGGATGATCTCAAGTACAAGAAGCCGACTGCACTGCCAGCCCCCCAGTACATGAACCTTCTTATGGATTGGATCGAGGTCCAGATCAACAACGAGGACATATTTCCAACGTGTGTGGGTAAGTCCATGATCGGCTGCCTGGTGATTTTTGTCACATCTTGACCACACTTGAAGAATTTGCAGGCACTTCTTTCAGAACTGCCGTTGAATAATGGGTAGCACCCGTATCAGTATTTCCCTAACTTCCGTCACTTACTGAGAATCTTATTGGGCAAAAAATCATTTGTGGACCTCAATGGTGGGAAATGCTTGCTTGATGAAAAGTTAGATTTGATCTTATTGGCTTCCTTAGGATTAGACTCCAAACCCACGTCATGGTCCTGGTAAAATTTTTTATCGGGGACTAATGACCTAGTTAGTTACATTAACTCTGGCACAATTTTGGTGCTTATCTCTCAGGGTGATAAGAAGTCCCAGAATCCATGGATTTGTTTGCAAATAAGCAGACTGGGGTTTGGCATTTGGGGGCAATAAAGATCCTGGCATTCTGTTCTTCCCCCTCCTGATCATAGGTGTTAATTCCAGTCTTTACTATTAATTCTGGACCATGGTGTAGCTGCTAGACCAACCACACACTTGAAACGCAAATGCTTTTGTTTGCTTTGTGCTCTGAGCCCTACGACTCTTCAAGGGGAAAGACCAAACCTTGCCTACCCGTTCTGTTTCCCTATATTGCTGATCATTGGGTTGTGCACACCTCACAGGTTGAGTTTGGAATTCAGTTTTTTAGGCCCTAGGTTCCATAGGGATGTGCATCGTCCTGTTTCCACTATTGTACCACCAGTGACAGCATGGTGCCTGGAACCATTTAGGCACTCTGGAAATATTCGTAGAATGATTGAAAAATACTTGTGCTCTGAGATGGTCAGGGTATTTTTTTGGGGGGAGGGAAGCACCTCAAATTACCTAAAACATGTTGAGGAATTCCCGTCATGGCTCAGAGGAAACAAATCTGACTAGTATCCATGAGGATGCAGGTTTGATCCCTGGCCTCGCTCTGGGTTATAGGATCTGGGTTGCTGTGGATCTGGTGTAGGCCAGTGGCTATGGCTTTGATTCGTAGCCTGGATATCTCCATATGCCGTGGGTGCAGCCCTAAAAAGACAAAAAAAAAAAAGAGAGAGAGAAAATGTAATGTTGAAATCACCTCTATATGGGGCGTGTGTGTCCCCATGTGGCGTATGGAAGGTTGAGGTGGGGTATATGGATGTCGTGAACTTTATACCAGGAAAAAAAGTCTATAAATTGATTAGGGCAGTATGTGCACCTTGAAATATTGAGCATGCAAGCCAGTTTGCTGAGAATTCTCAAGTTGCCTTGTCTTGTCCGGTTTCTTCACGCTGTTCTCTCTGCTGTTCCTTGTTAGGGCAGGAGGTAGGGTGTGTGGTGGCTGGTTGGCTCACCCACATAGGAGGAAGAAGGCAGGTTTCAGAAACTCCCCTGGCTGTATAATTGGCACCTTGGAAGAGTGAGAATTTCCTAGGTTCATGTCTCTTTGCCCTTTTCTTAACTGTCAGAGACCTCTTTTGGAGCTGGGAAGAATTTTTCTCTTCCAAAAGCATGATAAGCTTCCTGCCAGTGCTATGTGCAGAACATAGGGTAGCAATAAAGATAGATAAAGCAGGCAGGGATACCTCCTCTGTCTCCTTCCCCGTCTCCTCCTGCTGTTCCTCATTGCTTTGAACTCTGGGCACCTCTGCAGCTCTCTGGCAGCTGTGGTTACCACATAGAGTGGCTGACCAGAAATAGCATCTTGGAGTCTGGTGTTTTACTTGAGGGTTGAGTCTGCTTGGAAAATAGAACGTCATCAGTGGTTTTAGACTTCGCTTGGAGGAAATCCGTGGAAGCTGTCATGTCCCCCAGAGTAATTGACTTTGCTTTTTTTTTCTAGATGGTTTCCTTAGCCATTCAACATGTTTGGGTGAATACGCACCGGGTCAGAATCCCCTATTTCAGCACTTTCATCTGTGCTGTATGATGCAAAAGTGTTCTGAGAGCTCTTACTGAGTGCACTGTGATTTTTTTTCCCCCATGGAAAAATAAGTTTGGGAAATGCTGAATGAAATTGATTTCTTTACTGCAGAACTTTAAATATACTGATGTCCTTTATAAATCTCCAAGAAAGACATACTTTAGGGAGTTCCCATTGTGGCGCAGTGGAAACCAACCCGACTAGTATCCATGAGGATACGGGTTCCACCCCTGGCCTTGCTCAGTGGGTTGCCTATGAGCTGTGGCATAGGTTGCATTTGCGGCTCAGATCCCGAGTTGCTGTGGCTGTGGTGTAGGCTGGCAGCTGAGGCTCCGATTTGACCCCCAGCCTTGGAAATTCCATATGGTGCTTTTGTTTATATTAGAATTACTGGGGCCTTCTTTTCAAAATGCACATTCCTCTGTCCTCCACCTAAATCAGAATCTCTTAGGTGAGACCTAAGACCTAAGAATGTGTGCTTTTAATAGGCACCTAACACTCCTCTGTTTATTGTAACCACCCAGGATGCTTTTCATCTCCTTCCCACCCCCAGGAACAGTTTGATAAAACCTGTCTGGTTTTATCCATGTCATTGTCTCCTTTGGAATCACCCACTTTTTCCGTCTCATGAATTCTCATGCATCCTTTGCACCATGTCCTCTGTGAAGGCTGTCACCTCTTAGAATGTAAGCCCCTTAAAGTTATAGAATATGTCTTATTTATTTGAATATCCCAGCACTAAGTCCAGTCCTGGTGCCTTATATTTTTTTAATGGGAATATAGTTTGTTTACAATGTTGTGTTAATTTCTGCTGTACAGCAAAGTGATTCAGTTGTACATACGTATACATTAAATATAGTTTTCTGTGCTATACAGTAGACTTATTGTTAACTGGTGCCTTATAGGTTATTGGTTGGATATATAGATGGATGGATAATGGGATGGATGGGAAAATAATCTTTATAAAGTCCCAGCACATACATGGGACTGGCGATCAAAGTGACGTTGAACAAATATCTCTGAATCCCTTTATCCCCATTCCTGGGTACTTCCTGTACCTCACCTCTGCGGGGTTTCATTTTCTCTGTTTAGCTTTTCCAAGGTTAAAATGTTAGGAGTCAGCAAAAACCACCACCATCACCCTGGGTCTCTTCGCTGGCTTCCTGCTCACCTCTGCTTTTTGCCCTCAGACAATATATTTGCTGTCTTTGCAAGGACTTGTCTTTCAGGAGCCACTTTCTCTGTGAGAATTCCTTTCCTCCTCATCTTCCGCCCCCAGTTTCCAGCCCACCTTCCTTCTTTTTGATCCTGGTGCCACCGCGAGTCCTTATCATGGAAATGATCAAGGAATCTGTCAGGATAAAGTCAAAGAGGAATTCCCCACCAACAGCAGATCCTGGGCGGATGAGAGATTCGGGAGTTCCGCTTAGCATTACGGCTTTGAATCCTGGGCATATTTCTGTCTCCTTGCCTGGGAATTGCGAGAGATTCAGACCTGACCTCCTCCCCACTGTGACCCAAGGAAATAGAACCATTAAAATACCGACAGATGTGAAGGCTTCACCCTTAGTTAGGTACTAAAGGATATAAACAGCTGTTGATCTCCACTCTTGAAACATGCAGGAAAGAAAAGCTTTCATCTGCTTCTCGATGCTGGTTTAACCAGGACACCCGTGCTCTCTCAGAGGGCGAGCTTTCTCAGTTGGGAGAATACCAAACAGATGTGGCTCCCTCCTGAACAGTCTGCGCTACTCTCCCCTGATCCTCTCCAGCTTCCTTTGTTAAAAAGCCAACAGATGTCCCTGCAAAAGCTTCCAAGACAGCAGGAACTTCAGAGGCAAAGGCCACATCCTCTTCGGTTGTATCTCTTTAACTACTTTTAGAGGCAACAATGGAAAAATAGAAAGCCACAGCCCCCTGCTTGAAAAAAAATGTTTTTAAATTCTGTTGCCTGTCTAATTACAATGAGTTTTCTGTTCTAGCCCCCAGCTTCCCTGTTTTTCTGTTATATAAGAGGCTTTAATCTCAGATCTGACATTCAGAAAAAACGGAGTCAAAAACTGAGCGCTCCTCCAACTCAGGTTTTTAAAAAGTCTTTGAGCAGGAGGAATAAGAACATTTTAAAAATAATGACGTGATCTCACCTACATTTATGGTTTTAGAATAAATGGGTGTCAGGAAGGAAAGAGCAGGGAAGGGAAGGGAGAGAAGCCAGGCAGGGAACTCCCATGTATTGAGTCTGCAAAGTGCCAGGCACTGCACTTGCCACTGTTAATCTTTCTTAATTCTTAGAATTACTGAATGAATTAAATATGCCATTTTACCAGCAAGAAAGCTGACTTTTAAACAAGCTAAGGGTCTTTCCCAAAGTTGTACAGCTAATCAGTCATTTAGAAGTCAGAGTTTAAGCTCAAAAGTGTCTGGCCAGGGAGTTCCCATTGCGGCGCAATGGAAATGAATCCGACTAGGAACCATGAGGTTGAGGGTTCGATCCCTGGCCTTGCTCAGTGAGTAGAGGATCCTGCATTGCTGTGAGCTGTGGTGTAGGTCGCAGACGTGGCTCAGATCTGGCATTGCTATGGCTCTGGCGAAGGCCGGCAGCTGTAGCTGTGATTCAGCCCCAAGCTTGGGAATCTCCATATGCCATGAGTGCAACCCTACAAAGACCAAAACCAAAACAAAACAAAACAAAACAAAACAAAACAAAAGTAGCCAAAAAAACTATGCACTTGTCATCCACTGCCATTTATAGCATAAATAGTTATTCTGCAAATTTTTCTTCAGAAAACTGTGGCAAGACTCCTTTTTTTTTCTTTCTATTTTGTCCACATCTGCAGCATATGGAGTTCCCAGGATCACATTCCAGGAATCAGATCTGAGGTGCAGTTGTAACCTATGCCAAAACTATGGCAATGCTGGATCCTAACCCACTGTGCTGGGCTGGGGATGGAACCCACATCTCAGCACCCCAGAGACACCACCAATCCTATTGCACCACAGCAGGAACTCAGTGGTGGAAGACTTTCAATCACGGTTTTAGGAATTTGTCTAGGATGGAAAAAAATCTGGAAACCTGATTAAGGAAATGATTCTTTTGCTGTCTTTTTATTTTGTTTTATTTCTGTTTGCCCCTATTTTAAAAAATCACCCCTGAAATGCCTGAGGAATGTGTCCAGGCACTAATTGTTCTCATGTTCCAAGACTGAGCAGAGGATGACAGCCTTATGAAAACGCTGCATGGGGAGTTCCCATTGCGGTGCAGTGGAAAAGAACCCAACTAGGAACCATGAGGATGTGGGATTGATCTTTGGCCTCGTTCAGTGGGTTAAGGCTCCAGTGTTGCCATGAGCTGTGGTGCAGGTCACAGAAGTGGCTCAGATCTTGCTTGGCTGTGGCTGTAGTGTAGGCTGGTGGCTGTAGCTCTGATTGGACCCCTAGCCTGGGAACCTCCATATGCCTCGGGTATGGCCCTAAAAAACAAAAAAACAAAAAAAAGAAAAGAAACAAAAAAATGCTTCGTGGACCTGTGACTACCCATTATAACCATTCCACCATTATTCATTCAATAAATGCTTATTGAGGAGTTCCCGTCGTGGTGCAGTGGTTAACGAATCCGACTAGGAACCATGAGGTTGTGGGTTCGATCCCTGCCCTTGCTCAGTGGGTTAACGATCTGGCGTTGCCATGAGCTGTGGTGTAGGTTGCAGACGCGGCTCGGATCCCGCGTTGCTATGGCTCTGGCATAGGCCGGTGGCTAGGCTGCGATTCGACCCCTAGCCTGGGAACCTCCATATGCCACAGGAGCGGCCCAAGAAATAGCAAAAAAAAAAAAAAAAAAAAAAAAAGACAATAAATGCTTATTGAGCACCTGCTTAGAAGCAGGTCCTATTTTAGGTCCCAAAAAGAAGCAAAGCAGAGTTTCTGTCCTTGAGCAGTTTCTATAATGTCCAGAATGTCTAGTTGCTCCAAATTGCTCTGCACATTTTTCTAAAATGAGTTCTTTGTTCATTGGTCAGTGCATTGTGGAAATAGTTGCATCCTTTTGGAAACCTTTCTCATGAGACTACAGCTGAGTTTCATTCTCTCTCAAAATATTGTGGCAGGAAACATCAGGCTATAAAAATGTCCATAGGAATGGGCTTTTCAGACATGAGATGTCGGGGAACTGAATTTATAATTAGCTTTTGAGTTTTAGCTTTTTATTTTCTATTGTCTCCCTTGTGGTTTTTTATTTTGATCTAAATCTATGCAGCACTGGTAAGACAGCATGGATGTCAACAAAATATATTCAGTGTGGTAGAACAAGCACTGGGCTTGCAGACAGAGACGAGCTCTGCCGTTACAAGATGCTGCGTGACACTGCTAAACGCAGAACCTCTGAGCTTACATTTCTCTGTGTAAAGATTCTGATTTCACAGGGTTGTTGTAAAGATCAGATGAGGCAGTGTGAATAAAAACACCCAGCCCAGAACCATAAGCCAGCATAAGAGCTGTTGAAACACAAATGCCTGTTAGTTGCCTCTCTCTCTGCATACATTTCTGCATAACTATCCATGCAAACTCTTGGAGCCCACTAGTTGATTTCCGAGCAGTATTCTCAGAAAAAAAAAAACGAAATGCATTGTCAGAGACACAATGTAATCTTCTAAAATCTTCTATAATTCAGCAACGAAGAGTGCTGAAAATTAGTACTCTTCATTGCCGAATTGCTCTGTGATGGAGTCAAACACTCTCAAAGGTTTTGGGGAGTTCCCACTGTGGCTCAGTGGGTTAAGAATTTGACTAGTATCCATGAGGATGTGGGTTCGATCCTTCCCCTTGTTCAGTGGGTTAAGGATCCGGCATTCTCGTGAGCTGTAGTGTAGGTTGCAGATGCGGCTCAGATCCCATGTTTCTGTGGCTGTGGTGTAGGCTGGCAGCTGTAGCTCCAACTGGACCCCAGGCTGGACCCCTAACCTAGGAACTTCCATATGCTTCAGATGCGGCCCTAAAAAGCAAAAGCAAAACAAACAAGCAAACAAACAGTGTTGGGCGAGCTGCCCTGGATTGTATTTCTCAAGAGGATGAGAAAAGTGTTCTCTGGGCCAGGAATGGAGCCTCTAAGATAGCCTGGTAAACTGGTAAGTTTTTCCAAGGCTCTAGAAACATGTTTTGCCCCTGGGGTCTGATAAACTGTTTGGCGCTCTAAGAATTTACTCGCTGCAATAATAAAGCTGCAATTTTTTAAACACAGACTCCCCTCCACACTGTGCCTACAATTATGTCATTTAATCTGTAAAACAACCTCCTGAGGCTGATAGCATGAGGTCCATTTCACAGATGAAAAAGATTAAGTGACCTGCCCAGGGTCCCACAGGTAGAGCTAGGATTCAGACCCAAGGTAGCCCAGCTCTACAGCCCACGCTCTCAGCTACTCCAGCACCTCAGGTCTGTGAAGTTTTTACCCCAGAATCAACATCACCCTTAAGTTTCCTTGACCTGTTGCATGTTAAATCCTCTCTATGAAACATCCTAAGACAAACCCAGCGTTCGCAGCGAAGGATATGAAGACAGACAGGACCTTGATACACATTACAGTGGGTCCTTACTGATGGGAACTCTTAAAGCTCTTCTCCTGGTAAGAACTTGCCTTCTTTAGATCCTGAGGCTGCCCTTGCTTATTCAGTTATCTATTCATGGAAAACATGCAGAGACAGCTGAATCCATTCTTTTTCACCCTCACTGGCTGCTGGAGAATTGGTGGTCTTTGGACGATCACGATTCTCTATTCCCACCTCACTAGCCCAGTACTACAGTGACTTGGTGGCTGCGTCAGTGAGAACGAGGATCAATAACCATCCACATTCAACAAATCCCAAGAGATACCTCTGGCAAATGGCAAGTCCCCCCCACCTCCCCATGTGCTAAGAAGCAGCAGGGGAAGGGAATGGAGAGGGGGACTCCAAGGGCCTGGAGACAGCCCTGCAAGTCAAGGCTGATTACCTGCTGGCCCGCCGACTTGTGCTGAGTTCTCCATTACCTGTGCCATGTAATTTTAATGGGCTGCATCTCAAGTGACAGGTTGTTACATCTCAGCATCAGCTGGGAAGGGAGCTGGGATATATGATATCCAGTGGAAAACAGAGACATTAGACAAAGGCTGTACTTGGGGGTAGCAGGGATCTGATGCTTTTGGGGGGTTAGTGGTTGTAGGCATGGCACCTTTCCTCAGTCAGTGAAGGTGCCTTGTGGAGGGCAGTGGTTCACTGGGAGGCAGACCAGCTTCAGCACCAGTCCTTACAGCCTGAAATGCCAGCAGGATGGAGTCCTTACAGCCTGAAATGCCAGCAGGATGGAGACAAACAGGTTAATAAGAACTCTTGCCCAGAACAGAGATGGAGTTGGAAGGAACAGTTGTATAAGCCACTTGAGGTGAGGGTGAGATCCCCGAGAGCAAGCTGGATCCCCACCAATGTGCCAGCTGATGGCCTAAGAGCACAGGTTTTGTTTGTCTGAGCAGGGACCTGACACCAGTGGCCTTCTGTCTCTACCTTCCCTACCAGTCTCTGCCTCCCCTCTAGAAAGAGAAGGTATCCTTAAGCAGCATCATATTGAAGGGAGGCCAAATTATTTCTTGCCCTAGATCTCCATGTGTAGAGTTGGAGTCATACGCCTTTTTTTTTTTTTTTTTTTTTTCCGGCTACACCCTTGGCATGTGGAGATTCCCAGGCTAGGGGTTGAATCAGAGCTGTAGCTGCCGGCCTACACCACAGCCACAGCAACACAAGATCTGAGCCACATCTGCAACCTACAGCACAGCTCACAGGAACAGCAGATCCTTAACCCACTGAGTGAGGCCAGGATCCAACATGCAACCTCATGGATCCTCGTCGGTTTGTTAACCACCGAGCTATGAACGGAACTCCATAAGCTTTTTCTTTAAAAGAACTTTGTAGGCTTCAGGGCATGTATTATCTGTTTAAGGTCTCTGCATATAAGACATGTAGTGAACTAATTACTACTACGTAAGTGAAAATTGATTGACTCAGGCCATATAGTTCATATTACAGAACAGAAAATTCCTAAAAGTTGTGAGGCAGTCGAATGTTTGTCACGTGGCTATTTTCACTCCTCAGAATTTAATATTTAAAGAAAGCTCAGCAAAGAATCCTTTTATTGTGTGAATCTCTCCTTAGTGATATGTCTAGTTGGTCCTCAGAGCACGCCTTTGGAAATTGAAACGTTTGTCTTCATGGAGAGACAAACTGGCATTGTTAATTCTCTCTCAGGGAAAGAAAACATTCTTCAAACTAGCCAACAGAGAGTTCCTGCTCTGGCGCAGTGTGTTAAGGATCTGACTGCAGTGCCTTGGGTGGCTGTGGAGGCACAGGTTCGATCCCCTGCCCAGCACAGTGGGTCCAAAGAATGCAGATCAGATTTCCTTGGCATGGAAATTTTCAAATGCTGCTGGTGCAGCCATTAAAAATAAATAAATAAATAAATAAATAATAAGCACTAGGTTTCCAGGATCCCGGCACTGGAGAGCAGTGATGAATTAAGGGAGCATTTCCCGCTGATAGTCCAGTGTTCATTGTGTTGTCTACACCCTGTGTCGGATCCTCTGCAATTCTGCCAGCAGTGGCCACCTCCTGCCTAGCTTCAGGGCCAGCTGATGTGAAGGAGCCCCCATGCCTGCTGTGGGAGCACAGTGGGACCTCAGCATCTGAGGACTGCCAAGTTACTTGTGGGCCACTGTCTTCAACATCCCTCGGTTTCCTGGCCCAGCCCGTGACCTCCAGGAGCAGAGGAAAGAAAGTTGTTGAATATTGGGAATTTACCTGTTTCAGCCATCAGATGAACCATTCATATGTCACCATCTCAAACTGGGGAAGAAAAAGCCTCCATCTCAGGATATTTCTCTTTCCATGTCACTTAAGAGAAGTGTGAGAAGATATGTTAATGATAGGTACCGAGGTCCCTGGGTAACTTCTATGGGCAGTAACCATCATAACGCATGGGATGTGTTCTGATGGCTTTATTTATTTGTTTATTTATTTTGTCTTTTTAGGGCTGCACCCGCAGCAGATGGAGATTCCCAGGCTCGGGGTCTAATCAGAGCTACAGCTGCCAGCCTCCGCCACAGCCACAGCAAAGCAGGATCCGAGCCGTGTCTGTGACCAACACCACAGCTTATGCAATGCCGGATCCTTATCCCACTGAGTGAGGCCAGGGATCGAACCTGCATCCTCATGGATGCTAGTCAGATTCATTTCCTCTGAGCCACGATGGGACCTCCTGATGGCTTTATTTTGTTTTCCAAAAATAATGAAGAGGTGAGGGCTCATCATCAGTCCACGTTTACATCTGTTCCTCTCATGGGCTTTGTGACTTTGGCAAGCCCTGACCGTCTCTGAATCACTCTCCTCATCTGGAAAGTCAAGGTAATAAGAATTATATCCACTTTGTAAGGTTATGGGAATTAAGTGTCATAATGCACACAGGCTCTTAGTGAGTTCCTGGTAGGAAATTAAGTGCTGAATACATTTGCACTTTATTTCCTTTTCATGGTGATAAAAAAGGGAAGACCCCTGACTTATTGCGGTTTGTAATGCTTGATTACATAGGAGAATTTCTCCTGCAATATTCGCTGTACATGTCTTCCAACTGGAATACAAATTGAGAAAAACTGTTGATCATGTCATAGTTAGAGTAGTTATCTTGGAAAAAGAAGAATTTTTCACATTCATTAGATACCAGTTTATAACCAAGACTTGAACAACTCACCGAAATGAATAGATTCCATCTTATATGTGAGGCAATAATTACCAAGTTTAAAGTACAGTAATAATAATATTAACATTAATTACCTATTCTGGTCCCAGCAGTGTGCTAGGTCCTTTATGTGTATTTTTTTTCTAATCCTCCCAGCAGCTCTGGTTGATTGTTATCATTGGCCCTATTTTATTTCTTTCTTTGTTTTTCTTTCTTTTTTTTTTTCTTTTATGGCCACACCCTCAGCACATGGAAGTTCCCAGGCCAGGGGTTGAATTGGAGCTACAGCTGCTAACCTGTGCCACAGCCACAGCAACACAGCATCCTAGCCACCTCTGTGACCTACATCACAGCTCACAGTAACACTAGATCTTTAACCCACTGAGTGAGGCCAAGGATCAAACCTGCATCCTCATGGACACTATGATGGTTCTTAACCCACTGAGCCACCATGGGAACTCCATTAGCCTTCATTTTATCTGAAGAAACTGAGATGAGTTTCTTCCCCCAAAGTGTGGGGAAGACTGAAACGTCCAGCTGAGATGGTCAGGCAACCAGGTAGACACAAGAGCTGCAAGCTTCTACTCCCCAGGGTTGAATAGACCAAGAGAGAAGAGGGCACTTGGAACCTGGGGCCGCTCAGCATGAGCTGGGAGCACGGCTCATTCTGCAGGACCTGGAACCAAGGAAAGATGCAGCAGTGCTGGAGGCCAGGGAGAACGTGCACGAGAAATGCTGGGGCGCCTGCTTCCCCCTCCCACCTTCTGCTCAGGCTTCCTTCCATCCTGGGTAAAGGAGCCTGGGAAACACAGGGAGGGAATGGATCTGAAAGCACATAGGTAAAGGACTAGCACATGGAGAGAACAGATAAATAACAAATAAATGTATAATTCTAGGTAGTGATGAGCTCTCTGAAGACAAAGTTGGGGAAGGGAATTGGAAGGCTCTAAGATTTACCTAAGATTGAAGTTCTCATCATGGCGCAGCAGAAATGAATCCGACTAGGAACCATGAGGTTGTGGGTTCAATCCCTGGCCTCGCTCAGTGGGTTAAGGATCCAGTGTTGCCGTGAGCTGTGGTGCAGGTCGAAGATGCAGCTCGGATTTGATGTTGTGTCTGTGGCTGTGGTGTAGGCCTAAGATAGATGTACAGCATTGGTCTCAAGTTTTTTTTGGTCTGAGAACACCTTCATACTCTTAAAAATTATTGAAAACCCCAAAGACTTTTAAAAAAATTTTTATTGGTGTATAGTTGACTTACAATGTTGTGTTAGTTGCAGGTGTACAACCAAATGATTCATTTTTACGTGTACATATATCCATTCTTTTTCAGATTCTTTTCCCATATAAGTTATTACAGAATGTCAAGTATATTTCCCTGCACTATAAGCAGATCCTTATTACTTATCTATATTCTATACAGTAGTGTGTGTGTGTTACTCCCAAACTCCTAATTTGTTTTATGTGGGCTGTAGCTATTAATAATTATCGTATTAGAAATTAAAACTAGAGAAGTTTCAAAATATTTATTTATATATTCATTGAAAAAATAATAGTAAACTCGTCACACATAACATAAATAACATTTTAATGAAGAATAGCTATATATCCCCCCCAAAAAAAAATTTTTAAAAAGTGGTATTGTTTTACTTTTTGCTGATCTCCTTAATGCCTGGTTTAATAGAAGACAATTGGACTCTCTTATCTGCTTCTACATTTCGATCTATGGTTCTGGTCCAGCTTTGCACAGATGTACAGTTGGACAGAGGAGGACTTTGTGTGCCCTTGTAGATGAAGCAGTGAGGCGACCAGTCATTTGCACCCAGTAGACGCTTGATGATCACGGTTGAACGAACACAAATTAAGATTGCATTGAGGGTTTCACAGTGTCCCTTGTGATAAATGGTGACCTTCACGACATCACGATAGTATACACCAGTTAGACAAGATTGTTCTGAGGGCCCGTGGGTCAGTAGGACACATGCTTTGTGGTGTTTACCCAGCAATACCGATGGCTTTTCACCTTAGTGTACAGAGTCACGCAGTCTCCTTGTCACAGAGTTTTGTAGGATCACCTAAAGATGCTAATTAGTCTCTGAAAAAAAATGTACCCTCTAATTTCCTTAACACGTGTTCACACTAGCATAATGAGCTAGTTCAGACAAGATGAGACGTAACTGGCAGTACTTAATGTGTACACAGGAAGTATTTTAAAATTTGAAAGGAATTGCTGGAATATAATTATCATGCTGTACAATACAGAGTGGTAGACCACCACCTGATTACTCACCATGCTGATTTTGTGCAGCAGTATTCAAGTTCAGGATAGATTTCTATCCGAATGAGAGAGGTTCTTAGTTTCTCTTCACCATCCATTGATACATATTCTTAAAGAATGCTGACCTTAGCCAAGATCTCAGTAATGTTGTAAGGTAGCTGGTATGAAAAAGAAACCTGGAGCTCCCATCATGGCGCAGTGGTTAACGAATCCGACCAGGAACCATGAAGTTGCGGGTTCGAACCCTGGCCTTGCTCAGTGGGTTAAGGATCTGGCATTGCTGTGAGCTGTGGTATAGGTTGAAGACGTTGCTCGGATCCCCTGTTGCTGTGGCTGTGGCATAGGCCAGCGGCTACAGCACTGATTAGACCCCTAGCCTGGGAATCTCCATATGCCCTGAGTAGGGCCCTGGAAAAGATGAAAGACAAAAAAAAAAAAAAAAAAAAAAAAAAGAAAGAAAGAAAGAAAGAAAAAGAAACCAAATGAATGATTTAGACAATATTTGCTCTTTTGGCTTCTCTGGGATCCTGCTTTTTCCACCAGCGTAGGGAAGTGAATTTAACATTAACTGAACCCCATGACAAGGGACAGTCTGATGCAGATGACCATCAGTCACTTTAGGTGGATATGGCCATGGCCATGTTGCTTCAGTCCCCAAAGGGCAGGTTTGACGTACTGTCTGCAGACAGACTGGTTTCTGAATGTGGGTTATACAACATCTTAGGCCAAATGAAATGCGCGTTTATTGCTGGTGTCAGAGTCAAATCTCACATCTGCCTTACTGAGCAGATTATATCATATCAAGCTTTGATTTTATTGCAGTTGATGTAATAATGATGTCTACGATTTATTGAGTGTCTACAGTAGGTTAGGTGTTTTACAGTGATTTTAGAAAGGGTTTTTTTGTTTGTTTGTTTGGTTGGTTGGCTGGGGTTTTTTTGCCTCTTTTCCAAAGGAGGAAACTGAGTCTCAGAAAGGTCCAGGTCACATAGCTTATAAAGACCTGTAACAAGTCCCCCTGACTCCAGGAAGTTTTTGCTACACTGGGGACCTCCGAGATACTGCACATTCTAGGCACTTGTGTGCATGTCACTGCATAAACACAAACAGGAATATATTCAAAGACCAAGTGGGAGAGGAGAAAAATGAAAGGATGCATTTGAAGAAGCAAAAGGTTTGGCTTCTCTATGACACCAAAGCATGAGGTCTTTGCAGAAGAAGTCCTGCCTGGATGAAGTAAGACATTTCAAGTCACGGCTTTGTTCCTTTCTCCCTGTGCCTTGAATTCATGGATTTGACTCGTGGTCTGCTGCAGCTAGGTGAGACAGATGAGGTGGTTCAATAAGTTTCATGTGTATGGCGAGGACTGATTGTGTGTGTGTGTGTGTGTGTGTGTGTGTGTGTGTGTGTGTGTGTGTGTGTGTGTGTGTTTTAAAGGTAAAAATCTCAGTGTTAGAAAGAAAAGGGGGAAAAATACACACAAAAAAATATGAGGGTTTGCCAGCTAGCTATCCACAATGCCTCGTGGTTCTACATTGGGGAAATGAGCAAACCATTACCACTGAGTCTTCAGCTTTTACCTTTCATTCCAGTGTGCAAAGTCCCTCTGACTCTTTTTGCTCCGTGGTCTGTTAACCCTATTTTCCTGCTATTACACCAGGAGACTTAGGCTACGAAGTTGCTGTGAGGACTTTTATAAGATAGTACATGGGGCTTGTATGTATGTCCGAAAAATATCAGCTAACAGGAGGACTGATAATATTGTCAGTACTGTATTTCTGCAAAACTGTTGCTACATTTTTCTCCCCTATGAGATGCTGCTCATACCAGTAAGTAATTGAAGCTCCCAGAAATCAGGACCATGGAGCCTTTGACAGGCAAGGTCAGAGGCAGGTTTCTGGACTTTCAGCAGGCATGGATTTTTCAGCCCTGGTTTCTCTGCCACCCCTCGGACAGTTGACACTTTGGGGCCCGTGAAATTTTTTTTAGCCCTAAAACATGTTGACTCTTAAAATAGCCTTGGAATCCAGCCACCCTTATCAGTCGATGCTGACTCTCTGGGCTGGTTGGGCTCAATGTTATTTCAGGTGCCACAGATGTATATTTCACCTCCTCCCCGCGGTGCTGTCCAGCAGCTGGCCTTTGAGGAAGGCCCGTGGGGCACAGTCTGCTCTCAAGAAATACAGTCAAACGTGGGGCTCAGGTTTTTCAGGTTAAATGGTGGCCTTTTTCAGAACAGCTTGAAAAGGGGATGTTATCAAAGTGAACATTTTAGATGACCCAATAAGTAGATCCATAAGAATAGTTTTCCTGGGAGTTCCCTTTGTGGCTCAGCAGAAACAAATCTGACTAATATCCATGAGGCTGCAGGTTCGATCCCAGGCCTTGCTCAGCAGTTTAGGGATCCGGCGTTGCCGTGAGCTGTGATATAGGTCAAAGATGAGTCTCGGATCTGGAGTTGCTGTGGCTGTGGCATAGGCCAGGGGTTACACTTTGGATTCCACCCCTAGCCTGGGACCCTCCATATGCCAAGGCTGTGGTGCCCCCCACCACCAAAAAAAAAAAAAAAAAAAGACAAAAAAAATAAGGATAGGTTTCCTGAAAAAGCTACATTTCAGGACTACATTCAGGATTATAATTCAGCAATTATTTAGGAGTTCTCATTGTGGTTCAGTGGATTAAGAACCCAACTAGTATCCATGAGGATGTAGGTTCGATCCTTGGCCTCACTCAGTGGGTTAAGGATCTGGCGTTCCTGAGAGCTCTGGTGTAGGTTGCAGATGTGGCTTGGATCCCAGCGTTGCTGTGGCTGTGACATAGGCCAGCAGCTGCGGCTCTGATTTGACCCCTAGCCTGGGAACTTCCATATCCCGCAGGTGTGGCCCTAAAAAGAAAAAAAGAAAGAAAGAAACAATTATTTATAAAGCACCTATATATTCCAAATACTGTACTGGGGGTGGACTACCTGGTTCCTGTGCCTTCCCCTTGGAGGCTCCTCCACACCCCTTAGTGCACTTTTCCCACAGCTGGAAAATTTAACCCTGTCCATTGTCTCAGACCCACTAGAGGCTCTGAGCCTCCCAGGTTTGGGTGGCAAGATGGACTCACCCGTTATTATTCCTTGGGCCAACCCCAGAGCCCAAATTCCAAGACCAGGAAGTGGATTCTTGCCTGGAGCTCTACCTTGTACCCCAGTCACTTAAGACTGCCCCTCACTGTCTTCCACCCAGTGGTGCCATGTCAGAATCATACTTCTGATGTCTAGGACAGTGACAGCATCCCCAGTGCTTGGTGGCAGACCCTTCCATGCTGACCGTTAGCCAGCCCCTGGTCCCGCTGTCAGTCCCCCATCCTCTTCCCCCAGCTCTGCCATCTGCTAGGGCTCCCTGGGTTGCCTTCTACTGTTTGCCTCAAGCTCCTGCCTCATCCTCGTGGGTCTATCGAGTGTCCTCAGCCTCCTGCCACTGAAGAAGGCCTCCTTCCAGCAACTCAGCAGCCCAAGGTCTGCAGCCAGCAGACCTTGGGCCAGGCACAAGGCTTTCACCAGGGAGCAGGTGAAGGCTCCCAGACACCAACAGGAACAGGGCTCTACATCACTTTGCCTTCTAGTTGCTATGCCCTGAATTTACTGCTTAGGCGTTTCCTTTCTTTCTTTCTTTTGTTTTCCTTTTTAATGAGAGTTGTAATTTATTTATTTCAGGTTCTCTCTTGGGTTTGTTTATTTGTTTGTTTTCTTTTTTGCCACACAGGCAGTATGTGGACATTCCTGGACCAGGCCCTGGCTTTTTCTAAAGTTAAAGCTCTGCTCCTTTGCCCAAGCTGAATCATTGTCAAAAGGCCGAGGGACTCAGAGTTGGTGTAGCCCCTTCCTTAAAAGAACTCTCAGCACTCTTGGCTATTTATAGTTACTACTGCTGCTCTCTGTGGCTGTGGCTTCTAAAAGGTAAACTGGCTTGCATCCCAGTGTCTTAATGGTGTTGCAGCTAATTAAGACAAGTGAAAATGTATCTGGCATTTCTTGCATCTTATCAAGAGGCCCCTATTCATCAGGTTCAGCAGGCCCTCTCTTTAAGAAAGAGCAGTGTGGCTTCTGTTCTTCCATAGCATCTAGATGTGTTCTTATTTGCAGTAGGATTTAGCAAGGTGTTATCCCATGTCTTAAGCAGGCTCCAAACTAAAAATACTTTGATGCATTTGTTTAAGTGACATGATTAAAAAAAAAAAAAGTTTTCGTTTTTCCTCGGAGAGAAGCAGTTTCAAATATATGACAAACGGCTGTGTCCCTCAGGGTGACTCTTGCTTCTCTAGCATAGTCCCTGCTCATAAATAATGAGTTTGACGATGTGAGATGCATCAGTGCATTTCAAAGGAAGGGCTCTGGTGACACCTTTCTGTACTTTGTAGCAGTTGAAGGAAGATGAGCCTACTGTTTGTTGGTTTGTTTTTTAATTTTTAAATGTCCATCAAGTGGATCATATTCATCAATGATCGGTAAATAAATAAATCTCATGCAAATAAATCAACAAATTTGATGAGAGTCATGGCCCCTTCACTGGTTAATGTCCAATAAAATGGGAAACTGGTTCCCTTGCTGGTGCTGGGGACTTGAAACTCATGAAAAAGGACTAAAGCCAATAAATATCTTTGTAACTATGGAATAGCCCCAAATGAAGTCAGCTTTTTGCCTTTTTTTTTTTTTGGTCTTTTTTTCTTTAGGGCAGCACCCGTGGCATATGGAGGTTCTCAGGCTAGGGGTCCAATCGAGCTACAGCTGCCAGCCTACACCACAGCCACAGCAACACGGGATCCGAGCCGCATCTGTGACCTACCCCACAGCTCATGGCAACACCAGATCCTTAACCCACTGAGCGAGGCCAGGGATCAAACCCACAACTTCATGGTTCCTAGTCGGATTCCTTTCCAATGCACCACAATGGGAGCTCTGAAGTCAGCTTTTTGAACGTCAAAACAAATTGGTCTTTTAAGAGGTCTTATTGTCAGGAGGGGCCACAATTCTTTAGCCCGTTCACATAGCAGATAATACTTTTCTTAAAAATCATAAATCAGCTCATGTTTCTAATTTCCTTAAAAAAAAACCCCAGCATCTCCCCACTGCAGCCACAGAAAAGTCCTAAGTCCTTGCCTTGGCCTGCTGCCCACCCCCCTCTTACACCATTTTCCCTGCCCCTGGGGACTCTGGCTTTCTCTGTGCTTCTCAAGCAATCCTCACCTGCCAGTTCTTCCTCCCACTCCCTCCTCCAAGCCTTTGCACTTTCTATTCCTGGGTCTGGAACCCTCTACCCTGGATTTTTGCACAGCTGGCTCCTTCCCGTTTTTCAAGTCTCCCTTCAAATTTCTCCTCCTTGGAGAGGACTTTTTAACCATTTGATATAACTTGACAGCCCTTTGGTTCATCTCTATTTTACCATCCTGTCCACTTTTCTTTTTTTCTTTTTTGGTGGTGGTGGTCTTTTTGTCTTTTAGGGCCGCACCCAAGGCATATGGAGGTTCCCAGGCTAGGGGTCCAATTGGAACTGTGAGTGCTGGTCTACGCCTCAGCCACAGCAACTCAGGATCTGAACGGCATCTTCGACCTACACCACAGCTCACCAGATCCTTAACCCACAGAACAAGGCTAGGGTTCGAACCCACATGGATGCTGGTCGGGTCTGATAACCACTGAGCCACAACAGGAATGCCTGTCCACTTTTCTTAATGTTATTTTCTTTCTGAAATTGTTTGTCTTATTATTTTAATCATTTATATTGATTAACAGGGATAAGAGAACCAGTAATTTCTACTAAAAATCAAATGATACAATGAAAACCATCATGATAAATCTGAACTATTACCTTTTTCTCTGGGCATGATTGCCTGAAAGAACTTGTCTAATTCAACATGCTTTTACTTACTATGTGACCAGTACAGTAATAACTTCCAGAGGTCAATCAGACAATCAGAAAATATTTACTGAATACTTTACATGTGCCAGACAACGTGCCAGGGTGCCAAACACTGGAAATACAGTGGTCAGCAAAACAAGTGTGACCTTTTTCTTGGGGGACTGAAAATTAAAAGGTAGATGGAACTATTACAAAGATGGGAGCTCCTGAATCAGGGCATCCGTCTCATTTGCTGCTGCAACCCCAGTGCCTCTAGCAGTGCCTGGTAAATGCAGAGGCTTGACGAATGAACACGTGAAAGAAATCATTACAAATGTGAAAGTTTGGGAGTTCCCTTTGTGGCTCAGTGCGTTAAGAATCCAAGTAGTATCCATGAGGATGTAGGTTCAATCCCTGGTCTCACTCAGTGCATTAGGGATCTGGTGTTGCCGTGAGCTGCAGTGTAGGTCACAGATATGGCTGGGATCTTGCTTTGGTGTAGCTGTGGCGTAGGCCAGCAGCTGTAGCTCCGATTCGACCCCTAGCTTGGGAAACTCATATGCCCCAGGTACGGCCCTAAACAATAATAACAACAACAAAAACAAATGTGAAAGTTTGGCAGAGGGAAATGCATGCCAAATAGACAAAATCCAAAGGTATACAAACACTCACAAACACATACATTAAGTCTCTCATGAGGAAGCTGTTGGAAGAAGGATGTGTTTAAGATGGGACTGGGGAGTTCCCTTCATGGCTCAGCAGTTAACAAACCTGACTAGGATATATGAGGATGAGGGTTCGATCCCTGGCCTCAATCAGTGGGTTAAGGACCCAGCGTTGCAGTGAGCTGTGGTGTAGGTTGCAGACAGGGCTCGGATCCTGTGTTGCTGTGGCTGTGGTGTAGGCTGGCAGCTGCAGCTCAGTTTTGACCCCTAGTCTGGGAACTTCCATATGCTGCCAGTGTGGACCTAAAAAGCAAAATAATAATAATAATAATAATAAATTAAAGATATGGGGCTGGAAGAGGGAATAGGATTCAGTAAGGTGAAAGGGCAAGGTAGGAAGGTGGTGTGAGCAGAAGGAGAGAGCCACATGTGCAAAGGCTTTGAGGTGAGAGGAGTGGCATCTCTGAAGAAGTAAGAGAAGGCAGATGTGAGCACTGCCCAGTGTGTGAGCATGAGTGACACATGATGAGTTCATGGGGGTATCCAGGCCTTGGGGACCATGCAAGAAACCGTGGAGGTCCTGAGAAGAACTCCGGACTTGATTCTATTGCCATAGGAAGCCTCCAAAGGCAGCTGAGTGATGTGGTTAAGACTTGAATGTTCCAAGCAGTGCTCTTGCCACAGACTGGGAAAGGGCAAAATGGATGAAAGAGGAGAGACTGGCTTGGAGCCTGTTGCTGTGGTCCAGATAAGAGATGCTGAGAGCTTAAACTTAAGTATGGAATTACATGGATTCAAGAGATTTAGGAAGGAGAATAGGTGATGGAATGTATGGGCGCAAAGCAAGGAACAGGAGCCCTAAAGGAAAACCCCTAGATTTCTGGCTTGAGCAACTCAGTAGAGCCACTTACCGAGTTGAGAATCCTGGAGGAGGAGGAGTTTAGGGAACTGGAAGTTTGGATCATGAGGCGCCTCTGAGACATCCAGGTAGGAACATGGACCAGGCAAATGGATATATGGGTCTAGGACTCAGGTAAGAGGTGAACCAGGTAAAAGGCATTGAAGCTGTAGTTGTGGCTGAGGTCACTTAGGGAGGGAGTACAAAGAGCAGGAGTTCCTGTTGTGGTGCAGTGGAAATGAATCTGACTAGGAGCCATGAGGTTGGAGTTCGATCCCTGGCCTCGCTCAGTGTGTTGAGGATCTGGCATTGCCATGAGCTGTGGTGTAGGTGGCAGACGTGGCTTGGATCTGGCATTGCTGTAACTGTGGTCTAGGCTGGCAACAACAACTCTGATGAGACCCCTAGCCTGGGAACCTCCATATGCCACAGTTGCAGCCCTAAAAAGGTAAATAAATAAGTAAATAATAAAGTATAAAGAGCAAAGTTCTGGGACAGAGACCTGAGGAACCCCATGTTCAATGATGGGATAGAGTAGGGGCTTTTGTTTGTTTGTTCGTTGCTTTTTTTTAGGGCACCTGTGGTACATGGAAGTTCCCCGGCTAGGGGTGGAATGGAAGTTATAGGTGCTGGCCTACACCACAGCCACAGCACCGCTGGATCTGAGCCTCATCTGCAACTTATACCACAGCTCACCGCAACACCGCATCCATAACCCACTGAGTGAGGCCAGGGATCAAACCCACATCCTTAAGGATCCCAGTCAGGTGCATTAACTGCTGAGCCACGAAGAGACCTCCGAGGCATGTTGATAAGAGTTTGAGGAGAAGTCAGAGATAGGAGGAAAACCAAAAGAGAGTTGTGTGATTGGGAGTTCCCGTCGTTGCTCAGTGGTTAACGAACCCAACTAGGAACCATGGGGTTGCGGGTTCGATCCCTGTGGCTCTGGCGTAGGCTGGCGGCTACAGCTCCGATTCGACCCCTAGCCTGGGAAACTCCATATGCCACGGGAGTGGCCCAAGAAATGGCAAACAAACAAACAAACAAAAAAAAATAGTTGTGTGATAGGAGCAGGGAGTAGACAGTGCTGCAAACAGGCAGGTGTTGAAAGGCTAAGCGAGCTGAGCACGGAAAAGACAAACACTTGGAAGGTCACCCTAGTGAGAGACACAGGGCACAGACCAGGAGAGGTGACAGCACTTGTAAGGCAGCGCTGTCCCCCAGAGACATTCTGATCCACATCAGTACCTAAGAGGACCAACCAGCTCCTGTGATTCCTAGTTCCCACCGCAGAGAATGTCAGTGTCGATGAAAAAATTAATTAGAAAAAATTAATCACATCTAAGAAAGAAATAGAACATTTTACTGGAGCTAAATGGGGATTATAATCCGAGAATAGCCTCTCCAAAAACTCTGAGACCTGTTCTGCCTGTTAGAAGTCAAGGCGCAGAGGCACAGTCTTTAAGGCGTTAGTCTGCTGTGGCCCCCTTTGCCTGGCAAAGCAATAAAGCTATCTTTTTCTCCTTTAAGAAAAAAAAAGAAGTCAAAGCACAGTTATGTAGACTTTTGAGACAGAAGACTGTGCCTTAAATGATGTAGATAGTTTACACAACCCAGGTGTACATGAACCAAGTGAGAAGTGGCTCATGGATCCACTTCCAAGATGAAGAAGAAAGGTTATCTTCTAAGGAGTTATCTTGTTGGTGCTGGGAGAATGTTGCTATTTATGCCAGTGGGGATGTTTGATCGATGCATAATCTAGATACACAATGCACGGTGCAGGAGTTCCCATTCTGGCTCAGTGGTTCATGAATCCAACTAGTACCCATGAGGACGTGGGTTCGTTCCCCGGGCTTGCTCAGTGAGTTAAGGATCTGGCGTTGCTGTGGCTGTGGCGTAGGCAGGTAGCTGTATCTCCTTTTCGACCCCTAGCTGGGAACCTTCATATGCTGTGAGTGTGGGCCTAAAACGACCCAAAAAAAAAAAAAAAAAAAAAAAAGATCCAACACAATGCACAGTGCAGGGAGAAAGGAGGCCCAAGGTCAAAGAATTTTTATGTTTAAATTTTCATTGACTTGCCTTAGCATATGAATTTTTACTTTATTTCATTGACTTGCCTTAGCATATGAATTTTTACTTTATCATAAACCTGCAGAGGGAGAAGGAGTGAGCAGACAGGAAGCTACCATACCTCTTCAGAAAGAGTGGGTGAATACCAGGGGCCTTGACTTTCCAGTTCCATTGCCATTCCCTCCTGAAGCTGGACATTTCCTGCCATTGTTCCCTTCCGCCAAATTGCCTGCATTAGCTTTATGCTCATTCAAGTGGTTTTCTTTTTTGTTGTTGTTCAAGAAAAAGAGCCTTGGATGAGCCTAGAACTCTTTGACCCCCAAAGAAAAGGCTGCTTGACCTCCACAGCCTCCGTTAGAGGTCACCCCTGGCAGTGATTTAGTAGCTTAGCGGGTTTACCACTGGTGTAGGATAGCCTGCAACTCCTAAACCATAAATTAAGAATCCCGTGCACCTTCCACATGCACAGAATGGCTTCATTCTCCTCTATAAATCACAGGAATTCTAAAGACCTTCACAGTCCGTAGCACAACCTCCCTTACTTGTTCTGCTTCCAGGAATTTTTTCAGCCTTGATTAACTGGAAGGGTGGAGATGGGGCTTTGCAGCCTCACTTTTGGTATCCTAGGCTGCTGTATGATGAAGTGAGAGAAATAATTCTCTTTTGTAATGCAGAGGCATGAGATTGGTTTTCCTTTTTCTTTTCTTTCTTTCTTTTTTCTTTTTTCTTTTTTTTTTAATTTTATGGCCATACCCACAGCATCTGGAAGTTGCTGGGCCAGGGATCAAATCCGAGCTGTAAACGTGACCTGCACTTCAGTTGCAAGAATGTCGGAATCTTTAACCCACTGCCTCGGGCCAGAGATCAAATCCACAACTCTGCAGTGACCCAAGCCACTGCAGTCGGATTCCTAACCCATTATGCTGCAGCAGGAGATCTGTTTTCCTGGGAGGTTGTTTGCATCTCTGATTTCTGTGACAATTAGGGAGGTTTTCACCCCATTCCCACTGAACATCTGACAGTGATCTCACTGCTGTGTATCTAGACTCCTGGCTGCCTCTGTTTAAAACCATCTTGCTGCTCAAGATGACTAAAGGTCAGAGCAACATAATGGGACAGATATAAGGTAGAAAATGCATTTAGAGGTAGAAGGAGTTCAACTGGGAACCGTGAGGTTGCAGGTTCAATCCCTAGCCTTCCTCAGTGGGTTAAGGATCCGGCGTTGCAGTGAACTGTGGTGTAGGTTGCAGACACAGCTCAGGTCTGGCCGTGGCATAGGCCTACAGCTGTAGCTCCAATTCGACCCCTAGCCTGGGAGCCTTCATATGCCGTTAGTGCATTAAAAAAAAAAAAAAATGGGTTTAGAGCTAGAAAAGAGGGTAGAGAGGGACTGGACCCATTTCTGATTTAAAAGTGGGGAGGAGTTCCCACTGAGGTGCAATGGGTTAAGAGTCTGACTGCAGCAGCTTGGGTTACTGCCGAGGCTTGGACTCAATCCCCAGCCCAGAGCAGTGGGTTAAAGATCCAGCATTCCCACACCTGTGGCGCAGGTCACAGATGTGGCTTGGATTCCATCTCTGGCTCAGGAACTTCCGTATGCCGTGGGCACTGGCCAATAAATAAATAAACAAGCAAGTAATAATAAAATAAAATCGGGGAGAAGCTTTGGTTGCAACTTGATTCAGAAGAAAGAAATCCTTTAAAGGAAAGTGTTGATTTTTCTTAAAGGAAAGATAATATTTTCAGAGACCAGAAAAGGATGTCCCTGGTCCTGTTCCTTAGCATCATCCTCTATCTCCCAAATAAGTCGAGTATTTGGTATAATTGGGAAACATTGTTGTGTTTTGGGTGGGAGACTAGCTTCCTTTCTCCTCTTCCACCCCCACCTCCTTGAGGCCTTTCTTGGAGATACCCCCCAGGATATGGAATCAAAAGGGTAGGGGAAGATTATCCTCCAGGAAGACTGGTTAATGCAGAGCTCAGAATTGAATCTCACCCTTATTTAAAAGTTGGGGGAGTTCCCTTCGTGGCTTAGTGGTTAATGAATCTGATTAGGAACCATGAGGTTGTGAGTTCGATCCCTTGTCTCACTCGGTGGGTTAAGGATCCAGTGTTGCCTTGACCTGTTGTGTAGGTTGCAGACATGGCTTGGATCTGGCATTACTGTGGCTGTGGTGCAGGCTGGCAGCTGTAACTCTGATTAGGTCCCTAGCCTTGGAACCTCCATATGCCATGGGCACAGCCCTAAAAAGCAAAAAAAAAAGAAAGAAAAAAAAGGATGTGATACATATACACAATGGAATAGTACTCAGCCATTAAAAAGGAAAAATAACGTCATTTGCAACAACATAGATGCAACTAGAGATTCTCATACTAAGGGAAGTAAGTCAGAAAGAGCAAGCAAAGTACCATATGTTATCACTTACATGTGGAACTTAAACTATAGCACAAATGAACCTATCTACAGAACAGAAACAGTCTCACAGACATGGAGAACAGTTCTGTGGTTGCTGAGGGGGAGGGAGTAGGATGGATTGGAATGGTTGAAAGAGGCAAACTATTACATTTAGAATAGATACGCAATGAGGTCCTGCTGTATAGCACAGTGTACTATATCCAGTCACTTGTGATAGAATGTGATAGATGGTAATATGAGAAAAAGAATATATGTATTTATATATATGTATGTATGTATGACTAGGTCACTTGGCTATACAGTTGAAATTGACAGAACCTTGTAAATCAACTGTAATGAAATCTTTTTTTAAAAATATGACAATACCTAAATAGAACTTTCCAGGGTTCAGATAACCCTGATAGATCATGAGGCAATAATCCTGTGACAGAGTGATTACTATCTACTACACAGGGGAGGAAATTTAGTTCATAGAAAGAAAGCCATCTCAGAGAACTGCAAAAGAAGGAAAGCTGGGTGATCAAAATAAGTTTTACAGAAATGACTGGGAGTAAAACCTTGGTTCTCCTGCTCTTTTTGCTGCCCTCCTCCATTTAATTTCTCTCTTAGCTGTGTAAGTCCCAGGATTATTTTTCCGTAAAGGCAGCGGATTGCCTGATGTCTTTTGTAAAGCACATTACCTAATGGATGTTGGACTGTTCCTAATATTACCTTTTTTTTCCAGGCTAGTGTTCATTTATTCCAGCCCTAAAAAGTGTATTTAGCTCAGCTCTAAATTGCCCTGCACTGTGATGCCCAGAGTTACCCAGCCCATCTGTTCTATCTGTGGGACACATCAGCCTGGAACCCTAGAGAGTTTGGGAGAATTTTTGGCATCTTTTGGGTCTCTTGGTCCCTGGAGCTGTGTTTATCCCTCGTGTTGATCAGTTGTGTACAGTTTTTAATGGGAAAAGCCTGACTTTACTGACCTTTTCTGCGCACTTAAATCAACTTCGGGCTGCTTTGTGCCATTTGGAAAAGAATGTTTGTTCTCTTCCTCTAGGGCTGCTTTGAGAGGTTTGCATTTCAAAATTGCCACTTTTTGCATTTCAAAATCGCTATATTCCCAGGGTCACACCTCCCTATTCACCTCTACTGACCCCAACAGCTTTAAAAGCAGACTACCAGGGACCAGAAAGAAGATGAGTAGGGAACGGAGACGCAGGGTGGGTGTGGCTGGCTGTCCTCTGAGTCATACTTTGGTTTGTAAGGAAGGTTTGCATCACGTGCCCGCTGGTTCTCCCCCAGAGGCGTCAGTTCCTGTTGCCCCTTGAGGTCAAGCTCTCCTTCTCAAGGGGCATCCTGTCTTTCTAGAAAGTGCTTCAGGCTCTCTTCTTTATGGCATTGGATTCTTGAATTCTGAGAAGACAGAGGTAGGAGCAGTGGGAAGATGAATCTGTCCCCTTCCCTGTATCCATTTTCTTTTTTCGGGATCTCCTTCAAGTACGGTTATTAAATCACCTAGATCTCTAAGGAGTTTGGGGTTAGATTGAACAACTAAAATCAAACCACACATTTCTAGTTCAGTGAGGAAAATCATGTTGTTTGTTTAACTTTTGGTTCTTTGGATGTGATTCATGGGATTTGTTTGTGTATTTTTTCACTGTAGGGTGATCCGGCAGCTCCTCCTTTGGGAATAGAGAGAATGTCTTTGCCAGGGCCGGGAAAAAAAAAATTATTTTAAAAAATGAAAAATTCTCTACCAAAAAAAAAAAAAATGTTGAATGTTCCCCTCAACACAGAAGTCAGTTTTTCTAGCCATGCACAAAATCCCAGTCATTTACAAGCAGAGGAACCTGTTTAAGGAATGGCTGCTGAATTAGCAGCAGCTAGATTCTTGGGCCTTAAGAATCTCAGGTGAAATCCTGATCCTTGATCCAGACAGCAGCTTACCAAAACTGTGGAACAGAATTCATGTGGGTAGGAGTTCTCGTTGTGGCTCAGTGGTAATGAACCTGACTAGCATCCATGAGGATGTGGGATTGATCCCTGGCCCTGCTTAGTGCCTTAAGGATCTGGCGTTGCCACGAGCTGTGGCGTAGGTTGCAGGCATGGCTTGGATCTGGCATTGCTGTGGCTGTGGCATAGGCCAGCAGCTGCAGCTCCGATTTGACCCCTAGCCTGGGAACCTCCATACGCCACAGGTAGGGCCCTGGAAAAAAAAAAAAAAGAAAGAAAGAAAAATAAAAAGAATGCATGTGGGTAAGGTTCTGACTATTAACATTATGGTGATAAGAACCAGGAGTTGTGTGCCTGCTTTCACAGAAAATACTTAAAAGCAGCTCCCATAAACACCCTCACTTAATAGGCAGAATAATTGGTCCCGAGAGCTTTTGAAGTTCATGATTACCTCTTGTAGGAATTTTCCATCTCCTTTGAATCTCACCTGGATGCACTGATTTTATCTTGGCTTCAACCCTTCAGTTATTCTAACTACAAAAAATATGGTGTGATGTTACTGATACCACCTTTTTATATTTTTCAAACCAACCAACCAAAAAAAAAAAAAAATGCATACAGAACTTCAAGTCCAATGAATAAAACTGGATCTGCATTGGCTGCAGTGGTGGATGAAAGACTCAGAGGCCTGCCTATCAACTCCTCCAAGGTCAAGTAGCTTCCCTCAGTCATGAAGTAGAACCTTAAAGCTTCAAGAAACACAGTTTGAAATGCTCTGTAAACATTCGTCACCTGTAATTTCCTTTGGAGCCTGCTTTCTTTCTTGTTGTTGGGAGTCAGGAAGGAGTCACAGATCAAGAGAAGCTGCTGAGAAGGAAGAGGTGGGGGCTCAGATCCAGCCGCCCTGGTCTTGTGGTATCTACACATTCTCTAGCCTTTGCCGTCTACCGTGAGAAGGTGTGCCTGGCTAAGGATGAGGATGGTGAGAGAACCTGGTCAGGGAGTAGGGATGGCTCACTAAAACCAGAAAGGATGAACAGGCAGGGCCGGTTAAGGGAGAACTCTGCAGAGCTACTACAGGCAAATGACACTCTTGGGGCCCATCAGGGAATTCTGTTGCAGCAAAGGGGCTCAAGAGAGTTTTGTTGCATTCACTTCCTTTTTTTTTTTTTTTTTTTTTTTTTTTTTTTTTTTTACAGCCACACCTGCAGCAGCATCCGGAAGTTCCCCGGCTAGGGATCAAATTGAAGCTGCATCTGCTGCCCTACGCCACAGCCACGGCAACACCGAATTCGAGCCGCATCTGTGGCCTGCGCTGCATCTTGCAGCACCGCTAGATCCTTAACCCACTGAGCGAGGCTAGGGATCAAATCCACATCCTCACAGAGTCAACGTCAGGTTCTTAATCCACTGAGCCACGGTGGGAACTCCCTGTTGCATCCACTTCTGAGCTGCAAGTGCTGGTCTTGCCTCAGCTGCTGTCTTTGCTCTTCTAACCCTCAGCACATCCTACTCCTGCCTGATTACCTGGTTTGATAGTGAGCATTAGATAAATTTTCCATACCTTTACCTGGAGTTGGTGCTTCTTCCTCAAATGGTAACCTTGAAACTCATGCTTATGAAATGTAAGACTCATGACCTTGAATAGTGACCTTGAAACTGGAGAACCTTCCACCAGCACCGCGGTGAGCTGGCTTAAGCTTCCATCCCTGTGACAGCCTTCACACCCATCTGAGTATTCCTTTTCCCAGATTCCTAACTTCTAGTGCCCAGCCCAGCTTCCTCCTCCTACCAAAACAAACTGCTGCAGCAAATTGAGAAAATGAATCACTTTCTGGCTCCCAAGAGTAATTTTTCTATTTATTTTAGTTGATTTAAGATATATTTTTCTCTTAGCTGGCTCCTGATCTGAATGGCTCTGCATAGGATTCAAATATTATAGAAGAGTTCCCCCGCCCCTCGTCCTTATTTTCCTTTCCCATGACCTCAGAGATCAGGTTTCAGCTGACCACGTCTGCCAGGAGGTGCTCCTGGTCATTCTGCATATACCACCTCCTCCTGTGGGCTCCTTCCAAAGATCACCCATCTCCTCCTTGAATTATGCAGTTCATTGGTTTGTTGGCTGCTGCATCCAGCTGGGCTTGCCAGGTGGTTCATGTCAGAACATTTATTCTGAAGTCGTTCAGCTCCACCAAGACCTGGTAGTTGAAGTGAGTATAGCGATGGTGTTCCTGGGGCTGCTGAGGAGCCCTGGTCAGTGTTACTCTGGGCCTTGCCCTTTCGGCCCGGGCATCCATAGCAGGAACCTAAAGCCAGAAAGTCTCCTAAAGGTTTATTTTTTATTTTTTGTCTTTTTAGGGCCGCATCCGCGGCATAGGGAGGTTCCCCAGCCTAAGGGTTGCATCAGAGCTACAACTATCAACCTACACCACAGCCACAGCAGCAACGCAGGATCCCAGCCACATCTGCAACCTACACCACTGCTCACAGCAATGCTGAATCCTTAACCCACTAACCGAGGCCAGGGCTCGAACCTGTTTCCTCATGGATACTAATCATATTTGTTTCCTCTGAGCCACGATGAGAACTCCTCCTAAAGGTTTATGATGTCACCTACAGATTAAGCCATTTTGAGTTCCTTAAACTTCTGAAGTGTGTGTGAATTGCACACTCAGTGCAAACTTGATCGTGAATGGAATATCATGTCTGTTTTTCTTCATTTAACTTATATCTAAGTACAGTTCCTGTTCCACCATGTGTTGGGAAAGCCAGCCTCAGACATGCTTGAGGGTTTCTAGCCTTCCTCAGAGTTTGGCAAAGCTTTCAGAATTTGACTCAGTGCCAAAGCCAGGCCAGCCCATCCTTTTTTTTTTAACACTGGTTACCACTGAGATGCCCATCGTCCCAGCGCACGTGGTACCCCTGAATGTGCTACATTTGTGCCAGTCTTGGGGTACAGGAATCATTGGAAGAGCTGGGAGCCCTGGTGCCACCACTCAATCATTTTAGATACGCCCTAAAGCCATCACCTTTGATAGGTTGCCATCTCCCCTGGCAATAAGTCATAGCTGTAAATTACCTTGAAACGCTTCCTTCTGTTCAGACTTTGGGACGGCAGTGAATGGAAACTGAACGTTTTTCCTTTATTTTATCTTTTGCCTCTGCCACCCCTCATTTCCCCACACACCACACCGCTCTCTCTCTGGCCAGCACTACTCATCCTCTGGTCTCAGCGGCAGTATCTCTGGCCAAGTTAGAGGTATCCTTGTGCACCCCTTCTCTGCCTGCCTCTTCACCTTCCTCTTACGTTGTACTCCAAGTATGATTTGCTTTGGGATCAGGTGGGAAAGGGTTGAAAATGCAGCATCTCAGACCCCCTTCCATAGCAGATTGCTGGTACAGAATCTTCATTTTCATGATATGCCATATATGCCATCATAGGCCACCATATACACTCATATGTCATTAAAATGTGAGAGGCACAGACTTACCAGATCATGAGCTCCCAATCACAAGGACATTGTCTCTTCATGACCATATCCCCTGTCACTGTGCCTGCTCCAGGGCAGCCCCTCAAATAAATAGCTGCCGAATGCATGAAGAGCCCTTATAAGGGTAGAGACCAAACATTCAGTTGACAGTGGCTGCTTTCAGAGGTTGGATTTTACCAAGAGCGTGACATGGAGCTACTCAACAGGACCAAGCTGGGGATGGAAGTGAGTCAGGGCACAACTTGGTGGAGCCAGAAATGACAGGCTGAGCCAAGGCTGGGGAGCCAGGCCCACAGGTGTAATCACCAACTTCAGAGGCCAGGTGGGGCCAGGTGGGCAAGGCTGGAGAGCCTGCGGGAGAGCCTGGTCCAAGAGGGAGGGCAAAGACTGACCCAACAAAGCAGAGGGCTGGGTGGGACAACCTCTGTGACTGTTCTTAAAAGGCAGGACAGGAAATCAGTTTGGACAGATAGATTGAAACCCCAGCAGCATTCATTTCCCACCCAGTATTGGAACCCAGATTCCCAACTAGATCAAAGACAAGGCAAAAAAAAAAAAAAAAAAAAAAAAAAAAACCCACAAACAGAATCTTTATTGTTCTCTGCATTCCTTTTCTGCACTTGAACTTGAGAGTAGAGGGATAAGAGCCAACAAATGGATTAAATTCTTCTCTCAAGTTAGTTAGGGAATCTTGAGATTTTTTTTGTAGGGACTTTTAGACACCTCATTATGGCAAAGTCATGACCACTGAATTGACATTAAGGCACCATTCAAGGAGCTCGGGCAGAGAGGCAGCTGGTTATGAGAAGATTGGGCTGGTCTATGCTGACCTCTCTCTTCACACCAGTAACTCTGAGGGAATGTTTGATGTCGGTCCCCTGGGAATTGTCTGGCAGATGACATGTCATTCTTACTGGCATTTTTTTTTCCCCTAGGAGATAACCAGGTGCTCGTGGGGGCTACTGACACATTGGTGCCATATCAGTTACTGAAATTTCTCCTTTCTGTACCATTAACTCTGTAGATTGTACCAGAGAGGCTTAGCATTGAATCTAAAGTGGAGAAAACAAACAAACAAACAAATGGAAGCAGCAGAGTTCCCTGGTGGTGCATGGGGTTAAGGATCTGGTGTTATCACTGCTATGGCTCAGGTTGCTGCTGTGTGGCGGGTTCAGTCTCTGGCCTGGGAAATTCCACATGCTGAAGGCATGACCAAAAAGAAAAGAAAAAAAAAAATGGAAGCAGCAATGTCTTAGGGCTTCATCAAGGGATCTTAAACTCCACCGCAGATGGGCAAGAAGTCAAGCCTTGGAGGCTTTCTGCACTCCCTGCCCTGGAATGCCCTGATCTGCTTTTAGCAGTGCATGGAGCACTCTCTCTGCCCTTGCTTGTGGCAAACTTGGATGCCCTCTGCTGAAATTGGCGCCTAGGATAATCCAGTGTGTGCTTGCAAATTCCGTCTTGCCTACACAAGCATGAGCTTCTGTACAAAAAATCAAGTGTCCCTATGCATTCCATTCCCCTCCACCTCTCTGTGCTTGTCATGAACTCAGCTCAGAGCGCTTGCTTCCAAAGCAGTCTTGGGGGAGGGGAGCCTCTTCTGATTGAAGCCAGGCCTCCTTTCTAGGTGGAGGAGGCTGCAGGAAAGGAAATAATGCAGGCTGGGAAATGAGTCCCAGGGATCCTGGGGCAGCTCATTTTCCCCTCGAATTCTGAGTTGGGAGCAGAAAGTGTCATGTATTATTTTCAGATCAAAATTCAGCTGAGCCTGGATTTCTTTTGAAGAAGCAGCAGCTGCTGCCTAGGCATGAACTCAAGCTCCATGATGGGCAAGGGCACTGATGTGCTCAAGTCAGCTTCACCAATCCCCGCAGGAGTGGAATTATGTGCCCACGAGAGATTCGTTTCACAGCAGCCTGCTCACCTGCCCGTATCTCTGTGTGTACAAGCTTTGCCAATATATGTGGCACCTCAACTGAAGAGGCCTTGAAAAAACTATGTGTCTCCCCAAGACTCCTCTCCACCCATCAATACACACACACACACACACACACACACACACACACACATGCACGCATGCACGCATGCACGCCTTCCTATCCTGTTCATGCCAAGCAAGAATAAAAACAAAAACACCACCACCACCACCACACATGGCCCTTTTTGCCTTTGTAAGTGATGCTTGTAACTGAGGAAACTGGGTTTGCGTACCACTCAGTGTAGGTGACTTTATTTACACCAAGGTAAACAGATGATGGTTGTGGGCTCTGGTGTCCACAAAGTCTACTAGGTTGGGAGCCCAGTCCTTCCACTTTCAGGCCAGTTACTCAACCTTACTGAGTCAATGAGTCCTCATAGATAAAATGGGGGTAATAATAGCACTGACCCCTTCAAAGTCACTAAGAGGATGAAAAGAGCCTTTTTTTTTTTTTTTTTTTTTGTCTTTTTGCCTTTTTTGGGGCCACTCCTAGGGCATATGGAGGTTCCCAGGCTAGGGCCCCAATCGGAGCTGTAGCCGCCGGCCTATGCCACAGCCACAGCCACAGCAACACGGGATCTGAGCCGCATCTACAACCTACACCACAGCTCACGGCAATGCCGGATCCTTAACCCACTGAGCAAGGCCAAGGATCGAACCTACAACCTCATGGTTCCTAGTCGGATTCGCTAACCACCGAGCCATGACAGGAACTCTGAGACTTTATATTTAAGGGTTAACCACGGTCCTTTGCTACAGCAAGCACTGAGTAAAAATCAGATGTCTTGAAAATGGTCATCAAGGAATTCCCGTCATTGTGCGGTGGAAATGAATCCAACTAGGAACCATGAAGTTGCGGGTTCAATCCCTGGCCTCGCTCAGTGGGTTAAGGATCCAGCATTGCCGTGAGCTGTAGTGTAGGTTACAGATGTGGCTCGGATCCTGTGTTGCTGTGGCTGTGGTGTAGGCTGGCAGCCATAACTCCTATTGGACCCCTAGCCTGAGAACCTCCATATGCCGCAGACATGGCCCTAAAAAAAAAAAAAAAAAAAAAAGGAAAGGAAAAAGAAAATGGTCATCAAGAAGCAGATCTGCCTCTTCCTTCTGCCGGAGGCATCAGGGCTCTGTGTCTGATGGACAAGTCGGTTCCTAGTCAGTCCTCCTTACTTATTCTGTATCTCTTCCAGCCCCACATTTTGAGCTCTCTGCTATTGGATTGATGAACAGATGGTTAAGATGCATGCTTGAAATATATCAAGTTTAGGAATACCCTGGGGGGTGCATGCTAAGGAAGGAAAAGTGAAGGGAGAGGAGGGCTGATAAAAAAGCCAGCAAGCTTTCTGATGGACACATCGAACCCTGTCTCCTGTGTGACCCTGGCCACTTCCAGATCCGTAAAGCCCACATGTTGAACTTCAAGTGATAACTATGGGTCTACAATCCATTAGCAGCTGTACTGGAATCCAGAAAAGATCTGAAAACCCCAAGTGTTTTCATCTGGCATGAGGCTATTTATATTCTTTATTTATCTAACGTAGTATGAACATTCTTAGGTTTCACGGCAAATATATTAATGTGTTTTTAGTCCAGTTGCTGTCCCTGGGCCTGCCGAGGGTGTTATGTAATAGCAATATACATACCATAATTCCTTTTCTAAATTCTGAAAAATCTTGACTTCTAGAACTAAATCTGACTTTGAATAGGATTTTTTTTTTTTCCTTTTTGGTAACAAAAAATTAACCTGAAATAGTTTAAGCCAACAAACAATAAATTGGAGGTGGTAGGGGAGGAATTTATCTCAAGGTTTGCAAGCATAACCTCAGGGCGGAAATGCAGCCACCTTCAGAAGGAGCTGGAAGCTGGCCTGGGAGAGCTGGGATGCCTTCCCTGGAGTGCTAGTTTTTAGGGCACAACCCTAGGTGGCTTCCGTGGATGCACCAGTTATAACCCCGGAGGCCCCACCTATGGCAAGTGGTAGGAACTGAACATGTACACATCAACTTGTGGATTGGCTTTCCAGTCTGATGGATGCCTTGCTTTGGTGGCCATCGCAGGTCGCATACTCTCAGAATTTGACCTTTGTAGGGCCTCCGTATCGTTGTCTTCCATGGCATTGCTGGGCTCCCAGGCTTCTGGGCTATGGTTCTGGGTCCCAAAGCAGTTCGTGACCAATACCTAGTGCTTCCTTCTGTGGGTTTGGCAATGGCAGGACTCCCTCCAAGTAGATGTTGCCTAGAGCTGTGGGATTTGATTGACACAAGAGTATATGAGAGGCAAAGCAAAATGGGAGAAAGATGGCAGAAAGCAGTCTGAGAGAAAGAGTCATTCAGGGCTTGACAGGTTCCTCAGTATTTGTGGGGACTTTCAGCTTAAGCTTGGCTTTCCTTGGCCAGCCGGCCCTGGGAGCTGGCTTCACTTGGTCATGACTGTTGGGGATGAACCTTTCAATCAGCCTCATCATTTTTCTTCTGGGTACATTGTCTTTAGTCTTGGTGTCTTCGTTTTGTTTGTTTGGTTTGTTGTCTTTTTAGGGTCGCACCCACAGCATATGGAAGTTCCCAGGCAAGGGGTTGAATTGGAACCGCCGCAGTGGGTCTATGCCACAGCCACAGCAACAACAGATCCAAGCCTCATCTGTGACCTACACCACAGCTCATGGCAACCCCAGATCCTTAACCCACTGAGGGAGGCCAGGGATTGAACCTGAGTCTTCATGGATACTAGTTGGGGTCATTACCACTGAGCCACAGTGGGAACTCCAGCCTTGGTTTCTTTGATAAGCCACAGAGGCCTCTCTAACTGTTCCTTTCCCATTTCCCTTCTCTTGTCTAACAGGATCATTCCTATATAGACATGTAGGATGGCAAGAGGCTGAATCAGTATAGATGATGACCAGCTGTCAGAAAGCTGGAGCTTTAAGACACAGACACAGACCGTGTACACATTCCCCTGTATCAGTGTAGACTGGAACCAGCCTTCCAGGTTCACGTCCTGGTTCTGCCCCTTACTAGCTGTACAACCTTAGGAAACTTTATTAACATATGGGATTCTCATTTCTTCACTTGTAATGCAGGCACCTGGCACCTACTGCATATAGTTGTTATAAGGATTAAATGAGTAAATATATATAAAAACACTTAGAAAGTACCTGACATTTTAGATTAACTTGTGATACTTTCCTCTTAAAAGCACAGAGTCTGAGTTAGATTCTTATTCTAAAATGAAACAAATATGTATTTTGCGTATTCTGTGTCTACCATGTGAAAGCACTGTGTTCGAGCTGGTGAACAATTCGTGTCTTTTAGTCCCGTGGTGAAGACATTGAACACGATAATACACATGTGATGAGTATTCTGCTATGTTTTCTGCAAAGATGATCAGAAATCTGACACTAATAAATCCAACTTTATTGCCTTTTCTCTTTAACGCCTGCATACTAAATACTTCATACTTCTCCAAGGATCTGGGCGAAAGTAGAGATGAGACTGTCAGACCAATAGCCAGACCAGTTGTGGCTTGCTTGAGACAAGAAGTGTTTTAAATCTTGGATAGGAGTTCCCTTTGTGGCTCAGTGATTAACAAACCCGACTAGGAACCATAAGAATGTGGATCCCTGGCCTCGCTCAGTGGGTTAAGGATCTGGCATTGCCGTGAGCTGTGGTGTAGGTCGCAGACAGGGCTCAGATCCTGCGTTGCTGTGGCTGAGGTGTAGACCAGCAGCTGTAGCTCCAATTCAACCCCTAGCCAGGGAATTTCCACATGCCGTGGGTGTGGCCCTAAAAAGCAAAAAAAAAAAAAAAAAAAAAAAAAAAAAGTACTGACCTTACTGTTTTATGCATACGAGCCAAAGATATCTACAGGACAGGTGAAATTGTATTTACTGGTAAAAATCATAAGCAGAAGATTTATAATGCTTACCAGTTCATTCTTCACCCTTGCTTTTCATAACTATGAAGTAAAGTCAGTAGGGCAGGATTTATGCCCAACTGGCAGATAAGGAAGCTGAAGCCCAAAGTAGTAAAATGACTGACCCCATGTCTCAGGCAGAGTCCGTGCCTGACACATGGTCAGCACCGGAAATATTTGTGACATTGAGTGGTATCCAGGCATCCTGACTCCCTGTGGAGAGTTCTTTCTGGTTCTCTCTGTGGAGCACAAGCAAGACCTCAACTCTCTTGTGTTTTCAGATTTCATGCTTATTTAGTATTATTAGGATGATTTATACTTCTTTGCAGATGGTCATTGAACAGCCCTATTTTCTAGACTCTATCAATACCCAACAGCTATATAGCCCCATCTTTCTTTACTGCCTAGAGATTTAAGTCATATCTTTCAGACTTTTAGAAGTACATTTAATGATATTTTTAAAATCACGTACAGGAATTCCCATCGTGGCTCAGTGGTTAATGGATCCGACCAGGAACCGTGAGGTTTCGGGTTTGATCCCTGGCCTTGCTCAGTGGGATGAGGATCTGGCATTGCCGTGAGCTGTGGTGTAGGTCACAGACATAGCTCGAATCCCGAGTTGCTGTGGCTCTGGCACAGGCTGGCGGCTATAGCTCTGATTAGACCCCTAGCCTGGGAACCTCCATATTCCACGGGAGCGGCCCTAGAAAAGGCAAAAAGACAAAAACAAACAAACAAAAATCACATACAATGTTTCTTGACAAATTGTTTCTGTAACTGCAATTTACAGGCAAAGTAGATAGAATTGGTGGTATACGTGCTTCGACCAGTTTTAGGATTAGCCCTTCCTGATACAATCTTTTCAAAGCCATTAATATTCGTCAGAGGCTGATCTCACAAGGACTGTCATACAAAAAGCTTAAGAAGTACCTCACTCTGCCTGAATTTTTTGGCAAAATATCAAACGACATATTGCAAAAGCATGCAAACAGAAAGATAAAATCTGTCTTCAGCTGTCTTGATTAAATATGATGCCTTGGTAATACTCTACCAATATCTTTAACTTCTCAGGGCACCTAATTTTAACCTAGGTCAGCCTCTTTCAGAAGAATTTGAGAAATGACACCAAGATAGGTATGCAGCGTATTTCACATTTATCAAAGACCTCTGGTGTAAAAAGTCTCCCCTGAAAGTCAAGAGTAGCTTGGACTGAATTTGATTTTTGCATGAAATGGCAGGCACTTGATTTATTTAATGCAGAGACAATGAAATGAATGAACTCAGAAAATGTTGGGAAATAAAAGCCAAGTGTACATTGCTCAGCCAGCCATCTATTTGGAAAGCCAACTCAGCCCCTCGCGCGTAAGCTGAATTGGATATTTAGTCCTCACCATTTTCCATTTGTAACCTCCTGCCCTAAGGAGAGGTGGCATTCATTCACTGATTTATGCATTTATTCATTCAGCCACTCAGCAGTATTGATTGAGCCCCTGTCAGCTTCCAGGCACTGCTGTGACTCTTATTGAGAATGTTACTGACTTGGGTACTTAGACGCTTTAATCAATAGAAATTGGTAAGAGGCCCATTGAGGAATTCAAGCAAGGCTTTGGGACTCGTAGCAGAGGGAGTGAAAACGAGGAAGCGAGCTGGTCTCTTAAGTGGTGTGAGGGTGGGAGCAGACCCGTGTGTGCAGTGGAAGGGTGGCGTAGGTGGTCTGCCACCCTTGTGGGTGGTGCTGTGTACAGGGATCATGGGCAGTAACCTGCTTTTGTTCCAGCACCTCAGAAGTGGCAGTTGGGTTTTGGCCCCTTTGTACTGTATTGTTCATCATTTGTCCCAACTGCACACACATGCAGTTCTCCTTAGTCCCTGCAGTTTCTTTGAGGTCTGCTGTTCAAGAGACATTTGTCCAGGTGGCAGCACTGCAGCAAAAGGTCCCGGGTCCCAGGCCCCAGCCTGTCTCAGGGACGTAGCAGAAGAGAATGAAGACTTAAGCTCTCACTCTCACTGAGCTTCTATCTGAGTGGAAGAGGCAGGCAGACTGCAGTCACGTTTCAATATGTCAGGTGGTGATCTGTGCCATGAGGAAAAGTACTGGGGGGAGTGACAAGGTGCTGCTTTATAAGCAGAAAGGCCATGCTGAGAAAGCGATATTATTGGAGCAACATCTGATGGCCTGAAGGACAGAGTCCTTGGCCATCTGGGGAAAGCACGCTGCAGGCACCGGGAAAAGCAAATGCTGAGGTCCTGAGCTGGGACCCTGCTTGGAACATTCAGGGAACAGCAAGAAGGTGTGGCTCGAGCGAGGAAATGGGGGGAGCGGAAGGAAGTCACTTATGTAAGACCTTTTGTAAACCTCAGTAAAGTTTTCATATTTTATTCTGAGGGCAGTGGAGAGCCCTCAGAGAAAGGGGTTTTTGTTGCTTGTTTTGTTTTTTTGCTTTTTAGGGCCGTACCCGAGGTACATGGAGGCTCCCAGGCTAGGGGGTCTAATCGGAGCTACAGCTGCCGGCCTACGCCAGAGCCACAGCAATGCCAGATCCGAGCCGTGTCTGTGACCTACACCACAGCTCGTGGCAATGCCGGATCCTTAACCCACCGAGTGAGGCCAGGGATCGAACCCGCAACCTCGTGGTTCCTAGTCGGATTTGTTTCTGGCGCACCCCAATGGGAGCTCCCAGAGAAGGGTTTTAAGCAGAGATGTGAAGTAATCTCCCTTGATTTAAAAAAAAAAGAAAGAAAGAAACCACTCTAGCTGCTTGGTTTGTGCTGCTTTCACCTGGCTCTTTGCAAGCTTAACTCCTCATCTGCAAAAGGGAGGTGAGAACAACCACTAGTCCCCATGAGGAGAGGGTGGGTGCGAGGTTACGCTCATGCATGGTGACGGCCTCCCAGTGTGGATGAGGTTATTGTTGTGGTTGCGTGTTGGATCAGTAATGTCTGTTGTTGCTTTTCCTATTTTCACCCCAAAGGGTTGGGATAAGGATCACAGGAGATCATATATGTAAGTGCCTGGCTGGAGCTCAGTAAACATTGGTTTCCTTTGCCATCTCTTTGTCCAAAGTACTGGCTCTTTTTTTCTCCCCTGGGGACTCTGAGCAGGAGTTTAAAGGCATAGAGAGTGTTTCATAAAATCCCAGGGAAAAGAGCTATTGATTCCTGGAGGCTGCAGGAGGAGGCTCTGAGCAGAGGAGATGTAATCACTTCACTCAAACCTAATGTTGTCATTTCCTTTCAAAGAGGGTCTCTCTCTTTCTTTCTCCCTCCCTCTGCCCCGCCCACCTTCCCTCCTTCATGTCAGGCTTTTGTGTTTCAAAAGTAATATATCCTGGTGCTAATAATGTGAGCAATTCCAAGTGTCTCAATAAAATTAAGTGTCTTGGAGTTCCCATCGTGGCACAGGAGAAATGAATCCAACTAGGAACCATGGGGTTGCGGGTTTGATCCCTGGCCTCATTCAGTGGGTTAAGGATCCACAGTTGTGATGAGCTGTGGTGTAGGTCACAGACGTGGCTTGATTCCTGCATTGCTGTAGCTGTGGTGTAGGACAGCGGGTGTAGCTCTGATTAGACCCCTAGCCTGGGAAACTTCATATGTCGCGAGTGCAGCTCTAAAAAGTAAGTAAGTAAATAAATAAATTAATTAATTAATTAAATTAAATAAAGTTTCTTTCACTCTCCAGCTCACCCCAGCCCCAAATTGCAGGTGTAAATAAAGATAACAATTTAGTGTAGTCTTCCTTTAGTTTTCCCACACTTATTCCGTCATAACCACATTTACAGATTTATGGCTGTGCTTGACTTTTATTTTGTTTTGCAAAAACAAAGAAAAAAGAAAAAACTTCAGGGGTTCCACGAACGTCGCCAAATGATAATCTAAAGTATTTAGGGGAGTTCCCGTCGTGGCGCAGTGGTTAACGAATCCGACTAGGAACCATGAAGTTGTGGGTTCGGTCCCTGTGCTTGCTCAGTGGGTTAAGGATCCGGCGTTGCCGTGAGCTCTGGTGTAGGTTGCAGGCGCGGCTCGGATCCCGCGTTGCTGCGGCTCTGGCGTAGGCCGGTGGCTACAGCTCCGATTCAACCCCTAGCCTGGGAACCTCCATATGCCGAGGGAGCAGCCCAAGAAATAGCAACAACAACAACAAAAGACAAAAAAAAAAAAAAAGTATTTAGGAATGCATTTTCTTGGTAGAATCTCTACTGCTTTATCAGATGTCAAAGGAGTCTTGCACCCCACCCCAAGAACAAATTTTAAGCATCAGTGATTTTAAACTTCCTAAAATCCTCAGACATGGAGATTAGCTTACATATTCTCTGAGGTCCCTCTATTATTGCTGGTTCACCTAATTCCAAGAAAAGCTTTTTTTCTCTGATTTGCCGCTTACTGGATTTCTCTTATTAACTGATCCTTAAGCATAAATAAACCTAGCATGAAATCTTGAAGTTCTTCAAGATCATGAAGTAAAATCTTAATGCTTGAAAGAAATTCTTGAATTTCCTTCCATGAGTATAGTTTATTAAATTTAATTATTTGGAATCCAATAAGACGTAATGCTACATGATAGTTTTGTCAATCAGAATAGTACATTAACCTCAAATACATTTTTGTCATATATTTAGAGGATAAAAACATATGGCCAGTCCAAATATCACCAGAATTTATTTATTTGTTTACTTGTTTACTTATTTATTTATGGCTTTTTATGGCTGCACCTGCAGCATATAGAAGTTCCCAGGCTAGGGGTTGAATCAAAGCTGCAACTGCTGGCCTATGCCACAGCCACAGCAATGTGGGATCCGAGCTGTGTCTGTGACCTATACCACAGCTCCAGCAAGGCCAGATCCCTAATCAGCTGAGCAAGGCTAGGGATCAAAGCTGCATCTTCATGGATACTAGTTGGGTTTGTTACTGCTGCACCGCAATGGGAACGCCTCAACAAAATTTAAATACAGATAACTCAGCAGTGACTGCATATGAAAAGTAAATCTAATCCTGTATTTGCATCATGAGTTAGCTAAATAGATAAGTGCATGAAACCTTCTGTTAAAATCTGAATGAGTGTTAGAATACACTCATCTTGCAATTTAGAACCAGATGTGGTGAAATCGTATTTTTCTCAGCAAGGCAGCACTTCAATAAAGCAGTCACACATCTGTTTGGTTGTCCCCAGAGGATGCAGTGATTTTTCAGATCTAAAGCCAAATCCGTTTGAATCAGCCAGGACCTTTTTGCATTTGAAAGTGAAAAACGAGGCTCTTTCTTACACAGTTAGCTGATGGTGCTCTGCTAGCATGTTGGGTCAATTACTGCAGTCTTTAAATGGACATAAAATCCAAGTGCCCACCTCATTTTTTTCCTGTCCAAAGCTGGTTATATATATATATATATATATATATATATGTGTGTGTGTGTGTGTGTGTGTGTGTGTGTATTCGTATATATCATATATATGTGTGTGTGTATATATATTATCAGTGGGAAAAAAACATGTTTGAAGAGTCATAGATGGGAAAATTTAGAGACCACAGAACCAAGTTCTAATTTTGACAATTTTATTTCATAATTTGAAATAAGTTTAGACTTACAGATAAATTGCAAAAATAGTACACAGTTTCCATATACCATTCATCCACCTTCTCCTGATGTTAACATATTATATAACCTTAGAGCAATTTTCAGACCAAGGAAATTGGTACTGATGAAGCCATAATTCTTAATAATTTTTCTAAAAGCAAATGGTAAAATTTCACTTTTTTGCTTATGTGTAAGACAAAGTTGGCCTCATCTTTATCAGATTGGACATATACATAAAACAGTCATATAAAAATTTCTTCATTCTAGAGGACTTTGGTAGCAGTCCATTAGACTAATGGACTCATGGTAGAATACCATTCAGCCAAGCACTCTCGCAGGTTTTTCACCCCCTCATTTTTGTTAAGAATCTTGAAGATCTGAACAGCGGTTCCTATAAACAGCTGCTTGGAAGGCCGACATGCCTTTGACTTAACGGAGGAGGAAAAAAACTTGTGATCGCATCATCGCATGTTTATGCTGCTGATTTAAGTAGTGAGGCCCCACTTTGAAAATTACACCATGTGTAACCAGTTCTTTATCACCAAATCCAAGGCCACAGGGAGTATAACCTCAGTAGCACGAGCCAAGAAAAACTGCCCTTTGTTCAAGACTCTGATGTTTTTAGCCTAATCCCCTGTGTTAGCTTTGCTGAGGTGAGGGGTGGGTCTTGCCTCCTGTAGGGAATCCCCAGGATCATCCCACTACCGGGCCCAAGATGAATGGAATCCATGAGTTTTGGACTGGGCCCTTGGCAGCTGCAAACATCTGCAGCAATCTGGTGTTAAGATGAATGAGCCCTGCGGGTCCGCAGCTGCTTACACTGCTGAAACTCGGCCTCTGTCCACCAGTGCTGAATAGAAATGCAGAGACAGAGTTTTGGGATAAGGAGGAAAAAAAAAAAAAAAAATAGCTGTATTGCTTTGCCAGGTAAAGGAGGCCATAGCAGGCTAATGCCCTAAAGATCGTGCCCCACTTTGGAAGAGATTAGGAGGTAGTTTTCTAGTTTGGGAGTGGAAAATAGAGCCGCAGATAAGGATCGGGGTAGGTGCAGGCTTGCGTTTTTCTTTAAAGCTGATGTTTAGTGGCCCCAGATTGGTTCTGGAATGAAGCATGCTTCATCGTGTTGTTTATATCTTTCATTCGTTGGGGGTTTTAGTTCTGCAGAAGAGCTCAATGATATTATTAAGTGTGATCCTTGAGGGGGAACCAGGACTCTGCTCCAAGCCTGCACTATTGCCTCTTGACTTCTCTCTGATCTCTGCATCCCCTCCCTTCCCTGATTGACTACTGTTTGAACCTGCCCTTTGGAACTTGGGGTAGGTCATAGAGGCTGAATGAGGCCTATTTCCTAAAAACAAGAAATGGGGGACACAGAAAGGCTTTTGTGCCCAGGAGCCCCCCAGGGCCCCGCTTGGTTTTATTTGCATCCACCAAGACCTTGTGGCTTTAGACAGATGTTTCTGCTCTGAACACTGGGAAGTGAATGTACAATTTCTCGCTGCCTCTTGCCAGGGATGCTGGTTATTCACAGTCATGCCCTGAGGTCCTCTGAAGCCATGAAATGGTACCCATATGACATTGGCATCTAGTGACAAGAGTAGGCCAACATCTGATGCTTGGAAGAGCAAGGGCTTCCCTTGGGAAGCGGCAGCAAGAGGGATCCTGTGTGTTTCTCCATCAGAGCCCAGGCCCTGTTTGTAGAGGGAGGCACGGTCAGAGATGTCACAGGATACTTTGTGGTTCCCATGCTAAATGAAAGCTTGACTCTAGCCAGCACATATGTCAGTTTTGAAAATACATCTCAGATTCTGGTACAGGCCTTCTGTTCATTGAAACACCTCCGAGAAACCAAAGCACTTTGGAAGACTGTTTTAACATTGCCTCGGCAACATGCTAAAGTTTGGATTTATGGGGGGCCCCCCCCCTCCTCCCCTTGCCAAATCTGCTTCTCCTGCAGGCTTCTCCAGTGCACAGTTCTGCTAAAATCTTCTACCCGGTTGCTTGGAAACCTAGAGAAAGCCCTGATGCCTCCCTCTCCCTTGCCCCCACTTTCAATGTATCCTCAGACCCTACTGCTTGTACCTTCTGATGCATGTCAAGTTTCTTCATTTCTCTTCATTTCTGTAATCATCTCTCAACCAGAATATTATAATACCTTCTATGTTTAAACCCTACCCTCTCTCCAATCCATTCTCTTCAGAATAGCCAAGAGTAAGTTTTTAAAACAAATCAAGCCGATAGGGATGAAATAGGATCCTTAACACAGGTAGTTGTAGAAGTCCCAGCAGGGGAACCATAGAGAGGGAAACCTAGGGAACTTGGGGAGATCACTGTAAGTTAATAAGCTCTCGAGAAAGCCATCAGAACATTGTGGAATGAAGCAGGCTTGCTTAACTATAAAACCATACATAGGAGTTCCCGTTGTGGCACAGTGGTTAACGAATCCGACTAGGAACCATGAAGTTGTGGATTCGGTCCTTGGCCTTGCTCAGTGGGTTAAGGATCCAGCGTTGCCGTGAGCTGTGGTGTAGGTTGCATACGCGGCTCGGATCCTGCGCTGCTGTGGCTGTGGTGTAGGTCGGCGGCTACAGCTCTGATTCAACCCCTAGCCTGGGAACCTCCATATGCCATGGAAGCGGCCCTAGAAAAGGCAAAATAAATAAATAAAACCATACATAAAAGCATGAGAGATGCCTCAGGTCATTAAGTGAAAGATAAAATGAGGCCTGCATTCAAGTTCAGCAAGATAATGATCCTTAGGACTAAGGAGAGGAATTTCAGGGAAAGATGACATTCCAATGTAGGAGACTCTGTGATGATTCAACTTATTTTAGCATATGTTACCACCCTTTGGCCAAAGTGAATAAGCACCGTGACAGTCCTGGCTTGACCCCATAGGGTCAAATACGCTTACCTGATATAAAGGAGGAGCCGGTGATGTAAGCCTGATGTCTGCGTGAAGAATAAGGAAGAAGGCGGTCTCTCTCTTTCTCATAAACACACACACACATGCACACACATCCCACTGTAATGAGAATGAGTCCAATAATCATAACATAAGACCCCCCCCATCCTTGCCCCCACCCCTCTGCTATGCTAAGATTTGCACTTGAGCCCTTTGCCTCAGGGAGTAGATCCATAATTTCCTTCTTCTCCCACTACTGACTGCTATTTTGGACCCACCAGGGTCAAAGCATAGTGAGGGAGGAGGGGATGGGGGATAGGAATATTGTCACTTAGTTAGGTGGCTATAGGCCCTTACTTTATACATCCTACCAGTGGGTAAAGCTAACTCTAAACTGAGTCCTTCAGAAACGAATCCATCTGAATGGATGGTCCAGCTTGGTCCATTCAAGGTTGTCGACTGAAAGGAGGCCACACAACAGAAGAGTTGTGGGTTTCAGTTTTATTCAAGGTCCTTACTGAGGATTGAAGCCCAGGAAACAGCTTCTCAGCAGCTTCTGAGATAGCTATTCCAAAGAGGTGGGATGAGAAACCAGTGCATGTGATGGGTGGCTAGGAAATCCTTGCAGTCAGGCTCACACAGCCGTAAGAGGTTACTGCTAGACGCAAGGAGCAGATGTCTCAGTAAATGATTTTAGTGCTCTTATGTGTATGGAAAGATGCAAAGATCTAGGTTCATTCAAATTCTTCCTGAGATATACACCTAACTATCTAAGGGCTCTATTTTTCGAAAGCACAGAGTGCCTCATCCTGTTTTTAATCCTGAATTCCTTTTAGGGTGCACTGTCGGTCTGTGACTGCAACAGGGTAAGGCTAACGACTTAATTTTGTAGAACTAGGTGGTGGACGACATCCTTCGTTTTACATGGTTCATTTAGCTTCAATCAGCTTTTTTTTTTTTTTTTTTTGGTTCGAACCTGTGGCAGGTGGATGTTCTCATGTTTAATTTGAGCCTCAGCTGTGGCAACACCAGATCCTTTAAACCACTGTGCCCCTGGGGATTGAACTTGTGCCTCTTCAGCAATGCAAGCCACTGTAGTCAATTTTTTAACCCACTGCACCACAGCAAGAACTCCCTCCTTGTATTAATTTACTTAATTTATTTTTAATCATATGGGGTGATTTTAAGACAAAGCTGGCTTTTTTTTTCATGACCTTTTCTCCATATTATCCTTCCATGTACTATCTGAATTGTTTCATTTCACTTTGTTAGACTGCATAAAGCACCACAAATAATAAATTATGGGGGGAACTTCCATATGCCTTGGGTGAGGCCCTAAAAAGACTAAAAATAAAAATAGGTACAGCGTGTACTCTGATGACATCTGTCCTGCTCCCCAGGCTCCCTTGCCCATTCAAGGCCTCACCCTGGCTTCTGATCTCCTCACGGTAATCCCAAGAGGTGCATTCAAATCTTCAAGCACTTTGCTAGGGAAATTAGAGGGCACTGATTCCCCACTTAAATGCTCCTTCCTAGACATTTTTTTTTTTTTTTTGGTCTTTTTGCCATTTCTTGGGCCGCTCCCACAGCATATGGAGGTTCCCAGGCTAGGGGTCAAATCGGAGCTGTAGCCACCGGCTTGCACCACAGCCACAGCAACGCGGGATCCGAGCCGCATCTGCAACCTACACCACAGCTCACGGCAACGCCGGATCGTCAACCCACTGAGCAAGGCCAGGGCTCGAACCCACAACCTCATGGTTCCTAGTCGGATTCGTTAACCACTGCGCCACGACGGGAACTCACCTTCCTAGACATTTTGAACCTTCTCCAGGACAAAGATGGAGCTGGATTCCTCTGCTGCAGGAGTATCCTTTCCTCCAAGCCAGCAGGTTTTCTTTAAAAATGGAGCCACTATGGTTTTTTTTTTTTTTTCTTGATTGTAAATTGATGATGCTCCCCTTAGAAAATCTGGAAAATGTGGAAACATCTCTGTGTTACTTCTAGATGTGCCAGCCTGAACACCAACCAGGCAGTGATAGAGGTGCAGAGTCCTGGTCAGAGCATTAACCCTTGAGTAGTAGCTTGCCTGTGCTTGATTCCAGAAAGATGCAGTATATATATATATATATACTCATCACCAGAGCAAGTATGCTCGTAAAAGAGAAAGGGGAGTTCTCTAGTGGCGCAGGGGGTTAAGGATCTGGTATTGTCAGTGCCATGGCATAGGTTTGATCCCTGACCTGGGAACTTTTGCATGCCAGGGGCCCAACCAAGACAAAAGGAAAAAAAAATACTCAAAAAAAAAAAGAAAAAGAAAAAAATAATTTCCTATTTATTTATTTGCTTTTTAGGACTGCACCTGTGGCATATGGATGTTCCCAGGCTAGGAAGTTGAATCCAAGCTGCAGCTGCCAGCCTACACCACAACCTCAGCAATACCAGATCCAAGCTGCATCTGTGACCTACCCCACAGCTCACAGCAACACTGGATCCTTAACCCACTGAGCAGGGCCAGGGATTGAACCCACGTCCACATAGATACTAGTCGGGTTCGTTACCACTGAACCACAATGGAAACTCCTTCATCAAACTGCATTTACTACATTTGCACTATACTGCCTATACATTTAGGGATTAAATAACCACACCCCTCACATCCCCACCCCCACCAGTTGGATAAAGGATGAGGTGAGTGAGGCCTTGGGGAACCTGGCATCTTGTCCAGAAATGTTTGTTCATCTTGGAATCAAATGACGGAATGAATAGGCATGTACCCCAGACCCTGAGCACCCCCAATAATGGGTTGCTGACTTCTTGTTTTGGGGCTGATTTCCTTTATGATCAAATTTTAAAAAAAATCTCTTTTATTGTGCTAAAATGACACATAACAAAATTTACATTGTCACTATTTTTAAGCGTATAAACCAGTGTATTCACTACGTTGTGCATTCAGTGTGATTCAACCATCACCACTAGCCATTTCCACAACCTCTTATCACCCTAAACATAAACTCTAACTCCCATTAAACACAATTCCCCATTTCTCCCTCCTCCCAAACCCTGCTTACTTCTCTTCTACTTTCTGTCTCTATGATTGGCCAATTCTAGGAACCTCATATAAGTGGAATTATATATTTGTTCCTTTGCCTCTGGCGTATTTTACTTAGCATAATGTTTTCACGCTTCTTGCATGTACCATAATTTCATTCTTTTTTAGGCTGAATAACATTCCATTGCATGTATACACCACATTTTTGTTTACCTATTCATCTGTTGATGGGCATTTGGGTTATTTCCACCTTTGAGCTACTGCAAATAATGCTGATATGAATATTCATGTGCAAGTATCTGCCCAAGTCCCTGCTTTCAGTTCTTTTGGGGATATACCTAGGAGTGGCATTGCTGGACCATGTGATAATTCTGTCTCACTTTTGGAAGAACTGCCAAACTCTTTTCCACAGTGGCTGCACTATTTTACATTTCCACCAACAGCGCACAATAGTTCCAAAATCCCTGCATCTTCTCCAACACTTGTTATTTTCCTTTTTTGTTTTGTTTTTTTGCTTTTTTTGCTTTTTAGGGCCACACCCACGGCATATGAAAGTTCCCAGGCTAGAGGTCAAATTGAAGCTACAGCTCCTGGTCTACACCACAGCCACAGCAATGTGGGATCCAAGCTGCCTCTGTGATCTACACCATAGCTCATGGCAATGCTGGATCCCCAACCCACTGCGCAAGGCCAGGGATCAAACCCGCATCCTCATGGATCCTAGTCGGGGTTGTTAACTGCTGAGCCACGAAGGGAACTCCTACATTTTTAAAAAGAATAACCATCCTCATATTTCCCATTGTGGCTCAGCAGGATAAGAATCCAATTAGGATCCATGAGGATGTGGATTACACATCCAATTAGGATTCATGAGGATTCTGGCCTTACTCAGTGTGTTAAGGATCCAGCATTGTCATGAGCTGCAGCATAGGTCACAGACTCAGCCTGGATCTGGTGTTTCTGTGGCTGTGGCATAGGCCTGCAGCTACAGCTCCAGTTCGAATTGTATGCTGCAGGCGCGGCCCTAAAAAGCAACAAAAATTTTTTTAAAAATTTAAAAAACTGATAGTAACCATTCTGATGGGTGTGAGGTGGTACCTCATTATAATTTTTTTTTTTTTTGCTTTTTTTTAGGGCCACACCCACAGCATATGGAAGTTCCCAGGCTAGGGGTCGAATTGGAGCTATAACCACCAGCTTACACCACAGCCACAGCAATAGCAACGCCAGATCCAAGCTACATCGGTGCCCTACACCACAGCTCACAGCCGGATCCCCAACCCACTGAGCGAGGCCAGGGATCAAACCCTCATCTTCATGGATAATAGTCGGGTTCATTACTGCTGAGCCATGAGGGGAACTCCTGATCAAACATTTTGAAGCCACTCTTTCTTGGTGGTTGTGGTCACCTCTGAATTAGTGTTGTGTAATTTAACTCTCGTTTGACTCCAGCTCTGAGGTCAAACAGCTCGGAAACTCCAGCAGGAAATCAGCTCCACGAGGAACAGAATTTTAGGCTGTTTTGTTCACTAATGTATCCCTGGTCCCTAGAATGATGACTGACACATAAGAAGAGCTTGATATTATCTATTGAATGGATGAATTCTGTCACCATCAATTACTAGCTTTGTGACCTGACTGAAGTTAATAGTCTAAGTCTCCGTTCCCTCACCCACAATAAAGGAAGAAAGATAGTGCCCTCTGATGGGGTTTGGTGAGGATTAAATGCAGCAGTGCCTATGGAGCGCTTGCACACTGCCCGACACATAGTAGGTGCTCTGTAAATGGTAGCAGCACGTTTGTTATAATTAAGCAGGGGGCTTCTTACACCAGCCAGGCCAGTGCTGAGCCTTGTCTGCAGCACAGTGATGGGTTTCAAGAGGCAGGTAGCATGTCATGGGTTCAGGGATCTGGGCAGCTTTGATGCTAAGCCAGAGCTTTGTAGCAGGAAGGAAGGGGAAGTGCTGCAAAATCCATTAAACCCAAAGCTCCCCAGAGCCCATGCTCCCCCGGCAGTGATGCTGGGGGGTCAGACAGAGAGAGAAGAACCGGAAAGACCCTCTCAATGGGCCCATCCAGCAGGACCTTAAGGCAGAACAGGCACAGTGAAGTTACAGCAGGAGGAACACCCCGTGGGGATTAATGACCAGTGATTGATGGTGAGTCTTGTAGCTACAGCTACCACATTCTTTCAAGATGCTTAATCACACACTGGGAAATATACTTTCATGCAAGCAAATGGTAATGGAATCCTAATGTCCCAGGTCCAGGAGGAAGTAGACTGAGCGAGGAGAAAGCTGGGTATTCTGCCTTTACTCAGGTGTTAGTAGAAAATGCATCTTCCATCTGGGCGCAGAATTGTAGAGTCCTGGGAATTTAAGCAGGCTGAAGTCAACGTCCTGTGTGTTCTGTTCCATGTCTAGTGTCAAGCAAATTTCTCTCAGGAGGAGGAGAACTTTGGCTTACCCCCCATGTGGTTTGTCTGTCTTATCAACATGACAGAGCCTCCTGGGATGTATCACACATGGTGCCTGCATGATTCCAGAGGCTGGGTCACCTCTATGTCAATCTGTGCAGCTGTCATGGGGGAGAAGGTCAGTGGGTCCTACTCTGTGCCTACCACCTTCTTTCAGAGGCTCACGTCCAGGTCTGTGCATGTGGGTCAGAAAGAAGAATTTTCCAGATTCAAAACAAGGCAAAGGAAAGAGAAGTTTATTGATGTGAGAGACAGACACTGTTAATGCAGCGGGCTGACTTCCTGAAGATGAGCGAGAACTGACCACCCCCCACCCCACCCCCATCATGTGGCCGTGTCTACTGTTTTTTTCCAGGGCCGAACCCATGGCATATGGAGGTTCCCAGGCTAGGGGTCTAATCGGAGCTACAGCTGCCGGCCTACACCACAGCCACAGCAATGTAGGATCCCAGCCGCGTCTGCAGCCTACACCACAGCTCATGGCAACTCTGGATCCTTAACCCACTGAGTGAGGCCAGGGTTCAAACATGTGTCCTCAAGAATACTAGTTGGGTTCATTTACCTCTGAGCCGCGACAGGAACTCCCTGTTGTATCTGCTTTTATAGCCCAGGGAGGGGAGGGGTCTCGGGATACATCTGCTGAACTGCGGATGGGTTGGGGAAAGAGGGGTCTTCCGATAGACTTGCTGGTTGGTTGGAGGTGTATAAGGCCCCTATGGGGCAAAGGGAGGAGTGGGCAGCATACCTTTTGTAGTAGGGGGCTGGAAGGAGTAGGCCAGGTTGCTCAAGGAGGGAGAGGGGGCATTACAGTGAGATGCGTGGGGTGATGATAAGGGTCTGGTCATTCTTGTCTTGGCCAGAGGCTTTGAGTTCTAACTCCTTGAAGCCCAACAGCTCAGACTCCAGCCTGTTGTGTAAATCCTGGCTTGAGATCACCTGGCTGCCCTGGGACACTGGTGAGTGATTAGCATTCCAGGCACCAATCTCAGTGTCCAGAAACAGCCCTTAGGGATGGAGAGGCCTGTGAGGACTCATCAAGGGTACCAACGAGAGCAGGCAGGACCAAGGCTTGGGGTCCTGGAGCCAGTGGTGTGACAGGTTGTCAAAGAATGTGTTGCTCAAGGCCAAAAATGGGAAGAAAGAAGTTGAGAGGAAGCAATATGGGAGCAAATATGCATTCCCAGGATTCCAGCGTCTTGCCAGAGACAGCCCCCTGAGGCCTGTCCCCACGTTCCCATTGCCAAGTCAGCCCCTCTCACATGCATCTGCACACTTCTGGTTTCATGCTCTGCGGGAGAGATGAAAGTGACCAGTTTTCCTGGAGATGAAGGCTCTGCCAGGGTGGGAGAGCTGGCCCAGCAGGAGCACCTTTGGCCCGCGTCCACGCGGCCTGCTGGCATTCCAGTGAGCAACCAGTGTGAGAGAGTCACCCGACACCTCTGAGGGAATGGCTTCCCCTTCCTTTGATGGACGACTCAGACCCTCTTTCTAACCAAATGCAACCCATAATTATAATCCTGTGGTAACGCTTCTGTGAACAGTAGCCTGAGCTGAAAAGACCAGCTCGTGAATCGCAAGAAATGACGCCTATCCTCCGCCCTCTCTGGGAAGGGTTCCCTGATGTTCTACTCTAGGCTTTTTTTTTTCTTTTGAGGGCTGCACCTGTGGCTTATGGAAGTTCCCAGACTGGGGGCTGAACTGGAGCTACAGCCACCAGCCTCTGCCACAGCCATGGCAACACTGGATCCAAACTGCCTACACTACAGCTCACAGCAATGCTGGATCCTTAACCCACTGAGCAAGGCCAGGGATTGAACTCGCATCCTCAAGGACACTAGTCAGGTTCTTAAACCACTGAGCCACAATGGGAATTCTGCTCTAGTCTTCTTTTCTAAACTCAGATGGTGAAAGGCAGGGCATTCAGCCTTTCCCAGACCTGCCTGGTGACACAAAGTGCAGGGCCCAGCAGTAAGCAGGTTGGAGAAACTTGGAGAACATTAGTGTTTTTGTCTTTGTGGACCTCAGCCACTCTTTCCTTCTTTCCTTCTCCCCACGCTTGGATGTTTGTAGTTTCCCGAAGATTAACTAATTGAAAGTGATGGATTTTTGTGAAAATGTAACTACATTCTACCTTTCATCCTTTGTTCCTCTTTTATTCGTTGTCAAAACCAGAAAGAACCTTCCCCTCCACCAAAAGTGACTTCGTTCTGGAGTTCCCTCTGTGGTGCAGTGGGTTAAGAATCCAACTGTAGCGGCTGGGGTCTCTGTGGAGGTATGAGTTTGATCACCAGCCCCAGTGCAATGGGTTAAGGATCCCACATTGCCTCAGCTGTGGCATAGGGTGAAGCTGCAGCTCAGATCCAGGCCCTGGCCTGGGAACTTCCACATGCCATGGGTATGGCCATAAAAAAATTAAATAAATAAAAAAAAGTGACTTCATTCTAAAATTCCAGAGACAGGGAGTTCCCTGGTGGTCTAGTGGTTAGGATGCATCACTTTCACCACTGTTGCCCAGGTTCAATCCCTGGTCTGGGAGCTGTGATCCTACATCAAGCTGCTGCATGCTGCAGCCTCCCCCCCCCCAAAAAAAAAAAAAAAAAAAAAAAAGAAAAAGAAAGAAAAACTATCCAGAGACATAAATTGTTCATTACTGATAAGGTCTTCCTTTTTCACTGTACCTGGTTTTCTTCCCCCTTCCTTCCCTCCTCTTTTCCTTCCTTCCTTCCCCTGCCTTCTTGATCAAACCAGGCTCTTGCCTACACTCCTGGTTGTCACGGGTCAGATACCAGATCTCCCCTCTCCCCTCCCCCCGGACTATTCTCCCTTCTAACCCGTTTTCCTCTAGAGAAGATTGAATGTTTCAGGAGAGATGCAGGGAACCAACCAAGCAGGTTCTTTGGACAAAAACTGCCTTATGGAGCATGCGCCACACAGGAATGCCTTGGGGGGTTGTTCCTCCATCCAAGTGCTTACCGCACGGTTTCAAGCTCTTGGCTGTCTCTGGGCAGACTAAAGCCAGCAGGCTTCTGGAAGCTACACAAGACAATCCTTAACTTTTCTGGCTTGTCAGGCTGCCGTTCAGCACTTGGCCTCTCTCACTGCCTGGGACCCCTGCAGCCAAGTGAATGCTCATAGTGTCCACATAGCACCAAAGGGTCTGCTGGAAGGGTGAAAATGAAGACAAGCCGCTGGATGTTTTGTGATGGCATGACCGGCACCCTGCTTCCCAGTTGATTGATGGTCTCTTTGGACTTTCTCTATTTAGACTGGAAATTCATTTGCTTGTTCACTCATTCATTCCTTTGCTATTACTGTGTCCCCACCGTTTGCCAGGCCATGAATGAAAGGACTGTATTGTCCCAGATAGAGGGAGTCTAGAAGAGGTACCTGCAATATTCATTCAATATTCATTCATTCAAAAAATACAGATGGGAGTTCCCACTGTGGCTCAGCAGTAAAGAACCCTGCTAGTACTCATGAAGATGCAGGTTCAATCCCTGGCCTCTCTCAGTGGGTTAAGGATTCAGTGTGGCCATGAAATGTGGTGTAGTTCGCAGACATGGCTCAGATCCTGCATGGCTGTGGCTGTGGGGTAGGCTGGCAGCTCCAGCTCTCATTCAGCCCCTAGCTTGGGAACTTCCATATGTTGTGGGTGTGGCCCTTAAAAAGAAAGACAAAAGAAAAATACAGATGAACCTCCTACTGTTTGGCAAGTGCTTCCGTGGGAAGCAAACTAGGCAGAGTCAACACTCCCAAAGAGCGCACGCCTTCATCCTGGAAACATACCATTACACAAAATAATGAAAAGTGATAAGTCCTCTGATAGAGGAAGCATATAATATCAGTTTCATCTACCAAAATATCAACTTCATGTGATTCAATATAATACTATTTTTGATTGTTCCCTATTTGCCAAGCGTAGGAAGATGTACTTTATAAGTATCGCTATGAAGATCTATAAGAACCCTGCAAAGCCGGCTTTATTGTGTCCATTTTATGGATGGGGATACTGATGTAAAGAGGCTAGATGAGGAGTTCCGTTGTGGCTCGGTGGGTCAACAACCCAACACAGTGTCTGTGAGGATTTGGGTTTAATCCCTGGCCTCACTCAGTGGGAAAGACATGGCATTGCTGCAAGGTGCACTGTAGGTCACAGATGTGGCTCGGATCCGGTGTTGCCGTGGCTGTGGCTATGGCTGTGGTGTAGACCAGCAGCTGCAGCTCCGATTAAACCCTAGCCCTAGGAACTTACGTGCTGCAGGTGCGGCTGTGGATGTTTAAAAAAAAAAAAAAAAAAAAAAAAAAAAAAAGAGGCTAGATGATTTTCTTTTGGTCACAGATACTAAGTGGCAGTGTCAGTGGCAGAACTCCATCTGTCTGGCTGTAGCTTTTGTGCTCTATTCTCTACGGTACAGAAATATCTTTACATTGTGGGCCAGGCCATTGGGGCGGGGCTGTAGAGTGCAGTGCCCACCTGTTTCATGTGATAATGGATGAAATACAGTTTAGCTCCCAGAATCATTGTGGTTGCCATGTTTCCAAACCTGCCGCCAGATAGGAGATAGATTGTGAAATTCCCCAAATGTTTTTTTCTTTTGCTTTCCATGCTTTGATGTTCTTGAATGGTTTTAACTCCTCATTACTGTATTAAGAGGATTTAACTTTTGGCATCTAGATGTGCCCTGTGTGGCACTGTTGATGCTTCTAGAGCATCAGGCTGGCAAAGCTACCAGGGATGAGGGCTGAGGCAGGAAAGTGCAGAACAAGTTTCAGGGGAGGGGGTAGAAGGTATACCTTTGGAGGTGGCCGAAATGCCTGTGACTTTCTCAGATCATCTGTGCCCTGAGAAGGGATCTGCCCATGTGATTCCCACCCCTCCCTCAGATGATTGGACCAGGGTAGACACCTAACCTGAGTGAAGCCCACCAACAGGTGGCCTGTGCAGGTGACTGTGTGGCACCAGAAAGGAGAGCTGGGCCAACTAGAGCCTCTCTCTCATGACCTTGGACTGTGAAAAGGTAAACTGAGATGTAAAATTGTAAGTGTATTTAACCAAAAACCAATCCCAAGGAGTTCCCATTGTGGCTCAGTGGGTGAAAGCTCTGACATCTCTGTGAGGATGTGGGTTCGATCCCTGGCCTTGCTCTGTGGGTTAAGGATCCAGCATTGCCACAAGCTGCAGCATAGGTCACAGATGTGGCTCGATCTGGTGTTGCTGTGGCTGTGGTGTAGACCTGCAGCTGCAGCTGCAGTTTGACCCCTAGCTTCAGAACCTCCATATGCCACAAGTGTACCAGTAACAAGAAAAAAAAAATTGATTTCAGTCAGGCAACACAAAACTGAAAGTGGTTTAAAGTACTCCACCAAGGGGCACCCTAGCGGCTCAGTGGGTTAAGGATCCAGTGTTGTCACTGCTGTGGTTCTGGTTACAGTTGCATCATGGGTTCGGTCCCTGGCCAGGGAACTTGCACATGCCATCAGCAGGGCCAAATAAATAAGTAATTTTTTAAATTAAAAAAAAAAAAAAAAGCACACCACCAATAGGAGCCAGCAGACACAAAGCAAGATTATTTGATTGGCTGCCTTAAGTGGTTGCCTTATTTGGGAAATCCTCATTGGCTGTTTGTGATTGGTTGTCCTTAGGTTTTGATTTCCTAACCTTGAGGCATTTCAGAATTAGGTTCTTGTTTGCTTACAGAGGCTACCAAGACATTGAAGCCACCTCAGTCTGACGACCTCCTTGTTTAATTAATTTAATAGCACTAAGGCTCTGCGGGAAAGTGTTAGTCATGGAGTCCTTGAGTTGAAAAGTCATGAGAGACAGGCCGAAGCTGCCCCTTGGGGCTCACATGCATGTCAAATGAAGATAGAGTCACATCTTCCAGAAGATGAAAAAGAAAACCTCAGGGAGAGGTGAGGCAGAGAAGTGAGAGCACATGGCCCCGTGAGAGAAAAAGAGCCCCCGTCCCCCGCCCTTCACTTCCCTGGCCCAGTTCCATCCCTGGGCTTTCTCACCTGCTCCTAAGCGCTATGTTAGAACACAGTAAATCCCTCACTTACTTAAGTAGTTCGCATAGGTCTCTGTTCCTTGTAACAGATGGATCAAAAAAACACAAGTTCTCAAAGCAGGTAAGGTACTTTGTACCACAGCTAAAGGGAACAGAGGGACCCGGTGAAGTCTTACTTCTTGGCCTCACGTATTTCTATTCCTCTCCGTAGAAAGCTAAGCTAGGTATTTGATGTCACTCTATGTTTAAAGAAACACCAAAGCGTTCCCGTTGTGGCTCAGCAGGTTAAGACTCCAACTAGTATCCATGAGGACGTGGGTTCAGCCCGTTAAGGATCTGGCATTGTCACAAGCTGCAACGTAGGCTGCAGATGTAGCCTGGATCTGGCGTTGCTGTGGCTGTGATGTAGGCTGGCAGCTGCAGCTCCGATTTAACCCCTAGCCTGGGAACTTCCATATGCCACAGGTGCAGCCCAAAAGAAAAAAAAGGAAGAAACACTGGAAGCGGGAATGGAAAGCGTATGAGAAAAGCTGCCCCCTTTAAGTAATTGTCTTTATGAGTTTAAGGTGCCACTAGACAAACCATCACTACACGTAGGCCACTGGCCATGTATTTTGCCCACCACTATGAGGATGCTCTCTAGCTCAGGCTTTGTGCTAGATCCTGAGTAGATGAAGATGAGCAACACAGAACCTGTTCTTGGGGTGTTCACTGTACCATGGAGAGAGCAGCAGACAAACACACCACCATAAAATGTGGGGGCTATGACAGCAGAAACATAAAAATTCTGAAAAGGGAACAACTAATTTCACCTGAGGATTTTGGAGAAGGTTTCACCTAGGAGGTAAATTTTTTTTTTTTTTTTTAATGAGAGTTGCAACATTTATTTCATGTTTTCTCCCGGTGTTTTGGGTTTTTTTGCCTTTTTGCCTTTTTGCCACACAGGCAGTATATTTAAGTTCCTAGGCCAGAGATCGAACCTATGCTGCACAGTAGCAACCAGAGCCACGCGGTGAGGATGCAGGAGCCTCAATCTGCTAGGCCATCAGAGAACTCCCCAGGAGGTAATTTTTGAGCTGAGTCTTGAAAGGTGACTATTTGCCTGGCAATTTGGGAGTGAAGGAGGGAGGTAGACACACCAGGCTGAGGGAACAGAATGTGCAAAGTCAGTGGTTGAAAAATGGTGTGTTGGAGTTCCTGCCATGGCTCAGCGGTTCGCGGATCTGACTAACATCCATGAGGACAAAGGTTCAATCCCTGTCCTTGCTCAGTGGGTTAAGGATCAAGTGTTGCTGTGAACTGTGGTGTAGGTCACAGACATGGCTCGGATCCTGCATTGCTGTGGCCCTGGTGTAGGCTGGCAGCTACAGCTCCGATTGGACCCCTAACCTGGGAACCTCCACATGCTGCAAGTGTGGCCTCAAAAAGAAAAGGAAAAAAAAAAGAAAAATGGCATGTTGAGTTCATGGAACTAGGAGAAGTCAGTAGTTAGGAAAGTGAACGTTTCGGGTAAGCAGCAGGAATAAGGTTAGGTTTGGAGTGGATTTTAACTATCTGTGCTTAGGAGTTCCTGCTTTGGCCCAGTGGGTTAACGATCCGGGGTTGATGCAGCTGTGGTGTCGGTCACACCTGTGGCTGAGATCTGATCCCTGGCCGGGGAACTTCCATATGCTATGAGTGCAGCAATAATAATAATAATAATAACAACAACAACAACAATATAATTAATAATTATTATAAGTATAATTCATTTATATGTATTATTCTCATTTAGTTAAAAGCCAAGGAAATGTGTTGTGGACAATGTCCAACCAATGTAAAGATTTTAAGTCTTGTTTTTTGGGAGGCGGACTCGAGGCCATTTGGAAAAGAGGCTGGCATTGAAACTGAAACACCTCTGACTTGAACCCAGCCTAAATCCAGACTTGAACCCACAGGTGTTTAAATTAGAATCACTCCCCTGGTGTCTGGATTTACTGAGACTCAGATTCTGTGTATCTCAGCGCAGAAGAAATTCAGTGAGAAACAAAAGGATACGTAAGAAGTAGATTTATTAAGATTGGACACTTACAAGAGATGCAAGTGGGCGGTAGAGAGGCTCTGCCCCGAGGATGAGGTGGGCTACGGTTTTATACTCCAAGGACAGTAGGGAGGGGAAAAGACCACCTTCTTCCTCCTTCCTCAAGCAGATGTCAGGCTGACATTTCTAGCTCCTCCTTCGTATTGGGTAAGAGAGTATTTGACCCTATGAGGTCAGAGTAGGGCTATCCTGATGCTTATTCAAATCAGCAGAAGGGTGGTAACATTTGCTAAAATATGTTGAATCCTTTCAGGTTTCCATGTAATGAGGGTCTCCTACTTTGTGCTTTTTTTCTTTTGTTTTTTGTTGTTGTTGTTGTTTTGTCTTTTTGCTCTTTCTGGGGCCACTCCCTCAGCATATGGAGGTTCCCAGGCTAGGGGTCGAATCGGAGCTGTAGCTGCCGGCCTACACCCCAGCCACAGCAACTCGCGATCCGAGCCGCGTCTGCAACCTACGGCTCACGGCAACGCCAGATCCTTAACCAGCTGAGCGAGGCCAGGGATCGAACCCACAACCTCATGGTTCCTAGTCAGATTTGTTAACCGCTGAGCCACGACAGGAACTCTGAAGGTCTCCTACTTTGGAATGGCCTCTTTCCCTTAAATTCCTCTTCTTGGTCCTAAGGATCATTATCTTTTTTTGTGTGTTTGTTTTTTAGGGCTGCACCCATTGCATATGGAAGTTCCCAGGCTAGGGGTTGAATCTGAGCTATAGCTGCTGGCCTACACCACAATCACAGCAACAGGGGATCCAAGCCATGTCTGCGACCTACACCACAGCTCAGGGCAATGCCAGATCCTTAATCTACTGAGTGAGGCCAGGGATCGAACCCACCTCCTCATAGATTCTGGTTGGGTTCCTTAACCACTGAGCCACAAAGGGAACTCCTTAAAGATCATTATCTTGCTGAATTTGTATGCAGGCCTCATTTTATCTTTCACTTAATGACTTGAAGCCTATCTCCTGCATGCTTTTATTTAGAGTTTTATTGTTAAGCAAGCCTGCTTCATTCCAGGATGTTCTGATAGCTGATTATGATGGTTTTATTGAGCTTATCACCTTAGGGTGGTTTCCCCGAATTCCCTAGGTTTCCCTGTCTATCTGTGGTCCCCTACTGGGACTTCTGCCTGTGTTGGTGCCCTAGTCTAGCCCTGTCAGTGTGAGGGAAGAGGAAGAGTGGGGAAGGAAGAGTGGCCGGAGGCAGCTACAGCTACAGCTACAGACAGGTGAGGAATAAGTATGTGACCTGAGGCAGTGGTTATGGGATCCAGAGGAGCAGCTGGGCCTGCAATGCTCGGAGGCAAAGTTCTTTAAATATGTGGCAAGAATTAAAAAAGAACCTGGAGCTAGATTTGAAAGTTTTCATCTTTAGAGGTGGAGTCAGCCGTGACCTCGCTAATCAGGATAGATGATACGGGAACAGGAAGGGCCTGCTTTCATTAAGGGACATGTTCAGTTTCAGATCCTAGGAAGAGATCAAGGTGACGATCTGGGCAGTCAGATAAGGGCGTCTGAGCCTTGGGAATGGGGTGAGGATGGCTACAGATTGCAGTTTCCGTCACTCTGTCCTTCTGGCTGGTGGAAGTGTTCAGAAAGGTGTACGAGGCAGATTTGTTTTTGTTTTTTGTTTTTTGTCTTTTGTCTTTTTAGGGCCATACCCATGGCCTTAGGGGTCTGACCGGAGCTGTAGCTGCTAGCCTACGCCACAGCCACAGCAACGCCAGATCCGAGCCACGTCTGTGACCTACACCACAGCTCACGGCAACACCAGATCCTTAACCCACTGAGCAATGCCAGGGATCGAACCCACAACCTCATGGTTCCTAGTCGGATTTGTTTCCGCTGCGCCAAGACAGGAACTCCCAGATTTGTATTAATGGAAGGGCCTCCAGGCCACTCCAGACAAGATACTGGTGGCATATACAATACTCTGAAACAGCCACCTGGTGAGACTTGCCTCTCTCGGCCAACTCCCTGGAGTGCTAATCCTGTTACCAAAACTTGCCCTCTGTCCACTGGTGCCAAATAGAAATGCTGAGACAGAGTTTAGAGTGAAGGAGAAAAAAGTAGCTTTATTGCTTTGCCAGGCAAAGGAAGCCACTGCAGCTAATGCCCTAAAAACTGTGCCTTCCTTTGGGAGAGAAAAGAAAGTGGTTTTATAGTTTGGGAGTGGAAAATAGGGCCACAGATAAGGATCGGGTTAAATGCAAACTTAAATTCTTCAGAGTTGGTGTTCAGTGGCCCCAAGACTGCTTCTCTTGATCCTCCTCTCTGGTTTTCATTTGTTCGGGGGTTTTAGTTCTGCAGAAGAGCTCAAAGATATTATTAAGTATATTCCTTGAGGGGGAACCAAAAGTCTTCCCCAAGGCTGCACTATTGTCTCTGGACTTCTCCTCCCTGGTCTCTGCATCCTCTCCCTTCCCTGAATAGCAGCTGTATGAACCTGCCCTTTGAAACTCAGGGGGAGGCCGTGGAGGCTGAGTGAGGTCTATTCCCTACAAACAGGAAACAGGGGGCACGCAAAGGCGTTTGTGCCAGGAGCCCCACAGGGTCCTGCTTTGTTTCAGTCCCACTTCTCAGCACTTTCTGTTCCTCAGTGGGCAACCCAGTGGGGGGCACTGGGGCATGAGATGCTCACCAACCCCAAACCACAATGGCCTGAATTGCATTTCCACCTGCCATTTTGCACCTCCTCCTGTCCTAGTGTGGCGTACCTGTGCCATCTCTTTTATGTCAGAGCCTGGTAGCATTTTCAGATGAGTTCTCCCTTCTCCCTCTGACTAATCCAGAGCCCTGCCTGGATTTGGGGTCAGGTGTCTGCCTCTTTTGCTGGAGGGTCTCTTTGCTGGAAGCTCTATAAGTTAGCCTCCTGGGTTTATGAAATTGGGGAAGAATAGAGTTTTCATCCATAATAGTAGCACTTGTCATGTGGGCTTGGCTTCCTCAGAATGTTCCAAGAATGAGTTCTTTGACCTTCACTTGAGAACCTAACATTTTAGATATTTGAGAGAGTCCTTTTCCCACTGCTCAAATTTAGACTGATCCCTAAGTGCCATTTTACAGATAAAAAATAGTCGACTATCAGCAATTTCCACGTAGTTCAACCTACCAGCATTGAGGGATGGTGATGGTGAAGTGAAAATAAGAGAAATTTTATGTGTCTTTTGAGTGATTTGCCACCACATCTTCCTGATAATCAGGAAGAGGCAACACAGAGCACATGGTCCTGTCTGTTTTTGTAGCCCAGGGAGAGGAAGGGTCTCAGATACACCTGCTGACCTGCTGATTGGTTGGAGAAAGAGGGGTCCAACATATACTTGCCGGTTGGTGGAGGGCAGGTATTGTCCCTGTAGGGTGTAGAGCCAGGTGAGGAGTGGGTCACATACCTTTCCTAGTAGGGGGTAGGACAGGTTGCTCAAGGTGGGGAGGGACTCTGCAAAGAGGCAGGGTTGGTGATTATAAGCGTCTGGTAATTCTTGTCTTGGCCAGAGGCTTTGAGTTCAGTCTCCTTGAAGGGGTCTTGAAGTCCACCTTCTTCTGCTTCTCAGACATTGTGGAGCCCCCTGTTCATCCACATGTGCTCTTGCACCCAGCTCTTCTGGTCTCCATCGTGGCTTCCCAGTTGGACCATGTGGTAGTCTTGATTTGAGATTCCCCTTGAAGAGGGAATGAAAGCCCCAGCATTTGTGATGCACCCCTGCTGTGTACTGGGGTCTGTGCTAAATGTTCTCTGCACACGATTTTCTTCAGTTCTGAGCAACAGCCTTGAGAGGTAGGAATTACTGTCTTCATTTCTATGACCAGGAAAACTGAAGCTCTAAGAGCTTAGATAACTTGCCCCCAAATTACCTAGGACTTGGTTGCTGTTGGTTAGTTCTTGCTCCGAGCTATGAACTCCTCCAGGGCATAATTTTACCTTCCCAGGGAAGAAGGCGGTTGGTAAGTAATGATCCCTCCACTCAGATTGGAAGGGGGTGGTGAGAAGGAACCTTGTGTCCCCAGCTCTCTGTATGACTTTGGATTCTACTTCTCAACAATGGATTAAAGATAACACATGAGCTTCTCCCAGGGATGTTGTGTGATTAAATGTAAAATTGCTTTGATTTGTACTCAGGGTAATCTTTTGAATAGGGAGCAGGTATGCCATATTTATCTTTGGATATCCAAAAAAAAAAAAAAAAAGAAGAAGTGGGGAGTAGGGAGTGGTTAGTAAGCAATACCTGAATAGCGTTAAGCAGGAGTTCTCAACTGGAAGTGATTCTGCTCCCCGGGGGGTGGTTGGCAATGTCTAGAGACATTCTTTTGGTTGTCACACCTGGGAGGCTGCTCGTGGCATTCAGTGGGTAGATTCTACTAAGCAGCCTTCACAATGCATAGGACACCTCTCAATGCAATCATCCAGCCTCAAATGTGAATGGTGCTGTTTGAGAAACTCTGGTATAAAGTGCACTTGCTGAAAAAACATCTCAGCTGCTCTAAAAGTTAATTTCATGAACTATCAAGTATTTTGGAAGCTCTTAGCTGCACATAAAGAATTACTGTTGAAAAAAAATAATTGAAAAGAAATTCATGCACTTGGAGAACAGACTTGTGGTTGCCAAGGGGAAGGGGAAGGAAGTGGGATGGACTAGGAATCTGGGGTTAATAGATGCAACTGTTCCATTTGGAATGAATAAGCAATGAGATCCTGCTGTATAGCACTGAGAACTATATCTAGTCACTCGTGATGGAGCATGATGGAGGATAATGTGAGAAAAAGAATGTATATTTGACAGAACACTGTAAACAAACTATAATGGAAAAAAATCATTTAAAAAGGGTATTAAAAAAAGAATTGCTGTAAATTATAAGTTACAAAAGATATGGTCATGAAAGCAATTGTTAGGAAGGAGCTTCTATTATTATTTTATCATCATCATCCTCATTATTTTCTTCTGCAAGTTCTAGGAACTTTTGAAAAGTATATCTTAGTGAGAAAAGAGATGTAGTCAAATTTCACAGACTTATATTCATCCGAGCAAGGAGAGGAGGTAATCACTCAGAAGTAGTGAAGACTTACATCTTGAGGCATTATTAGTTTATTCCCTTGTAATACATGGCTTTACATGATAACCGGTGGAGACCCTATTGATTTTCATTTATTGGGATATTGCTTTCTAACATATATATTAGCTCTAAATATGCGTTTGTTCAATGGAAGAAAAGCCTTGAAAGAAATGAAATTGTTGGAGTTCCCACTGTGGCACAATGGGATCAGTAGCATCTCTGGAGCACTGGGACGCACAGTCTGATCCCTGGCCCTGCACAGTGGACTAAAGATCCAGCATTGCCCCAGCTGTGATGTAGGTCAGAACTGTGGCTCAGATCTGAGCCCCAGCCAGGAAACTCCACATGCCCAGGGACCACCAAAAAAGAAAAAAAAAGAAAAGTGTTAATACATCAATCTTTACCTTGGCGGGGAGTGGATTCCATAAGATCTCTAACCGTAGTGTTACATCCTAAGCCTGCCATATGGGCTTTATCTTCACTGGGAGGGATATGAAATTGAAGAGGTCAGGGACTGTGTCTTAAACTGAGGAAAAGAAATCCGTTTCTGAGCTGGAAAATGTGAAAAAAGATTACCTTCTCTTACTTGACGGTATCGTTCCTTCAATTCTAGAGGTGGGGTTGGGTGAGATGTTATTATCAAAAGTGGGTAATTGCAGTGTTTGGGGATCCTCAGGGCCCAGCTGTGTGTTCTTGAGGGTCAGAGGAAATGAATGCCCAGGCATTCTGTGCATTTTTAGTACCACTTGTAACTGGTCCATGTGGTTCTTCATCATAAATTTAGTAAGCGCATAATTCGTAAATTTACTAAATAACGGAACTATGAGGATTCCAGCTATTGAGTAAGCAGGTGTGAGTGCCCAGGTAGCATAATAGAGAAATGGTGAGTTTCTTTGTGTTTACCTGTTGGCTGTGGCTGTTTGATATACTGTCTGGGGGAGATTCTAGGACTTTTTAACCTAAGTGGAAATAAGCACTGTGGTCATTTGGTCATGGCTGCTTTGGAACTGCGGTGGGGAGCATGGTAACATGGATTTGACAACCCTGGTTTATGTGTTTAACAGTTTACCATGGGAGTTCCCGTCGTGGTGCAGTGGTTAACGAATCCGACTAGGAACCATGAGGTCGCGGGTTCGGTCCCTGCCCTTGCAGGGTTAACGATCCGGCGTTGCCGTGAGCTGTGGTGTAGGTTGCAGACGCGGCTCGGATCCCGCGTTGCTGTGGCTCTGGCGTAGGCCGGTGGCTATAGCTCCGATTAGACCCCTAGCCTGGGAACCTCCATATGCCGCGGAAGCGGCCCAAGAGATAGCAACAACAACAACAAAAAGACAAAAGACAAAAAGACAAAAAAAAAAAAAAAAAAAAAAAAAACAGTTTACCACTATTTCTCAAAACCCCAAATTTAAAAGGTCTCTGAGTTAGATCCTGTAGAAAAAAAAAAATAAATCAGGAAGTTATATCTGCCCTACCTTTTGTCAATTTCACCTACCCTATACAGACATTTAATTTTGCAGTTAAAGTCAAAAGTGCAGATTTTCAAGTGTGTGGATTTCTAATTTCCTGATATATTACTTAGCCTAATTACTTTAAGTAATATATCTAGGGGCTGTCTAGAAAATATCTGCAATAAAGCAGATTTTTTTAAAATTATTTTTTAAGAAGAATTTCAGTATTTCACTAATTGGGATTTCCCGTTGTGGCGCAGCGGAAATGAATCTGACTAGGAACCATGAGGTTGCAGGTTCGATCCCTGGCTTCGCTCAATGGGTTAAGGATCCAGCATTGCTGTGAGCTGTGTTGTAGGTCGCAGAGGCAGCTCGGACCTGGCATTGCTGTGGCTCTGGCGTAGGCTACAGCTCTCACGAGACCCCTAGCCTGGGAACTTCCATATGCAGCGGGTGCGGCCCTAAAATGACAAAAGACAAAAAAAAAAAAAAAAAAAAAAAAATTCACCAATCAGGAAGGTCCTGCTAGTGCATACCAACTGAATATTAACTTCTCCAAAGAAAGATCTTGAACACCATATCTATGAATGTTAAAGCAGATTTCGAGATCAGAGAAATTTGTAGATGCATATGTTTGCCATGGTTCACACCTGGGATGAGGACATTTCTGTCATGTTATCTAACAAAAAGCTTGGAGAACTGTGCATGTATTATGCAAAGCATTTCTAAAGCATCCCAGTTCCTTCACTTGATCATTCAGGATGATGACCCTGCAGGGAGTTTTAAGAGACTATGAATTTTTTGTTCCTTAGGGATAAGAGAAAATTAAATATTTTTGTAGATGAATTTAAACAACTCTTTTATTGGTTCATTGCTTTGGGTCAATTAGCCAATGCCTATTTTTTTGTGTGTATAGAATCCGAAAGTTAAAAATAGGCGTTCCGGAGTTCCCATCATGGCTCAGCGGAAACAAATCTGACTAGTATCCATGAGGACGAAGGTTCAATCCCTTGGCCCCACTCAGGGGGTTAAGGATCCAGCTGGTATTGCCAATGAGCTGTGGTGTAGGACACAGACATGGCTTGGATCCCCCGTTGCTGTGGCTGTGGTGTAGGCTGGCAGCTGCAACTCCTATTCAACCTCTAGCCCGGGAACTTCCATATGCCGCAGGGGTGGCTCTAAAAGTAAATAAATAAATAAAACAGCTCACTGCTCATAAAAGCTCACTATGTGTTGGCTGGAAAAGGATTTGGAATGATTCCTTTTTGGAGGATCCTGAACTTCCCTGTAGAAGAAATAATATCAGGCATTTTTCTTTGACAGCCTCTCCCTTCCTCCTGCATTCTTTTCTTCCCTAACTTCCTTTTATTTTGAACAATTCTTAGATGTCTTTATTATGAAACTGTCTCGGAGATGCTATTGTCGTAGGACAAAGGCCTTTTCTCCTTCTCAAAGAAAATTTGTTGGGATTGGGCCCAAAATAGTATTTCCTTCTAAGTTGCCCAAAAACGTGACGACAGCACCTCACCAGGTGTCGGGATTGCGTTCTCATCTGTCCTCTAGCTGGCAGTTTGGCTTTGCACAAGTCATTTAAAGTCTCTCCTCCCCCCCACTCCCATAAAATGGATAATGTCAGGGCAGATGGCAGCCACTTCTCGTGCGTTACTATTTTGAAATGATGGTAGATACGTCTTAGGGCACTTAGGTGCTAACATTAACATCCTCTACAGCAAAAAAATTGGATTTGCGGAGTTCCCGTCATGGCACAGTGGTTAACAAATCTGACTAGGAATCATGAGGTTGCAGGTTCGACCCCTGGCCTTGCTCAGTGGGTTAGGGATCTGGCGTTGCTGTGAGCTGTGGTGTAGGTTGCAGGTGTGGCTCGGATCCCGTGTTGCTGTGGCTGTGGCGTAGGCCGGAGGCTACAGCTTCAATTCAACCCCTAGCCTGGGAACCTCCATATGCCGCGGGAGTGGCCCTAGAAAAGGCAAAAAAAAAAAAAAAAGACAAAAAAAAAAAATTGGATTTGCTTGAGGGCTACTGAATTGTCATGAAGACTCTGTGCTAGTTAAGAGGAAGACTGAGCTTAATTTAAAAAGGGGTTTATGTCACCCTATTCACAGAATGGACTAAATGCTGCCATGTTGAAGTTCCTGAGGCGGCTCCGTGGTAATGAACCTGGCTAGTATCCATGAGGACACAGGTTCAAAGCCTGGCCTCACTCAGTGGGTTCAGGATCCAGTGTTGCCGTGAGCTGTAGTGTACGTTGCAGACACAGCTCGGATGTGACATTGCTATGGCTGTGGCTGTGGTGAGGGCTGGCAGCTGAAGCTCTGATTAGACCCCCTAGCCTGGCAACCTCCATATGCCATGGGTGCAGCTATTAAAAAGAAAGAAGGAAAGAAAGTAAGGAAGGAAGGAAGGAAGGAAGGAAGAAAGAAAGAAAGAAAGAAAGAAAGAAAGAAAGAAAGAAAGAAAGAAAGAAAGAAAGAAAGAAAGAAAGAAAGAAAGAAAGAAAAAAAGAAAAGGAAAGGAAAAGGGGTTTATTAGAAAATGGGCCACCTTCGTGTCAAAAGAGGATTCTGCATGTGTCAGTTGAGGTGGGTAGGGATGGCTTGGGCGGAATAACAGATTGACGTCCTCACCAGAAACCCAGTATCTCAGGGGAGAGCAGTTCTCTTGGGAGGAAAGCTGAGAGAAGAGGGAGGGGGAAAGGAACACTCAGATAGCATTCAGGAGGTGTTCCCATTGTGGCTCAGCAGGTTAAGACCACGACCATTGTCCATGATGATGAAGGTTCGATCCCTGGCCTTGCTCAGTGTGCTAAGGATCCAGTGTTGGCCGTGAGCTGTGATGTAGGTCGCAGGCATGGCTTGGATCTGGCATTGCTGTGACTGTGGCATAGGCTGGCAACTACAGCTCTGATTCGACCCCTACCCTGGCAACTTCCATATACCGCAGGTGTAGCCCTAAAAATCAAATAAATGAATAAATAATTCGGGAAATATAAATATTTCTAGAATGAGTTAAAAAACAAGAGAATTGAGGAGCCTCAATTTGAATCAAGGGAAAAGTGTGGTTTGCTGTTTGGAGAAGAAAAAAAAAAAAAAAGAAGATACCAGGACATGAAAGTGGAATAAACCAAACCAAATTATTTTATTCTTGAGCCTACTGAGGCCCCCTCCCCGAGCTTGGGTGCCTGGGCACCTGGTGCTCAGGATCTGAAATAGGAGACAAGCCCTCTGTCTTCAAAGAGCTCCCAGTCCAGCACTGCAGGGTGGTGAGTCCCTCATTTACTGAGTGCTCCCTGGGTGCCAGGCTTTTTGCTGAGAGCTTTAAAAACATTATCTCAGAGTTCCTGTTGTGGCTTAGTGGGTTAGGAACCTGACATAGTTTCCACGAAGATGCAGGTTCGATTCCTGGCCTCAGTCCGTGGGCTAAGAATCCAGAATTGCTGTGAGCTGCAGCATGGGTCTCAGACAAGGCTCAGATCTGGTGTTGTTGTGGCTGTGGCATAGGCCTCAGCTGCAGCTGAGATTTGAACCCTAGCCTGGGAACTTCCATTTGCCATGGGTGCTAGAAAAAAAAGCATTGTCTCTGAAGTTCACGGGTGGCTCAGAGGGTTAAGGATCTGGTATTGGCACTGCTGTGGGATGAGTTCGATCCCTGGCCTGGGAACATGTGCATGCCAGGAGTATGCCCCTTCCCCCCCAAAAAAAGGGCATTATCTCCTTTAGTCCTTCATGCGCTTTTTGAGGTGAGTCCTACTATGACTTCCATTGGGTAGATGCCACTAAGAGAAGCAAGAGAACCAGACTCAAGCTAGGAGCAGGCAGATCAGAAGGACTCAGCTCTGCACAGTTTGATTCAGGTTACTGGCCTTTGTTGCTTATCTTAGCAAATACAAGAAGAGAAAGAAAACAGAGTCCAATGGAAGCGAGGGATCAGCTCAGCCCTTCAGAGTCTGGTTACTGACTTGGCTGAGCGTTGTAATGTTTAAGAAATTGACTCATCTTCCCTCCCTATTGATGCCTGATGTAAACCATTAAGGACAGCCACGTATGTGCCCAAGAGAATGCTGGCCACCACTCCACAGCAGGGCAGAACCTGCCCCTCGCTCCGGGGCAGACCAATGGATCAATGGCCTTTTTGTCCTGAGCTTCTGCAAGATGACATCCTGACTTAGTGACTCCATGGATGACCTCTTTCCCCCAAACCAAGTTCTGATTTCACGTCTAAAATTTCCAAAGCCAGGATAAAATATACTACTGTCTGTTCCGGTCCTGGCCCCGTTTATCAGCAGCACATGGAAATTTCAATGATTATTAATATTTCCAATCCAGAACAACCCCTGACTCTTGGTTACCCCCAAATGTGGCTCCCAAAACATAAAACGGGATACTTATAACATGACAATTATTTCTCCTTTTTTATTTTTTAACTTAAAAATATGTTTACTTTTATAATAAGAAAAAGCCATCTATTAAGAAAATTGTTTGTTATGCTAGGATCAATCTACAATTTATCACTTCTGGAGTTCCCATTATGGCACAGGGGAAAACAAATCCAACTGGGAACTGTGAGGTTGTGGGTTCAATCCCTGGCCTCGCCTAGTGGGTTAAGGATCCAGCGTCACTGTGAGCTGTGGTGTAGGTCGAAGACGAGGCTTGGATCCTGCGTTGCTGTGGCTGTGGTGTAGGCCGGCAGCTGTAGCTCCGATTGGATCCCTAGCCTGGGAACCTCCATATGCCTTGGGTGCGGCCCCAAAAAGCAAAAAAAAAAAAAAAAAAATTAAATTAAATTAATCACTTCTCCAACACCTACATGATTATTTATAAAGGAGCCTATTGTTGGTAAGGTATAAGTAGGTGAGACTTTTAGATGCCCCAATACTGAATCCAAACAACCAAGAGAAAGGACGTCTCACATGAGATCAAGCCTGGGATATAGAGCTTTCTTTTTTGTCGTCATCCTCACCAAGCTGTCATGGCTTTTAAACTTCTTCTTCGAGACACCTTCTGGGCAGAGTTTATTCACTGGCCAGGGTATAGTGTGGAGCCGCCTGCCTTTGCAGTCCATTTGGGGCCACTTCTTTTGGAAGTGCTATCTTTTGCAACGCAAGGCCCCTGCCTCTGTTTTCTTTTCCTTTCAGAAGTCATTGAAGTCCCGAGTGTCGGCAGTGACCTTTGGAAATGTTTTTACAGCTTACAGAGACTTCCTGACATGTTTTATTAGCTCTTGGTGGTAGCTCATAAAGGGAGTCTGAGCGAGGCTGCCTAACGATTCAGATTAGAGCCACTTCCAAAATGACAACGCACCAGCATCGCCCTGGAGGAGGCGGGACCACAAGACACTTGGCCACTGCCCTCTGTCCAGTTCCGCAGGGAGGTCATCCCTTTAGGAAATACAATGACCAGCTTATTCTGAGAGAGCCTCAAATACGGGAGCCCCCTGCATGGAGAGCAGACACATCAGTGCTCTGGGGATGGCAGAATGAGCTAGGTCCGAAAAGCCTTTGTTTTCTATCTTCCTAGAGGTAACGCATAAGCCAGAGCTGGTCACCTGCCTTACAGAGAAGGAAAGAAGTGAAAATAACCCTCCTCTCAAGTGGATGTGTTAAACTAGATCTCCGTTCTGTTTTCCCCTGCACGGAGGAGCTGGTTGAGGAAAGCGGTATGGAGTTGAGGCTCTGGATTTCCACAGACCCAGACTCCATTTCTTCCTGCACCGTGGATCCACGAGCTGGGTGACCGTGGCACGTGATCTCTTGGTTTCCTCACGGAGAGAGTGGGGATCCTGATCACAGGATTATTGTGAGGGATAAAATGTGGCCAGGCAGGTTGAGGGCTTGACATAAGCCCTCAGGAAGGGTTAGCTGTGACATCGTTTTATTAAATTCTTGGGAGGGCTATGTTTTTATCTGTGTGTCTAGCTCTTCCTTAGTCCAGCATTTTGCACAACCCCTTGGGACATGACTGACAGTGGGACATCATTTATAGAAGATACAGAGGGCCTGGGGGCCTGAATTTCTATAGCACCACAGCCCTCCTTCTCGTGCTCTACTACTCTCTCTCAGTCTCTCGCTCTCCCTCTCACTTTCACACACACACACACACACACACACAAACATGTACACCCACATCTCTGCACACATTTTTTTTTCCTTTTCATGCTCGCCCCTGTGGCACATGGAAGTTCCCAGGGTCGGGGTTGAATTGCAGGTGCAGCTGCCAGCCTACCCCACAGCCGCAGCAGCACCAGATCTGAGCCATGTCTGCAACTTACACCGCAGCTCACAGCCCCACCAGATCCTTAACTCACTGAATGAGGCCAGGGATTGAACCCACATCCTCAGGGAGACTAGTTGGGTTCTTAACCTGCTGAGCCACAATGGGAGCTCCCTCTGCACACTTTATAAACAGTTATGTAGCCTATATTTACTCTGGGGAAATAGTTTACGGATAAGTAGGAATAACGGAAAAAGCAAAAAGGCATTTTAAAGACTTTGGCAGGGATTTACTCCTGCCCCTGGAGTTTTGTGACAAACTAGGCAGAGAACTGCTGTTTCAGGTGTTGGTCACAGTCAGACACCGAGGATCGTCTAATATGAAACTCCATCAGAAGTAAGAGAAGCTAAAAAACAAAAAAAGGGAGAGAAACCTAGGAACAATTAGTGAAACAGCTCTTCTTCCTCCTTTTTATCTCAAGCAAGTCTCTCTATCTCTAGTCTTTTTATCTCACATCCAACAAGATGCTTGGTAGATGGCAAAGCCATAAGAAGAGAAAACTGAAGAGGGAGGATGGCTTTGAGTCCCTTCCATGTGACAGCTGATTAATCCATGTTAGGACGGTAATGGGCATAATAATGTTTAACCTCGTTTTAGAGATGAGCCAACAAAGGCTAATCGAGTGATGCCCAAATCACGCAGCTAGCAAGGGGCAGAGCTTAGAATTGATATTTGTCTTCATAAAACCCTAGTCTTTCCACTACCTGAGAGCTCCCCAGATGTCAGGGCCAGAGCCCGAGTTCCCTATGATACAATGTCAATAGGAAGTTCCCTTATGGCGCAGCAGCTTAAGGATTCAGCGTTGCTGTGGCTGAGGCACAGGTCGCAGTTTTGGTGCGGGTTCAGTCCCTGGCCTGGGAACTTCCACATGCTGTGTGTGGCAAAAACAAATAAATAAACAATGAGGAAAATAAGGACAGCCTATCAAATGCCTCATACGTATTCCTGAATTTATTCTGTGCGAAGGAACGTTCCTTATTCTGAGATTATGTCCTTTTTTTTTTTTTTTTTTTTTTTTTTTTTGCTTTTAAAGGCCTCAGGTGTGGCACATGGAAGTTCCCAGGCTTGGGGTTACATCAGAGCTACAGCTGCCGGCCACAGCCACAGCCACAGCAATGCAGGATCCCAGCCGTGTCTACAACCTACACCGCAGCTTGTGGCAACACTGGATCCTTAACCCACTGAGCAGGGCCAGAGATTGAACGCTTGTCCTCATGGATACTAGCCCGGTTCGTGTCCTCTGAGCCACAATGGAAACTCTGAGATTATGTCTTTTCTGCTTATTTCTTTTTTCAGCGTTAAAAATGCCTTGTTGTTGTTGTCATCTTTTTGTCTTTGTTAGGGCCACACCTATGGCATATGGAGGTTCCCAGGCTAGGTGTCCAATCAGAGCCGTAGCCGCCAGCCTATGCCAGAGCCATAGCAGCTCGGGATCCTAGCCGCATCTTTGACCTACACCACAGCTCACGGCAACGCCGGATCCTTAACCCATAGATCGAGGCCAGGGATCAAACCTGCATCCTCATGGATGCTAGTTGGGTTCATTAACCCACTGAGCCATGACGGGAACTCCTAAAGTTCCTTTTCTGTTATGAAACTAAAGAGTTGGTGAAGGTTTCTAATTTGCCCTTGTTGATAAAATAAAGGAGACAATTTATGTTGATCCCCTTGCCCAATTTTCAAAATTTTGCTGGATTTTGAAACCCAGAGCTTTAGTTACACCATTTTGCTCCCCTTAGGATAAAACATCTAGATGTTTTATTTTATTTTTTGGCCATGCCCATGGCACGTGGAAGTTCCCGGGCCAGGGATCGAACCCTTGACACAGCAGTGACCCAAGCCACTGCAGTGACAATGCCAGATCCTTAACCCACTGATTGACAAGGGAACTCCTGAAACATGTAGAGTAGATGTTTTAAATGCCCCTGTTTGTATCCCCGTAATATTCCTCATAGCCTCTGGATCTAGTATGTGATTACGGCCTATATTTCTCATCAAGCTGTAATGATGTTTAAGAATGATCTGCTTCCAAATATGATAAAGGAATATTTCCTTGTTTCTTTGTTCATATTCTACCCAAAATGGTTTCAATTAAGAATTCTTTGGGAAACATTAAAATTTCAGGTTCCAGAGCCCTGCCCTCAGAGATTGATTCAGTAGTGCTGGGCGGGACCCAACTTTGAGCTTTTTGCAGCTTTTGAGGGGGTTCAGATTCTGCTCATCTGGGAATAATACTTTCAGGAACTCTCCTATAAAGGCACTCAATCATATGAAATTATCTCTCGTCTGCCCTGAGAATTCTTTGTTCTTTCCATAGAGGCATGGCATCATGTCAAGCTCAATTTTATGAATTATGTGAGATTTCTACATCCATTTCTAATTAAAATATTGGAGAAGAACATCTGATTTGCTTTAAGCACTTCCTTCCAAGATCAATTTAAGTAAAATTAATCTTCAAAAAAAAAAAGGATTCATTTCCTAAATTTGAACTCACTTTTCTGCTTAACTAAACATATGATACTTCCAAGCTGAATCCTGGGCCCTTTGGGAAAGTCTCCATCCTGTGTATGACATGAGTTAGTTACCATGGAAGTGCTATAAATTCCACCTCTATGCAGATTTTTCTTCAATGCAAATCAACTGAGAAACACACTCTCTTTCTCTTTCTCTCACTCTCTTGGATCTCACTCAGAAAGGATATTTAGTACAAACTTACTTTTATTAAAATACCTTCATGATTTACCGCTTCCAAAAGTTTTTTTGCCATCTCATTTTTCATGTGACCAGCATACTTCCAACAGCAACCTAGCTCATTACATGAGGGGATTACTGATCCAGGGAGAGATGAATCAGATTAGCTGGGATGCAAGTACAACCTAAAAAGCCCTGCCTCCTTCCCCAGGACAACTTACAGGCACTGCCCACCGCACCCCAGCATTCATGTATACAGATAAACTTTTCAGAGATCATGTATCCTTTCACTCTTCAAAAAAAATGATTGTTTAAAAAAATAAAAAAGGGGGGGTTTCTATCCTGGCACAGCAGAAGCGAATCTGACTAGGAACCATGAGGTTGTGGGTTTGATCCATGGCCTCGCTCAGTGGGTTAAGGATCCCGTGTTGCTGTGGTGTAGGTTGCAGACGCAGCTCGGATCTGGCATTGCTGTGGCTATGGTGTAGGCCGGCAGCTGTAGCTCCGATTGGACCCCTAGCCTGGGAACCTCCATATGCCGCTAGTGTGGCCCTAAAAGGACAAATGACAAAAAAAAAAAAGATGATTGTTGAAGAATTGGCTGAGATGGGGGCAGGCAGCAGCAGCAGCTCTGGATAGAAATGCTCAACCAAGTAAGTCATTCTGGGAGCTGAGCACACTTTACCTACACTCGCCTCTTCCCAGCTGAGACCTCTTCTAGGAGAGGAGTAAACGTGAGTAAGAGATTCTTGGCTTTTGTCCCCCCGCTTCTTTGTTTTCCATGCCTTTAACTCACTCGGGCCTCAAAACTCCTCCTGGACTCCCTTTCACACCTTTCCCTGGACCCCAGTGCGATGCTGATCCTCAGTCCTGTGCCATGCATCATGCCCCGTGCCACATGTTATGCTGAAGGCAGTGAAAGGATTTAGCAGTGAGTTCAGACACCACAATCAGACTGTCCTGGATTCACAGCCTATCTTTGCCACTTACTCTGAAAGTTTGGGCACATGACATTATCTTACAGCTCAGTTTTTTCATCTATAAGTGGGAATGATGATTGTATCTTTTCCCCAGGGTTTGTATGACTGTTAGATAAGATCCTGCTTGGGAAATGTTAGCACAATGTCTGGCACATAAAGATTACTAATGATTAAATCAGCAAAATGTTATTTAGAGAATTGACATACTTGTCTCTTCCACTTCCACTGCAAGTAGCAACTTTGATTTTTGTTTTGAATGGATGCTTGGAGTGAAGTGTCATAAAAAATTCCGAGGCCATATCCAGGGGATGTGTAAGGGGGAACGATTGTGGAGATCACATAGCTACATCTGCCTCATGCACATGGTGGAGTGCGGACAGATGCCTGTATTTTCTCTCTCTACTCTAATGGAAGGACCATATGGGTGCCAGTGCATTCAAGCCCTTACTGTATTGGTCATCTACTATGTACCAGTCACTCTAGCATCCATTGTGCATACATTAACAAACAAAACAGGAGTTCCCACTGTAGGGCAGTGGGTTAAGAATCCAACTGCAGAGTTCCCACTGTTGTGCAGTGGGTTAAAGAGCCAGTGTTGCCACAGCTGTGGTGTAGGTTGCAGCTGCAGCTCGGATTCATTCCCTGGCCCAGGAACTTCCAAATGCTGCTGGTGTGCCCATTAAAAAACAAACAAACAAAAAAGACTTGGCCCTGGCCTTGTGGAAGTTATAGACGAGTGGATGAGCCAGATAAAAACAAGTAATCCAGAAAATAAAGACAGAAAACTAGTAATAGGGAGTGCTGTGAAGAAAACCATCTGATCATCGCCACAGAGAATTAAAGGTGGAGGTGTTCCTATCTTGGCGCAGCAGAAACGGATCTGACTAGGAACCTTGAGGTTTCGGGTTCAATTCCCCGGCCTCGCTCAATGGGTCAAGGATCTGGCGTTGCCGTGAGCTATGGTGTAGGTCACAGACGCGGCTCGGTCTGACATTGCTGTGGCTCTGGCGTAGGCCAGCAGCTGTAACTCTGATTCGACCTCTAACCTGGTAACCTCCACATGCTGCAGGTGCAGCCCTAAAAAGACAATAAATAAATAAATAAATAAATTTAAAGGTGGAAGCAAAGCTACATTAGAAAGAGTGACCAGAATAAATATCTGAAAGGGGATATGAAAAGAGAGATGAGGGAGTTCCCGTCGTGGCTCAGCAGAAAAGAATCTAAGTAGCATCCATGAGGGCACAGGTTCGATTCCTGACCTCTCTCAATGGGTTAAGGATCCAGCATTTCCGTGAGCTGTGGTGTAGGTCGCAAATGCAGCTCGGATCCCATGTTGCTGTGGTTGTGATATAGGCAGGCAGCTACAGCTCTGACTCAGTCTGTAGCCTGGGAACCTCCATATGCCTTGAGTACAGCCCTCCAAAAATACAAACAAAAAAAAAAGAAAGAAAAGAGAGATGGGAAATGTGTTCCGGGCAGCAAGAGAAGCAGGCTATGTAATGATCTGAAGTAGAAAAGACCTTGGTGTGGTCCAGGAATTGAAAAGAAGCCCATCTGACCTGAGTGTGGTCAGAAAGGAGGAAAGGGGACAAGACGAGGTGGGAGAGGTAGGCAGGAGGTATGTCTGCAGTGGGACCTGGAATTTGCATTTCTGAACAAGTTTCTGGTGCCAGTGCTGCTGGTCTGGGGACCTGTCTTTGAGAACCCCTCACCAGAGGCTTTTTCAGGCCGTGGTAAGAGGTTTGAGTTTTATTTGCAGCATTAGTAGTAGGCTGTTAAAGGATGTCAAGAGGCCTACCCTTTATTACTTTTAAAATGACTGTTCAGGAGTTCCTGTCGTGGCTCAGTGGTTAACGAATCCAACTAGGAACCATGAGGTTGTGGGTTCGATCCCTGCCCTTGCTCAGTGGGTTAAGGATCCGGCGTTGCCGTGAGCTGTGGTGTAGGTCGCAGATGTGGCTTGGATCCCGCGTTGCTGTGGCTCTGGTGTAGGCCGGTGGCTATAGCTCCGATTAGACCCCTAGCCTGGGAACCTCCATATGCCATGGGAGCGGCCCAAGAAATGGCAAAAAGACAAAAAAAAAAGATTGTTCAGATCGTGGTGTAGAGAATTAATTAGAAATTGTCAGGAATGAAAATGGGGAGGCCATGGAGGGAGTTATTCAGCATTGTCAGGCAAAGACCGTGGCCAATGTGAACGGAGGGAGCATTAAGATGTGTCTAGGAGGTGGCAGCAGTGGGCCTGCCTGCCTGAAGATTGAATGAGTCGGGTGAGGGAGAGACATAGAGGATGCTGCCTGGGTTTCTGGCTTGAGAAACAGGGAAGGCGGTTAAGGCATTTACTAAGATTGGGGCAAGAGCATGTCTGGGAAAGGGGGGAGAGAATTCATTGGACAGGCTTTAGACTTGTTAAATTTTGGCTGTAGTGTGCAGCGCGGTTGGATGTGGGATCTCAGTTCCTAGACCAGGGATTGAACCCAGGTCACAGCAGTGAAAGTGCCGATTCCTCACCACTAGACCACCAGGGAACTCCCTAGACTTGTTCAGTTTGAAGAACCACCTCTGAAGCCTCAGAACCTAGCATGTGCAGAGGTTTCAATACTTGAACTAAAAATATTGAAGGCAACAGCCTCCTGGTTGGTGCTAAAATGAAAACTATATGGGGACTTCCCACTGTGACTCAGTGGGTTAAGAACCTGACGTAGTGTCTCTGCAGATGTAGGTTTGCTCCCTGGCCTGGCTCAGTGGGTTAAAGATCCAGCAATGGAGTTCCCATTGTGGCTCAGTGGAAATGAATCTGACTAGTATCCATGAGGACACAGGTTCAATCCATAGCCTTGCTCAGTGGGTTAAGGATCCAGTATTGCCATGAGCTGTGGTGTAGGTTGCAGACACGGCTCGGATTCCACGTTGCTGTGGCTCTGGCGTAGGCCGGTGGCTACAGCTCCGATTCAACCCCTAGCCTGGGAACCTCCATATGCCGCGGGAGCGGCCCAAGAAATAGCAACAACAACAACAATAACAACAACAAAAGACCAAAAAAAAAAAAAAAAAGATCCAGCATTGTCACAAACTGCAATGTAGTTTGCAGATACAGCTCAGATCTGGCATCCCTGTGGCATAGGCTGACAACTCTGCCTCCAAATTGACCCTTAGCCTGGTAACTTCCATATGCCACAGGCATGGTGGTAAAAATAAATAAATAAAAGTAAAGCCTTAAAAAAAAAAAAAAAGAGCTCCTGCTGTGGCAAAACGTATCAGCAGTGTCTTTGGAGTGCTGGACACAGGTTCCATCTCCAGCCCAGCACAGTGGGTTAGGGATCCATTGTTGCCATGAGCTGTGGTGTAGTTCAGATCCAGTGTGGCCGTGGCATAGGCCAGCAGCTACAGCTCTGATTAGACCCCTAGCCTAGGAACTTCCATATGCTGCAGATGCGGCCCTAAAAAGAAAAAAAAGAAAAAAAAAAACCTATATGATATGGGCACTTGGGGACCCTTGGTTTTCTCTCCCTGGGACTCGGGAGTGCTCAGTAATAAATTACTCCTGCACTATAGAACTAGCATCCCCTGTAAGTCATTTTACAGTAGGTCAAGTCCCTTTGGAAACGAGGTTAGCTCTTGATTAGCGGGAGTCAACGCTATATCCACCCAAAGTAGAAGCTTCTGTGGGGCCAAGGTGCTTTTCTACCTAAGTTCTACCTTAATACAGGGTTTCTAAACTTTGGCACTGTTGACACGTGGGCTGAATAATTTTTTGCTGGTGCTGGGGGTCTGTCCTGAGAGCAGTAAAGTGTTTCGTTAGCATCTCTAGCCTCCCACCTCCCAATGGTAACAACCCAAAATGGCTCTAGACAATGCCAAATGTCAAAATCACCCCTAGTTGGGCAGCACTGCCCTAAGAGGACCCTCCTTCAACATGTTAACCCCTTTGTGGTACCTGTTGCCATGAGACAAACTGTATTCCCCACTGAATATACCATTTTCTGTCCCATCCTCTCAGAATCCCTTGTCTTTCAAGGTGACCTTCAGTCAATCGGAAATGTTAATACAGGTCAGTGGTTAAGGAGATGCTATAATGATCTTCTGGAGAGGACATCTCTAGCCTTAAAATATTCCTTTTGATATTGCTGATGTAGGGAATTTTCAGGTAGCCTGTAGCAGGAAGGATGGGAGAATCTGATGAAAATTATGACGATGCTAAAGATTCTGGTAATGGTAGTAGCAGCTGCTAACATATATATAGAAATATGCCATATGCACAGATATAAATGTTTCAAAAATATTATCTCATCCTCATAGCAACACGGGGACTTTGTGGTCATATTATCATCCCCATTTTATAGATGAGGAAACTGAAGTGTAAAGATTTAGCCAAGATCACACAGATGGTTAAGTAACACCTGGGTTGAGACCCCAGAAATCTAACTCCCACCAAGGCCATCCTCATAACTCTCCTGTTTCTCCAAAGGATGGGCGAGACTACTGGGGGCAGGAAGGTGTCACATGTTCTGCCTGCTAAGATGCATGACCTTTCATCTTTGTTATTAATTGTATTTCTAAATTTAGAAAGTAGAAAATTCCCATAATTGAAGATACTTTAGCAATGGTGATTTCCACCAATGATAAATATCTCAAAGAAACATTCATTTATTCATCCACATACCCCTTTTTATTCTGTTTAAAGGAGGCATCTAAATTCAGTTTTCTCAGCAAACACACTTAGGCCACAGATTTCATTAAATCACAGGGACTTGTTTTCACAGGCTTGTAATTTATTTGTTTGTTTGGTTGGTTGGTTGGTCTTTTTAGCCTGCACTTGCGGCATATGGAAGTTCCCAGGCTAGGGGTTGAATTGGAGCCACAGCTGCCAGCCTACATGACAGCCACAGCAATGCGTGATCTGAGCTGCATCTGCGACCTACTCTGAAGCTCACAGCAATGCTGGATCCTTATCCCACTGAGTGATGCTAGGGATCGAACCCACATCTTCTTGGATGCTAGTAGGTTCTTTACCGCTGAGCCACAACAGGAATTCCCAGGGATGGAATTTTATTTTTTGCTACCCAGCAACACTCTACCATATCTTGCTGCAATTTCCAGATTGCACAGAAGCCGGTACAAACATTTCCATCACAGTGGCAACGGCAGGCAGCTGTGAAATTACAGGTGTGCTGAGTTTGCGTGATGTAGTGGGGATGAACGCTCACTCTCTTTCTCAGATCTCCTCCAGGAGCCCGTCTGCTGCAGAGGGAAATGCACTTGGCTGAAGGCTGTAACACGAGTCATAAACTGATGTCTTTGACTGCTCTCTTGGACCCTGGAAAGATAAGCTCATGACATTTCCCTGCAAAACTTGTTCTGAAATGCAATTCCTGTACCTAATAAAATATCAGGGCCACTCAGGCTGACTAGGCTTTAAGGGCTGTCAAGAATGTGATGACAATTGATACAGTGTCATACCTGACCCCGTTTGGGCTCGATGGAGATTCTGAGATTCCTTCGAAAAGAGCTTCCATCGGCTGAATTTATGCAGGGAGAGAAGTTTCTTGCTTTTATGCATCCTGTGATGCAGCCAAAAAAAAAAAAAAAATCCGCATGCTGTTCTTGGGAAGATAGAGAATTGTCATCAACATAGCAGTTGCTCCAATTTGCTTTTATTTTCCTTTTTTTGTGCTTTTATTTCCCTTTGACCAGCCATCAAACCCAGACTATCAAATGAGTTATGATTGTGTGGGACAGTTCCTTGGGCTTCATTGAGCTGTTTCTCTCAGATGTGTCAATGATAATGATAATAGTACTAAAAATGGGAGTTCCTGTTGTGGCTCAGTGGTTAACCAACCCGACTATGATCCATGAGGACATGGGTTCGATCCCTGGCCTTGTTCCATGGGTTAAGGATCCAGTGTTGCCATGAGCTGTGGTGTAGGTCGCAGACACGGCTGGGATCCCTTGTTGCTGTGGCTGTGGTGCAGGCCAGCAGCTACAGCTGGCCTGGGAACCTCCATAGGCCACAGGTGCGGCCCTAAAAAAAGACAAAAAGACCAAAAAAAAAAAAAAAAAAAAGTACTAAAAATGGCCACCATGTATCTGGTACTTAGCTACCATGTTATCACTTTCCATGGATAATTTAACCCCTCGAGCCCATGATATCCCTTGAGATTCCCCTTGATTTGCGGTCAAGAAAATACAGGCTTAGAGAGAAATCACTTGTTCCAGGTCACAAGTGAGGCAGCAGTGGAGCCAGAACTTGCACTTTGCACATATTGCTGGGCACACAACACCTGTTCCATGCTACCTCCCATCCCTGACCATCATGTGCCTAAGAAGACACAGCAGCAGAATGGACCATCCGTGTGCTTCCTGCACCTGACTTACAGCGATTAGGTGTCCGGAGCTTGCAAGGTTGAAAACCTTTCTAGACCTGGAGGCAGTCTTCACCATAATGGTTGGCACCAGAAGCGTCCAAAAGTCCAGCTTCTCCTGGGCTTATCCCAACAGCTGCCGCCGCAGACTGTCCAGGGCAGCAAGGAGGAGCTTGAGGCCACGCCAGGCCTGGCCAGCCGGCGCTGGAGCTCGCTCAGAGCTCTCAGCAAACAATTAACTGTAAGTGTATTTCCTCTGCCAGAACCCATTAGGGCAATCAATATTGGCATCTGTCTTTGCATGCTTAATAAGAGGCAGGTTCCCAGACCCTCTTCTGCAGAAGGGACCTTCATGTATTCCCAAGAGTTTATAAACATCAGGAAATCAAGTCTCCCAACAGCTCTTCCTGGAAAGAAACACAGAGACCAGTTAGAAGTAGAGCTGCCTAATTCGGTGGGGAGAGGGCGAGGGAGGGAGAGGGCAGGGAGCAGGAGAAAACCCCACCTCTCAGCCTGTCACCTCCCCCATCTCAGCTCACAGGCACCTTTGTAGCTCCTGCAGAGGACAGTCTCAAAACCATGGTCCGTCGCGTCCTGCCTTCTTTATCTTATTGTCACTATATTGTCACTGTCACATGGTGCCTAGCACAGAGTCTGACACTCTGGAAGTGGTGAGTACGGTTTTTTATCGAGTTAACAGAAACTGGGGAAAAATAGTCACCATTCTTTGTCATGACTTCCTTTGCTTTCAGAAATGTTATGTGAGTATAAGAATTCAGGGGCATGTGGTAAACTCCACAGAGGAAACTCAGCTAGAAAACGTATTTTACAGACTCTCCCTTTTCTCCCTTCTCCTCTTGGTGTCCTGCTTCCTGCCCTGTGGCAGGTCTGTGCAGCAGTAATTAAACTGTCTAGGCTTGAAGCTCATTCCTAGGGTAAGGCACCTGTGTCCATCCCTTCATGGTCTAGACATGCTCACCCTGCTTCTTCATGACAGGAGCTGCCTGATCAACCTTTGTGTCTCGTGAGACATCATCTGGCAGAGGGGCTGGAGGCTGGGGCTGCTGGCTGAGGACCAGGCTCAGCTTCCCTCCTTGACCCAGCCTCCCCTTCTCCGGCACAGGCTGTGCCATGTGGCCTGAAGGACTCGCCTTACTGGCTGAACAGTGGTGGGGGCTGTGCTAGGAGGCACTGCGGGTCTGGGGGATGCTTCTGTCCAATGCTCAGACCTGCCAGGGAAATGCTCAAGGGAGGTGTTGATGGAGAGAGCGTTGCTGTGGGTGAGTTCCAGTCACAAAGCACGCTGGCTTCCACTCTGGTTTCCTGGGGAAGAATAAGTGTTGCTGCAGAACAGTCATTTTAATGAGAGTGATTTTATTGCCAAATGACCAGATTGTTTTTCCTCAGTCCAGTGAGGTGTGAGCGGCCAGTTGCCAGGATGAATGGACAGAGATCATCTAAGCTGTTGAGCTTTGAAGGAATGGGATCTCCTCAATTCCATTCCTGGAACCAACCCTGAATGCCAGCAGAAGGCAGGGGCTGGACCATGTCTTAGCTCAGGACAGTGTGCACTCAGATGATGGTAGCTTGTTTCTATGTTCATGGACTTTTTTTTTTTTTTTAAAGCCCTGGCACACAGAAGTTCCCAGGCCGGGGATCAAACACGTACCACAGTAGCGACCAAGCCACAGCAGTGACAATGCCAGATCCTTAACCCACTGAGCCACCTATAGGGAACTCCTGTAGATTTTTAAAAGTTAGTAAACGTAAGCCTAATCCCTTTTCTACTCACAGCCAGCCCTGTGGTTTGGGCTGAGTCTCTTATTTTTCACTTTTTTTATTTTTTATCTTTTTTTCTTTTTAGGGCTGCACCCAAGGCATATGGAGCTTCCCAGGCTAGGGGTCTAATCGGAGCCTACACCAGAACCATAGCAATGTGGGATCCAAGCCACGTCTTCGAGCTACACCACAGCTCATGGGAATGCCAGATCCTCAACCCACTGAGCAAGGCCAGGGATTGAACCTGCAACCTCATGGTTCCTAGTCGGATTTGTTAACCACTGAGCCTTGACAGAAACTCCGAGTCTCTTATTTTTAACATTTACTTTTACCTATAAACTTAAAAAAGGAAAAGCAAGAGACATCCTGCCTGGGACAGTGCAGTGTCTTGCAAATGTGAGTGTTCTTACTTTGGAGGCAAAGACTTAGGCTTCTCTTGGTGGCTCCACCACCCACTGGATGAGTTTCTATTTTCTTACCTGAAAAGTGGGAATAATAATCCCTTGCTTACAGGGAAGTCAAAATTTAATTGAGCAATTTCAATTTTCCCCAAAGCTATTATATAGGATAGAGTTCTGTGGCCAGGTAGGTGTAGGAAACACTCTGTTAAAGAGTGAGCAGGGGAGTTCCCATCGTGGTGCAGTGGTTAGCAAATGGGTTAAGGATCTGGTGTTGCCATGAGCTGTGGCGTAGGTTGCAGACGCTGCTCAGATCCCACGTTGCTGTGGCTCTGGCATAGGCTGGCGGCTACAGCTCCGACTGGACCCCTAGCCTGGGAACCTCCATGTGCCACAGGTGTGGCCCTAGAAAAGACAAAAAAAAAAAAAAAAGTGACCAGGTTTGTTTCTTAAAGCCTTTATCATGCTTATATACACCAAAAAATGTCCTGGGAAGAGATGGAGTGATGGGCTTTTCATTTAACTCTGGCAGCCTTTGAATTATTTTTTAAGGACTGTCTAACCATCAGAGGACAAACTGTAGAGAATGCTTGACAATATATATAAATTGAAGCTCATGCCAGCATAGAGTAACAAGTATGGCAATCACAGCCGTTTACTAGATGCCCACTATGTTTTGGATAGAGTACAGTATAAATAACAAATGAAGAGCGCAGTCTGTTAGCAAGTAACGGCATTTCTGAGCAAGAAATGTATAGATGGGAGTTCCCGACCTGGCTCAGCGGTAGTGAACCTGACTAGTATCCATGAGGATGAAGGTTCAATCCTTGGCCTCACTCAGTGGGCTAAGGATCTGGCATTGCCGTGAGCTGTGGTGTAGGTCACAGACATGGCTTGGATCCCGTATGGCTTTGGCTGTAGCTCTGATTCAACCCCTAGCCTGGGAACTTCCAAATGCCTCAGGTGTAGCCCTCAAAAGGCAAGAAAGAAAGGAAGAAAGGAAGGAAGGAAGGAAAGAAAGAGAGAGAGAGAGAGAGAGAGAAAGAAAGGAAGAAAGAAAGAAAGAAAGAAAGAAAGAAAGAAAGAAAGAAAGAAAGAAAGAAAGAAAGAGAAAGAAAAAGGAAGGAAGGAAGGAAGGAAGGAAGAAAGAAAGAGAAAGAAAAAGGAAGGAAGGAAGAAAGAAAGAAAAAGAGAGAAAGAAAGAAAGAAAGAAAGAAAGAAAAAGAAAGCAAGGAAAGAAGGAAGGAAGAAAGAAAGAAAGAAAAAGAAAGAAAGAAAAGAGAAATGTATAGATGTACATATTTCCCAGATACTCTTTAAAGGTCCCAGTATTCTGGGTTTACAGAGGTGCTCAGTCATGATTAAAAAGGAAAATCATCGGAGTTCCTGTCGTTGCACAGTGGAAATGAATCTGACTAGGAAGCATGAGGCTGCAGGTTCGATCCCTGGCCTTGCTCAGTGTGTTAAGGATCCCGAGTTGCCAGAGCTGTGGTGTAGTTCGAAGACACAGCTCGGATCCTGCGTTGCTATGGCTCTGGCGTAGGCTGGCAGCAACAGCTCCAATTAGACCCCTAGCCTGGGAACTTCCATATGCCACAAGCAGGGCCCTAAAAAGACAAAATAAAAATAAAAAGGAAATTCATCTACTTCCACAGTTAGGTACCCTTCTATACCCACGCCCACATATAAACAACATGCTCGCTCTTCTCGACTTGCCTCTGGAGCCCCCACAGCCCATTCTGTCCACCCCTCTGATAGGTTGTCTCACCCTCTCACAGGAAACTTTCAATAATCACTGTTATTTGTCTAAGTGGCTTGGACACCAGGCCTCTTGGACATTATTGGCGCCCTAGTTTGAATTCCCAAACTTCCACTTATGGCCCATATGACCTCAGATACATTATTGTGCCCCAGTTTCTCCAGCTGTGAAACTTGGACCCCATTCACCTCCTAAAGATCAGAAAGAGATGGAGGAGTTCCCATCGTGCCTCAGTGGTTAACGTATCTGACTAGGAACCATGAGGTTGCAGGTTCAATCCCAGGCCTTGCTCAGTGGGTTGGGGATCCCATGTTGCCGTGAGCTGTGGTGTAGGTTATAGATGCAGCTCGGATCCGGAGTTGCTGTTGCTCTGGCATAGGCTGGTGGCTGCAGCTCCGATTGGACCCCTAGCCTGGGAATCTCCATATGCCACGGGAGTGGCCCTAGAAAAAAGCAAAGAAAAAAAAAAAAGAAAGAGATGGAGAGATGAGAAAGTTTATGTGCCCGGCTCTGCAGTGAGACCGCCAACATGCATAAACTTGTTTCATCCTCATGAAGTCCTGTAGGGGAGGTTCTGTTATTACTTGCGAGGCCCTGAGAGGTCACGTACCTTGTCCATGTGACCATGTGCTGGGAAGTGAATGTCGGCAGGCTGGGTACCAGACCCACGCTCTTACTGCTATACCTCCCCGCCTCTCCTGTGAAGAACCCAAACGGTGTTTGGCATGTGGCAGGTGAAATTGCTGAACATTTTCTTCTCCCTCCGTATCTGTTCCCCACCCATAGCACCCAAGTCCTGGAAGTTCATGGTATTGTTGTGGGATTGGGAGACAAAGGGGTCCCTGGTCATGTCCCATCCCTGGGGAACTGCAGGAAGCACCCTGTTTCTGCCCGTTCTGCTCTGTAGTGAATAACCTTATAAGTGGCACCAGAGAACCCTGTCATCTCTCATGGCACACTGGAGACCCCGAGATCACTGCACGCTCACATGTGTCAGGTTTTTATGATGTCCTTGGGAGGGCATGTCCAGGCAATGCGTAATCTGTCTTTTCTCAGCACAGGTTGGAGGCGAGGACCTAGTCCTGTGAATCACCTTGAAGGAACTCATAATGGGCCTTGATTTATTAGGGGGTTGTCTCGCCCTAAGCCACAGGAGTAAGGGGGGTTGGAATTTGGGGGATAGTTGGCCTTGACCTTCTGAACAGTACACATGTTTCTGGGTTCTGAGTGCAGAGTGAGTCAGGGCACTGGGAATAACTGGGGATTTTAGAATCTCACTGTGTGTTTTGGGGAGCATGGGACTATAGGCAGAGAAGCCCTTATAGAAAGAGAATAGATTTGATATCTTAAGCAATGGGTATCCATCCACACAGCTGGATAATTTTGAGCCCCTTAAGTTTTTCAGTTTATTTTATTACTTAACCCCCTTTTCCTTTTTTTTAATATGATGGCCACACTCACCTCATATGGAAGTTCCCAGGCCAGAGACTGAATCCCACCTATAGCTATGACCAACACCACACCTGCAGCAATGTCAGACCCTTAACCCACTGCACTAGGCTGGGGATCGAACCTGCACCTCCACAGTAACTGGAACCACTGCAATTGGTTTCTTAATCCACTGTGTCACGGTGGGAACTTATTCATCACATTTTAAGGCAGTCTGGGCACTGACCCAGGTATGACGTGTCAGTAATAATAACAAATAAGAATGCATACGGGAGTTTCCATTGTGGCTCAGCAGTAACAAACCTGACTAGTAACTATAAGGATGCGGGTTGGAACCCTGGCCTTGCTCAGTGGGTTAAGGATCAGGCATTGCTGTGAACTGCAGTGTAGGTCATAGATGTGGCTGGAATCTGGCCTTGCTGTGGCTGTGGCGGGCAGCTGCAGGTCCAGTTCAACCCCTAGCCTGGGAACTTCCATATGCCGCAGGTACAGTCCTAAAAAGCCAGAAAAAAAGAAAAAGAAAAAAAAAAAAGAACGCATACAGTGCCAGACATTATGCCAAACTGTCTCATTGCCCATCTGACCTATGAAAAAGCTGAGGTTCAGAAGGATGAAAGAAGATTCTCAAACCACAGAGCTGGAATGAGGCAGGGCATCAGAATTAAGAACCTAGGGCTTTCTGACCCGAAGGCTTCAGAGCAGAGAACACCTACTCCTATCAGGTTATGCCCAGTCCTCACCAATTTCACCTTACCTTTTCACAGCAAATTCTGGGGCAGTAGCTGAAAGGAAAACACCTTTACTTCCATTGCCGATCAGGCAGTGCCAGGAGGGCTGAGCCTGGGGTCTGCTTCTTAAAGTGGCTCTTCCACCCAGATCCGGGCTGCCTGCATCTGGCTCGGTTTGTGTAGGCACTTGGCAGGATTCCAGGCAGGGACATTGAGGGTCCTGTCCGATCCCCGGATGTGCAGAAAGTAAGGCAGCTTCCCAGTTACTTGGCAGGGACAGACTTCTAGCCCCAGGCCTCCAGGGAAGTCCAGCCTGCTTAGCCATCCTCAGATCAGTGTGGCATGGGGAGGAGACCCTAAGAGGAGAGGCCCATCTATTTCAGTAGAAAATAGAGTCTCAGGACCATATAATGTTAGATATGGAAGGGACCTTAGAAATCACCTGATTTTTCTTTCTTTTTTTTTCTTTTTTTTTTTTTTTTTCCTTTGGCTCTTTTTAGCCTCACCTGCAGCATATCGAGATTCCCAGGCTAGGGATCAAATTGGAGCTACAGCCACCAGCCTATGCCATAGCCACAGTAATGTGAGATCTGAGCTGCGTCTGCGACCTACACCCCAGCTCTCGGCAATGCCAGATCCTTAATCCACTGAGTGAGGCCAGGGATCAAATCCGCATCCTCATGAATCTTAGTCGGGTTCGTTAACTGCTGAGCCACAGAGGACACTCCAGAAATCACCTGATTTTTGGAAAGTGGAATCCTACATAGAATTTGAACATCGACATGGATGAATAGGTGGAGAAGAGATCCCTTGCTCCTCCCACTATCTCAGCAGCATCTCTGCACCTGCAGTGAGGAGTCTGAGACACACTGATCTCAGCCACACCTCGTGGATGTCATCTGAGGCACCTGAAACCTACAGAGGTCTATCAGGCATCTCTAGCCATTACCCCTATCAATCGTGAGCCTGGTGAGAGGTTGTGACCTGGTTCCCCAGATGATTTCTGGGTCTAAAAGTGACAGTGGCTCTCCATCTTCTCAACTCCAGGTTAAACTGAGCTATCTTAGGCAGAGGGAAAAGTCCCAGACAAAACTCTGACCGGTTGACTCCATTCAGGCTGTTGCACCTCTCTCCTATGAGTTTTAATCAGTTTCACAAAGCATTGGGAACTTTGAGAGAGGATCATTAAAAAGCAAGACTAGCTTGGAGTTCCCTCTGTGGCACAGTGGGTTAAGGATCCGATGTTATCTCTGAAGCAGCACAGGTTCAACCCCTGGCCTGGCACAGGGGGTTAAGGATCCAGCATTGCAGCAGCTGTGACTCAGGTCACAGCTGCAGCTCAGATTTGATCCCTAGCCCGGAAATGTCCACATGCCACAGGTGGGGCCAAAAAAAAAAAAAAAAAAAGACTAGCTTAAGGACCCTGGGCTGGAGGGGCAGGAGCCAGGGTGATTTGCAGTGCTGGGGGCAGGAGGGCTTGGCCTTTAGAAGACCACCTCCACCCCTCCCAGCATTTTGCCCGGGTTCAGCTTTAAAGAGAGGGTTAAACAGGGCATTGAACGTGGAAAGTCCCCCTTGAGTTCAGCACTCAGAGCACAGAGATCCTGTCTCCCAAGACTGAGAAGACCTGAGGGAGGAAATAGAACCTATTCAGTAAAGAAAGTCTCTGCACTAGGAGTTCCCGTCATGGCCCCGTGGTTAACGAATTCGACCAGGAATCATGAGGTTTCGGGTTCGATCCTTGGCTTTGCTTAGTGGGTTAAGGATCCGGCGTTGCTGTGAGCTGTGGCGTAGGCAACAGATGCGGCTCGGATCCCGCGTTGCTTGGCTCTGGTGTAGGCCGGTGGCTACAGCTCCGATTAGACATCTAGCCTGGGAACCTCCACATGCCGCGAGTGCAGCCCTAGAAAAGACAAAAAGACGACAAAAGAAAAAAAAAAGAAAATCTTTGTGCTAACACTGAGCTCCTGCTGCTAAAGCTGGCCTCCAGACCACGTGGTGGTGAGGATTTGGACAAGGTACAGCAAGCAGGTGACCCAGCTTTTCCCAGAAAGGCACGGTCGGGCTCTGTTGAATTAGCACATCAGGAGTTTCACTGGAGTTAATGTTTAACCATGTGTCAATATACTTAATGTCATTTTGTTTGAATATTCCACCACCACATAACACCATTTTTAATGAGCAGGTTTGGTTTTGAATAGAGGATTTTGAGTAAAGGAATGGCGATAGAAATTACTGGGTTGCATGCATGCTGTGTTAGAAAGTTTAAATTTTAAAAATTGAATATAATGCATTGAGACCAAAGAAACGTCCAGACTTTATACCTCGAGAGCCTTAGCCACATTGCTAGTTCTTATAGTCATTTCAAGGTCTGAGACTGTATTTTAGTCTCCTGGTGATTTCTGTGCTGTGGAATTTTTGTCGTTTGGGAGATTAGCAGCTGGTGGGTTCAGACCCTGCCTTGGACTGAGTGGCTTTGGATCAGGTGACATTTGGTGCCTTCTTCTCCTCTGGTTGGGAGTAAAGATCTAAGAGCCAGCCTGCCTGGACTCAGAGCCCAGCTCCTCCACCTCTTAGTGTGACCTTGGGCAGGAAACTTAATCTTCCTCATCTGTAAAATGGGCCTGATGGTAGTGCCTGCCTCGTAGAGTCGTTGTGAGGACTTAGGGAGGGAGTGCCCCAGTCCTGGGCCAGAGTAAACCCTCCACAGTTACCTGCGCTTATTGTTGCAGTTCACACCACAGCGTTATGGGATCTCAGAGTTGGAGACCCCCGGTGATTCCCAGCAGCTGCATTAGAATCCCCAAAGTGCTTTAAGAAGGAGTTATTCCTGGAGTTCCCATCGTGGCACAGTGGTTAATGAATCCGACTAGGAACCATGAGGTTGTGGGTTCGATCCCTGGCCTTGCTCAGTGGGTTAAGGATCCAGCGTTGCTGTGACCTGTGGTATAGATCGCAGATGCGGCTTGGATCCCGCGTTGCTGTGGCTCTGCTGTAGACCGGTGGCCACAGCTCCGATTCAACCCCTAGCCTGGAAACCTCTATATGCCACGGGAGCAGCCCTAGAAAAGGCAAAAAGACAAAAAAAAAAGAAAGAAATTATTCCCTACCTGCACCCGAGACCCTGGCAATAATCAGAAAGGGGACTGGGAATCTGACCTAACACACACAGGTGATTGTCACGCACGGCCAGGGGTGGAAACCACCTTCTCTTACCTGCATCCCCTCTCTAACAATACCTGCAAGTGGCCTCTACTTGAACTTCTCCCTGCATGGGGAACTCATCCCCCGGGCAGGAAGTCCCACCTTTGGACACCTTTGAACGGTTTGTCCTCCCATTGACCTAAAGAAGGAAAGAACTGCCTCCAACCCTAAAAAGAGGCAGAAGAGAGTAATGGAGAGAACAGACTTTGAAGTCAGAAAGAAATGGGCTTGAAGATTTCCCCTTGTGGCTCAGTGGAAATGAACCTGACTAGTATTCATGAGGATGTGGGTTCGATCCCTGGCCTCGCTCAGTGGGTTAAGCATCTGGGATTGCCGTGAGCTGTGGTGTAGGTTGCAGATGTGGCTCGGAACCTGAGTAGCTGTAGCTGCGGCATAGGCCGGCAACTGTACCTCTGATTTGACCCCTAGCCTGGAAACTTCCATATGCCTCGGGGGAGGCCCTAAAAAGCAAACAACCAACAAACAAACAAACATCTGTGGAATAAAACGCATGAACTATTAATAGAAACTATGGGGTTAAACCTCCTCCTAAGACTCTAACCAAGGATAATTGTCAGAGACCAACTGCCAAAGACACGTTCAAGGAAAGTCATTCAGACATTATTTTGTCTTGATAATTGTTAAATATGTGTCACAGGTATATTATAATTCATTACTCAATAAATATATACTACTCATGATATTAAGTGCAAAGAGGAAGTTAAAAACTGAATGTTCCCGTTGTGGTGCAGTGGAAAAGAATCCAACTAGGAACCATGAGGTTGCAGGTTTGATCCCTGGCCTCGCTCAGTGGGTTAAGGATCCGGCATTGCTGTGACCTGCGGTGTAGGTCAAAGACGCAGCTCAAATCTGACATTGCTGTGGCTGTGGTGTAGGCCAGCAGCAACAGCTCCAATTCGACCCCTCGCCTGGAAACCTCCATATGCTGCAAGTGCAGTCCCAAAAAGCCGAAAAGCCAAAAAAAAAAACACTGAATGTACAGTCTGATTCTAATCTTACTTTTGAAAACTTTATACTATATGTGTGCAAAGAAAAAAGACTGGAAGGTAACACATCAATATATTACCAGTGGTTATTTCTTGGTGGGATTATGGGTGATCATGGTATTATTGCTTAACAGCATTTTCTAATTTTTTTCTTCTTTTAAGCAATTTTTTTGTTTTTTTGTTTTTTTAATTATTGTTGATTTATAATGTGCCACTTTCTGCTGTACAGCAAACTGACCTCATCATATATATACATATATATATATAAAATTCTTTTTTATATATGAAATTCTTTTTCTCATATTATCTTCCATCATGTTCTGTCCCAAGAGATTAGATATAATTCCCTGTGCTGTACAGCAGGACCCTATTGCTCATCCATTCTGAATATAAAGTTTTCCATCTACCAACCCCAAACTCCCCGTCTATCTCACTTCCCCCACCTCCCTTTTGACAACCACAAATCTGTTCTCTGTGTCTATGAGTCTGTTTCTGTTTTGTAGATAGGTTCATTTGTACCTCATTTGAGATTCCACCTATAAGTGATATCACATGGTATTTGTCTTTCTCTCTCCGACTTACTTCACTTAGTATGGGCGTCTCTAGTTCCATCCATGATGCAGCAAATGGCATTATTTTGTTCTTTTTTAATGGTTAATTAGTATTCCGTTGTATATATGTACCACATCTTTTTTATCCATTTATCTGTCGATGGACATTTAGGTTGTTTCCATGTCTTAGGCTATTGTGAATAGTGCTGCAGTGAACATACGGGTCTAATTAAAAACAAACAAACAAGCATTATTTTTATGACTACAGCAAAAGAAATTAGGTTGTCACCTACTTTTATAAATAATGTGTTCCCAAATAGCTATCTGAAATACAAACCATAGGTCTATAAGTTAAAAATCCTTCCAGAGAACTGGAAAACATTGAAGAATGGCTAAGTACTGTCCCTAAGAGTGCTAAGACCTTTGGGCCCAGGACATGTGAGAACCTTCCTAGGAACGGAAGAGAGCTGGTGTTGGGCAAGGAGACCGTTACTCTGCAGGGTGGTCATGAGTGCGGACAGCCAGGGCTCCTGGGATCTGCTTCGGATGCTTGGGGTAGAGGTGGGGCTCTTGTCCTCTCCACCCATGCCAGCTGGCTGACAGTGCTTCAGTGTGACATCACCAAAGCATGCAGTACTTAGCTGGTAAGGTGGACCAAATGTGCCCTGTTAGACATAGAGCGATGTCCACGCAGATTCCTTAAATCTGCAGGCAGTAAGAAATTCAAGCCCTTAACTCGAGGACCACCTAAGAAGGTTAACAAAGAAGATATGTAGGGTTGCAAAACACCAGAACCATTTGCTTCTATCAAAGGAGTCTGTCTAGCCACCTCCTGGGGGTGCCTTCAGAAAACAAGCAAATGGTGCCTTGGGCATATTTGTGTCAAATAGAGCACACATTTTTCTAACCTATTGGAGTGATCCTGGAGTTCCCATCGTGGTGCAATGGTTAACGAATCCGACTAGGAACCATGAGGTTGTGGGTTTGATCCCTGGCCGTGCTCAGTAGGTTAGGGATCCAGCGTTGCTGTGGGCTGTGGTGTAGGTCGCAGACTTATTGCTGTCTCTCTGGGAGCAGCCCTAGAAAAGGCAGAAAGACAAAAAAAAACAAAAAAAACAAAAAACAAACAAACAAAAAAACAAAGAAAAAACATCCATCCTCAAGGGAGTTCCTGTTGTGGCTCAAGAGGTTAAGAACGCAACTAGCATTCATGAAGACGTAGGTTCAATCCCTGACCTCACTCAGTGGGTTAAAGATACAGCATTGTCGTGAGCTGTGGTGTAGGTCGAAGACATGACTCAGGTCTGGTGTCCCTGTGGCTGTGGTGTAGGTGGGCAGCTACAGCTCCAATTGGACCCCTAGCCTGGGAACGTCCATATGCCATGTGTGTGGCCCTAAAAAGACAAAAAAAAAAAAAAAAGGTATTTGCCAAGAACATGACTTATCATTGATGAGGTTTAACCTTGGTTACCTGGCCGATGTAGTGTCTGCCAAGTTTCTCCACTATAAAGTTATTTTTCCTGCCTCCCTTTCCAGCTGCCATTCTTTAGAAGCAAATCACCTAGCACACCCCAAGGTCAAGGCTACAAAGGGAGCTCCACCTCCTTCAGGGATGAGTCACTACCTAAATTGTTTGGAATTCTCCCACATAGGAGATTTGTCTATTCCCCATTTATTTATTCAATCATTTATTTGTATCCATCTGGACTTGTGAGTATTTTATACTTCCGGTTATAATCTAATACTATTCCATTAATTTTGTTGTTCAGATTCCAGCTTTGGCTATTCTGGAGCTCTTTCATGATGAAACCCCACCCCCCCACGCCCGCCCCAACCCCGTCCCTTTGACACACCCCCATTGATGTGATTTTATTGAAGACTCCCTTTTTTTCTGGCACTACAAGTTGTTTTTGCCTGTTGTATTTCCTGCCCCAGCCCTAGAATCTGCTGTTTCTCCAGGGATCCCTGGTTTCCTTTTTTGAAGAATGGTAATTAGACACTAAGATCTGGATGTAGCATTTGCTCATTGCTGCCAATGTCTTCTTACATGTTTTTAATTTTTAAAAATTTTAATGTGAATTGTAAAAGTTAAGCTGTCATCTTAGAGAGAGTCAATTTTCCAGGCTCTGTTAACTCTGTAAAAATAAGTGATGACGGATTTCCCATTGTAGCTCAGCAGGTTAAGAACCCAACATAGTGTTTGTGAGGATGCAGGTTGGATTCCTGGCCTGGCTCAGTGGATTAAGGATCCGGTATTGCCACAAAGTGTAGCATAGGTCATAGGTGTGGCTCGGATTCAATCCCTGGCCTAGGAATTTACATATGCTGCAGGTGCAGCCATGAAATTTTAGAATAAAAGGTAAATAGATATTAATTTTTACTGCAGCCTTATGGCCTTGGATATGACAAGGTTTAACATGAGCCTATAGCAGTCCCCTGGGGATTCTTTCCAAAGAACAATCGTTTTCAAAGAATCCCCTGGTGACTCAGTAGGATAAGGATCCAGCATTTTCCCTGCTGTGTCTTGGGTTGCTGCTGTTGTGTGGGTTTGATCCCTGGCCTGGGAATTTACGCATGTTTGGGGTGCAGAAAAAAAACAGTGGTTTTCAGACTGTAACTCAAAGTCCACTACCAGGATGTCATTTGTTCACTTATTCATTCAATGGATACTTATTGAGAACTTCTGTATTCTGGTATACATTCAATGCCAGGGAACAAGAAAATTACCTTCCTCGGGAGTTCCCGTTGTGGCGCAGCAGAAACAAATCCAACTAGGAACCATGAGATTGCAGGTTCTATCCCCAGCCTCGCTCAACTGGTTAGGGACCCAATGTTGCTGTGAGCTGTGGTGTAGGTCGCAGATGCGGCTCGGATCCCGTGTTGCTGTGGCTCTGGTCGACCCCTAGCCTGGGAACCTCCATATGCCGCAAGTGCAGCCCTGAAAAAGACAAGAGAAAAAAAGAAAATTACCTTCTTCAACATTACAAAATTTTCATTCAAACGGGAGACCAAGGGGAGAAAAGGACATTTACAAGACAATGTAATGTGTCTCACAGGAGAAGTACCAGGGGAATGATCTGCCTGACTAGACTAGGGGTGAGCTGGGCAGGGATGACATGACTGAGGAAGTGATAACTCCACTGAGTCTTGAATAACAAATGAGAGTAAGCCAGACAAAAAGACAAAAGGGGGAGGCTGCGCAAGAGGGTTTCCAGCTGCCGACTCTGTAATTCGTGGCAAAGCCCAGAAGTGAGTGAGCAAATGGATCTTAGCTCTGTTGGGCTGTTTCCCATCCCATATGCATGTTGAGAGGATCCAGAGCTAATAATGGAGAGATGCATGTGTGAAGCTAGAGAGGGTCTTGCCTGCACGTTTAATAGCTCTGATTTTACCTTGAAGCAGTCAGAAGCGGCTTTAGAGTTTTGTGCAGAAAGAAGACAGCCTGGTTAGATCTGCATTTCAGGAGGATCCTCTACCTGCCTGGTGGAGATTGGAGAAGTCTAAAGTAGAGGAAGGAACCTCCGCAAAGGGGGAGCTACAGCAGACCAGGCAGGAGGTGGTGGTGGCTTGAGCTAGGGAAGTGGCGGTGGGCTTGGAGGGAAGTTGTTTTGTTTTGTTTTGTTTTGTTTTTCTTTTTGGGGCCGCACCCCTGGTATATGGAAGTTCCTAGGCTAGGTGTCACATCCAAGCTCAGCTGCCATCCTGAACCCCAGCCACAGCAACTCAGGATCCAGGCCATTTCTTTCTTTCTTTTTTTTTTTTTTTTTGTCTTTTTGCCATTTCTTGGGCCACTCCCTCAGCATATGGAGGTTTCCAGGCTAGGGGTCGAATCGGAGCCATAGCCACTGGTCTACGCCAAAGCCACAGCAACACGGGATCTGAGCCACATCTGCAACCTATACCACAGCTCATGGCAACGCCAGATCCTTAACCCACTGAGCAAGGCCAGGGATCGAACCCACAACCTCAGAGTTCCTATTTGTATTCGTTAACCACCGAGCCATGATGGGAACTCCTGGAGGGAAGTTTATAGATTAGAAACTATTCCAGACAAGACCTGGTATTGTGCATGCATGTGTTTTAAATTTAACCCTCATCGATCCACAATGTTGTGTTAGTCCAGGTGTACAGCCTCAGATTCTTTTCCATTATAAGTTATTAGAAGATATTATATATAATTCCTTGTGCTATACAGTAGATCCTCATTGTTTATGTATTTTATATACAGTGGCATGTATCCATTAATCCCAGACTCCCAATTTATCCCTCCCCCTCCCCTTTCCCTTTTGGTAATTGCAAGTTTGTTTTCTATGTTTGAGTCTGTTTCTGTTTGGTAAATATGTTGATTCATATTATTTTAGATTCCACATATAAGCGATATCTTATGGTATTTGCCTTTCTCTATCTTACCTAGTATAATCTCTAAATCCATTCGTGTTGCTGAGAATGGCAATATTTCACTCTTTTTTGTGGCCAAGTAGTACTCTGTTGTATCTATATACCACATCTCAGACAAGGTTTGGTATCAATTGCCCTGCACATAATGGAAGAAAGAATCTGCTGGTGAATAAAGAAAAAGCTGTATTTGTGGGAGTTCCCGTCGTGGCTCAGCGGGTTCAATATCGAACTTGACTAGCATCCATGAGGACACGGGTTCAATTCCCTGGCCTTGCTCAGTGGGTTAAGGATCTGGCATTGCTGTGGCTGTGGTGTAGGCTGGCACCTACAGCTCCAATTGGACCCCTAGCCTGGGAACCTCCATATGCCACAGGTGCGGCCCTAAAAAGACATAAAGACCAAAAAAAACAAAGTTGTATTTGTGAAAATACTCACAATAGATCATGCACCACAAGAAGGCTGCATGACTTTCAAATTCTGACTGGGGCTCCTGACCCAAGGACTGGGGCTTCTGCCTAACCTCCCAGTTCTAAGGAGGCTCATTAACATCAAGTTCTCAGCTCACTCTCTCTCATTTGGGCCATTAGATTTTCAGCAGGTCTGAACTAGCTCGAGTTCGTTTTCCATGCCTGTTATTGCCAATCCACAGTGAAGGAATGCCTTTCTCAGGTTGTCAATCTGCTTCTACCTCCACGCTGTGACAAGAGAGGGTGAAGGCAGCCCGCCACCCTGGAGATGAGGATGTGGATAAGGACCAGCCTCCAAGGCAGAGGAGTGACCCTGGGGGAGAAAAGGGGTAGTGACAGGCAGGCTCCTCTTAGTGGCAGAAACAGCACTTCCTCTGCCCCGCAAGTGGCATGTCTGAAAGAATGAACGGTCTGTTTAAGACCTATCATCACGTGCTAGTCTATTTTCCTTTCTTTTGGTCCAACCACTGTGATAATAGATAGGTCAGAGGCTAACTCGGGGTGGGGGTGGGAGGTGGCTGGGCCAGGCAGAGGGAGCTGGAGAAGAGAGTAGTAGCCAGTTTATTTCTAACCATTTGCAGCTGTCCGCTTGTTTGGGGACTTTTTTTTTTTTTTTTTTTTCAGGCGTAGGAACAAAGTCTTGCTACACAAGATTGTTTTCCTTGGCACGACGTACAGACACTTTCTTGAGGAACGCACTGAGATAACACAAAACATCTGCTTAGAGGAATCAGTCCTCCGAAGCTGAATTTCATCAGCAAGAGCACGAGCCTTCTTTAGATAAATATATATACGTTTTGCAGGAGGCGGGAGAATGTGCTTGGAATGGGCAGGAGATTAAACTATTAGGAGGAGGGTTTTTTAAGAAACAGATCCGTGTCGTTAGGGTTTCTTTTCTTTCTTTTCTTGTTCCTTTGTGATCCAGTCGCGTTTTGTTTTGCAAGTATTTTGGAAATGGTAGGTTCTCAGCCACGCTGCCAGAGGCAGCCTGTTTTCTTTTCCCACGTGTGTGGGATGTTGTTTTTATTCATGAGCTATTGAGAATGAGGGGTTTTTATGACTCGTAGAGGGATTTTCACGTGTGCATTCCTGGTTCTGCCCTCTGAAGACCAAAAGGGCAGCACACATGCTCTCAGCCACGCGTGACAAGTTGAAGCAGCCCTGCAGGCATTTCTGGTTGTAGTTACTGACATGGCCTGGGGGTCCCCAAAGGCTCAGCCAAGGTATTAGGTGTCATCTTATGTCATGCAGAAGGTCCTCCGACAGTTCACACGACATTTTCATAGATCATCTTGGGTTCACATCTGCTTTCCAGATAGTTTGTCCTGTGGGGAAAAGGCAGCACCATCATTTGCCCTTTGTCCACCCTCCACTTAGACAAGGGAGAGCCACCTTTGAGAGCAGTGACAATATCAGAGGCCTCTGGCCAGATGCCTTGGAGAGCCTGCTGGCCCTGTGCTCCATGTTTAATCCTCACGATCTCACTAAGTACTAGGTATATTACCCTCATTCCTCAGATAAGGAAACAGAGCCTGTTGGAAGTTAGCAACCTTGGAGCTTCCACGTGGCGCAATGGGATTGGTGGCGTTTCTTCAGCACCGGGATGCGGGTTCGATTCCCAGTTAGCACAGTGGGTTAAAGGATCCAGCGTTGCTACAACTGAGGAGTAGGTCACAACTGTGGCTTGGATCTAATCTCTGGCCCAGGAATTTCCTATGCCACGGGGCAGCCAAAAAAGATAAAAACAAAACAAAACAAAAACCAAAAAAACAGAAGTTAGCAAACTCACTCACAGGCAAGTAGCAGGGAAGTTCCCCAGCTGGAATCTGAGACCAGCGATCGATGCCAAATGTGTAACCAGCGTCTGCCACAAATGACACATGCTTTGCGGGAAGAGCCAATCCACCCTTTTCCACCTTCATCTTTTAACAAATTTTGCTTCTCCAGTTCTGCCAGTTGGATTGGAATGAGATGAAACAAGCCCTAGGAATCCCATCCAGCTTCCTGGCAGAGTGAAAAGAGCCTAGGCTCTGAAATCAGACAGACTTGAATTCAGACCCCTTTTCATCACAAACTCACTCTAAACCCTGAGCCTGTCAGTCCCTGCACCTTTCTGAGCTCTGATTTTGGTGGAAGCAGATGGCCAAAGTGCTCAGCTCCCAAGCCCCCAGCCAGCAAGGATTTATCACACACCCACCCTCTCCAAGGCTCTGCACTGGGCACGGGGCATCCGTGTGAGAGAAGCCTGGATGCACTCCCTGCCCCCAGGGAGCGTGCCATCTGCTGGGCGTGGCAGATCCAAGTCAGGATCCACACAGATAAGTGTGGAATTGCTGGCCGGGGTCTGTGCTCAGAAAAGTTTCAGGAGCAGGTAGCAGGTGCCAGGGAACAAGGGAAGTCTTTCAGCTGAATGCTAAAGAAGGCAGAGGCATTGACTTGGTAAACGATGGGGCAGAATGTCCGCCAGCTCCTTTGGAACCTGGGATGTTCGGAGCCAATTCCCTGGGGTCCCTGGAGGCAGACCGCCTTTGAGCCCTTACTCTCCAGACCTCCCCAGCCCAGGTTCAACCCAGCGTGCTCACAGACCAGGGTCTCAGCCCCAAGCATCCAGCCTTCTCTTCAGAAGGAAAGAAAGCAAAATGATGGAAATGAGAAAGACAGCAGCTACCTTGGAAAACAGCCACATGGGTCTTGTTTGACTTTGGCACCTCCGTCTCTCATGTGTGACTTTGTCATAGCATCTCTGCATTCTCTGAGGGACCTTCTCCTTTTGCAGCCTTCTCTAATAGTGTAAAAGAACAAAACATGGAGTTCCCACTGTGGCACAATGGAATCGACAGCGGTGTCTCTGGAGCACTGGGATGTGGGTTCGATCCCTGGCCCGGCACAATGGGTTAAGGATCCAGCATTGTTGCAGCTGTGGCTTAGGTCGCAACTATGGCTTGGATCTGATCCCTGGCCTGGAAACTCCATATGCCACAGGGTGGCCAAAAAAAGAAAAAGACAAAAAACACGAGCCATTTAGACAACTTCTTGTAATTTTTTCCAGAGGTGCCTGGATAGGAAGGATTGAATGGGGCATTTGAGGGCTTAGTGAAAAGGAAGGGAGAGGAGGGAATGAAGAAGAAAGAAAATGGATTGAAGCTCAGAAAACACTGGAATTTTTATTAAATTTTGTTTGGGAGAAAGGAGATTTACTGAGTCAGAGATGAAAGGCAAATCCACATGGAGCCCCGGAGAAATTATTATATTCCATGCTCGATTTAGCTTTCGGGCTCAATGTGGCTTGGAGATCAGAATTTTTGTGGTTAGACACATTCATAAACTCTGCAGGGCTTTGTCAGATGCTGGTTCCCAGCCGAGTACCAGGTTCTCACCCTCAGCAGAGGCAAAGCTATGAGGCTGACTGATCAGGCCTCCAAGAGGGGCTATAAGCCCCCTGCAGGCTCACCTCACCCTCTGCCTTCCCCTCAGCTCTTGGCTGGCCTCCTTGGCTCCATAGCTCAGCAGACTCCAGTGTTGCTTGAAGTCTCATAGTTGAGCAAATTCCTGCTGGAACCACATGTGAGTGATTGGTTTGGGATTCTCATCTCTGCCCAGGCACCTTGCCTGGCCTCATCCTGGAATCTGAACTCAGCCTGGTCCTGTTTTAGGCTCACTAGCCCCAAACCCCCTGACCGGAAGCCGTCCAGATCCATCCTTGAACACCTGGATGTCTATTACCTCTTCGTGGGACTCATGTGAACTCATCTTCTCATTTCTAACTACCTTCTTGGAGTCTGAAGTTTCACAGATGGAATCTGAGAGTCAGGGCATGTGGCTAGGGTGGGGAAAAAGGAAGCTCTGAGATCAATTCGTGCTTGCAAATCATTTAGAGACCTTCCGATCAAAGGTGGTTTTCTGTATTACCAATACATAGCTGTCTGAGATTATTGTTGGAAGGTTTGTCTGCATTATTATAAGACTAGTCAAAGTTTAACTCAAATCCTTCAGCTCTGCAATCTATTTCTGTTAAGACTACCAGTTAATAGTGTCTGGTATTAACTTTCTAATTGAGTACAGTGACTGAAAATTAACTGTCACCACCTGAAAAACTATATTAAAAGGTAAAGAAGGGGGGTTTTAATGATAAACAGAGAGGAGTTTCAGACTCTTTCTTCCTGCCCCCTAGGCTACATCAAAACATTCATCTCAGAGCTCTCCTCTCTATAAGAGCATTATGTGGCTTTCCAAGCCAGGACTATATCAAGACCATATCAAGAAAAGCTATCATTGGAGTTCTTGTCGTGGTGCAGTGGAAACGAATCCGACTGGGAACCATGAGGTTGTGGATTCGATCCCTAGCCTATCTCAGTGGGTTAAGGATCTGGTGTTGCCATGAGCTGTGGTGTAGATAGAAGACGTGGCTCAGATCCTGCATTGCTGTGGCCAGCAGCGTAGCTCCGATTTGACCCCTAGTCTGGGAACCTCCATGTGCCGTGGGTGTGGCCCTAAAAAGTGGGGGGTGTGGTGGAGACGGACAGAAAAGCTATCACTTCTGCTGTAGGCTTTTTTCCTCCCCCAAATAGGGGGTGATGGATTCATATCGTGACTAAAAAAGATCACTGCTCTTTTATGATTCCATTTTGATTGATGAGTGTTCCCTATCTAGCCCTGTGCAAGGTGTTTCTAAAGGTAGAACCAAAGTATAAAACAGTCCCCTTTGTTCAGGGAACTTAACAGTATAGGCAGCACAGCAGAGTCAGCGTCTTCCATTTCTTCCAAGCTCACACCTTTCACTGGATATTTTGCAGGGTAATGATAAGACGATTGGATTTGAAGATATTTTTAATGACCTGTCACAATGTGAACTAATGGGAGAACCACATTTGATGGTTGAATATAAACTTGGTTTACTGTAATACAGTGTGCTGTTCATGGAAATAGAGGGTCTGCAGCTTGGTTATAGTCATCTTTTTACTATACTTTGATGTGCACAACATTAAAAGTGCTGACACTTAAAAAAAAGTATAATACAGAGCCTAACGATGAGAAATTTGTAGAAAATAATGCAAGATCAAATATAATCCCAGACTTTGTAACGACCACTCTAAGTTCTTTGGAAGTTCAGAATTAATGGATTAATATCAAGACTACCTGCTGAAAATAAATATGCAGGAGGAATTTAATCCCAGAGTATGTGATGATATGTATATGTATCCTTTGGTCCATGAAATACTAAAACTAACAGTTCACGGGAGAGTGCTTATAATCTGCAAAGCATTAGCAGAGCCTTTTTACATGTGTCTTTAATCCTCACAATAGCCACCTGAGCTTTGGATAACTTTAACATCCCTGATTCTTTATAGAGATGGGGGAACTGAGGTTTAGAAATACTAAGCCCTTTGCTTGTGGCTACACTGTTACTAGACAGCAGAGCCAGAAATGAAACCTGGAAAAGTCTGATTACAGACTCTTTAAAACCAATAGCTATTATGGGCAAAAGCAGATTCCAGAGTTAAATAGGACAATACAACGTTTTTTGTTTTGTTTTTGTTTTTTTTTTTTTTTTTTTTTGGCTGCCCAGCAGCATAGAGAACTCTGGGGCCAGGGATCAGATCCGAGACACAGCCACAAACTGAGCCACAGCTGCGGCAATGCCGGCTTCTTAACCCACTGTGTTGGGCTGGAGATTGAACCCATGTCCCAGTGCTCCCAAGACGCTGCCAATCCCCTTGTACCACAGAGGAAACTCCAGGATACACGGACTTTTTCTACAGGAATTCTCAGATCCTTTCCTATGCTTAGGTATATTGCAAACCTTTGTAAGAACAGCATTTTTACAAATATCCTTGACCTCTTGACCCTCATTTTTTTTAAGCCAAGGAGCTTCCAGAGTTAGTCTTTTTTTTTTTTTTTTTCATAGGCAAGAAATAGATTAAGATAGGATGCTTGTGAGTGGGCTGGCAAGGAGGCTCTGATGAGTTAGTCATTTTTAAAAAATACTGAAGTGAAGGGTCCCTGGTATCTTGTGTACTTAGAGGAGCAGAAGGGACAAAAGGAGGGGCTTGGGTACAGCCCTGAAGCCGAGTCAGTGGTGTCGTGTGGAATACACAGGCTGCCCTCTGCCCAGACCCTTGCGTGGCTTCCTCAGGTTCAGATTGCCATCGTAACATGCCCATTTGAGATGGTTCATTCTTCCTATTGCTAGACTTTATTCATTTAAAACAAACATTTTTGCGCTCCCTCTACAAGCCAGGTACTGAGCTACATGCAGGTCAAAAAATGGTCATCTGGGAGTTCCCTTTGTGGCTCAGAGGTTAACAAACCCAACTAGTATCCGTGAGAATGTGGGTTCAATCCCTGGCCTCCCTCAGTGGGTTAAAGATCTGGCGTTGCCGTGAGCTGTGGTGTAGGTGGCAGACATGGCTCAGATCCAGCATTGCTGTGGCTGTGGTGTAGGCCGGCATCTATAGCTTTGTTTTGACCCCTAGCCTGGGAACTTCCATATGCTGCAAGTGTGGCCCTAAAAAGTGAAAAAAAAAAGTCATCTGAATGGTGAGGTTCCCTCTTCTGTGGAGCTGTAGCAGCAGGACACACACCAAAGAAAGAGCCTGAGCTTCAGAGCCAAATCTCTGCTCTATCTCCTTTTCGTTGTGGGTCTAGGCAAACACATTCACTAGGCTAAGCCACAGTTACATTAAACAAACCAACAGAAAAGAAATAATTTCACTGCTTTGGGTTTCACTGAGAATAAATGACATCATATACACACATATTAGGTCTTGCATATCAAACCTGCATCCTCATGGATTCTAGTCGTGTTAGTTAACTCCCGAGATCAGGGACTTCTTAACAGCACTATGAAGATGAAAAACCCTCAGACAAATTAATTTTTATGAACTGTCCCTCTGAAGCCTGTCAGGGAAAGGAGTGGATCAGCAGGGCTGAGTCTTACCCTGTCTTGCTGCCGTGAGGCTAGTTACACAGAATGAGAATTCTGGAGGGAGTGGACGTCCAGTTCTCTACATCCAGAGGGGTGAGCTCTTCCACTTCCCTCCTTCTGAAAGTTTACTTCATGCACGCACGTGCACACGCGCGCGCACGCGCACACACACACACACACACACACACACACACACACACACACACATACCTGAACACCTGGAAGGCAGAAGAGAAAAGGGAAAAAGCGCTAAGGTAGGACACAACCTGTAGAATCGGCCCCTGAACCATCAATAATATTGAGTGAGTTTCCCAAATGCCATGTGACTTTCTTAACCCCACACTGTGTCAGCTGGATTTTATCTCGGCTTAACAGAGAACCTACCAGGGTTCCTAGGCTTCCTAGAAATCCATCCTTGGACTTCTCAGCTTCCCGAGTTGGCCTGTGGTGACTGTGGTGTACACTGAGCATGTCCAGACTCAAACCATTTGCAGTGTTCACTTTTTTTTTTTTTTGCTTCTTGGGGCTACACTCGTGGCATATGGAGGTTCCCTGGCTAGGGGTCCAGTCGGACCTACAGCTGCCAACCTATACCACAGCTACAGCAACATGGGATTCTGGATCTATTATAAGATTTTGTAAGGAGTTCCCTAGTGGCCCAGTGGGTTAAGCACCAGGCTGTGGCTCAGGTCACTGCTGTGGCGCAGGTTTGATCCCTGGCTGGGGAACTTCCACTGGCACAGTCAAAAAAATAAAATAAAATCAAGTGTGGACTTTCTATTGAAACAAAGAAACCACAAAATAATGTTTTTGTCCATTTTGTAATGAAGCAGAGGGATGAAGTGACTTGCCCATACAGCTAGTAAGTTGCAGGGCTAGGATTTGAAACTAGGGCTTCCAGACTCTAAAGCCAACTCCTCTCAACTACTGTCAAGATCATTTCCAGACACAGCCCAAAAGGGAGAGGCAAGAACAAACCAAGTTCAAGGCTGGAGGCAAAGCCAGAGACCAGGCGTGGCGTGGAGGGCGGAGCCAAGCGCTCAGAGCTGATCAGATGCAGGGATCTGGGGGAAGATGTGCCTTGGGGACACTCGAGAGGGACCCAGCAAGTACCACAAACATCCTCATTGTGTCCAACATTTTGTTTTACCTTCGGCTAGTGTGTGGGGTATGGGGGCTGGCTGTCAAGGTCAAGCTGATCAACTGGCGCAGCTGAAACCCGCCACCGCCGGTGTCCCCTAGTTACTAAAAAGTAAGCACACCTGGGGGATTCGGGCCACCCAGGAAGGGAGGGCTGGGAGCTGGAGGTGTGTGCAGAGCCCCCAGAGCAACATGTCCAGATTTCAGGGTGCTGGTACTCATGGGCCTTGGAGTTAGACACTCCTGGGCCCAAACCCCTCCAGCTGTGTGACCTAGGGCAGCTACTTAATTTTCCAAGTCTCTGTCCTCATGTGTGAGATGCAAACCATAACAGTACCTGTCTTCAGGCATTGTTCTGAAGACTCAGTCAGCTAATCCATGTAAAGTGCTCGGCACAGCCCCTAGAACTTGTTAAGAGCTCAGTAAATATTGGCTTTTATTCTTAGTCCCAAGTTCATGGTCTACGGTGGCACCAGCAGAGAACACAGATGTATCAGCTGACCTTTTACCACCCCGGACCTGTGCCTCCCAAGGGTGTAGATTTTTTCCCCCTTCTCCCTCACCCCTTTCCTTTCTGTAAATTATATTTCTCTGCTACCCAAGAGTGACCTTTGCATGCCTGCTTGCATTTAGCAATTAAGCTGTGCCTTTATTTTTGGCAGCGAGAGTCATATGCCAAACATAACCAGATCTGTTAGATTTTTTTTATTTTATTTATTTATTTTTTTCATGGCCACACCTATGGCATATGGAAGTTCCCAGGTCAGGGAGTGAATCTGAGCCACAGCTGTGGCAACGCTGAATCCTTTAACCCACTGCACTGGGCTGGGGATCGAACCTGTACCTCCACAGTGACTTGAGCCACTGACGTCAGATTCTTAACCCATTGTGCCACAGCGGGAACTCCGGGGTTTTGAATCAGGCTGACTTGATCCAAATCCCAGCCCCACCATTCTTTATCTGAGTGGCCTGGAGGAAGTTAATCCATGCTTCAGAGCCTTGAAATTATTCACCTGTAATACAGGACTCATAAAACCTATGTCACAGATGGATTACATGTGTCAGCTCCTGATATTGTCTCCCTGTGGTTACAGGACTCCCCTTTTGATGGAAACATTCTTATATAAGGATGATGGAAGGTTCCATCACCTCTGGATCTCAGGCCTCTTTGAAGACTCCAGACCTCTCCCAGCTTGGCTCCGTGGCTTTCACTAGCCCCCCTTCCACAGATCAAGCCGCCCATCTGTGAGGGGCTGCCCTCTACCTTCTCCCAGCTTTCCCTCCCCCACCCCCAGACCGGAGCATCTGTTGCCCAGTCAGCTGCCAAGCTGTGCCCGGGTCTCTCTCTGGGTTCATCTGATATGTTGCCAATTTGTTTTGGAAGAAAAGCCAGCATCCATGCCAGGCCCTGGGGAGGCAGATCCTGCCTCTGCCAACTGCCAGCCATGTTCCGTCTCTCTCACCCTGCCCTGGCGGGGGGGCGTCCCACATGATCCTGTGACAGGATGTCTCCCACCAGACAGCTGCACTGGGACCCTGTGGAGGCACGAACAGCAAAACCCCAGCTTCCTGGGGCCCAGGGACATGCCCTGAGCACAGCTCAGCAATTCTGCAGAAAGGCCGGTGGTCATGTCTACCTGGTCAGGGTAATTATTTCCCTTATAACAACAGCTAGATACTCCAGACTTTACAGAACAGAAGCAGCAGCGGGGAGGGCAGGGTGGGGTGTCATTCCCACTTAGCGAGTTTTTATTCTGTTCTAGGCATTGTAGAAGGATGTTAGTCATGTTGACACTCTCCTGGTCATGCCAGAAAGGCCTTATTTTGACCCCTGTTTGATGAATAAAACCAAAGTTATGTGGGTATCACTTTTTTTTTTTTTGGTCTCTTTAGGGCTGCACCTGCAGCATATGGAAGTTCCCAGGTTAGGGGTCGAATGGGAGCTACGGCTGCTGCCCTACGCCACAGTCACAGCCACAGCAACTCGGGATCAGAGCTGAGTCTGCGACCTGCACCACAGCTCAGGGCAACACCGGATCTTTAACTCACTGGGATCTTTGACCCACTGAGCGGGGCCAGGGATCAAACTGCATCCTCATGGATGCTAGTTAGATTCATTCCGCTGCGCCACGACAGGAACTCCCTGGTATCACAACTAGCATTTGTATCTGCATCGTACATACAGCAAAACTGAAGCTCAGAGAGGTTAAATAACATGCTTGCAGTCCTACAGCTGGAAAAGGAGCACAATAGGAATTCAAAGTCTGTTTAATTTCAGAATCCATGCCAGCGTCACTAATTAAAGGGGTGTAGATAACAAGCGTTGAAGCAGTGTTTGAGAGGGAGGGAGGAAGTGGGTTTGGGATTCTGCTCTTTGTTGCTCTGACCAAGCTGGGAGTAGTGGTCATCACACAGGAGATCTGAGTGGCTCCTCTGACCACTCACCCAAACTGCGTTGTGAAAAACAACCCCCGGAGTTCCCGTCGTGGCGCAGTGGTTAACGAATCCGACTAGGAACCATGAGGTTGCAGGTTCGATCCCTGGCCTTGCTCAGTGGGTTAAGGATCCGGCGTTGCCATGAGCTGTGGTGTAGGTTGCAGACACGGCTCGGATCCCACGTTGCTATGGCTCTGGTGTAGGCCGGTGGCTATGGCTCCGATTAGACCCCTAGTCTGGGAATCTCCATATGCCGTTGGAGCGGCCCTAGAAAAGGCAAAAAGACAAAAAAAAAAAAAAAAAAAAAAAAAAAAAAAAAAAAAACCCGATGCCTACCTTCCTCGGAGAAGGAGGATGAGATGAAATGGCAATAAGTGTACTGCGAAGTTTGCGTAAAGTTTTGTTGCCTTTGCCCACCTCAAAAACCATGGATCTCAGAGAAAGTCTGGATCAGAATTTGCAAACTGGTAACCTGCAGGCCAAATTAACCTAGGAAGATGTTTCATTTTGACCTGTGCTTTTTGTTTTTTAAACTCAGGTGATTGTTGTACACCGATAAAGATAATAAAATTCATTAACAATAACAACTCAGGTTAAATGCTAATATTTTTAAAAATAGAATGCCAGTATTTCCCTGGTGGCTCAGGGGGTTAAGGATCTGGCACTGTTACTGCTGTGGCACAGGTTCGATCCCTGGCCCGGGAACTTCCCCACTCCATGGGCACAGCCAGAACTAAATAAATAAAAACAAAAAATAAAAATAGGACTCCAGAATTCCAGATTTCTGAATCATCTTAAGAAACCAAAAAATTTTTAAAGAATTAAAAAAAAAAAAAAAAAGAGTTCCCATCATGGCACAGTGGAAACAAATCCGACTGGGAACCATGAGATTGCAGGTTTGATCCTTGACCTCACTCAGTGGGTTAAGGATCTGGTGTTGCCATGAGCTGTGGTGTAGGTCGCAGACTCAGCTCAGATCCCCAGTTGCTGTGGCTGTGGTGTAGGCCGGCAGCTGTAGCTCTGATTTGACCCCTACCCTGAGGAACCTCCATATGCCACAGGTGCGGTCCTAAAAAGCAAAAAGAAAAGAAAACAGAAGATCTAACAGCCCTAGACCTCTGTCCCCTTATGGCCACCACTGGCTGAGTTGTACAGCAGCTACTTCCTTTGATGAAAGGGGCTTTCTAATTTGCCCCTGTCCCCACCACTCCCTATGGCTTTGTCAGGGCGCGCCAGTCTCCCTGAAACATCGCCCTCCTTCGACCAGTTTTCTTATCTTAGAGATGAAAGGAAAATGAACTTTCTGGTGCTCTACAAAGTCTGAAAAATAAAAAAGCAAGAAGGGAGGGTGCATGTTTCTATGTAAAAATAAATACTTTTGCACGTTTATCTGCACCAAAAAAGATATTTCCAAGAAAACCTATGTGACCCTCTTCACACGTTTGTTTGGTCTCTTCCTGGTTGTTGGTGTTGGAATTTAATACCATTCCAGCCACTTTTTCAGGCGGTGTCCAATGGAGCTGCCCATATACAGCAGGGCACCCTCAGGTTGGCCCAGAAGCCCAGGTCCAGGACGGTTCCCCAGCCTCACACTTGGGCTCCAGAGCCTGCCAGAGCGTCCTCATCCTGATTGCCTTCCCTTTTTTTCCTTTTCTAGGTGTTCCCTTCCCAAAGAACTTCCTGCAGATCTGCAAAAAGATCCTGTGCCGCCTCTTCCGGGTCTTCGTCCACGTCTACATCCACCACTTCGACCGGGTCATCGTGATGGGTGCCGAGGCCCACGTCAACACCTGCTACAAACACTTCTATTACTTTGTCACAGAGATGAACCTCATAGACCGCAAGGAGCTGGAGCCCTTGGTAAGTGTCACCCTAGCAGCCCGGCCACTCACCCGAACACTGCCACACCCATGCACACCAATGGCTCGCTGCTAGCTAGAGGATGGCAGAATTGGACGGGATTTAGAGGTCCTCTCAAGGTTGGGGGATGCCAAGATGTCCTCAGCCATCCAACAGAGGGCTTATATTTCTCTCTAGGATGGTTATGGTTTGGTCCAGAGGGAATAGCTTCAATTCTCTGCTCCCACACCAGTCACCTATTTACGTAATCCCTTACAGGGGCATCTTTGAGCACCATATCATCTCTTACACTGTTATCCAAAGACAATAAGAAACATTTTTTTTTTTTGGTAAATAAATATTTAGGAACTGCTGGGTGGCAGCTACTAGACACACAACATCAAGTCAACTGCCATTGTGGCTCAGCAGAAGCGAATCCAACCAGTATCCATGAGGACACGGATTCAATCCCTGGCCTCACTCAGTGGTTCTGGGATCTGGTGTTGCCATAAGCCATGGTGTAGGTTGCAGAGGTGGCTTGGATCCTGCGTTGCTGTGATTGTGGTGTAGGCAGCTGTAGCTCTAATTCAACCCCTAGGCTGGGAATTTCCATATGCCATGGGTGCCGCCCTAAAAAGCAAAAAAAAAACCCAAAACAAACAAACAAAAAAAAACCGCAAAGAAAAAGCTGTGTTTGGGTAGCCTTTACTCCAGAGATAGAGACAAAAGTAAGCACCAGATAAGAATATACTATCCTGGGGACTCTGCTTTTCATACTGAATCCTCCAATGCAGTTATAACAGGATAAATGAGAATCCAGAACAGTTGGTTAAAAAAACTTTACTACTGGGAGTTCCCATTGTGGCTCGATAGTGAATCCAACTAGGAACCATGAGGTTGCAGGTTCGATCCCTGGCCTTGCTCAGTAGGTTAAGGATCTGGCATTGCCATGAGCTGTGGTGTAGGTTGCAGACGTAACTTGGATCCCGTGTTGCTGTGGCTCTGGTGTAGGCCGTTGGCTACAGCTCTGATTCGACCCCTAGCCTGGGAATCCCCATATGCCAAGGGAGCGGCCTCAGAAAAGGCAAAAAGACAAAAAACAAACAAACAAAAAACACTTTACTGCTATCGTCTAGGTGAATGAGGAGTCCTTTTCTTTATAAGCTGCCTTCACAGTTGGACTCACACTGCACTTTAGAAGTCAAGGGCCCCTAAAAGCCCCACATCTTTTGTTACATATATCTATGGGTATCCTATCAGAGCTATCCCTAGCCAGTACCGTCTTATTCAGTATTATACAGTGCTTTAGAGTAAAATGATGCTTTTTTTCTTGAAACAGTTAAAAGGGCCAGTTTTGCTAAATACAACTGACAGAGCAACTGCATTTCATCCAAGTCCATCTGAGCGATGGCTAGAGTGCAGGGGCCAGCCCAGTCTTTTGCTAGCCTATCTTCCTATCTCTCTATGTACATGTTTTTAAAATATAGGGTTTTAAAAATTATTATTATATTTCTGTACGGTGAGACAAACAGATCAAGAGTTGACTGCCAATGAAAATAGAGTTTGTCGGAGTTCCCTTCATGGCTCAGTGGTTAACGAACCCAACTAGGAACCATGAGGATGCAGGTTCGATCCCTGGCCTCACTCAGTGGGTTAAGGATCCGGCATTCCCTGAAGCTGTGATGTAGGTCACAGATGCGGTTCAGATCCAGTGTTGCTGTGGCTGTGGTGTAGGCCAGTGGCTACAGCTCTGATTCAACCCCTAGCCTGAGAACCTCCATATGCAGGGAGTGAAGCCCTAAAAAAAAAGACAAGAAAATAGAGTTTTACACACAGATCCCAGGAGAAGGGGGTGTACACCAAAGCATGGGGGCCTCACGAGAAGGACGTTAATTAGGGAAAATAAAGGCGGGAGCTTTTGTTGTGACTTCTCTTGGAAGGAATGGGCAAGGCAGGATAAGAAGGCTAAAAATGGACTATTTGAATAATTTCAGCAGGTTCTGAGACACAGGGGCTGCTCCTAGCTGTCTGGTACTTGGCCCTGGAGTAATTAGGGCAAAGGAATTTGAGCCCTAAATGTAAGAGGCCCAAGAGAAGGTAGTTGGGGGTGTGGGCTCGGGATTGGTTGGTTTGTACTGATTGATGAGTAAACGGCTCAAGGATGAGATGTTTCCTATCTCTAGGAATTGGTTGGCTCAGGGAGAGACGGTCCCTCCATGGTCAGCAAGGCCCCAGATATTAAAGAGTCAAAATACAGGAGTTCCTGCCATGGTGCAATGGGTTAAGAATCTGACTGCAGTGGCTCAGGTCACTGAGGAGGTGTTGGTTTGATTCCTGGCCCGGTACATTGGGTTAAAGGAAAAGGCATTGCCCCAGCTGCAGCATAGGTTGCACCTGTGGCTCAGACTCAATCCGTGGCCTGGAAACTTCCATATGCTGCAGGTGCGGCCATAAAAAGAAAACAAAATACAAAAACCAAAAGACATGTTTGATGTAGTATATATGGTATCTTCCTGGCAAAGAAGATGTTGGTGAATTTTATGTATCATCTATTTTTCTTTTTTTTTTTTTTTTTTTTTTTTTTTTGTCTTTTTCCCATTTCTTGGGTCACTCCTGCGGCATATGGAGGTTCCCAGGCTAGGGGTCAAATCGGAGCTGTAGCTGCCAGCCTACACCAGAGCCACAGCAACGTGGGATCTGAGCTGCGTCTGCAACCTACACCACAGCTCACGGCAACGCCAGATCCTTAACCCACTGAGTGAGGCCAGGGATCGAACCCCCAACCTCATGGTTCTTAGTCGGATTCGTTAACCACTGCGCCACAACAGGAACTCCTTATGTATCGTCTTTAGAGTTTCTCAACTTGAAATCTATTATTATGCTATGAGACTACACAGTAAAAAAAAAAAAAAATTTCTGTGCGTCCCTCAAGAGTTCTGAAACAGGAGTTCCTGTTGTGATGTAGCAGAAACGAGTCCAACTAGTAACCATGAGGCTGTGTGTTCAAACCCTGGCCTCGCTCAGTGGGTTAAGGATCTGGTGTTGCCATGAGCTATAATGTAGGTCGCAGATGTGGCTCAGATCTGGCATTGCTGTGGCTGTGGCATAGGCCAGCGGCTACAGCTCCAATTCGACCCCAAGCCTGGGAACCTCCATATGCTACGGGCACAGCCCTAAAAAGCAAAAAAAAAAAAAAAAAAAAAAAAAAAAGGAGTTCTGGGGCAAAGCAAGGCTTGCTGGGTACAGCCAAGCTGTATCATTGGCTGTATCAAACATGTTCATTTTCTTCCTTCCTTTCACAACCACTTTCTAAAAAGTTCTTGGGAGGAACCAAGTTGTCTCTGAATGCAGTTGGACAGATAGTGTGGAAAGAAGCGAAAACACCATCGTGACTGAGTTTTGCTCCTTTGTCTTGTATAAAGACTCTTGTGGGTGAACAGCCACCATGAGATGAAAAGCTGGTGCAAACAGTGCACAGGAATGAAAAAGCCTGGAAGGAATGAATAAAGCTAATTTCAGAAGAATGTCAAGGACAGAGTGGATAGGCAGGCAAATGAAGAGGGTGGAGGAAGCACTCTGATCTCGTGGAGAGCCAGGGTCTGCTTCTAGGGGGTTCTCTTCACTTCTGTTCAGTGGACATGTTCAAATGGAGGGAAAATGCCTTCCCCAAAGGGCAATGGAAGGAAGAGGCTTTCCTTGGTGCTCAAGTTTGGGTTTCACTGAGCTAAAGGAGCACAGATGTCAGATGGAGAGAGCATTTCTTCTCCATGGGGATCTCTTCTTCTTTACGGAAAGCTATTGTAGGACAAAGCTGAGTGTAAGGTAACAAGCAGAGGAAACCTTCCTTTGCCATCAGAACACTCTCAGTTACAGCGGACCCTTGAACACCACGGGTTTGAACTGTGCAGGTCCCATTATACGTGAATTTTTCGCTTAACCTACAGGGCCGCAGGAAAACTCCTACAACTCAGTATTCTAGATAAGAGCCTCTTTGGGGGCAGTTCCCTTCGTGGCCCAGTGGTTAACGATACTGACTAGGATCCACAAAGATGTGGGTTTGATCCCTGGCCTTGCTCAGTGGGTTAAGGATCCAGCTTTGCTGTGAGCTGTGGTGTAGGCTACAGACATGGCACAGATCCTACATTGCTGTGGCTGTGGTGTAGGCAGGAGCTGCAGCTCCAATTCGACCCCTAGCCTGGGAACCTCCATATGCCTCGGGTGTGACCCTAAAAAGCAAAAAAAAATAAATAAAATAAAAATAAAAGAGCCTCTTTGGGGGCATGGGGAACAAACTATGATTGGATTAACTAGGAATTATTAACAGTGGAAGTGACAAGAAGGGTATCAGTTTTCTTCCGTAGAACCGTACAGTTTCTTTAAATTTTACTGGGAACAGTAACCTTCCTACCTTTATGTTTCATTCATATTAATTGCAGGGAGATTAATTTCAGTGCTTTTGCGTATTAATAATGAGTAGGTTTTTTTAATTATCTGAGGATAATTTAATAAAAGTAGAATTATTAGAAAATTATCAATGAATTTACAGATTCATTTAAGACAGTTATCTGTCACCTTTAAATTGCATTGAAATCTGTTAATGTCTATAGTAAGTATGTCCACAGTAAATTTAAGTAGTCACCATATTGCTTTGAGAGGCCCGTTGTTTCAAAGATGTATCTCTTTTTTTTTTTTTTTTTGGTATTTTTAGGCCCACATCTGAGGCATATGAAAGTTCCCAGCATAGGGGTCAACTTGGAGCTGTGGCTGCTGCCCTACACCACAGCCACAGCAACCTGGGATTTGAGCTGAATCTGCAACCTACACCACAGCTCACGGCAATGCCAGATCCTTAACCCACTGATCGAGGCCAGGGATCGAACCCTCAACCTCATGGTTCCTAGTTGGATTTGTTTCCGCTGTGCCACGTCGGGAACTCCAAGATGTATCTGATGTCTTTCATTGAGGGGTGAGCTTTATCAGTCAAACCTGTTGAACATGGTCCTGAAACAAATTGACAAAGAAAGATCTGTTCAGTGATCATTCTGAAACCAAAATGTTTGCTTGGTCAAGTACATGTTTCTTGAAAACATAAATAAGAATGTCAGAACACAAAGACAAATACCATATGATATCACTTATAACTGGAATCTAATATCCAGCACAAATGAACATCTCCTCAGAAAAGAAAATCATGGACTTGGAGAAGAGACTTGTGGCTGCCTGATGGGAGGAGGAGGGAGTGGGAGGGATAGGGAGCTTGGGCTTATCAGACACAACTTAGAATAGATTTACAAGGAGATCCTGCTGAATAGCATTGAGAACTTCATCTAGATACTCATGTTGCAACAGAAGAAAGGCTGGGGGAAAAATGTAATTGTAATGTATACATGTAAGGATAACCTGACCCCCTTGCTGTACAGGGCCTAAAAATACCAAAAAAAAAAAAAAAAAAAAAAAAGATACATCTTTGAAACAACGGGCCTCTCAAAGCAATATGGTGACTACTTAAAAAAAAAAAAAAAAGAATGTCAGAACAGATGTATGATTGAGGCGAATTTACCAATGGCTTATTCGAGTGTCAGTCATAGAGCTGACATAGAGCAATTCCAAATTCTAGCAGAAGATAGACAGGTCTAAAATAGATAGGTCTAAAATCTAGAATAATTCATAAAAGCACTGGGCCAGAAAGCAGGTGACCTAGTCCATATGCTAGATCTGCTACTTATAAAACCTGGCTAACCATATTTAACTTGGGCTCATTTTAATTGCGACAGCAAAACATGCCATTTTCCGAGTTCTCCTGTGGCACGGTGGCTTAAGGATCTGGTGTTGTCACTGAAGTGGCTTGGGTTGCTGTTGTGGCACGGGTTCAGTTCCTAGCCCTGGGAAGTTCCACATGCCACAGGTACAGCCAAAAAAGCAGACAAACAAAAAATGCAGTTTTCATAGTGTTTGAAGATTTCCATTTCAACAATGTACATGCTATCAAAGAGGTCCTGGAAGTAATGCATTCATTCACTTATTCATTCATTCACTCACTCAACAAGTGCAAAATTACATCAGCAAGTCAGAGGGGGCAAGAAATGACTGGATTCTGGATTCAGGGTAGAGTTGGGTGGATTTAATAACAAGTGCTTTTAGTGCTTAAGTGTCTGAAATTATGTATTCATTTTACCCGTTGGAGTTCCTGTTGTGGTGCAGTGGAAACGAATCCAACTAGGAACTGTGAGGTTGTGGGTTCGATCCCTGGCCTCACTCAGTAGGTTAAGAATCTGGCGTTGCCGTGAGCTGTGATGTAGGTGGCAGACGTGGCTCGGATCCCATGTGGCTGTGGCTGTGGCTGTGGTGTAGGCCGGCAGCTGTATCTCCAATTCAACCCCTAGCCTAGGAACCTCCATATGCTGCAGGTGCAGCCCAGCTAGTATCCATGAGGATGCAGATTTGATCCCTGGCCTCAATCAGTGGGTTAAGGATCCGGCATTGCCACAAGCTGTGGTGTAGGTCACAGATGCAGCTCAGATCCCACATTGCCATGGCTGTGGCATAGGCCAGCAGCTGCAGCTATGATTCGATCCCTAGCCCAGGAACTTCCATGTGCCCTGGGTGTGGCCCTAAAAAGCAAAAAACACCCTAAACATACAAAACAAAACCCTATGAAGTAACAGTAAAAGATACTGAGAATATTTCTGAAGATAGTCAGTATCTCTTGTCAGGCTCTGGATGCTTAGCACAGTTCAATGTCCACCCTAAGAATGCTGTACTTGTGATTGCTGTCTCTGAATTGAGCACTTTCACTAGCTAATAGTGCTGGAATACCCAACTTCCAAATCCCAGGTTAGGGGTGGAATCAGAGCTACAGCTGCCAGCTTACACGACAGCCACAGCCACACCAGATCTGAGCTGTGTCTGTGACCTACACCACAGTTCATGGCAATGCTGGATCCCCAAACCACTGAGCAAGGCCAGGGATTGAACCCACATCCTCATGGATATTAGTCGGGTTCAGTTCCACTGAGCCACAATGGGAACTCCCTAAGAAGGATAAGCTTTTGAAAACTGACAAAAGCAGTCTAAAAGATATAAAAATAATGACTGCCTCTCATCTTTAGCCCTTGGAGGATGATGAAGAAGTCAGGCATTTGGCTTCCCATTCTAGTACATTCCTTAGAATCTAATGCAGCTAGGGGCCAGAGGGTAAGACTTGTCCTGCCAATTTCCTGCAGAAGATCATTATTCCAAGAGTTCCCACACCTCTGGTGGGACATTCCTGATGTCATGCCTCGGGATTCCATAAAGTAGAACACAGAGACCCACCTCATGTTGCTCTCGGCCATGTTTCCAACACGCACAGTCACGCTTCTCTACTTAAAACCAGCCCTGTCGCTTTCGTCTGATGTTGGCTGAGTGCCCAAAACACTGGTTGTGTGGAGGATCCAGCACCCCACAAGGGTGAGAGATTCAGTCTCAGACAGTGCTTAATTAAGACCAAGGCTCAGGGAGTTCCTGTCGTGGCCCAGTGGTATGCACGAGGACTCAGGTTCAATCCCTGGTCTCGCTCAGTGGCTTAAGGATACAGCCTTGCCATGAGCTGTGATTTAGGTCACAGACGTGGCTCAGATCCAGCATTGCTGTGGCCGTGGGGTAGGCTGGCAGCTGTAGCTCCTCTTCAACCCCTGGAAACTTCCATATGCTGTGGTGCAGCCCTGGAAAAAAAAAAAAAAAAAGACAAGGCTCAGACTTTCTGGGTTCAAATCCTGGACCCTTCATTCCCTCATCTGCAATCTTGAGCAGCATAGCTGGTTTTCCCAAGCCTCGTTTTCCTCGTTTGTAGCATAGGTATAACAATAGAATTATGAAAAAAGAAGTGGTTTAGTCACAGGGTAAGTGCTTAAGAAATGTTGGCTGTTAAATACAATAATGAAGTAAGCAGGGGTACCTTCATTCTCTCTTCCCCAGCTCTTGTAGTCTTTGGCCATCTTGGGGGTCCCCTAAGTAGCCTTGTAGCAGATACAGTTCATTGTATTTGTATCAGTGTCAACTCTTTGAGGGGTGGGAGGATACACGACATATGCTCGAATTGCCTGTGTTGCCAAGTACATGATAAATGCGTGATGTGTTTTTGAATTGGGACGAGTACTTTGAGGATGGCGCACCTCCATTCGAAGGGCTCCCACACCAGTCATTCCTTCCAGGGCGCCGCCCTCATCTCAGAACAGGCCTGCAGACCTCCACGTATCCACTGTTGGAAATGAAGCTTCATCCTATTGGATTAGCAGTGGAGATGAAGAGCAGGATAAAGTACAGAGCATCCTCAGTCTCAGGCTTGACAGAGAAAGATAGGACCCCAGCTCCCAGTCAGTTTTCTGGTCCAGATTCAACTGTATTTCCTGGGAGGATGCAGATGCTCTCACACTGTCCTGGTGGGCCAGGCGTACAATGACCAATCCTTCCAGATTTAGCATGAAAAAATCCCATGTCCTGGGAAAACTCTCTGTTCCTGGCAAACTGGGACCCTTGGTCACCCTCTTGGGCCTCTTGAGTGGGAATACAATTTGGAATTCAGAAGCTGGGAAGGGTTCACCCTGGCCAACCCAGAGAGCAAGGCCAGCAAGTCCATCTGTCCACAGGGCTTGTCTCAGGGCTCCCGTTGGGACCTGCTGCTCAGCAGCAGCCTGGGAACCCAGGGAAATACATGATTTCATTTGGTCTCCAACAGGGAGGGGGAGGCCGGAGCTGGGACAGACACAGTCGTGACCAGTGATCCATGTCTCATGTAAATGTAACAGCTGAAGATGACTTGAACTCCAGCAAGTTCACAGTGGGAGGAAACGAACCCAAATGATGCTGGTAATTAGAAAATGGGCCAGGCCTTGATTGAATAAACCGGCTGCTGTTGGCCCTGGACAGCCTGAGAGTCAGCTGACAGAATGGCGCTAATCAGGATTATCATTAGCAAGCCTGGAGAGCCCGCAGTGTTTTGTTGGTCTTTCACTAAAAAACAAAAGCAGACTCAGAGAGGGCTGTCAGCAATGCAGTAGCTGGCAAATAAAGAGCTGATTAGGGAGGAGGGGGAGGAGAGGGATGGGGGGTGGGGGGAGGGAGGAAAGACAGGAGGGTGCTTGTTCACCCAAACGCACCTGCTGCCCCCTGGGTGACCTTGGTCCAGCACTTTCACCTTCTCTCTCCGGGGGTCCCTTTCTTTTCTTCTGTCACTGAAAGTGATTGTACCATCACCTACCTTGCAGAGGTGCTGCCGTGAAACCAAATGTTTGCACCGGGCTATTCTGTTGCCTTACAGCAGGGCACTTGGGTCATGGGAGCTTCTAGATTAAGTCAGTGTTTCTCAATAACAGTCCACATACCAGCTGCATCAGAAACTTCTGGAGGGGGTTTCAATGTACATACTCAGACCTCACCACCAATAGAGCAACTCAGAATTATTGAGCTGAGTGCCTAGAAGCGGGCATCCTCCGTCTGCATCTCAAACTTTCAGGTACCTGTGAATCACCCGAGCATCTCACTCACGTGTAGGTTCTGATTCGGTTCCCCCGAATCACAGCGCAATTCATTTTGCCACCCGTCGACGGCCATGCTGCTGGTTCCCAGACCACACTCTGAGGGTCAAGACTCTAGAGGACATTTACTCTCAAATTTGAGAATGACTGTTGTTGGCACGGCATTTTTTCTCCTTTTCTAGGATTGGGAGTTAGCTCGGTGAGGTGGGAGAGTAGAACAAAGAAGAAATGTCTAAGGATCGATACTGAGTATAATATGAATATTCCTCACAATATCAGTCTGGGGTGAGGATCAGTGAAAATGGACTTCTTTTCCTGGTCAGATGAGTTTACCAAATGCTACATCTTATCTGCCCTTGAAGACTCTCAATGTACAATCACAGCTGAAAGGCCTTGGAAAGTCATTCAGTAAAGAAACTTGGTTGAGTTTTTTGGGTTACCCACCCAGTTCAACTGCATCATGCTGCTGAAATCCTTTTCTTTTTTTGTTTTTGGTTTTGGTTTTTTGGCTGCCCTGCAGCATAAAGCATTCCCAGGCCAGGGATCAGATCCGACTTACGCCGCAGCTGCAGCAGCACCATATCCTTTAACCCACTGTGCCAGGCAGGGGATCGAACCTGCATCCTGGCGCTGCAGAGATGATGCCGATCCTGTTGCACCAGAGCAGGAAGTCCTGAAATCCTTTTTTTTTCTTGTGTGATCGCTCATTAACATCTTATGGAGATCTTAAGCCATGGAACCAATTCAGGGCTGCACTGTTCATCTTTGTGACATGTCTCTCAATTTTGCGTTTTTGTTCCCTGCCTCCCTCCTGGCCTCGACCACACACCCACCATGGCCGTTTGGGGTGAGGAAGAAAGAAAAGGAAGAGAGAGGGAGGAGAAGGAAGTGAAACTCCTCATCTGGGAGGCCTTCTGGGGCAGGGGGGAGTCAGTTGCGTTCAGTCTCTCCCCTCGACCCCCCCCCACTTCACCCTCTGACACCCCATCACTCGGTTTTTACAATGTACACGGCACACACACATTTTCAAGAAATAAACAAGCTCCATTTCTTGAGTTCCAGATGCTCCGTTCACTTCTTTACATATATCATTTCATCTGTTCCCACACCTGTTACCTTTACGTCCAACAGGCGTGGTGGGCAACTTCTCAACACCCAAACCACGTTCCCCTCCATCCCTCATCACTCTCATTACTGCCATCTCATCACACCCAAGCGTTCCCTCTTCCCCCAGTTTGTAGGCAGTGCCTCTTGGCTAATGATTGAGGTTCCTCTGCCAAATGACTTTAGGCTTCTGCACTAAACCTGCTTGGAACATGGGTACTTAAGGCCAGATGGAAGGGAAACAGTTTGAAGACCAAAGGTTGAGAAAGGGGTGTCTCACAAAGACCCAGCACAGGCCATCTAAGCCCCAGCATATGATTATTTTTTTTTTTTTTTTTTTTTTGCCTTTTCTGGGGCCGCTCTCGTGGCATGTGGAAATTCCCAGGCTAGGGGTCGAATCAGAGCTGTAGCCGCCAGCCTATGCCACAGCCACAGCAACGTGGGATCCAAGCCACGTCTGCAACCTACACTACAGCACACGGCAATGCCAGATCCTTAACCCATGAGCGAGGCCAGAGATCAAACCCGCAACCTCATGGTTCCTAGTCGGATTCGTTAACCACTGCGCCACAACGGGCACTCCAAAGCCCCAGCATGTGATGATCTTGTGTTTCCTTAAGAGGTAGCCAGGTCACGCCTTGCTTCCCTAGGAGATGCTTGGGTGAGGGCGGGAGCCAGAGTGGCCTGTCCTGGCAAGACCAGGTCGGGACTGTGAAAAGAAGCAGAACCTCTCACAAGAGCCAGAGCTGTTCCCCCAAAGAGCCGACAATGAAGAGCCATTGTGGGGCTTTTGAAAAGACCTTTTTCTTTTGAAACATCATCTTTGCAGAGGCCTCTAGGCTCTGTTTTGTCAGGCGGGTTCTTTGACTTCCAGCCAGATGGTTTGAACAGGGACACAGGCATTGGAGAAGAAAGAGCTTCAGCCTGCGAGTCTGGCAGTTTGGCCTTTGCAAGGATGCTTCCACTACTCCATATTCATCGTCCAACCCTGAGCAAGGCATTTAAGGTCTCTAGGCCCCAGTCTTCCATATGCGAAGGAGATCCTATCCAATCCAGAGGCCCCCCAGCTTGACTTACTGAGATCGTGACCTTTGACACGGTACGTCACCAGCCTTACTGTCTTTGGTCCACAGTGACCTTTTCTTTCTGCTTAGCAAGGCCTTCATCAATTAAAGCCCACCATGCCAGCAGAGTGGATATACCTGATACAGAGAGCAGATGGAGTTTGCATTCATGGGACGTTGTCATTTTAGGAGTTTGTGTGTATGTGTGTGTGTGTGTCTTGTGTCTTGCATGGCATCAGATGGCAGTGATTGTTCAGAGCAACCCAAATGCCCAGAGCCAAGGGGGAGAGGCTGCTGGAGACCATATTTGGAGCTTTGGCCAACATATTCTAAAGTGTCAAATAGAAAAATAGCAAAGAAATGTGGGATTATTTTCTTTTTCTTTTCTTTCTTTTTTTTTTTTTTTTTTTTTTTTTTGCTTTTTAGGGCTGCACCAACGGCATATGGAGGTTCCTAGGCTAGGGGTCTAATCGGAGCTACGCCCACAGCCACAGCCATGCCAATGTCACATCTGTGACCTACACCACAGCTCATGGCAATGCCAAATCCTTATCCCACTGAGAGAGGCCAGGGATCCAACTTGCAACCTCATGGTTCTTAGTCGGATTTGTTTCTGCTATGCCACGATGGGAACTCCAGGATTATTTTCAATGAACTGCATTGTGCTAGGTTAGCAAAATCAGCCACGTGTCTTTGTTGGTCCTATTTATTCACCCTTTGCTGATGCCCAGTGAGCTTTTGCTTCTGTTTTGTGGGATGGTAGATAGATAGTTGGTGTGGGGTTTTTTTGTTTGTTTGTTTTTGTCTTAGTTGGGTCAGGGGTGAGAGTCAGTCTTCCTTATTTCAGGGCCTAAAATAGAACCAATTCGAGTTGAAGAAGATGCCCACGGGAAAAGCACAGCACATGATATTAAGTTATCAAAATAGCATCCAAAACTATATTGGAAAATTACTCTAATCATATGTCTGTCTATTAGTGTGTCTCATCTAATCATAGATGAGAAAGGAAATATGGCAAAAAATGTCAAGTGTGTTCTCTTTTGGGGGAATTATGGAGGATGCTTCTCTTTTATATGTGCCCATTTGGGTTTTTCTGGTTTTCTATCACAAATGTGTATCACTTTTTTAATAGTCAGAAAAATCAGATGTTATGATTTAAAAGGCTCTACCTGGGGATTTCCCATTGTGGCTCAAGTGGGTCATGAACCCAACTAGTATCCATGAGGATGCAGGTTCGATCCCTGGCCTCGCCCAGTGGGTTAAGGATCCAGCATTGCAGTGAGCTGTGGTGTCAGTCCCAGATGCAGCTCAGATCCCACGTTGCTGTGGCTGTGGCACAGGCCAGCAGCTGCAGCTCCTTTTCCACCCCTAGCCTGAGGACTTTTTGCAGGTGTGAAAGCCAAAAAAAGGGGTGGGGCTTTACCTGGGGAGTTTCAGGTGGCCTAGTGGTTAGGCTTCAGCACTTTCGCTACTAAGGCCCAGATTTGATGCCTGGTCTAGGAACCAAGATCCTACATTAAGCTGCTACACACCACAACCCAAAAAAACAAATTAATTAAATAAATTAATAAGTAAAGAATCGGCTTTACCAACGAAGGGTACACACGACAAGCAGCCTGCATGCCCTGGACCAAGGGCTCTGGGAGTGAGCTCCCCCCGTCTCTGGCTGCGCCCTCTGCCCCCCACCCCCAGAGCTGTGGTGACAGATGCTCAAAGGAGCAAGGTGGTCTGTGGGTGACAAGGATGCTCAAGGAGGAGGCCAGTGGTTGTGCAGACCCTTTATGAATTTACTTGGAGCAGGATGTGCACAGTCACATGGTCTAAACAACTAAGTTTTCCCAGGATTTGGGGGAGAGGGGGTTCCCTCCTGGAGTGGGGAGTTAAGCATCTTTGAAAACACTGAGGTGATATCTTTATAATAGGTACACATGTTTCATTTTGAAGCCATATATTAAGTGGGCAGGCCTTAAGAAGTCTATGGATCGCCCACAGGTAATGTGCCCAGCCTTGCAGGGACAGGCTTTGTCTGGGCACCTCCCTGCCGAGGGCACCATGATCTTGACAGAAGGTTTTGGTTGGGGTTTTTCCCATCCAGCTTCCTCCCCTAAACTAGATCTGAAGAGATCTTTGGTTTTTTTCTAATTTCAAGTTTTCAAAAGAGAATAAAAGCCATTTATTGAAAAGGGATTAATCCATTCCATGGAGTGGTCTATATACAGTTAATTAAACTTAAGCACAAGTGTATGTAAAATAACGACAAATAATTTGTAGCTGCAACTGTGGTGTGGGACTAGATTTAATTCCAACTTTCTTACTATGACATTAGCAAAACTCAAAATCAAAAGGGACAGGGCATTCCCATTGTGGCTCAGCAGTTAATGAACCCAGCTAGTATCCATGAGGACTTGGGTTCGATCCCAGGCCTCGCTCAATGGGTTAAGGATCCCATGTTGTCATGAGCTGTGGTGTAGGTCACAGACACAGCTCGGATCTGGCATTGCTGTGCCTGTGGTGTAGGCCAGCAGCTATAGCTTTGATTTGACACCTAGCCTGGGAGCTTCCATATGCTGTGAGTGTGGCTCTAAAAAGACCAAAAAAAAAAAAAAAAATCAAAAGAAACTAAGGAAGATGTTTCCATCCTAGTCTCAATCAGCTTCTTGTTTTATCATTTTTCTTTTTTTTTTTTTTTTTTTTTTTTTGTCTTTTTGCCTTTTCTTGAGTCGTTCCTGCAGCACATGGAGGTTCCCAGGCCAGGGGTCCAATCAGAGCTGCAGCCACTGGCCCATAACAGAGCCACAGCAACGCAGGATCTGAGCCGCGTCTGCAACCCACACAACAGCTCACGGCCACGCCGGATCCTTAACCCACTGAGCAAGGGCCAGGATCGAACCCGCAACCTCATGGTTCCCAGTCGGATCCATTAACCACTGCGCCACCACAGGAACTCCTTGTTTTATCATTTTTCTTCTCAGAAAGTACCATTCTCTTTTCCTGTCCGTAGGGACCGAAGCTTCATCCTCGTTTACACCGTATCTCTGGATTGGTCATTCCTTTGTACCGGGGTTTATATTCTAATCGCAACAAATTCTCAGTGTTTAGCTACTTGGCTTAACTTTTTTAAGTAGAGACTCTTAAAACATTAATATATTTCTATACCTCTTATTATTTCTGTTCTAAGTTGCCATTACATACCTCCGTCCAATTCACACGTCAGATTACCTTCTGGTTGGACAGACACACGGACTACGGCAGCCTGAGATAGCCTAGACTCCCCAGCCCTGCCCTGCTGTCTTTCTTTACCTTTGCTGAATGAGAATGCTTTATAGACTGCGTCTGATTTTGACTGAAAGAGAGGCTTTCTAGAACATTCAAAAAATAGCTATACCTCATGACTTTGTGCTGAAAGGGGTCCCCACTTTCAAGGAATTCACTAGATGTTTTCCTCCTACCCTGTCATTCTTTGGAGCATCCCCCAAAATATTTTTCCCAGAATCTGCTAAAGGAATGTCAAAGATATCATGTGAAAAGAGGGTTCCATCATCAAATAACCATGGGAAACTGTGAGTTAATAACACTATTACAGGAGTTCTCATCATGGCTCAACAGTAACAAACCCGACTAGGATCCATGAGGATGCGGGTTTTATCCCTGGCTTCACTCAGTGGGTTGAGGACCCGGCATTGTCACAAGCTGTGGTGTAGCTCACAGATGCGGCTCCAATCTTGCATTGCTGTGGCTGTGGCGTAGGCCAGCATCTGTAGCTCCAATTTGACCTCTATCCTGGGAGCTTCCACATGCTGCAGGTTCAGCCCTAAAAAAGGAAAGGGGAAAAAAAAAAAAAAAAAAAAAAAAAAAGGCTATTTCGGTTTCTTCAATATCCTAACATATGTTCCAGTTCTCCACGCAAGGCATAGAACATACAGGCATGTTTGCTCAGGGAATTCTTTCTCTCCAGAGTATATTGTGGGTCTAAGTCTTCAAAATAGCCTTCGGGAAACACTAACTGCATAATCTTACACAATATACTTTCTGTGTTATAAAGCTAACCCTCTTCTGGCTGCTGAGGTTCTGTTAAAAAGCATTTATTGAAAACCTGCTATATGTCAGACACTGTGCTGAGTGCAGAGTGACAGTTGAAGATACATCATTCTTTAAGGAGATCATAGTTTGGTTTGGTTTGGTTTGGTTTGGTTTGGTTTGGTGGGTTTTTGTTGTTGTTTTTGTTGTTTTGGCTGTTCTTATGGCATGTGGAAGTTCATGGGCCAGGGATCAAATCACTACCACAGGAGTGACCCAAGCCATAGCAATGACAATGCTGGATCCTTAACCCTGTGATCCATGAGGAAACTCCAAGGAGATCATGGTTTTAAAGAATCATATCCTTTAGGAGTTCCCTTCATGGCTCAGCAGTTAACAAACCCAACTAAGATCCATGGGGATGCGGATTCGATCCCTGGCCTCGCTCAGTGGGTTACGGATACAGTGTTGCCATGAGCGGTGATGTAGGTCACAGATGCAGCTCAGATCCTGCATTGCTATGTCTGTGGCGTAGGCCTGCAGCTGTAGCTCCAGTTCAACCCCTAGTCTAGGAACTTCCACATGCTGTGAGTGCGGCCCTAAAAAAAAAAAAAAAAGCGAAAAAAAAAAAAAAAAGAAGACGACTATCCTTCAACCCATTACTTGGAGCTGTATTGTCCAGTTCAGTAGCCACTGGCCTCTTGTGGCTATTTAAATTTAAATGAATTTAAATAAAAATTAAAATCAGTTTCTTGGAATTCCTATTGTGGCTCAGTGGGTTCAGAACCCACTGTTGTCTCTGTGAGGGTACAGGTTCAATCCCTGGCCTCGCTCAGTGGGTTAAGGATCTGGTGTTTCTGCAAGCTGTGGCATAGGTTGCAGCAGCTGTGGACCAGATCTAGCATTGCTGGATGTGGCATAGTCCTGCAGCTGCAGCTCCAATTCGACCCCTGGCCCAGGAACTTCCATGTGCCACAGACATGGCCATAAAAAGAATAAAATAGGAGTTCCCGCTGTGGTGCAGCAGAAACAAATCCGACTAGGAGCCATAAGGTTATGGGTTCAATCCCTGGCCTCATTCACTGGGTTAAGGATCCAGGGTTGCTGTGAGCTGTGGTGTAGGTTGCAGACGAGGCTCCGATCTTGCGCTGCCATGGCTGTGGCATAGGCCAGCAGCTATAGCTCTCATTCAACCCCTCAGCCAGCCTGGAAACTTCCACATGCCAAGGGTGAGGCCCTAAAAAAGAAAAGAAAAAAAAAAAAAAAAAAAGAACAAAATAAAATCAGTTCCTTAATCTTATTAACTACCTTTCAAGTGCTCAAAGCTACATATGTCTAGTGGGTACTGCATGGGATGGTGGGCCTTTCCATCGTGCTGGCAGACACCACTTGACTTAGAGAATCTAGCCACAAGAGTGACTTCCTACAGCACTCTGTTAATACCCTGTCCCACTGCCAAGGGCTGCCACATCTGTTCAGAATTGTCCCCATACTGCCTCAATGAGGCATTGCCGTTTAGCTCTTTAAGCGCCTATTATGGTTTGCCTCTCTTTGCTAGACCACTTCTCTCCCAGTTTGCAGATGAAGAACAGATAAAACCATCTGCTCAGTGTTTCTCCCCAGGTCTCATGTCAGGATCTCCATCTCAGGGAGCTGCTCAGTTCCTCAGGAGCACTCATAAATTACAAGTCAATTACACATCATAATTACACTTTACTGTGTCTGCATTTTTGGAAGTTGCTGCGGAGTGTCAATCACAGCAGGAGTGAATTCATCTTCATGAGCATTTGTATGAAAATGTGAATAGTCAGTATGGCTTGATGCCTATATGTGAGCCTGCCAAATTTTGTCTGCTCTGTGTGGTCTAGACTAGTTCAAATTTCCCAGCAAGAGCTCCCATTGTGGCTCAGCAGGTTAAGAACCCAACATAGTGTCTGTAAGGATGCGGGTTCTATCCCTGGCCTCGCTCAGTGGGTTAAGGATCCAGGGTGGCTGCAAGTTGCAGCATAGGTCACAGATTTGGCTTGGATCCAGTGCCACAAGCTGCAGCATAGGCTGCAGATGCAGCTCGGATCCTCTGTGGCTGTGGCTGTGGCGTAGCCCTGCAACTTCAGTTCAGATCCTAACCCAGGAACTTCCATAGGCAGGTGCAGCCATAAAAAGAAAAAAAAAAAAAAAATCCTGCAGGTCAGAATAGATTCTTTGTCAAAGGAGTATTAACTTGGGGTTTGAATGCAAGAAGGTTTTACTTACTGAAATGGAACCATATCTCCTCTCACTACTCCATAGTCTCACCATTAGACAAGCATGACAATAAGGTTATAGGCAGTCCTTATCCTAGAGACTTGGGCAGTCACTGTGTGGTCTTAGGGACACCTCTTACTGTGAAATAATCTTGTGCATAAAGATCAGGTCTCCCTGCCACCACCCAGGCGAGTTAGGTCACAGTGTCATGCGAGAATGTAGCACTAATCCGTAAGAGTCTATGAGGTGAGTGCTAATAGAATCCTACCATGCCGTGAATCAGAGGGGACCTGGACCAGTAATTTGGAGTAAATGCATCCAGCCCCAGCTGGATGAAGAGAGAGAGATGAGATGACTTCACTCGGAAACTTCCTACAGTTCCCTGAATGGGCCACACCCTCTCACCTCTGGGCCATGAGTACCTCCGAGTCCCTCCCCCTCCGTGTCTCCTAAGTCCTGGACACCTCGCCTGAACGTCCCCTTCCCCAGAGACAATATCCCTTCGCTCTTCCCCATGTTAGGTCCTTGCCTGCAGCTCCAAAGCTCCCTGACCCCGCAGAGGCCACCACAGTGGAAGCCCCAGCATCTCTAAGGACAGATGCTGTCAGAGGTGACAAACCACCCTTCCACCGCTGTCCATTCAACAGAAGTGAGTCACTGTTCACTTCCCACACTGAAAGGGAAGAGAAACTCTCTCTGGAAAAGAGGAATATCTAAGAATTGGGGGATGTATTTCTATTTTTTTTAATTTATTTTTTATTTTTTGCTTTTTTAGGGCCACACCCAAGGCATGTGGAAGTTCCCAGGCTAGGGGTCAGATCAGAGCTACAGCTGCTGGTCTACATCCCAGCCACAGCAATGCAGGATCCCAGCCTTGTCTGCAACCTACACCACAGCTCACGGCAACTCTGGATCCTTAACCCACTGAGTGAGGCCAGGGGTCGAACCCGCAACCTCTTGGATACTAGTCAGGGTCTTAACCAGCTGAGCCACGACAGGAATTTCCTTGAGGACGTATTTTTAAACCACTGCAGAGATCACCATTTTTTTACCTGGCACTGTTCGTCTTTGGCCCTTGCATGTATTCCCATTTCTTCTCTCTCTTCCCACATCCTATAGTTCAGGTCTGCCATCTCCCCAACATGTTCGTGCCTCCCGAAATCACCCGTCTGGATAAAAACCCCCATTGCCTCAGTGTGCTCACTTCCTCCTCACCTTCCTGGCCGAGCTCTTGAGTGAAGAAGGCCGTCTAGCCAATGGACTTTACTTTTCTCACTTCCCTATCCATTCATTCCAGAAACCTGCTCTTTCTCCGGAAGCTCGGTGCCCTTGCTTTGAAAACAAAGAAACAATGACCAATATAATTCACTAATAATTCATGTTATGCATCAATCTTAAAAACGTGCTGAGCAAAAGAAACTGACTATAAAAAGTATATACTGTTTGATCCCATTTCTATCAAATTCTGGAATGGTCTAAATCCACCCACAGTATAAGAAAGCAAATCAGTGGTTACTCGGAATAAGGGTGGAGGTCAGAGATTAACTGCAAAGGAATTAAAGAGGATTTTTCTCAGAGATGATAGAAATATTCCATATCTCTTCCTCCCTCCCTCCCTTCCTTCCTTCCTCTCTCCCACCCTCTCTCCATTCTTTCTTTCTTCTTTGCAGTGCCCACAGGCTGTGGAAATTCCCAGGGCAGGGATCAAACCCACACCACAGCTGTAAACAGAGCAACACCAGTGACAACACCAGATCCTTAATCCGCTAAACCACCAGGGAGCTCCAGAAATATTCTATATCTTAATTGTGGTGGTTACCTGGGAGCATATAGCTATCAAAACTTATCAAACTGTGCATTTAAATAGAAGCACTTTATTTAAAACCAAATATACCTCGATAAACTTTATTTTTTAATTCTTTTAATTTTTCGTCTTTTGTCTTTTTAGGGCCGCACCTGCGCCATATGGAGGTTCCCAGGCTAGGGGTCGAATTGGAGCTGTTGTTGCCAGTCTACACCACAGCCACAGCAACACCAGATCCGAGCCACGTCTGTGACCTACCCCACAACTCACGGCAACACTGGATCCTTAACCCACTGAGTGAGGCCAGGGACCAAACCCACAACCTCATGGTTCCTAGTTGGATTTGTTTCCGTTGCACCACGACGGGAACTCGATAAACTTCATTTTTAAAGTATGCTTGGTAAATGCATCCAACATATTTTTTTTATTTTCCCACTGTACAGCAAGGGGGTCAGGTTATCCTTACATGTATACATTACAATTACATTTTTCCCCCACCCTTTCTTCTGTTGCAACATGAGTATCTAGACAAAGTTCTCAATGCTATTCAGCAGGATCTCCTTGTAAATCTAAGTTGTGTCTGATAAGCCCAAGCTCCCGATCCCTCCCACTCCCTCCCCCTCCCATATTTTAAAAGCAATTTCAGTATTCCAAAGAGCACTGTTTTTGACAGGTCTTTGCTGAAAACTTTTGTATTCCTACTGCCTGGATGGTTAAAGAGACAACTGAAAAGAATAGTAGCAGCTTATCTCTAAAGGCCAATTAGAATATCTTCATTTTCAGTTGGTTGTAATAACAAAAGTAATTCAAGTCACCAAGATAGGCAGCTCTCCCTCCCCTCTGGCAGTCAGGGATGAATCGTTGTAAACCACTCTGCCCTTCGATACCTGGGGGGGATTTCAGAAGGTATTTCAATTCTCAGGCCTCACCCCAAACTGATTAAATCAGAACCTGCAAGGGTAGGGCCCAAGTAAGCCTCCAGAAGGCTCCCTGTGCCACTGTCGGGGAGCCCCTATGAGATGGAAGCTGATGCTTTTCAAATGTTTTTTTCTGGAGTTCCCGTCATGGCTCAGTGGTTAACGATTCCGACTAGGAACCATGGGGTTGCAGCTTCGATCCCTGCCCTTGCTCAGTAGGTTAAGGATCCAGCGTTGCCATGAGCTGTGGTATGGGTCACAGACACTGCTCGGATCCCGTGTCGCTGCGGATCTGGCGTAGGCCGGCAACTACAGCTCCAATTAGACCCCTATCCTGGGAACCTCCGTATGCCACAGGAGCGGCAAAAAGACCAAAAAAAAAAAATGTTTTTTTCTGCACAGAAACATTTAGGGAGCTTGTGAAGGATGTAAATACATGGGTTCCACTACTGGAAATTCTTTTTTTTTCTTTTTTTTTTTTTTGTTTATTTATTTTAAATTACTCAAATGAATTTATCACATCTGTAGTTGTATAATGATCATAACAATCTGATTTCACAGGATTTCCATCCCACAGCCCAAGCACATCCCCCCACCCCCCAAACTGTCTCCTCCGGAGACCATAAGTTTTTCAATGTCTGTGAGGCAGCATCTGTTCTGCAAAGTTCAGTCTGTCCTTTTTTCAGATTCCACATGTCAGTGAAAGCATTTGATGTTGGTGTCTAATTGTATGGCTGACTTCACTTAGCATGATAGTTTCTAGGTCCATCCATGTTGCTAAAAATGCCGGTATTTCATTCTTTTTAATGGCTGAGTAATAGTCCATTGTGTATATGTACCACATCTTCTTGATCCACTCCTCTGTCGGTGGACATTTAGGTCATTTCCATGTTTTGGCTATTGTAGATAGTGCTGCAATGAACATTGAAGTACATGTGTCTTTGCGAGTCATGGTTTTCTCTGGATAGATGCCCAGGAGTGGGATTGCTGGATCAAATGGTGGTTCTATGTTTAGTTTTCTGAGGAATCTCCATACTGCTTTCCACAGTGGTTGCACCAATTTACAATCCCACCAACAGTGTAAGAGGTCTCCTTTTTCTCCACACCCTCTCCAGCACTTCTTGTTTGTAGACTTTTGGATGATGGCCATTCTGGCAGGTGTAAGGTGGTACCTCAGAGTGGTTTTGATTTGCATCTCTCTAATAATGAGTGGTGTTGAACATCTTTTCATGTGTTTCTCAGCCATCTGTATGTCTTCTTTGGAGAATTGTCTGTTTAGATCTTCTGCCCATTTTTTGATGGGGTTGTTTGTTTTTTTGGTATGGAGCTGCAGAAGGTATTTATAAATTTTGGAGATTAATCCCTTGTCAGTGGATTCACCTGCAAAGATTTTCTCCCATTCTGTGGGTTGTCTTTTCATTTTGTTTAAGGTTTCCTTTGCTGTGCAGAAACTTTTCAGTTTGATTAGGTCCCATTTGTTTGTATTTCTTTTTATTGTCAGTACTCTAAGAGGTGAATCTGAGATGTTGCTGTCGTTTATGTCAGAGAGTGTTTGGCCTATGTTTTCCTCTAAGAGTTTTAGAGTGCCTGGTCTTATATCTAGGTCTTTAATCCATTTGGAGTTGATTTTTGTGTATGGTGTTAGGGAGTGTTCTAATTTCATCCTTTTGCATTGTGGCTGTCCAGTTTTCCCAGCACCACTTATTGAACAAGCTGTCCTTTCTCTATTGTATATCCTTGCCTCCTTTGTCATAGATGAGTTGGCTGTAGGTGTGTGGGTTTAATTCTGGGCTTTCTATCCTGTTCCACTGATCTGTATTTCTGTCTTTGTGCCAGTACCATGTGGTTTTGATGATTGTTGTTTTGTAGTATAGTCTAAAGTCCAGGAGGCTGATTCCTCCAGCTCCATTTTTCTTCTTCAGGATGTCTTTGGCTATTCTGGGTCTTTTGTGCTTCTAAACAAACTTTAAAATATTTTGTTCGAGTTCTGTGAAACATGTCCTTGGTAATTTGATAGGGATTGCATTGAATCTGTAGATTGCTTTAGGTAGTATAGTCATTTTGATAATATTAACTCTTCCCATCCACGAGCATGGTATATCTTTCCATCTATTTGTGTCATCCTTGGTTTCTTTCATCAGTGGCTTATAGTTTTCAGAATACAGGTCTTTTGTCTCTTTAGGTAGGTTTACTCCTAGGTATTTTATTCTTTTGGATGCAATGGTAAACGGGATTGCTTCCCTAATTTCTTTTTCTGCTCTTTCATTGTTAGTGTATAGTAATGCCATCGATTTCTGTGTATTAATTTTGTATCCTGTGACTTTGCCAAATTCGTCCACTACTGGAAATTCTGACGGGGCTCATGAACGTGTGTTTTAAATAAGCCCTCAGGTAATTCTGATACAAAGTGTCCAGGCATCCACTTTGTTGTTTTTTTTTTTTTTTTTTCTTTCTTTCTTTCTTTCTTTTTTTTTTTTTTTTTGTCTTTTTGCCATTTCTTGGGCCGTTCCTGCAGTATATGGAGGATCCCAGGCTAGGGGTCCAATCGAGCTGTAGCTGCCAGCCTACGCCAGAGCCACAGTAACACGGGATCCGAGCCGTGTCTGCAACCTACACCACAGCTCATGGCAATGCCAGATCCTTAACCCACCGAACAAGGCCAGGGATCGAACATGCAACCTCATGGTTCCTAGTAGGATTCGTTAACCACTGAGCCACGATGGGAACTCCCCAAATGAGGTCTTTTTTTTTTTGCTCTTTCTTGGGCTGCTCCCATGGCACATGGAGGTTCCCATGCTAGGGGTCCAATCCAAGCTGTAGCCACCGGCCTACGCCAGAGCCACAGCAACGCGGGATCCGAGCGGTGTCTGTAACCTACACCACAGCTCACGGCAACGCCGGATCCTTAACCCACTGAGCAAGGGCAGGGACCGAACCTGCAACCTCATGGTTCCTAGTAGGATTCGTTAACCACTGTGCCACGACGGGAACTCCTCAGGCATCCACTTTGAAACTAACATTATCTGTTTCCAAATTTCTAGGCAGAATTGGAGTTCAGTAAGATGCCTGAGCCAAAAAGTGGCTCCTTTGTCTTGATTTTTTTTTTTTTAAGATGGCATCAGCTCTGCCACCTTCTTTTGCTTAAGCCAGGCTTATTTATCCCCCACCACCCTTCCCCCCCACCCCCAGAATCAACCGTATACCCTGTAGCCTATCTAAACCATAGTGGTGTTTTTGTTGCCCCCTGCTGGCAGCAATCATGACCATGCCCTAGAAACCCATCCCACCAGACCTCAGCTCTTCAGCAGGGCACCTTACCTGTCTTATAGCCCCCATCACGCAACACAAGACCTAGTGTCACTAGAGTCCTGTGCTCTAAGCCCATGATTAGGTGCTGGGATTACCATGGCAGGTCAGTCTCAGTCCTTGACAGGAACCTTCTTCTCCGTGTAGAGAGATGAAAGGCCTTAATTTTCCCACTCGTAAAAGGAGAGGGCTTAGCCAAGATCAGGGGACCCTTAGAAACAGGTTCTGAGAACATGCTGGGTAAAGCCAGTGTCCAGTTTGGGGACCCCTGCCCCCTTCAACCAAAGCTGCCACATTTCTCTCGTTAATGGCTTTGGTGCAAGCCTGCATTAGAAGAAATGGTTTCTGCTGTTAAAATAAGATGTAAATCCACTGGATTAGGGACGGCTTAGATTTCCTTCCAGTTCTGGCACATCGCAGATCCAGAATGACATAGATCGCCACTGCCTTTCCTTTCACTTCATTTATTTCTAGCAGTATAATTATGAGATTTATGTCTGTGTCTAATGAAAATATTTCAGCAGAGAAGAATGCTGTAAATGGCCTGTAATAACCAGATACTTTTAAAATTTGGTATGTTCAGCTTCTGAGCATATAATAATAGGGAAATATTTTGAGTAAAGATATGGCCCAGGTGCTGTAGGAGATATGTTTATGTATTACCTCATTTAATCTGCACACAGTCCTATGAGATAAATACTGTTTTTAATTCCACTTGAGAGAGGAAGAAGTTTCGACAAGGAGGCAAAGTAGCTTGTCCAGTGTCACACGGCTCTGGGGAGCCAGGGGGTTGAACACATGTACTCTGACTTCCAGTCCCAGATACAGCCTCTGCTGAGGAAATCCATTTCAGGTGGATTTTTTTTTTTTTTTTTTTTTTTTTTGGCTATACCCACAGCATGTGGAAGTTCCTAGGCCAGAGATCGAACCCATAGCACAACAGCAACCCAGGCCACTGCAGTAACAATGCCAGATCCTTAAGCCATTGCACCATAAGGGAACTCCATCTGGGATGGATTTTTGCTCAGGGACTCATTCACTCAGATGGGTTCTGATCATCTATAGAAGCTCGATGTTTCTCAGGGTTCTGTCTGTCTCTTAACAGCACCTGGCCGTGAGGCCAAGGTCATGTTCCATCATCAGCTCTCTGAGCCCGAGTAATGTGTGTTGCTGAATGACTCAAATGAGGTGACAGTGTGTGAAGAGGTGGTGCTGAGTGCTGAAAAGATGTGACCCTTGCCTCAGGAAGTTTAACATCTGTAAATGGGAAGACCCAAACCCAAAGCCTCCAGAGACCAGGCAGTAGCCACTATGAGTTAGCAAGCAGGTGGTGAGAAAAAGCAAGCTTGGGAGCAGCCCTCGTGCACCCACCACCAGCCGTGGTTTCTGCGGGGCAGAGCACAGAGCCAGGGTTTGCAAATCAAAAGAACCTGGAGCCCCAGCCTTTTAGGTGAACACACTAGGATTTTAAAACATGGCAAATGATTAGGACAGTAATTGTTTTGTTGTTTTGTTTAGCCACACTTGCAGCACGCAGAAGTTCCCATGCCAGGGACCATACCCATGCCATGGCAGCGACCCAGGCTACTGCAGTGACAGTGCCGAATCCTTAACCCACGATGCCACAAGGAAACTCCACTTCTTGTGTTTTGTTTTGTTTTGTTTTATTTTATTTTACTATTTATTTTTAAACCTCCAGACCTAACAAACTCTTTCTAGGAGTGATTTGCCTCAGGCCATCCTTTTGCACGCCTGCCTTAAATAGAGCTGGCGGTGGGCAGGAGAGGGTCTAGCCCATTACAACCTGCAGCACATCCACAATGTCTGCACGCACGGTGTTATTTTTTGAGTTTTCCCTTATCTGGAAAGGCCAGCACCTCCAAGCACCGGAAGTGAAGCATCAGTGCCTGTGTGTGTGTGCCCCGCCCCCCACGGGCACATTTGGTGGCGGGGGTGGGGGGTGGGGGGTGGGAGGGAAGAGGCATATAGAGTTTGTCCGAAGCCTCCGAGACAGTGGGCATTTGATTGAGTTGGTGTCAGCATCACACCATGCTGCTCCAAGCTCCATCACCACGGCTGGTCTGCAGTGCTGCATTGCTGCAGGCACCAAGGACACAGAGCACATCTGTTCCTTTGTCACTGGCTTCACTTGACACGACCAGTGTCATCGCCAGTTGGCATTTAGATTGTTGACCCCGTCACTGCCAGGTCCGGGCTGTAAGCAGCTGCTGTTATTGTATATGCTTGCCCCAAACAGTAGGGCCTTCAGACACCCCACCATACACCACCTCTGCTCAGGGAACAGGCAGAAAGTCCCATGGCACCCACGGCACACATGCAAGGGATTTTATCTTATTCATCTCTGAAAAATATTTGCAAATGGATAGGAGTCAAATTAGATGCTTGCCCACATCCAGCATAGGCTGTATTTGGTTTTACAGCCTAATGATTGAAGAGGGAGCCTTTTTATTGAGGTTGGCGCTTGTGTTCATATCCTAATTCCATTTTTAGTATGAGGTTTCTATTGTGATTTGCTCTTTGTTTGGGAGCTTACTCTTTCCCTGGCAGTTACAACAGCCTTTGTGCATGTGCTAGAGAGGACTCTTAGTAGGTGTTCACTGGGTGTGGAGTTTTTTTTTTTCTTTTGGTGTCACTGGTGAAAAATGTTAGAATTCTAAGAGGTTCCCAGACATAGTAACTCTTCATTTTGATTTCTCTTACTGGGGCAAGGGTGCCTGGTATTTTACATTAATAGATTGAGATTATTCTACATGGAAGAACTCTTATAAACACTTTTATTTCTAATATTGATAGCATTAACAGAGGGAATGTAACGAATGGCTTTTTAATTTTTTTTATCGAAGTATAGTTGATTTACAATGATGTGTTAGTTTCTGGTGTACAGAAAAGTGATTCAGTTCTATATTTTCTTTTCCATTATGGTTTATCACAGGATACTGAATGTAGTTCCCTGTGCTCTACAGTAGGGCCTTGTTGTTTATCGATTCTAAATGTAATAGTTTGCATCTGCTAATCCCAAACTTCCAGTCCCTCCCTTTCCCACCTCTCCCCCTCCCTCCACCCCCCCCCCCCGCCACTACGAGTCTGTTCTCCATATCTGTCACTCTGTTTCTATTTCATAAATAAGTTCATTTGTGTTGTATTTTAGACTCCACATATAATGGATATCATATGGTATTTGTCTTTCTGATTTACTTCACTTAGTATGATAATCTCTAGTTCTATCCGTGTTGCTGCAAGTGGCATTATTTCATTCTTTTTTATGGCTGAGTAGTATTCCATTGTATATACCTATGTATAACACATCTTCTTTATCCATTCATCTGCTGATGGACATTTAGTTTGCCTCCATGTCTTTCCTATTTTAAACAGTGCTTTAATGAACACTGAGGTGCAGATATCTTTTCAAATTAGAGTTTTGTCCAGATATACGCCCAGGAATGGGACTGCTGAATCACATGGTAATTCCATTTTTAGTTTTTTGAGGAGCCTCCATACTGTTCTCCCTAGTGGCTGCATCAACTGACATTCCCACCAACAGTGTAAGAGGGTTCCCTTTTCTCCACAGCTTCCCCAGCATTTGGTATTGTAGACTTTTTCGTCGTGGACATTCTGACTGGTGTAAGGTAGTACCTCATTGTAGTTTTTGTTTGCATTTCTGTAATAATTAGCAGAGTTGAGCATCTTTTGACAAGAATGTTTTCTGGAAAGTGTACACACACACACACACACACACACAAGTGCATACATGCACACATGCCCAAACATACAGTAGTGCTCATTTGTGTCCTGAAAAAGCTTAAAATCTTTCATATCCCTTTTCTTGGGGATTTTTATTTTTTTCCTTCTTTCTTTCTTTTTTTCTTTTTTCTTTTTTTTTTTTTTTCTTTTCTTTTTAGGACTGAACCTGTAGCATATGGAAGTTCCCAGGCTAGGGGTCGAATCAGAGCTACAGCTGCCAGCCTACACCACAGCCACAGCAATGCAGGATCCGAGCCTTGTCTGCAACCTACACCACAGCTCACGGCAACGCTGGATCCTTAACCCACTGAGCAAAGTCAGGGATCAAACCGAGTCCTCATGGATCCTGGTCAGGTTCCTTAACTGCTAAGCCATGAAGGGAATTCCCATTTTTCATTTTCTTAGTGGAATTGCATATAAAAATCTCCTTCCTTGAAGTTTTTGGAATTGTTTTTTTCTCAAACAGATGCCCACAGGGTCTTTTTTGTTGTTGCTTGCTTAGTTTTATTTTAAATCATGGTAAAATACACATGACATAAATTTGCCTTCTTAGTTATTTTTAAGGGTACAGTTCAGTGGCATTAAGTGCACCCACATTGTGCAACCATCACCACCGTCCATCTCCAGAACTCTTCCGCTTGATAGGCACAGTTTTTCATTTGTGTTTTGTTTTATTTGGTTTTCATGTATGAGCCAGGCCTTTAGGATGGGCAGCCAAGGCCAGAAAAGGGAGCACAAAGTACCTAAAGGGAGGTCTTACTGAGGCTCAGCAGTAGCAAACCCGACTAGTATCCATGAGAACGCGGGTTCAATCCCAGACCTTTCTCAATGGATTAAGGATCCACCGTGGCCATGAGCTGTGGTGTAGGTCCCAAACACTGCTCATATTCTGCGTTGTTGTGGCCATGGCATAGGCCAGCAGCTATAGCTCCTACTCAACCCCTAGCCTGTGACCTTCCATATGCCACAGGTACTGCCCTAAAAAGAAAAAACAGGAGTTCCTGTCATGGCACAGTGGTTAACAAATCTGACTAGGAACCATGAGGTTGCGGGTTCGATCCCTGCCCTTGCTCAGTGGGTTAAGGATCCGGCGTTGCCGTGAGCTGTGGTGTAGGTTGCAGACGAGGCTCAGATCCCAAGTTGCTGTGGATCTGGCGTAGGTCAGCGGCTACAGCTCCGATTAGACCCCTAGGCTGGGAACCTCTGTATGCCGTGGGAGCGGCCCAAGAAATGGCAAAAAAAAAAAAAAAAAGTATAGAAAGAAAAAACAGAAAAAAAAAAACAGCTTTGCCTCCCCCCCCCCACCTCACTCTAAAAGCCATAGAAGTTTAATTATCAGGGAGGCAGGCATGTTCAGTTTACTTCGTTACTGTTTCCCATGTGTTTTCTTACTGACGTCGCATCACTGCTCTCCCGAGACAGAACAGATATTGGAATAGTTTTGGCCAGGTTGATTTTGGAAAGGCAGCATGGGACTCATTTATAACCACATGGGCTTTAAAACCATAGAGTCCCTCTGCTTGAGATACCCATAGGATGCAGAACAGTGTTAGCAAACTTCTTCTGAAAAGATCCCGATAGTGAGTGTTTTGGCTTGTGGGCCATAAATGATCTGTCACAACTATGCATCTCCACCATTGATCTGGGGAAGCAGTCCTGCGGATGCATCGACACACAGTGTGACTGGGTCCTGGTTTCACTTTTATTGACAGAGATTGAAATTTAAATATCCTGTAATGTTCATGCGTCAGGAAATATTCTTCTTTTGAGTTTTTTTTAACACGTGTGAAGGAGTTCCCTGGTGACTCAGTGGGTTAAGGATCTGGCATTGTCACTGCTGTGGCTCGGGTTGGATCCCTGACCCCAGAACTTCCACATGCCACAGGCTGGCCAAAAAAAAAAAAAAAAAAAAAAGTGTGAAAAGCATTCTTATTTTATTGGCCATACAAAACAGGTGTGGACTGGGGCCTAGGGCTGCAGTTTCTAGGTCCCTGAAGTAAAGGAAGGACAGGATTCCAAGGTCTGTTGACAACATGCAAATGACAGATCCTGGGTCAAATTCTTACTCTGCCAGGTTTTATCCAGGTAACCTTGGGCAAATCACTAACCTCTCCAAGGTTCCGTTTCTTCATAGGGGAAGCTCAGTGACCACCCCATAGAGATGAAACTTACAAAGTGGGGGAGTTCCCGTTGTGGCTCAGCTGGTTCAGAACTCACTAGTATCCATGAGGATGCAGGTTCAATCCCTGGCCTTTCTCAGTGGGTTAAGGATCCAGTGTTTCCGCAAGCTGCAGTGTTGGTTTCAGATGCCACTCAGATCCAGCATTGCTGTCTGTGGCTGTGGTGTAGGCCAGCAGCTGCAACTCCAATTTGCTCCCGAGCCTGGGAACCTCCAAATGCTGCAGGAGCAGCCCTAAAAAGAAAGACGGAAAAAAGAAAGTTACAAAGTAGGGCACACAATGGTGATGAGACCCTAAAGTTCTGCGGAGAATATGTTTCTCTCTATGGGAGCTTGAGGACATCTCAGCTGATGATGATCTCCTAGCAATAGGTCTTATTTTATTAAAATAAAAATTCGGTTTGTTTCGTGTTTATTTACCCCATCAACATAATACTTTGTTTCTACCAAAGGAATGAGATTGCTAAGAAATGACAACGTCCTAAATTACAGGCTAGCTGAGGAAGAGAAATCCCCATATGTTTTCATCCAACACACAATAGAGGTTTTATTAAGTGATGGCAAGCTGTGTCCTGTGGTGACTTCAGCTGGGCTGACCCTTTTCTATGGAATCCTTTGTTTTCCCCGGGGGAGGTAAATTCTTCCTCCAGGGACCCATGCCCTTGACGTTTAGGGCACACCCAAAATGACAAATCCTGCTTCTTCAGGGTATTTTTTTGAATGTCATCAAGAGCGGGACCCATTAAGCTTCTCTCTGGATAAACAAAAGCCTGCAGCCTAACCTAGACTGGGAATGCTTTCCCAGCCTTTGCTCTTCTGTCCTCACCCCCACCGCCACCCCCATTAAAAAGGCCAAGTGACAGAAGCACATGGGGGAGAATTCCTTACCTACTCTCCTACATACAGTCCTCAAAGAGTTGGGCAGCCAGACAGGTGGGCACAGGGCCATGTTGAAATCTGTCCCATCCCTTCCACGTGGGCGTGCGTGCATTAAGTCACCCTAGGCTCACCCCAACACAGGGGGCTTAAGGAGCATCTACCAGAAACCCAGTTGTGCTGACAAATGCAGGGTGTGGGAGGCCAGGAGTCAGCCCCCTTAGAGTTGTGTGGACCCCAAGCCAGGCTGTGGGGGAGGTGGGCAGGCAGAGAGGGGGAGGAGTGGGGAGGAACAGCAGAGCGCCAGGGAGAACCAAGATTGTGCCTCCTTGGGTTAAATGGGTGGCACCGCCCTGCGTGGAAATCAGGCTGGATCCACACATTGTCATGGTCAAGAGCAACAGTGCACTAGTGAGAAGGATGGGGCAGTGGGGGGACAGGGCGGTGCATCTGCAGAGTTAAGTCAGGGTGTTAAAGCGCGTGGAGGGCAGAACTCGGGCCCGCAGGGGTCTGGCGAGGAGATCTTGAGAAATGCAGTGATGATGAACCATTTTGATGCATGCTGTGGTTTTCAGGATGCCCGGCTTGCATCCATAACGCATGTTCTGTGGTTCAAGGAGAGAGCTTCAAAAATGTGCAGCTCTGCCTCTGTAAGAACCAGTGTAAATCAAGAGACTGAATGTGTTTACATAACGTGACTTATTTTTAATGTTTGCAGGATTTGAGAAAAGAAGAGCAGTTTGATTCTTGTACGCTTATGAATAACTATTCTCTGTGGGTGGCAGGTCTGTGTGTTTATCTATCCATACGTATGTATACATGTACTTTGGGGCATGCATATATGTGTACACACACACACACACTCCCCATGGGGACCGCCCTCTGTGGCAGCAATATGGGCTGCTGTTTAGGAACAGAATTAATCAAATAAATATTGTTCTTTCCTGTGTAGGGAGGTCTGGCCTGCCACGTTTCTATTTTTATTTCTTTTGGCTTATCTGCCACCCACATTCCTAAAAGAATGCAGAGAGAACATTTTTAATTCCTGTGTGATGGTTGGATCCCGTGTATACTTAAAGTTGGGAGCATTTTTGGTAAATGTTTGTAGTCTGGCTGCCCTGCTGGCCTTACAAGACGTCAGACTTGGGGATGCTGGCAAGGAGAGTCAGCAGCCCCAGCTGCGGGCCTCCCATGGATGACTCTCTGGACCCCACCCCCATGGGCAGGGCTGACTTTGTACCGCCTCCCACTTAAAAGACTCAGCTGAAAGCACAGGCTGCTTTGAGTGAAGATCTGTCCACACAATGCCTTGGGCTACAGTGGACTGGTTAGGAAGACAGGTTTGCAAGTTTCAACCTTGGCTGCCCTGACGAACTATGTGACTTTGACCAAGGTGTTTAACCTCAGTTGTGTCATCTATAAAATGAGGATAATACCACTCACCCCATAAGACTGCTGTAAGGACTGAATGCATGAAGGGGTATCAGGCATTGAGCACAACACCTGGCACATGGAAAGAAGGGCAGGACGTGTAGATACTGCTCTGTTAGAGCATGATACACTTTTGTTGATTAATTTAGGTTCAGATAATACTCACCATCTTGCTCACTCTGTCTTTTGTGACCTGTCACCACATCATCTAGTCATTCATTCATCAAGTTATTTATATGTAGAAAGCCTTGCTCCAAAAAGCATTTAAGGGAGTTCCCCTCAAGGCTCAGTGGTTGACTAACCTGACTAGTGTGCCTGAGGACGCGGGTTCGATCCCTGGCCTCGCTCAGTGGGTTAAGGATCTGGTGTTGCCGTGAACTGTGGTGTAGGTCGCAGACGTGGCTTGCATTCAGCGTTGCTGCGCTGTAGGCTGGCAGCTACAGCTCCGATTTGACCCCTGGCCTGGAAATCTCCACGTGGGGCAGGTGCGGCCCTAAAACGACCAAAAAAAAAAAAAAAAGCATTTAAGGTGGCTGGTTTCAGTCTCCCACTGGAATTCTTCCTCCCAATTCCTATTGAATAGACACAACTACCTTAAGAAAAATCGTTTTTAAAAACTGTTCAGGCCAGGTGCTTGATCCTTCCCCAGGGCACCCGCTCTTAACTCCCTGGCCAGTTGGCCCTTGAAACAGAGGCTTCCCGCCCAGAAGCCCCGCCCACAGGCCCCCGGGGAGGAGCTGCATCTGCAGGGCTTCGAGGCCTTGAAAGCAGAAGGCAGTGCTCCGTACGCAGAGGGCGGGAGGCGGGGTGACAGAGACTCAGGGGCGGGAGGGGTCATAGGGCTCTGACCTTCTGCAGATCTGGGGTGGAGGGGGGCTCTTAATGGTCCAGTTCACGGGAGGCGACTGAACTGGGTTCCTGCTCCTGGAGAACGTACCGAGGGGCCCCGCTGTAGGCAAAGGCGGACTCTTCCTACCTGCGGGCGGAACCCTGGCTGAGGGGCCCCACCCGTGGAATTACTTGCGAACCACGGAAGCCCGGAGGGGAGGGGGCCCTTCCCCCCAGGATTATCAAGGCGCTGGAGAAAAGGTCATCGTCATTTCCTCTGGATTGAGGTGCAGCTCTTTGGATTCTGGAAAGCGAGCTGAGAAACAGCAGCCGGGAGAGCTGGCCTCCTGGGGTGGCTGTGGTCCTGAGATGGGCTCCGCCTTGAAGTGAAACGCTGACCCTCGGAGACGAGGCAGACCCTGTCAAAAGAGAGCCAGTCACCAAGCAGCGTTCTTCGCTGCCAGCCCTCGGGCCCAGCGGGACCCTCTTTCTCTCTGTCCTCGGCCGGGAACCCTGTTACCTTCCCCCGAGTGCTCTGTCTCCCATCTGGAGACACATAGGCAGGGCGTGGAAGGATGGACAGGTGTGTTCTGGGCAGGCTAAGGAAATGAGGCGCTTTGTGCAGCTCTTGAAGTTGTTGGTACTGGCTGAGGTTAGAGAGTGTAGACCTTCCATCCTGACATCACAAAGCAGCGGGATATCATGGGAAATTCTGAGTCCTCCAAACTAAATGATTCAAACACAACAACTGATGTTGAGCCTTAAAATCAAATGCCTAACACAATACCCCTTCCTCCTCTAAAACCACCCCTGCCCGTTCCTGGAGTTCTTTTTTATTTCTTTTTCATTTTCATGACCGCACCTGCAGCCTAGGGAAGTTTCCCGGGCCAGGGATTGAATTGGAGCTGGAGCTGCAACCTACGGCTAGTGCTGTGTCCTTTACCCCCCTGCCCCAGGCCAGGGATTGAAAACGAGCCTCTGAGTTGACCCAAGCTGCTGCAGTCAGATTCTTAACCCCCTGCAAAACAGCAGGAGCTCCCCATTCCTGTAGTTCTTTGACACCAGGGTGGCCATGCTTCTCACAGGGACACAATGCTAGAAGAATCTTTTGTTTTTTTTTTTTTTTCCGCTTTTTAGGGCCGCACCTGCAATATGTGAAGGTTCCCAGGCTAGGGGTCTAATCAGAGCTACAGCTGCCGACCTACAGCACAGCCACAATAACACGGAATCTGAGCCACGTCTGTGACCTACACCACAGGTCACAGCAATGCCGGATCCTTAACCCACTGAGTGAGGCCAGGTATTGAACCGGCAACCTCATGGTTCCTAGTTAGATTCATTTCCTCAGCGCCACGACAGGAACTCCTAGAAGAATCTTTATTGAACCCTTTCCATGTCTCCCCAAGTTGCCCGGTGCAGTTCAGCGGACCATCACAGCAGCCTTGCTGGTGCCAGCTCACATTTCCTTTGATTTTCATCCCCCTTGCTCCTCCAGGAAAACTGCTGGTTTCAAAGGGACTTGCTTTTGCTACCAGTGGTTTAGATCCTGAGATAAGGAAAGAGCCAAACAGCTGCTTGACCTCCAGTGTGGAAGCACGGCTGAAGGACAATGGGTATTGGCAGGAGCTGAGGACCTGGGGAGCAGGTGGATTAGGGGTGGTTCTGGTGAAACCTTAGCACACAGCACAGCAGCACTGCTGTTTGAAATGGAGGAAGGTGGGGGAAGACCCAGGAGAGAAATGGAATTTTCAAGATGGGCAGCATTTTCAATCCACACACTTGTTAGAGACAGAAAAAATAGCCAATAGCAACAGAAACAAATAGAGGTGTTCCCTGGTGGCCTAGCAGGTTAAGGAGACATCTTGTCACTGTTGTGGCTCGAGTTTGTCTTTGTTTGTTTGTTTGTTTTTGTCTCTTTAGGCCTGTACCCGCAGCATATGGAAGTTCCCAGGCTAGGGGTCCAATAGGAACTGTAGCTGCCCGCCTACACCACAGCCACAGCCACAGCAACGCAAGGGATCTGAGAGCCACATCTGCGGCCTACACCACAGCTCGAGGCAACGCTGGATCCTTAACCCTCTGAGCAAGGCCAGGGATCGAACCCAAGTCCTCATGGATGCTAGTAGGGTTCATTAACTTCTGAGCCATGACGGGAACTCCTGTGGCTCAAGTTTGATCCCTGGCCCGGAAACTTGTATGTCCTGGGCATAGCCCCCCAAAAAACGAACAAATGGATGATATGGATACTGGGTGATATGAATAATGGTGCTTTTAAAGTCTTTAAGAAAAGGAATGTGTAAGAGAAAAGGCCCTGCAGAAAGTCATCTTCTGACCTGGCCACCTCTCTTTGGGGCCTGACCCTGCTGTTGGGGATGACGTCTTCTCCATTCCAGGGCTTTGGAGTTACTCACCCCCCCATCCCCCGGCCCAGCCAGAAATGTTGTCCCTATACTTCATGCTGCAGTTCAAACCCACTTTTCCAAATCTGTTTTTATCAAGAGGAAGCTGATGAGAGGCAAGGTGTGGCCATGCTCAGCCTGGGGGCTGAGAACTGGGGGGGACCTGAGGCTGTGCTGCTTGCCAACTGGTCCCAAAGAAGGATTTTAGAAAGAAGCACCATCCTCTGATGCCCGTTCTGGTGGATGCTCCTTTTTTATTTTCTCTTTTCAGGAACCATCGCCTTAACAGATTGCCTTTTTTTTTTTTTGTCTTTTTGCCTTTTCTAGGGCCGCTCCCTCGGCATATGGAGGTTCCCAGGCTAGGGGTCCAATCGGAGCTGTAGCCGCTGGCCTAAGCCAGAACCACAGCAACGCAGGATCTGAGCCGTGTCTGCAACCCACACCACAGCTCACGGCCACGCTGGATCCTTAACCCACTGAGCAAGACCAGGGATCGAACCCGCAACCTCATGGTTCCTAATCGGATTCGTTAACCACTGAGCTATGATGGGAACGCCTTGTTTTTGGTTTTGAGTCAACCAAATCTGGGCTCAAACTCGTATCCTTCCTCTTTCTAGCTGTGTGAACTTGGGCAAGTTACTTCAATTCTTTGAGCCTCTGTTTCCTCATCCGTAAGTTAGAAAAAAGCAATGCCTACTTCACAGAGTTTTGAGAAAGAGATACACGAAATAAATGGAAGTACATCCCCCATACTAGGCACTCACTTTGTGTTTCCCTCCCCTTCTCATTTTACTGGATCTCTAAGACCTGATTGTTCTTCTTTGTTGGATTTCAGTCCAAGTAAGATATTTTTCAAGCACCTGGTATGCGCTAGGTCTTGTGCACCAGAGTCAGAATGGAAGCAGGCTGTGGTCTCTCTCTTGGAGTGTGATCTCGTGGTGGAACCAGGAAGTAATAAACTATCAGAGAAGAATGTGGCAGGAGTTCCTGTCATGGCTCAGTGGTTAACGAACCCGACTAGTATCCATGATGATGCAGGTTTGAACCCTGGCCTTGCTCAGTGGCTTAAGGATCCAGCGTTGCCCTGAGCTGCGGTGTAGGTTGCAGACATGGCTCGGATCCCGAGTTGCTGTGGCGGTGGCGTAGGTCAGTGGCTACAGCTCCGATTGGACCCCTAGCCTGGGAACCTCCATATGCCACGAGTGTGGCCCTAAAAGACAAAAAGCCAAAAAAAAAAAAAAGAAGAAGAAGAAGAATGCGGCAGGGGCTGCCGGCACAAAGGGAAACCAGAGGGTTTGGGGGGTACAAGGTTTCCCTGTGGAGGGGACTGATCAAGAGCCTGCAAGGATGTTGGTGTTGGGAGAAGGGTGTTTGGAGGAGAGAGGAACAAAGAAAAGCATGCCTAGGGGTGTCGTTGTGGGTTTGACAGTAGAGGAGCAGAGTTGGGGAGAGACGGCTGAGTGGTTGAGGAGCCCAGATCAGTGCCAGATGCTAGAGTTGGGACTTAGCATCTGGCTAAGCTGTGGAGAGCCATTTAGGTTGGAGGTTTAGGTTTGGGAGAGCCACCAATGCAAGAGGGATTATACCTGAAGCACCCTGAGGCAACTCCAAGAAATCCTTGTTTATACAAATCGCACCTTTGGAGTATGGAATCCACAAGTCAGGAGACCTGGCACTGCTGTTTATTAGTGGTGCCACCTTCAGGAAGTCACTTCCCCCTTCACAACTGAGCAGGTCACATTTCTGGAATGAAGGTGTTTGACGAGATAATATCTAAAGGTCCTCCCGGCTTTGACAATAATCTATGATTCTATGATTTTTTTTGTTTGTTTGTTTTGGCCACACCCAAGGCATGTGCAAGTTCCCAGGCCAAGACTGAACCTGCGCCACAGCGGTGATCCAACCCAGAGCAATGACAGTGCCAGATCCTTAAACCCTGAGTCACCAGGGAATTCCAATGACTCTATGATTTTGTCACTGTTTTTTGGAACTCGTTTTATCATTCCTGGTGTTAACTTGTTGTTGTGCTAATGTGATAACCGACACCTAGTAGCACTTTTCTTTCTTTCTTCCGTGTATTACGAAAAGGTGCGATGGTTTGGTGTCATATGATAAGTCATTTTGTTTCCTTGTAGTCTTGGCTGGGTCAGAATTTATTTGTGTGATCTGGAATAAATCATTTTACTTCTCTGGACCATTATTCCCTGTCCCCCCCCCAACCCCTGTGACTCGTTCTAAAAATGGCCACACTGGGAGTTCTCTTGTGGCACAGGAGGTTAAGGACCTGGCATTGTCACTGCAGTGGCCCGGGTCACTGCTGTGGCACAGGTTTGATCCCTGGCCCAGGAACTTCCATATGCCACAGGTATAGCTAAAAAAATGGCCACATTGAGAGGTAAGAGTAAGATAAGAGGAAACTTGCATGTATATATATGTGCAAGCTTGTGCCATGTGTAATAAAAAATTCCGGAGTTCCCATTGTGGCTCAGTGGTTAACGAATCCAACTAGGAACCATGAGGTTGCAGGTTCGATCCCTGGCCTTGCTTAGTAGGTTAAAGATCCGGCATTGCTGTGAGCTGTGGTGTGGGTCACAGACGTGGCTCAGATCCCACGTTGCTGTGGCTCTGGTATAGGCTGGCGGCTACAGCTCCCATTGGGCCCCTAGCCTGGGAACCTCCATATGCTGTGGGAGTGGCCCTAGAAAAGGCAAAAAGACAAAAAAAAAAAAAAAAAAAAAAAGAAAAAAAATTCCTTCAAAGGTTAACAAAGATTTATATTTTAGTTTAAGAGTGTTTAGATCAGAAGTGGCCGAGTATCTTATGCAAAAGATATGTTGATTTCATCCAGCGGTCCTATTCCTCAGGCAAAAGTCACTTTAACTTCATCTCCGAAACTGAATGTGATTTCAATTGGGAGACTTGGTCTACTTCTCTTTTTGTGTTTTTAATGACTTATTTTCTTGGGGAAAATGACATGTGTATTAAAAATATCTAAGAATCCAGAAAATGTGTAAAAGGCAAATATCAGTAATCAAATATCAGAAAGCAGTGATGCAGATGTGTGTGGCTCAGCGGTAACGAATCTGAATAGTATCCGTGAGGAACCAGGTTCTATCCTTGGCCTCACTCAGTGGGTTAGGATCCAGCATTGCTGTGGTGTAGGTTGCAGCCATGGCTCAGATCCCACGTTGCTGTGGCTGTGGTGTAGGCCGGCAACTGCAGCTCCGATTAGACCCCTAGTCTGGGAACCTCCGTATGCCACGGGTGCAGTTCTAAAAAGACAAAAACTAAAAAGAGATGGGGGAACTCTGAGCAGGGAGCTAATTAACCCTTTCTGGGAACTGATGGCTAGATCTGGAAGGATGTCAAATTTTCCGATCATGGAAGGAGAGAAAGCCTTTCCCACATAGAAGAAACAACCCGTGAGAAACTGCTGGAAACATTGATAGACCATGACTCGTGGAGACCAGGGTGGAGTCTAGTCTGCCTGTTGGGCGTGGTGAGTGGGCCAGGGTTCTACAGGAGGTGAGCAGGGTAGGTGGGTCCAGTTAGGAACAGCTTTGTTTGCCAGGCTGCAGTGTGGAATTTGTTCTCCTGACAGTTGGGAACCAGGAACTGATTCAGTTACACAATCAATTACTGCCTTACATTAAAGCAAGGAGACCTTGCTTATGAGTGAGCAAAACCTGACTTGACTTTAAGAATGGATTTTGGGGGAGTTCCTATGTGGCACAGCAGGTTAAGGATCCACCTTGGGTCGCTCCTGTGGTGTGGGTTCGATCCATAGCCCAGGAACTTCCATATGCTGCACCCTCAGACATAAGGAAAGAAAGAAGGAAGGAAAGAGGGAAAGAAAGAACAGATTTTTAAAAATCTGGGTCCTTGAAAAGTCTTCACATGAAGCCAAATACAGCCTTTATGAGTTATTTCTCAGAAACTTCGAATCAACTCTCCAAAAACCTATGAAGCACCTGTTGGAGTTCTTTAGTGGACTAAGGACATGGTGGGTTCAGATAACTCCTGCAATGGCACATTCATCCCTAAAGAGCAATCTGGGTAGGAGTTGTATAGACCATTCTTCCGGGTAGGAAGGAGTGTGTTTGACCCTGCTGGATGCCTGGGGGTGGCGGGGCTCTGATGATGAGGAAAACCATGGAACCCAATATTGGCTGTTCTTTTTGGTTTGGGTTCTTTCCTCGCTGAACCAGTTGTTTTTTAGTCAGCCTGTTGGCGCCACCCAGTGGTGAATCATTAGAATACAGCTGTGAAGGCCTGTAGGCTTGTAAAGAATGGATCCAACTGAGATTGCCTTCAAGTTTCAGATCTATTTCAACCATTCTTTCCCCATTAGAATGTTAAGAGCCCCCGCCCCCACACTACACAGTTTTCCTCCTACATTTGAGGCTGCAGGGTGTGGTGAGGTAAGCACTGGTCCCGGCTTTTCACAGACTAACTCAGTGGCTTGCTTAAGGCCCATATCCTCTCTCAAACTCTTCCCTCTTCTGCTTTCTTGTTTAAAAAACTCTTTCAGGAGTTCCGTGGTGGTGGAGTAGGTTAAGGATCCAATCTGTCATTGCAGTGGCTCAGGTTGCTGCAGTTCAATCCCTGGCTCAGGAAATTTCACATGTCCCAGACACTGCCAAAAAAAAAAAAAAAAAAAGTCAACCATATTTCTAGTGTCTATAGCCCTTTTGGGGAGGTGGAGGGCCATACCTGGAGCATATGGAAGTTCCTAGGCTAGGGATCGAATTGGAGCTGCAGCTGCAGGTATATACCACAGCCACGGCAACACCAGATGCAAGCTGCACTTGCAACCTACACCTCAGCTTGCAGCAACACTGGATCCTTAACCCACTGAGTGAGGTCTGGGAGTGAACCCGCATCCTCACAGAAACTACATGGGGTCTTTAACCCACTGAGCCACAGTGGAAACTCCCAAAATTGATCTCACATTCATTCTATCTCCCTCTTTGTCTCACACACACACACACACACACACACACACACATTTTGCACTCCCACCTTATTTTTCCCATCTCTGCCACAAAAAATGAACCCAAAACACAAGAACCTTTGGAAGCTTACTTGTGATGGAACATGATGGAGGATAATGGGAAAAAAAGAATGTATAAATGTATGAATAGGTCACTTTGCTGTACAGCAGAAAATGACAGAACATTGTAAATCAACTACTTAAAAAAAAGAACCTTTGGAAGCTCGGCAGAGGAACAGCAGATTCCCTTAGGCTGCCGTCATCTATTTCCACCCCTCCCCTCCCATCAGGTGCATGGGTCCTTATTTGAAGAGTTTTGTCATTACCTGCCTCCCCATCCTGCCCCAGCGACCCCAGATCCCTGGCGGGCTCCCCCTCTGCCAGGCTTCCCTCCAGCCCTAGCCCCTGTTCCCCAGTCCCCCTGCACCCACCTTCACCCAACAGATTCCCCCTCCTCTAAGTTGTGGAGACCACCTCGGTGGAAATGTCATCAGAGAAGCCCCCTCCAGGCTCTTCCCTCCCAACACAAAGTGGCTGCTGAAGAGATGAGCAAAGGGAATGAATGTGTGCTGAGTCCACGCATATTTTAATACTTTCAACCTCCCCAGGCACCGCAAGAAGGCATCACTGGTCCATTTCACAGATTAGGACCCTGGGGGGCTCATTCATTGCTTCATTAGACACACATTTGTCAGTCATCACCTGCCAGGTTGGCACAGCCCCTTTCTCCATGGACCTTACACGATCTGACGAGGGATAAATTCAGGAGGCAGGAATGAAACAGATAAAGAGACCCCTCCCATTGTGATGGAAGGTGCTATGAAAGGGCCAGAGAGGAGGTGATGCCATCTCTCAGAGGTTCAAGAAGGTGTTATCCTTAAAAAGGGGCCACTTTGGAGTTCCTGTGGTGGTGCAGCGGAAACAAATCCCCCTGGTATCCATGAGGATGCAGGTTCAATCCCTGGCCTCACTCGGTGGATCTGGGATTTGGTGTTGTCATGAGCTGTGGTGTAGGTTGCAGACGTGGCTCAGATCTAGCATTACCATGGCTGTGGTGTAGACCGGCAACTGTAGTTCCGATTCAACCCCTAGCCTGGGAACTTCCATATGCTGCAGGTGCAGCCCCAAAAAGCAAAGGGAGGGGGCACTTCAGCTAAGACCCAAAGGCTCAGGGAGGTGGCACAGGGAAGTAGTGAGGGCAGAGTGGGATAGATGGGTTTGGTTCTACCATGCCTCTTCCTCACCTCAAAATATTTACATTTATGTCATTGTATTTTATATCTTTTTCTCCCAGATAGACTTTAGCTCCTTGAGAATAGTGACCACATCTCCCAGGCATCTGGTGCATCATATAAGCACTGAGCATAGGAGTTTCCTGGTGGCCTAGCAGGTTGAGAATCTGGCATTGTCACTGCTGTGGCTCAGGGGTTCAATCCCTGGCTGGGGAACTTCTGCATGTTGCAAGCGAGGCCGAAAAAAAGGACTGAGCATAAGTCAAGGGTCACTTAAGTTTTCAACATATGTATCTCTCTGTGATTGCCTTATTTAATATTACAAGGGTGCAAAATTACCTAGACTCTGCTCTGTATATTCAGTTATTTCTTTAACCAACTCATTGGTGTGGTTTTCTAGTGGAGTCTAATAGAGCCTGTGAGCACCTGGCATGTTTGTTCACCAGCTTCTTAGTCAGATGTTTCCTATTTTAGGGTGGTGGGGGTGTGGCTGGGGCCAGGGTCAGGTGCAGGAGATACAGCGGCTGGTTCACCTCTGCAGCAGGTGGACTAGAGGTGGGGGATTCAGTGAGGGTCTCTTTCCTGACGGCTTTGAAGCCAACACACATGCCCACAGTCTGTGCACACACACAGATGTACAGACCAGCTCCCTGTGTGCAGGACTGCAGGTAGGCACAGGGCAGAGAGCCACTAATCCACTTTGGGTGGGGCAAGAGTGCTGGAAAGCCTTCCGGACAGGTCAAGGTCATCTTGCTGGAGTTGGGAAAATGCATGGCGTTTAGCCAAGTAAAGAGGGCAGCGCATGGTAGGAGCAGGCCGTGGGCAAGAGCCTCTCCTGTGCAGAGGCCCAGAGAAGAACAGATGGCCCATTTGGGGTCTATAAATGCCCCCAAGAGGCAGGCAGGTGGTGCGGATGGTGAAAGGCCAGCCGGTTGGAGTTCCCATTGTGGTGCAGAGGAAAAGAACCCAACTAGTATCCATGGGGATGTGGGTTCGAACCCTGGTCTCGCTTAGTGGGTCAGGGATCTGGCATTGCTGTGAGCTGTAGTGTGGGTCACAGATGCGGCTTGGTTCTGGCGTTGCTGTGGCTGTGGTGTAGGCCGGCAGCTGTAGCTCTCATTCGACCCCTAGCCTGGGAACCAAAAAGGCCAGCCAGTTGCCCATCAGACACATCGGGCTGGTCTTCATTACTGTTCAGAAATGTACTTCCTCCTACTTCTTGCTTATACCCACTTAAGCTATTCTTTTTTTTTTTTTTTTTCTTCATCTTTGACTGAAATGTAGGTAAGGAGAGATGGTGCTCTACTCTAAGACAAACAGCAGTCTCAATCCAATGATCACATCAATCCAATGATCACATCAATCCATAGGTGATGCTTGGCTCCCTTTGGGTAGGCAATTGGGAATGGTGGGGACTGGGGCAAACTGGAGAGCGTGTTCTCCATCTGAAGAGGACAACCATTCTCAATTCCAGCTGCTCCAGATCTTGCCTTTTTTTTTTTTTTTTTTTTTTTCCCCCAGCAAAACTGAGCAACCTTTGGCAAGTTAGCTAAGTTTTCAAAACATTGCTTTGATTTAAAAAACTCTACAGACCAGAAGGAACACATCTGCCTACTGAACCTCATTCATGGACCATGCTTGCAACCTCCTGTTTAGTCTCCAGAGGTTGCCAGGGTATTTTCAGAATCGTCCAATGAGTCATTGCTCTGCTTATAGTTACTCCTAACCATCTTTCTCCCCCTGCTTTCCAGAAAGAGATGACGAGCAGGATGTGTCACTAACACCCCATCTTACCCTTCGGAAGAGAGAGGAAAGCTGTTTCCTCCTGGAGCCACGGGCAGGCAGGAGGGAGACCTCCCTGGCTGAAAAGGCGCACCTACTTCCAGGAGCAGGCGAGCTGGAGACCAGCAGCGGCTCCCGAGAGAGAAATGTTCCCGTTCACTTCGTGTGCCCTTAACCCTCTGAGTGCTGCTAGCCATGACCTGTGGACCTGGTGGGGAGAGAGGGACACCCCTCCCCCTTCTGGCTCAGATCACCTGGGAGGAAGGAAGCCTCTGCACTTACGTGACCTGCCACCTAAGCTTTACTGGAATTCAGGTTTTGATACTTGTACTTGTCCACTTTCCTGTCTTGTCAGCCAGCTGCCTTTTCTGTAGCGTGTTTTTTAAGTACCCAGTGAATTTTGGAATCCTGGATGCATAGCCAGTTTTTCTCTAACAAGCCTTCCCGTCCGGTCTCTGCAGGCTCGCGCCCTGATGCTGTAGTCTTGCTCTGAGCCCTGAGACCCTCCCTGTTTTGTTTCCCCCATAACCAGTTTTACCAGGGACCCCTCTGCGGGATGGCTTGTCGCTGCCCCAAACAGGGTCTGCACACGTTCACTGCAGGGAAGAGACGGATCGTTAGCCTCAGGCTAAGGAGGTACAAGTTCACCCCAAACAGAATGTGTTTTTATTTTTATTTTTTTTTTATCATCGCACCATTCCTTGTCTCTTCCCTTCAAGATTATTTTGTTCCTGTTTCCCTGGAGAGAAATAAAAGGAAGTTATAAATGACCAAGAAGGATCAGCAGAAGCCTTGAGCCAGATAAGTGCAGTGTTTGTTTGTGATGAAAAGGTGTGATAGCTGTCTCTACACAATACTGAACTTGCAGTGGAAAAAAAAAAGTACAGTGGGAAATTTGGTTCTTATAACTCACATGCCCAGCCCGTTGATGTGTAATCTTCCCAACTGGTCCTCTGAACTGGTACATCCAGCCGATGTTTTCTTCCTCTTCCTCCTCACTCTCGCCACACATCTCCCCTGATGGTACCACGGTTGCCAAGGTAACAGTGGAGCTGAAGCCAATGTCCTCCTTCCGTCCTCCCCAGTGTTTCTCCCCCAGCAGACAGAATCATTCTGTGCCACAGCCTGCCTTTTGAAAGCTGAGTGACTTTTAGCTGAAGAAATGTTGCCTTTTCTGATTTATTCGCAAAACTGTGGTGGACCTGAGAGCCTGTGACTAGGGGGTGATGATACTTCCAAGGATCATTTGATTTTGACAAAATAGCCATTGGTGGAGGGAAATAGATAAGAATGTATTAGTGCATTTTCATGTAATACTGATTAAAGAATAATTCAACAACTCTGATTTTGTTTCATTACATATAAGGTCTTAAAGCCATTTGGGGCTGCCATGAGAGTCTAGAAAGGAGTAACATCTGTCTTGGTCCAAACTAAGAAAGGGCCGACTGTCTGAGCACCGTGGCATTCTGCCTTGTCCTAGCCCAGCAAACCAACCCTTGCTTTGTATCTCATCGAAGCTGTCTCATGGAATCTAAAGCTGCTACCTCTCTCCATATTGTTGTGCTCTGATCAACAACAAGTATCCTTTTCTTTTTCTTTTCTTTTCTTTTTTTTTGCTTCCTGAGTGACTTCGCACAGACAGTAACAGGCAAAGATTTTTCTCGGCATCATTGTCAGCTGAAAGCATTTCTGACTGTCCTAAGGATCCAGAGAACAGAGAAATGACCTATGCATTTTGCAGTGAGTGCCCCATGGGCATGTTGAGCAGCGGGACAGAGAAGTGACAACACAGAGCCCAGGCCTGCAAGGAACCCTGAAGTTCTGCACCACAGAAACCCACAGGAGTCTTGCATTAAAAAGTTGACTATGTTCCTGCACTTCAGTGATGCCTAATCAAGTAGGATGCTGAACTCTGAAGACTCTTGTTATAAATTCTTTGAAGGTTATTTTCTAGTAACTGTGTGTGCCTATGAAATTACCACTCAGTTAAGAAACCCAGGAGATGCCGTCGTGGCTCAGCAGTCAACGATTCAGACTAGTATCCATGAGGACGCATATTCAGTCCCTGGCCTCGCTCAGTGAGTTAAGGATCCGGCATTGCCGTGAGCTGTGGTGTAGGTCAGAAACACAGCTTGGATCCCGCATTGCTGTGGCTGTGGTGTAGGCCAGTAGCTACAGCTCTGATTCGACCCCTACCTTGGGAACCTCCATATGCCACGAGTGTGGCCCTAAAAAGCAAAAAAAAAAAAAAAAAAAAAGAAGAAGAAGAAGAAGAAGCCCAGATTTTTTTCAAACTTCTTGGAACAATTTCCTCCTGATTATATTGCTCATTGCACTAATCAGCCCTTCTGGGATAAGTACTGGCAAACTGCTCTGATTTTTTAATTACAGATTGTTCCTATTCCCGCAGAACTTTGTTTGGCAAATTCTAAAGAAAATCATTACAGGCAGGTTTTTTTTTTTTTTTTTTACTCTCTTTGGCCTGACTACATCTTAAATCCATCCCCTGGCAAATAGAGCCCTGAGCTATTTGCTGAGGCAGGGAGCCCTCAGGCATCTCCTGCGCTGGGTCTGAGCATGCTCCTTGCTTCTTCCTCCTAACCTGGCTGGCTCTCCCTCATTTTCCACTATTTTTTATTTTTAGTTAAGTTATATATATATGTGTGTGTGTGTGTATACATACATACATAAATATATATCCGTGAATTTTTTTTTTTATTTTGAGACGTTTCAAGGAGTTCCCATTGAGGCTCAGTGGGTTAAGAACCCAACATAGTGTCAGTGAGAATGCGGGTTTGATCCCTGGCCTCGATCAGTGGGTTAAGCATCTGGTGTTACCACAAGCTGTGGCATAGGCCACAGATTCAGCTCAGATCTGGTGTTGCTGTGGCTGTGGTGTAGGCCAAAGCTGCAGCTCCAAACTGCCCCCAGCCTGGGAACTTCCATAGGCCACAGGTGTGGCCAGAACAAGAAAAAGAAAAAAGAAATGTCAAAGTGGGAATTTCAAAAAAAGGAAGGATTCCAGGGACCATCCATACACCTTAGTCGTCATTCTCTTTATTTAATGGATTAGAGTCCTTCTGTTATGTATGTGTGAGGGGCGTGGTGTGTGTGTGTCTGTGCACACGTGCATGTATGGGGGTCTTTCATGACACTGACATTTTTTTTTTAATTTCAAAATGTGGTTTTATTAATGCACTTTAGGATAAGTGCGATTCTTATTCTACCTTCTTCTGGAAGAAATACTGCCAATTATAAACAGTCACAGCAAAATTTTCATTAGACAAAACTGCATGTGTATGGAGTCCCCATCGTGGCTCAGCAATAACGAACCTGACTAGGATCTATGAGGATGGGGGTTGGATCCCTGGCCTCGCTCAGTAGGTTAAGGATCCAGGGTTGCTGTGAGCTGGGGTGTAGGTCATAGACATAGTTAGGATCTGGCATTGCTGTGACTGCGGTGTAGGCTGGCAGCTGCAGCTCCTATTCAACCCCTAGCCTGGGAACTTCCATATGTTGCATGCGTGGTCCTAAAAAAGCAAAAAACAAAGAAAAAAAAAAACAACCTGCATGTGTATGGGTTGGGGGGAGAGTTTGCTTCAATTTATATCATACTGCAAATATAAATTTTGAGTTTCCAAACAACACTGGGCAACAATGTTTCCTTCTAAATTTTTTTAAGGCAGATCTATTTAGCATTGTGTGTGGATTACTAACATAGTGCAGTGTAGTTTTAGTAAATTTAACAGTTCCTCAGACACTGACATTATTAAAGAGTTCAGGCTGGGGAGTTCCCGTCATGGCGCAGTGGTTAACGAATCCGACTAGGAACCATGAGGTTGCGGGTTCGGTCCCTGCCCTTGCTCAGTGGGTTAACGATCCGGCGTTGCCGTGAGCTGTGGTGTAGGTTGCAGACGCGGCTCGGATCCCGCGTTGCTGTGGCTCTGGCGTAGGCCGGTGGCTACAGCTCCGATTCGACCCCTAGCCTGGGAACCTCCATATGCCGCAGGAGGGGCCCAAGAAATGGCAACAACAACAACAACAACAACAAAACAACAACAACAAAAAAAGACAAAAAGACAAAAAAAAAAAAAAAAAAAGAGTTCAGGCTGGTTTGATTGTAAAATGTCCCACAATCTGGAATTTTTTTTCGTCCTTATCAGGTTCAGGTTAAACATATTTTAGCAAGAATACTCCATAAGTGATACTGTTTCTTTCCTTTTACATAACGCCAGGAAGCATATAATGCCTAGCTGTCTCCTTTTATGATAAATATTAAACTTGATCAGTGGGTTGAAGTGATACCTGCCTGATCCATAAAGTTCCAGCATTCATTATAAATAAAGCTCTAAAATTCAGGATGCCTGCATTTTATAGAGTATAAGATTGTGCATATGTGCCTTCTTTTTTCTTTCTTTGTTTTTTTTTTTTGATGCACCCGTGGCATGCAGAAGTTCCTGGGCCAGGGATAGAAGCCACTCCACAGCATCGGTCCCAGCCACTGCAGTGACAATGCCGGATCCTTAACCCACTGAGCCACATGAGAACTCCTGCTTTCCTTTCTTAATATTCTCAAAGAGGTCCAGGGTCTCCAAAAGGTTACAGCCTTTGCAGTTAGATGATATAGCAGTGATATGAATTCATCTCTTCCCATTTAACAGAGGGGAAGATGAGCTAGAAGTTTCCCTCTGCAGGGAATGCATCAGTATGCTGGCTAGTGAGAATTTTTGTGGTCCCTGGAGCTAAAGTTCAAATACATATGACTTTTTTTTTTTTCCTCCCATTCTCAGTGACCTCCCCTTCGACCGCTGATTTATTTTAGAGAGCATGCATTTTCATTAAAGGTGACTGCCCAGGATGTTCCTGTTGTGGCTCAGCGGTAATGAACCCAACTAGTATCCATGAGGATGTGGGTTTGATCCCTGGCCTCGCTTACAGGGTTAAGGATCCGGCGTTGCCATGAGCTTTGGTGTAGGTCGCAGAAGTGGCTGGGATCCTGCATTGCTGTGGCTGTGGCGTAGGCCGGCAGCTGCAGCTCTGATTCGACCCCTAGCCTGGGAATTTCCATGTGCTGCAATTGTGGCCCTAAAAAGCAAAAAAAAATTGATTGCCCACAATGCAAAAATTGATTTGGGTGGAGGAGCAATCTTAGATATTACAGTGGGTCACAGCCCTTCCATGGACCACAGTCACAGTACATGCATAGATATGAAGCATCAATGTAGTATTAACATTCCATGGGGATAGGGGATGATTAGGAATAAAATGTCTAAAAAGCCTCTTTAGGGAGTTCCCTTGTGGTCTAGTGGTTAGACCTTGGCGCTTTCATCCCTGTGGCCCAGGTTCAATCCCTAGTCTGGGAACCAAGATCCAGGAAATTGCTGCACACTGTGGCCAAATAAAATAAATACATAAATAATAAATAAATAAAAAGACTCTTTGAGAGGAGGATAATGGGGGAAAAAGATTGAGAAACACTCATTTGGAGTCAGTTTCTGCTTCTGACATTGTTCATTTCCTCTTTTCTCTTCCTGGGTTAATTTTTTTTTTTTTTTTTTTTTTTTTGCTTTTAGGGCCTCATTCATCATTCATGGCATATGCAGGTTTCCAGGTGAGGTAGGGGTCCAGTCAGAGCTGTAGCCTCCAGCCTGCACCACAGCCACAGCAACACTCAGATCTGAGCCATGTCTGCGACCTTTACCATAGCTCACAGCAAAGCCGGCTCCTTAACCGACTGAGCAAGGCCAGGGATCGACCCTGCATCCTCATGGATCTAGTCAGATTCGTTTCCACTGCACCAGGACAGGAACTCCAGTATTTTCTCATTTCTGAGGGCCAGGATGAATGAAAGCAACTTTGAGAGATTTCTTGAGCTATCCCTCTACCTTCCCACACCATGTTAGTAACATTTCAGGTAAAAAAAAAAAAAAAAAACCACGATTCTTCTCCCAATGATCTTCAGGCACAGACACCGTCTGCAGCATCCTGGGGTATAACACGCTGACCAGTTTACAACTGAAATCCTTCCATTTGACGTGAGCTAAACTATTGCCTTTGAGTTTCAGCTCACCTTTTCTGGTGTCCCACATTAAGACAGATCCAAAGACTCTATCAGTAAAAATATACTCAATGAGTGCTTTATTTGCATATCCATTAACTATTTGAAGACTGTCACCAGTTCTCCATCAGCCTTCCCTCGCTCATCATCTCCCATTGGCAAAATTTTCTTGGAAATCTTGTTGCCTCATGGCTATCATTTCTATGCTTCAACCTGAGGCCTTCCCAAAGCCCTGTCACTGTGCATTGTGGGTAAAACCAGCAGTGAGCATGTAAGAAATTATTGCACGCTTTCTCCAAATTATATTGTGTCTTTGCTAACTTCTTCCTTTTTTTTTTTTTTTTTTTTTTTTTTTTTTTTTGCCACTCCCAGGGCATGTGGAAGTTGCCAGGCCAGGGATCAAACCCAAGCCACAGCAGCAACCCAAACTGCTGCTGTGACAATGCCGGATCCTTAACCTACTGCCTCACCAAGGAACTGTTGTCTTTGCTAACTCTCCACTTGACTTCATACATTTATAAATTTGCTTTTCTATTATATTTGCCCACACTAAATCCTATATTCTATTCTGCCCTTTTGATGTATCTTCTTGAGCTTCTTTCCTGCCTGCCTTTAGCCTTCCTCCTAAGAGTCCACTGTGTTGCTTTTGTTTTAATCCCCTCTTTAATTGGCAAAGCATTAGGTGACTTTAATAGAGTTTCTCTCGTCTCTTTGTGGTGAGTATGCTCATTGGTCATTCTGGTCCTTGATGGAAGCATATCACTTCCTATGGTCTCTAACTTTACGTCACTTCCACATCCCTTGGGTACCACACTGTGAGAAAAAGAAATATCATAGGAAAAGCATAGCTCTGTCTTTGAGAAATGTGTACAAAGATGAAATCACCAAAAGGATTCTGATGTGTCACTTGGTTAATACTGGTGTCCTTTGTGGTTGGATCATTTTAGTCCTTGATGAGACAAGGGATGCTGTCCTAGAATTAGCCAAACAAAGCATTTTAGAAAGAATTTTTTTTTCCTGCTTTAAAAAATATATCAACAAAACAATTTTATAACAGACTCTTTCCTTCTGGGCAGTTATTAATTCTGGGTAAGCATTTTTCAATGAATATATAAGAACTTTTGTAACTTTTGGAGGGAAGTGTCCATTTCTAATCTGACAATTAAGGCTCTTTTACTAGCTTTTAGGGTTCTAATTTCAAAGTTTCTCAATATCTTTTCTAATTGAATCGGAAAAAAAGACAGCATATTTTAGTTCCATTTGTGATTAAATTAAGGGTTTGATTATAAGAATAGACTAACAATTAAAAACACTTAAAATGCAAGATAAAAACTAAAGGATATTTATGAAATCATTTCTATGTGAACTTGGGAATTCAAATATCACCAATAAAAGACACATAACATCTATTCTGTCTCTTTTATGTGTTTGATCTATTTCTTTAACAAATATATTTTTTCTTTTTTTTTTTTTTTTTGCTTTTTAGGGCCTCACCCAAAGTATATGGAGGTTCCCAGGCTAGGGGTCTGTGACCTACACACAGCTCATGGCAACGGCAGATCCTTAACCCACTGAGCAAGTCCAGGGATCAAACCCGCAACCTCATGGTTCCTAGTCGGATTCGTTTCCACTGCACCACCACGGGAACTCCTATTTTTTCATTTTTTAAAGTTCTATTAAGTATAGTTTATTTACAATGCTGTGATAATTTGTGCTGTACAACAGAGTGATTCAGTTATACGTATACACACATCCATTCTTTTTCAGAACAAATGCATTCTTTCATCTTGCAATGATCCTGGAACAGATAACTGAAAGGTTAATTCCACAAAAAATTAATTCAAAAAATTTTATGCACATATTTGTATTTTAGCAGAAGTTCCCAGGAATGCCCTGGTGGCTCAGTGAGTTAAGGATCCAGCATTGTCACTGCTGTGGCTCTGGTTTTAGCTGTGGCGTGGGTTGGATTCCTGGCCCCAGAACTTCCACATGCCATGGGCATGGCCCAAAGAGGGGGAAAGAAAGTTCCTTTATTTTATTACAGATTTTCTCAGGAGTGTGTCATGCATATTGCGTATCTTCCCAACACACTAATGTTATACTTCTTTTTTCTTAAAATGGTATTCAGTATTGTTTGGTAATAACTTGACATATAAAGGTAACAAGTCTAGATTGTAGAAAAAGCTCATCAATCCGAGTAAATAAACCTGAAGTTTAATCTCAGGTTTACCATTACCTTATTTGTGTGAAGTTGGGTAATATAATTAATTGTTCTGTGCCTCAGATTTTTGTTTGTTTTTTTATTTTTTACTTTTTTTATGGCCACACCTTTGGCATATGGAAGTTCCAGACTAGGGATTGAATCAGAGCTGCAGCCAAGGCCACAGCCCCAGCCCTGCCAGATCTGAGCCACATTTGCATCCTATGCCTCAGCTCACAGCAATGCTGGATCCTTAACCCACTGAGCTAGGCCAGGGATTGAACCTGCATCCTCATGGATACTAGTCAGGTTCTTAACCCACTGAGCCATGATGGGAATTCCCGTGCCTCAGATTTTTGTAGTGCAACTGGGCTTACAAATTTGTTCTAATGTGACTTAGTTATTTTTGCACACTAATATAAGATTAAAATATTAACATATTTGGAAAATCAGAAATATGTTAAATTCTGTGTACTTATTGTTAGTACATTTACAGTCACTATGTAATAATTGTAAATGACTCCAGTAATAGCCCCTGTTCCTAATAACAACAATAGCTATTTGTGATGGGGCAATTTCTTGACACAGGGCAGTAAGAAATGAGACTTCTGGAACCCAATTACAAATATAAAATCTCCCTTGGTGTCTCAGTTCCAATGGCTGAAATGTACACCAAGACGTGACAAAGAGGCAGGCTATGGACTGAACTTGTCCTGCAGGCTTGTTTTGCTGGACCTACATAGACTGTTGTTGTTTCCACCTAAGATATGCAGAAGTTTCAGGGTCAAGGATTGGACCTGAGCCACAGCAGTGACAATACCAGACCCTTATCCACTAGGTCACCAGGGAACTCCTATTGTTGGTTTTTAACTAGCTGGAACATTTAAAAAATCGGAAAATTTGACACATATGGAGTTCCTTTCATGGCTCAGCAGAAACAGATCTCACTAGTATCCATGAGGATGCAGGTTTGATCCATGGCTTCACTCAGTGAGTGGAGGATCTAGCGTTCCCATGAGCTGTGGTGTAAGTCACAGACATGGCTTGGATCTGGCATTGCTGTGGCTGTGGTATAGGCCAGTGGCTACAGCGCCAATTTGACCCCTAGCCTGGGAACTTCCATGTGCCACAGGTGCAGCCCTAATAAGAGACACACACAAAAAAATCGACACATAAAAATCAGAATTTGTGTTTTTGAAAAAATCAGAAGATCTGGAAACACTAGGCTTTTGTTTTCATATGGCAGGAATTGGCTGAGAAGGGGCTGACCCATTTAGATGGGTTGTCTCTCCAGTTTACCACAGTCCTCACCACTCCCTGCTGCCGCCCAGATATAGCTGGTTGTCAGCTACCCTTGTCCTCTTAGCTGGGATGCTTCATCATACATTTCTCGCAACTCTTCTGAAGGCACTTCGGGTCCCAGCCACTGCTCTGCCATGTCTAGAGAGGCCACTGAGGAAACCACTCTTTTAATTTTCAAAATTATCCACATACACATGGAATATCTGCTGTACTATTATACTCTCTCTCGTAACCTACATTATATTAGGGATAATAAATGGAAAACTGTCTTAGAAGACAAATAAATTCAAACCAGATGCCTTCAGTCCTTCTACCCAACAATAGCAAAAATTGATACTCCCATTAGAAGCTTACTTCCCATGGAAGCTGAGCTGATCATTAAATCTATTCAATCTTTCAATATCCTAAATGTTTAAGTTTCAACTCTGCTTCCAAACAGATTTCATTGCTACATTGACCAAGATGCTAAAGAACTGTCATTGGGAAGCAACCATGTTATCATTCATAACAATTACATACTTTATCTGGGTTTCCTTCTACATCATTGTGAAGTAGATTTTTAACAGAACATGCTATTTTAAGAGAACCTCCTCCTTGTTTTAATGCAGCATTCATCTGAGTTTATTTATTTATTTTATTTATTTTTTTGCCTTTTCTAGGACCACACCCGAGGCATATGGAGGTTCCCAGGCTAGGGGTCCAATTGGAGCTGTAGTCACCTGCCTACACCACAGCCACAGCAACGTGGGATCCAAGCTGTGTCTGCAATGCCCACAGCTCACAGCAATGCCCGATTCTTAACCCACTGAGCAAGACCAGGGATCAAACCTGCAACCTCATGGTTCCTCTGGGATTCATTAACCACTGAGCCACGACGGGAACTCCCATCTGAGTTTAAATGAAGTCAAAAAAACCCCTAAGTTCCCAGTACGTAATAAATTAAAACCTAAATGAGGAAATCCAATTCAATTTAATTAGATTTGATTGAGCTTATAAGTGTATTACTTACTGCCTTCCGGATTAAGTTGAATAGCTGCTCCAGAGGAAATTGTATCATACTGTTGAGTCGTGACCTTACCTATAACCAAATTAGCAAAGGATCAGAAACTAAGCATTTTCAAGAAACATGTAGAACACAGAGGGGGAAAAGATATCAACAGAATCCTGAATTTATTAACCCAGAAAAATAGTGTGGATAACTATGTCTCCATAATTATGCACATAATCTCTCTACAATGATGGATTTAGTATTGCCTAGAAACTACAGCTGACATCCATAAGCAGCAACAGCATTTGGAAAAATCATAAATTGTGACTTGTTTATTTATCTCACGGCTAATTATCTCATTTAGGGCTTGTCTTAATCAGAAATATAATCACATGAAGGTACAGTGGGGACGTTTGGCCCACATGAGTCTGGATTAAGGCAAAACCTTGGTAAAGACGCTGATGCCTTTTCGAAAGGATGAAGCTTGGTGGGAAAAGTTACATTGGCTGGACATGAGGAGCTGGGCTACCCACCTCTGCCCCATCTGTGGATGAGAACTTAGTCCCTTCTTTGCTCAAAACCCTATAAGGCTCCCCTTGACACAAATATTGAAAACCTTAATTCCCCTCTCTCTCTATTCCTTGCTGGCTTTGCACATGCTGGGCTCACTCACATCTCAAGCCTCTGCCCTGGCCATTCCCTGCCCCCCGCGCCCCCCCCCCGCCCCCGTCTGGCTGCTCTGCCTTCAGAGAGCCTCACATTTAACTCCTTCTCCCCTCAAGTCTTTGCTTAAATGTCACCTTCTCATGGGGCCCTGTGCTGCTTGCACCTATCCCCGAGGACTCGCACCCCCCCCTTTCTCTGCTCAAATTCTCTTTTCCCCATAGCATCTATATTATGTAATTTATTTACTTGGTTTATAGAGTATTGTTTGTCTCCCCAAACCCAAATAAAAATTCCATGCCAGGAATGGTAAAGTTATATTTGGGATGGCCCATTTTCTTTTTGTATAAAATAAATTTGTCTTATACACATATTAAATAAGAAAATAAGCTTTCTGATTTAATTGTTTGATCTTCAAAGCACAATTTTTTCATCTAAGAATGCACTTTGACTTTATACAATAAATCTTCTTTAAACAAACAAAAATCAGGGCTCTCTGTTTTGTTTATGAAGGTCGATCTAGCACCTTGAAGAGTGTCTGACACATAGTAGATGTTCAAGAGACCTTTGATGAATAAGTGGATGAAGAAATGAACTCAGACAGAAGACAAGTGCCTAATTAAGATCTGCTATCAGAGAGATTAATTAAAAGCAATGCATAATAATAATATTAATTTGATGATACTAATACCAAAAGTATATATTTGAGTGCACACTCTAGACAACGTACACTAAGCATCTTATGTGGATAATCTCATTTAATTGTCAAGACAACCCCATAAGGTTGGTTATCTATGTTTATCCACATTTTTCTTCTTTTTGTCCATGCCCATAGCACATGGAAGTTCCAAGGCCAGGTATCAAACCCACACCACATCATCAACATGGGCCAGAGTAACAACTGCTGGATCCTTAGCCCACTATGCCACCAGGGAACTCCCTACTAACCCTCATTTTATTTTATTTTATTTTTTTTCCCGCTGTACAGCATGGGGATCAAGTTATCCTTCACTTTAAAGTCTAAGTTACCTAAGTAGTTCGCCTGAGGTCACAAACAGGAAAGTGACGTCACACCGCTGGGCTCCTGAGCCCACTCTCTGAACCACAGGAGTCACCTCCACCCAGGAGCCATTGGGCTCTTCTCAGATTGTCTTCCTCTTTAGTTACTGGGTCCATGTTGTAGAGCAATTCGGCCTTCAGATTTTTTTCCCCCTTTTTTTTTCTTTCTATGGCCACACTTGTGGCATACAGAAGGCAGTTCCTATGCTGGACATCTAATCGGAGCTGCAGCTGCAGGCCTACACCACAGCCACAGCAACATAGGATCCAAGCTGTATCTACAGCCTATGCCACAGCTTGCAGCAATGCCAGATCCTTAACCCACTGAGCAAGGCCAGGGCATCTTCATAGAGACAACGTTGGGCCCTTAACCCACTGAGCCACAGTGGGAACTCCCAGCCTTTTGGTTTTTTCCTGGTCATTTATTAATGTGATTGCAGTAGTGCTTCTACGATCAGGCCATCTGTGATTAGAAAGTATTTCTATTCACAAGAAGTTCATTCACAAATACAGAGTGGAACCTTGGTCAGAGATTAGGTGGGACAATGGGTCTGAGGGGGACACCAAGAAGACCAGAATTACTAGTCCAACCGAGTCTTGAGTGCTGTGAGGCCAAGACAAGAGGCCAAGATGGGGTCCCCGAAGGGGTGGGAGGCACAAGTCCAGGAGGAATCACCCAGGGTGGGAGCATGGTGTTCCTATGATCGATTGAAATGGTACATCAGAAACTTCTAGTTCTCTTGTGACACAGCGGGTTAAGGATCTGGCTTTGTCACTGCAGTGGCTTAGGTCACTGCTTGTGGCATGGGTACCATCCCTGGCCTTGGAACTTTTACATGCTGCAGGCACAACCAAAAAAGAAAAGAAGAGAAACCTCTAGGTCTTGCTCCCACACTGCAAAATGAGGAGGGAAAAAAAAAAAAAAAAAGCATTCACTCATCTTTAGAGGAAAACAAATCAGACTTTTAAGAATTAATAAACAGAAACACCCAAAACTTTGACCATAAGAAAATTGAGGAAAATGTACAGTTAATTTTTGCTCATTTTTCTGCTCTATGAAAAAAAGAACGCATTAATTCTTCAGCCATAATGTAAACTATGTTGTTACCTGAACAATTAGAAATATGAACCCAAAAGTCTAGAGCAATATGTGGCTAGGGGATTTATTTATGCGTCTATTCCATGGGTAATTTGGAAATGAATAGGAAGCACATGGCATTTGAAAAGCGGCATCTATTCCATCCACCTGACTTGTGCAGCTTCCTTTGAGGTCACCAGGAGCCATGCAAACCATAAAACATTCCCTGGTTCCTGGTTCCACCGGCAGATCTTCAATGCGCCAGGACATAATGCTGCCTAGGCTTTAAGGCTGGATGAAAGGAGTTTGCTGTGATGAGATGAATGACTTTTCCCTTCCCATTCTGAGGGATCTGTAGATATTATCCATGAAATGATGCAACTACCAAACATAGATGGAGGCAGCATTTATCAAGAAAGGGGTGGGTGGGGGAGCAATTTTTTCTAATAGTAAACGATTAGGTTGAGCAGTAATTACTGAACTGTGGACGTTAAAGAAAATTCATTCAAAAGGTGAGCCCCATTTTGCCCTTCCAAGAAGAATTTTTAACACATTTCCAACTTTAACGTGAGTTTCCTGAGGGAGTGCAGATAACACAAGATGTAGATTTGGTATTAAGTACTGGCATTATCTGGACAATGAATTCAGCAAAACCCTGTGAGCCTAAGGATTTGACGTAAAAGAAATAAAAACTTGCAAGTCTAGAAAGAAAGTCCCTAAGAGCTATAAGCTGGTTACTGCCATGTTGTCTGTTAGCTTTCAGAAAAAAAGATTTGGCTGCCCTTGGGCTCTCAGGATTTAATTGGAATTTGCATTATCTCATCAAAGTGACAGTAAAAGGACTCCTGTGTGTGCTCGTGACCAGGATAGAGACATATGAAAGCCACAGCAATTCCGGATCTGAGCCATGTCTGCGCTACAGCTCATGGCAAAGCCACACCGCCCCCCACCCCCCCGACCCACTGAGCAAGGCCAGGGATCGAACCTGCGTCCTCATGGATATGAGTTGGATTCATTTCCACTGTGCCACAATGGGAACTCCCTGCCTCTCTCCTTTCTGATTTCTCCCCTCTGCCCTGTCTTCTTTCTAGATTTTCTCCTCCCCTTCTCCCTCCCTCCTTTCCTTTCTCCCCAAATCATGAAGAAGGGATCCTGCAGTGGCTCAGCTCTGTCTCGAACCTTGTTAACTCTCCCTTAAAGGATGACAGCGGCTGCATCCAGACATTACCCACCCCCTCCCCATGGCAGGCTCACACCCCTCCCAACAGGCCAGCATTGCACTCCCTACAGTTGCAGTTTGGAAACTACACCTACCTCGAAACATTTTTTTTTTCTTTTTAGGGCTGCACCTGCAGCATATAAAACGTCCCAGGCTAGGGGTCGAATTGAAGCTACAGCTGCCGGCCTACACCGCAGTCACAGCCATAGCAACGTGGGATCCGAGCCACGTCTGTGACCTACAGAGCTCATGGCAACGCCGGATCCTTAAGCCGCTGAGCAAAGTCAGGGATCAAACCTGCATCCTCATGGATAATATTAGTCAGATTCATTTCCACTGAGCCATGATGGGAACTCCCAAACTCTTTGTTTTAATATTTGATCTATTTTTATTTCTAAGCAATTTGTAAAAGTCTCTTAAAATTCTTATTTTATTCAAAAGGCATCATTACTGTGGCCCAGAATCCTTTGACTATTGAAGCCCCTTACTGATTTGGGTCCAGAGTTTCTTGAATTACTGATCTCTTACCTTCTACAAGGTTTTAAAAAAAGACCTCACACCATATCTGGGCTTTTTCTCTCTTTCAAAACAAAGAAACAGATCCAGAGAGATAATAGGACCTTCCTCAGGTCATACTTTGACTCCTTGATGCTGAACCATCCTGGGTGGGGCTGGAATGGGAACCAGGAGGTCCTGTTATTTTTTCACTATTTTAATATTGCTGAAATCAGTGTATTTTAGCATTCCGACCAATATATTAAATTTAATCAATATCATCTTATCTGTAACTGTCTCTCCATTCTTTTTTTTTTTTTTTTTTTTTTTTGTCTTTTCTAGGGCCACTCCCCCAGCATATGGAGGTTCCCAGGCTAGGGGTCAAATCAGAGCTGTAGCCGCTGGCCTACATCACAGCTCACAGCAACGCTGGATCCTTAACCCACTGAGTAAGGCCAGGGATCGAACCCACATCCTCATGGTTCCTAGTCAGATTTGTTAACCACTGCACCGCAATAGGAACTCCTATCTTTCCATTCTTATAAACATCTTTGGAAAATGCTATCTTTCCTTGGGAGAGGGGAATGCATATTTATTCAGGATTATTACACAGAATGAATTGTACAGGTGCAGTTTGGGCAATTATTACAACTCTTTTCTTCAGACTATTTTCTCCTCATGCTCACTAGGAAACAGTCATTCCTTTTTCACTCTTTTATGCCCAGGCTTCCATATATTATCTTGGAATCATAAATAGATACTACATTTCCCTACCATTCCAGCCCATCAGGTTTAAGAGCAAATGTTAATGTTAGCAGCCTCTTTCTTTTGGAGAAATTATGATGCTGAAAGTGCTTGATATGTAGTTGAAAGTAAAATATGTAGTTAAATATGAAAGTTAAATATGTAGTTGAAAGTTGAAAGTGCTTAAATATGTAAAACTAAATATTTTTTGTAAGGGTAGCTCTCTCTTTAAATCTTACCCATAGCACTTTTATTATCTTATATCTATCCAGCAGTCATTTTCCAGGGGAAATATAAATCCTAAAATAAATTCAATTGTTACCTTGGTTGTTCTAAAACAAAAATCAAGACCCAATGGAAACAGGAATGATTTGGAAAGTTTTGTTTCACCTTATGAGAGAATATTTCCCCAAATCATTAGTAGCATGGGATCCTTTACCAATGATAATAGCAGTAATTATCCTTCTAAAAAATTATCGAGTTGTAATTTACATTTTTTTCTTTTATACAATTCCTTCAGTTGGTTCAGTGGGCAGAATACAAATTTGGCTTTCACTTTTCTCTTAGATATTCTGAAAGATGGTAAAGATGATCCTTAATATATATTATAATTGGAAGTATTCTCAATTTTAGTAGCAAAATCCTCTCCCAAGCTAAGCTAAAGCTGTGGTAGGAGATTTTTCTTAGGTAAGGTATCAAATTCCTATCTACCAAGGTAAACAGAGGCAAAGTGCTGGCCTCCCTGTGAGCAGCATTAGCTTTTATCCTGGACCTGTCACAATGCCAAGTACAACAAAAATGAAAAATCTGGGATGTTCTGTAGACAAGATTTGCCCTGCTGGGTGAATATTGCTAGAGAATTATCAAGAAATAATTTTTTTTGGTTCTCAGCTGTAAAGGAATCATGGTCAGCTGAAATGTCCAAACTTTTCCATTGACCCAACGTTATGGCAACACATCTAGAAAAGAGTTCCTCTACCACTGACGGATTCACAGAAGAGTGAAAATGCTGACACCATCGTTCAAGACTTGGTACCAGGAGACTGGATGACCACTATTTAAACTTTTTACTTTTAAGTGATTGTATAATTTATAAACAAAACCCAAATTTCTGTTTTCAATAAGTCTGATCTATCAGATGGAGGTTGTTGGTTTTTTATTCACTAACAACTTATATATCAAGTGCTTAATACAATGATTTCAGTGTCTATATACATAGTGGTTAAGAGAAAACCATTTTGTGTGTTTGTGGGGGTGGATACTACAGAAATACTCAAGACAGGCCTTACCAAGTAATGCTGTACCACAAGAAGGTTGTTAAGGATAGGGAAAGAATTTGGGCGGTCCCGTCGTGGTGCAGCGGTTAACGAATCTAACTAGGAACCATGAGCTTGTGGGTTCGATCCCTGGCCTTGCTCAGCAGGTTAAGGATCCAGCGTTGTGTTGAGCTGTGGTGTAGGTTGCAGACGCGGCTCAGATCCTACGTCGCTGTGGCTCTGGCGTAGGCCAGTGGCTACAGCTCCGATTAGACCTCTAGCCTGGGAACCTCCATGTGCCACAGGCACAGCCCTAGAAAAGACAAAAAAAAAAAAAAAAAAAAAAGACTGAAAAAAAAAAAGATAGGGAAAGAATTTGATTGGTCCATAGAGAGCCAATCAGAAGTCTTTGTCTGGAAAACTACAGTCAGCCTGTCAAAAACTGTATGGCAGGCTAGCAAATGTCATAAAATCATCTTTACTTCCCAATTTCTTTTCTTTTCTTTCTTTTTTTTTTTTTCCAGTTTAAGGACCCTTTATTTAGAATATACTTTCAACGGTTGTGTAGGTTCTTGTTAGCTTTTAGAGAGCAGAAATATTTTGTAATATTTTCTATCGGCTAAAATCAGTAATTTCTTTTTTATAATGATTTTAATTTTTTCCATTATAGCTGATTTACAGAGTTCTGTCAATTTTCTGCTGCACAGCAAGGTGACCCAGTCACACATACATGTATATATTCTTTTTTCTCACATTATCCTGCTCCATCACAAGTGACCAGACATAGCTCCCTACTTTCCAATCTCATTTTTTACCAAGATAATGAAAAAACAGAAGCAGAGAAAAATCTATGATCTTATGTGACGGAACTCCAGGGAAATATTTTCGCCCCTCCATTTCTGAGGATGAACTGCAAAACCACCAGTGACCGTGGGTTTAGAAATAAAACCCAGTTCTCACCCTCTAACACACTGCCTGTAACTAAGACTTATTTGTATGAATTTCCAAAGAGTGAACAAAATGCATTCTTTTTAATATTTCTCTACTGTTCCTGAAAATAAATGACTCTGCCAAGATTTGCAATGATGCTATCCATACCCCAAGGATAGGTGCTTTGTTGAACTGCCTCACTTGCTGGAATAATTTCTAGAAGTTATTTTTCCTGAATATTTTGCCGTGCGGGACAAGCTGGGTACAATTCATGTTTCAGTGTGTGTTACAGCAACTGAGATGTCATATTGCACAATGTTGAAGGATCTATGCCGTAATTTATTGTGTATCTTTAGATAGGGTTACTATTACCTTTAATGTTGCTAAATGGTTCTATTAGGGCTGAGGGATTATTTGCATATATTTAACAGAATGCCAACCTGGCCACATTTGTTTCTAATGTCTAGATGTGAAGGTATTTTGACTTTATTATGCTTTAATTTTAACTCCAGTGAACTGTGACTGAAAATATTATAGTCTATTAGGTATAATCTGGAAAAATAAGCTTGTAATTTGTAGTATTACTATTACAACTCCTTTTACTGCATACGTTTCAAACACTATTATAAAATGAATGTCACTACCACCTCAATTTTTTTTTTTTTTTTGTCTTTTATTCTATTAGGGCTGCACCCAAGGGATATGGTGGTTCCCAGGCTAGGGACCTAATTGGAGCTGCTGCTGCGGGCCTATACCACAGCCACAGCAATGCCAGATCCGAGCCGCATCTGCGACCTACACCACAACTTATGGCAATGCTGGTTGCTTAACCCACTGAGCAAGGCCAGGGATCAAACCCGTAACCTTGTGGTTCCTAGTGGGACTGGTTTCCACTGCGCCACGGGAACTCCACTACCATCACAATTTTGACATTTTAAATAATACTCCTTCGGATGAGGAGTCATAAAATTTAAAAAATAGGATATTCCATACTATTAAAGTTAAGGCCATTCATTTTTCATTAACTTGAAAGTCTGTGTTTAATCTGTTCAGCTAGTTAACTATTTGGTTTTTGTTAATGCTACGGCAGATAGTTTTGCGTGGTATATGAAGCCCTTTTTATTTAGTGAAAATAAACCATTAAACTTTAATTTGCATTCACCAGTTAACAGTAATCCCCTGCACAGCAGAACTGCATTTGCGAATTTGAAGTGTTAAAGAAAATGTGCAAACATCCTATTTTGAAGGTCCTCCTAAATTATTGGGTTGTAGTGGTCCGGGGGGAAAAATGCTATTTTCAGTTTCATCTTCAACTTTCACAGTAAAGGTCTCAAGTGAGTTCCTAAAAATTTCCTCAGGTGATGGTTTAGTGTTTTTTTTCTGTGCAGGAAATTCAGAAACAATAGATGAAAAGACTTTTAAGCCTAACTATAATGCTTAGTGATTCGGGCATTTGTACAAATAGGATTGAGCCAGGTTCCAATGTGACAATGGTAATCGATATGATTAGAATAAGAAGAAACTAGGAACCGAAAGGAATGAAGAAGATCTCAGCCCAAATTAGTACATTCAGCTGAGCGCGGAGGGGGTCCGCGAGGGCGCAGGCGCAGGTCCCACAGGACTGAGAGAAGGGGAGGGGTCGGTACCGAGGGGGCCACTCCCGCGCATGCGCTCAGTTTCTCACGCCAAGACCGCCCCCCGCCCTTCCTCCCTCTCTGCCTGCCTTCCTCCTCCCCCCACCCCGGAGCGACGGCCCCGCCTCCTCCCGGCATCCGCCGCATCCTCCCCACCGCTCAGCAGCGCTCGGTTGATGGATGCAAGGGACTTGGTATTTCAGCACGACTGAAGTTTCCTGGGGTTTTGGCTCAAAGAAGACGTAAGACATTTAAAGCAGTGAGGTCTGTCCTGTTTGTTCGTGGCATATTCCTCTCCCCCAGATCTTGCTTGTTCTCCGTAGTATTTAGATTTATCGTTCCCAGTTGCGGTGGGGGTCAGGTGGGGCGCAGAAAGTGGCCCAAGTCAGCTGCTTCAACTCCTGTCGTCAAATAGGGTTTTATTTCTTCTATTTTCAGATAAGGCCCAGAGGGGTAACTGAACCAAAATTAACTTGGGCAGGTGTTCTAGTTTTCCAGTGTAATTGATTCCAGGTGTCTACAAATCAGGCTCAGGCCTTCCTAGGCCAGATCTTGAGGCGTCTCCTTATGTTGGCACTAGTTCTTTGGAGTCTGGAGATCTACTATATTCTCCCATTTCCAAGATTTGGGATTTAAGAGTTGTGGTATGTAGGACTGGAAGAGGTCTTATCTGGTCCAACTCTTTTATCTTCCTTTTCCTTCTTTCCTTAGAAAGGGGAAGTAAGTTGTCTAAATTCACAGACTGCTTTAGTGACAGAATCAGAACTGGAATTCTAGTCTTCTGCTTCCCAGTCCAGTAATATCTTTATTTCTACCATATTTTGCCACAGTTCGAAAGGACTCAAAAGTACTTCATCAGGCCTTCAGACCAGCAATCCTGAGTAAATTGAAATTACAAGAAAGTTGTTTATTCCCAGTATTAAAAAGAGGCCAGGTTTTGTGCACAGGTGAACCAGTTCTCATAAGTCACTGCTTTTATTGAATAGTATTTTATGTGTTTTAAAATTTTTTATTGTAGTTGATTTACAGTGTTCTGTCAATTTCTACTGTACAGCAAGGTGAACCAGTTACACATACATGTACATTCTTTTTCTCACATTATTCACCATCATGTTCCATCACAAGTGATTAGAAAGAGTTCCCTGTGCTATACAACAGGACCTCATTGCTTGTCCACTCCAAATGCAATCGTTCGCGATCTACAAACCCCAAACTCCCAGTCCATCCCACTCCCTTCCCCTCCCCCTTGGCAATCACAAGTATGTTCTCCATGTCCATTAGTTTCTTTTGTGTAGATAGGTTCATTTGTGCCATATATTAGATTCCAGTTGGAAGTGATACCATATGGTATTTGTCTCTTTCTGACTTAGGATGATAGTCACTACTTCGATCCATGTTGCGGCAAATGGCATTATTTTGCTCTTTTTTATGGCTGAGTAGTGTTCGATACCACATCTTCCTAATCTATTCATCTGTCAGTGGACATTTAGGTTGTTTCCATGTCTTGGCTATTGTGAATATTGCTGCAGTGAACACAGGGGTGCATGTATCTTTTTCAATGAAAGTTTTGTCTCTATGCCCAGGATTGGGGTTGCTGGATCATATGGTAGTTCTATATTTAGTATTCTGAGGAACCTCCATACTGTTTTCCACAGTGGTTTACCAGTTTACACTCTCACCAATAGTGCAGGAGGGTTCCCTTTTCTCCACACCCTCTCCAGCATTTGTTATTTGCAGACTTACTAATGATGGCCCTTCTAACCTGTGTTAGAAGGGTATCGCATTGTAGTTTTTTTTTTTTTCATTGTAGTTTTGATTTGCATTTATCTCATAATTAGTGATGTTGAGCATTTTTTCATGTGCCTGCTGGCCATCTGTATGTCTTCTATGGAGAAAATATATTGAGGTCTTCTGCCCACTTTTCATCTGGATTGTTTGTTTTCTTGCTGTTGAGTTGTGTGGATTGTTTGTATATTTTGGAGATTAAGCCCTTGTCAGTTGCGTCATTTGAAACTATTTTTCCCATTCCATAGGTTGTCTTTTCATTTTTTTTTTTAAGGTTTCTTTTGCTGTACAAAACCTTGTAAGTTCGATTAGGTCCCATTGGTTTATTTTTGTTCTTATTTCTATTGCTTTGGGAGATGGAACTAAGAAAACATTTGTACGGTTGATGTCAAAGAACGTTTTGCCTATGTTCTTTCTATGAGTTTTATGGTGTCTTGTCTTAGGTTTCTTTAAGCCACTTTAAGTTTATTTTTGTGCATGGTATGAGGATGTGTTCTAGTTTCATTGATTTACATGCAGCAGTCCAGTTTTCCCTGCACCACTTGCTGAAGAGACTATCTTTTTCCCATTTTATATTCTTGCCTCCTTTGTCGAAGATTAATTGACCATAGGTGTCTGGGTTTATTTCTGGGTTCTCTATTCTGTTGCATTGGTCTGTATGTCTGTTTTTATACCAGTACCACACTGTCTTGATTACTATAGCTTTGTAATATTGTCTGAAGTCCAGGAGAGTTATGCCTCCTGTTTAATTATTGTTCCTCAAGATTGAGTTGGCATTTCTGGGTCTTTTATGGTTCCATATGAATTTTTGGATTGTTTATTCTATATTTGTGAAAAATGTCATGGGTAATTTGATAGGGATTGCATTAAATCTGTAGATTGCTTTGGGTAGTATGGCTGTTTTAATTATATTAATTGTTCCAATCCAGGAACATGGAATATCTCTCCATTTCTTTGAATCCTCTTTAATTTCCTTGATTAGTGTTTTATAGTTCTCAGCATATAAGCCTTTCACCTCCTTGGTCAGGTTTAAATCCGAGGTATTTAATATTTTGGGGTATGATTTTAAAAGGTATTGTATTTGTATTTTTATATTCCTTTACTAATATTTCATTGTTAATATACAGAAATGCAACCAATTTTTGAATGTTAATCTTGTATCCTGCTACTTTGCTGAATTCTTTGATCAGTTTGAGTAGTTATTGTGTGGATTCCTTACAGTTTTCTATTTATAGTATCATGTCATCTGCATACAGTAACAGTTTTACCTCTTCTCTTCCATTTGGATACCTTTTATTTCTTTTGTTTGTTGGACTGCTGTGGCTAGGACTTGAAATACTATGTTGAATAAAAGTGGTGAGAGTGAGCATCCTTGTCTTGATCCAGAATTTAGCAGGAACGCTTTCAGCTTTTCTCTGTAGAGTATTATATTTGCTGTGGGTTTGTCATAAATGGTTTTTATTATGTTAAAGTATGTTCCCTCTATACCCACTTTTTATCATGAATGGATGTTGGACTTTGTCAAATGTTTTTTCTGCCTCTGTTGAGATGATCATGTGGTTTTTGACTTTTCTCTTGTTAATGTGGTATATGACATTGATTGATTTGCGTATGTTGAACCATCCTTGTGAACTTGGGATGAATTCTACTTGGTCGTGGTATATGATTTTTCTTATCTGTTGTTGTATTTGGTTGGCTAAAATTAAAGAATGGCCTATAATTTTCTTTTTTGTAGTATCTTTGGTTTTGGTATTAGGGTGATGGTGGCTTCGTAGAGTGTCTTTGGGAGTGTTCCTTCTTCTTCAACATTTTGGAAAAGCGTAAGAAAGATGAGGGTAAGTTCTTCTTTTTATGTTTGGTAGAATTCTCTGGTGAAGCCATCCGGTCTTATGTAGAGAGTGTTTTTATTACATATTCAATTTCATTTCTAGTGATTGGTCTGTTTAATTTATCTATTTCTTCTTGATTCCGTTTTGACAGGTTGTATGTCTTTAGAAAGTTGTCCATTTCTTCTAAGTTGTCAAATTTGTTGAGATATAATTTTTCATAGTGTTCTCATATTGTTTTTTATATTTCTGCAGTATCTGTTGTGATGTTTCCTTTCCCAGGTTTGGGGTTAAATCGGAGCTATAGTGGCCAGCAACTCCAGATCCGAGCCGTGTCTGCAACATACACCACAGCTCATGGAAATGCTAGATCCTTAACCCACTGAGCAAGGCCAGGGAGCAGCCCTGCATCCTCATGGATGCTAATGAGATTCATTTCTGCCGAGCCATGATAGGAACTTCTCCTTTTTCATTTCTTGCTTTGTTTGAATTCTTTTTCCTCTCTTCTTGGTGAGTCTGGCCAGAGGGTTGTAAGTGTTGTTCATACTTTCAAAGAACGAGCTCTTGGTTTTATTGATTTTTTTTCTATTGTTTTTTGAATCTATTTTATTGATTTCCTCTCTGATCTTTATGATTTCCTTTCTTCTGCTGCCTTTAGATTTTGTTTGTTCTTCCTTTTCTAATTCTTTTAGGTGGTAGGTTAAGTTGTTGATTTGAGATTTTTGTTCTTTTCTGAGGAAGGCCTGTATCAATGAACTTCCCTCTAAGAACTGCTTTTGTGGCATCCCATAAATTTTTAATGATCTCGAGGTCTTTTTCAGTTTGCATTTGATTTTCTCATTGACCCATTAGTTTTTTAGTAGCATGTTGTTTAGTCTCCATGTGAAGTTTTTTTCTCATTTCTTTTCCTGAGGTCGATTTCTAGTTTCATGCCATTGTGGTCAGAGAAGATACTTTTCTATGCTCTTAAATTTGTGAGGTTAGTTTTGTGCCCCAGTATGTGATCAATCCTTGAGAATGTTCCATGTGCACTTGAAAAGAATGTATATTCTGATTTTTTTGGATGTAATGTCCTGAGTTGTCTCACTTTTCTATTGTGTAATTAAGATCTCTGTTGCCTTATTGATTTTCTGTCTAGAGGATCTATCCACTGATGTAATTGTATTTATTTATTTATTTATTTATTTATTTGCTTTAGGGCTGCATCCAGGCTAGGGGTCAGATTGGAGCTACAGCTGCTGGCCTCTGCCACAGCCTCAGCAACACAGGATCCAAGCCACGTCTGCGACCTACACTGTAGCTCACGGTAACACCAGTCCTTAACCTACTGAGCGAGGCCAGGGAGCGAACCTGCAACCTCATGGTTCCTAGTTGAATTCATTTCCACTGCGCCATGATGGGAACTCCCATCTCCTACTTTTATTTTATTCCCATCTATTTCTCCTTTTATGTCTGTTAATGTTTGTTGTATGTATTTGAGAGTTCCTATATTAGGGGCATATATATTTTCAATGTAATATCCTCTTCTTGGATTGATCCTTTTATCATTAAATAGTGTTCTTTGTCTTTCCTATGGCCTTTGTTTTAAAGTCTGTTTTGTCTCATATGAGTATTGCAACTCCTTACCTGTGTTTTCCATTCGCATGAAATATCTTTTTCCATTCCTCATTTTCATTTTATATGTGTCCTTTGTCCTAAGGTGAGTCTCTTGTAGGCAGCATATTGTAGGCTCTTGGTTTTTTTAATCCAGTCTACCCCTATATGTCTTTTGATTGGAGTATTCAGTCCATTGACAATTAAAGTAATTATTGATAAATATGTATTTATTGCCATTTTAAACCTTGTTTTCCAGTTGATTCTGTTTCTCCTTTGTTCCTGTCTTTTTTTTGGTTGGGTGATTTCCTTTTATTTTATGCTCATGTCTTCTTTTTAGTTTTTGTAAATGTAATGTTTGGTTTTGATTTGTGATTGCCCATTTTTCAAGTATGTTAACCCCTTCCTATATCTGCATGCTTTAGCCTGATAGTCATATAGGCTCAAACACATTCTAAAAAAAAAAAGTCTAGATTTTCTTTTTTTCCTTCCCCACATTTTATGATTTTGATGTCCTTTTTTTTTTTAAAACATCTTCATGTTTATCCTTTTCCTGTTCCTTGTGTTTACCGTCACTTTTACAGCAGGTTTTTCTTTCCCCCATTTTAAATCTGAATACTGGCTTATTTCTGTAATTACTTTCCAGTGTGATTTCCTCCATCCTATTTCTTCTTATTTCTTTTTTATTTAGAAGAGCCCTTTCAGTATTTCCTTTAGAATGGGTTTAGTAACGCTGTACTCTTAGTTTTTGTTTGTTGGAGAGATTCTTCATTTCTCCTTCTATTTTAAATGATATTCTTGCTGGGTAGACTATTCTAGGTTTCAAATTTCTCCCTATTAGAAGTTTGAATCTTGCCACTCTCTTCTGGCTTGTAGTGTTTCCGTAGAGAAATCAGCTGATAGCCTTATGGGGGGGTTCCCTTATAATTAAGTCTTTGTTTTTCTCTTACTGCCTTTAATATCCTCTCTTTAACTTTTGCCATTTTTATTATAATATGTCTTGGCGTGGGCTTCTTTGGGTTCAACTTGTTTGGAGTCCTCTGTGCTTCCTGTATCTTGATATCTGTTTCCTTTAGATTTGGAAAGTTTTCAGCCATAATTTCTTCAAATATATTTTCAATCTCCTTTTCTTTTTCTTCTCCTTCTGGTATCCCTATTATGCATAGATTGGCCTGCTTTATATTATCCCATAGATCTCTTCTATTGCTTTCATGTTTTTTCACTTGGTTTTCTGTCTGCAGTCCTGATAGGGTGATTTCCATTATTCTGTCTTCCAAGTCACTAATTCATTCCTCTGAATTATTCATTCTGCTTTTCAGTGTCTTTAACTCAGCCTACATCTCTGCAAATGAATTTTCGAATTTTCCTTGGCTCCTCTTATTTTCTAGATCCTTTCTAAAGTAATCTGCATCACTGTTCATATTTGCTCTTAATTCCTTCATATTCGCTCTTAATTCCTTCAGTATTTTCACTATCTCCTTTTTTTTTTTTTTTAAGGGCTGCACCCACAGCATATGGAGGCTCCCAGGCTAGGGGTTGAATCAGAGCTACAGCTGCTGGCCTACACCACAGTCACAGCAATACCAGATCCGAGCTGAGTCTGCAGCCTACACCGCAGCTCACGGCAACACTGGATCCTGTAACCCACTGAGCAAGGCCAGGAATCGAACCTGCGTCCTCATGGATACTAGTCAGATTCATTTCTGCTGAACCACAATGGGAACTCCCACTATCTCCTTTTTGAACTTGGCATTTCTTAGATTGCAGAGGTCTGTTTCAGTGTTTGCTCCTTCAGGTGAATTCTCCTGTTCTTTTAACTGGGAGTGGTTCCTGAGCTTCTTCATTTTGCTTATATTTTTCTTATTCTGTGAGTTTAGTGGAAACAACTACTGTAGTCTTTGAGGGATATTTATATGTGAGTGTGCCCCTGGGTATCTTGTGAGGCCTTACTATTTGTTTTTTAGGGTGCTGCACGTGCTTCCAGGGAGATGGAGGCAATGGGCAGGGATAGTAGCCAGTGCCTGGTTGCTGGACCCTTGTCAGTGGCAAGGACCCACAGGAAGGTGGTGCAGGCTGCTCCTAGTTGCAGGGCCCTGGGAAGCAGCAGTGACCCTCAGGCAGATGTAGGCAGCACCTGGAGCATTTGGCAGTGGCAGCAGCAGGTCATGTGTCTTCCCAGGGGAGTGAGAGTAGCAACAAGTGATAGGTTGCAGTGCCCTCCTCTTTGCCGACCTCTGAGATGACTGGGGCCATAGATGGTAACTGTTCATGGACCCCTAGTGGTGGCAGACCACGCCCACCTTTGGAGTCTGAGATGAATGAGTTCCCCCCCACAGCCTATAGACCATACAGCAGGTGCCCCATAATGCTTAGCCTGTGTAGGAGGCACCGACACCTGTAGCCTATGTAAGAGGGGCCTCTCACCAGTAGTCTGTGCAAGAGACACTTCACTGCCTATAGCCCCGACCTCTGAGAGTCTGCCCATGCACAAAGATATCCATGTAGTGACCCACCCCTCCCCCACCTCGCTCTCCTCCACAATGGCGCTTTGCTTCTCCTGCAGGCCCATACCTCCTCCCAGGTTCCCTTAGCTGTGGCACTCTTCTCCCCATCCCTTGGCACACTGCTCTCTAGCACCCCAGACTCTCTCCACACAGCCAACCCCAGTCATCTCCCCAGAACTGACCTCCAGAGTCTGAGTCTCAGTGCCCAGCCACTGGCAGAGCATCTCAGGCTGTGGTGTCCCAGGAAGTGGTACAGATGGTCTGTGTGGCTCTTTCTCTGCTTTGCCCTCCTCAGACCAGCTGCTGCACTTTTCTCTGAGGTTTTGAGGTCCCTCCGTCTCAGCCAATCTCCCTGTCAGGAGGCTTCCCAGGGTGTGGGTTCCTTTCCTCTTTCACAGCTCCCTCTCGGGAGTGCCAGTCCCATCCTGATTCCTTTTTCTCTCTCTGTCTCTCTCTCTCTCTTTTTCCTTTTGTTCTACTCAGTCAGGTAGAGGGTTTCTTGCCCTTTTTGGAGGTTTAACGTCTTCTGCCAGCATTCGGTAGATGTTCCATGCGAATCGTTCTACATGTAGATGGGTTTTTTGGATGGGTTCGTGGGAGAAGGTGAGTGCCACGTCTTCCTCCTCCACCCTCTTGATCCCGCCCTTTGAATAGTATTTTGTTAATGGTTTTTAGTATTCTTTTGTAACCATGGTCTGATTTCATTTCTCATCCAGTTTTGTGAGGGAGCTCACAGAGTTTGGTTTCTGTCTCCTTTTACAGCTCTGAGAATTGAGAAATAGCAAGGTTAGGGCCCTTGCCTTACTTAGATCCCTGAATTAACATGAGGACTGGACATTTCTTGTGGGCAAAGGATGTGATGTGACATGGCATCGTGAACTCAGCCCTCCTCTTTCCATGAACTCAGCCACTCCCTTTGTCTTTTTCAGCCTCAGTTTCCTTATCTGTAAACTATCACAGCATTATGTGGGGACTCTGAGAAATGGCTATGGAAGTGCATTGTAGTAAGAATAATAGCTAACATTTATGAAGTACTTTCCTGGTACCAGTCACTGGACTAAGGACTTTCTGTGGAGTGTCTTATTTAGTCCTTAGAGCAGCTATACAAATTAGGTACTATTATTAAACCCATTTTGCAGAAGAAGAAATAGGGCATTTATGAATCATCATTGCTTGCAGGTGGTTAAGATGGAATTAAATGCTGCATTTAGTTTTTCAAAAAAATTAAAAAGGAGTTCCCACTGTGGTGCAATGGGTTAAGAATCCACTGCATTGGTTTGGGTTCCTATGGAGGTGTGGGTTCTATCCCCAGCCTGGTGCAGTGGGTTAAAGGATCTGGTGTTTCTGCAGCTGCAGCATAGGTCACAGCTGTGGCTCGGATTCAATCCCTAGTCTGGGAACTTCCCTATGCCATGGGTGTGGCCATAAAAATTTAAAAATAAATAAAACATCTTTTCAGAAGATTGTTTTGAGCACATACTGTATTCTGGGAATGTGTTAGGTGCTCAAAAAACATGTCATTCTGATATGCATGCTGATTGATATTTTTATTTACAATAACAAGGTGAAACTGATAGAATAAAGATGCGTGTTGGAACTTGACTCTCGCATCAGTTATGTGAACTACTTCTTTGCTGAAACAGATGATGCTTTCCAAATAGTGCAAGACTAATTCCTCAGGGTTGTCGTTGTTGTAACGTAAAACATAAGGACTGTAGACTCACTATGCTCACATATTTAAGCATAATCTACCTTATGGATATTTTCTCCATTGGCTTTGTTGGGTCTAGATGATCGTATGGTCATGCCACTCAAGGTGGGTGTTCTCCTGCTCTCTGTACGTTCGCCTGACTGATCAGTGCCTGCTTTGTCTGTACCCTGTGCCCATGACTGACCTTCCTCCATACTTGCCCCAGGCCCCAGCTGGTGATTGTTCTTATCAAAGGGGCTGTGGGGGGCATGCCCCTCACTGGTTTCCCTGGTAATTAATGAGCCAACCTGACATCAGTGCCCCCTATACCTGGCAATCTCCCTTTTTCCCTGTGAGTGAAGCCTGCCACCATGTCCTGCCTGCTGTCCACTACTGCACACAGTGGGGGGTCGCTCCAGGACCTTCAGACTGTAAGCTCCCCTATCCATTAAACCATTGATGGCACTGTTGTTGACTCCTGGCTCCTTCTTCAGTCTTTATTTTTTATTTTTATTTTTATTTCTTTTTAGGGCTGCACCTGGAGCATATGGAAGTTCCCAGGCTAAGTGTCAAATCAGAGCTCCAGCTGCTGGTCTACACCACAGCCACAGCAGTGCCAGATCAGGGCCATGTCTGCGACCTACACCAGGGCTCACGGCAATGCCAGATACCTTAACCCACTGAGTGAGGCCAGGGATTGAACCCGCATCCTCATGGGTACTAGTGAGGTTCATTTTCACTGAGCCACAACAGGAACTCTATCCTTCCTCAGTCTTAAAGCTGGACAACTACAGCTTTGTAGGCCTTCAGGGTGCAGCCCAACAACGATCAACAGAACAGGTCACGTCCTAATTTGTAGCATTTGCCGATTTCTATGGTACAAATTCCCTTCTCACAGCTGATAAGCTCTCCATGTGATAGCGCTGAATATGGAGCTGGGAACACACAATGACACACCTCTGTAAGTGCTTTCCACCATGCAAAGTAAATATAATCTTAAAAGCTTAGATGATAGAAAAATATACTACTACACTAATGAAATGATCAATGTTGAGTAATTACTTTTGTTTTTAATGTAAACTAATTGCATGTATGTATAACTTTTAATGATTGCTGTGATTGCAAAATCCCTCATAATAGGGAGAATTTAACAATCTACCTTCACAAGCTAGAATGAGTGAGCTCTCACCCCTTCTGTGATGTGGAGAATGGCTTTTGTGGCAAAAGGAGAAACAAGAGGTACTGATAATAGTCTGGATGAAAGATGATGGTGCTTGGAGCAGGGGGAAGGTGGTCAGGATAGCATTGTCCAGTGTAAGCTTGTGTGCCCGACACATGGAGAGGCCAAACTGAAACTTTGGGTTTTGGAGCAGAGAAACATTTATTTCAGAGCCAAGCAAGGAGAATGAACAGGTCCTGCTCAAGGAACCTGAAATCCTGGGTAGTTTTCAGGGAAGAATTTTTATAAGCAAAACTGGGGAAGTGGGGGGAGCAGGCTGCAGGGCATGTGACTTGCTTCTAATTAGTTGGTGGGAGGTAAGAGGGTGGTGTTCCAAGATTGTCGGTCATCAGCCCTCTGCTTCCAATCAGTCTGGGGTCTGTGAGCTGGTCCTCAGCCGGAAGTTATCATCCCCCAACTGGATGGAGGCCTTAGTTCCTGTGGAAAAGTCCAGAGATCTGTATCATTGCTCTATATATTCTTTGAGTGGGTACCTGGACCCTGCCCCATTGCTGCACTATTGTTTCTGTGTGTGTGTGTTTCAACTGCTTGGAAAAAAAAATTTTTTTAATTATAGTAGATTTAGGAGTTCCCGTCATGGTTCAGTGGTTAACGAATCCGACTAGGAACCATGAGGTTGCGGGTTCAATCCCTGACCTTGCTCAGTGGGTTAAGGATCCGGCATTGCCATGAGCTGTGGTGTAGGTTGTAGACACGGCTCAGATCCCATGTTGCTGTGGCTCTGGCGTAGGCCTGTGGCTACAGCTCCGATTAGACCCCTAGCTTAGGAACCTCCATGTGCCGCAGGTGCGGCCCTAAAAAAGACCAAAAAAAAAAATTATAGTTTATTTACTGTGTTGTGGTACTTTCTGCTGTACAGCAAAGTGACTCAGTTACGTACATATATACATAATTTTGTTTTTCCGTTTTACAGCTGTACCTGTGACATATGGGAGTTCCTGGGCTAGGGGTTGAATCGGAGCTACAGCTATGGCCTATACCACAACTGTGGCCACACTGGATCCAAGCCACATCTGACTTATGCTGCATCTTGTGGCAACATTGGATCCTTGACCCTCTGAGTGAGGCGAGGGATTAAACCTGCATCCTCACAGAGACAACGTCAGGTCCTTAACCCACTGAGCCACAATGGGAACTCATACATTCTTTGTAATATTCTTTTCCATCCTGGTCTCTCCCAGGAGGTTGGATATCCTTCTTTGTGCTGTACAAAGGACCTTGTTGTTTATCCATTCACAGAAGCTGCTTTGAATTAGATAAAATTGTACTCTGAATGTTGTCTTGAATAAGCATGTATGGAGACAAAAGTGTGTCTGAAAATTGTCCACATTATTGGGGAATTTTCTTCTTTAATGTTATAATTATTTGACCACACACAAGGCATGTGGACGTTCCCAGGCCAGGGATTGAACCTGTGCCACAGCAGTGACCCCAGCCCTTGCAGTGACAATGCCGGATCCTTAACCTGCTGCACCACAGGAGAACTCCTAATACTATGATTTTAATGACTTCAAATTATAGCCCAACAATTGGAGTCAAAGTATAAGCAGAATATCCATTAATTAATTGTTCCATATGCAGATATCACTGAGGAGCTTTAAAAATTTAGAAAAGCCCTGGATCGGTCTTTGATATTTGTAAGCATTTCTTGAGCCAATTTCTTGAAATGCCTCCTAAATAATATTTTTTATTACTCAATGAATTTACTACATTTATAGTTGAACAATGATCATCATAATCCAATTTTATAGGATTTCCATCCCACACCCCCAGGGCATCCCCCCACCCCCCAAAACTGTTTCCTTTGGAAACCAGAAGTCTTTCAAAGTCTGTGAGTCAGTATCTGTTCTGCACAGAAGTTCATTCTGTCCTTTTTTCAGGTTTCATATGTCAGTGGAAGCATTTGACGTTGGTGTCTCATTGTATGGCTGACTTCATTTAGCATGATAGATTCTAGGTCCATCCATGTTGCTAAAAATGCCATTATTTCGTTCCTTTTAATGGCTGAGTAATATTCCATTGTGTTTATGGACCACATCTTCTTGATCCACTCCTCTGTCATTGGACATTTAGGTTGTTTCCATGTCTTGGCTATTGAAAAGAGTGCTGCAATGAACATCAGAGTACAGTGTCTTTGTGAGTCATGGTTTTCTCTGGATAGATGCCTAGGAGTGGGATTGCTAGATCAAATGGTAGTTCTACTTTTAGTTTTCTGAGGAACCTTCATACTGTTTTCCACAGTGGTTGCACCAATTTACATTCCCACCAACAGCGTAGTAGGGTTCCTTTTTCTCCATACCCGCTCCAGCACTTACTGTTTGTAGACATTTTGATGATGGCCATTCTGGCTGGTGTAAGGTGGTACCTCATAGTGGTTTTCATGTGCATTTCTCTAATAATGAGTGATGTTGAGCATCTTTTCATGTGTTTTTTGGCCATATGTATGTCTTTTGAGAATTGTCTTTTTAGATCTTCTGCCCATTTTTTGATGGGGTTGTTTGGTTTTTTGGATTTGAGCTGTAGGAGGTGTTTATAAATTTTGGAGATTACTTCCTTGTCAGTTGATTCATTTGCAAAGATTTTCTCCCATTCTGTGGATTGTCTTTTCGTTTTGTTTAGGGTTTCCTTTGCTGTGCAGCAACTTTTAAGTTTAATTAAGTCCCATTTGTTTATTTTTGTTTTTGCTGTCATTACTCTAAGAGGTGGATCTGAGAAGATGCTGCTGTGGTTTATGTCGGAGAGTGTTTGGCCTATGTTTTCCTCTAAGAGTTTTATGATATCTGGTCTTATACCTAGGTCTTTACTAAATAATATTTTTAATCACACACTAGCCATCTAAAATATCTCAGATTTATGGATCCTTTAAGTACTCGTTGACTTTTGATTAACAAATATTTATTGAGATGATACCAAGTGCGGTGTGTAGTACAGTGGACCAGATACAGAAGGATGAATCATTTCCAGGAAACTGTCTTCCTTTATTCAGAGTTTGATGAGGACCACATAGGCCGTCTCTAGCCTGGATGGTGTCTTTGTGAGTTTAAGACTCACGAGCATGGGCTGAATTTTAGCCGCTTTGAACGCTTGACCAGGTGTTCTCGCATAATATACAGTCTCCCTATTTATATATGGTGTCTTTCCGCATGTATACTTAGCACAAGAAGGCAGAGGTCCTCTTTAATTCTGCTGCAGAAGAGAGAGGTCATCAGCAAATATACAGCACGGGAGCCAGCTTCCCAAGATTGCTTCCAATGATCCTATCCTAGTTTGCACACCTTGCATAAACCAACCCTTCTAACACATAGAATATTGTGGGGATAGAACGTCTGGGCTTACGTTTTGAAAAGACTGGTTCCATCTCTCTCTCTTTCTGTCCTTCTTCCCCTGCCCCCCACTGTCCTATTGCTTGCTCTTGGGGAAGTGAGCTGCCATGTCATGAGGCAACCCTTTGGAGAAGCTCACAGAGGAAAAGACCAAGACCTGCCAACAGCCTTGTGAGTGGCCTTGGAAGCAGATGCTCGCCTCCTCCACCAAAAGGAGCTTCCGCATAGGGCCACAGCCCTGGCCTATAGGTCGCCTGCAATTTCATGAGAGTCCTTGAGCCACAGGCACTCAGCTAAGTCATCTCTGGAAGAGCATTTCTCCTAGGAAGCTTTCTTCTAAGTGGCGACATAAGGACCCAGGCTCTTTCCATGTTGTAGCAGTGCCTCCCTTTAGGTTCTGGGAGTTTTTTCCATTCAACCAGCAGGTGGGGAGAGATCACAAACAGTTGGCGATTCACTTGTGGGGAGGCAGGGAGGAGTCGGCTGTATCTTTCGATGGAGTGGGTGTGCCTGGAAATTTGACCTACGTCACCTCTGTCTGTATTCCACTGGCCAGAACCTAGTAACATGGCAGCACTTAACCAGAAGAAGGCCAGGGAATGTAATCGAGCTATGTACCTGGAAGGAAAAAGGAAATGCTTTGATAAACAATTTGTGAGTCTCTACCTGAGGCATAGAGGGTTGGGAGAGGATGAGAGAGACGAGTAGAAAAATTCCAGACAGAGGAAATAGCTCCCTGAAACTGAAGTGCTTTGGCATAGAGTGATGGAAAAAAACCTAAGAGAGCCCACAGTCCGACAGGAGGCTCTTCATTTTCACTCTGAAGTGAGTAAAGAAGCAAATGTGAAAAGCAGGATGCTAATTTATGAAGAAATTATATATATATATATATATATATTATATATATGGCTTACTTTTCTAATATATATACATATTAGAATTACACTTTTTTTTTTTTTTTGTCTTTTGTCTTTTTAAGGGCGCACCTGTGGGCACATGGAGGTTTCCAGGCTAGGGGTCTAATCAGAGCTGTAGCCACAGGCCTATGCCATAGCCACAGCAACGTGGGATCTGAGCCGAGTCTGCAACCTACACCACAGCTCACAGCAATGAGGCCAGGAATTGAAGCCGCAGCCTCATGGTTCCTAGTCGGATTTGTTTCCGCTGAGCTGAGACAGGAACTCCTAGAATTAACACTTCTAATAATGTATATTATGTTATATGGTATTAGAAGTGTAATTATGTCAAAAACTATCAGATTTTGAGATTCAGAAGTGTCGATGCCAATTACCCAGGTCAAATTGTAATAAGACATCAAGAACATCTCAAGTATGAGAATATTGATGCATAAAAGCAAGTAAGAGAAGCTTCCCATAAGCCATTTGATTGCATTTAAGTGAAAAACTAGTTATTTGAGGTAACACTGTAGCACTTGTGTGGGACAGTGCTGAAAACGAAAGAATTCCAACAACAGAAATTTTCACTAAGAAATAATTTGGGGAGTTCTGGTAGTGGCACAGCGGAAACAGATCCGACGAGGAACCATGAAGTTGCAGGTTAGATCCCTGGCCTCGCTCAGCAGGTTAAGGATCCAGCGTTGACGTGAGCTGCAACCCCTAGCCTGGGAACCTCCATATACCACTGGTGTGGCCCTGAAAAGACAAAAGACAAAAAAAAAAAGTATATATATTTTTTATAGATGTATATATTATGTATATGCTATATATGTGGGTGTGTATATACGTATTTTTTGATTGGCCAAACTTAGTCTCTTTAAGCTCTAAAATTAGAGTTTTCTTCATGTTCTCATTTCAGTCTAATAAATTTTAGCATGTCGTCCAATGGAGGATAAATGTGATGTTAAACCTTATATAGAGATTTGCATTGCCTGTGATTCTTGCTTTCTGAAGCTAAGAACTCTCTTGTTTTCTTAGTTCTGCTAGTGAGAAATGAAAGAAACTAGATCCCGAACATCCCCTGCTGATGGAAACACCCAACTGACTCCATAAATTTTTTTTAATATTTTTTTTATTTTCCCACTGTACAGCAAGGGGGTCAGGTTATCCTTACATGTATACATTACAATTACAGTTTTTCCCCCACCCTTTCTTCTGTTGCGACATGAGTATCTAGACATAGTTCTCAATGCTATTCAGCAGGATCTCCTTGTAAATCTATTCTAAGTTGTGTCTGATAAGCCCAAGCTCCCGATCCCTCCCACTCCCTCCCCCTCCCATCAGGCAGCCACAAGTCTCTTCTCCAAGTCTATGATTTTCTTTTCTGAGGAGATGTTCATTTGTGCTGGATATTAGATTCCAGTTATAAGTGATATCATATGGTATTTGTCTTTGTCTTTCTGGCTCATTTCACTCAGGATGAGATTCTCTAGCTCCATCCATGTTGCTGCAAATGGCATTATGTTGTTCTTTTTTATGGCTGAGTAGTATTCCATTGTGTATATATACCACCTCTTCCGAATCCAATCATCTGTCGATGGACATTTGGGTTGTTTCCATGTCCTGGCTATTGTGAATAGTGCTGCAGTGAACATGCGGGTGCATGTGTCTCTTTTAAGTAGAGTTTTGTCCGGATAGATGCCCAAGAGTGGGATTGCGGTGACTCCATAAATTTAATAAAGAATTCATTTTATTCCCCATAGTTCATTCTTATTTGTAAAACCATCATGTTTATATAGATCACAGGTTGGAAGAGAAGATATTGTATTAGACCACATAAACCTTTCAAGAAAAATTTTTTAGTAATAAAGGATAAGCAAATATTTTCAGTAGATCTAAAATCACTTTCATAATAACAAGTGTTGAGCCCAAATTTTATTTTATTTTATTTTTTTGTCTTTTTAGAGCCAGCATATGGAGGTTCCCAGGCTAAGGGCTGAATAGGAGGTGTAGCCACTGGCCTACTCCACAGCCAGTGCAACGTCAGATCCGAGCCGTGTCTGCGCCCTACACCACAGCTCACGGCAGTGCCGGATCCTTAACCCCCTTAGCGATGCTGGGATCGAACCTGCATCCTCAAGGATGTTAGTCAGATTCATGTCCGCTGAGCCACAATGGGAACTCCAAAGTTTACTATTATTTGGAAGCTGCCCTTTAAATCCAAGGAGTGGAGTTTCGGGTTTTGTTTTTTTTTTTCCGCTGTACAGCATGGGGAGCAAGTTACACATACATGTATGCATACTTTTTCCTCCCATTGTTATGTTGCGATGTAAGTATCTAGACATAGTTCTCAATGCTACACAGCACGGTCTCATCGTAAATCCATTCCAAGAGCAATAGTTTGCATGCATTAACCCCAAGTTCCTGATTCTTCCCACTCCCTCCCTCTCCCATCAGGCAGCCACAAGTCTATTCTCCAAGTCTATGATTTTCTTTTCTGCGGAAACGTTCATTTGTGCTGGATATTAGATTCCAGTTATAAGTGATATCATATGGTATTTGTCTTTCTCTTTCTGACTTACTTCACTCAGTATGAGAGTCTCAGGTTCCATCAATGTTGCTGCAAATGGCATTATGTTGTTCTTTTTATGGCTGAGTAGTATTCCACTGTGTATCTATACCACATCTTCCTAATCCAATCATCTGTCAATGGACATTTAGGTTGTTTCCATGTCTTGGCTATTGTGAATAGTGCTGCAATGAACATGCGGGTGCATATGTCTTTTTTAAGGAAAGTTTTGTCCGGATATATGCCCAAGAGTGGAACTGCTGGGTCATATGGTAGTTCTATGTATAGATTTCTAAGGTACCCCCATACTGTTCTCCATAGCGGCTATACAAGCTTACATTCCCACCAATAGTGCAGGAGGGTTCCCTTTTCTCCACAACCCCTCCCCCCCACTTGTTATTTGTGGACTTATTAATGATGGCCATTCTGACTGGTGTGACGTGGTATCTCATTGTAGTGTTGATTTGCATTTCTCTAATAATCAGGGATGTTGAGCATTTCTTCATGTGCTTGTTGGCCATCTGTATATCTTCCTTGGAAAACGGTCTATTCAGGTCTTTTGCCCATTTTTCCATTGGGTGGTTGGCTTTTTTGCTGTTGAGTTGTATAAGTTGCTTGTATGTTCTAGAGATTAAGCCCTTGTCCATTGCATCGTTTGAAGCTATTTTCTCCCATTCTTTAAGTTGTCTTTTTGGTTTCCTTTTGGTTTCCTTTGCTGTGCAATAGCTTGTCAGATTGATTAGGTCCCATTGGTTTATTTTTGCTCTCATTTCTGTTGCCTTGGGAGACTAACCTGAGAAAATAATCATAAGGTTGATGTCAGAGAATGTTTTGCCTATGTTCTCTTCCAGGAGTTTGATGGTGTCTTGTCTTATATTTAAGTCTTTTGGCCATTTTGAGTTTATTTTCGTGCATGGTGTGAGGGTGTGTTCTAGTTTCATTGATTTGCATGCAGCTGTCCAGGTTTCCCAGCAGTTCTTGCTGAATAAATGGTCTTTTTCCCATTTTATACTCTTGCCTCCATTGTCAAAGATTAATTGACCATAGGTGTCTGGGTTTATTTCTGGGTTCTCTATTCTGTTCCATTGGTCTGTCTGTCTGTTTTGGTATCAGTACCACACTGTTTTGATGACTGTGGCTTTATAATATTGCTTGAAGTATGGAAGAGTTATGCCTCCTGCTTGGTTTTTGTTTCTCAGGATTGCTTTGGCAATTCTGGGTCTTTTGTGGTTCAATATAAATTTTTGGATTGTTTGTTCTAGTTCTGTGAAACATGTCATGGGTAATTTGATTGGGATTGCATTAAATCTGTAGATTGCTTTGGGTAGTATGGCTGTTTTTACAATATGAATTTTTCCAATCCAGGAACATGGAATATCTTTCCATTTCTTTATGTCTTCTTTAATTTCCTTGATTATTGTTATATAGTTCTTGGCATGTAAGTCCTTTACCTCCTTGGTCAGGTGTATTCCCAGGAATTTGATTTTTTGAGGTACTATTCTAAAAGGTATTGTCTTTTTGTATTCCTTTTCTAATATTTCATTGTTAGTATACAGAAATGCAACTGATTTCTGAATGTCAATCTTATATCCTGCTACTTTGCTGAATTTGTTGATCAGTTCAGGTAGCTTTTGGGTTGAGTCCTTCGGGTTTTCTATGTATAGTATCATGTTGTCTGCATACAGTGACAGCTTTCTCTCTTCTTTTCCTATTTGGATGCCTTTTATTTCTTTTGTTTGTCTAATTGCTGTGGCTAGGACTTCCAAAACTATGTTGAAGAGCAGTGGTGAGAGTGGGCATCCCTCTCTTGTTCCAGATTTGAGTGAGAAGGCTTTCAGTTTTTCTCCATTGAGTATTATATTCGCTGTGGGTTTGTCATAAATGGCTTTGATTATGTTAAGGAATGTTCCCTCTATACCCACTTTGGCGAGAGTTTTTATCACAAATGGATGTTGGGGGTTTCAGGTTTTAATGGAATCTGTTTTATATCGAAGAAGCATTTGGGAAAAAAGAGAGTCTCATTTGAATCTAAAAGATGAATAGGTCTTTCTCAATGAATGTAATTTCTGTTTTCATTTTTGATTTGGATATTAAAACTTTGGAAGAAAATATTAGTGGAGATGTTTTTTGGCCTACTTTATCGTTTGAAAGGATGTTTTTACCATCAGAACAAAAGAAGTCATCGTGTATCTTGAAATGATTGAAAATGCACTCATTTTGAAACTAGTTGAAGAAAAAATGAGAACTGTCACTCCAACAGTTCTCCTAGCACATCACCTTGGGGTACAGTGGGAAGCCACCTGACTTGATGCTGTGCCCTAGCAGCTCTTCTTGTCAGCCGTGTAGTTTAGGGCTAGTTGTCATCTCTGATGGGCCTCTTCTGGCCTCTGTGCTACTTCATGTGTCTTTGAAGCCGTTTCTTCCCCATCAACCCTCCTCAAGCAGGGAGCATTCTGCCCAACTGCACAGCGTGGTCCTGCACCAGCAGTATCTGTTGAACCCACCTCTGCAGTTTGCAACATGTTATTCAAACATCAAGTATTGTCATCTAGATCATGGGTTGTCAACTATTTCTGTAAAGGGCTAGAGAAACACATTTTAGGCTTTGTGGGCCATGCTTTCTCTGTTGCAACTACTCCGTTGTAGCACAGAAGCAGCTACACAAATGTGGTTGTGTTCCAATAAAACTCCATGGATGGACACTTAAAATTCATATAATGTTCATGTGTCACAAGATATTCTTCTTCTCTTTACTTTTTCCAAACATTTAAAAGTTGTAAAAAATTTTTCTTGGCTCACAGGCCATATGAAAATGGGTGTGGGCTAGATTTGGCCCACAAGCTATAGTTTGTGGATTCCTAATCTAGATCACTGTATCTAAAATAATCTTAGGAGCTCCCATTGTGGCTCAGCGGGTTAAGAACCTAATTAGTATACATGAGGATGCAGGTTCCATCCCTGGCCTCACTCAGTGGGTACAGGATCTGGTGTTGCCGTCAGTTGTGGTGTAGTTCACAGATGTGGCTTGGATCTCACGTGGCTGTGGCTGTGGCTGTGGCATAGGCTGGCAGCTACAGCTCCAGTTCAACCCCTACCCTGGGAACCTCCATATGTCATGGGTGCAGCCCTAAAAAGACCTAAAATAAATAAATAATAAAATATCTTAAACCTTGCCACTCAGGATGTAATCCTAGAAGTTTGTTGGAAATGTAGACTCTTGGACTCCTACTCAGACAGGTAGGAGAGTCTACTCAGAATCTGCATTTTTAGCAGCGTTCCCAAAATGAATCTAGTGCTCCTTTAAATTTGAGATGCTTGGTTGTGGAATGCAATCATGAATCAGAAAAAGTAGAGAAAACAACAGGCTTTCTGCATAGAGTAAGTATATATCACAAAGGTATGCACTAAGGGCTGTGCATTTATTAATACAAGAGCCCTTTAGGCCCTCTTGTAGAACCAAGTTTTATATAAACATATAAAATTTACATATACATACATATATACACATGTATTTATATGTATGTTTATACACACACACACATACACACACACACACATATATATATACACACACATTATATGTATTATGTGTGGGTAAGTGTACCCAGTCCACAGCAAATTGCAAGTGAGGGACTTTGCCATAGCAGGATTTGTCTGATAATGGTACCAATATCTAAAGGCCAGAAATTTAAAAAAAAGAAATCAAATTAATATTTTAAAAGATCAGGAGTTCCCATTGTGGCACAGCAGAAATGAATCCAACTAGGAACCATGAGGTTGCAGGTTCGCTCCCTGCCCTTGCTCAGTGGGTTCAGGATCCGGCTTTGCTGTGAGCTGTGGTGTAGGTCAAAGATGCAGCTTGGATCTGGCGTTGCTGGGCTGTGGTGTAGGCTGGCACCTGTCTCTTCGATTTGACCCCTAGCCTGGGAACCTCCATATGCCGCAGGTGCGGCCCTAAAATGACAAAAAAGAATATATATTCTAAAAGATCAGGAGTCGGGACTCACTTTGTGTCACGTGTGATCGTTGCATGTGCACTCAGCAGTCCCCGAGGGTGGCGTCATATTCCAGTGAAATGCAGGAGCTGATGTTCACAGTAATAACACCAGGGCAGCAAGGAAACGTTAAATTACTTTCAGTGTTCTCTGCTCAGGAAGATGGGGACACATCCTTGCACTTTAAGAAGATTTCTATCACAGGTAGTCAAAATGAAAAGAATGGTTGAAAATAAATAAAGAAGCTTTACCTTCAATTATTAGAAAAAGTTTTTATTTAGAAGGACGTTCCCCACTGAGGCTAGATAACCATGACTTTGTCTTTTTAATTTTTTGGATGTGTAAAATTGTATCCACCATTCTTGAGAATGGACATTTTCAGATCTTTGATTTCCTGCTTCCCATTTGAGAGACGGCAAGATCATCTTCATTTTATTTTCCTTTTCACATTTAAACTTCTTCATAAGACCAGAAATCTGCTGTTACAGGTTAGCAGGTAATTATGGAAGTTAGAAAAGATGCTTTTAATTTCCTCCTTTCTAATTCTTCTCTCTTCACTCAAACAGAATTTTCATCATTGCTTTACCATTTATTCCTCTCTTATTTTTGTAAATTTTGCATCTATTTTTATATTTCTTAAATGTGTTAAGTGATATCCTATTACCCACTTCCCAACCTGGTGTTCAGCATAACAGAAAATAGATAAAAAGGGGAGTTCCCATCGTGGCTCAGTGGAAATGAATCTGACTAGCATCCATGAGGACAGAGGTTCAATCCTTGGCCTCACTCAGTGGGTTAAGGATCTGACATTGCCATGAGCTGTGGTGTAGATCGCAGACACAGCTTGGAACTGGAGGCCCTAAAAAGACAAAAAAAAAAAAAAAAAAAAAAAAAATCAAAAAACAAAACAAAAAGAAAGTAGAATTAGACTATGTAAGCAGGAGTTCCCACTGTGGTGCAACAGGATTGGCAGCCTCTCTGGAGCACTGGGATGCAGATTCGATCCTTGGCCAGGAAAATGGATTAAGGATTCAGTGTTGCTGCAGCTTCAGGGTAGGTAGCAACAGAGGCTCGGTTCTGATGCCTGGCCTAGGAATACCATATGCCACAAGGCGGTCAAAAAAGAAAAAAAAAAAAAAAGGAGTTCCCGTCGTGTGCAGTGGTTAATGAATCTGACTAGGAACCATGAGGTTGTGGGTTCAACCTCCGGCCTTGCTCAGTGGGTTAAGGATCCGGTGTTGCCGTGAGCTGTGGTGTGGGTTGCAGACATTACTCGGATCCCGAGTTGCTGTGGCTGTTTTATAGGCGGGTGGCTACAGCTCCATTTAGACCCTTAGCCTGGGAACCTCCATATGCCGCGCTGGGAGCAGCCCTAGAAAAGGCGAAAAGGCAAAAAGGCAAAAAAAAAAAAAAGGTAGAAAAACACCAGTAGAGAGAAAACAGGGAATTGCTATGATAGGACCAATTCTGATTACTTCCATGAAATTTTTTTTTTCTTTTTAGGGCCATACTTGTGGCATATGGGAGTTCCAGGGCCAGGGGTTGAATCGGAGCTGCAGCTGACAGGCTATGCCACAGCCAAGGCAACGCCAGATCTGAGCTGCATCTGCAACCTACACCATAGCTCACAGCAACACCAGATCCTTTAATCCATTGAGCAAAGCCAGGGATGGAACCTGCAACCTCAGATACTAGTCAGGTTTGTTACAGCTGAGCCACAACAGGAACTCCCGTTCCATGAAATTCTAATTAAGAACTCAGGGCATGGCCGACTCCAGAGAATTCTACTTCTTTGAGCTTTGGTCAGGCCTGTCATTGATATTAGATCCAGTTCCTAGGCAATTCTCCCTTTATGCTATATATAAAATTAAATGGCAAAATTATCCGCATTAATGAGGGCCCAGAGCACTGTCAGAATACTAGTAGGAAAAATCATACTTATGGTAATTCAGTTTCAATAGGTTGATCATGTAAATAGAATGCCTGACAGCAAGTTATCAAAGCAATGTCCAAGTGAGCAATTGAGGCTGGGCCTTCTGTCTAAATAGGGACAAAAGAAATGCTTCAAGGAACATACTTAGTAATAATGTAGGAAAGCCAGCATTAGCTCAACAGCCAAGCAGCATGGAGCAGCTGGCAGAGAGCAAATAAAGGCTGAGGAATTTTCATTATAAAAACGAAAATGATGGTCCTGGGCAGGAAGCAGCCACCCACAGGTCCTGAGGTTGACGACCACAGTCATAAGTCATATATCGAAGTACGTGTGCGTCCAGCCAAAAAGAGCTTCACACTCTAAACAAGAAATGTTTTGTTGTAATTCTCATAAATCAGAAATTACATATGCAGGGAGTTCCCTCTGTGGCTTGACAGGTTAAGGACCCAACATGGTCCCTGAGGATGCGGGTTAGATCCCTGGCCTTGCTCATTAAGTTAAGGATCTGGAGTTGCAGATGCAGCTCGGATCCAGTGTTGCTGTGGCTGTGGTGTAGGCCTGCAGCTGCAGCTCCGATTTGACCCCTAGCCTGGGAACTTCCACATGCCTCAGGGGCAGCCATAAAAGAGAAAAAGACCAAAAAAAGAAATTACATATGCAAAAGACAATAATTATTTGGTGTCAAATTGGTATTTTTTCAAAATTAGACAATGGTTTTTTTTTTGTTTTTTGTCTTTTTAGGGCTGCACCCACAGCATATAGAAGTTCCCACGCTAGGGGTTGAATTGGAACTGCAGCCGCCCACCTATGCCACAGCCATGGCAATGCAGGATCTAAGCCACATTTGCAACCTACACCACAGTTCATGGCAATGCCAGATCCTGGCCACTGAGCGAGGCCAGGGATGGAACCCGTGCCCTCGTGGATACTAGTCGGGTTCATTGACCACGGAGCCATGGCAGGAACTCCATAGACAACACTGATTTTTCTCCTTAATATCTCTTTTCCAAATAGGTACTGTGTGTTCAGTACTGTGTGTCCAATGCTGGGCCTTGGAGTGCTGCCCCAGAGAGGACAAGCCCAGATCTTGGCCTTTTGGAGCTTACCTTTGAATCCTTGAATAACTGGGTAGTCTCTCCTTTCTGAATGGAAAACCACATCACTGTTGCCGTTCTGTTTATGCCAGGGTCTTCCATCATTTCCCAGCATATTCTTTCAGAGTTTTAATTATGGATTATATCCACCCAGTACCATTTGTGTTTGTTCAGTAGAAACACCATTTCTGTGTTTTATTTATTTATTTATTTTTGTCTTTTTGCCTTTCCTAAGGCAGCTCCCACGGCATGTGGAGGTTCCCAGGCTAGGGGTCCAATCGGAGCTGTAGCTGCCGGCCTACGCCAGAGCCACAGCAATGCGGGATCTGAGCCGCATCTGCAACCTACACCACAGCTCACGGCATCGCCGGATCCTTAACCCACTGAGCAAGGCCAGGGATCGAACCTGCCACCTCATGGTTCCTAGTCGGATTTGTTAACCACTGAGCCACGACGGGAACTCCCATTTCTGTGTTTTAAAAAGCCAAGCTCGGCGTTCTCATCGTGGCACAGCAGAAACAAATCTGACTAGGAACCATGAGGTTGCAGGTTCGATCCCTGGCCTCACTTGGTGGGTTGGAGATCCGGTGTTGCCGTGAGCTGTGGTGTAGGTTGCAGACTCGGCTCAGATCTGGCATTGCTGTGGCTCTGGCATAGGCTAGGAGCCACAGCTCCGATTGGACCCCTGGCCTGGGAACCTCCATGTGCCTCAGGTGTGGCCCTAAAAGGACAAAAGACTAAATAAATAAATTAATTAAAAATAAATAAAAAGCCAAGCTCTAAGAGAAATGTAGGGTTTTGTGGGAAAACATGTTATTTCCTCACCTAGGGAGACACTCATCATTGAGCCCCCTCCTCAAGCAAAGAAGGCTATAACACACCCGAAATGGTCAACACTCAGGGTGTGAAGTGACATGAATGACACATCGGTATCTCTCAAAGGAGAATCCACTTGGGGAGGTACCCAAGCTACCTCACCACAGGCAGTTCAAGGATGAGGAGAAGGTTCTGGCCCCACATCATCCCTGTATAAATCTTATAGAGAGGAAAACAAGACTAAGTATCTCAGGGGTCATCAGAGTGTGAGATGAACCTAAGCTCATCTCTTTACCTTTGAAAAATAAAATGTGGACTGAAGGAGTTCCCATCGTGGCTTAGCAGTAATGAACCTGACTAGTAGCCATGAGGACACAGGTTTGATCCCTGGCCTTGCTCAGTGGTTTAAGGATCCAGTGTTGCTGTGAGCTGTGGTGTAGGTCGCAGACACAGCTTAGATCCTGCATTGCTGTAGCTGTGTTGTAGGCCAGTAGCTACAGCTCTGATTAGACCCCTAGCCTGGGAACTTCCATATGCTGCAGGTGTGGCCCTAAAAAGAAAAAAAGGGGGGGTGGACTGAGCTGAGCTATGCACTGGCTTTTAAGAATCACTAAGGAAGCCCTTTTCATTTACTTTGTGGACATGAGAATTTAGTCTTTGTAAAATTCATAGAGGCTGGTTTGCAAGAATGGTTTCCCCATGAAATCTTCATAGCAGAGATGCTGGCTATTCACCTTCAAGAGGGCCCCTGATAATACCTCAGCCTCACAGGGTATGGTGGTGGAGCTGGATATCATCCCCCCACCCCCGCCAGCCCCAGCTTTTCCCTTAGATTGGCTCCACTGAGAATCTCCCACGGGCCCTCCTGTTAAAACTGATGCTGCCCAGGAAACAGCCGTCTGCATGATTTTAATGTAGATTTCATCTGCTTGCTGGGGAGATGCAGCTTGGAATCATCTTGATGTTTGACTCTGAATTTATTTAATCTATTTCACAGAATATAAAGACAAGAAACCTGCCTTTCTTTCACTCCTTCTTTTTGCTTGATTTCACTCTTTTTTTTCCCCCTCTTTGGAGGAGCAGTTCCTCTAACAAGTTAATGTTGAAAGTATGCCACTGAAATGATATGAATATAGTTTACTAGAAGAGTGATGGTGGTTCAGTCAAGTTGAAAGGAGCCTGGGAGTTCTCTTCTGGCTCAGGGAGTTAAGAACCCGACTGGTATCCATGAGTTCGATCCCTGGCCTCACTCAATGGATTAAAGATCCCGTGTTGCCGTGAGCTGTGGTATAGGTTGCAAATGAGGCTTGGATCTGGTGTTGCTCTAGCTGTGGTGTAGGCTGGTGGCTACTGCTCTGATTTGACCCCTAGCCTGGGTACTTCCATATGCCAAAAGTGTGGCCCTTAAAAAACCAAAAAAAAAAAAAAAAAAAGAAGAAGCCTGAACACTTCCATTTGCATAAAGCACAGTGTATGGTGCTATTTGTAAAAATAAGTTGTATAGTACTTAAATTACATGTAAATGGTGTTGTTTTGAACTGTTTATGTCAGTAAAGTAAATCTAATGACACAAACATAGTAACACCTTACTGCTTTTATAACCAGCTTATGATATTTATCGTTTGTGGAACACAGCTTGTGTCATCTGCAGTTCAACAGTAATTTTCAATCACAATCTCAAAATAGTAAACATTAAAAGAAATCAGCATGTACTACATTGTATTGCATACCCATGGGCAATAGCTCGCTGTTAATGATCACAACTGCCAACTTGTCTCTATTATAGTAATCTTTCTCTTCATAAATTTAAATGGAGAGTATAAAATAAACTCTAAGATCATGCTAAGTCATGTGCGTCAGTATTTCACACACTCTTACCATCTCTGAAATTTAAAAAAAAAATTTTTGGCCATGTATTCCATTATTAGGATATCTGTGTCACTAGTGGAAGGAATACCAAGAAGGCTGGTGCTAGGGCTTTTTACTTTATTCTTTTCCTGTCACTGAGTACAAAACCTAGCTCTTTAAAATCAGTTCCTAGAATGTTATCTGAAAGGATCAGTCTTAAGCCAAATGCATGTCTCTGTAGAAAGAATTATAGTTTGATTTGCCTCTCAGAGTATTTAAAATGGTGCATTCTTGGATCACTGGTATGTTGTCTTTGGAAAGTGACAAAAATTCCTGGTGATGGCCAGTGTAGATTCTGTCTTAAACATCTGTCAGTCATTCTTTGAACAGATATGCCTTAGATGTCATCATGTCACTTTTGTGCCAGATACCATGCTAATTATTGAACAAGGGAGAGAGGGAGGAAGGAGGGAAGGACGGACGGACCGACCAAAAGGCTGAGATAAGTTAGAGCTGGTAATTGAGACCATAAAATTTGAAGTCAGGCTGTCCTGGATTGGAATCCAAACTGCCTCTCTTAAAATTATATGAATATTTATTTGGAGTGGATAAGCAATGAGCTCCTGCTCTATTGCACAGGGAACTATATCCAGTCACTTGTGCCAGAACATGATGGAAGATGATGTGAGAAAAAGAAAAAAAAATATATATATATATGACTAGGTCACGTTGCTGTACAGTAGAAATTGACAGAACATTGTAAACCAACTATAATGGAAAAATAAAAATCATAAAATTTTAAAAATTATATATGAATTTAAACAAATTACCTAATCTATGGATAAGCCTAGTGTCCTCAAGTGTAAAACAGGAGTAATTTTATTATCTATGTTATTGAGAGAATTAGATGAGAAGATTATAATTATTCTCATGAATATTATTAGTGACACTGCGGTGCAGTCCCTGCTCTCCAAGTACTCAGAGTGTAGTGACTGAAGTATGGTGGACGAGCAAACAGGTAATTATGTGCAATACGACTGCCATGGAGCACATGTGCCCAGGGCGCTGGGAGAACATAGGGGGCTTCTTTGGGAATCTGGTCTGGTTGGTTTAGAACTGTCTGGAAGGGTGGGGACAAAGGAGGCCCAAGAACTCTTTGTGAATTGCCTGGTTGCATCGAGAATTGTGTTCTGCTTTCTCTAATTTCTAGGATCGTCTAAATCTAGACACAGAAACTGAGTGTTGATTATTAGTATGCTATTAGTCTGTTTCAATAGCAATCATTTCAGACTCTGCTTTGTGCAAGGCACAAAATTAAATCTTAGGGAATCTAGAGATGAATGAAATGTCTGCTTTCAAGTTGCATGTAGCCATTATCTGTTAGAGTGCTCTGAGACCCTTTATGACACTCAAAGGAAATCCATTGGGATTGTTTACTTATGACTAAATATTCTGCAAGATATTGCTGGATCTCATGGTATAATTCTATTCTTAGTTTTCTGAGGAACCTCCATACTGTTTTTCATGGCAGTTGCACTAACATTCCTATCAACTGTGTAGGAGAGTTGCCTTTTCTCTATACCTTCTCCAGTATTTGTTATTTGTAGACTTCTTAGTGATGGCCATTCTGACTGGTGTGAAGTAGGACCTCATTAGAGTCTTGATTTGCATTTTGCTGATAATTAGTGATGTTGAGCATCTTTTCATGTGCCTGTTGGCCATCTGTATGTCTTCTTTGGAGAAATGTCTATTTAGGTCTTCTGCCTATTTTTCTGTTGTTGTTGTTGAGTTGCATGAGTTGTTTGTGTGTTTTGGAGATTACGCCCTTGTCAATTGCATTGCTTTTGGTTTAGGTTTTTGGTTTTTCGGTGGTATTTTTTTTTTTTTTTTTTTTTTTTTTGCTCTTTTAGGGCCTCACTCTCAGCATATGGAGGTTCCCAGGCTAGGGGTCGAACGGAAGCTACAGCCGCCGGCCTACACCACAGCCACAGCAACATGAGATATGAGCCATATCTGCAACCTACACCACAGCTCATGGCAACCCCGGATCCTTAAGCCACTGAGCGAGTCCAGGGATCAAACCCACAACTTCGTGGTTCCTAGTCAGATTTGTTTCCGCTGTGCCAGGACAGGAACTCCCTCAACTACATTGTTTGCAACTATTTTCTCCTATTCCGTAAGTTGTCTTTTTTTGGTTGCTTTTTTTTTTTTTTAAATGGTTTCCTTTGCTACACAGAAGCTTGTAAAGTCGATAAGGTCTCATTTGTTTATTTTGGTTTTCTTTCTCTGTTATACACACGTACATACATCCATATGTCATTTAAGGTCATTTGAATGTTTGAACTTTTAAAGTGTTTCTTTATTGATTTTCTGACCTATCCCTTGATATAAGTGGAGTTTTAAAGTTCCTCATTTTTATTGTGTTACTGTCAGTTTCCCCCTTTACTTCAGTTAATATTTGCTTTATGTATTTAGGTGCTCCTGTATTGGATACATATATACTTACAGTTGTTATATCTACTTCTTGGATTCATCCCTTGATCATTATGTAGTGTCCCTCTTTATCTCTTTTAACAGTCTTTACAGTCTATGTAAAGTCTGATGGAATAGGTATCGCTATCCTGGCTTTCTTTTGTCTGTCTTTTTTTTTTTAGCCATTTCTTGGGCCGCTCCCGCGGCATATGGAGGTTCCCAGGCTAAGGGTCAAATCGGAGCTGTAGCCGCTGGCCTACACCACAGCCACAGCAACGTGGGATCCGAGCCGCGTCTGCAACCTACACCACAGCTCACGGCAACGCCGGATCGTTAACCCACTGAGCAAGGCCAGGGACCGAACCCACCACCTCATGGTTCCTAGCCGGATTCGTTAACCACTGCGCCACGACGGGAACTCCCTGGCTTTCTTTTGATTTCTATTGTGTGGAATACCTTTTTCTGTCCCTTCACTTTTAGTCAGTATGTGTCTTTAGATCTGAAGTATGTCTCTTATAAGCAGCATATCTGCAGGTATTGTTTTTGTTTCATTGACCACTCTATATCTTTGGAGCATTTAGTCTATTTTTAAAGTAATTATCAATATATAAATTTTTTGGTTGTTATGTAAATCTTTTTTGGTGGGTTTTTTTTTTTTTTTTTGGTTTTTTGGTTTTTGGGGCTGTGCCCAAGGCATATGGAGGTTCCCAGGCTAGGGGTCCAATTGGAGCTACAGCTGGCTGGCTTATACCAGAGCCAAAGCAACGCCAGATCCAAGCCATATGTGCAACCTACACCACAGCTCATGGCAATGCCAGATCCTTAACCCACTGAGTGAGGCCAGGAATCGAACCTGCAACCTCATGGTTCCTAGTCAGATTTGTTTCTGCTGCGCCACGACGGGAACTCCTGTTTTGTAGATCTTTTTTGTCCCTTTTCATTTTTGTTCTGTTATTTGATGGCTCTTTAGTATTATATTTGGATTCCTTTTACTTTTTTTGTGTGTCTATTATAAATTTTTGTTTTGTGGTTATCATCAGGCTCAACTACTACCACGTGTGTGATTATTTTATGTTGTTAAACTCTTAATTTCACATGTGTTTTCACAATCTGGCATTTGTACTAGCCTCTTCTCATGATTACTGTCTTGATACCATATTTTACATCTAATTGTTTTGTGTATTCCCTTAACTGCTTATTGTCAGAATAGATGATTTTTACTATATTTGTCTTTTAACTTTCCTACTAGATTTGTATGTGGATGATTTTCTACCTTTCCTATATGTTTGGCACAGATTTAGCTCTGTGCCTTGCACATAGCAGAGTCTGAAATGACTGCTGATGAAATGGACTAGCCTACCAATAATCAATAGTTTTTGTGTCTAGGTTTAGAGGATCCTAGAAGTTTGAAAGAGCTGAACAGAATGCTTAAAAAGCTGGGAGTGAGCTTTTTTCCTTTAATAATTTTCACATTTCTAGTTGTGGCTTTTTTTTTTTTTTGCTTGGAGAATTTCCTTTAGCATTACTTATAAAGGTGGTTTGCTGGTTCTGAACTCTTTCAGCTTCTGTTTGTCTGTGAACAATCCCAGCAGTGGTGCCTATAAGCTCTTTGGTCTGGGTAGGGCTGGGAACTGGGGCTATAAGCTAGAAGAAGGATTCCAAAGTGGCATGTGCCAGCACCAGTGTCCATGTGGTAGAAGGAGCTCCCCGCAATGGCTGCTGTCACTGTCTATGTCCCCAAGGTGAGCTGCAATTGTCTCTTGCCTCTTCAGAAGACTCTTCAAGAATAGCAAGTAGGTCTGACCCAGGCTCCTATTGTATTACTCCTCCTGCCTTGGATCCCAGAGCATTTGAAAATTTTTGTGTGTGCCCATTAAAGAGTGACATCTCTATTTCCCCCAACCCTCTGGGACTCCTAAAATTAAGCAACCACTGGCCTTCAAAGATAAATTCTCTGGGGGCTCATTTTCTCAGTGTAGGACCACCCAGACTGGGGAGCCAACATAGGGCTTGGGGCTTTCTCCCTCTCCTTTCAAAGAACCTCTGAAGTTATAATTATTCTCCCATTTGGGGGCTGCCAACCTGGGGGTGAGTTCCTTGACCGTATTACAACCCCATTGCTACCACATATCTCGTCAGTCTTTCTTTATATCTTTAGTTGTCGAAGGTCTTTTCTGGTAGGTTCCAGGTCCTTTTCACTGATGGTCATTCTTTGAATAGTTGTGCTTTTGGTGTGCCTGTGAGAGGAGATGGGCTCGGGGTATTCCCACTCTCTAGCTTATCCCAGCTTTCCAGTGTGTCATATTTTGGTTTGGTGGTGGTCTCTTTTTTTTTTGCAGAGATTTAATCTTTGAACTTTAAATTTTTCTCTGTAATTATCTAACATATATCTCATTGTTTGGCATCACTGTTCTGACATGTTATATAGTGATTTTTTTAAAATTTCAAATTAATTTTTAGTTATGAATGGGATAAGAAATAAAGTCATCAGGAGTTTCTGTTGTGGCTCAGAGGGTTAAAAACCCAACTAGCATCCATAAGGATACAGGTTTGATCCTTGGCCTCACTTGTGGGTTAAGGATCCAATGTTGCCACAAGCTCTGGTGTAGGTCACAGATGTGGTTCAAGTCCAGGATTGCCCTGGCTGTGGTGTGGGCTAGCAGCTGCACCTCTTTGACCCCTAGCCCAGGACTTTCTATATACCACAGGTGTGGCCCTGGGGAAAAAAAAAAAAGAAAGTCATCAGATGATGGTTGGGGCCATTAATTTCTAACAAGACACTTTGTGGAAATAAATATTTCTTCTGATACACCACATATACATCAGAACCTTCAAAAAACAAGGGCAGAACCAAAGTACAATATAGAAGCCTCTGCAGCTTAAGCCTCCCATAGTCTAAACCTCTGAAGCCAAGCAAAGCATCTTTCCTGCCAATTAAGTGGGTTTCCAGTATTTCTATGTAGTTGAGCTTTCAGAGACAGACACTCAAGCATATCATTAGTATATACCATCTTGGCTCTGACTGCATTAATTATGCCTGAAAAGTGTAATATCCAAGTCCAAAGGTGAAAGAACACATTAATGAGTATGGTGTTTGGCAAGAGCAGACTGTAAAAGCACAGGCTAATTGCACTAGTGCGGGCAGACTAAAAGCACAGGCTGATTGCACTAGTACAACCCCATGGGAAGTTTACTTCTGCAGAAGCGGCGTGTAACAGTCCTGCCAAAGAGACCACTGGAATAAAGGACAGTGAATGTAGGAAAAGACAGAAAGATTCTTCTCCCCCACTTATCACCTGCCACTCTTTTTTAAAAGGTAGATGGTATTTAGAAAATTTAGTTGTGTGTGTCATTTTTAAATATGATCTCATGCTGCCTTTTTTTTTTTTTTTTTTTTTTTTTTTTTTTTTTTTTTTGCTTTTTAGGGCCACACCCAAGGCATGTGGAAGTTCCTAGGCTAGGGGTCACATTGGAGCTATAGCTGCTGGCCTACACCACAGCCACAGCAATGGCAGGATCTGAGCTACATCTGCAACCTTACACCACAGCTCATGGCAATGCTGGATCCTTGACCCAATGAGCAAGGCCAGGGATCAAACCGCATCCTCATGGATACTAGTCAGGTTCATTTCTGCTGCACCACAGCAGGAACTTCTCTTCTTCCTTCTTATTTGGGGGGGATGATGTGTCATTCTAGCTGCCTGTGGTTTTATATTAGGAATCCCATCAATAGATGGATAGGCTATTCTTGACTCTTCATTGATGGATTCATTTGTTGATGCTTTACATTTGAGCAGCTTCTTGGAAAGTGGGCACACCAAGAACTCCAGCACTGCCACGTGGCGCAGGGCAATTTCCTCTTCTCACTCTCGTCTGTGGACGTAGCAAGCCCAACATGTGCAGGTACCTCTGGGTGAGGCCATGGAAGGCAGTGCATGTGTCTCCCCACAGTGCTGAGGCAAGCCAGCTGCACATTCTGTTCAGCATGGTCTGTAAGCACGAGACTGCAACCACTCCACCACCCTAGCCCATTCTGAGACATCTGGCTTAGAGTGTTTTTTTTTTTTTAACTGAAGTAAAGTCAACATATAAAATCATATTGTTTTCAAGAATAAAACACAATAATTCAACATTTGTATACATTGCAAAATGATCACCATAACTAGTCTTGTTACCACCTGTCATCATATAAAGTTACGGAATTAACTTTTTTTATTGAGAACTGAAGATTTACTTTCTTAGCTATTTCCAAATTGGCAATACAATAGTTTTGACTAAGTCACCATGCTGTATGTTATATGTACATTATTTTGTAACTGGAAATTTGTAGCTCTTGACTCCCAACCCCCTACCACCCCTCCCCTCTGGCAATCATCAATCTATTCTATGTAATCTATGAGTTTTTTTGTTTTGTTTTGTGGTTTAGGGTCCATATTAGTGAAATCATACCATATTTGTCTTTCTCTGGGCTTCATTTAAACTGTTAGCCCCAAGATATATCCATGTCACAAATGGCAATATATCACTCTTTATGGCTGAATAGTATTCTATTATATGTATGTATATGTGTGTTAACGTGCATATTCTCATACACACGCGTATAAAATCTTGTGAGGTGTGTGTATTTATATCACCTCTTTATCAATTCATCTATCAGTGGTGCTTAGGTTGTTTTCATGTCTTGGCTATTGTAAATAATGCTGCAATGAACATAGGGGTACATATATATTTTCCAACTAGTCTTTTCTCTTTTCTCCCCCAGATAAATACCCAAAGCAAAATATCTTTTGAGGAATTTCCATACTGTTTTTCCATAGTGACTGCACCAGTTTACATTCCCACCAAGAGTGCATAGAGAGTTCCCTTTTATTCTCTGGTTGACATTTGTTATTGTCCCTTTGATACTAGCCATTCTGACAGGTGTGAGGTGATAGCTCTTTGTGGTTTTGATTTGCGTTTCCCGAATTGTTAGTAATGTCGACCATCTTTTCATGTGCCTGTTGGACACCTCTATGGCCATCTATTTTGGGAAAAAAATATTTAATTATTCTGCCCAGCCCATTTTTTAGCACAATTGCTTGTTCATTTTTGTTTTTTCATTATTGAGCTATATGAGTTTTTAGTATGTTTTGCATATTAGCTCCTTATCTGTATATGATCTGCAAATATTTTTTCAGTAAGTTGCTTTTTTATTTTGTCAATGCACATTGATGTGCATAAGCTTTTTAGTTTGATGTCCTCCCACTTGCTTATTTTTGCTTTTGTTGCTTTTATCAGATTCAAAAAAACCAGGACCTATGTTAAAGAACTTACTGCATTTATGTTTTTTCTTCTGTGAAAGTTACAGTTTTATATCGTCCATTCATGAGTCTTTAATCCATTTTTATTTTTTGTGTAAGGTGTAAGAGATAGTGGTCTGATTTCATTCTTTTGCATGTTTTGCTTTTTTTTTTTTTTTTTTTTTTTTTGTCTTTTTGCCATTTCTCGGGCCGCTCTCGCGGCATATGGAGGTTCCCAGGCTAGGGGTTGAATCGGAGCTGTAGCCACCGGCCTATGCCAGAGCCACAGCAACGCGGGATCCGAGCCGCGTCTGCAACCTATACCACAGCTCACGGCAATACTGGATTGTTAACCCACTGAGCAAGGGCAGAGATCGAACCCAAAACCTCAGGGTTCCTAGTCGGATTCATTAACCACTGCGCCACGATGGGAACTCCTTGCCAACATTTATTAAAGAGATTATATTTCCCCATTGTATATTCTTGGCTTCTTTGTCATAAATTAATTGACCATACATGCTAAGGTTTATTTCTATGCTATTTTTTCCACTGATCTGTTTTTATATCAATATCATGCTATTTTTATTATAGCTTTGAGATAGAATTTGAAATCTTGAAACACATTGCCTCCAGTCTTTTTTTCTTCTTTCTCGTGATTGCTTTTGCTATTTGGATTCTTTTGTGGTTCCATGCAAATTTTAGAATTTTTTTATTCTATTTCTGTGAAATATGCTATTTAAATTTTAATAGGAATTGCACTGAACCTATATATTGCTTTGGAAAGTACGGACAGTTTAAGAATTATTTTTAATCATTACTTTTGATTGTTTAATTTTTATCCACGAGCAAAAACTATTTTAACATTTGTGTTGTCTTCAATTTCTTTTCTTAATGTCTTGTAGTTTTTACTACACGAGTCTTTAACTCCCTCAGTTATATTTATTCCTAGGCATTCTTCTCATGTAATTGTACATGGAATGATTTTCTTTCACATGTATAGAAATGCATCTGATTTTTGAATGATTCTGTATGCTTCAACTATATTGACCTCATTTATTCTACCATTTCGGGGGGGTATCACATATGAGATTGTTTTCTTAAAACAGAAAAAGTGGTTTTTTGTTTGTTTTTAGGGCCCCCCTATGGCATATGCAAGTTCCCAGGCTAGGGGTCGAAATAGAGCTGCACTGCTGGCCTACGCCACAGCCACACCAGATCTGAGCCACGTCTGCAACCTACACTGCAGCTCATGGAAACACCAGATCCTTTAACCGACTGAGTGAGGCCAGGAATCAAACCCATACCCTAATGGACACTAGTCAGGTTCTTATTCCACTGAGGCACAACAGGAACTCCTGAAAAAGGTTTAATTCCTGTCCATTTTGGATGCCTTTTTCTTCTACTTTTGTGTCAGATTGCTCTGTTTGGAGTTCAGTACCATCTTTAATAAGAGTAGTGGGTATGGGTACCTTTATCTTGTTACTGATTTAAAAGAAAAGGCTGGAGTTCCCATCATGGCTCAGTGGTTGAGGAACCCGACTAGTATCCATGAGGAAGCAGGTTTGATCGCTGGCCTTGATCAGTGAGTTAAGGATCTGGTATTGCCAGGAGCTGTGGTGTAGATCACAGACGTGATTTGGATCCCACGTTGCTATGGCTGTGGTTTAGGCTGGCAGCTACAGCTCCAAACTGACTCCTAGCCTGGGAACCTCCATATGCCGCAGGTGTGGCCCTAAAAAGATGAGAAAAAAAAAAGAAAGAAAAAGCTTTCACAAGATTACAAGGTATAAGATTAGTTGTGGGTATATATTACATGGTCTTATTGCTCTATTTTCAGTTTGTTGAGAGCTTTTGTCATAAAATGTTTATTGAATTTTTTCATTTGCTTTTTCTACTTCTATTGAAAGGATCATATATTCTTCATTCTATTCACATTGTGTATCACCCTTATTATTTTATATATAGAATATAAAATGATATTGCACCTTCCTTCCATGTGAGGGGTAAATTACACACAATCATGCTGTATAATCTTTTAAGTTTGCTGTTGAATTTGGTTAGACTTTTCCTGAGAATTGTTGCATTTATATTCATCAGGCATGTCACCCTATAAATTTATTTTCTTATAGTGTTCCTTATCTGGCTTTGGTGCCGGAGTAATGCTTTCCTCCTAAAAAAGAACTTGGGAGTGTTCCCGCCTCAATTTTTTTGGAAGAGTTTGAGACTGATTGATGTTATTTTTTTAATGTTTGGTGAAATTTCACCAGTGAAACCATTTAGTCCTTGGCTTTTCTTTGTCAAGAAGGTTGTGTTTATTGTTTGTGTCCTCCTTTATTATTGATCTGTTCAGACTTTCTCTTCATGATTGAGTCTTGGTAGGCTTCGTGCTTCTAAGAATTTATTATAATTTATCTAATTTCTTGGTGTACGAGAGTTCCCCTTGTGGCTCAGCGGTTAGCAAACCCGACTAGCATCCATGAGGACACAGGTTCGATCCCTGGCCTCACTCAGTGGTTTAAGGATTTGGTGCTGCCGTGAGCTGTGGTGTAGGTCACAGATGTGGCTCGGATCCTGAGTTGTTGTGGCTGTGGCGTAGGTTGGTGTCTACCGCTCCAATTAGACCCCTAGCCTGGGACCCTCCATGTGCCTCAGGTATGGCCCTAAAAGACAGAAAGACCAAATAGTAATGATGATAATTTGTTGGTGCATAATTGTTAATACTATTCTTCTGGTCCTTTGTATTTCTTTGATGCCTTTGATGTCTTGTCTTTCATTTTCACATTTCTTTTTTGTCTTTTTGCCTTTTCTAGGGCAGCTCCTGTGGTATATGGAGGTTCCCAGGCTAGGGATTGAATCAACAACATCAGATCCAAGCCGCATCTGCAACCTACACCACAGCTCACGGCAACGCTGGATCCTTAACCGACTGAGCAAGGCCAGGGACCGAACCTGCAACCTTATGGTTCCTAGTCGGATTCATTAACCACTGAGCCACAACAGGAACTCCATATTTTTTGACCTTTTTTCCTTGGCTAGTCTACTAAAATTTGTCAATATACTTTATTATTTAAAACATCAACTCTTAGCTTGATTTTTTTTTCTTCCCCCTCATCTCTTTTTTTTGAGCCACACCCATCGCATATGGAAGTTCCCAGGCAAGGGGTTGAATCCGAGCTAAAGCTGCCAACCTACTACAGCCCCAGCAACACCAGATCTGAGCCACACCTGCAACCTACACCACAGCTGGTGGCAATGCCTGTCCTTAACCGACGGAGCGAGACCAGGGATTGAACCCACATCCTCGAGGATCCTAGTCGGGTTCATTAACCACTGAGCCATAAAGGGAACCCCCCCCATCTCTTTTCATCATTCTATCCTCTAAACTTTGCTCTTTCCTTTCTTCTAATTTTATTGTGCTTAATTCTTGTTTTCCCTCTACTCCCTTGATGTGTACAGTTAGGTTGTTTTTTGAAAACTTTCATTTTTTAAATGTAAATCCATAAAAACAGCTTTTGATATATTCTCCAAATTATGGTATTTTTTGTATTTTATTTTTCTCAAGATACTGATTTCTCTTTTGATTCCTACTTTGATCCATTGGTTATTCAAGATTGTGCTGTTTAATTCCCATGTATTTTTAAATTTTTCAAGTTCTATATCATTGTGTTCAGAAAGCTGTAAGACGTGATTTTAAAGCTCTTTGGCCAGGGATGACATATCCTGGGGAACATTTTATGTGCCCTTGAAAAGGCTGTGTTCTGGTGTCCTTGGATGGAATGTTCTGCATATATCTGTTAGGTTTATTTTCTAAAGTGTTATGTAGGTCAGTGTTTTCTCATTAATTTTCTGTCCAGATGATCTATCCATGTTTATAAATAGCCTATTGAAGTACCTTACTATTATTGCATTGCTTTTTCTGCATGTAGTTTTGCTAATATTTACTTTAAATATTTACATACTCCAGTGTTGGGTGCATATATATTTATACTTGTAATAGTCTCTTGATAATTTTCCCTTTATTGCTATGGTAACATTGTCTCTTGTGACTGATTTTGATTGAAAATGTGTATTATCTGATATAAGTATACTTACTCCTGCTTTCTTTTGGTTGCCATTTGCATGGATATCTTTTTACCTCCTCTCACTTTAACCTATGTAAGTCCTTAAAGTTAAAGCGAGGAGTTCCCTTCGTGGCTCAGTGGTTAGCAAACCTGACTAACATCCATGAGTATGGGGGTTCAATCCCTGGCCTCGCTCAGCGGGTTAAGGATCCGGCGTTGCCGTGAGCTGTGGTGTAAGTCGCAGATGCAGCTTAGATTCTGCGCTGCTGTGGCTCTGGTATAGGCCGGTGGCTACAGTTCTGATTGGACCCCAAGCCTGGGAACCTCCATAGGTCATGGGTGCAGCCCTAAAAGACAAAAGCAAAAAAAGCTAAAGCGGATCTTTTGTAGACAGCATATTTTAGGTTTTTGTAAAAATTAATTCAACCACTTTGTCATTTAATTGGAGAATTAGACTTATAGTTACCTTTCCATTGTTTTCTGTTTGTTACTGTTATTGTAGTAATTTCTTTGTATTTTTTAAATGTGGTATGAATTCTTTATCTTTTGTGTAACCACAATAATTTTTTTCTTTGTAGTTTCCATGAAACTTACATAAAATATCTTGTATGTAAAATGTAGTTAATAATCTTTAATTTCACAAAATAATTATTTTAGGTATACTTTATATTTTTACATTTTTACTTTACATACATTTTCTATCCCCAGAAAAACTTGTGTGTATACGCATACATATATGCAAATATACATATGCATACATAATTCATATTGGTATATTTTTCTATATATATAATATTTATTATACTTAAGGAAATAGTTTGATTTTCCTTTTCTTCAAATGTGTGTTATCTATATAAGGAGTTCAGATGATTTTATTAGTATAGGCTTTTCACATGTGTTAGATTTATTATTCTTTTATGCTTTTAAAACACAGCCTCTCTTTCAATATATTTGTAACTGCTTGGAATGTGTCTATGTGAACTATGTCCTAAATGCTTATGTTACAGTCCACTATATTGTCTTACTTTTTTTCTTTTTTTGTCTTTTGTCTTTTCAGGGCTGCACTCATGGCATATGGAAGTTCCCAGGCTAGGGGTCTAATCGGAGCTACAGCTGCTAGCCTACACCAGAGCCACAGCAACACCAGATACAAGCCGCGTCTGCAAACTACACCACAGCTCATGGCAACACCGGATCCTTAACCCACTGAGCAAGGCCAGGGATCGAACCTGCAACTTCATGGTTCCTAGTCAGATTTAACCACTGTGCCATGATGGGAACTCCATTATTTTTTATTTTTATAGTTATTACCTGTAATATTCTACCAGTCTACTTTGTTTGCATCTGTCAAGTTGATCACATGCCTTTCCTAAGTTTATAGGCTGATTAGTTATATTACTATATTTCCTAACCACCAAAATATTAGAGTCCTGGTGTAGGAGTGACTTAATTTGGGGGTGAGGTTTTTATCCTGTTAGGTTTATTAAGGTATTATTCATTTTTTTCTTTAAGATTTATAGAGAGATAATCAACATTCAGCACTGTATAACTTCGTGGTTGTACATTGTAACAATTTGACTTTACATCATGGATGTTTATCCCAGTCAGTTTAGTGAACATTCATCATCATATACAGATACAAAATTAAATAGCAAAAAAATCTGTGGTAGCTCTTACTCTCTTAACAACTTTCACATATAACATAAATCAGTGTTAACTATATTTATCATGTTGTATATTAAATCCCCAGCACTTGTTTATCTTATAACTGGGAAGTTTGGAACTTTTGGCTGCCTTCATCCTCTTCCCTCTCCACCCACACCCTGCCTCTGGTAACCACAAATGTATTTTCCTCTGAGTTTGTGAGCTATAATTGACCTACAACACCAGTAGTTCCAGTTGCCCAACACAGTGATTTGATATTTCTGTAGATTTCAAAATGATCAACATAAAAGTTTTATGATATGTCACCATATGAAGATACTATAGTTATTTATTGTATTTCCCAAGTTGTACATCTCATACCCAAGACTGATTTATTTTGCATCTGGAAGTTGGTACCTCCTGATCTCCCTCACCTATTTCCTTTCTTCTCTCACTCCCCTCTGGCAACCACCTATTTTTTTTCCCTCTGTATTTACAAATCTATTTCTGTTTTGTTATATGTTCATGTGTCTTGTTTTTAGATTACACAAAAAATTGAAATCACATAGTATTTGTCTTTCTCATTTTGACTTATTGGAATTAGTACCCTCTAGGTCTATTCGTGTTGTCTCAAATGGCAAGATTTCATTCTTTTCTACGGCTGAGTAATACCCCATCGTGTGTGTGTGTGTGTGTGTGTGTGTGTGTGTACGTACGCACCACTTCTTTATCCATTAATTGATTGATGTGCATTGGGGTTGCATCTATATCTTGGCTATTGTAAATAATGCTGCAGTGAATGTAGGGGTGCATATATGTTTTATAATTAGTATTTTTACTTCTTTTCAGATAAACAACCAGAATTAGAATTGCTGAAACATATTGTAGATCTATTTTTGAGAAATAGCCATACTTTTTTCCATAGTGGCTGTACCAGTTTACTTCCCACAAACAATGCAGTGTTTACATTTTCTCATTATTGTAAACATTTGTTGTATTTTTGTTAATTGAATATTGTGACAGTGAGATATCTCATTGTGATTTTGATTTGCATTTCCCTGATGATTAGTGATGTTGAGCATCTTTTTATGTGCTTGTTGATCATTTCTACGTATTTATAAAATTGTCTATCCAGATCCTCTGCCCATTTTTTTAAACTGGGTGCTTTTTTCTCTTTAATGTTTATGAGTTATTTGTATATTTTGGATTAATCCTTTTATCACATATATAGTTTGCAAATGTATTCCCCCTTTCAGTAGTTGGCATTTTGGTTTTGTTGATCACATCCTTTGTTGTTCAAAAGCTTTGATGTAGTTCCATTTGTTTATTTTTGTTGTTTCCCTTGTTAGAAGAGACACATCCAAAAAATATTTCTAAGACTGGTGGCAAAGAGTACTGTTTTCTTCTCGAAGTTTTGTAGTTTCAGCTCTTACATGTAAGTCTTTAATTCATTTTGATTTTATATTTTATTTTTGTGCATGCTGAGGGAAACAGTCCAGTCTGATTCTTTCGTGTGTAACTGTCTAGTTTTCTCAACTCTATTTATTGACAAGGTTATATTTTTCCCATTTTATATTCTTGCTTTATCATAGATTAATTGCCCATATAAATGTGGGTTAAGAACCCAACTAGGAGTTCCCGTGGTGGCGCAGTGGTTAACGAATCCGACTAGGAACCATGAGGTTGCGGGTTCAATCCCTGCCCTTGCTCAGTGGGTTAAGGATCCGGCGTTGCCGTGAGCTGTGGTGTAGGTCGCAGACGCGGCTCGGATCCTGCGCTGCTGGGGCTTTGGCGTAATCCAGCAGCTATAGCTGCTATTCGACCCCTAGTCTGGGAACCTCCATATGCTGCTGCAGGAGCGGCCCAAGAAATGGCAAAAAGACAAAGACAAAAAAAAAAAAAAAAAAAAAAACCCAACTAGTTTCCATGCAGATGCAGGTTCAAACCCACTGGCCTCATTCAGTGGGTTAAGGATCTGGCTTTGCAGCATGCTGTGGTATAGGTTGCAGATGTGGCTCGGATCTGGCATTGCTGTGGCTGTGACATAGGCTAGCAGCTGCAGTTCCAATTCAACCCCTAGCCTACGAACTTCCATATGCTATGCGTGTGGCCCTAAAAAGACAAAAAAAAAAAAAAAGTGTGGGTTCCTTTCTGGGATTTTGATTCTGTTTCATTGATCTATTTGTCAGTTTTTGTGCCAGTACCGTACTGTTTTTGATGACTGTAGCTTAGTGGTATAATTTGATATTAGAAAGCATTATGCCTCCAACTTTTTCTTTTCAAAATTCTTTTGGCTATTTGGGGTCTTTTTTGTGTTGATATAAATCTGGGAACTATTTGTTCTAGTTCTGTGAAGCACGTCATAAATATTTTTATAGGGATTATATTGAATCTGTAGATTACGTTGGATAATATGGACATTGTAATACTAATTCTTTCAACCTGTGAATACAGTATATCCTTCATCTGTTTGTCTTCAGTTTATTATTCTATTACAATTTTCCAAGTACAGATTTTTTACCTCAGATTTATTACCAGGTGTTTTGTTTTGTTTTTGCCTTTCTAGGGCCGGACCAGCAGCACATGGAGGCTCCCAGGCCAGGGGTCAAATCGGAGCTGTAGCTGCTGGCCTCCACCACAGCCACAGCAATGCAGGATCCAAGGCGTGTCTGTCACCTACACAACAGCTCAGGGCAGTGCCAGATCTTTACCCACTGAGCGAGGCCAGGGATCGAACCTGCTTCCTCATGGTTGCTAGTCAGATTCATTTCCACTGAGCCATGACAGGAACTCCAGTATTTTGTTATTCTTGATGTTAACATAAATGAAATTTTTTTTTCTTCCTGATAGTTTAGTGTGTAGAATAATAGTAGACTTTTGTACGTTAATTTTGTATCCTGCAACTTTTAGCAAACTCATTTATGAGTTCTGGTAGTATTTTGGGGGTATCTTGAAGATTTTCTTTGTATAGTGTCATGCTGTCTGCAACACAGTGACAGTTTTAGGATTTTGTTCAAATTTGGATTTATTTCTTGTCTAATTGCTGTGGCTAGGACTTCCAATACTATGCTGATAAAAACAGCAAGCATGGGCATCCTTCTCTTGTTTCTGAACTTACAGAAAATGCTTTCAGCTTTTCACTGAGTATGATGTTGGCTGTGGGCTTATCATATATGGCCCTTATTAAGTTGATGTATGTTGCCTCTATACCCATTTCCACTGAGCCACAAAGGGAACTCCAACTTTTTTGAGAATTTTTATCAAAAATGGAGTTGAGGTTCCTAAGTTTTTTTATGCATCTGTTGAGATGGTTATAAGATTTTTATTCAAGTCATTAATATGGTATATCATATAAATTGATTTTACTTGATAAATCACTTGATCATGGTGTATGATTTTTATTGTATTTTTAAAATTTTGTTTGCCAAAATTTGGTTGAGCATATTTGCATCTGTGTTCATCACTGGTAAGTTACACTGGCCTGTAATTTACTTTTTTGTCATATCTTTGTCTTGTTCTGGTATCAAGGTGATAGTGGCCTTGTGGAATGATTTTAGAAGCATTTTTTTTCTTTTGGATTAGTTTGAGAAGGCTAAGTTTAAACTCTTCTAAATGTGTGGTAGAATTCACCTGTGAAGCTGTTTGGCCCTGGACTTTTGTTTGTTGGTTTTTTGTTGTTGTTGTTGTTGCTGCTGCTATTACTGCTTAAATTTCATTCATGGTAATTGGTTTGTTCATATTTTCCTGACTCAGTCTTGAGAGAGTCTATACTTAATGTTCATAGTTATTTCCTAAAATCTTTCCTATTTTCGTTGTCTTATTTGGAACTTACTCTTCTCCAATTTTTAAAAAATTGAGTATTTTTCTTGGGAGTTCCCGTCGTGGCAAGGCAGAAACGAATCTGACTAGGGACCATGAGGTTGCGGTTTGATCCCTGGCCTCGATCAGTGGGTTAAGGATCCAGCATTGCCATGAGCTGTGGTGTAGGTCACAGACACAGCTTGGATCCTGCATTGCTGTGGCTGTGGTGTAAGCTGGCAGCTGTAGCTCCAATTGGACCCCTAGCCTGGGAACCTCCATATGCCATGGGTGCGGCCCTAAAAGGACAAAAAAAAAAAAAAAATTGGGTCTTTTTCTTGATGAGTCTAGCTAAAGGTTTATCAGTTTTTTTTTTTTTTTTTTTTTTTTTTTTTGTCTTTTCACCTTTTCTAGGGCTGCTTCTGCAGCATACAGAGGTTCCCAGGCTAGGGGTCGAATTGGAGCTGTAGCCGCTGGCCTAGGCCAGAGCCACAGCAATGCAGGATCCGAGCCGTGTCTGCAACCTACACCACAGCTCATGGCAATGCCAGATCCTCCACCCACTGAGCAAGGTCAGGGATCGAACCTGCAAGCTCATGGTTCCTAGTTGGATTCGTTAACCACTGTGCCACAATGGGAACTCCTCAGTTTTGTCTTTACAAAGAACCAGATCTTTGTTTTACCGATCTTTTCTGTTGTTGACTTAGTCTCTATTTCTGATCTGGTCTTTATGATTTATTTTCTTCTACTAACTTTAGGTTTTGTTCATTCTTGCTTTCCTAGTTACTTTAGGTATAAGGCTAGGTTCAATTTTTTTTGTATTTCTTGAGGTAGACTTGTAATATATACACACTTCCCTCTTTTGTTGTGTTCCATAGATTTTGGATTATCATGATTTCATTTTCCTCTGTCTCCAAATAGTTTTAAATTTCTTGACCTTTTCAGTGATCCAATGGTTGTTTATTAGTATATTATTTAGCCTCAACATGTTTGGGTTTTTTTGCAGCCTTTTCTTATAATTGATTTCTATTCTCATGGCATTTTGGTGGAGAAAAGATGCTTGATAGAATTTCTAATTTCTTAAATTTACTTGTTTTGTAGCCCAGCATGTAATATGTGCATTTAAAGAATGTGCATTCTGCTGGCAAAGTTCTCTTGATATTTTTGTCTGGGTGATTTGACCACTGAAGTAAGTGGAATGGTAAAACTCCCCATTATTGTGGTACTGTCCATTTTTCCATTTATGTCTGTTAATATTTGATTATGAATTTAAGTGCTCAAGTGAGTATTTTTAAAACTTCACTCAGAGAATCTATCAGGGTGTATCTGAGTAAAAAGCTCTTTTTCTGGGATGCCATGGCTACACAGGAAGAAGTCATAGTCCTAAGAAATGGGCTAAGGTTGTTGAGAGAGACTAGAAGTGTGACATTCCACACTAATCTCAAATTGATCTTAATAGAAATAATGGTTGTCCATTTCTTCCAAGCAGTAATAAGGTGCAATTGTTATGATCCTAAGGCTGTAAATCAGAGAGTAGTCTTCTATTCAAGCTGCTGTACAGAAATCAAAAATTTATATGATGTGTACAGTTATTTTAGTAAAATTTTATGACTGTGATGCAGCTAACTGAATCATCCTTTTTTCTCCCCCTACAAATAAAGTAACTGAGAAACCATTGATCAAATACAATTGTTTTTCCCTTACTTGGGTTTGGTATGTTTCAAGAAATGTTACTTGAGGGATTCAAATAGAAAAAATTAAGGATGCCAGCATATTTCATAGCTTAAAATAAATACCTTAAAGTCCATTAGCCTCACCAGTTTCATGTGCTGTGTCCTATAGATGTTGGATACATACTAATACAACCTATACTGCTTGGTTGCTGGTGGGCACCTCTGCCTTGATAAATGCTTATTTCTCAACTGTCATAAACCTTATTCTCATGAACTGTGTATGTAAGGATATTCTGTGTAGGTACTAGAAGAACTAAACAAATCTCCCATTTATTTTCATTATTTTTAGTCATTGCTGTGCTTATTTATCGTAGGATCTTAAGCAGAAGTAGTTGCCAGTCCTGTTACAGAAAGAGCTGAGTAGAGCTTCTGTACCTATAATAATTAGAAGCAGTAGAGAATGAAATTACAATTGCTATTCATCCTATTTTAAAAAATTATTCCAGTGTAGAGTTCAATAATATTAGTCCTGAAATAATGTAGAAATATTACAAATGTCTTTGTGTAACTTTGAACTTGAGAGACTTATTTTCCCAGATTTATCTGGACTTGGGATTTCAATGATAATTCCATTGAAAGTAAGAGCATTGTTGGTTGGACCATCAAGAAACTGGAGAAGAAAGGTAGGGATGATTCTAGATTATAATACAAGAGGACTACGATGAACCTAGAGGGACATTTTGAGTTTTGGTTTGGTTTTTTGCTGATATTGTAGGCTCCTTCTAGGTACCACAAGTCACCAATATCTCCCTGGAGTGATCCATTACATGTTCAGTTGACCAGTGGGCTTTTCGTTTTTGTTTTGGTATTTGGTTTGTTTTGTTTTTGCTTTTTAGGGCAGCACTCATGGTATTTGAAGATTCCCAGGCTAGGGGTCCAGTCGGAGTTACAGCTGCTGGTCTGTGCCACAGCAACAGCAATGTAGGATCTGAGCTGAGTCTTCAATCTACACCACAGCTCATGGCAATGCTGGATCCTTAACCCACTGAGCAAGGCCAGGGATCATACCTACAACCTCATTGTTCCTAGTTGGATTTGTTGCCTTTGCGCCATGATGGGAACTCCCAGTTGACCAGATGGGATAGGCTCCTAGTTATCAAGCTTTGCATTCATAGTCCCACAGAACTGTAGCAAAAAAGTTAGCAACAGGTGCAGGAACACACCCCCATGGCTATATAAACAAGTCTAATTTAGAGAGAAGAGACCAAAAATTTCCTTTCCCAATTTCTCCAACTCTTGCCTTAAGGTTAAATTCCTAATCAGTCTTCATCTAGGTGCTGACTGTATCCTCTTCTTTGTGATACTGACAGGTTTTTGGCATACCATCAACTATGACATCCATTTAAAAAAAGCCACTAAACATGAGGTGGGCTTTTATCAAAAAAAAGAAATGAATAAAAGTGAGAAAGCAGAGGACAGAAGTCACTTGCCAAGATGTAATGGATGAAAAATTCACTAACCTGGGGAAAGAATCCATGAAGTCCTCAGAGTTCCGAATAGGATAAATCCAATGACACCCAGGTACACTAAGAAACATTTTAATTAAAATGTCAAAAGTTAAAGAGAGAATCTTAAAAGCAGCAAGAGAAAAACAATTTTGTACATTCAAAGGAAACTCAAGACAATAGATGTTTTAGCAAAAACTTTGCATGCCAGAGAAAAGTATTACATATTCAAGTGCTAAAATTTAACAAAAAACCTGCTAACCAAGGAAATTCTTCAAAACTGAAGAAAATACAAAGTTTTTGAGACAAGCAAAATCTGAAGGAGTTTATTAACAGATTAGCCTTATTAAAATACTCCCTTGTTAAAGGGAGTATTTTAGGCTGAAATAAGAGAATGCAGTTAGAAACAAGAACATATATGAGAATATAAATCTTGCCTGAAAATTATATGGTTTGGGGGGGGTTTTTTGTCTTTTTGCCTTTTCTAGGGCCGCACCCTCAGCATATGGAGGTTCCCCAGGCTAGGAGTCTAATCGGAGCTAGAGCCACCAGCCTATGCCAGAGCCACAGCAACACAGGATCCGAGCCGCATCTGTGACCCATACCACAGCTCACTGCAATGCCGGATCCTTAACCCACTGAGCAAGGCCAGGGATTGAACCCGCAACCTCATGGTTCCTAGTCAGATTTGTTAACCACTGAGCCACGACAGGAACTCCGTAAATGTATGTTTAAATTCAGAATACTCTGATGTTGTAATGGTGAAAGAACATCACATAACTCTAGTATAAAGATTTTAAAAATACCTATAGCTAAAATAAATTTTAATGGATACACAAGATAAAAATATTTAAATTGTGACATCAAAAACAAAATATGGGAGGAAAATGAGTTCTCATTGTGGCTCAGCAGGTTAAGAACTCAACTATTTGATCTCTGGCCTTGCTCAGTGGGTTAAGGATCCAGCATTGCCACAAGCTACAGTGTAGGCCTCAGAAGCAGCTTGGATATGGCATTGCTCTGGCTGTAATGTAGGCTGGCAGCTGCAGCTTTGATTTGACCCCCAGCCTGGGAACTACGACACCCAGAGAGAATAAAGATGTAGTTTTAGTGTGCAGAGTAAAGTTTTATCAGCTTAAAATTGACTGTTATGTTTTATTTTAGCTTAATATTAAGCACAAAGCACAAAACAATATTAGACACACAAAATATATAGAGAAATGAATCTGAGCATATTAGTACATCAATTCATAAAGAGAAAAAGAACATTGTCAGTTATGGAGTTCCCATCATGGTTCAGTAGTTAACGAATCTGACTAGGAACCATGAGAATGTGAGTTTGATCCCTGGCCTCGATCAGTGGGTTAAGGATCCAGAGTTGCCATGAGCTGTGGTGTAGGTTGCAGACGCAGCTTGGATGCTGTGTTGCTGTGGCTGTGGCATAGGCCGGCAGCTATAGCTCCGATTAGACCCCAAGCCTGAGAACCTCCATATGCCACAGGTGTGGCCCTAGAAAATACAAAAAGACAAAAAAAATATCGTTATACATCCATACTTATCAATTATTTGAAATGTAAATGGACTACATTCTACAATCAAAAGACAAAGTAACTGAATGGATATAAATACAATGCCAAACTATATGTTGCCTACGAGAGACATGCTCCAGCTTTAAGGGCACACACAGACTGAAAGTGAATGACTGGACCAAGATATTTTAAGCAAGTGGAAACCAAAAGAAATCAGGGTAGCTATAGTTATTGAAGATAAGTAGAATAACCCAAAAAGGTTATAACCTTTATAAATGTTTATGCACCCATAATAAAAATACCAAAATATATAAATCAGTTATTAATGCAACTGAAACATACAGATAGCACTGCAATAGTAGGAACTGCAATACCCTATTTTTCAACAATAGATAGATAATCCAGACTTAAAAGTAGTAAAGAGACAGTGGACTTAACTCCATCTGATCTAATGTGAAGTTTAACAGTCACTAACAGAGCACTTTATCCCACAGCAGGAACATACACACTTTTCTCAAGTGCACATAGAGAATTCTCTAGGACATATCATATGTTAGGCCACAAAGCAAGTTATAATAAAGATGATTAAAACCACATTAGGAGTTCCCGTCATGGCGCAGTGGTTAACGAATCCGACTAGGAACCATGAGGTTGCCGGTTTGATCCCTGCCCTTGCTCAGTGGGTTAAGGATCCAGCATTGCCATGAGCTGTGGTGTAGGTTGCAGATGCAGCTCGGATCCTGCGTTGCTGTGGCTCTGGCGTAGGCCGGTGGCTACAGCTCAAATTAGACCCCTAGCCTGGGAACCTCCATATGCCATGGGAGCGGCCCAAGAAAAGGCAAAAAGACAAAAAACAAACAAACAAACAAAACAAAAAAAAACATCAAACCTCTTTCCCAATACACTGGTTGCAAGTAGAAGTCAGTTGCAAGAAGAAAGCTGGAAACTTCACCAATATGTGGAAATAAAGCAACTTACTACTAAACAACAGTAGGTCAAGAAATTTTTTTTTTTTTTGTCTTTTTGCTATTTCTTGGGCCACTCCCGCGGCATATGGAGGTTCCCAGGCTAGGGGTCCAATCGGAGCTGTAGCCACCGGCCTACACCAGAGCCACAGCAACGCTGGATCCGAGCCGCGTCTGCAACCTACACCACAGCTCACGGCAACGCCGGATTGTTAACCCACTGAGCAAGGGCAGGGACCGAACCCGCAACCTCATGGTTCCTAGTCGGATTCGTTAACCACTGCGCCACGACGGGAACTCCAAGAAATTTTTAAAAGAGAAATCATACAACATACTAAAACTTATAGGATGCAGTAAAGCAGTTTTAAGAGGCACATTTACATCAAAAATGACTGCAGAATACAAAATGATCTCAAACTAATGTTATAAGTCAAGGAATGAGAAAAAAGACACTAAATTAGTAGAAGGAAGAAAATAAGGATTAAAGAAAAATTAATTTCATATATATAAAACTAAGAACTGTTTTAGATAGTGTACAAAAAACAACTTTAACTAGACTTAGCAGGAAATAGAAAGGACTCCAATAAATAAAAATTAGATGAAATAGAAAACATTACAACTGATATCATACAAAGGCTATAAGAGACTATGAATGATTAGACAGTCAATAAGAAATGGGTAATTTCTTAAACATATAACACCTCCAAAAACTGTTGTGATTCTTCTTCTTCATGATTCAATTACAAGACAATTAAATTAGTCATGAAAAAGCCTCTCCCAAAAGTCCATTACAAGAAAGATTGACTGGTGAATTATATAAAACATTTAAAGAATTAACACAAGTTCTCAAATTCTTCCAAAAAAGTAGGAGACGGGGAGTAACACTTGCAAACACTTTATGCAGATTGCATTACTCCGATAAAATACAAGGCAAGGATACTGCAAAGAAAGAAAAAACTACAAGCCAATATTCCTGATGAAATAGGTACAAACCCCTGAAATAGCAAATCAAATTCAACAGGACATGAAATGGATCATAATGATGAAGTGAGATTTATTCTGAACATGCAGGGATCTTCAGTATCCACAGATGTATAAATGTAATACACATTTACAAAATGGAGGATTAAAATTATATAATCGGAGTTCCCATCGTGACTCAGTGGTTAATGAATCCAACTAGGAACCATGAGGTTGTGGGTTTGATCCCTGGCCTTGCTCAGTGGGTTAAGGATCCAGTGTTGCTGTGAGCTATGGTGTAGGTTGCAGACATGGCTGGGATCCAGCATTGCTGTGGCTCTAGTGTAGGCTGGCAGCTACAGCTGCAATTAGACCCCTAGCCTGGGAATCTCCATATGCCACAGGAGCAGCCCTAGAAAAGGCAAAACGACAAAAAAAAAAAAAAAATAAGATAAAATTACATAATCATCTTAATGGGTGCATTAGAAGTTTTTGACAAAATTTAACAGTGTTCATGGTGAAAACTCTAAACCAATTGGGTATGGGAGGAATAAAAGCCATATAACAAGCCCATAGCTAACATAGTACTCATTATAGTGGTATTATGGGGGAAAGCTAAAAGCTTTTGTTCTATGATCAGAACAACACAACAATGGCTATTGTTATCACTTTTAATTAACATAGTGCTCCATGTCCTAGCCAAAACAATCAGGCAAGAAAAAAAAAAAAAAGCGGGGGGAAGCCAAGAAGGAAAAGAAGAACTAAAATTGTCTCCATTTTCAGTGGCATATTATATTGGAAAACCCTAAAGACCCCCTCCCCCAAAATTTGTTAGAATGGTTAGTTTGTAGGATACCAAACCAACATACAAAAAGCAATTATTTTTCTACAGTGTCTTATCAGAAGTATAAATAGAAACAATCCCATTTATAATTACATAAAAATACACAAGAATAAATTTAAACAAGGAGGTGAAGGATCTCTATACTGAAAACTAGAAAAGAGTAGTGAAAGAAATTGAAGATACAAATAAATGGAAAGATGTCCCATGCTTACATTAACAAACTGAAGAAAAAAACCTATGATCCTCTAAATAGATGCAGAAAAAGCCTTTTACAAAATCCAACACCCATTTCTGATAAAAATCCTTCAGAAAGTGGGCATAGAGGGAACCTACCTCAACATAATAAAGGCCATATATGACAAACCCACAGCTAACATTATTCTCAATGGTGAAAAGCTGAAAGAATTCCCACTGAGATCAGGAACAAGACAAGGATGTCCACTACTCTTCAACATAGTTTTGGAAGTCCTAGCCATGACAATCAGAGAAGTAAGAGAAATAAAAGGAATCCAAATTGGAAAGGAAGAAGTAAAACTATCGCTATTTGCAGATGACATGATACTATACCTAGAGAATCCTAAAGACTCTACCAGAAAACTGTTAAAGCTCATCAGTGAATTTGGCAAAGTTGCAGGATGCAAAATTAATACACAGAAATCAATTGCATTTCTATATACTAACAATGAAAGATCAGAAAGAGAAATTAGGGAAGCAATCCTGTTTATCATCACATCCAAAAGAATAAAATACCTAGGAGTAAACCTACCTAAAGAAACAAAAGACCTGTACTCTGAAAACTATAAGACACTGATGAAAGAAATCAAAGATGACACAAATAGAGGGAAAGACATACCATGCTCTTGGATTGGAAGAGTCAGTATTATCAAAATGACTATACTACTGAAGGCAATCTACAGATTCAATGCAATCCCCATCAAATTGCCAAGGACATTTTTCACAGACCTCGAACAAAATATTTTAAAGTTTGTTTGGAAGTATAAAAGACCCAGAATAGCCAAAGACATCCTGAAAAAGAAAAATGGAGCTGGAGGAATCAGGCTCCTGGACTTCAGACTATACTACAAAGCTACAGTCATCAAAACCATATGGTACTGGCACAAAGACAGAAATACAGATCAGTGGAACAGGATAGAAAGCCCAGAGTTAAACCCATATACCTACAGCCAACTCATCTATGACAAAGGAGGCAAGGATATACAATGGAGAAAGGACAGGTTGTTCAGTAAGTGGTGCTGGGGAAACTGGACAGCCACATGGAAAAGAATGAAATTAGAACACTTCCTAACACCATATACAAAAATAAACTCCAAATGGATTAGACCTAGATATAAGACCAGACACTATAAAACTTAGAGGAAAACACAGGCCAAACACTCTCTGACATAAACAGCAGCAACATCTTCTCAGATCCACCTCTTAGAGTAATGACAGCAAAAACAAAAATAAACAAATGGGACTTAATTAAAAGTTTGCACAGCAAAGAAAACCCTCAACAAAATGAAAAGACAACCCACAGGATGGGAGAAAATCTTTGCAAATGAATAAACTGACAAGGAAGTAATCTCCAAAATTTATAAATACCTCCTACAGCTCAAATCCCAAAAAACCAAACAACCCCATTAAAAAATGGGCAGAAGATCTAAACAGACAATTCTCCAAAGACATACGGATGGCTAAAAAACACATGAAAAGATGTTCAACATCACTCATTATTAGAGAAATGCACATCAAGACCACTATGAGATACCACCTTACACTAGCCAGAATGGCCATCATTAAAAAGCCTACAAACAAGAGGTGCTGGAGAGGGTGTGGAGAAAAAGGAACCCTAGTACACTGTTGGTAGGAATGTAAATTGGTGCAACCACTATGGAAAACAATATGGAGAGTCTTCAGAAATCTAAAAATAGACTTGCCATTTGATCCAGCATCCCCACTCCTGGGCGTCTATCCAGAGGAAACCATGACTCAAAAAGACACATGTACTCCAGTGTTCACTGGAGCACTATATGCAACAGCCAAGACATGGAAGCAACCTAAATGTCCATCAACAGAGGGGTGGATCAAGAAGATGTGGTACATATACACAGTGGAATATTACTCAGCCATTAAAAGGAACGAAATACCGGCATTTTTAGCAACATGGATGGACCTAGAAGTTATCATGCTAAGTGCAGTCAGTCAGACAATGAGACACCAGCATCAAACTGAGGAAACCATAATCAGAGAGCAGTCACTCAAATAAGCCAGCATACAGATTTAATCATGAACATGTTTCAGACAAAATAAAATTAAAAAGAAAAAAAAGTCATCAAAATCATAAAATGTGGGCAAAAGATGTCAGGAAATAAATAGACCCTTTCTGCTTGTTTGTTTGTTTCTCTTCTTAATTTTAATATAGTAATGAAGCATTTGAACCTACAGGACCATCAGGCTAAAACACACAATTATAGGAAGAGGTTAACATACTTAAAAAACAGGGCAACCACAAGCCAAAACCAAATATTGCATTCGCAAAAAATGAAAAAAAAAAAACACTCAAGCAGATAATAACAGGAGACCATCCAACCAAAAAAAAAAAGAAAGAATGGAGAACCATAGAATCAACTGGAACACGAGGTTCAAGATGGCAATAAATAATCATCTATCAATTATCACCTTAAATGTCAATGGAAAGAATGCCCCAATCGAAAGACACAGAGTGGCTGAGTGGATAAAAAGGCAAAAACCTTCAATATGCTGACTACAAGAAACTCACCTTAGGACAAAGGATACATATAGATTGAAAGTGAAAGGGTGGGGAAAAATATTTCACACCAATAGACATGACAGAAAAGCTGGAGTTGCAACACTCATATCAGACAAAATAGACTTTAAAACAAAAAACATAAAGAAAGACAAAGAAGGACACTATTTAATGATTAAGGGATCCATCCAAGGAGAGGATGTTACTATCATCAACATATATGCCCCAAATACAGGAGCACTCAGATACATACAACAAATATTAACAGACATAATGGGAAATATTGATGAGGATACAATCATAGTAGGAGACCTAAATACCCCCCTCACATCAATGGACAGATCCTCTAGACAGAAAACCAATAAAGCAACGGAGATCCTAAAGGAAACAATAGAAAAGTTAGACTTAATTGATATCTTCAGGACACTACATCCAAAAAAAGCAGAATACACATTCTTCTCAAATGCTCATGGAACATTCTCAAGAATCGACCACATATTGGGACACAAAGCGAATCTCAATAAATTTAGGAGCATAGAAATTACCTCAAGTATCTTCTCTGACCACAATGCCATGAAATTAGAAATCAACCATGGGAAAAGCAAAGAGAAAATACCTACTACATGGAGACTAAACAACATGCTACTAAAAAACCAATGGGTCAATGAGGAAATCAAGAAGGAAATTAAAAACTATCTTGAAACAAATGATAATGAAGACACAACCTCTCAAAATCTATGGGATGCTGCGAAAGCAGTGCTCAGAGGGAAATTTATAGCAATACAGGCCTCTCTCAAAAAAGAAGCAAGATCCCAAATTGACAACTTAAACCTCCACCTAAATGAATTAGAAAAAGAACAAAAAGTCCTAAAGTCAGCAGAAGGAAGGAAATTATAAAGATCAAAGAAGAAATCAATAAAATAGAGACTCAAAAAACAATAGAGAAAATTAATAAAACCAAGAGCTGGTTCTTTGAAAAGGTGAACAAAATTGACAAACCCCTGGCCAGACTCACTAAAAAGAGGAGAGAAGGAACCCAAATAACCAAAATTTTAAGTGAAAAAAGGAGAAATCACAACGGATACAGCAGAAATACAAAAAAAACCATAAGAGAATACTATGAACAACTATACGGCAACAAGTTTGACAATCTGGAAGAAATGGACAATTTTCTAGAATCTTACAGCCTGCCAAAACTGAATCAAGAAGAAACAGACCAACTGAACAGACCGATCACTAGAAATGAAATTGAAGATGTCATAAAAACACTCCCTACAAATAAAAGTCCCGGACCAGATGGCTTCACAGGCGAATTCTATCAAACATATAAAGAGGAATTGGTGCCCATCCTCCTTAAACTCTTTCAAAAGGTTGAAGAAGAAGGAATACTCCCAAAGACATTCTATGATGCCACCATCACCCTCATTCCAAAACCAGACAGAGATACCACCAAAAAAGAAAACTATCGCCCAATATCATTGATGCATATAGATGCAAAAATTCTCAACAAAATCTTAGCCAACCAAATCCAACAACATATCAAAAAAATCATACACCATGACCAGGTTGGGTTCATCCCAGGTCCACAAGGATGGTTCAACATACGCAAATCAATCAACATCATACACCACATTAACAAAAGAAAAGTCAAAAATCATATGATCATCTCAATAGATGCAGAAAAAGCATTTGACAAATTCCAACATCCATTCATGATCAAGACTCTCGCCAAAGTGGGTATAGTGGGAACATTCCTGAATATAATCAAAGCCATTTATGATAAACCCACAGCAAATATCATACTCAATAGAGAAAAACTGAAAGCCTTCTCACTCAAATCTGGAACAAGACAGGGATGCCCACTCTCACCACTGCTCTTCAACATCGTTTTGGAAGTCCTAGCCACAGCAATTAGACAAACAAAAGAAATAAAAGGCATCCATATAGGAAGAGAAGAGATCAAACTGTCACTGTATGCAGATGACAAGATACTATACATAGAAAACCTGAAGGACTCAACCCAAAAACTACTTGAACTGATTAATAAATTCAGCAAAGTAGCAGGATATAAGATTAACATTCAGAAGTTAGTTGCATTTCTGTATACCAGCAATGAAATATTAGAAAAGGAATACCAAAAAATGATACCTTTTAAAACTGCACCGCACAAAATCAAATACCTCGGAATACACCTGACGAAAGAGGTAGAGGACCTATATGCCGAGAACCATAAAACTTTAATCAAAGAAATCAAAGAAGATGTAAAGAAATGGAAAGATACTCCATGTTCCTGGATTGGGAAAATCAATACTGTAAAAATGGCCATACTACCCAAAGCAATCTACAGATTCAATGCAATCCCTACCAAATTACCCATGACATTTTTCACAGAACTAGAACAAACAATCCAAACATTTATATGGAACAACAAAAGACCCAGAATTGCCAAAGCAATCCTGAGAAACAAAAACCAAGCAGGAGGCATAACCCTCCCAGACTTCAAGAAATACTACAAAGCCACAGTCATCAAAACAGTGTGGTACTGGTATCAAAACAGACAGACAGACCAATGGAACAGAATAGAGAATCCGGAAATAAACCCTGACACCTATGGTCAATTAATCTTTGACAAGGGAGGCAAGAACATAAAATGGGAAAAAGAAAGTCTATTCAGCAAGCATGGCTGGGAAACCTGGACAGCTGCATGCAAAGCAATGAAACTAGAACACACCCTCACACCATGCACAAAAATAAACTCCAAATGGCTGAAAGACTTAAATATACGACAGGACACCATCAAACTCCTAGAAGAAAACATAGGCAAAACACTCTCTGACATCAACATCATGAATATTTTCTCAGGTCAGTCTCCCAAAGCAATAGAAATAAGAGCAAAAATAAACCCATGGGACCTAATCAAACTGAAAAGCTTTTGCACAGCAAAGGAAACCAAAAAGAAAACAGGAGTTCCCATCGTGGCGCAGTGGTTAACGAATCCGACTAGGAACCATGAGGTTGCGGGTTCGGTCCCTGCCCTTGCTCAGTGGGTTAACGATCCGGCGTTGCCGTGAGCTGTGGTGTAGGTCGCAGACGCGGCTCGGATCCCGCGTTGCTGTGGCTCTGGCGTAGGCCGGTGGCTACAGCTCCGATTAGACCCCTAGCCTGGGAACCTCCATATGCCGTGGGAGCGGCCCAAGAAATAGCAACAACAACAACAACCAAAAAAAAAAAAAAAAAAAAAAAGAAAACAAAAGGACAACTTTCAGAAGGGGAGAAAACAGTTTTAAATGATGCAACTGACAAGGGCTTAATCTCTAAATATATAAACAACTTATACAACTCAACAGCAAAAAAGCCAATCAAGCAATGGAAAAATGGGGAAAAGACCTGAATAGACATTTCTCCAAGGAAGATATACAGATGGCCAGCAAACACATGAAAAAATGCTCAACATCGCTGATTATAAGAGAAATGCAAATCAAAACTACCATGAGATATCACCTCACACCAGTCAGAATTAATTAATCCCAAATAACAAGTGCTGGAGGGGGTGTGGAGAAAAGGGAACCCTCCTGCACTGCTGGTGGGAATGTAAACTGGTACAGCCACTATGGAGAACAGTTTGGAGATACCATAGAAATCTATACATAGAACTTCCATATGACCCCGCAATCCCACTCTTGGGCATCTATCCAGACAAAACTCTACTTAAAAGAGACACATGCACCCGCATGTTCATTGCAGCACTATTCACAGTAGCCAGGACATGGAAACAACCCAAATGTCCATCAACAGATGATTGGATTCGGAAGAGGTGGTAATATATACACAATGGAATACTACTCAGCCATAAAAAAGAACGACATAATGCCATTTGCAGCAACATGGATGGAACTAGAGAATCTCATACTGAGGGAAATGAGCCAGAAAGACAAAGACAAATACCATATGATAGCACTTATAACTGGAATCTAATATCCAGCACAAATGAACATCTCCTCAGAAAAGAAAATCATAGACTTGGAGAAAAGACTTGTGGCTGCCTGATGGGAGGGGGAGGGAGTGGGAGGGATCAGGAGCTTGGGCTTATCAGACACAACTTAGAATAGATTTACAAGGAGATCCTGCTGAATAGCATTGAGAACTATGTCCAGACACTCATGTTGCAACAGAACAAAGGGTGGGGAAAAAATATAATTGTAATGTATACATGTAAGGATAACTTGATCCCCTTGCTGTACAGTAGGAAAAGAAAAAAGAAAAAAAAAAGATGTGGTACATATACACAGTGGAATATTACTCAGCCATTAAAAGGAATGAAATACCGGCATTTTTAGCAACATGGATGGACCTAGAAGTTATCATGCTAAGTGCAGTCAGTCAGACAATGAGACACCAGCATCAAATGCTATCACTGACATGTGGAATCTGAAAAAAGGACACAATGAACTTCTTGGCAGAACAGATACTGACTCACAGACTTTGAAAAACTTATGGTTTCCAAATGAGACAGTTTGGGGGGTGGGGGATGCACCAAAGGTTTGAGATGGAGATGCTGTAAAATTTGGTTGTGATGATCATTGTACACCTATAAATCTAATAAAATTCATTAATTTAAAAAAAGTTGGAATTCCTGTCGTGGCTCAGTGGTTAACGAATCCAACTAGGAACCATGAGATTGCAGGTTTGATCCCTGGACTTGCTCAGTGGGTTAAGGATCCGGCATTGCTGTGTAGGTCACAGACGTGGCTCAGATCCTGCGTTGCTGTGGCTCTGGCGTAGGCCGGCAGCTACAGCTCCGATTAGACCCCTAGCCTGGGAACCTCCACATGCCACAGGAGCGGCTCAAGAAAAGGAAAAAAAAAAAAAAAAAGTTGAAAGCTTGACACTTGCAACACCATGGATGGACCTAGAGAGTGTTACACTATGTGAAATAAGTCACATAGAAAAAGACAAACACCGGAGTTCCTGTTGTGGCTTAGTGGTAATGAATCCGACTAGTATCCTTGAGGATGCGGGTTCAATCCCCGGTCTTGCTCAGTGTGTTAAGGATCCAGCACGGCCATGAGTTATGGTGTAGATCATAGACATGGCTCGGATCCAGCATTGCTGCTGTGCCTGTGGTGTAGGTTGGCAGCTGCAGCTCCACTTCACCTCCTAGCCTGGGAACTTCAATATGTTGCAGGCTCGGCCATAAAAAAAAAATAAAGGAAAGGACAGACAATACATGATTTCACTTACATGTGGAATCTAAAAACAAAATAAATACAACAAGACCAGTCTTACAGACACAGTGAACAAATTGGTGGTTGCAAGAGAGGAGCTGAGTAGTTGTTGGGCAAGATATGTGAAGGAACATAAGAAGTACAGAATTCCAGTTATAAAATAAAAAGGTGACAAGAATTTAATATATAACATAAAAAATAAGGTTCACAACATTGCACTAACTATGGATAGGAACAGATAGTTACTAGACTCGTCATGGTGATCACTTTAAAAAAAAGTTGAATCATTATGTTGTACTCCTGAAACTAACCTAATACTGTATGCCAACTGTTCTTCAATTAAAAAGGCAAGAAAAAGAATGTATGCCTTGACAGCATTTTACCTAAACCATTTAAGACTGTGTTTGTAATGAACAGCCTTGAGGAATGAGGTACTGTCTCTCCCTCAAACAAACAGGAAGTTTGCTAACCTCTCATTTTTGGGGGGGCAGGGTCGCACCCACGGCACGCAGAAGTTCTCAGGCTGGGAATCGAACCCTCGCCACAGCAGTGACAATGACAGATCCTTAACCTGAGCCACTGGGGATCTCCTGCTAACCTCTCATTTTAAAAGTGGTAGCATCCTCGGGAGTTCCTGTCACTGGCTCAATGGTTAACGAATCCAACTAGGAACCATGAGGTTGCAGGTTCGACCCCTGGCCTCACTCAGCGGGTTAAGGATCCGGCATTGCAGTGAGCTGTGGTGTAGGTTAAAGACATGGCTCGGATCCAGCATTGCTGTGGCTCTGGCATAGGCTGGTGGCTACAGCTGCAATTAAAACCCTAACCTGGGAACCTCCACATGCCACAGGTGTGTCCCTAGAAAAGACAAAAAAAAAAAAAAAAAAAGACAAAAAAAGTGGTAGCATCCTCAATGTAACAAAACCGAGTACATGCCTAGCACCCAACTGGATCCCTCTGTGTCATCCCTGTGGGAAGTGGGGGGCAAGATTACCAATACAGTATTATTCTCATATTAGCTGTGCCATAAGTAATAAAATCTTTTGGTGCTGGAAAAAAAAATTCTCAATTAACCTAACCTTACAACTAAAGGAAACGGAAAAAGAGCAAACTAAGCCCAATGTTGGCAGAAGGAAATAAATAATAAAGATCAGAGCAGTTATAAAAGTAATAGAAACAACCAGAAATAGATAAACAATATTGAGGAGGTTTTTTTCTTTTGGAAAAGATAAAACCAAATGGACAAACTGTTAGCTCGACTAAGAAAAAGATGTGTGTGTGTGTGGCATTACAATGATGCCACAGGTGTGCAAAGTACAATAAGAGACTATTAACTATTTTCTTTTTGGGGGGGGGGGTTTAGGACTGCACCCACAGAATATAGAAGTTACCAGGATAGGAGTCAAATCGGAGCTCCAGTTGCCGGCCTGTGTCACAGCCACCGCAGTGTGGGATTAGAACTATGTCTGCAACCTACACCACAGTCCAAGACAATGCCAGATCCTTCACTCTCTGGGCAAGGCCAGGGACTAAACCTACTTTCTCATGGATACTAGTTGGGTTCATTACCACTGAGCCACAATAGGAGCTCAAAGACTACCAACTATTAACAATCATACGCAAACAACTTGGATTACCTAGAAAAAATGGACAAACTCCTAGAAACATACAATCTACCAAGACTAAATAGTTTAAAAATAGAATATCTGAACAGACTAGTAATGAGTCAGTAAAAAGAATGAAATTATTATTATTAGTAGTAGTAGTCTTTTTACCTTTTCTAGAGCTGCACCCACAGCATATGGAGGTTCCCAGGCTAGGGGTCTAATCAGAGCTATAGCCACTGGCCTACACCAGAGCCACAGCAACGCAGGATCCAAGCTGCATCTGCAACCTACACCACAGCTCACGGCAACGCCGGATCCTTAACCCACTGAGCAAGGCCAGGGATTGAATCCACAACCTCATGGTTCCTAGTCGGATTCATTAACCACTGAGCCACAACGGGAACGCCAAAGAATGAAATTATTGAAAAAAATCTAATACATAAAATCCCAGAACCAGATGGTTTTACTGGGGAATTTTTTTTGTCTCTCTTTTTTTTTTTTTTTTTTTTTAGGGCTGCATCTGCGGCATATGGAAGTTCCCAGGCTAGGGGTCGAATCGGAGCTGTAGCCACCGGCCTACACCGCAGCCACAGCATCGCCAGATCCGAGCCCCATCTGCAACCTACACCACAGCTCATGGCAATGTTGGATCCTTAACCCACTGAGCAAGGGCAGGGTTCGAACTGGCAACTTCATGGTTCCTAGTCAGATTCATTAACCACTGAGCCATGACAGGAACTCTTTACTGGTGAATTATACCAAATATCTAAGGAGAAATTAAAGCCTATACTTCTCAAATACTTCTAAACATTTAAAGAGGAAGCAACACTTTCAAGCCATCTTATGAGGCATTACCCCAATATCAAAACTACACAGGGCACTATGAGAAAGGTACAGGTCAATATCCCTGAAAAACAGATGAAGTATACTCAAAATACTGGCCAACTAAATTCACCAGCACATTAAAAGGGTCATTTACCATGATCAAATGGGATTTATGCCTGGATGCAAAGATGGCTCAACATATACAAATCAATGTGATTCATCACATTAAGAGAATAAAGGGAAAATATGACCCTATTAGTATATACAGAAAATTTTTTGACCAAATCCAGCTTTCTCTCATGATAAAGACTGCCAAAAGAGCTCCCTGGTGGCTCAGCAGGTTAAGGATATGGCATTGTCACTGCTATGGCACGAGTTTGATCTCTGGCCTGGGAACTTCTGCATACCATAGCAGAACAAAAAAAAAAAAAAAAAAAAAGAGAGACTGTCAAAAAATTAGTTACAGGAGGAATACACTTCAACACAGTAAAAATCATATAACAAGCTCGAAACAAACAACCTGTTATGAATCCTGAAAGCTATTCTTCTAAGATTCAGACCAAGGCAAAGTTACCTGTTCCTGCCCTTTTCATTCAACATGGTACTGAAAGCTCTGAGCCAGAGCAGCTAGGTAAGAAAAGTAAATAAATCCACATCGTAAAGGTAAAGCAAAATTTTCAGTGTTTGCAGATGACATGTTCTTATACTTCCAAGAAAACTCATGGAGTAAGCTACAGGGTACAAAATCAACATGCAAAAATTATTTGTTTTGGAGTTCCCATGATGGCTCAGTGGTTGAGGAACCCAACTAGTATCCATGAGGACTTGGTGATTGCCAGAGGGGTGTGGTGAGGGATGAGCAAAATGGGGAAAGGGGGACAAACGATATCAACTTCCAGCTGTAAGATAAGTAAGTCCTAGGGATGCAGTGTACAGCATTGTGACTTATTAACAATGCTATATTGTATATTTGAAATGTCCTAAGAGAGATCTTAAAATACTTCATCACAAGCAAAACAAACAAACAAACAAAAACTCTATGTGGTGATGTATGTTAACTAATCTCACTGTGGTAATCATTTTGAAATATATACATATTTCACACCCTTCTGTTTTATGCCTAAAACTTATACAATATTATTTAACAAGTTTTAAAGTAAATACCTTTTCAGAGTACTTCAAATATTTACACCTAGAAATTTTAAAATTACCTCTACAGAAAAGACATATGTGGAATTATTATACCGTTATAGCACAAAATTTATTAATGTAATAGTCATGCTATTCATTTAAAGGAGGGTAAAGATTATTAAATTATCATAGGCAATATTTTAAAATGTGATAGAGTTAAACACAATTATTATTAAAGGAAAAGAAAACAAACTGCTAGACTGCTGTATATTTCCTGTAATAAAACCTTATAGGAGGAGTTCCCTTTGTAGCTCAGTGGTTAACAATCCCAAGTAGGATCCATGAGGATGCAGGTTTGATCCCGGGACTCACTCAGTGGGTTAAGGATCCAGCGTTGCCATGAGCTGTGGTGTAGGTCGCAGACTCGGATTGGTGTTGCTGTGGCTGTGGTGTAGGTTGGCATCTGTAGCTCCAATTTGAACCCTTGCCTGGGAACTTCCATATGCCTCCGGTGTGGCCCTAAAAAACCAAAAAAAACCAAAAACACAACAAAACAAACCTTATGGGAGACATAAATCTTCATGGTGAAATTTAGTGCTTTTTAAACACAGATTAAACATATGAAAGGGCCCCAGATCATCATTTCTTATTAATATTGTTCTGCCAGACTCAACCTTCTGTAGAATAAAAACAGTACAACATATAATTTTGCAAGTCACAAGCAAGTGTTTTCATTAATGACAGATGATGTGATGGTCCACAGGACCAATCTAAGGAAAAGTGATACAAAACCCATTAGAACAGGGTATTTTAGCAGAATTGTGGGGAGCAAGATGAATCTATGAAAATCATATATATCTTCAATTAATTAAAATATTACTCAGCCCTATAAAAGGCAAAAGGACATAAAATATTATTTAGCAGCCATAGCTAAATGTGTTGAGAATAAACCTCAGAAAATCTGTGCAAAGCATTATGAAGAAAATTGTATTTCTGGAAGATAGAAACTTTAGAAAAGTAGTGAGTGATCCAAATCCATATTTAGAAAAAGTGACAGAGGAGTTCCCATCGTGGCGCAGTGGTTAACGAATCCGACTAGGAACCATGAGGTTGCGGGTTCGGTCCCTGCCCTTGCTCAGTGGGTTAACAATCCAGCATTGCCGTGAGCTGTGGTGTAGGTTGCAGACGCGGCTCGGATCCCGCGTTGCTGTGGCTCTGACGTAGGCCGGTGGCTACAGCTCCGATTCGACCCCTAGCCTGGGAGTCTCCATATGCCGCGGGAGCGGCCCAAGAAATAGCAACAACAACAACAACAACAAAAAAAAAGAAAAAGTGATAGATAATTCTTTCCAAACCAATGTGTCAGTTCCAATGAGCAAAAAAATTGGTTTTTCTAGAAAATGACAAGATTATTGAGAAATTAATAAAAGTACAGGTCTAAAACTAGGAAAGAAAATTCTGAAGAAAAAGTATAAGGAGCTCACTCTACCGTATACTGTGATCTGTTTTAACAAAATAGTAATGCAAAGGGAGTTCCTGCCATGGCTTAGTGGTAACGAACCTGACTAGTATCAATGAAGGTCTGGGTTCGGTCCCTGGCCTCGCTCAGTGGGTTAAGGCTCTGGCATTGCCACAAGCTGTGGTGTAGGTTGAAGATGTGGCTCAGATCCAGCATTGCTATGGCTGTTGCACAGGCTGGCAACAACAGCTCTGATTTGACCCCTGGCCTGGAAACTTCCATATGTCTTGGGTGCGGCCCCCCAAAAAAAGTAATGGAAAGAATGTGGTGATGGAATATTCAACCTAAAATTCATCAAACAGAATAGGTAGCCCTTAAACAGACATTCATAAATAATAATAGCTAAAATATATGAAGTGGTTCTAATCTTAAGGAAATAACAGAATAGTAGATAATCTTAAATGGATAAAACTTTAATATATCCCTACATTTAATTATTTATATAAACGAATGCTAAATGGATCAAGTGACAAGAATGAAATTTAAAAACATTCAATGAAAATTTTAAAGTAAACACTTTATGCTTTCAGAGAAGAGGAAGATTTACTTAAGAAAATATAAGATAAAACTACAAAGGAGTAGGTTATACCCTGACACATTAAAAACAGTAAATGATGTCTTGAATGAGAAGTTTAATCCTTTACAACAGAAGGATATATTGAAAATGCCCAGAACCCAGAACAAAATAAGGTCCAGAATAGATTTTTTTAAATGCAATTTTATAAGCAATTGAAAATAACTCCTAAAAAATAGAATTATGACTATGACCAAGCAGTTTACCGAGAAGTAACTTTAGGAGGTGACCAATATGTTGCATTATAAACAGCATCATTAGTAATCAAAGAAATGCAGATAAAATCAATATCATATATATATAATTCATAAAAATTTGGACATTAACCAGAGGGATATTGATGTGGGAAGATGGAGACTCTCCTCCAGGGCTAGTGGGGGTGGAACAGAATTAACCATTTTGGAAGACAGACAAAATAGAGTCAACCTGAAGATTTATAAAAACGATCCAGTAACAATTCCACTTCTCACATTCTATTTATAACAGAGATATACCCAAAATTATTCATGGCGACATCACCAGTGAAATGGAAATAGTCACCAGTGTATTTATGTAAATAAACAACAGTGAAAACCAGTGACCTAGAGATACATGTGTCAAGATGATAATTTTCAGAAATATTTGACTTAAAAAATGCAGAATTATGGCTGAGTAGTACTACTCAGCCATAAAAAAGGATGACATAATGCCATTTGCAGCAACATGGATAGAACTAGAGAATCTCATACTGAGGGAAATGAGCCAGAAAGACAAAGACAAATACCATATGATATCACTTATAACTGGAATCTAATATCCAGCACAAATGAACATCTCCTCAGAAAAGAAAATCATGGACTTGGAGAAGAGACTTGTGGCTGCCTGATGGGAGGGGGAGGGAGTGGGAGGGATTGGGAGCTTGGGCTTATCAGACACAACCTAGAATAGATTTACAAGGAGATCCTGCTGAATAGCATTGAGAACTATGTCTAGATATTCATGTTGCAACAGAAGAAAGGGTGGGGGAAAAACTGTAATTGCAATGTATACATGTAAGGATAACCTGACCCCCTTGCTGTACAGTGGGAAAATAAAAATAAAATAAAAAATGCAGAATTAAACAGATAGAGTACTGACATGTCAAAAAAATAAGCATTAATTGTAGAGGAGGGAGAAAAGCAGAAGGTTGAGGGGATATTGTTTAGTGGACCAGTAGTATTCAGTCTCATCTCCACATGAAGAAATAGGTATATTAAGGACTTTTGTCTCTGAGCCTAAAAACGGCTTTATGCAAAAGAACATAGATTTTTAAATTTTGACTTATGATTCACAATGTTGTGTTTATTTCTCCTGTATAGCCAAGTGATTCAGTTATATATATATATATACATATATACACACACATATATGTGTGTTCTAGTTTCATTGATTTACATGCATCTCTTCAGTTCTCCCAGCACCACTTGCTAAAGAGGCTGTCTTTTTTCCATTTTGTATTCTTGCCTCCTTTGTTGAAGATTAATTGACCCAGGTGTCTGCATTTATTTCTGGACTCTCTGTTCTGTTTCATTGACTTATGTGTCTATTTTTGTGCCAGTACCTACTGTCTTGATTACTGTAGCTTTGTAGAACTGTCTGAAGTCTGGGAGGCTTATGCCTCCTGCTTTGTTCTTTTTTTCAGGATTGCTTTAGCAGTTCTGGATCTTTTATGGTTCCATATAAATTTTTGGATTATTCTAGTTCTGTGAAAAATGTCATGGGTAATTTGATAGGGATTGCATTAAATCTGTAGATTACTTTGGGCAGTATGGCCATTTTAATGATATTAATTCTTCCAATCCAAAAGCATGGGTTATCTTTGCATTTCTTTGAATCCTCTTTAATTTCCCTGATTACTGTTTTATAGTTCTCAGAGTGTAAGTTTTTCATCTCCTTGGTCAGGTTTATTACTAGGTTGTGTGTGTGTGTTGAGAGATTTTAAAAGATACTGTTTTCTTGCATTTCTTTTATGATATTTCATTGTTAGTCTATAAAAATGCAACTGATTTCTGAACATTAATCTTGTATCCTGCTGAGTTCATTGATCAGTTTGAGCAGTTTTTGTGTGGAGTCCTTAGGGTTTTCTATATGTAGTATCATGTCATCTGCATATGTGATGATTTTGTCTCTTCCCTTCCAATTTGGATACCTTCTATTTCTTTCTCTTGTCTGATGGCTGTGGCCAGGACTTCTAATACTATGTTGAATAAAAGTGTGAGAGTGGGCATCCTTGTCTTGTTCCAGATTTTAGCAGGAAGGCTTTCAGCTTTTCTCCACTGATTATTATACTGGCTGTAGGTTTGTCATAAATGGCTTTGAGATGTGCTCCCTTTATACCCACTTTTGTAAGAGTTTTTATCATGAACGGATGTTAAATCTTGTCAACTGCTTTTTCTGCATGTATTGAAATGATCATGTCATTTTTTTCTTTTGCTAATGTGTATGATGTGGATTGATTTGCATATGTGGAACCATCCTTGTCAACTTGGGATGAATCCCACTTGGTCGTGGCATATGATCTTTTTTATGTGTTGTTGGATTCCATGAGCGAACATTTTGTTGAGAATTTTTGCATCTATATTCATCTAAGATAGTGGCGTGTAATATTCTTTTTTGGTCGTATCTGTCTGGTTGTGGTATCAGGGTGATAGTGGCTCCATAGAATATCTTTGGGAGTGTTCCCTTCTCTTCAGTCTTTTGGAAGAATATGAGGAGTATGTGGTGACCAGAGCCTGCACTGAATGTTAACTGGGGTCTCTTTGCTCTGTGGTGTGGCAGCGCTGTCAGGGGCAGAGCCTGCTCCCTAGTTGTTGTAGAAGCCCCCAGAGCCATTTCTAAGCTGTGGTGTGAGGTTGGCTGGATTGGAGTGCTCCTTCTGGGAGAGGAACCCCTAAGTCTTCCTCTGCTGGATCTGTTCACCAGCAAGTGTGTTCTGTGCTGTCACCCGTTAGCTGTTGTGTGGGCTCACAAAGCCACCAACGCAGGTCTATCAGTGCTGACCCACTAAAGTCAGTTATCAGGACCACAGTAGTCACACACATGGACACACCTTGGGTGCTATAGAAGCAGCCTAGACCCCAGCCCAGCCCAGCCCAGCCTCCACATGCCCACAACTGCTAAAGCTGGATCCATCCCGGTCTCAGGAGCTCCCATTGTCCACTCAGATGTCCCACAGGTGCCGAGTTTATAAAGCAGGTGGTAGTGGCATAAATCCAAGGATCACACAGCCATGGGGAGAGGGCTCAGTTTTCACCTTTGCTTTCTAAATTGCATGGCTCCTTGGGATCAGCTCTGATTTCAGCCCCGCCTCCATATATGGGCAACCTGCTGGCACTTGCATGCTCCCACAGCTCGTAGAGGTGGCCCCAAGAAAGAGGCTTCTCTGGCAGGCCTTCACTCACACACTAACAGTGGAGTTTCAGTGGTGGCACCACGGGGACCATGCCGAGTGAGGATGCTGTGGTGGCCCTGCCCCTCCCTTTATGCGCCCCTCAACAACAGCACTTCATTCTGTGGTGGGCCTGAGCTTCTCCCCACGGCCCAGGTTGCAGCCCATACAAAACCTCAACCCCTTCAGGCTCTCTCTATGCAGCCAACTCCAGACCTCTCCTCTCGCCTGTCTGCTGCTACCTGAATTTCAGCACCCTGCCCCCACAAACACTAGCAGGCACACATCTTGGGCTGGGGACTCCACCAAAGTAGCACAGATCCTCTCTTGCTGGTCTCTGTTTTGTCCACTGCAAACTGGTTGCTCACTCTCTTCCAAGCCTCTGAAGCCCCCTTTTTGTTCCCGTTGATCTCCCCGATGATGAAGGATCTTCATGGGGTGAGGGGATCTTTCCTTTCACAACTCCTGTCCCATGCCTCCCCCCACCTTTTTTCTTCCCATCCTGTCTGGTTATGTGGAGATCTCTCTTGCACTTTTGGGTGTCTGAGACCTTCTGCGAGTGTTCACTAGGTATTCTGTGAAGACTGTTCCATATATAGGTATATCCGTGATGTTATCTCTGGGAGGAGGTGAGCTCCACACCCTTCTGCACCTTGATTCAATCTCTGTATAAATTCAACTTTCATTTTCAACTTCAGGAAATCAAATGATCAATGCCTGAAGGAGTCTGACCAGAGGCACAAGAGCGTAGCAGATGTCAAGGTCATCCCACAAACCACCACAGATCCCCTAAAGCCCAGATCCTGAAGAAGCAACAAAGAGGACAAACTACCTTTAAAAGGACAGTAAAAAAAACAGCTACAATGGAAAAAAGAAAAATCAATATATAAAAATAAATAAATGGACAATAGTCCTGTATACTCCCTGAAAGATTCTATCAAAGAGCTTGTTTCCACCGATTTTGACAAGACATGCTCCAAAGGCACTTTAAGTTTCCAATTTAATGGGGAAAAGAAAACCGTAACATTGGCATTATCATGAATTTTTCCCCAATCATCACTGAGGTGGTGCCTCTTCCTCTATAAAGTGATCATTTTTATTTGACAGTGAAATTTAATTTCATATGTTCCTTTTTTTTTTTTTTTTTTTTTTTTGCCTTTTTCTAGGGCCGCACCTGTGGCATATGGAGATTCCCAGGCTAAGAGTCTAATCAGAGCTGTAGCCGCCAGCCTACACCAGAACCACAGCAACTCGGGATCCGAGCCGCGTCTGTGACCTACACCACAGCTCACAGCAAAGCCAGATCCTTAACCCACTGAGCAAGGCCAGGGATCGAACCCACAACCTCATGGTTCCTAGTTGGATTTGTTAACCACTGCGCCATGATGGGAACTCCACAAATATTTTTATTTGGTCACTTCTATTTTTCTCTTGATTTAGAGGCAATTAAAATATATTTGTGGTGTCTTCTCTCACAGAATCCTTCCCAGCTGATCACTGTCTACAAAGTCCAAACATTTCTCAAGAAACTTGTCTTTACAAGTCATACATCACTAAAGATGGCTGATAAGGGGACCATCTGCCTTGCACAGCCTAACATCAGAACTCTGTGCTGAGCCCTTTGCCCTCAACTTGTGGACCAGATAAAGGACAGGATGAGGGTAACATTATCTCACAGCCTTCACCCAAGCACATTGGTCACTGCTCAAGCATCATCACCCAGGTGACAAAAAACAGGCCTTATACTTTCTCCTACGATGTCCCCCAGCTTGCTGTCAAGACATTTGGTCTGAACTGTATCATCAGCCACAAGGCGCAGCTCAAGTGTCCTCAGATAGGCTCAGTGCCCGGAGCAGAGCCTGTCAAACATAAACATGACCGGGACAGCAGGCAAGCCATCTGCCCGAGTCTCCATCCGGATTTGTACAACCTCCCCTCCACCCTACCCCCTGAAAAGAGTAAGACTCCCATCCTTTTTATCCTCTGAGGATACTCAAGAGACCTGATCTGCGGAATCGTCCAAAGTCTTCATCTTCTTCCCAGTACAACTGGACTTGAATACAGATAGGCCTCCCAAATGATGCTAAGAACAGCTGCCGCAAGGCTAAGCATTGACTCCCAGCCTTGACCCAACTCACCTTCCCTGGGACCAGTCCAGGCTCAGACTGTCCCCCAACCCCCGCCCCACCGTCTATACGCATTCCAGATCAACCCCTTGGAATTGTCTCCATGATGGGACGGGGGATGGGGGAAGTGCCCCAGGTTCAGAACAACACTTTCATTTCATCCTCCTGAGAAGCCTACTCTTCCAAGTCAGATGTTTCACATCTGAGAGGAATCGGAGTGAGAGCGACCCATGTCCCCGTCCGTGTTCTCCACGAGGAGCTTCTGGTCTCCTCCTCCGAGGAAAGTGACCCCCATGGCAGCGAAGACGCAGCCCCCAGACTATCATGTCTTGGACATGACTACCGGAGTAAAAGAAAAAATAACACAGCAGAGTTTGTCTCATCAATTCACACTCCCCCAGGTGTGGTTTATGTAAAAATTTCAGAACACCAAATAATATTGAGGGTCATCTTATAGCCCATTTCATGTAATATTATGAATTATGTAAATTTAGCTTATATTTTAAATGGAGGTTACCAAACTGTCCTATAAAGTACTTAGTAAGTCAGAAAAGGTTTCAATTGTTTGCTGATCCTTTTGCAATTAAGGTCATTATGCTGTACCCCTCCCATTTCTATAGTACTCTTTGTCAATTATATCTCAGTAAAACTGAAAGGAAAATATTAGTAAATTAATAAGACGCTGAGGCAACATATTAGAAAATATCAAGCTATCATGTCAGTAGGAAGTTATTAATTAAAATTTACCTGCATTCACAGTGTGCAAGTGACTGGGATTTGAGAAACTCCTCTGGATAAAACAGACACACGAGGATGAAAAGATCTCCATGTTTTAAGTTGAACCCTTCCTAAAACTAAAATTTTTGTCTCTGAGAGAGAGTTATAATGCAAACCTTAATGGAGGCTATGTATTTTATTCATCTTATAAACTTTGGTTATTAAACATCACAGAAATGGGAGTTCCGGCTATGGCACAATGGAATTGGTGGCATCTTGGGAGTGCTGGGACACAGGTCCAATCCCCAGCCCGGCACAGGGGTTAAGGATCTGGCATTGCCACAAATGTGGTGTAGGTCGCAACTGTGGCTTGATTCTGATCCCTGGCCCAGGAACTCCATATGCTGTGGGCCAGAAAAAACAGAAAAAAAAAAAACCCACTGGAAATGGTAATTTGGCCAGTTTATGATAATGAGATCTTGTGATATATGTGCATATATTGTACAGACATATGTACAATGGGATTGGTGGCATATATATCACAATGGGATATATTGTATAGATATTTTCACTTCCAGTCATTTCTTGTAAAGCTGTTTTTTTTATGTCAGCAAGTTTTATTTACTTGCGTATGAAAGAGGTCCCTAGTAGCTTCAGTGTAGTCTATGTCCCTGAATTGTGTTGAGATTTCAAGCATTTAGGCATATAACTCAAGCCTCTTGAATCAGAAACTACATCTTAAGGATATTTTTAGGTGACTCAAATGCATTTTTTTCTAATCAAGTAGGGCAAGTGTACTTATTCTCAATTTGACAGCAAATTTTTTTTTTTTTGGTCTTTTTTTAGGGCTGTACCCACAGCATATGGAAGTTCCCAGGCTAGGGGTCGAATCGGAGCTATAGCTGCTGGCCTATGCCACAGCCACAGCGACTTGGGATCTGAGCAGCATTTGTGACCTACACCCCAGCTCACAGCAACACCAGATTCTTAACCCACTGAGCAAGGCCAAGGACCAAACCCGAGTCCTCATGGATGCTAGTTGGGTTTATTACCACTGAGCCACAGACAGGAACTCCTTGAGAACACATCTGAATAATGTGGTGATCTTTTAAAAATACCAATGCACAGAAATACTAAGTTACTGAATTATTTTAAGTCCTGGGCATAAAATTTTTTTAAAATGTTTTCCAAGTAATAATGATGTGAGGCAAAGTCTGAGAATTCCCGTACATGAAGAACAAGGGTATCACAGCTCCCTGGCTTGTTCTGGTCTTTTTTCCAGCATGGGAAGAAACTCTGACCTGGGTCAAGAAAGTGTGGGTGGTTTAACAGAGAATAGGGGTCTCTATAAATAGGAGGGGCAAAGAACCTAATCATTTTTTTCATGTGAGCACCTGTCTCAGGGACTCCCCCCTCCCTTCCCCAGACTCCAGGTGGCCTCCTGTTGAGGCTTCAAGACCATCGAAAGATAAAAGCAAAGTAAAGGAAGCTCAGGTTGGGTTAGCGTTATGGTGGAATAACATGTGCTTCGTCACGTCCCTCTTCAACAACGTTGGCTTCATTCATTTTTTTTTCTTTTTTCTTTTTAAGGGTTGCACCTGCGGCATATGGAAATTCCCAGGCTAGGAGTCAAACCGGAACTGCACCTGCAGGCCTGCGCCACAGCCACACCAGATCTGAGCCATATCTGCGACCTACCCCACAGCTTGCAGCAATGCCAGATCCTTAACCCACTAAACGAGATCAGGGATGGAATCTCCATCCCCATTTCACAGACAGAAGTGTCTTTGTGGTGTGGGAGCTGGGGTACCCAGCACCATACATCACGGAGCCCAGAAAAAGTCTCACTCACCGGTGCACGAGTTAACAGGCATAGAGACCTCAGTCCCAGCTCTGGACTTTTGAGGCCATCTGTTAACTGGCTCCATACCCTCTAGGCTACAACCCTGGGGCACCTGGAAAATACTCTTAATAATCTATCACTCTTGAACAAAATAGCCTATGTGGATATTCAGGTTTCTAGTAGAGAAGCACTAGCACAACGTTGAGGAAAAAAAAAAAAAATGTCTCAGATTGGATGGTTGAACAAAGTAAGAGGAATAGTTTACATCACATCTCCCCCAAGATGGCACAACTTAGAGCCAAGAGACATCTCCCTGGTCCCTGATTCCTCCTGCAGGGGCAAGTGAGAGCATGTGAGCTAGAATGTAACTTGCCAAATTGTGCGGAATGCTGCCCAAAAGGCCCATTGTTTTCTTGTCCCATTCAGAGTGCTGAATTATGAGTTGCATGACTCGGGGGTGGGGGGTGGGAAGAGGTAGCAGATAGGATTCTTTTATGGCATTAAGCTGGTGCAAATTCTGTCTCACAGACTCCATCAAGAAGCCCATCCAGGAGTTCCTGTTGTGGCACAGTAGAAACAAATCCAACCAGTAACATGAGGTTGCTGGTTCAATCCCTGGCCTTGCTCAGGGAGTTAAGGATCTGGCATTGCTGTGAGCTGTGGTGTAGGTTGAAGACACGGCTTGGATCCTGTGTTACTGTGGCTGTGGCCAGCAGGTGTAGCTCTGATTCAGCCCTAGCCTGGGAACCTCCATATGCCATAGGTGTGGCCCTAAAAGCCCCCACACACACCCCAAAAAAAGCCCATCCATGAGCCAATAGGGGTGCCTCACCCACAGATTCTCTCAACTGGCCAATGGGCACCCTTGGTGCTCTGCACACCTTACCAACAAAAATACCCATACTGTGGCCATCTCACCATGTGTGCTCCTAACCAAGGCAGTGAGGGCAAGCTTTGGCAGACAGCTTGAGAACACACACAGAAAGTTCATTTACATCCACAGGCCAGAGATAGATCATGTATTTCTGCATTAGCTCCATACTTAGGAGTATGGAAGAAAAAGGGGCTGTCAGTGCCTAGCCACTGTGTTGCAAGATTAAAGGAGGGATTATAAGCTCAGAAATTCTGAAAAAAATTAGTAAGAAGCATGAAACTTCTTTATCCATAAGGTCTCAGAATTTCTAATTGAGAACTGATAGAAGGTGTTTCTCTCCTGAAGACAATTAGTAAATGCTGGAGCAGGTGGCTGATTCTTCAGAAGTGAGGATAGCAGCACAAAACCCCAAGAACATTTTAAAAAATCAAATTAACCTAACACCACTAAAGGATTACAAAAGCCTTTAAGTCAACAATCCTGAAGACTTGTAGATCTGCAGTCTACATTATAAGTCACTTTAAAACAATGTTCTAAGAAACCTCACTGAGATACAAGGAAAGACAGAAAGACAATTCAATGAAATCAGAAAAAAATGTGAAGAAAAACATAACAGACAAAAGCTGTTTTGGAGCTAAAGTGAATTAAATAAAAAAAGCAATAGAAAATCTAATCTATATATATATGATAGCTTTCTAGCAAGTAAGTGGAATAACATGATGTCTGTTATGACATAATATAGAAATCTATACATATATTTTTTTAATGAAAAGACAACCCTCAAAATGGGAGAAAATCTTTGCAAACAAAGCAACTGACAAAGAATTTATCTTCAAAATAAACATCTCATACGGTTTTATAGCAAAAAAAAAAAAAAATCAAAAAAATGGTCAGAAGATCTACATAGACACTTCTCCAAAGAAAACAGAGGGCCCAAAATCACATGGAAAGATGCTCGACATCACTGATTATTAGAGAAATGCAAACTGAAACTACAATGCGGTACCACCTCACACCAGTCAGAATGGCCATCAACAAAAAGTCTACCAGCAATAAATGCTGGAGAGGGTGTGGAGAAAAGGGAACCCTCTTACATGGTTGAAAGGAATGTTAAGTTGGTGAAACAACTATGAAAAACAGTATGGAAATTCCTCGAAAAACTACATATAGAACTACCATATGATCCATCAATCCTACTCCTTGGCATATATCCAAAGAAAACCATAATTCAAAAAGATACATGCACCCCTCGGAGTTCCCTTTGTGGCTCAGTGGTTAACGAAACCGACGAGCATCTATGAGGATGCAGGTTCGATCCTTATCCTTGCTTGGTGGGTTAAGAATCCAGTGTTGCCGTGAGCTGTGGTGTAGGTCACAGATGCGACCCAGATCTGGCGTTGCTGTGGTGTGGGCCAGCAGCTGTAGCTCTGATTCAACCCATAGGTACTGGGTACTTCAACATGCCGCAGGTGCAGCCCTAAAATAGCAAAAACAAAAAACCCACAAAAAAACCATGCACCCCAAAGTTCACCAGAACACTTTTTACAATAGCCAAGACGTGGAAACAACCTAAATGTCCATCAACAGAGGAATGGATAAGAAGATGTGGGGGATATATATATATACACACACACAGACATATATATATACAATGAAATATTAGCCATAAAATAGTTCAAAATAATGCCATTTGCAGCAACATGGATGGACCTAGAAATCATACTAACTCAGAGAAAGACAAATACTGTGAGATCACTAATATGCAGAATCTAATAAAAAAAATGATACAAAAGGAGTTCCTGCTGTGGCCAGTGGGTTAAGAACCTGCGGAAACTTCAGGTCACTGCAGAGGCACAGTTTTGATCCCTGGCTGAGCACAGCCACAGCAATGAGGGATCCGAGCCATGTCTCAGACCTATGCCACAGCTCATGACAATGAGATCCAATGCCAGATCCTTAAGACACTGAGCAAGGCCAGAGATCGAAACCCACATCCTCATGGATACTAGTCAGGTTCATTGCTGCTGAGCCACCTCAGGAACTCCCCATATACACATACATTTAAAGGGGCACTTTGTTTATATAAAGATGATACTGAAGAAAATATTCATGTCAATGAAAATCAAGATTATTTTTCACTGAATAATTTTTATAAATCTATTTGTGGATGATACTCTATGTTTTAAAAATACACCAGGGTGAGAATACACACAATGATATAAAATAAATTAGTGCTATTGGTTTAGAATCTTTAATTTTGGGGGGGTCTTTTTAGGGCTGCACCCATGGCACATAGCTGTTCCCAGGCTAGGGGTCGAATTGGAGCTGCAGCTGCTGGCCTACGCCACAGCCACAGTCACACCAGATCTGAGCCACATCTGCGACCTACACAATAGCTCACGGCAACACCAGATCCCTAACCCACTGAGCAAGGCCAGGGATCAAACTCTCATCCTCATGGATGCTAGTAGGGTTCGTTAACTGTTGAGCCACAACGGGAACTCCCCTGAATCTTTTATTTCTTGGAAAATCTTTATCCTTTGTGCTGAGCAATATGTTAAATATTGAACACTGTTGAACACATCTTAGTAACATGATTCTTGGAAACTTTTTGGAAAACACAAAAAAGTGAAAAATAAGATTATGTCTACAATGAGAGTGGGGAGTATAATGAAAACTATCAGGACCTGTTGAGTAGAGAGACTCCAGAATAATAAGGCAAGGAAAAGAAAAAAAAAAAAACAAAAAAACATCTAAATCAGAAAGAAAGAATCAAAATGCCTCTAACTGGGGATGACGTGATGTTATATAGAGAAAGCCCTAAAGACGTCTCCAAAACTTGCTAGAAGTAATCAACAAATTCAGTAAATTTTCAGGAATATAAAATCAATATACAAAAATCAGTTGTGTTTCTACACAGCAACAGCAAACTCTGAAAGAGAAATTAAGAAAGCAATCCCATGCACAAGAGCATCAAAAACAATAAAATCCTTTGGAAAAAAACTTAACCAAGAAAGTGAAAGACCTATACAATGAAAATTATAAGATACTTGTGAAAGAAATTGAAGACATAAATGGAAAGATATCCCACATACAGGGTTTGGAAGAATTAACATCACTGAAATGTTCATGCTACTCAAAGCAATCTATGATTCAAAACAATCCTTATCAAAATTCTAGTGATATTTTTCACAGAAATAAAAAAAGTCCTAAGATTCATATGGTCCTGAACAGCAAAAGCAATCTTTTGGGCAAGAAAAATGAGGCTGGAGGCATCACATGTCCTGATTTCAAATTATAGTACAAATCTATAGTCATCAAAACAGTATGGTACTTATATAAAGACAGACACATAGACCAATGGAACAGAATAGTGTGTCCCAAAATAAACCTACATAATGAACAAATTATTTGACAAGAGTTCCAAGAACAAACAAGAGGGAAAGAAAAGTCTTCAATAAATGGTATTGGTAAAACTGGATACCTACATGCAAAAGAATGAATCTCTTACACCACTCAGAAAAAGTAACTCTTGGGAGTTCCCGTCGTGGCGCAGTGGTTAACGAATCCGACTAGGAACCATGAGGTTGCGGGTTCGGTCCCTGCCTTTGCTCAGTGGGTCAACGATCTGGCGTTGCTGTGAGCTGTGGTGTAGGTTGCAGATGCGGCTCGGATCCCGCGTTGCTGTGGCTCTGGCGTAGGCCGGTGGCTACAGCTCCGATTCGACCCCTAGCCTGGGAACCTCCATGTGCCGCGGGAGCGGCCCAAGAAATAGCAACAACAACAACAACAACAAAAAAGACAAAAGACAAAAAAAAAAAAAAAAAAAAAAAAGAAAAAGTAACTCTAAATGGATTAAAGACTTTAATGTAAGACCTGAAACTGTAACTCTCCTAGCAGAAAATATAGGGGAGTGGCACTGTTTTTGAAAATATATTTTTTTTATATGACACCAAAATCAGAGGTAACTAAAGCAAAAATAAAACAAAGCAACAAAAACATGTGGTACTATATACAACTAAAAACTGTCTGCATAGCAAAGGAAACAACAAAATAAAAGGGTAACCTACATAATGGAAAATTATATTTATGAATAATATATCTGATAAGGGGTTAATATTTTAAATATACAAGGAAAACATACAACTCCGTAGCAAAAAAAAAAAAAAAGAAAAAAAATCAAAAAAATCTGATTTAAAATGAACAAATGACCTGAAAGGATGTTTTTTCCAAAGAAGATATACAAATGGCCAACAGGATATGAATTGGTGCTCAAATTCATTAATTATCAGAGAACTTCAAGTCAAAACCACAATGATATATTCTACTGTCAAGGATGTCTATTACCAAAAGACAAGAGATAATAAATGCTGGAGTTCCCATCGTGGTGCAGTGGAAATCAATCCAACTAAGAACTATGAGGTTTTGAGTGCGATCCCTGGCCTCGCTCAGTGGGTTAAGGATCCAGCGTTGCCATGAGGTTGCAGATGCGGCTTGGATCTGGCATTGCTGTGGTGCAGGCTGGCAGCTGTAGCTCCAATTGGACCCCTAGCCTGGGGACCTCCAGATGACAAGGGTGCGGCCCTAAAAAAAGCAAAAAAAAAGAAAAGAAGAAGGAAGATAACAAATGCTGGTGAGGATGTGTAGGAAAGGGAACCCTTGTATGTACACTGTTGGTGGAAATGCAAATCAGTACAGCCACTATGAAATATGGTACAGAAGTCCCCTAAAGTTAAACATAGAGGTTCGTAATTCCACTTTCTATATCCAAAGGAGACAAAATCATTATCCCAAAGAGACATCTGCATTCCCATGTCTGTTGCCGCATTATTCACAATAGCCAAGGTATGGAAACAACTTAAGTCCACGAATGGATGAATGTATAAATTAATTGTGATATATATTTCACCCTTAAAAGAGAAGGAAATTATGCCATTTTCAACAACATGGATAAACCTGGAGGCTTTATACTAAATAAGACAGAAAGACAATATGTAAGTATATGTGTCATCTTAAACAAAAAGAAAGAAGTTGAACGGGTAGAAAGAGAGTCAAGGAGAGGTTGCCAGAGGGTGGAGGAAATGGGAAGATATTGGTAAAAGGGTACAAACTTTCAGTTATCAGATGAATAACTTCTGAGAATCTAATGTACATGCTGACTATAGTTAAAATACTGAATTGTATACTTAAAATTTGCTAAGACAATAGATCTTAAGAGTTTTCACATGCAAAAAAGATAGTGACATAAGGCAATGAATGAGTCCATTATCTTGATTGTGGTAATTATTTCACAATATACACATCTATCAAACCATCACAGTGCACCTTTTAAAAATAGGCAATTTTGGAGTTCCCATTGTGGCTAAGTGGTAATGAACCACACTGGTATCCATAAGGACACAGGTTCAATCGCTGGCTTTGCTCAGTGGATTAGGATCCTGCATTACTGTGGCTGTGGTGTAGATCAGCAGCTGCAGCCCTGCTGCAGCCCTGATTCAGCCCTTAGCCTGGGAACTTCTCTATGCCACAGGTGTGTCCCCCGCCAAAAAAAAAGAAAAAAGAGAAGATGAGTTTCATTTATTCCTTCTCTGATGCACTCACATACCTACAAGCTCACTGATTCTTTCCTTGGCTGTGACAAGTACACAAATAAGCCTGCCAAAGGCATTCTTCATTTTATTACTGTACATTTATTTCTAGCTTTTTATATTTTTGCTTTTTGGGCTGCACCCGGAAGTTCCCAGACTAGGGGTTGAATCAGAGCTGTAGCTGCCAGTCTATACCACAGCCACGGCAACACCAGATCTGAGCCACATCTGTGACCTACACCACAGTTCATGGCAATGCCAGATCCTTAACCCACTGAACAATGCCAGGGATCAAACCTGCATCCTCATGGATGCTAGTCAAGCTCGTTACCCCTGAGCCACAACAGGAACTTCCATCTAGCACTTTTGTGTATTGTGACAAAATACCCATTACCTAAAACTGACCATTTTAAACGTAAAACTCAGTAACATTATATCTACATTATGCAACCTTCACAATATACAATCTTCATCAAAATTCTGTCATCAGGAGTTCCCGTGGTGGCGCAGTGGTTAACGAATCCGACTAGGAACCATGAGGTTGCGGGTTCGGTCCCTGCCCTTGCTCAGTGGGTTAACGATCCGGCGCTGCCGTGAGCTGTGGTGTAGGTTGCAGACTCGGCTCGGATCCCGCGTTGCTGTGGCTCTGGCATGGGCCGGTGGCTACAGCTCCGATTCAACCCCTAGCCTGGGAACCTCCATATGCCACGGGAGCGGCCCAAGAAATAGCAACAACAACAACAACAACAAAAAAGACAAAAGACCAAAAAAAAAAAAATTCTGTCATCATCCCAAAATGTCCATTAAAAAATAACTCCCCATTCCTCCCTCCCACGCCCAGCCCCTAGTAACCACTATTCTACTGTCTGTCCCTGTGAATTTTCCTAGGTACCTCGTATAAATGGAATTATGCAGTATGTCCCTTTGTGTCTGGCTTAGTGCACTTAGCATGTATATTTTTAATGTTCATCCCTGTTACAGACTGAATTGTATCCCCCCATATCCATATGCTGCAGTTTTCCACACATACCCCCAGTTCCTCAGAATGTGGCTGTATTTGGATACAGGGCCTTTGAAGAGGTAATAAATGTAAGATAAGGTGTGGTGAGCTGTGGTGTGGGTCGAAGATGTGGCTCGGATCCTGCGTTGCTGTGGCATAGGCCAGTGGCTACGGCTCCGATTCAACCCCTAGCCTGGGAACCTCCATATGCCGCAGGAGTGACCCAAGAAATGGCAAAAAGAAAAAAAAAATAGTACAGCCTCTGACCCCAATTTTCCTTCCTTCCTGCAGAATTCTCCACCTATTCCATTGAATCCCTGACTCATGTTGACTCTGGTTTTCCCCTCCTTAGGTGATACTAGATGGCTGAAGTGGGCTGGTGTGAGAGTAATTTCCTTTATCCAACCAGAATAAGACTCTAACAACATGTTTGTTTTTGTCCTGGAGAATATGCCTTTGTTTAGAGAGAGCTCTAGGTGTGTTTTATAGTGATTCTCTGCCTCCACTACAGCCTTAAGGAATCTTTCTCAGATCTCCACCATGACAACCTGGTGAGGGGTTCCTGGAAGTAATGTTAGAGCTGCCTTAAAACTAGTGCTCTCAGGAGTTCCCGTCGTGGCGCAGTGGTTAACGAATCCGACTAGGAACCATGAGGTTGCGGGTTCGGTCCCTGCCCTTGCTCAGTGGGTTAACGATCCGGCGTTGCCGTGAGCTGTGGTGTAGGTTGCAGACGCAGCTCGGATCCCGCGTTGCTGTGGCTCTGGCATAGGCCGGTGGCTACAGCTCCAATTCAACCCCTAGCCTGGGAACCTCCATATGCCGCGGGAGCGGCCCAAGAAATAGCAACAACAACAACAAAAAAAGACAAAAAAAAACAAAAACAAAAAACAAAACAACCTAGTGCTCTCAGGATTTGGAAGCTCTTCCCTCTCTAAGCAGTCCATACGGCCTCCAGTAATTCATCAAAATTACCACTTAAGTATTCCTATCAGCTTATGGCTCCTCTGGCCTCTGTCCCTGGTAAGAAAATCTCGGCTATAGATTTCTGGAAGTGCCCATCTCTGTAGATTTGAGAGTGAAAGGGTGTCCTGTGACCTCAGTTCTCAGAAGGTCTCAGAAAAAAAAAATTGTATTTTCATTTCTTTCAGCTTTTATTGTTAGAAGGACAGGAGTGACAAGTTCTCATTTCTTTCCATGCTAGAGGCAAAACAAAGTCCTACAGAAGATTTTTAGATGTCATTGTCAACTCATTCTATCATCTACGTTATCTCTGAGTCTTCTAGAATGATTGGCTTTTATCCTTATTATAGGTCACATTTTTGTTCTTCTTCTTGGCATTCCTGATAATATTTCACTGGATATCAGACCTTTTGTCTTTTTTTTTTTTTTTTTAGGGCCACACCCATGGCACATGGACGTTCACAGGCTAGGGGTCAGTTCTGGCCTACACCACAGCAACATCAGATCTGAGCCATGTCTGTGACCTACACCACAGCTCATGGCAATGCCAGATCCTTAACCCACTGAGTGAGGCCAGGGATTGAACCCACGTCCTCATGGCTACTAGTCAGATTCGTTTGTGCTGAGCAATGACGAGAACTCTGATATCAGACATTCTGAATTTTGGTATTGGGATATAGTTCAATATTTTTCATTGAAATGACAAGCTGTTACAATTATCTAAATTAAAAAAAAACCTTTAAAAAAATCTATGGATATTGTCATCAAGCTACATTGAAAATGAAAAATGTCTTCAAGGAAATCCAAAAATCTCAGTAATACGAGAGTTTCTAGAATCTGAGTCATGACCTACCCTCCCCTGACTCCCTCCTCATCACTCAGGGTGACAGAAGCTCCATTCTGGGTGAGTGGGGCTGAGGAGGCTTCCCTCTACCCTAAGTTTCAAATCGATCCCCTTGGCAGAGGCAAGCATGAGCAGGGTTCCCTGTCCCAGCTCCTTATCATAGAAGCTAAATTCCAGGGAAGTACAGCAAAAGCTTAGGCGTTTCCTCCTCCCCTGGTCCCCACTCACAGATCGAAGCCTCTCTCCCAAGCATGGCAGGTGGAAAATCCTGAGATCTGGATGCTTTCACCCAAACTTACTCATAGGACAGAGGTTCCGTACTGAGAGAGTAAGATGAGAAGACCCGAGGCTACTTCTCCCATCCCACACCTTCCACCCAGAGCAGGGATACCCCTCTAGAAGTGAAGCACTGACTCCAGCTCCGGCTCTGAAATAGCAGCACAGAGATTTTTACTGGGGGAGAAGCATGTTCTAAAAAGCGAACTCTTAACCTCTCTCCAAGACATCTGAATTTAGTTGTAACATAGTTTGGGGAATCTGAAGCCTAAGAAGACTCTTGAAAATAATGGAGATTTTGGTGGCAAGTGATTAAGAGGAGGCAGGTGGCTCCATGAGGGCAGCAAGCTAAGCCACAGGCCAGCTAGTTTACTAAAGACGACTAGGGAAAGAGACAGCTGAGAAAAGCCTCCCCAGGGTCAGAACAAACCTCAATGGCTGGCTTCAAAAAACTACTCCTTAAGGAGTTCCTGTCGTGGTGCAGTGGAAAGGAATCGGAGTAGGGACCATGAGGTTGCGGGTTCGATCCCTGGCCTCACTCAGTGGGTTAAGGATCCGGTGTTGCCGTGAGCTGTGGTGTAGGTCGTAGACGAGGCTCGGATCTGGCGTGGCTGTGGCTGTGGCATAGGCTGGCAGCTGTATCTCCAATTAGACCCCTAGCCTGGGAACCTCCATATGCCACGGGTGCAGCCCTGGAAGAGACAAAAGACAAAAAAAAAAAAAAAAAACTACCCCTCAAGAGGAGATCAGTGTATAGAGCAATGTCCAAGACACTGTCACAAACAATAAAGCAATCAACTGCAAATTAGCGGAGGCTAACAGGGAGGTATGACATCAATGGAAGTCAAATAGCTTAACAGAAATCAGGCTAAGAGACAAAGGGGGCCTTGCTAAAACAACTGTCATCCAAGGTGACCATACACATGTCCAAGGCTACGCTTTCCAAGCAGTGACATCAGAGGTCACATCAGACACTGTGGACTAGACTTCAATAAGATAGTGCACTCAAGTCACTCAAAAACAACCAAACAAGAATAAGTTCCATGGTGGGAGAATCAGTAGCCATAGAGGCTACAATATAAAATATCCACTTTTCAAAAAAAAAAAAAATCACAAGGCATTCAAAGAAATAAGAAAGTGTTACCTGCATTCAGGAAAAAAGAATCAGAGTAGAAACTGCCTGTGAGAGGGCCCATATGTGGGAGACTAGGAGACAACGATTTCAAAGCAGCTATTACAAATTTGTTCAGACCTTTGCTGTACAGCAGAAAAGGGCACAACACTGTAAATCAACTATACCTCAATGAAACTTTAAAAAATGAATTAAATATGCTCAGAGAACTAAAGGTAACCATGTTTATAGAGACAGAGAAAGATACGATGACAACGTTGCGAGAAATAGATAATACCAATAAGGAGACAGATGTGAGAAAAGGAAACGAGAAAATTCTGGAGCTGAAAAATATATGAACTGAATGAAAAATTCATTAGAGTGGCTCAACAGTAGATCTGAACTGGCAGAAAAAAATCATGTACTTGAAACATAAATTGACAGAAATTATATAATCCAAAGAACAGAAATGAACAGAACTTTAGAGCAATGGACAACACCAGTAAATACATCACATATGGGTAATGGAGTATCAGAGGTGAGGAAAGAAAGAAGAGGAAAAAAACCAAAACCTAAAGAAATACTAGCTGAAAGCATCCCAAATTTGAGGGGAAAAATAGTAATCTACACATTTACAAAGCTCAACAAATTCCAAGTGGGATAAATACAAAACAGATCCATACCAAGATACAACATCACTGTTCAATAATGCATGCTAAAAGCTAAAAACAAAGACAAAATTTAATAGCAGCAAAAGAAAAAATGAGGAGTTTCCATCGTGGCGCAGTGGTTAACGAATCCGACTAGGAACCATGAGGTTGCGGGTTCAATCCCTGGCCTTGCTCAGTGGGTTAAGGATCAGGCGTTGCCATGAGCTGTGGTGTAGGACGCAGACTTGGCTCGGATCCCGCGTTGCTGTGGCTCTGGCGTAGGCTGGCAGCTACAGCTCCGATTCGACCCCTAACCTGGGAACCTCCATATGTCACAGGAGTGGCCCAAGAAATGGCAAAAAATAAAAATAAAAAAAATAAAACTATTTTAAAAAAAAAGAAAAAATGACTTGTCCCATACAAATAAATTCACCTAAGATTAACAGCTAAATTTTCATCAGAAGGTCCAGTGATTAGCTATCCAATACTACCTCCTCTGGGCAGAGTTAAATGGATAGTGACAAAACTACTGCATTTTCTGGGTTTGACTTCAACTGCCCAATGACTAACGCCAATGTCTCTAATATTATCAAAGTACTGGCATAAAATATACTGCCTCACTTTATCCTCCTAGTTACATTTGAGACAAAACTGACTGCCCATGCAGTGCAACAATGGGTTAAAAAAAAAATTGTACTCTTCGTTAAACTTCAAAGTAATGGTTTATTAAATAACTGGACTAGGCAATTAAAATATATGCTTTAATAGGTAGGTGGTGACAAAGGACTGATCTACCAACCTTCCATAAAACTTAACACGAGGGAACTAAGTATGGGTCTTTTTTTTTTTTTTTTTTTTTCAGGGCTGCACTTGCACATGGAGGCTCCCAGGCTAGGGGTCCAACCAGAGCTGTAGCTGCCAGCCTATGCCACAGCCATATCAGATCCAAGCCACGCCTTTGACCTATACCACAACTCGAAGAAATGCCAGATCCTTAACCCACTGAGTGAGGCCAGGGATCGAACCCACAACCTCAAGGCTCCTAGTCGGATTCGTTTCCCTTGTGCCATGAAGGGGAACTTGTAAGTGTGAGTCTTGATTAGATAAACCCCTATGCTTTTGTGTTAGTGATGCCAGAAGGATTTTACCAGAATCACGTGGTCAAATGAATGAACTGTGTGAACACACAGGCAGCAAGCAAAATCTTTATTAAAGGAAAGCAAATAGTTCCCAGGGCTATAGAGTCCCCCACTCTCTGCTGTCAAATAGGGGTTTTTATTCCTTGAAGATGGAGTGGTACCAACATGGGGTCCAGAAAGATGTGGTTTTCTCCCATCAGCCTTGCCCAGTTGCCTCTGTCAGTCCTTGTCCAATAGGGGACTTAGGGATGGAAATGTCCCATAAGTTTTATGATTTGTCCTTCTCCTCCCTTAGACTAAGTCACCGTTCCTCTCATTCCTTTTTCTATCAATGGAGGAGTGGGTTAGAGATGAAGGTCCATGTGGGGGAAGGCACATTTCCTAGAGTAAACGAAGCCTGTGTGGAAGGCATACTTCCTAAAATAAAACAAGGCCTGTGCGGAATTAGTCTCTGGGGCCCTTAAGCCACAGATGTTAATCAATAGCGCTACAAGAGAATGCACTGAAGCTCATGCTCCTACAATGATTACCTGAGTTAATATTCTGCCTCGTTAGTATCAGGAAGCTGGAATAGACTGTGTTAGCTCAGGCCCTGCAACAAAATATCATAGACTTGGGGGCTTAAATAACAAACATCTCTTACAGTTCAGGAGGCTGGACATCTGAGAGCAGGGTGCTGACATGGTCAGATTCTTGCTAAGGGCCATCTTCATGCTGTATATTCATGTGGAGGAGAGCGAGGGCTCTAGTCTCTTCAACTTCTTATAAGGGCATTCATCTCATCATGAGGCTCCATCCTCATAACCTCATCTACACCTAATTACTTCCAAAGATCCCACGTTGCAAATATCATCACCCAAAGAATTAAGGCTCTCGAATATGAATTTGAGGGGGATACAAACATTCATTCCATAGCATCAAGAATGAAAAAGGAAGCTATATACAATTCATCCCAATTCTTTTTTTTTTTTTTTTGCTTTTTACAGCCACACCTGCAGCATATAGAAACTCCTGGGTCACCACGAAGACCTTCCTTGTGCCATTCCTTTACAGTCATACCCACCCTGTTCCTCTCCAGCACCCCTATCTGCAGACAACCACTGAATGTTTTCTATCTCCATCATTTTGTCATTTCATAAATGTTATGGAAATAGAATCACACAGAACAGGATTTTATTTTTTGTCTTTTTGCCTTTTCTAGGGCCATTCCCAAGGCATATGGAGGTTCCCAAGCTAGGGGTCTAATTGGAGCTGTAGCCACCAGCCTATGCCAGAGTCACAGCAACACGGGATCCAAGCCACGTCTGCAACCTACACCACAGCTCACGGCAACGCCGGATCCTTAACCCACGGAGCAAGGCCAGGGATCAAACCCGCAACCTCATGGTTCCTAGTTGGATTCGTTAACCACTGAGCCACGACGGGATCTCCAGAACATGATCTTTGAGATCGGCTTTTTTCGCTCAGAGTCATAACCTCAAGATCCATTCAAGTTGCTGCACATACCAAAGTTTTTTTTTCAGTGCTGCAAACTACTACATGGTATGTATTTAACCTATATATATCATTATATTTGAACTGTCTCAAGCTTTGTAGATAACATATAGTCAGGTCACGTTTTTTATAGACTGAATCTCTATTAATCGGTATACTTAGACAAGTTGTTTTTAATATAACACTGATATGTTAAGGCTAAGTCCATTTTATTTTTTTTATTTTCTGCTGTTACATTTTTCATTTCTCTATTTTTCCTGCCATGCCTTTTTCACAGAATTCCATTTTGATGCGTATTTTTGTATACTCCTTTTGGTGGTGGCTCTAGGTAGTATATAGTTTAGTGTGGAAGATTTGATCATTGAATTTTCACCTTTCTTCTTTTCTAAGTATTGAAAGTTATAAATTTCTCTACATTCTGTTTTCACTGTTTCCCACAATTTTTTATACATATTGAGCTTTCCTATTTATTCAGTTCAAACTTTTGCCATTGGTCATGTAATTTCCAACTATTTGTGAATTGATTACATAGTTTAGTTGGTTTTCAATTAATTCTTTCGTGGTCAGAGAACATACTTCGTATGATCTTAATCTTGAGTTTTATTGAAACTTGTTTTAGAGCCCAGCATGCATTCTATCTTGATAAACTTTAGTGTGTACTTTAAATGAATGTGAATTTTGAAGTTATTGGATAAAGTATTCTAGAAATGTCAATTTAATCAAATGTTTGAAAGATATTCTATACAAAGTTTTGTCCAATTGGTCTACCAATTACTAAGAGAATGGAACTTTGAAAAATTTCATTGTGTGTATATATGTATACGTTTTTTTGGGGTTTTTTTTTTTTTGTCTTTTTGCCATTTCTAGGGCCGCTCCCGAGGCATATGGAGGTTCCCAGGCCAGGGGTCCAGTCGGAGCTGTAGCTGCTGGCCTACACCACAGCCACATGGGATTCGAGCCACATCTGCAATCTACACCACAGCTCATGGCAATGCCGGATCCTTAACCCACTGAACAAGGCCAGGGATGGAACCCACAACCTCATGGTTCCTAGTCGGATTCGATAACCACTGAGCCATGATGGGAACTCCTCATTGTATATTCTTGCCAAAAAACAAACAAACAAACAAAAACTCCTGGGCCAGGGCTAGGGGTTGAATTAGAGTTATAGCTGCTGGCCTACCCCACAGCCACGCAGGATCTGAGCCATGTCTGCAACCTACATCACAGTTCACAGCAATGCTGTATCCTTAACCCACTGAGTGAGGCCAGGGATTGAACCCACATCCTTGTGGATACTGGTCGGATTCTTAACCTGCTGAGCCACAATGGGAACCCCAACAATTTTCTTTTTCAATGCCAGATCTGAAAGTCCCTATATTGGAGCTAAATTAAAGTCCACAAGTCTTGGGTGCAGAGAGAAAGGTGGGAGAAAATAGGATGGACCAGGAGTTTGGGGTTGGTAGATGCAAACTAATATATTTAGAATGGATAAGCAATGAGGCCCTACTATATCGCACAGGGAACTATATCCGTTCTCTTAGGATAGAACATGATGGAAGATATTAAGAGAAAAAAGAATATATATGACTGGGTCACTATGCTGTACAACAGAAATTAACCCAACACTGTAAATCAACTATAAAATTTTTTAAAAAGTCCATTGTGTCTGGAAATAATCCAAAACCAGTAAATGTTTATTACTTTAATTGCTGGCAAGAATCTCAAGAGGATTGACGGTTTTTTAATCTTGTATTTTACCAAATTGGGCCTGACTCTGCAAATGTCCTATACTTGTACAACCCAACCCTTTGACGGGGAATGGCCCCCCAAAGGAACCCTGGTCATCCCAGTTGGTTGCCATCAGTATGACTGACTTCAAGGAGAAACATTTATTTAGCTTTTTAGTGCCTCATCCATGGCATATGGAGGTTCCCAGCTGCAGCTGCCAGCCTCCACCAGCACCACAGCAAGGCAGGATCTGAGCCTCATCTGCAAACTACACCACAGCTCACGGCAATGCCAGATCCTCACCCCACTGAGCAAGGCCAGGGATCGAACCCACAACCTCACGGTTCCTAGTCGGATTTGATTCCACTGTGCCACAATGGGAACTCCAAGAAACATTTGCTTTAAATGTAATGATAAATGAGAGTGATGTAAGATCGTTGCTGCATGGAAGGAGCCCATAAGGGAGTGTTACATAAGGGAGAAAAAAAAATCTAAGATAACTGGTACATGAAGAAAGGCTTAGAACAGATGTATAATATCCCTTCTTAGTTTATAGTCAGACATCCTTTGCAAAAGACTGCTAAAACTTCTTCCACACTTTTAGAGAAATGAACAAGGAATTGTAGAAGAGCCAAGTTAATAAACTTACTTCCCAGATCAATCTTTTTTCTCCTAATCAGTAAACAAATGAGAGCTTAGATGACTTTGTGCTTGTCTCTTACGGCTCTTACCTCACAGAACATTATCTCTGTACCCAGAATTGTTCTAAAGAAGACTTAGACTTAAATGACAGACTTGAGTTTTTAATTATAAAGATATATGTCATAAAGTGTGGATAGCTATATATCAGGAAGGCCAAAAAAAAAGCGTGAAAATATAAAAACTTGAGAATTTGTGTCAGCAATATAGAATGCTCTAAATAAACTATAAAACCTCTTCCTGGGTATTATTATGCATTTTGATTGTCTATTAGATTTTGAGCTGCTGATGGAGTTCCCATCGTGGCTCAGTGGTTAATGAATTTGACTAGGAACCATGAGGCTGTGGGTTCGATCCCTGGCCTTGCTCTGTGGGTTAAGGATCCGGCGTTGCCATGAGCTGTGGTGTAGGTTGCAGATGAGGCTCGGATCCCAGGTTGCTGTGGCTCTGGCGTAGGCCTGCGGTTATAGTTCTGATTTGACCCCTAGCCTGGGAACCTCCATATGCTGCAGGAGCGGCCCAAGAAAAATGCAAAAAGACAAAAAAAAAATTATAAGCTATTGAAAGGCAAACAACCGTCATCAAACTAAGAGCCAAGGGCTTTTTTTGGAGGAGGGGTTTTAATCAAATTCAAGGGGTCCAGGTCAGGGGTTGATTTTGCTTTGAGGGTTAAGTCCAGCAGACCTGGAGGCGGCCTGAGCTGAGGTATCTGCATATCACAAATTGTTGGTTGAGGAAGGAAACGTACTGATTAATACTGTTGCTTTGTAAGCATGGGTCCAAAATGTTTGGGGGTAGCTTTTAACAGCTTATCAGCAGTGTTTACTGCTAACAGTGTGACGGATTACTTACATCTGTTCTGAGACCTTCAACATCTTCTCCTGTTGGGGCTGGTTACATAGTAAGAATATGCCTAAGTCTTCAGATGGGTGTAACAGGCCCCAGCAGTGAATGTATTTGGAGGTGTCTTGTGCACGTTAGTTTTATCTGACAGTGAAGTGGAGACAGACAAGGCAAATGGGAGTTCATTTCTACCCCTTATCCAAATCCCTTACTCCAAGGTAGCCTCTGGCTGTGATGCTATTATTATATTGCACCCCATTCCCTTAGCAAATTGTAGATTTGTGAGCAATGCCATTTTGGGTCCTATGAGTCTTCTTTAGTGATTGAACTCTGTTTTTATTGAAGTACAGTTGATTTACATTATATAGATTCAGGTGTACAGCACAGAGATTTTCAATGATTTTTTTTTTTTTTTCTTTCTTGGCCGCCCTATGGCCTATGGAGTTTCTGGGCCAGCAATCAGATCCAAGCCATAGTTGCAAACCTAAGCTGCAGCTGCAGCAGCACCAGAACCTTAACCCGCTGTGTCAGGTGGGGATTGAACCTGCCTCCCAGTACTCCCAAGATGCCACAGATTCTATTGTGCCACAGCAGAAACTCCAGTGATTTAGTACTTTTACCACTTATACTCCATTGAAAGTTATTACAAAATGGCTGTAATTCCCTGTGCTATACAACGTCACCTGTTGCACATCTATTTTATACAGAGAAGTTAACCTTATGCCCCTGACTTCCCCTTCCCTCTCCCATCTGCTCAACACTACTTTGTTTTCTGTATTTGAGTTTCTATCTTGCAATCTACCTGTTTGTACTACTTTTAGATTCTACATGTTCAAGTGAGATCATGTAGTATTTGCCTTTCTCTGACTTATTTCACTAAGCATAATATTCTCTAGGTCCATCCTTGTAGTCATGTTACTGCAAATGACAGAATTTCATTCTTTTTTATGGCTGAGTAATATTCCATCATGTGGGTGTTTATGTATACCACATCTTTATTGATTCGTTGATAGGCACTTGGGTTGCTTCCATGTCTTGGCTATTATAAATATTGCTGCTATGATCACTGTGATTCATTTATCTTTTAGAATTAGTATTTTCATATTTTCCAGATATATGCTCTTATAGAGTGTAATTGCTGAAGATGGTAGTTCTATTTTTAGTTTTTTGAGGAAACTTCATGTTTTCCACAGAGCTACACTGATTTACACTCCCACTGACAGTGCACAAATGTTCCTTTTTCTCCACATCCTCCCAGCATTGCTTATTTGTAGATTTTTTGCTAACATTTGAATATTCAAGTACATGACAATTGCATGTTCGCTGTTAAAATCCCCACAACATCTCACACACCTTTCATGCTACAGATGACACACCAGAGAGAAAGCTTTTCAGCCTAGATGTTTTTAAAAGCCTTCGCTCTTGGTGTCTATTTTTTTGTTTTCAAACTGTAGATGTTGGGCTTTGTATTTTGATGTAAACTCAGAATAGCAGCATTGGGGCCTGTGACCAAAAACCAAACCAAACTTGTAATAGACTATGGATCTGAATAAACCTGTTCTTGATTGAAGTCTTGAGGTGCCTGGGCTCTGCCCCCAGGGTAGTCTGAACAGGGTCCCCAGTGCCCTCAGGGGCTGCTCACCCAGGGTTTCCCCCACCCCCAAACACAGAAATGGCCATGATGCCTAAGGTCGGCCCCTGGCTAGTCTGAGCTGGGGAAGGCTGCCTTCAGCTCAGCAGGTCAGACTTGGCCTTAATGATCCTGGGACACGTGATCACTATGCAGGATCACTGGGAGCTGAAGTGCCCTCACCAGCTCCACGTGGGCATCTTCCCAGGTGCACCCTGGCCTGCCCTGAGTGTTAAATGTCCCCCTTTCCCCGCGCAGGGCAGTTGCTTTGATCAAATTCCATGAAAATAGGAAATAAGGCAGAGTTTCTACAAGTTCACCTTGACAGATTCCCGATTTGGTTACCAGACTTTATGAGATGATGGTCTGGGGTCAGACATCCATGGCACCAATTCCTGACGTCACCTCTTTGCAGCTTCCCCCAAAGACGCCACCCGTGAGGGTAGGACACTCCACCCACCCCAACCCTGCATCTCTCCAGGGCTCTATTCGTCCCCCGCACCCCACCTTCCGTCACGGATTCTCTGGTGCGCTTTTCACCTGAAAACGGGAACACTCTCAAAAGCAAAAGGCCCCATTTCTCCCACACGTCCATTAGCCTTGAAACAGCCACCTGCCGTGTGCCACTCTCAGCGGTGCCAGGGACATGTGGTACAGAGTCTACAAGTCAAAGGGTGCAGCAGACACTAAGATGACAGAGGGGACAGGGTCCCGGTGGTCCGGCCTGGGCGGCGGTGTGGGCGAGGGCAGGGCCGGCCTACAGCTGGCAACCAGGAAGTGGTGGCAATTGCGGGCGACAGGGACCCTACCTTCATGACAATCCCGAGTTGGCTCACCAAGCGCTCTGACTGCAAGCCTGGGGACAGAGCAGAGGCAGACACGTTCACGGGGCCAAACGCTAAGAGGCCAGAAACTTGCAGCACAGGAAAGGCGCATTTAAGAAACCTCCAACCTGAAGGCGGGGCCTGGGGTATTTATGGGATGGAGCTGAGATTTGGGGAGGGTGGGGCAAGGTGATTGGAAATAAGAAAACGGTGGGGCTGCCCTTCTGCGAGGGCGCCATCAAGATCCAGGCTTCTCCACGTTCTGAGATGTAGCTCCTGGTCCCCCAGATGTAGCTCCCCTGGTCAGGAGCCATGCCCTCTGACTAGTCAATAATTACAAGCAACCCCAGGTTTCTATTCTCATCTTCCTTGTTCCTCTTTGGTCCCTTTCTGTTCTGGCTCCGCCTGTTGGATCACGTTGGCCTCGTCAATATGGAGTAATGAAGGGCAGCTGCTTTGAGCCACAGTTTTCTGGTAAACATTGTTAGGGGTTGATGTGGGGTTGAGTTATCTTCCAGCGCAAAGTGGCCTTTACAGGTTATGGAGACACACACAGGGTCACAGATGATTCAGATCATTAACCCCAGCTCCTCACGTCTTCCTCTTCACAAACTCAGAGACCACGTGGGAGTGGATTCCAGGCTTTCCTCCCACTCCCTAGCTGGGTGCCCTGCCAAATAACCTCCTTACTTTGCTGCAAACTCTGGCTGTCAGAGTTTGGCTTTCTTCCTGCTGGCTTACGGTTTCAGTTAGAGGGTCAGTGGTGCTCATCACTCAACAAGCTCAGCTCGAACTGGACACCACGGATGCCAAGTTCCCCAGGAAAGAACTCAGGCAAATGCCTGTTTAGGCTAAGTGCCTAACAGGTGTTTATAGAAACACTTAAAGGGAGCTTGGCGGGTGAAGGCAGCTTACAGGTCTTATGGACCTGATGATGCCCAGCCACGGTTTCAGAGCGTGGCAGGGAGGCCCTTAGGAGGAGCCCTGGTGACCTGCAGTTGTGGGGGCAGCCCTGGGGGTTGGGGCACATCCAGGGGGAGTCCTGTCCAAGGGAGAGGCTGGCTGGGCTCCCAGAGATCAGGCTGGAGATGGGGGTTCACGCTGCTGTTTTCTCTCCCCTCCTGGGAGCCTCAGGCAACTTATGCCTGAAAGATAAAAATCTTAAGATTATCTCAATAGACACAGAAAAAGCATTTGACAAAATCCAACAATCATTCATGATAAAAACTCTCATCAGGAGTTCCCATTGAGGCTCAGTGGTTAACGAATCCGACTAGGAACCATGAGGTTGCGGTTTTGATCCTTGGCCTTGCTCAGTGGGTTAAGGATCCGGTGTTGCCGTGAGCTGTGGTGTAGGTCACAGATGCAGCTCGGATCCTGAGTTGCTGTGGCTGTGGCATAGGCCGGTGGCTACAGCTCCGATTAGACCCCTAGCCTGGTAACCTTCATATGCCACGGATACAGCCCTAGAAAAGACAAAAAAAAAAAAAGGCAAAAAGACAAAAAGAAACAAACAAACAAAAACCTCTCATCAGAGCGGGCGTAGAGGGAACATATTTCAACATAATAAAGGTCACTTAAGTAAACCCACTGCTAGCATCATATTCAGTGCTGGAAACCTGGAAACCTGGAAACCTTTCCTCTAAATTCAGGAACAAGCCTGGGATGGCCATTTCCACCACTGTATTTAGCAGAATATTGGAAGTCCTAGCCATAGCAGCCAGACAAGGAAAATAATTAAAAGACATCCAGGGAATTCCCTGGTGGCCTAGCAGTTAAGGATTTAGCATTGTCACTGCTGTGGCTCAGGTTTGATCCCTGACCAGGGAACATCTGCATGCTACAAGCACAGCAAAAAAGAAAAGAAAAGAAAATGTTTAAAAAAGAATTAAAAGACAGTCAAATTGGAAGATGTAAAACTTTCACTGTTTGCAAATGTTATCTTTTATATAGAAAACACTAAAGTCTCCACCCCCAAACTATTATGACTAAAAATGAATTCAGCAAAATTGCAGGATATAAGATTAAAATACAGAAACCTGTTGTTTTTCTATACACCAATGAGGAAATATAAGAAAGTTTAAAAAAATCTTGTTTAAAATCACATAAAAAATACATAGGAGTTCCCATCGTGGCTCAGTGGTTAACAAATCTGACTAGCATCCATGAGGACGCAGGTTTGATCCCTGGCCTTGCTCAGTGGGTTAAGGATCCGGCATTGCTGTGAGCTGTGGTGTAGGTTGCAGACACGGCTCGGATCCCAAGTTGCTGCAGCTGCTGCTACAGCTCCAATTCTACCCCTAGCCCAGGAACCTCCATATGGTGAGGGTGCAGCCCTAAAAAGCAAAATAAAATAAAATACATGGGAATAAACTTAACCAAGGAGGCGAAAGACGTGTAATAAGCAAAAGAAAGATATTCTATGCTCTTGGATTGGAAGAATTAATAATGCTAAAAATGACCATCCTACCCAAAGCAATCTATAAATTTAACTGTTTGTTACTGTGTGTACACATTTTTTTGGTAATTTGGCAGTTCTGTAGATTTAGGCTTTATGGCTGTTCCTCAATGTATAATCTTTGTCTTTCTCCTGAGTCACTTGTCCATATGGCATGTAATTGAGTTCTTTTCTTATGCTCAGTTTATACAGTGGTCTCTTTTGTTCCTTCCCTTACTTTCCGTGCTAAGGACTTTCTTGGTGTACTTGTTGGTTTCTGATCTATTTCCCTGGTCACTAATAACCTTCTCTGGTTTCTGGACTAATCTAACAAGAGTCTCATTCCTATTTCTCTCATTAGGGACAGGATTACATTCTGCCTGTGCTGTTTGGTTATCTTCTATCAGAAGCATATTGCTGTTTGGAAACAGGTTGTTTTTCAGCAGAACTGTTTTCCAGTTTTCCACTTGTACTCCAATCAATACTGTTCTTCCTCAGAAGGGTTGCTTTTATAAGAGTTCCTATTAGGAGTTCCCTTCGTGGCACAGTAGTTAACGAATCCGACTAGGAACCATGAGGTTACAGGTTCGATCCCTGGCCTTGCTCCGTGGGTTAAGGATCTGGCATTGCCATGAGTTGTGGTGTAGGTCACAGACGCTGCTCGGATCTGGAATTGCTGTGGCTCTGGCATAGACTGGTGACTACAGCTCCAATTGGACCCCTAGCCTGGGAACCTCCATATGTCTGGGGAGTGGCCCAAGAGATGACAAAAAGACAAAAAAAAAGAGTTCCTATAGATTTTCTTCCACATGTCTAATGTGTGTGGCTGAACAACACTGACTTCATTTTGTCAATTCCAACTTAGGCTCACAGTCCTACCCCCTCCCCTATCTGTATGATTGAGCTTTAGCCTAACACACAAGGACTGTGCTCAAGCCAGGTAAGTTTCCTATCAACTTTTACCCTTGCCTCCATCTGATATGAAAACTGGAAGAATGCCTTTTGCTGATGCAGATGGTTAATGGTTACTCCCCTCCTCCCCAGGGAGAGGAAATAACCGTGGCTCCAGTTTGTGTGGACAGATTTTTCTCCTGGTGGCCAGATTCTATTTTTAAGTCCCCCACACCCTTCTCAGCAGTGCATGGTGCAGCTGCAAACCATGGTGCAGCCTCTGGACCATCCATCTGCCCTCATCCAAGTTACCCACAATAAAGTTCATAATTGTACTTTATGGAGACGTTGGCTTCATTTTCTGGGTCTCAAACTTCCTTCTCAGTGCAGAGGATATTTTTCAATATATCTGCCTCCCAACAAATGGCAAGCCTGCCGGGAACCCAAAACAAAACAGGCACGGGGGAAGGGATGGTGTCAAGGGAAAGCCCACTGTCAGCAGAAGAAAGCCCAAGATTTTTCCACATGCGGAGACCTAGCCAAGTTTTTGGAATGTTTCAGACCAGTGCATGAGTCCAGGGATGCCCCCCAAATGCCCAAAGATTGCTGGAGATTCTACCCAAAGCAGCAGGGAAAAGAAACTAAGGTCAGAAAGCAGACATGCTACAGCGGCAGTAACCTACCTGCTACTTTGGGTCCTGACACTGAGTGTGGAAAATGAGCTCTGACTCAGGCAGGAACTAGAAAAAATTAAAGAGGCCCAACAGAAGGACATAAACTATCACCCAGGAAAAGGAAAGCGGGAGTTCCCACTGTGGCACAGCAGGTTGGGGGTGTCTCTGCAGCATCAGGACACAGGTTCAATCCTGGCCCGGCACAGTGGGTTAAAGGATCCCGAGTTGCCACAGCTGCAGTACTGGTCACAACTGTGGCTCAGATCTGATCCCTGACCTGGGAACTCCATATGCCACTGGGTGGTAAAATTAAAAAAAGAAGGGAAAGTGATGGGCCCAGAGCAGGCATGGCTACTACCTTCTACTAGAACTCATTAGCAATAACAAATCCTCTGTTACACAGATTCATACAGATACACATTTATTGGTGTTGTCCACAGAATTCAAGTTATTCCTCGATCTTAAAGATGTCACATTCCACAGGAAGTTTGTGTACAGATAAACATATTATGTACTTCTCTATAAAATTAGTGTTACAGGAGTTCCTGTTTTAGCTCAGCAGTTAATGAACCCAACTAATATCCATGAGGACTCAGGTTCAATCCCTGGCCTTGCTCAGTGGGTTAGCAATCCGGCGTTGCTGTGAGCTGTGGTTTAGGCCGGCAGCTATAGCTCCAATTAGACCCCTAGCCTGGGAACCTCAATATGCCACTGGTGTGGCCCTAAAAAGACAAAAAACAAAAACAAACAAACAAAAAAAGACAAAAAACAAACAAAAAAACCCCCCAAACACTTCACATTCCACAGGGAGTTTGTGTACAGATAAATATATTCTTACATATTTTTCTGTAAAGGTTGGTGTTACATGTAAGACACAGTTTTGGTACATCGGTTCTAGCTGAGAATTTTTATCTTCAATTCTGAAACTCATCTGTTTCCTCAGGAAAAAAGAAATTTATCTAAAGCAAACTCGGTATTTGTTTTAAAATGTCATTTATCAAAATATAATATTTTAATCTAATCTTAATTATTTGATGTTAAATGAAGCCGACTCTGCTGAGAAGGCTTCTGTGTTTTTCCCTGAGATTTCTGATTTTACCAAAGGCTTCTGATCATTTAGGATATTGACAGAAGTTTCCTTCCCCAAATAGAGTCTTTGATATACCATGATTGGTTAAATTCTTGTAGATCTGACATTTATTCATAGGGTTTAATCCAACTGGCTAAGCTATGTGCATTTAACCAACAGACTGAAATCTGTAAGAGCTCAAGAGAGTAAACGCTTAATTCTCGCTTAAAAAATAAAATAAAACAAAACAAAAACTGGCAAGGATCTGTTAGTGGAGAATTGTTTCACCCAGTTATTGACTCTGGCTGCTTTTACCTTGTTCTCTATCATATTAAGTACATAGCACCCAAGTCTGCAATGAAAATCTCTCCATTCCAGTATAACACCGGACAGGAAGAATGTAAAGTGACTTATGAAGGCCAGACTTAAATGTAATAGCATCATACTTTGGGACCAGGCCCCACTCAGATGAAAGAAAGATTGGGAAACTAAGACAAGCTATGTGCCTAGTGGAAAATGCACCTGCCTCCATGTGACATGAGTTTCTCTGTTCTGTGTTATCTAAAAAGTATAACTTCCTTTAGAACTTTCCAAATTTATTACATGCAAGGGTTTTCTCTCTGGTGTGCATCCTGGTGTGATGTATTCTAAGAGCTGCCTTACGGATGAAGGTTTTTCCGCATTCGTAACATGCATAGGGTCTCTCCCCGGTGTGAATCCTCAGGTGTACCCCAAGAGTTGAATTCTGGGCAAAAGCTTTCCCACATTCGTTACACTCATAGGGTTTCTCTCCTGTGTGAATTCTCTGGTGCGCACTAAGGTGTGACTTCTGAGAGAAAGTTTTCCCACATTCGTTACATTTGTAGGATTTTACACCTGTGTGAATTCTCTGATGTACTCTGAGGGTTGAATTATGGGCAAAAGGTTTCCCACATATGTTACATGCATAGGGTTTCTCCCCTGTGTGAATTCTCTGATGCACGCTCACATAGGACTTCTGGGAGAAGGCTTTCCCACATTCCTTACATTCGAAGGGTTTCTCCCCTGTGCGAGTCCTCAGATGTGCTTGGAGGTGCGATGTCTTGGAGAAAGTTTTCCCACATTCATTACATTCATAGGGTTTCTCCCCTTTGTGAATTCTCTGGTGTGCCCTGAGGGCTGAATTATCGGCAAAACTTTTCCCACATTCATTACATGCATAAGGTTTCTCCCCTGTGTGAGTTCTCTGATGTGCACAGAGGTGTGTCCTCTGGGAGAAAGTTTTCCTACATTCACTACATTCATAGGGTTTTTCTCCTGTGTGAATTCTTTTATGGACAATGAGGGCTGCTTTGTAGACAAAAGTTTTTCCACATTCATTACATTCATAAGGTTTTTCCCCTTTGTGAATTCTCTCATGTCCACTGAGGTATGATTTCTGGGAGAAGGTTTTCCCACATTCACTACATTCGTAGGGCTTCTCACCTGTGTGAATCCTCTGATGTGTACTGAGGTGTGTCTTCTGGGAAAAAGTCTTTCCACATTCATTACATCTGTAGAGTTTCACCCCAGTGTGAATTTTCTGATGTGCTCTGAGGGTAGAATTATGGGCAAAAGTTTTCTCACAGTCATTACACTCATAGGGTTTCTCACCTGTGTGAATTCTCTGATGTGCTCTGAGGGCTGACTTGTGGGCAAACGCTTTCTCACAATTGTTACACTCATAGGGTTTCTCCCCTGTGTGGATTCTCTGATGTACTCTGAGGGCTGAATTATGGGCAAAAGCTTTCTCACAGTCATTACATTCATAGGGTTTCTCACCTGTGTGAGTCCTCTGATGTGTACTGAGGTGTGTCTTCTGGGAAAAAGTTTTCCCACATTCATTACATTCATAGAGTTTCACTCCAGTATGAATTTTCTGATGTGCTCTGAAGGTTGAATTATGGGCAAAGGTTTTCTCACAGTCGTTACACTCATAGGGTTTCTCCCCCATATAAATTCTCTGATGTCTTCTGAAGGTTGAATTATCAGCAAAAGTTTGCCCACAGTCATTACAATCATAGAGACTGAGCCCTGTATGAGTTCCAGGAGAATGAAAAGAATGTGAATCTGAACAAAAGGATTTCCCATATTCTTCACATTCATGAAGTTTTTCCTCTGGGTGGGTCCCCTTATGATGAATGAGGTGTGCTTTCTGGTAAAAGGAGTTCCTGCATTCAGTAAGTTCAGATGATTTCTCTCCTGTGTCACACTGCTCATGTACACTGAGGGCTGAGTTTTGATGGGAGGATTTCCCATCTTTATCACAATGGTAGAACTGCTCTTCTGTGTGAGATCTCTGATGTATTGTGAGGTCTAATTTCTGGCAGAAGGCATTTGTAAATCCATTATAAATACAGAATTTATCTCTAGTTTGTGTCTTCTGATGTACCATATGGGCTGAGCTCTGGCTCAAGCTTTCTTCACACATACTGCTTTCAAAAGCCCCTTGTCCCATAGCAGTTCTGTGAGGTTGAGTGAAAGGTGAATTCCTACTTAAGTTATTCTCACTTTCATTACATTCATAGTGTGTCAGAGCCATGGGAACTTCACTGTATTCCACAACAGTGGTTTTGTCACAGGATTTACCACATCCATTAAGATCAAAGCATTTCTCCCTTGGGCCAGTTCTTATGCAGTTGAAAGGAGTTGCTTTATCACAGTTTTCCCTAAATTCATTATACTTACAGGATTCTTCTTCTGTTAGCAAACTCTTAGCTGTAACACAGACAGCCTTATCAAGTAAAAGTTTTCCAAATTCATGACATTCAAAAGACTGCTCTAGAGTTTGAAATTGATGATGATCTTCTGCTTTCAAATTTGTATTATATTCGTTAGACTGCTCTCCAGTATGAGTTTTCTCATGCTGAATATCCAGCTGCAACTTTTCACATACATTTATGCAATCACTCTTCTTTCTTGAATAGTTCCCATCACTAATAATTAATTCAGAAACAACTGGCAAATTCATTCTACACGAGTCACATTTAGAGGGCCTTTTTCCTGAAAAATCTGGAGTTATATCAAGATTAAATGGTTTCTTTAGAACTTTCTGCTCTTCTTTACTCAATATTTTGTTATCAATGAATATTACTTGCCACGAATGTTTCTCTTGTTTTTCCTGGTTCTCCTCAATATGGTCATCAACTTTGTAATATCCTAAAATGAGAAAAATTGAAAACAACCTGTGAATCCTACATTTCCTATGGAGAGAGGCTTAACGTCATACGTATTATATTCTATTGTTTCTGGACATGTTTCCAAAAATTCATAATTCACACACACAGACAGGAAGAGAGACTCTCTCTTACTCCTACTCCATGCTGTTAAAAACAAACAAACAAACAAACAAACAAACAAACAAACAGGTATTATTTCCAGTGCTGGCCGAGATGGAGCAACCTCATTTTCCCATCCTCTTACAATTAAAAATTCCGGGACAAAAAAAAAAAAGAAAGGCAAACAAATGAAGATGCTAAAAAATGGAATGAAGGTGGACTTTAGGACATAAGGAATGAGATGGCAAAGAATTTCAAGGCTTTTCCTTCTGTATCCTATATATCTTCTATGCAGTACTATAGTGCTGAAAAAGCTTGAAAAACAAAGCCAACAATAGGTGGAGACAATAAGAGCTCCAAGAAGTCTGTTCCTTCTAGCCAAAGGTCTGAGAAAAAGAGACGATCCAATGGAACAAAAAACTTTTGTTTAAAATAATCTTATTTATTTATTACTTATTTATTATTTATTTATTCATTCAGCCATGCCTGTGGCACATGGAAGTTACCAGGCTAGGGATCAAACCGGTGTCACAGTGGTGACCCAAGCTGCTTCTGTGACAACAGTGGATCCTTAGCCCACTGAACCATAAGAGAACTCTCCAAAAAAACCTTTTTGACAATACTCATCCTACTCAACCCAAAAAGAAAAAGGAACCCTTTTCTCTATGGCTCTGCCACAGATATAAAGGATTGACACTCTTTCAAAATTTTCCTCTGTGAGCCAAACCAACAGATCACAGGAAAAATTATGAAGAATCTGAAGAAAGTTCAATTAATGGAACACTACATGAGACGATAACAACAGCTGCCAGTAAAATTCTGCCTACCTACTCTATGGAATCTGCAAGAGCAAGAGTACCAAATCTGTTTTAGGGCATGGGTAGCAATCCATAGCAAGTAGAGGAAGAAAAGAAGAAAATAAGAAGCATATAAATAAGAAAGGAGGCAGGAATACATGGTAGGCCCAATATTAGGGTTAGAAAAGATAAAGGAGCATTTGTAAAAACCACACCCTCAAACCCAAGAACACAGTCTATTTAAAAAAAAAAACAAAAAACAAAAAACAAAACAGCTAAATTCGCATTATTCTCAATGCACATGAAGCATTCATGAAGACAGACCACATGCAGGGCTGTAAGACACATATTCACAAATACAAAAGAACAGAAGTCAAATAAAGTACGATTTCAAGCCACAGAGAAATCATCATACTAGAAACCAGTAACAAAGTTATCTGGAGAAATACAAACTATTTGTAAATTAATACACTTCTAATTAACTCATGGGTCAGAGGAACCTCATAGAAAATTTAAATATTTTACATAAATGAAAACAAAACCATATAGAAACTTGTGGGATGCAGTTAAAGCAGTGAAGAGAAATAAATTTATAGCTTAAAATTTTTATATTAGAAAAGCAAAACCTCCAATCAGTTACCTAAGTTTTTACTTTAAAAAACTAGACAAAGAGAGGTTGAATAAAGAAAGCAAAAGAAAAAACAGTAAAAATTAGAGAAGATAAATTGAAAACAATAGAGAAAAATCAATCAAACCAAAGCTTATGTCTTTGACCACACTTTTTTTTTTTTTTCTTTCGGTCTTTTTTAGGGCCCCACCAGTGGCATATGGAGGTTCCCAGGCTAGGGGTGGAATTGGAGATGTAGCTGCCAGCCTACACTACAGGCACAACAATGCCAGATCCGAGCCACATCTGTGACCTACACCATAGCTCACAGCAATGTAGGATCCTTAACCCACTGAGTGGAGCCAAGGATTAAACCCATGTTCTCCTGGACACTATTTGGGTTTGTTACCACTTTGTCACCATGGGAACACTGACCACACTTTTTTAAATGATAAAAACCAACAGAGGAAAAAGACACTCATTATCAATAATCAGAAAGAAATGCAAAAGAGACTATAACTATTGACACAAAAGACATTATAAAAGAATATTAAGAGAAACTCCAGGCCCATAAATTTCACAATTTATATGAAAGAGACAAATGTCTTGAAAAATTAAATAAAACAGGACAATCCCTGGTGGCGCAGCAGGTTAAGGATAAAGCACTGTCACTGCTGTGGCAGGATTCAATCCCTGGCCCAGGAACTTCCACATGCCACAGGTATAGCCAATTAAAAGAAAAAAGAAAAGAAAAAGAAAACAAAGCAACCAAACTCCCTGGAGAAAAATGAAACAATCCAAATAGATCAGTATTTATTTAAGAAACTGAAAATGTGGTTAAAAAAAAAAAACAAAAAACATGTGGTTCTCCAAAACACCTCCAGGTTAAGACCGTTTTAACTAATGAGTTCCACCAATATTTAAGTAAGAAATAATACCAATTTTATATAATTTCTCCTAGAAAATATAAGATGAGGGTATGTTTCCTAAACATTTTATGAGGTCTATATTATCCTCAAGCAAAACCTAACAAAAACAATTCAAGAATAGAGACTTAGAAGTTTCCTGGTGGCACATCAGGCTAAGGATCCAGTGTGGTTATTACTGTGGCTCTAGTTGCTTGCTGTGGTGCAGGTTCGATCCCTGGCCTGTGAACTTCCACATGCCACAGGTAGAAAAAGACGACGACGAAGAAGAAGAAGAAGAAGAAAGAAACCTAGTGACCAATATACTTCATAAGTGAAAAAATCCTGAAAAAAAAAGTAGCCAGAAGAACACAGCAATATATAAAAATAATAAATCAGAATCAAATGGGACTCATCCCAAGAATGCAAACTGTTGGGATACTTAAAAATTCAATAGGAGTTCCCTGGTGTCTCAGCAGGTTAAGAATCCAGTGTGGTCATTGCTGTGGCATGGGTTCAGTCCCTGGCCTGGGAATTTCCACGTGCCACAGGTGCAATAATAACAACAACAACAAAATCAATAAATATAATCCACTATACTAATCATTTGTGGAATTAAAACCACAAAATCATATGAATTAAGGCAAAAAATTTTCACAAAACTCAAAGGGAATCCAAAAAAAGCCTACAGCTAATATTATACTTAAGAGTGAGAGAGAATGCTTTAACTCTAATATTGGGGAAAAGACAAGGGGGTTTATTCTCAACACATTTATTGAAGCAGTGCAATACGGCAAGAATAAAAATGAAGATACACAGTTAGTCTACACAGACAGTCACATAAAGATCTTCAAAAGAGCTCCTTGAACTAATAAGTTTTGCAAGGCCAAAATACTAAGCCAAGACACAAAATCCAATCATATGCAAACAACTGAAATTTGAAATCAGATAAATAATATGAGTTACCTTAGCACTTACAAAAAAAAAAAAAAAAAAAAAGGAATTCCCATTGTGGCTCAGTGGTTAATGAATCCAACTAGGAACCATGAGGTTTCGGGTTCAACCCCTGGCCTTGCTCAGAAGGTTAAGGATCCCAAGTTGCTGTGGCTGGGGTTGTAGGTGGCAGATGAGGCTTGGATCCTGAGTTGTTGTGGCTGTAGTGTTGGCTGATGGCTACAGCTCTGATTCGACCCCTAGTCTGGGAACCTCCATATGCCACCCTAGAAAAGGCAAAAAGACAAAAAACAAACAAACAAAAAAAAAAGCATATCAGTATGCTGCAAAACACTCATAAAAGAAATCCTAAATAAATGTAGAGGTATATATTGTTTACACATTGGAAGACTTTACTATTAAGATGTTATCATCATTCTTTTTTCCAACTTTCAGCATCTTATGTTTGTTTTATTTATATGTACAAAATATATAAGTAATATTTAACTGTACTTAGTGGATGTAATAGAAAAGAATATATTTACTCCATCTTTCCCCTGGTTAATGGTTTTTTATCTTGTTAATTCTTTTTGTTAAGCAGAGTCATAAACATATTTTCTGTATCATCATATAGAATATTTCTAGTTTTGGTTTAATAATCAGGTTTCAAAGCCACCTGAATGCAATTTTCTTATTTTGATGCATAAGATTGCCTCAGGATTTTTTTCTCCACTGTTCTTTGGGGATAGTACCACCTGTCAAAGACCAACCGTCTACAAAGCATATTTGTTCTTAGGCCTCCTTTTCTGTTTCACTAATTTGTTAAACTATTCCACTCCCAGCTCCAAACTACTTACTACTTAACTACTCTGGGCTTTCCACAAAGCCTTGATATTTGGAAGAGCAAGTATGTTTCACTTTAACACAATCATCATTTAATCCTCTATAGGGAGACTTATTTAATGTCCACAGTATCTATTATTCAATCAGATGTGATATAATCTCCTACTCCTAGTGAATTTTAAGTTCTTAGAACTCCACTATTTTGTGATTTATGATCACTTATATCATACTGTTTGGTGCAATCATTGAAAGGCTTAAAGGTTTTCTTTAAACTGTGCTCTTGAGCTAGACGACCTGCTTTTGAGTTAATGCTTTTATTGCCTAAATTCAAACTTGAATGACAATAGAATATGATATCCTAAATTATTTATTTTTATTTTTTTATTACTCAAATGAATTTATCACATCTGTAGTTGTATAATGATCATAACAAACTGATTTCACAGGATTTCCATCCCACAGCCCAAGCACATCCCCCCACCCCCCAAACTGTCTCCTCCAGAGACCTTAAGTTTTTCAAAGTCTGTGAGGCAGCATCTGTTCTGCAAAGAAGTTTAGTCTGTCCTTTTTTCAGATTCCACATGTCAGTGAAAGCATTGGATGTTGGTGTCTCATTGTATGGCTGACTTCACTTAGCACGGTACTTTCTAGGTACATCCATGTTGCTAAAAATGCCGGTATTTCGTTCTTTGTAGTGGCTGAGTAATATTCCATTGTGTATATGTACCACACCTTCTTGATCCACTGCTCTGTCGATGGACATTTAGGTCGTTTCCATGTTTTGGCTATTGTAAATAGTGCTGCAATGAACACTAGAGTACATGTGTCTTTGCAAGTTGTGGTTTTCTCTGGATAGATGCCCAGGAGTGGGATTGCTGGATCAAATGGTAGTTCTATGTTTAGTTTTCTGAGGAATCTCCATACTGCTTTCCACAGTGGTTGCACCAGTTTACAATCCCACCAATAGTGTAACAGGGTTCCTTTTTCTCCACACCCTTTCCAGCACTTATTGTTTCTAAATTATTTATTTTTATTGACTTAATAACTTTACCATTCCTTTATTACAATCTTTGTAAGGTATTTATTGAGGGATATCATTTTTAGCCAATCAGTATGAATCAATCACTAACATTTAGTGACTGGGAGATATTCCTGATCTAAATTATGTCAGTCTTTATGTTATGCTGTCTATTAAATGGCTTCACAAAATAAAATTTCAATAAACACACAAAGTAATTTCATTTTTTAACCTGGGGAATTATTTTGAAATTATAACTTTTAAAATTCCTCGGATTGTTTATGAGTTTAGACAAAGGTCAATAAGCACATGAAAACAAAGACGCTTGACAGCATTAGTGATCAGGGAAATCGTTATGGACAATTTGTTCAGTATGTTGCGGCCCTAATGCCCAATGTAACTGTATTTGGAGACAAGGACTCTAGGGAGGTAATTAAGGTTAAACGAGTTCATAAGGGTGGGGTCCTCATTCTATAGGACTGCTGTCCTTATAAGAAGAGGAAGAAATGGGAGTTCCCATTGTAGCTCAGCAGAAATGAATCTGACTAGCATCCATGAGGACACAGGTTCAATCCCTGGCCTTGCTCAGTGGGTGAAGGATGTGGCACTGCTGTGAGCTGTGGTGTAGGTTGCAGACGTGGCTCAGATCCTGCATTGCTGTAGCTGTGGTGTAGGCCAGCTGGTACAGCTCTGATCTGCCCCCTAACCTGAGAACCTCCATATGCCATGGGTGCGGCCCTAAAAAGACAAAAAAAAAAAAGAAAGAAGAAGAAGAGGAAGAAACATGAGGTCTCTCTGTCTCCATGAAGGCGCAGCGGAAAACCCACGCGAAGACACGGTGAGAAGGAGGGCATCTGCAACCCTGGTGGCACCCTGATCTTCTCTTTCCAGTCTCCAGAACTGTGAAAAATATACTTCTGTTTTTTTGGGGTTTTTTTTTTTTTTGCCCCAACCAGTTATACTCTGAATGTTCTCTTCTTTTCCCTGATCAAGTTCTTGAGTTCTTGAGTTTCATTTACAGTTGGCATGCAGATCACTTCTTCTTTTTTTTTTTTTTTTGTGTGTGTGTGTGTGTGAGTGTGTGTGTGTGTGTGTGTTTTTTTAGGGCTGCACCCACAGCATTATAGAAGTTCCCAGGCTAAGGGTCGAATCAGAGCTGTAGCCACCAGCCTACGCGAGAGCCACAGCAACACAGGATCTGAGCTGCATCTGCAACCTACACCACAGCTCATGGCAATGCCGGATCCTTAATCCACTAAGCGAGGCCAGGGATTGAACCCAAAACCTTATGGTTCCCAGTTGGATTCGTGAACCACTGAGCCACGATTGGGAACTCCCTATTTCTGCTGTTTAAGCTGGTATTTTGTTAGGCCAGCCCAGCGGATTAGTCCAGAATTGTAAATCAAAACCTTAATGATATACCACTTCATAGGATGGCTAGAATTAAAAAGCCAGAAAGTTAGATAGTAAGTGTTAGTGAAGATGTGGAGAAATCAGAACCCTCACATGCTGTCAATGAGGAATGCAAAACATCACAGCCACTTGGGAAAAGTCTGGCAGTCCTTCAGACAGAGTTACCATATAACCCAACAATTCTACTCCTAGGTATAAACTCAAGAGAAAGAAAAGTATACGTCCATGCAAACATTTGTTAATGAACATTTGTATCAGCATTGCTCAACAGGCAAAGGATAGAATCGCCATGTCCACTGCCTGCTGAATGGACAAACAAGTGCGGTATATCCAGACTATGAAATATTATTTAGTGATGAAAAAGAGTAAAGTACTGATACATGATACAATATGAACCTTGCAAGGCTAAGTGGAAAAAAAAAAACTGATCACAAAAAGACCATATAATGTGTGATTCCATTTATGTGAACTGTACAGAATTAAAAAATCTATAGAGACAGAAAGTAGATTAGTAGCTGCTAGCACGGAAGGAGACAGGGGATAGGCAGGTGACAGCTGAAGGTTATGGGGTTTCCTTTTGAGGTGAAGAAAACTGACTGGTGATATTTACATACATCTAGGAATCTATTAAAAACCAGTAAATTGTACAGTTTTTTCTCTGGCTGCACCTGCAGCATGAGGAAGTTCCTGGGCCAGGGATGGAGCCTGCGCCACAGCAGCAACCCAAGCCACTGCAGTGTGACAACACTGGATCCTTAACCCGCTATGCCACAAGGGAACTCCAAGTGAATTGTACACTTTAAATGGGTGAATTGTATGACATATGAATTACCTCAAAGATCTATTTAAAAGGAAAAAAACAAAAACAAAAAAAAAACTTTCAGAAGTGTTCCCTTCTAGGGTCTAACTACCCCAGGTATTTTCTTGGCTCAGTGCTCACTCACCTGGGATGCTCTGGTTTAGGAATTCTTCCTCAGAGGACCAGGGCTCTTCACCTTGCTCCAGCTTGAAGATCACCTGGGGTTTGGTAATGCAACACCCTGCAAAAGTACCAACTGAAGCTATACATACACCAGATGTAGGCTTTTTAGTTTCTGAAGGTGGAGCAAAATGAATGCACTCATTTCAAGTTTTCCATGGAAAGTAATGACACATTGTTTATTTCTCTAAGGGTTTCAGCTACCTTAGACTTCTTAATCAAAAGCCTGAATAACATCAATCTCTATAAAGGGTCCCTGTGGGGTTTTTTTGGTTCGTTTGGGGTTTGGGGGCCCATGCCTAAAGCATGTGGAAATTCCTGGACCAGGGATCACACCTGGACCACAGCAGTGACACAACACGGGATCCTTAACCAGCTGCGCTACAAGAGAACTCCTTTTTTGCGGCAGGGCAGGGGGGGTCTATGTGTTTTGAAAATTGTTTACAAAAGGAAATATTCCAGAAGGAGCCACGAGGCAAGGTCTGCTCACCCAAGGAGACGAGGTGGCTGTAGTTCTCCAGCATCACAGCTCTGTACAGGCTTCTCTGAGCAGGGCCTACAAACCGCCACTCATCCTGGGTGAACTCCACAGTCACATCTTCAAATGACAGTGATCCCTGTGACGATAAATTCTGTTCAGAATTGGGTAACAAAGAAAATGCCTTTAAGGACTACTGCTTTTCCTGTTGACTTTTTCGGCTTTAAATCAAATCATAATAAAGATGGCTTTTTTTTTTTTTTTTTTTGGTCTCTTTAGGGCCGCACTTGCGGCCTCAGGAAGTTCCCAAGCTAGGGGTTGAATCAGAGCTACAGCCACTGGCCTAAGACACAAAGACACAGGCACAGCAATGCCAGATCTGAGCTGTGTCTGGGACCTACACCACAGCCCATGGCAAAGCCAGATCCTTAATAACCCACTGAGTGAGGCCAGGGATTGAAATCGTGTCCTCAAGGATACTAGTCGGGTTTTGTTACTGCTGAGCCACAACAGGAACTCCCAAGGATGCCTATTTTTCACTTAATTTGCCTTTAACTCTATCCAGTTAAAAAGATTTTTAACTGACTATAGTTCATTTTTATCTATTTAGGTTTTTATGTATTATATATTTTACATATTTAGGTTTTAGATATTATATAGTTTATATATTTAGGTTTTTATTTTAAAAATTTCAATATAAAGAGACTTCTTACAATGCTTTTTCAATATCCCATGGGATTATCCTGGGTATTCTAGAAAATTCTAGACTGTTCAAGCCCTCCTTGGACACCCTCACCATAAATAATGGGAGACGCGTCAGAGATACACATAAACTGTGGAGATATTGTACAGATTTGAACTTAAGGTATAGAACACATGGAGTGCAAAGGACAACTTACCAAGGGCAGGTACGAAAGAACACTAACCAACACTGAAGTGACAGATGTAGGAATATAACCGGAGAGCAGAAGCAGCAACCAATCTGATACTACTTTCTTGTGCAGCTACCCATCTAGCAGTATAAGCAGCTTCTCGAATGCTGCTACCGAACAATGACATTTGGGAAAGAGGGAAAACAGTGTGTTAGAAGTTTAATGAGACAGATCTGTTCAGGCGGCTACTAAAGGGTCTGTGGAACATAAAACCTGAACTGTTCCTTTAATGAGGATACACTTGGTTTCAGAACACAGAAGGGAGGTCTAGGGTGAAGACAAGCTTTAAGGATTTACTAGCAATTTATAAGGTAACTGAAGTTACCAGAAGTGATCAGTCCACCACTTGAGCACACACAGATTGAGGAAAGAAAAGTAGAAAAAAATAGCACCGGAGGAATCATGAATATTAAGGAGGCTGGCAGAAAAAAGTAGAGGCCAAAAAGCCAACGAAGTTTTCTGAAGAGTAATAACAAAAAATCATGAAGGTGGAGTCTTAGAAACTGAGAAAAGAGAAAGTTTTCACAGCAAAAGAGGGTAGGAGGAGGGACAATTGCAGAGCTGCTATTTCAATGGGTATAAAGTTTCAGTTATACAAAATCATTAAGTTCTAGAAACATGCTGTACAGTGTTGTGCTTATAGATAACAATACTGTAATGTACACAGAAAAATGTATCAAGAGGTATTCTCAACACAATAAAATTAGAAAGAAATGGGAGTTCCCGCTGTGGCCCAGTGGGTTAAGGACCTGCTGTTGCCACAGCTGTGCCATAGGTTACATCTGAGGCTTGGATTCAATCCCTGGCCCAGGAACTTCCATATGGCAATGGATGCAGCAGAAAGTGAAAAAAAAAAAAAAATAGAAAGAAATGGAACTGGATTAAGAGATAAGAGGACAGAAATCACCTTTCCCCAGTGTTATTTATTCAACTGTTTATTCATTCATGTCTTTAGTCTTAACTGAGTAAATACCTCCTCTGTGTGAAGCTAAATGGTAGGAGCTGGTAACTAAAATAAATGAATAAAAGAAAAGCAACACTTCTCATAAAATTTACTTTAATCCAAAAGAAAAAATAAAAAAAAATTTAAAAAAAGACAACTATATTTCTCAAAACAAAAAAATTAATGAGAAAAGTGTCACTGTTTTCATTTTTGCCAACTTCTTTAATATCTGGCTTAATAAAAAGCAACTGAATTTTTAAAAAAAGTAAGGTAAAAAGTGACATGAGTGAAAATGATGAGGTAGCGATCCAAGAAAATTTTCTCCTCCATAATAAGCAATGAAAAAATAGCAAAAATTGTAGAAGTAACTAAAGGCAATCTATGGAACATTTATACAAGAAGAAAAAAAAAGACTGAAGCACACTAAGAAAAGTGACATTGTATCCTTTCAACTTAGCCTGTTTCTATTCCTCTCTGTGCAACAGTTTAAGAACCAACAATCTGCAATTACAGTTAAAATCAGCAACCACTGAAGCAGCAGAACTAGGCTGGAGTACTATCAAAGCCTCACTTTGGAGTTCCCAGTGTAGCACAGTGGGTTAAGAACCTGACTAGTATCCATGAGGATGAGGATTCAATCCCTGGCCTCACTTAGTGGGTTAAAGATCTGGCATTGCCACAAGCTGTGGTACAGGTCACAGATGCAGCTCAGATCCCACATTGCTGTGGCTGTGGTATAGGCCAGAAGCAGCAGCTATGATTTGACCCCTAGCCCAGGAACTTCCATATGCCATGGGTACGGCCCTAAAAAAAAAAAGCCTCACTTCAAGAAAACTCACTTGGTCTGTTTGGTTTTTTTTGTCCTTTTGCCTTTTCTAGAGCCGCTCCCACAGCATATGGAGGTTCCCAGGCTAGGGGTTGAATTGGAGCTACAGCTGCCGACCTAGGCCATAGCCACAGCAACGCAGGATCCAAGCCGCGTCTGCAACCTACACCACAGCTCACAGCAACACTGGATCCTTAACCCAGTGAGCAAGGACAGGGATCGATCCCGCAACCTCATGGTTCCTAGTCGGATTCGTTAAGCACTGAGCCATGACAGGAACTCCTCATTTGGTATGTTTGGAGGCTCCCTGAAAGACTCTACTCACAAGGATGTCTTTATTTGAGCTAACTCAGAGCTCTCATAGTGTGAAAAGCCTCAGCCTCAGTGGCACTGGTCAAAAACATTTAAAGGCATTTGTTTAACTTTGTGGCTACCTGAGGCAAACAATGGCCTAACCAAAAAGCTTAAAAGGAAAAGCTGGGGAATGAGTTACCATAAGGTTCTGAAGACTCCCATGTATTTCTGAGAATCAGAAGGCCACACACATGCACAGGTTCTAAGTATGCTCTGGAAAGATATAAAACCTTGGGTTCTCTAAGTGACCTTGAGGTTTGGTGTAAGAAGGAAGTGAAGGCTAATGCAAAGTTGTAAATTGCCTATCTGACCATTGAAAGAATGCCCTGACATGCACAAAGCCCCTTAGCAAAGACTGGGAGACTTCCTGGTTCCAAGAATTTAATGAAATTTCTGTAAAGACTTCCCAAGAACAGATGACAAGCAGGCTCTATAGAATTAACTCAGAAAAGTCACTAAACAAATAAATTTCAACAATGACTACTATGGAGGGGAGAAATTAGGATTCCCTGAGTTGCTACATTATTCTATTTAAAACGTCCAGTTATCAAGACAATAAGAAAGTAAGACATCTATGCAGGAAAAAGTGTGTAAGCAATAGAAACTGCTCCTGAGGAAGTAGATGCTGGACCTCCCAAGCAATGACTTTAAATCAGCTATTTTAAATACAGCCAAGGACCTGGAGAAATGTCTAAGGACCAAAGGAACGTATAACAATATTTCACTATATAAAGAATCTCAATAAAGAGATGAACATGATTTTTAAAAAAAGAAGTAAATAGCTCGAGTTGAAAAGTACAAAGACTGAAAACAAAACTTTCACTAGAGGGGTTGAACAACAGATTTAAACAGGTGGAAGAAAGTATGAAAGAGCTGGATAATATGCCCACTGAAATTACACAACATGAGAAACAATAAAGACAAAAAATAAACTATGGGGTAACATTAAGTTTACAAATATATGCACAGGAGTTCCTGTCATGGCTCAGTGGAAATGAATCTGACTAGTATCCATGAGAATGCAGGTTCTATTCCTGGCCTTGCTCAGTGAGTTAAGGATATGACATTGCTGTGAGCTATGGTGTAGGTCGAAGATGTGGCTTGGATCCTGTGTTGCTATGGCTGTGGTGTAAGCAGGCACTGTAGCGCCGATTCAACCCCTAGCCTGGGAACCTCCATATGCAGCTGGTGTAGCCCCAAAAAGACAAGAAACAAAACAAAACAAAACCCAAATATATGCATACTGAGAGTCCCAGACATAGGAGAAAAAACATCTGAAAGAATATTTGAAACAATATTGGCCAAGAAATTTGCAAATCTCATGGAAAACAAGAAACTCTACACATCCAAGAAACTCAACAAACCTCAGGTAGTATAAACCCAGAGCAAGCGATCCGCATCGGGACAACAGCAATCAAACTGTCAAAAAGACGAGGAGCCAAGACTGAAAAGCACAATGAATGAAACTAAAACACACACTCCAACCACGCACAAAAATAAACTCAGAAGGCTTAAAGACTTTAAACATAAGCTCAGGACACCATAAAACTCCTGAAGAGAACATAGGCAAAACATCCTCTGACATAAGCTGTACAAATGTTTCCTTAGGTCGGTCTCCCAAGGCAATAGAGATAAAAACAATAAATAAACAAATAGGACCTAATCAAACTTCCAAGCTATTGTAGCAAGGGAAACCATAAAAAAAAAATTTTTTTAATTTAAAAAAAAAAGACCAACAACATCAACAAAAAGACAACCTAGAATGGGAGAAAACAGTTGCAAATGAGGCAACCGACAAACAACAAAAAACAAATAACCTAACTGAAAAATGGGGAGATCTCAAAAAACATTTCTCCAAAGAAGACATATGGATGGCCAGTAGGCACATGAAAAAATGCTCCAAATCACTAATTATGAGAGAAATGCAAGTCAAAACCATAATGACGCACCACCTCACACCACTCAGAATGGCCAACATGAATAAGTCTACAAATAACATGCTAGAGAGGATGTGGAAAAAAGAGAGTCCTCCTACACTGTCGGTGGGACTGTAAATTGGTACAACCACTACGGAAAACAGTATGAAGGTTCTTCGGAAAACAGTATGAAGGTTCTTCAGAAAACTAAATACAGAACTATCATATGATCCAGCAATACCCCTCCTAGGCATATAACCAGACAAAACTATAATTCAAAGAGATACATGCATCCTGATATTTACAGCACTATTCAGAATAGCTAAGGCATCGAAGGAACCTAAATGTCCATCAACATACGAATGGATTAAGAAAATGTGGTACAGGAGTTCCCGCTGTGGCACAGTGGAAACGAATCTGACTAGGAACCATGAGGTTGTGCGTTCGATCCCTGGCCTCATTCAGTGGGTTAAGGATCCGGTGTTGCCATGAGCTGTGGTATAGGTTGTAGATGAGGCTCAGATCCCACGTTGCTGTGGCTCTGGCGCAGGCTGGTGGCTACAGCTCCGATTAGACTCCTAGCCTGGGAACCTCCATATGCCGCAGAAGCGGGCCTAGAAAAAGGCAAAAAGACAAAAAAAAAAAAAAAACACCCTCAGAAATAAATTTGGAACTCCAATTAGCTAAATTTGTAGTATCAGAGGGTCTGCTAATATATACACGCCACTTTTGCTCCCCTATTCATCTGTACATTTGATCCTTGAACAATTAAAGCATTAGGGGTGCCCACCCTCTGCACAGTTGAAAATCTTCATTTAACTTAGTCCTCTGAATACACACTTTCTCTGTATCTGTAGTTCCACATTCTGAGATTCAACCAACTACAGATAAAGGAGTACTTAGTATTTGAGTGTAGCAATGCAGTATTTACTTTTTTTTTTAAATCCATGTACAACTGGACATGTGAAATTCAACCTCATGTTGTTCAAGGGTTAATGGTATTTTTATATCTTCTCTGAATGCATCTGATCTATTTCTACTCTTCCATGTTAATGCACAGACACTTAAGCCCTTATAGAATACACTGCAAAACAAACAGGTTACTAAAAACTCAACTCACCTGAGCTATGTTCATTTTCTACTGCTCCTGGAAAAATGTAAAGACCTGTGAAGGTTTAGCTGGGGAGGAGAAAAGAGAAATGGATCATGAGAAACCCGATCTGTCTTACAACTCCTATTTACATCTGCCTAACAATCTCATAACACCAGCTAGAGAAAAGACTTCCTGTAGAACATTCCTTTTGACATGCTTGAGACGGAACAGGAAGGACCACACAAAGGCAGCACCACCTGACATGTGCATCTCTGATACGATTATGTTGACCTTAACCTTGAATTTTCAAAGTCAGGTAAACTGCTTTTTATCAATGAATCAACAATTTATGTTCCCCTCTAATAATAAATCCCCATAATAAAAAGCAACAACAAAAATAAAACAAAAGAGGATGGGTTAAACAAACTCAGGTACATGGGAGGTGACATCCTCCACCTTCATTAAAAGTAATGTTGTCAGGAAACTACTCAGGCTGGATTGTTAATCAAGTTCTTGAGTTTATGCCTTGAGTTAGAGCTGAAATAAAGATGGAATGCTCTATGCAAGAAATATATTTTTAATCGTTTGTTTTAAAATGGCTGCAATTTCTGGAGTTCCTGTTGTGGCTCAGCAGTAAAGAACCCAATTAGTATCCATGAGGAGGATACTAGTTGGTCTTGCTCAGTGGATTAAGGACCCAGCCTTGGCCAAAAGCTGTGGCGTAGGTCACAGATGCAGGTCACAGATGCAGCTCAGATCCTGTATTGCTCAGGCCATCTCATAGGCTGGCAGCTGCAGCTCCAACTCAACCCCTAGCCTGGGAACTTCCATATGCCTCAGGTGCAGGCCTAAAAAGACTGAAGGAAAAAAAAAAAAAAGAGAGAGATTGCACTTTCTAAGAAAAGATATCTTGATAACATGTTTATAGTACCTAGCTGTGGAAATAAACATCACTGTGCTTGGTTCTGCCCTACAGAACCCAGTGATTCTACAAAAAATCATTCATTTGAGACCCAGTATTCTGGGGCTTCCAAGGGTCCAATGTAGAAAACCCTTCTTCTACTGTCATTTTATTATTCTCTATGTTCAGAAACAGAAAAAAACTCCTCTACATCCATATCCATCGTCAAACATGGCATCTGGTTATGCTCATGGAGTGAGAGCAGCTCAAAATGTGGAAAGAGTGAGGGGGAAATGAAGAAAATTGGGTGCTATTCAGGATTTCATCAGTTCTGCCTTCTTAAACCCTCCTTGGATATCAGGTCCTTACCAGCCATCCTGTAAAATGTCTTTTCCTGTGCCACCTGACGCCCATCCCTCGCAATCTCTGGTTACCACCTTCTCAAAGTTGGTCCACAGTGTCCACTGTCACAGTCTGTGATGGTCCAGCTGTGACAACATCACAAAGTCTGACTCATGCTACATTGGGATCAAGAACAGCTTCTGGTGGAGCAACTTACAACCTGTTCCTTTCTAGAACTTTCTGCCTGTGCTCTGAAGCTGTGATGAGGTGTCAGAAGAGCTGTTCTTCAAAGTAGCAGTTGTTCTTGAGACTCCCTCTTCCTGCCTTAAAAGAGCTACTTTGCTCCAGAGGGGCCAGAGAAACAAATTCACTTTATTTGAAACCTTCATCTAACACTCCAAATTTGACGTTTGGGGAATTCACAAGAAATGTACTGACCAGTATGTTGCCATTAGCTGCATTGGACTTCTACACCTGAAGTGTAGATTAGTGGCCCAGGTCAAAATAATATTTTGGCTATACTGAATTAAATATATTAGTGAAATTAACCTCACCTTTTCTTCTTTTTACTGTGGCTACTAAAAAAATTTTTAATTAATTTTGCTTTATCTTTCTATTGGCCAGCACTGCATTAGATGATCAGACTGTGTTTTGAAAATCGAGATGGCCTGGCCGGTTCACTACAGCTCTGTCCAGGAGCTCTGGAGAGAATCCACAAACCCCAGTATATATTTCCCACATGGCAAGATTCTGTCAGCATGCATTTTACAATCATGTCTCTGGAATTTGGGGACAGGCTGCCATGATCTCCAAAGGTTGCAATTCTGAGTCCGGGGCAGGGAGGATATTAGGAAGAGCAAGAGATACAAAGAAAAATCTATTCGTATTTGCATCCTACTTCTCACCCTCCAGCTTGTGTCCCGGGATATATCATTCCGCCCACATGAAATTACTTTCACTTTAAAAAAAAAAAAATGGCATGTTTATAAAGACAAGCAGACCTGCTATGAGGGTTAAGGGAAATACCAAAGGGAAAAAAGTCTTATGATAGCAGCTTACACAGTGATGATTACAATCACTTGACAAAATGTTTTGCAGAAGACACCTTTTTTAATTCTCAGAAAAACTGCACATGTTCATGGTGAACGTTATAAAGGTGCATTCTTCTCCTGTTGCTTGCGATCCTTGCACCGGGCCGGCACCAAATACATCTCCTCGGGACAAGGCTTCGGCCCTACCTGCGCCCTTGGAGCAGGCGGGGCAGGACCTGCCCGGACTAGGGGTCTGGGAGAGGGACGGGCCCGCCCGGAGGGTCCCGGGATTTCCTGCTCCGGTTCCCCGGACACAAGCTACCTGACCTAGCAGGACCCCACGCCGCGTAGAGCCAGATCCCGGGGCTCTCACCTCCGGATAGCAGCCTTGGCTCCAGCACCGACCCCAAATGGCCGAGATCTCTTTTTCAGTCCCAGGAGGCGGAGGGGAGTAGGAGGGGCTCGATGTTCCCATGCGCAGAATGAGCTCCGAGGACCCTTTCCCGGAGTGCTGAGCGGCGGGCGGGCAATATTCAAGACTACATTTCCCATAAATCCTTGAGACCGTAGGAGGTAAAGTTAGAAAGCTAGAAGTCTTGAAGTTGGACCTGATCGCTGGCGACTCTTCTCAGGAATGGGTTCAGACTTAAAAGTTATGATATAACATATTGCAAAGTATTTTTTTCCATCAGATCTTGGTTGGAAAAAAATAACAGAGCCAGAGACAGCAATTTGGGAAACACGAATATGGACTAGATTTAAGAATTACTAAGGAAAATTACCATTATTTTGGATAGTGCCATAATATTCGGACGATATAGGAAATTGATCTTATTTTTTAAAGCTACATACTGAAATATTTGCAGTTATGAAATCATGTATTTATAATTTACTTTTTTTTTTTCCATTTTTAGGGTCGCATCTGTGGCACATGTAAGTTCCCAGGCTAGGAGTCTAATCAGCCGCCCATGCACAGCCAGGCGGGAGGTGGGCGGCATCTGCCACCTATGCAGCTCTCAGGGCAACACTGAGCGAATCCAGGGATGGAGCCCACATCCTCGTGGATACTAGTCCGTGTTCTTAACCTGCTGAGTCACAATAGGAACTCCGGTGGAATTTACTTTTTAAAAATTAAGCAGAACAGTTTGAGGAAGCAAATATGGCAGTAGGTTAAGAATTGTTAAGTCGTGTAATAGGTGTATATGATGCTTGTTTTACTATTTCTGTTTTTCCGAATGTTTGAATTTCTTTTTAACATTCAGGAGAAGACGTGCAGGTGGGGGTGGGGAGGTGGTGGAGGAGGGTTAGGGAGGGTTTATGGCCACTCAAGAAGTGTTCCTTTTAAAACACAGCTGCCAAGAGAAGTGAAGGTACAACTGTTATGAATTCCACTGTGAAATAGAAAAAAACTACAAGATGGAAGCAGTATTACATAAAAGGGTAAATTTTGTGAACAGGAGAGGGAGAGGGAGGGAGTAAGCTAGCTATTCAAAATTACACAAGTAATACTTGAAAATACATACAACCCCGAATAAGGAAAGTGTTATCAATTTATAACTGTGATCAATTACTAACCTGGCTTGTATGGTGGAGATTATGTTCAGCTTTATAACACTCCCAATCTATCACCCAAAAGTGGGTGTATCATTTTGCATTCTCACCAGCAATGAATGAAAGTTCTCTTGCTCCCCATCCTCATAGCTGTAGGTGTTGTCAGTGATTTGGATTTTGTTCATTCCAGAAGTGGAATGATATCTCATAATTTGCAATTCTGTAATAACACCTGATACTGGGGTTCTTTTTATATTCCTATTTGCCATCAGTGTATATTCCTTTTTGAAGATGTTAAATTTTAATAGCGATTTATGTATTTTAGATAAAACTTCTTTGGTAGGTTTGTCTTTTGCAAATATTTTCTCTCAGTCTCTGCCCTTTTCATTTTCATAGAGCAGAAGTTTATAACTTTGATGGATTCAACTGATCATCTTTGTTCATTCATGGATTGTGCTTTTGATGTTATCTAAAAACTCATTGCTAAACTCGAGGTCACTTAGACATTCTCTAGAAGCGTGTTATTTTCTAGAAGTCTTATAAGGTTTGCATTTTAAGTTTATGATCCTTTTATTTTTTTAAATGGCCACACCCATGGCATATGGAAGTTCCTGGGCCAGGAATTGAATCTGAGCCACAGCTTCGACCTACACCACAGCTGCTGCAATGCCAGATCCTTTAACCTGCTGCATGGGGCTAGGGATCAAACCTGCGACTTTGCAGTGACCCAAGCCGCTGCAGTCAGATTCTTAACCCACTGTGCCACAGTGGGAACTCCTATTATCCATTTTGAGTTAATATTTATGAGAAGTATAAGGTTTGTGTCTACATTTATTTATTTTTGCATGTGGGAGTCCTCTTGTGGTGTACAAGGTTAAGGATCCTGCATTACCACTGCAGTGGCTTGGGTCGCTGCTATGGAGTGGGGTTTGATCCCTGGCTGAGGAACTTCCATATGCCACAGAGTGGCCAAAAAAAGGTTTTATTTTTTTCAACAAATGGTGCTAGAACAATCAGACAGTCACATGCAAAGATTGCCTTTTTTTTTTTTTTTTTTTTTTTTTTTTGCATTTTAGGGTCGCAGTTGCAGCACATGGAGGTTCCCAGGCTAGGGATTGAATCAGAGCTACAGCTGCCTGCCTACACCACAGCCACAGCATCGCCAGATCCGAGCTGTGTCTTCGATCTACGTCCACAGCTCATAGCAACTCTAGATCCTTAACCCACAGAAAAGCCAGGGATTGAACTTGCATCCTTATGGACACTAGTCAGGTTTTTCACTGCTGAGCCATGACAGGAACTCCCAGACTGTCCTTTCTTCATTGAATTGTCTTTGCTTCTTTGTCAAAAAGTTGAAAATATTTGTGTGAATCTATTTCTGGGCACTATTTCATTCTTTTTTAAGGTCGAGTAGTAAGTATTCCATTGTGTATATGAATCACATCTTTATCCATTCATCTCTTGCTGGACATTTAGGTTGTTTCTATGTCTTGGCTATTGTGAGCAGTGCTGCTGTAAACATAGCCATCATTTTATTTTATTTTATTTTATTATTTTATTTTATTTTGCCTTTTCTAGGGCCACTCCCGTGGTATGTGGAGGTTCCCGGGCTAGGGGTTGAATCAGAGCTGCAGCCGCCGGCCTACGGCACAGCCACAGCAATGTGGGATGCGAGCCACATCTGCGACCTACACCACAGCTCACGGCAATGCCGGATCCTTAACCCACTGAGGAAGGCCAGGGATCGAACCTGCCACCTCATGGTTCCTAGTCAAATTCGTTAACCACTGCACCACGATGGGAACTCCAACATAACAATCATTTTAAATTGTCGCATATTATCTAATCAAGTATGATGTCTTATAACAGATCATGAACTCCATCGTATTTGGATGTATAGACACTGATGTTTAAAGTTATTATTGATATAGTCAAATTAAAATCTACCACATCTGTTACTGGTTTTCGTTACCCTGGTTCTCTGTCCCTTTTTTTTTTTCTTACACTATTCTTCCATTTGTTGTCTGAATATTTCATATTGATTCTATTTTTCTCTCTTTAGTACATAAGTTATACTTTCTTTTAAAAATATTATTTTTTTACATGTTGCTAGTTGTATAATTGTTAATTTACAATTAACCCAGGTCAACTCTCAAATAACAATACACCATTTCACTGGTACTTTGTAATAACAAAGTAATCCTAATTATTCCCTCATGTTTCTTGTATCATTGCTGCAATTCATTTCACTTATAAGCATACATACATGAGCATTATGTATGCTTATACGTAATATATATAATCATACATAATCAAATACCTTGTGTTCTTATTTTGAACAAATTGTTGTCTGTTAGATAAATTAAGAATAAGAAAAATGAGGAGTTCCCATTGTGGCTCAGTGGTAACAAACCCCACTAGTATCCATGAGGATGCAGGTTTGCTCCCTGGCCTTGCTCAGTGGGTTAAGGATCCAGTGTTGCCGTGAGCTGTGGTATAGGCTGCAGACGAGGCTCAGATCCTGCATTGCTGTGGCTGTGGTGTAGGCCAGCAGCTGCAGCTCTGACTCACCCCCTAGCCTGGGAACTTCCATATGCTGCAGGTGCAGCCCTTAAAAAAAGAAGCAAAAATAAATAAATAAACTAATTAATTAAGTTGTATTAATCATAACCTTCACGTTTCTTCTTCAGTACTCTTTCTTCATGTAGCTCTGAGCTTCTGACTTATTTTCTGTCTTTCTACAGAACTTCTTGTGAAATTTCTTGCAAGATGTGAATAGCTTCCACATCTTTGAGGTCAGGTAACTTGCAAAGTCCAGTTCCATCTTTGGTCAGCTTGTTTTCACTTCCTTCTCACAGCCTGTTTTTGAAGTTGAGGTTACTCTGTCCCTTGATGTCACGTAAATGTAGTACCCAGTTTAAAGGGTGCTGTGCTGGCCCACCATCTTCTCCCCACAGAAGAGTAGGATGGGTGGGTGGGGGCCCTCAAAATCATATGGCCCAGAGCCCTCAGAGCAGACAGCTCCTCTCAGACCCACCAGTGGCAGTGAGGGACATGGGCAAAAGCCTCATAGTGGTTTTGATTTGCATTTCCTTGATGATTAGTCATGTCAAGCAACTTTTCAGGGTTTTTCTTTTTTTCTTTTTTTTTTTTTTTTGCTATTTCTTGGGCCGCTCCCACGGCATATGGAGGTTCCCAGGCTAGGGGTCCAATTGGAGCTGTAGCCACCGGCCTACGCCACAGCCACAGCAATGCAGGACCCATGCCGAGTCTGCGACCTACACAACAGCTCATGGCAACGCCGGATCATTAAGGGTTTTTTTTTTTTTTTTTCCCTTTTTTTTCTTTTGTCTCTTTGCCTTTTCTAGGGCCGCTCCCACAGCATATGGAGGTTCCTAGGCTAGGGGTCGAATTGGAGCTATAGCCACCAGCCTACGCCACAGCCACAGCAATGCAGGACCCGTGCCGAGTCTGCGACCTACACAACAGCTCACGGCAACGCCAGATCCTTAACCCACTAAGCAAGGCCAGGGATGGAACCCAAAACCTCGTAGTGCCTAGTTGGATTTGTTAACCACTGGGCCACGACGGGAACTCCTCAGATATTTTTGATTAAGATACCTGTTTGTCTTCTTTGGACAAATGTCTCTTCAGACCCTTTGTCCATTTTAAATCATGTTTAAGGTGTTTAGTTTTTAGTTTGTTGAGTTTTGCTATTGTTGCTTGTACTTTTGGTGTCATGCCCAAAGAATTCATTTCCAAGACCGATGACAAAGAGCTTTCCCATTTCTTTCTAGGAGTTTTATGATTTCATGTTTTATATTTAAATCTTCAATATAGTTTATTTTTATGTGTGGTGTAAGGGAGGGGTCCAGTTGTCCAGTTGCATGTGAATATCTAGTTTTTCCATCACTATTTATTTATTTTTCACTTTATTTATTTATTTTGTCTTTTCAGGGCCACACCCCCAGCATATGGAGATTCCCAGCCTAGGGGTTGAATCAGAGCTGTAGCTGCTGGCCTATGCCACAGCCATAGCCACGCCCGATCTGAGCCATGTCTTCGATCTACACCGATCTACACCACAGCTCACGGCAACACTGGATCCTTAACCCGCTGAGCAAGGCCAGGAATCGAACCGCCACCTCATGGTTCCTAGTCAGATTTGTTTCCACTGCACCACGACGGAACTCCCCCAACACTATTTATTGATGAGACTATCATTTCCCCATTGTATATTCTTGGCTCCTTTGTTGTAAATTAATCCACCATATATGTGGTGGGTTATTTCTGGGCTATCAAATCTATTCCATTGCAATCTGTTTTTATGCAATATCATACTTTTTTTTTTCTTTTGCTTTTTAGGGCCGCACCAAGGTGTATGGAGGTTCCCAGGCCAGGGGTCTAATTAGAGCTACAGCTGCTGGCCTAAGCCACAGCCACAGCAACGTGGGATCCAAGCCATGTCTGCGATCTTCACCACAATTCATGGCAATGCCACTGAGAGAAGCCAGGGATCGAACCCGCAACCTCATGGGGTTCATTCCCGCTGTGCCACGACGGGAACTCCTGTACTGTTTTTTGTTGGTTTTTTTTTTTTTTTTTGTCTTTTTTTTTTTTTTTTTTGCTACTTCTTTGGGCCGCTCCCACGGCATATGGAGGTTCCCAGGCTAGGGGTCGAATCAGAGCTGTAGCCACTGGCCCTACACCAGAGCCATAGCAACTCAGGATCCGAGCCGTGTCTGTGACCTACACCACAGCTCACAGCAACGCCAGATCGTCAACCCACTGAGCAAGGGCAGGGACCGAACCCGCAACCTCATGGTTCCTAGTCGGATTCGTTAACCACTGCGCCACGACGGGAACTCCCCCATGCTGTTTTTTTAATTACTATAGCTTTGTGGTATACTTTAAAATCAGGAAGTGTCATACCTTCAGTTTTGTTCTTTCTTAAGATTGCTTTGCCTATTTGGAATCTTTGGTATACAAATTTTACGATTGTTCATTCTATTATTGTGAAAAAATGCCTTGGAATTTTGATCGGGATGGCATTGAATCTGTAGGGCAGGATGGATGTTTTAACAATATTAATTCTTTTGATCCATGAATGTGGGATAAGTTTCCATTTGTGTATGGCTCCTACAATTTCTTTAATCAAAGCCTTTTAGTTTTCATTGTACAGATCTTTCATTTCCTTGGTTGAATTTTTTCCTAAGTATTTTTAGTGTTTTTGAAGCTATTGTGAATGCAATTTTTTCATTCCTTTTCAGAGTTTGTTGTTAGTATATAGAAATGCAACTAAATTTTTGCATTGATTTTTGTATCTGGCAACTTTACTGAATTTGTTATTAGTTCTAACATGTTTCATTGGTGGAGTCTTTGGGGTTTTCTATGTATGGTAACATGTCACCTGCAGATAGTGACAGTTTAACTTCTTCCTTTCTGATCTGGATACCTTTTCTTTTGTTCTATTTTCCCTAAATGCTCTGCCTAGGACTTTCATTACAATGTTCAACAGGTGTTGAGAGTAGGCGCACTTGTGCTGTTTCTGATCATAAAAGAAAAGCTTTCAACATTTCATCATTGAATGTAATGTTTGCTGTGGGCTTGGGCTTGTCATATATGGCTTTTGTTATGTTGAGGATCATTCTTCCTATATCCAATTTGTTGAGAGTTTGTTTTTTTTGTTTTTTGTTTTGTCTTTTGTCTTTTTGTTGTTGTTGTTGCTATTTCTTGGGCCGCTCCCGAGGCATATGGAGGTTCCCAGGCTAGGGGTCCAATCGGAGCTGTAGCCACCGGCCTACGCCAGAGCCACAGCAACGCGACCTACACCACAGCTCACGGCAACGCCGGATCGTTAACCCACTGAGCAAGGGCAGGGACCGAACCCGCAACCTCATGGTTCCTAGTCGGATTCGTTAACCACTGCGCCACGACGGGAACTCCAGAGTTTTTTTTTTTTTTTTTAATGATAGGATGTTGAATTTTCTAAAATTCTTTTTCTGCACCTATTGAAATGACCATATGATTTTATCTGTTTTTCTATTTATGTACCACATTGATTGATTTGTGTATTGTAGAACATCCTTGCATCCCAGGGACAATCCCACTTGAACATGGTGAATGATCCTTTAAATGTACTGTTGAATTTGGTTCGCTAGTTATCTCGTCGAGAATTTTTGCATCTATATTTATCAGGAATATTGGCCTAGTTTCCTTTTCTAGTGTATCCTTATCTGGCTTTGGTATCAAAATAATGCTGGTCTTGTAAAATAAGTTTGGAAGTGGTCCTTCTTCTTTGATATTTTGGTAGAGGTTGAGAAGCATTGGTGTTAATTCTTTAAATGTTTAGTAAAATTCACCGGGGAAGCCATCTGGTCCTGGTCATCTCTTCATTGAGAGAGTTTTGATTTCTTATTCAATCTCCTCACTAATAGTTGGTCTATTCAGATTTTCTGTTTCCTTCTAATTCAGTTTTAGTATGTTGTATGAATCTAAGAATATTTCCATTTTTTTTCTAGGTTGTCCAGTTCGTTGGCACAGTTTTTCATAGTCGCTTCTTATAACCTTTTATATTTCCATGGCATCAGTTGTAATGTCTCCATTTTCATTTATAACTGTTGTTTTGGGTCCTTTCTCTTTTTTCCCTTGGTTAGTTTAGCTAAGCATTTGTCCAAATTTGTTTATCTTTTCAAAGAAACGTCTCTTAGATGGGTTAATCTTTTCTATTGTTTTTCTGTTCTCTATTTCATTTATTTCTACTCTAATCTTTATTATTTTCTCCCTTTTGCTAACATTGGGCTTAACTTCTTATTTTTCTCTAGTTCTTTGAGGTATGGTAGGTTGTTTTCTTGAGGTTTTTTTTTTGTTTGTTTGTTTTTTATTTTTGGGCCACAGCCACAGCATGTGGAAATTCCTGGGCTGGGGTTCGAACACATGCCACAGCAGTAACCCAAGCTGCTACAATGACAATGGTGGATTCTTAACCCACTGCACCACAAGAGAACTCCCTTTTCCCCCCTTTATGTGTGTTTTGATAGCTATAAACTTTCCTTTTGAATTGCTTTTGCTGCCTCCCATAATTTTCGGTATTGTTTCCATTTCATTTGTCTCAAGATTTTTTTATTTCTCTTTTGATTTCTTCTTTAATCCACTGGTTGTTCAGAAGTGCGTTGGAACAAACATCTTTCAGCTTTGTTCGCTCCAGTACTTTTGCTAAAGTTAAGTAAAATAATGACTAAATGTAGAAAATGCCAAATGGAAGCTATTTGTATATTCATCCTCCTCCTCTCCATATATCCATCAAAATTAAACCAAGCTTGGCTCAGTTCAGTGACAGGCATTTCAGAAGATGCTCGAACAGTCAGGAGTGGTACACAGAGACAGGGTATCAGGAGCTTATTTTCTAGCAGAGTCATCTAGTGCCCCTCCTCCCTAGAGCAATGCCTAATACATACTGAACTCTCAATAACTGAGTCAAATGAGTAAATGACTGAATGAATTCCTTGGGAAGGACTGAATCATTCTAGCATTCTGGGTAGTTTCTTGGGAGCCCACTTACTCTGATAAAAACTTGGTCTAGTGGACACATGTTCGCGGGGCTACTCAGTTGGTTTTTTAATCTCTTGGCCTCTATGGAACGATTGGGAAAGGTTTTTCTGGGATTTGGAAGTTGACTTTTTTTCTGCCCTCAAGTTTTTTGGGCTTTTTTTTGTATCTGAACATTATCAGGGACAGCCTCATCTTTTGCCCAACCTGTGCTCTACATCTTTAGGTAAACTGCTAGGACTTTCAAGGATTATGCTTTTGGGGGCCTTTTGCTTCCTGGGCCAATGCAATGGGTTGGAGTCAGTTTCTCCCTAGTCTCCTTTTTTTTTTTTTTTTTTTTTTTTTTTTTTTGCTTTTTAGGGCTGGACCCATGGCATATATAGGTTCCCAGGCTAGGGGTCAAATCAGAGCTACAGCTGTTGGCCTAGGCCATAGCCACAGCAATGCAGGATCTGAGCTGCATCTGCAATCTACACCACAGTTCATGGCAACGCCGGATCCTTAACCCACTCAGCGAGGCCAGGAATTGAACCCACAACCTCATGGTTACTAGTCAGATTCTGCTTCCCCTGTGCCACAACGGGAACTCCTCGTCTCCTTCTTCATTATGGGAATAATCTAATTTTTCTTTGAATTGCTGTTGTTAGGGTTCACTTTCCCTCACAAAATTATGAGAGCTTATCAGTTCTACACCAAAAATAAAGGTCATAACACTCACTGAGAACACTGGACCCACATCCGACTGGAAGATAAAGTATATTCATTCATTTAGTATTCAAGGAAATGGCATGTGAGAACCTAACTGAAAGCATTAATTATAAATTAGCCACAGATTGGTCACTTGAAAATTCTGAGGGGAAAAATGTTTCTTTTCTTGTTTTTAACCGCAGGAGAATAGAATCAAATCTATTCAGACAAAAGGCTTTTTGATTCCTATATAATTACAAAGCAATAGTCGTACAATAGAAAATTCACAGGCAATTCTGGTATGTAATTAAACTCTCAATCTGAAAAGCTGCAACTGGCCAGACTTCAAGCTCCCCTAATGGACCTTTGGCAACTTGTCAGGCTGGTAGACAAGCCAGAGGAGAACAAGGAAGATTCAAGCAGTCTTACCTGATAGAAGAGGACAGTGCTTTCTTTGAGAATTCCTATGGTCAGAAAAGAAAATATGTGAGCATAGTTTTCATGTTACTACCACAATTCTGGAACTGACTCTTTGTGTTTTTTCAGGGCCGAACCGGCGGCGTATGAAGGTTCCCAGGCTAGGGGTCTAATCAGAGCTGTAGCCTCGAGCCTACGCCAGAGCCACAGCAATGCAGGATCCAAGCCACATCTGCAAACTACACCACAGCTCATGGCGACACCGGATCCTTAACCCACTGAATGAGGCCAGGGATCGAACCCACAACCTCATGGTTCCTTGCTGGATTTCTTTCCGCTGTGCCACGACCGGAACTCCCCCGACTCCTCTTTTTATGTACTAATACATGTAATATGAAATCATGACTCATGCTAAACACAAGTAAGAACAAGAATTTAGAACAACTTTATCGTGTCATATTACTGCTCAAGAATTTTGATATAGATATTTTTAAATGCTCATTTTCACAAAATACCTTTTTATAAAAAGAGTAAAAGTTCTAATAGAACGTTGCTGTGTTCTGCATTGGGGCTAACCTGGAAAACCACAGTCATCTAGCAGTCGGTGTACTTTAGTGACTCTAATCACTGCACTCTTTCCAAGACTAGTAGTGGTTTTTATTTTATTTTTATTTATTTATTTTTTGTCTTTTTGCCTTTTCTAGGGCCGCTCCCGCGGCATATGGAGGTTCCCAGGCTAGGGGTCGAATCGGAGCTGTAGCCACCAGCTTACGCCAGAGCCACAGCAATGCCAGATCCCAGCCACATCTGCGACCTACACCACAGCTCACGGCAACGCCGGATCGTTAACCCACTGAGCAAGGGCAGGGATCGAACCCACAACCTCATGGTTCCTAGTCAGATTCATCAACCACTGTGCCACGGGAACTCCCCAAGACTATTAATAGTTTTTAAAAAATGGTCACGATGACCACTTAAAGCAACTCAAACAAAACCAAAATAATGAAATACCTGAGTATTCTAACACATTTACTGCATGTTAATATTTTGTAATACATTTGTCTTTACATGTTTACATTCTTGACATTCTAAGTGATTCAACTTAATGAAGCTAATCTCAGGCAGAGTTGAAAAGAAACAATTCAGAGTTCCTGTCATGGCTCAGTGGAAACAAATCTGACTAGCATCCATGAGGACGCAGGTTCAATCCCTGGCCCCACTCAGTGGATTAAGGATCCGGCATTGCCGTGAGCTGTGGTGTAGGTCATAAATGCAGCTCAGATCTGGCATTGCTGTGGCTGTGGCGCAGGCCAGCTGCTACAGCTCTGATTTGACCCCTAGCCTGGGAACTTCTGTATGCTGCAGGTGCATCCCTAAAAAGACAAAAAAGAAAAAAGAAATAAGAAAGAAAGAAAGAATTCATACTTAAATATGAAAGGACTAATAACCTCCACATCACTCACCCCTCAAATCTTTTCATAACATTTTTTCAAGTTATGTTCCTTTTTACAAACTTTAGAAAATTTAAGCCTTTTTATTCCTATCCCAAATGACCAAAATATAAAGTCGTGCTTTTTGAACTAAAATGATTAGCCATCAGCATTAGAGACCCATGTATTTTAGTATTCCAAAGAGCTATGTGTGCAGGTATTCCTAGCTGACAGCGGAGGCCATGTGAGAGCTGCTGCAGAGAAGCTGATAGCTCAGGCCACCCAGTGGAGCTGCAGTGGTAATAGGAATGAACTGTGAGAAAGAGATTTCTGGGCTCAACATCAAGGAAGAGCAGGCAAACGCATACAAATTAAACAAAAAGGAGGGGGAAAAAGTTTTCAAACACAAGCAAGCTAAAAAAGAGACAAGGAGACCTAGTCAAGATGCTCATTCCCTCTGGCTCAATCACGGAACTGAGAAAGAAAAAACACATAAAAAGAATAAAACCCAAGCTCCATAGCTTTGCCTGAGAAGCAATACAGGGTACCGTTTGTGAGCCAGAATACAGGGGTTTAGGACTCAAGGGAGGAGGTGGAGTGACTCCTCTTACCATCACACTTACCAACATTAAGCCATCTTTGCAACTAGTGGGAGGTTAAGTGGGTAATGCTGCCACAAGGTGCCACAACGATGGTTCTGCCACGTGGCCTCCTCAAGCCACTGAGGCAAGTGACAAATGGGTTGTGCTGCCAGTGGGGGAAAGAACTGTCTGGAATCCAGGGGATCCACTGAGGTATCTCTTAGCCTTCCATGCCTAGTAGAAAAGTCAATGGTAAATTATAGGTACAAAAAAAAAAAAAAAAAAGGCACTGCTGACAGTGCAGATGCTTTAGTAATGCAGATCTTAGGCACTTGTCAGGTAGGAAACCCCAAAGAGCCGAAGTTCTAGTGAAGGCCAAAGAAATATGGAACAGGTAGAAGCAGAAGTTACAAATACTAGCTAAGGCCACACGACTATTCATAGAAAAGAGGACAGAACCTCTCCTTCCTTTTGCTGAGAGGCATAGAGTATATGTATATGTGTATTTATTCTCTTATTTTATTCAAGTTTTATTGCAGGTTAATTGTATCTTTTTGTAAGAGAATTTTCAGATGGAACTATGATTGATTTAGGGGGAATAATCAACATAGTCCAGTGAAGGATAACTGACTGCTAAGATTTTGCATCTCAATTTTGGGGCGAGGGTAGGTGCATCATGTGTAAATAAGATATTTCCATCTTATTAAACAGAAAAAGAATTGGTTGGTGGCCACACAGAGGCTCACACAGGTATCGCAGGTATGTTGATGGTGCCAATGATTCAATTGTAGTCTCTCAGTTCCAACCTGTCCTTTCATTGGCATACCCCTGCTGCTTTGCCAGCTGGCTCTGTGTTAGCTCTGCCAGTAAAGGATGCTTGAAGGAAACCGCAAACTGGAGATGAAGAGGGACTGACTGACTCCTCCCTATCTTCTCATTTCTCGAAGCTTCATTCCCGCAGTGTCTCTTTATAGCTGTAATTCCTTCCCACAGCAGCAGCTAAACCCATGTGGTTTTCCCAACATGTGCAGAACCCCAGGTACACTGCACCAGCCCCACACACCACCCCCACAGACCTTACCTTCAGTCCTGGAAACACCACCACTGGCCATTTGGCAGTCCTTCAGACGACTGAGACCCAGGCGCATGGGGCCCCTTTCCTAAGATTCTATGTTTTAATAATTGAAACTTGTTCCCTTTGTTCCCTCAGCCTGGAGAAACTATAGATGTTACCCCCATGAGACCTTGAAACAGTGGTTCTCAAACTACTGTCCCAGGATCAACAACATCAGCATCCTCCTGGGAACTGGTTAGAAATGCAGATTCCTAAGCACCACCCAACCTACTGAGGCAGCAGCTCAGATGGCAAAAGCAGGAATGTGTTTACCAAGACCTCCAGTTGACCCTCATGCATGCTGAACTTTGAGAACCACTTGCCCAGTGCCTCAGAATTCTCAATTCACTCTTTCAGTTGCCTAGCTAACAGTGTAGTTATTCTTTATACTAAACTCTCTGTTTAAACAACCAGTGTGGGACACCCTAATATAGTAGAACTTTACCAAATATTTCAAGTAGTATCAACATTAATCCTTCTTCAATTCTACCAAAACACAGAAGAGGGAGCATTTCCCAACTCATTTCTATGAGGCCAGCATTACCAAAGCCAAAGAGATCCAAGACCAATATGCCTTATGAATACAGATAATATTCCTTAAGAATATAGAGGCAAAATCCTTTAAAAAAAAGTTCACTGAATCCAGCAGCATATTAAAGGGATTATGCAACATAACTAAGTGGGAGTTATTCCAGTAATATGAGGGTGTATCAACACATGCAAATCAACCAAGGTAATACACTACAATAGAATAAAGTAAAAAAAAAGACATCACTATCTCTCTTTTTTTTTTTTTTTTTTTTTTGTCTTTTGTCGTTTTTGTCTTTTGTTGTTGTTGTTGTTGCTATTTCTTGGGCCGCTCCCGCGGCATATGGAGGTTCCCAGGCTAGGGGTTGAATCGGAGCTGTAGCCACCGGCCTACGCCAGAGCCACAGCAACTCGGGATCCGAGCCGCGTCTGCGACCTACACCACAGCTCACGGCAACGCCGGATCGTTAACCCACTGAGCAAGGCCAGGGACCGAACCCGCAACCTCATGGTTCCTAGTTGGATTCGTTAACCACTGCGCCACGACGGGAACTCCGACATCACTATCTCAATGCAGAAAAAGCATTTGACAGAATCCAACATCCTTTGATGATAAAACAAAACAACAAAGAAAAAAAACCTACTCAACAAACTAGGAATAGAGAGAAACTTGTCACAACATGATAAAGGACATCTATGAAAAATCTACAGTGATGGAGCATGATGGAAGATAATGTGAGAAAAAGAATGTGTATATATATGTGTAACTGGGTCACTTGTGTACAGTAGAGAATTGATAGAACACTGTAAACCAAGTATAATGGAAAAAATAAAAATTATAAATAAATAATAAAATGAAACAGTACAGAAAAGGATAGATGGGAGAGAAAAAATTATAAAGATTTATTGTATGTTAATAGCTCCTGGATATCCAATTTAATTAATGAATTATTTCGCTTAGAACAACAAAAACAACAACAACAAAAATCTAGACATGGAGTTCCTGTCGTGGCTCAGTGGTTAATGAATCTGACTAGCATCCATGGGAACGCAGGATCGATCCCTGGCCTTGCTCAGTGAGTTAAAGGATCCGGTGTTGCTGTGAGCTGTGGTGTAGGTTGCAGATGTGGCTTGGATCTGGCCTTGCTGTGGCTGTGGTGTAGGCCAGCAGCTACAACTGATTCTACCCCGAGCCTGGGAACCTCCATATGCCAAGGATGCGGCCCTAAAAAATAAAATAAAATAAATAAATAAAACAAAAATCTACAGATAATATCATACTCAAAAGTGAAAAGATGAAAGCTTTCCTAAAGATCAGCAAGAGAAGACATAGATATACTTGGGGCAGTGGGGGAAGAGGGGATACACTAGAAGCTCTAGCCAGAAAATTAGGCAAGAGAAAGAAATAAAAGACATAAGGAATAAAATGTGTCACAACACTATACCATGGATGAACCTTGAAAACATGTGAAAGAAGCCAGATATAAAAGGTCATACTTTGTATGATTCCACTTATATGAAGTGTCCAAAATAGGCAATAGGCAATTCTATAGACCCAGAAAGTGTAAAAACTAGTTGCCAGATGGAGATAAGGGGAATTGGTAATGATTGCTAATGATACGGGTTTCTTGTTTGGGATGATGGAAATGTTCTGGAATTAGACAGTGTTACTAGCTGTACAATCTTGTGAATAAACTAAAAACCACTGAATTGTATACTTTGGAGTGGTTAAAATGGTGAATTTTACGTCAATTTAAAAAATCAACCTAATTAAAAAAAAAAGAATAAATGACATTTGTTATACTGGGTAAAGAATCTACAATTTTGATAAGCAGTGGTTAAGACAAAAGACACCATAGAGTTCTCCTGTGGTGCAGTGGGATAAGGATCCGGCACTGTCACTACAGCAGCTTAGGTCACTGCTATGGCACTGGTCTTGATACCAGGCCACCACTGTGGCACTGGTTTGATACATGCTGAGGAAATGCCACAAAAAAAAAAAAAAAAAAAAACCATGGTGAGCATCTTTAATATAAAATTGATCATTTTAACCATTTTTAAGTAGTTCTGTGGCATTAAGTATATTCACATCATTGTGCAATCATCCTCACCAACCATCTCCAGAACTATTGCAAAACTGAAACTCTACCCATTAAATAAGAACTTCTTACTTCCCCTTTCCTCTAGTCCTGGCAACCACTATTCCACTTTCAGTATCTATTAATTTGACTAGATAATTTCATGTAAGTGGAATCATACAGTATTTATCCTTTTGTGACTGTCTTATTCACCTACCAGAGTATCTTCAAGTTTCATCCATGTTGGAGCATGTGTCAGAATCTCCTTCCTTTTAAAGGATGAATAATATTCCACTTACATATGTACCATATTTTCTTTACCCATTCATCCATCAATGGACACTTTGATTTCTTCTACCTTGTGGCTATTATGAATTATGCTGTTAATAAAAATGGACGTACAAGTACTTTTTGTGTCCCTGCCTTTTTAAAAAAATAAAAAAATAGTTGTGATCTCTTTCTGAAGGGAAATTTTGAAATGAAACTTTTTGGAAAATATACACATCTTTTGCATTAGCTTACAGACTAAAAACTTATCTTAGTTGCAAATTGCCCAAAGGAGAACCCAAAGATCAGTGTTACTATTTGCTTGAAAGAAACACAAAAGACATAAAAATATCCATCGCAAATTTATTATGCATTAGGAAGCTTAACTTAAAAACCAACAGCATAGTAAAAAGATATGTTATCTTTGTTCATGGCAGAACAGGTTTCAAAATATATTTTCTTTTAAATGTATTCAGTCAGTACACAATCCTTTATAAAAGTTGTATATATTTTTTCTGTCAATACCTTCATTACATTTATAAATACAAGATTTACACAGCACCCCATCAAAAAAATTAAAACTTCTTACGAATATCTACATATATTTCTTATCTATAAAACTTCCAAAGGAGTGCTTTGTTAAAGATGGGCCCTAGTTAATGGTCCACTTACTGGTACAGCAAAATACATATAAATCTGTAAAGTTTTCTTTGTCCATAAAACATCTCAAAAAATTAGCAAGACACTTATTGTGACACTGAGCTTCTTAAACCATCATATTTTAGAAAGGAATTTACTGTGCATATTCCCATGAGATTCAAAAGGCAGATAAACAGATGAAAATAAAGACTGACTGAAAACAAGTGCCTACATAGAGTAGTTAAGGCAGGGGTGTGACGGATGAGAAACACTGAAAAGTGGGACACAGGAGACATGTGTGGGAGCAAAGAGTAATAATGCATCACATGAGTCTAAACATGTCTATAAACTCGACTGGTATCCAGGTACTAACTCTCATCCTCGTCCTCACTCAGGAATGTTAACATTGTAGAAAACTTTCTTAAAAGCACTCTCCAATTTCTATGTTGCCACCGGAATGCTTGATGTGTTTAAATCACCTTGGATCAACCAAGACAATCGGTCCAGGAATCTGAGGTGCTTGTTCTTCATGATTTAAATTTATTAAAAAAAAAAAAAAAAAAAAAAAAAAAAACCTTCATCTGGTAAAGGTTATCACTGATCATACTATTACTGTTCAGAGGTGTATATGCTGAAGTTCATTCTAACCAAGAAGAGGAAGTAGAGAGAAAGAAAGGAGACTAAGACTAGATTTCTGCCTGACCTTTGAACAAAGACAGTAGATCCCTGATACTGAGTGGCTCTTGGAGCAACCACTCATATACATCCATGGGCTAAATGGGTACAGGTCAGAGAAACAGGAAGGAAGAAAATATGAGATTCTGTATCTCAAGTTTTGTCAGAGATGGGAGTTGCACTACAATCCTTTCTACTGAAGAGGACATGGTCACTCTCACTCTGAAGTTACTAAAGGAAAGCTATCCTTTCTACTAGAGATGACTTTTTCTTTTTTTCTTTTTATTTGGCCACACCCAGATCCTGAACCTGCTGAGCCACAAGGGAACTCCCAGGAATGACTTCTACTTGAGTTTCAAAGTATGGACTCCAGATAACTTTGAGGGTTGCATATTATTTGCAGAAAAGTATTTCAAATCTTAACTTGCCCTAATGTATCAACAAAAGAAAAAGAATGATAGAAAAGGAAGAGGAAGAGGAGGGAGACAAAGGGATAGGGGTGGTTCCTTCTCAAGCTAGATCCTGGAGGATGTCACTAGTATCTCCCTTCCAGCACCTTAAAGTCTCCATGTGGTGCGGCTTCTCCGTGGCTCTCAGAGATGGCGTCTACAGAATCCCTCTTTCTGCAAAGATTCCCAGGCTCCTCGAGGGAAGAGAGCTCCCAGATGCTGCTGTCCTGCAGCAGTGGCTCAATGTCCTCGTTATTGCCCCGTTCTGGAGTGTTGGTCAGGCAGCCGCTGATGCTGTTGCTATGTTTTTGAGTTCCACTGCCTTTACTGTATTCAGGGATGAATAAGGCAACCAGAAAAGACATAAGAACTATACATGCCCCAAATAAAAACGGTGGGCCTGGGATGACAGCTCCCTGATAGGTGTGGGAAATAAAGATGAAGAATTTGGTTAGTCTTTCAACCCCAAATTCATCCTGGATGACCCCCTCAAAAAAACACACCACCAGAAAGCAAATTATTTTCTCATAAGCACATGTTTCAATAAATGTTATGGCAAACTCTAACAAAGCCTGGTGTCTGGAATATGATGGAGGGCTAATCACTGCTTTATGCACCACAAACAGCTTAAATAAACCTGTAAGCAATAGCTATTTAGTCCCATCCTCTGACCTGCGGTGGTGGATTCTGCACATGAACATTAATTACAGTTTTGTACAGAATTCTATGTCAAATCTAGCTGGGAAGGAGCAAAGTAATAACAAACAGTAGAAAAAGCACTCAAGCTCAATTTCTAACTGGAATTTTAGGGCATTTCCTCTTTTATTTAGCCTGGGCTTTATCAGAGGACAGCATTTTGATGAGTATTATGTAGGTAGAAAGAGAATCTGAACAAAGATAAAACAAATCTTTTCCATAGGATATTAAATCACTGAAATGATCCCTCCCTAATCCCAGGAATTAATAAACACAGCACTTACTACTGTCAAATACATAGTACTATTAAAAAAATAAAAACACTTCCCAAATTTAAGGTCAGAAGATTTTGCTATAATCAGACACAATCATTATAAAACTAGACTTATTACCAAATTACCTGCAGGGCAGCATTGTTAGAATTCAATTCTGGTTCCAACTCAGTCAGTTCCACATGGAACATGTAGAAAATGAAGCCATACAGGGCCGGCCCTAGGCCATTACACAGTCCTCTTATTCCAGTTATGATCCCCTGGGCAACTCCTATGTCAGGACAAAGAAAAAGCAGCCAGTCTTCTCAGAAATGCATCTCAAGATTGGAGACTTAGCAGTACTTTCTTACAAACTATAAAATACTAAGTCAACTGGACTGAGTAGTCTGGGCTGAGGAAAAGAGATTATAGGGACTTCACCCACCATATTTTCATTTATTGCACAAAGACCTCACCGCTTGTCTTAAGATCTACCTGAAATTCCTTTGGGGTTGAATTCCCTAACAGCAGATCTTCCTATAAACAGGGAATAATGAAATAAAAAAATTTAATATTCTCCAGTTATAGGCAATTTCCACCTTTCAGTGGATTGAGATGTTCCTCTTCTACTCATTTAGTGGTGGTTTTACAATAAAAATCTGCTCTTTTCCTCTGACCGTGTGTGAGTCCACAGAGATCCTGATGCTGTGTGCTCCTAACACCTCCAGACAGGTTTCTCACAGTGACCTCCATATTCCAGGTCTATCTCCCTGAACATCTGTACTGAAAAATCCCAGAAAGTGCCAATTTCTATCTCTGGTTTCTAAAGTGGAAGGTAAAAAATTAGCTTGAACTGTATGAGATGGATGTTTCTATATGTCAAAAAAAGGTCAAATATAGTTCAACCTAACACAGGGTGTTCTAATAAGTTTATATGCTGACATTTAGACACACCTGTGTTAACACACAAAAAGAGAAAAAAAAGTCAAAGAACATTCATGCCAAGAGACAGAGGAGTGTCTCTTAGATACCAAGGTATGCCCATCCACCACAGACAGCTCACGCCTTCACTTCAATCATGACACCTCCCCAAGGATGCACACAGCCAGCCAGCTGAGTTACCATAAGGAGTGACACAGAATTTGTTGTCTCCAAATGATATGATTTAAAAGTGGGATATGAATAAGACAGCTAATTTCCAATGTGGAAAAATGGGTGCAATGAATAAAACATCTTTTCCAATCTAGTTTTTTACTGAAACTTTTTAAACGTCTCTAAGGCATTAAAATTTTTCTCCTCTAAAATTCACTACTTCCTGACTACAATCAGGGGAGCCACCAAGTGATGGAGAAGGAAAAGGATTAATTCTGGCAGTAGAAACTGCCTGACAAGGAAGACAAAGGCACAGACAGATCAAGTAAGAGCCCAGACAGTAGAGTGCTACTCCCTCCTCCACAGTCATCTTTTTTTTTTTTTTTTTTTGGCCGCACCTGAGGCATTCAGAAGTTCCTGGGCCAAAGATCGAACCTGCGCCACAGGAGTAAACAGAGCCCATGGCAGTGACAACGCCAGATCCTTAACCCACTAGGCCACCAGGGAACTACTAGTCATCTCAATTTTGTCTCTCACTCTGCATGCAATTATTACGAACTACAGAGATTTGTTTTCTCATTGTCCTCTCAAGGAATCATTTTCTAAATTGAGTAATGGATTTTGAGTGATTCCAAATTAAAGAAATTTCAGTGATTAAAGAACTCATTGCTTTAGTCTATCATTATTTAATAGACGTGTTAAAGTATGATCATAGTCTAGTAAATTCTGAAAAGAGCAGTCAAAACTGAAAAGACAAAATGGATAGTTGTGTTTCTAATTCTTAGTTTTCTGACCTGCTGATTCCAGATTTTAAAAATAAAGTGTAAGGGAGTTCCCGTCCGTCGTAGCGCAGTTGTTAACGAATCCGACTAGGAACCATGAGGTTGCGGGTTCGGTCTCTGCCCTTGCTCAGTGGGCTGACAATCCGGCGTTGCCGTGAGCTGTGGTGTAGGTTGCAGACACGGCTCGGATCCTGCGTTGCTGTGGCTCTGGTGTAGGCTGGTGGCTACAGCTCCGATTGGACCCCTAGCCTGGGAACCTCCATATGCTGCGGGGAGCGGCCCAAAGAAATAGCAAAAAGACAAAAAATAAAAAAAAAATAAATAAATAAAATAAAAATAAAGTGTAAGATTGAAGCCGGAAGGAAAATAGAATTTTCCCATCTGCCACAGTACAAAGGTACAATTGTTGAGCAGGGACATGTGGCTGTAACCTCTTGCTCTGCTGATGTGGACAGAGGCTCAGAGTTGCTCATGCTTCTGCTGAAGGAGGAAAACAGTGAGTGGGACTATGACCTCACCTTGCTGGTCTGACTCTGCATTCCCAGAGACAAGGGCACTGACAGCTGGAAATGTAATGCTCGACATGGCAGCCACGGTCCCAGCTGCCCACATCATCCTGCAAGGACAGAACAGTCTGTTATCAGGAGGTAGGCCAGCCCCAGTTGAGCTTGCTATTCAGAATACAAGTAATGGCAAAAGCACAAAATGCTCTTATTCTCTTGTGTTAAGTTGTATTAATCTTTTTCCTCTTTAAAAATGGATTTTATTTATTTTTTAACCTGGAAGGTTATACATCACATTGTTGATACTGATTACTTTATGGGCTGGGAAAATTTCACTTTATCTCTGCCAACATGTGTTCCTTCTCCCTGGTTTCCCTATTATCATCTTTTTTTTTTTTTTTTTTTTTTTTTTTTGTCTTTTTAGGGCCACACCTATGACATATGGAGGCTCCCAGCTAGGGGTCCAATTGGAGCTACAGCTGCCGGCCTACGCCACAGCCACAGCAATGCCAGATCTGAGCCACATCTGCAATCTATACCACAGCTCATGGCAACGCCAGATCCTTAAGCCACTCAGCGAGGCGAGGGAATCAAACCCACAACCTCGTGGTTCCTAGCCAAATTTGTTAACCACTGAGCCACGAGGAGAACTCCTCTTCTTCTTTTTTTTAGGATTGCTTGTTTCTATACATTTCCCCCACCCATTTTCCATTCTTTTCTTTGTACTTCTCAAAAGCTCACTTCCATACTGACCCTGAGCTGCTCAGTTTGCTACCTCCCAACAACGTGCTACATGCCACCAACAGAAAAAAACAGAGACCTGAAATTCAGGATGAGCACTGTAGACTTCCAAGCCTGCTTGCTGTAAACCTTTATTCTTTTCTCAACAAAAGGAACCTACATGTGTGTCAGTATTAAGTCTGAGTGTGAGGAAAGTGAGGCCCCAACTGGACTTAAAATCTGCTTGGCCAGACTGTCTCAGGAATGACATGCACCTCCTTACTTAAAAGGGAAAACCCTTAGAAGTTCCCACCGTGGTTCAGCGGAAACAAATCCAACTAGTATCCATGAAGACGTGGGATCAATCCCTGGCAATGCTCAGATCTGGCACTGCACAAGCTGTGGTGTAGGTCGAAGACACAGCTCGCATCTGGCATGGCTGTGGCTATGGCGTAGGCTGGCAGCTGCAACTCTGATTTGACCCCTAGTCTGGGAACTTCCATATGCTGTGGATGTGGTCCTAAAAAGAAAAAAAAAAAAATGTTAGCAGTAATAACTGCCTCAGGGTACACAAGATCTTGGAAGGGATCTTAGTGTTCATCTAACTCATATGCTTTATATTATAAAGGTTATGTCACTGTCCAAAGTCACTAACTACAGCAGTAAACCCTGCCATAATCATTTTTCCTTATTTTTTTTTTTTTTGACTATATGTGGTCTCTAAAAACTGACAAATGTGTTTAAAAATTAAACATAAAACTTTCTTGTAGAATCAGAGAAAGAGATATATACATTTAGTTCAGTAACAATTCAGGAGTTCCTGTTGTGGCTCAGTGGGTTAAGCATCTGACATTGTCTGTGAGGATGCAGATCATACCTGGCCTGGCTCAGGGGGTTAAGGATCCAGCATTGCTACAAGCTGTGACATAGTCTGCAGATGTGGCTCAGACCTGGTGTTACCATGGCTGTGGCGTAGGCCTCAGCTGCAGCTCCAACTGACACCTAGCCTGGAAACATCCATGTGCCACAGATGAGGAAGGAAAGGGAAAGGGAGAGAACAGAGAGGGAAAGGGAAACAGAAAGAGAAACAGAGAGGGAAAGGGAAACAGAAAGGGAGAGGGAGATGGAGAGAGAGAGGGAAATGGAGAGGAGAAAGGGAAACAGAAAGGGAAACCAAGAGGGGAAGGCGGGGGGAGGAGAAAAAAGAAAGAAGAGAGGAGAAAGGAGGGGAAAGGGGGAAGGAACAATTCACTGAAAGCCTGCTGAGGTGAAGGCAATCTTTCCAAATAATTTTGAATTACATAGCTTTACCCTCCCCCAAATTAAGTCGAAACAGTTTTTGAAATGCTGAACACCCTAGGCCAGTAAACAAACTTCTGCTTCCTTTGTATCACACTCAACTAACTCAAGCTCCTTTAAAAGATACATCTATTCATGAGGCTTCATGGGAGTCTATGCATGAGAATTCCTGGCAGAGGCTTACCATGCCTGAGATCCAAAACCATACCAGGCTAACTGGAACATCTGGAAGCCCAAACCAAGGAGGACAGTGTTCTTTTTCCCTAATGATTTCATCAAGATGCTAAGAAAGACTGTCTGCAAAGCAAAGGGGATAATGCTGAGAAATCATGTGAACACAGAGATTTGATGCTAGGTCTGTGGGGGAAGCCCATTAATGGCAACCAAGAACTTCTAAGGGCAGACTTCCTGACCTGAGACCTTGGAGACCATGCAGAAAGCTCTAAAGAGGCTTCCTAGACTGACCGGGGCTCAGGGCCTTCGGCCTCCTCTCCATAAACCCATCTATTTGGTGCTTAGAACTTCCCAAAAGGTCACCACGGGCAACAGTTATTTGTCGACTGAGAAGAAGATGCTTCAGTCTCTGCGGAGAAATGCCAATCACTCAACCACCAAGTGAAGAGCTAAGCCCTGCTGAACATTTACAGAACATGTGGGCTTTCGCTGTGGGTTAAGTTTCACAAAGTTAGATTGATAGAAATGTGATTTAAACAAATAGTGTGAAAAGGCATAGGATAAAAGATGAATCTGGGCTAACTGATTAAGTTAATCAGAGTTAATATGAAAAAATAAAACAAAATCCTAAGCAACTTGAAAATTTAATATAATTTATATTTGCTAATACAGTTTAAAAAAAAAGGCCTGGGAGTTCCCGTCGTGGCGCAGTGGTTAACGAATCCGACTAGGAACCATGAGGTTGCGGGTTCGGTCCCTGCCCTTGCTCAGTGGGTTAACGATCCGGCGTTGCCGTGAGCTGTGGTGTAGGTTGCAGACGCGGCTCGGATCCTGCGTTGCTGTGGCTCTGGCGTAGGCTGGCGGCCACAGCTCCGATTAGACCCCTAGCCTGGGAACCTCCATATGCCGCAGGAGCGGCCCAAGAAATAGCAACAACAACAACAACAACAAAAAGACAAAAAAAAAAAAAAAAAAAAAAAAAAAAAGGCCTTTGCCTTGATGCATTCCTATAAGTCAATTCTGAACATTTGGGCAATTCTGCAGCCTCATTTCTCAAGAGAGCTATTACAGAAGAGTGTGCCACTTAGCCTACCATGCTTTAAAGCCGCATGTAGCTATTTTAGGGAAACGGCGTGTAGGCAGTCCCATACAATACAGTGTTCATACATATAATACGGAATGCCCCTAAGCACATCAACGAATTAATTTAAAGCACATAGGCCCTCCCTGTTTTTTGTGGTCCTATACTTATAATAAATGGGTAAATGTTTAATAAGTAACCCTTTACTCACTATATATACCCTAATGCACTGATTTCCCACATTTCTTCAGCCCTGGAGATAGCCAGAATTTGAACAGTTACGAATTTTCATTTCTGCTTTTCATTTCACTATTTATCAAAATTAAAATAACATCAAAACATTCTTCTGGTTAATTCTGCAATACTGGAGTTACATTCTGGTTGGTGGTTGTAAAAGCTAATTTTTATTTGCTCAAATGACACCTTCAAGACAGTAACAGGTATTCTAAAAAGTGTTGAAAAATTGTATTAAACTTCTCCTAAATCACAACCTCAAGAGTTTATTAAAAATGGAATTCTTCTATGGACTGTCAGGTTACTCAATTTAATATTTATACCACAGCTACACATTTTATCATGGCAGGAAAGGAGGAGGATTAAGATAGAGGTTCAGGAGATCTCCACAAATATTTCTTTGTAGCTTCCTGTGAATTTACAGTTATTTCAGATTAAAAATATTTTAAAACGGGATCGGTAAGATAACACTCACCTGAGCCACAATAGACAGAATTCCTACCATAGCTATGAATGCTGTAATTTTAACAGATCCAAAACCTATGACCTGTGGAAATGAAAACACTTTGTGATATACTTATTATAAAAATAATAAAAAATATTATATTCTATAAAGCTATAGAATAAAACAGTTGAGGAAAGTTCATAAAACCTTGACAATGGCAATTTAGGCAGTGCCAAAATTTGGACCTATTTAACCAGTAATTAAAATCTGTTATAAGAAATCATTACAAACAAGAACAAACAATTTAACAAATATTAAGAAGACATTTTCTATTATAGGACTACCTGTTATTTTCATATTCATCCCCATCCCCACCTCACCAAGAGACAAAATAAGTCATCAAACATTAAGAGAACATGAAGCAAATGATTTGATTTTTGGTGTTGCCAACACAGAATATGCTCCCTGGCAAAGTCAGTGACTCTCAACTATGGCTGCACATTAAAATCACATGGGCAACAGAGAAGGGAAGAGGAGAGGGGAGAAATGGGATGGTGGAACCCACTTGAGACCAATTAAATTGGACTCTCTGGGCACAGACACAGGTATGTTTTAAAAAGCTTCCACGGTGTTTCTAATGAGCAGCCAAAGTGAAAAGTTAGCTGGCAATTATTTCTAGGTCTCTTAACCTTAAGAGTAACTCTGAAATGCCTAAAACATTTAAGTTTTAAATATCAAGGTTTTGGTTTTTTTTGTTTTTTTTTTTTTGTTTTTTTTGCCATTTCTTAGGCCGCTCCCACAGCATATGGAGATTCCCAGGCTAGGGGTCGAATTGGAGCTGTAGCCGCCGGCCTACGCCAGAGCCACAGCAATGCCAGATCCTTAACCCACTGAGCAAGGCCAGGGATGGAACCTGAAACCTCATGGTTCCTAGTCGGATTCGCTAACCACTGAGCCATGACAGGAACTCCTAAATATGAAGTTCTTAAAGTCAGTCTGCCCTCAAATGAAATTCCATAGAATTCAGGGGAAAAAACTTTAAAAATTATTATACACATTTGTCACATTTCATAAATGGCTGTCTTGCTTTCAAGTCACAGTTAGCTAAAAAAAATAGTTAGGGGTACAACCTCTAGATCCCAAACCAATATTGCTGACATTAACAATGTTCTATTACTAATTTGTAAATATATATATTTAAAATGGTCCTACTGAGGAGGAATTCCTGTCGTGGCTCAGTGGTTAACGAATCTGACTAGGAACGTGAGGTTGCGGGTTCGATCCCTGGCCTTGCTCAGTGGGTTAAGGATCCAGCATTGCCGTGAGCTGTGGTGTGGGTTGCAGACGTGGCTCGGATCCCGCGTTGCTGTGGCTCTGGCGTAGGCCAGGGGCTACAGCTCTGATTAGACCCCTAGCCTGGGAACCTCCATATGCCACGGGAGTGGCCCTAGAAAAGGCAAAAAGACCAAAATAAAATAAAATAAAATAAAATAGTCTTACTGAGACAGAATTAAAATACCATACAATTCACCCATTATAAGTGTACAAATGAATGGTTTTAGTACATGCAGAGTTGGGCAATTATCGCCATGAAAAACTTTAGAAGATGTCACTCCTCCTCAAAGAAACATGACCCCCCGTAGGAGTCCAATTCCCCCAGCCCCACTTTTTCCTTGGGCTTTCCCATTTTTCGCCACCCAGCAAGTAATCTACTTTCTGTCTCTACAGATTCATTTATTCTGAGCATTTCATACAAATGGAATAATACCGTATTTGGTCCTGGATTCTTTCACTTAGCATAATGTTTTCAAAGTTCACCCATGTGGTAGCGTGTATCAGTGCTTACTGCTTTTTACTGACAAACATTCCATTGTATAGACAGATCACAACAAATGGATCACATTCGTTGATCTGCTTCATCAATGCATATGGGTTATTTCTACTTTTTGGTTATTATGAATAATAACTGGTGTAGGAGTGTCTGGATAGATATGTTTTCAACTCTCTTGGCTATATGCCTAGGAGGAGACCTGCTGGGAACCCTATGTTGAACACCTTGCGGAACCAGCAGACTCTTTTCCACACTATCTACCCCAGTTCCCCATTTTACCAGCATGAAGGAGGAGTCTCATTTCTCCATATCCTTGTCTGTCATTTTGATTAAAGCCATTTTAGCAGGTCTGAAGTGAAGCATTATTGTTTTCATTTGCATTTCTTTAATGGCTAAAGATACTAAGCATCTTTTCGTGTGCTTATTGGCCACTTGTATATCGTACTTGGAAAACTATGTGTTCAAAATCCTTTGCCTATTTTTTCAGTTGGGTTATTTATCTTTTTATTGTTGAGTAAGGTTCTACATATGCATTGGATACAAGTTCCTTATCAGAAACATGCTTTACAAATAAATACAATTTTAGCAAATACATGTGTGTGTTAATTACGTGCAAGCTCTAAAAAGCAAGCACAAACATAAAATAATAGAATGATTCTGACTTGTAACTGCTGCTGGTGGTGACATAAGCATATGTGTATGTAAAAAGGGTAACGAAATTCAGTTGTTTATAATCCTTGTGAAGGAATGAGACATGTGTTTTCACTTTCTTCCTTGGGTTTTCCCATTTTCCCTACATTATTTCTTGCATGTAGTTTAATGTATAATTTAACTATAAATGCATATGTAAGTCTCTACATTAAGCACACTATCTCAGCACTCTTCCTTCTAAATTTCCAGCATCCACCCACCATACATGAGCAAAATAAAAACAGAACTGCTTGAAAAAAGTTTTACAGGCATGTAAATATTACAGGCGCATGCTCTCAAGAAAACTGTGAGAATGGCCAATTAACAAATTTTATTTAATAAACCTTTAGGAGAAAAACTTCCGGTGAAATCAGTAAGAGACTAAGGCAATGGAAGGTAACTCAAGTTACTCAATGGTAAGTTGAGGACACAGAGTTTTTCAAGGCTTTAACCCACCATGTCCTCCTTTATCTAGCAAAGCAATAAAGCTTTTCTTTTCTCCTTTACCACCTGCCCCTCCCCCCAAAAAAATTTTCCTTAGGTCAATTGCCTTTTGAAGGGAGATTATAAATTTTTAAAGAAAAAAAAAAATCAGAAGAGAGAAAAGAGTATTTCGATTATTGTTTGTGGACCACCTTGAAGTCTACCTCTGATTTTCTCCAAGTTCAAAAGCTACTAGGCACCCACTACTTACCTGCCTGAGATAGAGAAAAAAACTTGAATACTGTCCAGCTTCAGGAAGGTATGAAAGAAAAACGGTGATGCAGATTAGTAAGACAGTAGAATCTTTTCCAACTTTCTTCAGTGACTAGGAATAAGCAAAAAGAGAAACATATAAAAAGCAAATACATACTAATGTCACTGATATTCTGGGGTGTTGGCTCCATTGTTTTGCTCTATTAAGGTCGACAACAAAAGATGAGTGGAATATAAAAGCCACTAAACCTTAACATTAAATCCACCACCATCTCTCTAAGGAGCTTACAAGTCCTAATTTCAGAGGTATATGTTTCAAATATTTTCAGCTTTCTCTTTATCTTTTTTTTTTTTTTTTTTTTTTGTCTTTCTAGGGCCGTGCTCACAGCATATAGAGGTTCCCAGGCTAGGGGCCCAATTGGAGCCCTAGCTGCCAGCCTACACCAGAGCCACAGAAACGCAGGATTGGAGCCACATCTTTGACCTACACCATAGCTCTCGGCAACGCCGAATCCTTAACCCACTGAGGGAGGCCACGGATCGAACTGGTGTCCTCATGGATGCTAGTTGGGTTCATTAACCCCTGAGGCACAACGCAACTCCCTCTTTCTCTTTCAAAAACACCTGTTCATCTTTGTGAGCAATACTGGTTCACATTCCGAAAGAGACCTCGAACTTTCTATGAGCAGACTGCCCTGGAATCTTCTAAGAAAATCTCACCTCTCATTCATAATAAACTCCTTTCTGCTACCCCATAATACAACTCCTTTAAAATCATAAACATGGAGTTCCCATCGGGGCTCAGCAGTTATCGAATTGGACTAGAAGCCATGAGGACATGAGTTCAATTCCTGGCCTTGCTCAGTGGGTTAAGGATCCAAATTGCTGTGAGCTGTGGTGTAGGTTGCAGATGCGGCTCAGATCCCAGTTACTGTGGCTCTGCTATAGGCTGGAGGCTAGAGCTCCGACTGGATCTCTAGCCTGGGAACCTCCGTATGCCACAGGGGCAGCCCTAAAAGGACAAAAAGATGGGGGGGCGGAGCCATAAACAGAACAGGGTTTTCATTACATGGAGTAAATATACTCTATCCTTTAAAAGGTTAATATTAAATTTGCCAATAAAATTGGTAGGCAAATAAATATGCTCCAGCCATGGAGTCAGTGACAAGACTCTCTGACAAGTAAACAACTTTTTGAATGTTACAATCTTGTCCAAAATCCTTACATTCTCTCTACACAGGATGCCTGAATGGACCAAAAGGTACATCAAAAGTTGTCTATGGAGTACAAAGTGCTGCAGTGCATTCTAAGTCATCCCTGTAACCTTCAAATAATTAAAACAAAAGCAGCTCAAGTCTATTGGGACCTTGCTATACACCAGATACTAGACTAGCTAATTTCCAAACATTCACTACAATCCTCCTAACAGCCCTGAAAAGTAAGCCCAAATAGTTCCACTTCATAGAAGAGCTTCTGTGTGTAGCCTGACCGACCACTACATGACAAGAAGGTGGCAGATCTGACCAGGTGCACTCCTGGTTTCCTCCTCTACACAGGGGCACAAACAGAATGAGGGTCCTCAGGTCATGCACTGAGGGAGTTTTTTAGAAAAAGTTTCTCATGGTTAGTTTTCTTCTTATTATTATTAGTATTATTTTTGTCTTTTTGCCTTTTCTAGGGTCGCTCCCTCGGCATATGGAGGTTCCCAGGCTAGGGGTCAAATCAGAGCTGTAGCTGCCGGCCTACGCCAGAGCCACAGCAACACAGGATCCAGGCTGTATCTGCAACCTACACCACAGCTCAAGGCAACACCAGATCCTTAACCCACTGAGCAAAGCCAGGGATCGAACCTGCAACCTCATGGTTCCTAGTTGGATTTGTTAACCACTGAGCCACGACAGGGAACTCCGAGTTAGTTTTTTTTTTGTTGTTTTGTTTTTTGTTTGTTTTTTGTCTTTTTTGTCTTTTTGTTGTTGTTGTTGTTGTTGCTATTTCTTGGGCCGCTCCCATGGCATATGGAGATTCCCAGGCTAGGGGTCTAATCGGAGCTGTAGCCACCGGCCTACGCCAGAGCCACAGCAATGCGGGATCCGAGCAGCGTCTGCAACCTACACCACAGCTCACGGCAACGCCGGATCGTTAACCCACTGAGCAAGGGCAGGGACCGAACCCACAACCTCATGGTTCCTAGTCGGATTCGTTAACCACTGCGCCATGACGGGAACTCCCGAGTTAGTTTTCTTATATGTATTTTTCCTAAAAGATAAGCTTAAGGTCTAAAAAGCAAAAATTAAATCTCTGGTTATTTTTTCCTGCACATATATTCCTCAAGAACACTTTCAAAGCAGATAAAGTAGGAGAAGGGAAGAGAAGATTCTTCTCAGTACTTTTTCTAGTTGTTAATGGGATTCCCCCCAGGCTGAAAAACACAATTACAGAAAACAAGGAATCCATTCACTCTGCAAAAGACAAGTTCAAAGCTTCTGTTCAAAGTGGGTGTACATTAACAACTTAGAAAATAACTACTTCAGTCGGTCCACATGCATTTAACCTTTCTGAATTTAAGTAAATGAAAACAAATACTTCAAATGGCCACCTTCATTTGTTTAAAAATGATGAAAAGATGCGAAAAGAAAAAATCTTCCTTCCCAAGCCCTCATCAGGGATTAACTGGACATTTCTGGTCTCTTCCCTTGTGATAACCACATGCTTGACTTAAGAATATCAATTCTGGGGAGTTCCCATCGTGGCCAGTGGTTAACGAATCCAACTAGGAACCATGAGGTTGCGGGTTCGATCCCTGCCCTTGCTCAGTGGGTTAATGATCCAGCATTGCCGTGAGCTGTGGTGTAGGTCGCAGACGCTGCTTGGATCCCGCATTGCTGTGGCTCTGGTATAGGCTGGCAGCTACAGCTCCGATTCAACCCCTAGCCTGGGAACCTCCATATGCCTTGGGAGTGGCCCAAGAAATAGCAAAAAGACCAAAAAAAAAAAAAAAAAAAAAAAAAAAAAAGGAATATCAATTCTGTACATTCCTGGTACACAGTCTGCCTCAGTCCCTTACTTGCAATTAAACTTTTTTTATTTTTTACTGGAGGCAAAAAAAAAAGATCTACAAATGGTAGGATGCTTGAGGCTGCAGAAATGTTCTTTTATTTGCATGGCTTAGAAACATATTTAGGAAAGTAAATGTTTTCATGTTTTTATTTACCGCAAAAGGATCTGCTTGTCTCCAAGAAATGTGAGCTCCCCAGGAGAGAGGTCTCATTTTCTCTGGCAAAGATTCTGGAACAGCCAATAAGATGAAGCAGATGTCCAGAAGAGCCACCACTGTGGCCACCAGCACAACGAGGCTGTCTCCATAACTGGCAGAGAGGTATGCTCCAATGGCTGGGCTGCTGACCAGACTGGCCGCAAACGTAGCTGAGACCTATGGAAAAGCACACTCTTACCGAGAGTCCCATGGATGTACACCTGTGGCAAAGCACACTCTTGCCAGGGTCCCATCTGCTGCAGGTACACACCTACATTACTGTTTTTATCCAGGGTTCCACAGGTGCATACCTACAGCCATCCTTCCATGGCTTTATAAAGACAAAAGGACTGTGTTGCACACAACTTTTAAGAATGATACAAAATTAAAGTAATTTTAAGGATTTGTTCACAAACTATTAACTAATTGGAGATAGTCTAGAAAGCTACCAGAAAAAAAATATATATATATATTATTAGAAATGAAAATTGTAAGACTTTCCACATAAATAAAACATAACACATTTCAGTCTTCTTTAATTGGAGAATGGAGATGTAAAGAGAAAGGTATGGAAAAATTTTCTGTATGGCTGATGATAAAATCTACAAATTATTGAGGGACTGTGCTTCATTTCATCTTCCAAAAACATGTTTCACCATTTCATTAGCACTGAGTGGGGGGCAAAATCCATGACGTTCTTTTAAAAAAGCTATAATAAGAAATTCAAAGATTTGTTGAGAGAGACCTCAAAGCTCCCTCTACTAATGCCCACTGAAACAGGTACAGCACTTGGAAAATGAGTTTAATTTCTTCAAGTACACAATAACTATTACATAGAGTAATAGTGGGAAACAATGGAAATTTAGTGGGAAAGTCTGTTATTAAAATATGTATAGTGAAGTTCCCGCTGTGGTGCAATGAGACTGGCGGCATCTTCGGAGTGCTGGGATGCAGATTTGACCCCTGGCCGGACACAGTGGGTTAAGGATCCAGCATTGCTGCAAATGTGGCTTAAGGCGTGACTGCAGCCTGATCTCTAGCCAGGGAACTCCACATGCCAAGGGGCAGCCAAAAAAAAGTGTACACACACACACACACACACACACACATAAAATAGTGAATATTCTGGGAGTTAATTTAACCATGTGGAATATGGTTCCAAATATCAGTAGGGGATAAAGAGCAACAATGGTTTCCTAATTGTTCTCTTAATGAGTTGCATTACTCTTGAACAACTGATGCTTAATAAATCTTGTTGAGTGAATAAATAAATAGATTTCTGGATCTATACCCCATGAAATTCTATGTAAAACGTTGTGTCTTTTTTAAAATAGCCTACTTGCTTAGTTTGTATATTTATCTAAATCCCTCGATATGACTGCTAAATAAATCTACAGGATGACTTCACTCAGTGCTCCTCTCACTAACTTCCGTCAACATCTCTATGAACAGGCATTACTATAACAGCTATTTTATAGATGAAAAAGTAAGCTAGAGACAGAGGACCTAAGTCATGATCATTTTGATACCAGAACTCTCTCTAAAATCTTTGTTTAAATACTACTGCTCAGCACAACAGCTTTATAAGTGGTTTTTCCAGTGAAAAGCAAGGAACAAAAAATCTAATAAAATTGGAGGGAAATGAGTATCTCAACGAGCATTTCATACAGTGTTGAGAAAAGCTGCACAAGTGTGACAAACAGGGCTGCTGGCACCCCTCACCTCTGCTAACCAACCCTTAAGAGCCCATCTTGAACACCCTCTGTTCTTTGAGGACTTCTCTCTGCTTCTCCCTGTCCTCCACAACATTCTGGAGATGGCCCTGTTTTAGGACATGGCATAAGAAACATTCAGGGGAGGGGAGGCAGTAGCTGGAGGGTAACTGGGGTCGAAGGAGAAGTTTTTAAATGACCGATGTCTGAGGTCAACAAAGTAAAAATTGCTTTTGTGGAATAGCAGTAACTGACGTATATATATGTCCATCACTGATCCATACAATTACTCATTCAGTCAAGGTAAATGAAGACTCAAGAAAAGCTTTTTACCATTCCCCTAATAGCCTAGGAGAATTTAGATAGGAATGCGGGTTCCTGTTGTGGCTCAGCAGTAAAGAACCTGACTAGTATCCACGAGGACCTAGGTTCGATCCCTGGCCCCGCTCAGTGGGTGAAGGATGTGGTGTTGCCGTGAGCTGTATAGGTCACAAATGCACCTCGGATCCTGCATTGCTGTGGCTGTGGCCAGCAGCTACAGCTCCAATTTGACTCCTAGCCAGAGAACTTCCATGTGCCTCAGGTGTGGCCTTAAAAAGACAAAAAAAAAAAAGAATTTCGATGAGAGGCCTATACTGGGAAGAGAGCAAATACCAAAGATAACTTTTATATCAGAAAGACTTATCTGCATGGCAAACACCTATTTGCCAGATATTTGCTCTTCACATCTTCCTGTGAATTGTCTTCCTTCCCTTTGAAGCCGAGACCTCTATTCTCTTTCTTCTTAGCTCAGAGTGATACATAAGCCTCAATTGCCTGACTGCCCTTGAGTCTCTCATGTCTTTGTGGGACTCCATACATATGAAATTAAACTCGTTTTTCTCTTGTTAATCCGTCTGGTGTCAATTTAATCATTATGCTAGCCAAAGAGCCTTAAAGGGAAAATTTTTCCTGTGCAACAACACCCACCTGCCCTAGGTTCACGCACTGAACACATGCTCATGGATGCTCACCCATCATCTTTTCCCCTTGAACCACTTAAGTAGTTCTCAGAATCATGACACTCTGAGCTAAAGGGCTTCAGTGTGCCATCTCCTATAGGTCTTTCTTCTCCTACATAATCACAACTCCATTATCTAGCCTAAGAAAATTAGAAATGATTATCTAATACTCAATTATCCAAAAAAGGCTCTTGTAACTTTTGTTAGGCACTCGGCAATTATTTACTGAATTATTTTTCTGCAGTACTAAGTCCCAAATAAGTGCCTGAGTCACACAACCAGCAATACAGTAACAACGGATTAACATGGCTGAGGTTCCATCAGAGCTCCAATTCTAATTAGGTGCACAGAGACTTATGAAGTTAGCACCTGTTTACTGTTTATGGTTCCTCAAGAGATCAGGTAACAAGAAAAAAAAAAATCAAATCAACTTTAAAAAAACTTTGCAAGAGTTCCTGCTGTGGCACAGTGGGCTAAGAATTCGATGTTGCTGCAGCTGCAGCATCAGTCACAACTGCGACTCAGATTCCATCCCTGGCCCAGGAACTTCCATATGCCAAGGGTACGGGCATTAAAAAATATATATACTTAGCACACTGACAACTCACGCATTCCTGCCAATCTTCCAATACGAAAACCAGAGAACAAACTACTAGCAATTTATATCCTGCTATTTTTAATTTCTCATAAGCCTCCTTTTTATTTCAATTGCTTTAGATTTTCTTTTATCTAAGTCAACATTTAACACTATTTTACATCTCACTTTTCAGTGAATTTTTAGTAGAATGTTCATTATTCCTCTGGTTAAAAAACAGAATCTGGAGTTCCCATTGCAGCTTAGCGGGTTAAGAACCCAACTAGTATCCATGAGGATGCAGGTCCGATCCCTGCCTGGCCTTGCTCAGTGGGTTAAGGATCGGGCACTCTTGCAAGCTGTGGCATAGGCTGCAGATGTGGCTCAGATCCACCATTGCTGTGGCTGTGGCAAAGGCGGGCAGCTGCAGCTCTGATTCGACCCGTAACCTGGAAACTTCCATATGCCATGGGTGCAGCCCTAAAAAGAAAAAGGAAAAAAGAAAAAAGCATAATCTGTTATCTTACCCATCCATAAGCAGTACTTCGCTCATGCTCCTGAGTAACATCAGCTACATAGGCAAATATCACAGAGAATGTGACTGAGAAGACTCCAGACATGGAAATCATTGCAAAATACCACCTATAAAAAGATTATTTTAAGCATCCATGAGAGATGTAGTATATGTACATTTTTATAACCAAAGACAAAGATATCATGTAAAGATTATAAACCAAAAAATAAATTTAAAAAATACATGTAAAGATGTATAATTAATAAAATTATAATCATGACAAGGAGGAAATAAAAACATACTAGTTTTGTTAATGCTCAGGAGGTGTTTGTATATGCAGTTTAAAAAAATGAAAGAGTAAGGGTATGCTTGTAAAGTTATAAAGTTAGCCAGAACAAAAATGAAAACTGTCTAAATTTCTTAGTTTTAGCTAAGAAAAAGACATACACACAAAAGCAGAAAAGATTTTATTAAAATTAATGTAATTAGACCAAAAATTTCTATCATATTCATAGATACTTAAAAAAACTAGTTAAAATATGAGCAAACAATCTCGGAGAATAAAAAGTATGGTTTATTCTAGGATATGTTTCAATATCAGAAATCCATTAACATAATTCATTACGGTAACAGATCTAAGGAGAAAATTCAAATGCTCTCCATTGATACAAAAGGCATCCATTAAAATTTGACATTCAGGAGTTCCCTTTGTGGCTCAGCAGTTAACTAGACTAGGATCCAGGAGGATGTGGGTTTGATCCCTGGCCTCACTCAGTGGGTTAAGGATCCGGCATTGCGGTGAGCTGTGGTGCAGGTCACAGACGCAGCTCAGATCTGGTATTACTGTGGCTGTGGTGTAGGCCAATGGCTGCAGCTCTAATTCGACACCTAGCCACATATGCCGCAGGGACGGCCTGAAAAAGCAAAAAAAAAAGGAGTTCCCGTCGTGGTGCAGTGGTTAACGAATCTGACTAGGAACCATGAGGTTGCGGGTTCGGTCCCTGCCCTTGCTCAGTGGGTTGACGATCCGGCGTTGCCGTGAGCTGTGGTGTAGGTTGCAGACGCGGCTCGGATCCTGCGTTGCTGTGGCTCTGGTGTAGGCCAGTGGCTACAGCTCCGATTCGACCCCCTAGCCTGGGAACCTCCATATGCCGTGGGAGCGGCCCAAAGAAATAGCAAAAAGACAAAAAAAAAAAAAAAAAAAAAGACATTCAACTTTGATTTAAAAAAAGAAAATCTCTAAGTAAAATAAGAACAAGTATTTTTCAACTAAAAAGTTAACTTAATACTCAATGATGAACATTATATTTCCTTTATATACATGAGGAAGATAGGTTTTTTAATTTAATATTCTCCATTAGTCAATACAAGCAGCAGAAGCAGCAGCATGAAACTGGAAGAGAAGAGGTAAAATCACTTAAAGATCTGAAGAGGACTTCCCGTTGTGGCTCAGTGGTAACGAACCTAACTAGTACACATGAGAACATGGGTTTAATCCCTGGCTTTGCTCAGTGGGTTAAGGACCTGGCATTGCCGTGAGCTGCTGCGGAAGTCACAGACATGGCTCCGATGTGGCATTGCTATGGCTGTGGTGTAGGCTGGCAGCTGCAGCTATACTTCGACCCTTTAGCCTGGGAACTTTTATATGCCATGGGCACAGGCCTAAAAAGACAAAAATAAATAAATAGAGAAATAGACAAATATCTGAAGGAAAAAAAATGTAAGGTATTGAGATGACATTTTTTAAAAAGGCACTGGAAAAGCATAACAAGTTCTTGGACAGAAAATCTCAATACCAAAAAATATAAAAATCCATCTGGTAAGTGACAAAATGATCCATTATGGGTACTCAGTACACATAGAATGTGACAAACGTTGACATAAAATCCCTATCAAATAGTCAAATTAAAGTATTTTCACATGACCCCACCCCCACCCCTAATCAATTAACTGTGTTTTAAAAAACAAAAAAACTGAACACAAAAAACCCTTCCATTCAAAAGTGTATTCTTCACATAGGAGGAGCATCTCAGCAGTAGGAATTTTGGCCAAAATCCCATCCTCTGGACTCCAGAAAAACTAAGTTATGGTTCAGGTGCAAATTCCAACATTTAGTTTAACATTTTTGTTAACTAAATGGCCTTGGTTACATGCTAACTATTCTCTCCCTACTTAGCATGAAAAGAAAAAATGAGATCAAATTAAAATTCATGTTACTACTTAGAACAGCCTCTTGGTCTTAGTGCAGTACACAGAAAAGTGACTCCTGCCTTTTGGTATCAACTATGTTCATGTCAATGCTCTAGAACAATGAGCTGACAAAAACCACACATGTGCAAAGTCAGATGTGCCACGGTTGTGTGAGAACAGGAATTGTCAGTCCCTCCCCAGGACCCAATCCTGTAACTCATCTCATGGCAACAACAGCTGCCCTTAGAGACATCATTTATTTCTATATCTTCCCTTAAGTAACTTACTTCTGCAATGTCTTCATTTCCTCATTTATAAAATGGGCATGACAGCAACTGCCTACTGGCTTTCGGGATTATCAAAGACTTCAAATGAAAACACAGGTACAATTGCTTTGAAAAGGTTAAAAAGTGCTCTGCAGATGTACTGTTCTCACGTGGCCCAGAAGAGTCATGATGGAGGGCCGAGCCACTCACCATGGGCTGATCCTCATCAGTGGAATTGGGAAGCAGGTGAAGAAGACAGTGGCAAGGAGAAAGGGCTTCCTCCCCCACACATCAGACAGAGCGCCTATGAGTGGGGCACTCAGAAAAGAGAGCAGGCCCTGGAGAAGAAAGCAGAAGCAAAAGTCATATTTATAATGGGATCTCCCAATTACTTGTAATTCTTAATTTCCTAATGCATTTCTAAATGCTCCAATTCACTTCAGTGGCCCCCAAACATAACAGTTGGAGACATTAAATACAAAATATCATTGAAAAAAAATTCTAACAAAATTTGTAAGCATGCTGTTTAAAAGGGAAGAAAGCGATAAGAGCTTGTTTTCTGGAAGCAACTGGAAAAGAGAGGTGATGCTATGTGTGTGTGTACGTATATAAATAAATATATATAAACACACCCACAGTGGACCCTTAACATGATACACACCAAGCTTACGGTAAGAAGCTAGAAACTTAATTCATTTTAATAAATATGTATATAGCATATCTATGATGTGCAAGGCTCTGAATTAACTGGTGAAATGAAGACACTCAAATGAATACATACCTTCTGCTCTCAAAGGGCTTATAAACTAATAGGGATTAACAGGATGATTATGCATATACTAAATGTCCATAAGACAAGTAGATTCTCTTTCCAACAAAGTTAAAGTTCTATCTGCCTAGTGAACCTACGACAGAGATAATGCAAGCTGCACAAGAGTTGAGGCTAAGGGGAAGCAAGAACACCACGCATAAGAAAAGGAAGTAAGGAAACTCACATTTACCACTTCCTCACAATTTGCTAGTCACGCTGCTGGCCGGCCACTTCCATACCATATCTATGTCAGGGCCCTTTATGGTGGCCACACACCTGCCTCTCAGACCCACTGGTGCCACAGTCCTCCCTTCACCTGCTCTGTATGTACAAACAGCCACCACCTGCCTTAGGAACATAGCCTCTTCTGAGTTCTGTGCCTACAGCCAAATGGACTTCTCTACTTGGGACATTTAACACTCACACTGCTCCCTATATACCTGAGCAAAGGTCCACACTTGCCATTTTGGCTAAGAAGCTGTCTAAAGCTTTTCCATCATTCCTCCATTCCCCAAGATGATTTTTCAGATCATGCTTTTGTCTCTATCCATCCCCTACTATGACACAGTTCAGCATTTCTTACTTGGATTGAAATAAAGCCACCTTAACTGTCCCCTGCCCCTGGTCCTATTTCCCTCTAGTCTGTCTTTCACATACTCCCAAGAGCAACCTTGATGAGATGCATATGTCAATTTTTTGATATCTTGTTTAAACCCAGCAATGATCTCTACTGTGCAGAGTTTCAATTCTTCAGCAGGTATTCATGGATGAAGTAATGACTGTCTGAACTTTGCTTTTAGAAGTTCCCACTGTGGTGCAAAGGGATTGGCAGCATCTCTGGACTGCTGGGACACAGGTTCCACCCCGAGCCCAGCACAGTAGGTTAAGGATGCAGCGTTGTCATAGCTGCGGTATAGGTTGCAACTGCAGCTCAGATCTGATCCCTGGCCTGGGAACGCCATGTGCTGCAAGATGGCTAAAACAAACAGAAAAACAAAATGAACTTTGCTTTTAAACAGTTCAAATAAAAATGAGTGAAGGAAGGGAGTTCTCTTATGGTACAATGAATTAAGGATCCAATGTTGTCACTGCAGTGGTTTGGGTAGTTGCCACAGCACAGGTTTGATTCCTAGCCCAGGAACTTCCACATAACACAGGGGCAAACCCCCCCCCCCAAAAAAAAGAGTGAAGGAAAACCAGGATAAAACCAAGAGTGGGAAAATGCTGATATATAATGAAACTGGATGATAAATACATGGGTGTTTATTATATTATTCTTTCCTTTGTGAACTTTCATAATACTTTTAAAAAACTCCTCAGCATAAGCACAAATAGAACCGTCCAAAAGCTGGCACCTAACACACACCCTAAGCTTTGGCTAATGCAATATTTCTTAGGTTTTCTGAACATCCCATGTTCCTTTGTGCCAATGGGCATTTACTTGCAAAGGCCCCTGCTGTGCCTGTATATACTTTCCACACTTGGACCTGGTAATCTACAAGTCACTCTTAACAACTATGGGCAAGAAGCACCTTGTCCTCTTATCTATTTTCTTAGCTACACAAGCATAATTAATCACACTAGTTTTGGAAGGCTGCAAAATAAACAATCCCCACCCAACTCCCCCCCACCCACCCCAGACGTGGTACACCCTATTACAATTATTTGTTGTCTATCTTTGCTATTGGATTAGAAATTGAGATTAAGGTCAGAGGGATGGTTTCTTTTCATCCTGTATCCCTGGTGCCTATCACAGGGCCTGGTAATAAGGGCTTTTAAAGAGGTTTGGTAAACTGAATAGAACTTGCAAGAAGAAATCAACACACAGTAGCTTCCAAGGTGACACTGATGAGAAGAAAAGGAATAGGATTTTAAACCCCTATCAGCCACCAATAAACCAGAGTCAATGGGCCAGGAGACAAGTAAAATGAAATAAGGGGAAGTGAGAGGAAGACTCAACGGAGGGCAGACAAGCTAAGGAGAAAAGACTCTGGCTCCTCTGAAATAAAATATTAGTCCATGTTCAAACCTTGTAACTTCTAAGCCATGGTGGATTACCAGGGCATTTAGTCTATTCTTACGTCAAGAGAGTTAAATGACCTCACTTTTTTTTTTTTTTAATTCTCTTTGCCTTTTCTAGGGCTGCTTCCTGCGGCATATGGAGGTTCCCAGGCGAGGGGTCTCATCGGAGCTGTAGCCACCAGCCTACGCTAGAGTCACAGCAATGCAGGATCCGAGCCGCATCTGCGACACACACCAAAGCTCACGGCAATGCCAGATCCTTAACCCACTGAGCAAGGCCAGGGATCGAACCCACAACCGTGTGGTTCCTAGTCGGATTCATTAACCACTGCACCACAATGGGAACTCCTGGATCTTTTTATCTTTATTATATTAATAATGAAACTAAGGTTAGGAAGGATAAATTATGACTAAGATAACACAGTTAATATGATGTAAAACAGATTTTTAAAGCTAAAGCAATCTACAGCCATATTCATTCCTTTGTGTTTAAGCTATATGAAGATATCTTGCCAGAGCCATGCTTTGCTGTAGGGTTCTCTCGTTATATCCCACCCTTGAAACAACAGCCAGTTATTAAACTATATAACTCCTTATTTAAATTCAATAAACTGAAGTTCAATAGTTGTTGAAGTTAAGTAAGTATTTGCCCATGCCCATGATTCAAACAAATACCTTTTATGTTTTTTTTTAGAGTAACACTACGGATGGCTCTAAGTGAACGTGTAATAACATGCCTGTTGGCTTTAGGGTGCAGACTTAGTTGGGTTTTTTTTTTTTGCAGAACCAGAATAAAACACATTTTATTAGCTCCACAAGACAAAATTAAAAGATATATGGAGTATCCTCTACAAAGATCTACTGTAAGGATAAATTTATGTTCTATTGGAGTTCCTGTTGTGGCTCAGTGGAAATGAATCTGACTAGTATCCATGAGGACGCAGGTTCGATCCCTGGCCTCGTTCAGTGGGTTAAGGATCCAGCGTTGCTGTAAGCTGTGGTGTAGGTCGCAGACGACACTCAGATCTGGCGTTGCTGTGGTTTTGGCATAGGCCAGTGGCTACAGCTCCCCTTCAACCTCTAGAGCCTGGGAACCCCCATATGTCATGCGTGTGGCTCTAAAAAGACAAAAAAAAAAATGTATGTTGTATTTTTATCATTGTCTTCTCTCATTTATTTATTCTTTTTATCATGGAGATAAAAACTGCTCACAAACTGGTGCTTAAATGAACAGATACCAGATTCCTGATAATATTCCTCCTCCTCTCAATGAATATTAAGAGCATCTTGTTTCATTTTATTTAAATTGCCCTGTTTTATTTATGTTATTGTTGTAAGCATCCCAAATTCATTTTGTAAACAGGTAAAGAATAACCAGCCTTCATTACAATTAAGGCTGCTCAAAGCTATGAATTCAGCAAATTTCTATGGCTGAATTCAGCAAATTACTAAGGCATAATTTTAAGTGTGCTGTTCACCACCAAGTAAAATTACGTAGATAGATATTATCTAAGTTGAAACAGTCAATTTATATCCTGTATCAATATACTCTACTACAAAGTGGGACTGGAACATTTATTTTAACCCCTTATTTATAAGCTTTTCTGAAAATACTACACTGAAATTTAAATAATGAATTAAGGCTAATTAAATGAGAGCGCAGAAAATTGTCTTTTTTTTTTTTTTTTTTTGCTTTTTAGGGCTGCACCTGTGGCATATGTAAGTTACCAGGCTAGGAGGCAAATCAGAGCTGCAGCTGCTGGCCTACATCACAGGCCACAGCAATGCCAGATCTGAGCCTCATCTGCAACCTAAACCGCAGCTCATGGCAACACTGGATCCTTAACCCACTGAACGGGGCCAGGGATTGAACCTGAGTTTTGTTTTTTTTTTTTTTCTTGTCTTTTTGCCATTTCTAGGGCCATTCCCGAGGCATATGGAGGTTCCCAGGCTAGGGGTCTAATCGGAGCTGTAGCTGCCAGCCTACGCCAGAGCCACAGCAACGCGGGATCCGAGCCGTATCTGCGACCTACACCACAGCTCACAGCAACGCCAGAACCTTGACCCACTGAGCAAGGGCAGGGATCGAACCCGCATCCTCATGGTTCCTAGTCGGATTCGTTAACCACTGCGCCACGACGGGAACTCCCCGAACCTGAGTTCTTGTGGATACTAGTTGGGTTCATTACTGCTGAGCCACAATGGAGTTCTCCAACTAAATCTTGATGCTTCCTTCTTCAATCTCAAAGTCTGTCTCCAAAAAAGACATTATATTCTGCTGATAGAGCAATTAAAAGCTCACATAATTAAACCTTTCAAATACTTCTGTGTACATATTAATAACAATAAGTAAAGTAATGCTTTTACCAGTGCCTTATGGATTTGCATTGTATTTTATTTTCTCTTTGATAAGCTGGCTAAAAATTTGATTTACAAAAGTTACAAAAGTAAACATTTCCCTAAGTCTCATTTAAACTTCCAGAGTTAAACTGCTAAGGATTGCTGGCTTTGGCTCACTGTATACCTCACAAAAAAACTGTTCTTACCTTTACACCTTGAATGAGACCATTCATGAGGAATGTGTGTTGAGGAAATGTTTCGTGTAGAACCTACAAAAAGCAAATAAACATCAAGACAAATTTAAAACCAAACTAAAGGGAAAGATTTCTGCCTCTGTTAATGGCAGGCTAGGTAAATAAAATGAACCGAGGAATGAAAAAGTTTAAATATCAGTGAAATATAGAAAAGACCCTAAAAACATGAAAAGATAGTAAGATACTGAGACAGAAATCAAAATAAAGCAAGAACCTACGAACACCCAGCATTCAGTTGCTTTTACTACAAAAGTGTTTGTAGCAAAAATAGTTACATTAGCTACCTCCTCAACCACCAACAATATAATCATGCACTACAGAGGTACACAAACTCAGGTATGGACCTGCAGCTCAGCTTCCTGCCCTAGGTAGTCTAGAAAACCTCAAGCCTTAAATTTGGATTGTACTGATCCAGACTGGTAGCACCTTCAGAGGTCAAGAAGAAAAAAATCAACAATCATTTCTGAAAAGGCCATCATCTAGCCTCCAAATCAACGATACATGTATTTTTTCAAACATAATGATAAATACATAATCAAAGGTAATCAGATACAAAAGCAAATCAGAAACCGTGAACCAGAAAACACCAACAAACAAGCAAACAAAAATATAAAACAGAAACAGACCATCAAAGACATATTTTGGAATTACTCAACATAGACTTTAAAATTAGCATGCTTATTATTTTGTTGAAAAATATACAAAATAAGTTTTGCAGCAGATTAAAAGAAAAAGAAATTTTAGAACAGAAAAAAGTCAAGTTAGAAACTTAATGGATATGTTTAACAAGATTAACGTAGCTTAAGAGAGAATTAGTGAACCCAAAAGTAGGTCATAATGCAGCATAGCGAGACAAAAGACAGAACATAGAAGAGAAGCTGCAGGAGTTCTCACTGTGGCACAATGGGATCAGCAGGGCCTCTGCAGCACCAGGATGTGGGCTCAATCCCCAGCCTGACACAGTGGATCTGGCGTTGCTGTAATTGTGGCATAGGTAGCAACTGTGGCTCAGAGCTGATCCCTGGCCTGGGAACTCCATATGCCCTGGGGCAGCCAATAAGGAAAATAAAAAGGGGGAAGAAGCTCCCTTCCCGCTGAAGTGGAAACAAACCCAACTAGTATCCATGAGGATGCAGGTTCAATCCCTGGCCTTGCTCAGTGGGTCAGGGATCCAGCACTGCTGTGAGCTGTGGTGTAGGCCAGCAGCTGTAGCTCCAATTGGACCCCTAGCCTAGGAACTTTCATATGCCATGGGTTTGGACCTAAAAAGCAAAAAAATAAAGGAGGGGTGTGGGGTGTGGAGAGAGAGGATACAGGAGTTCCCAGCAAGTTAAGAATCTGACATAGTTTCTATGAAGATGTGGGTCTGATTCCTGGCCTTGCTCAGTGGGTTTAGGATCCAGCATTGCCACAAGCTGCTGTGTAGGTCACAGATGCATATCGGATCCAGTGTGGCTGTGGCACAGGGGGCAGCTGCAGCTTCAATTTGACCCTGGCCCAGGAACTTCCATATGCCACATGTGCAGACATAAAAAGAAAAAAGAAAAAAGGAATGAAAAGGAGAAGATATAGCCTTTAGTTTCATCCTCTGAATTTAGTTTCCCTAGCAATCAGATGGGGCAGGCATATTTCTGAAGCCCAGGTATCAAATAAAAGGAAGCAAGAGTCTGCTGTTGCAGTCACCAGCTTTCAGCTAGTCTGTCAATCAAAGTCAACCTTGTCCTCTCCTCAGTCAGGCAAGCAACACTCCTCTCTGTACTGGGCTTGGTAAAACTGTCAGAAATTGCACTGACTCCTCTCTCACCATGCTTTACCAATTCTCTATTTGTTTTCATGAATCTCATTTTCACTCATTCCTAAGCCTTTTCTAGATAATTTATGTATTCTCCTCTGTAGCTTTTATTCTTTTTATAAAGTAGACCATAGGCAGAAATCAACAGGAAGAAATAAACAAAAGCATGGAGTGAAAATAAGAGAGGAGACGCACAGAGGATCCAAAAAGAAAATCTGACAATTAAACTTGTCCAGTAATGACAATGAGGCAGAGCAGTATTTCAGGAGCCAATGGCTGAGAATGAACTTGAATCAATGACAGACATCAATGTAAGATAAAAGCGGTCTAACAATTTTAAACAGTATAAGAAGAAATATACACACACAAATTAAAATTATATGAGTTCCCACTGTGGCTCAACGGGATTGATGCCATCTCTGCAGTACCATGATGTAGGTTCAACCCTAAGCCCATAGAGTGTGTTAGAGGATCCAGCATTGATTCCTGGCCAGAGAACTCTATAGGCTGAGAGGTGGTCAAAAAAAGAGAGAGAGGAAAAAAAAAAATCTATAGAGAACCTTATTTGGTTCCTAAAAACAGCCAGAGAAATACAGATTGCCTTCAAAAGAACAACAGCTGGACTTTTTTGTAAAAGCAACAACTGAACCAAGCAAGACAAGGAGCATGCTGTCCTATCAGTAATATGATGAGAAAAACAAAACAAACACCAACCTAAAATTTTATACCCAGTTAAAATGTCCTTTGAGAACAAAGACAAATATATACATTTTTTTGAGCTGGCAAAAACTGGTTTATTAACTTACAGTAATGTGTTTACTAACTTATAGATTCTGGCAAATAAAATATAAAAAAATACATTCCCAGAAGAAAACTAAGCCAGATATAAAATAAAGAGCAAAGAAAATGGTAGATATAAATAAACAGTGATGCTACAGAACAAAAAATGAGTCTTATAGGTTTTATTTTCAATTATACAGAATTAAAATAATAGCATTAGCATAAATGAAGTAAGTGACTACAAAATGTTAAATTTATTTACCTCACTTATATTAATATTATTGTCCTGGTTGAGGGTAAAGATATTGATTAATATTAGACTTTGATACATCTGCATGTAATGCCATGGCAACCACAAAATGACAGGAATAGAGAATACTTCCAATACAACAGGAGAACATTTTGCTAACGAGTCAATGCTAAAGAGGGCAAAAAGGAAAAACAACAACAACTTAGAACTGTGGTACACAGAACAGAATAATGAGGCAACTGAATTCACAGAGACTTAATACATCAGTTAAAAGTCAAAAAAGTATACCAAGTTTTAGACAGAATCTGAACCACAGGATTTGGAACCACAGACTCTCTTACACATTGCTGGTAGAAATCTATATTAGTATAATCACTTTAAAAAACAGTTTAGCAAAATCTGGCTAAATCAACGTTTGCACACCTATGATCCAGCAATGTTTAACCACAGAAGAAAGTGAGGTGCACGGACACCAAGACATGTACAAGAATGTTTACAGCAACACTGTTTAAACAATGGAAAAACTGAAGCAAATGTTTACCACCAGAAGACAGAAAATAATTTGTGTTAAAAGCACACAATAGGAGCTCCCACTGTGGGTCAATAGGTTAAGAACCTAAGATCCATGAGGATGCAGGTTCAATCCCTGGCCTCGATCAGTGGGTTAAGGATACGGCATTGCTGTGAGCTGTGGTGTAGGCTGCAGATGCAGCTTAGACACCATGTTGCTGTGGCTGTGGTGTAGGTTGGCAGCTGCTGCTTTGATTCAATCCCTAGCCCAGGAACTTCCATATACTTCAAGTGCAGCCCTAAAAAGAAAGAAAAAATGAAGAACAAGAAAAAGAAAAAAAAAGTGCACAACAGAGAAAGAGGAAGCCCCAGAATAGAACATGAGCATTATCCATGTGATACCACTTTTATAAGTTCAAAAATACCAAAATTAAGTGATAAATAAAAGCTATAACTGTGTGTTACTATATAAAATAATGTGAGCTAAAACTAAAAAATAATCAAGTAAATGATAAATAAAATATTCAGAATCGTGGGAGTTCCCGTCATGGCTCAGTGGAAGCGAATCCCACTGTATTCATGAGGATACAGGTTCAAACCCTGGCCTTGCTCAGTGGGTTGAGAATCTCGCATTGAGTGGCTGTGGTGTAGGCAGGCAGCTGTAGCTCTGACTCGACCCTTAGCCTGGGAACTTCCAAATGCCTCGGGTTCAGCCCTAAAAAGCAAAAAAGAAAGAAAGAAAGAAATTCAGAATCATGGTTACCTTTTTGGGGGAGGTAGAAAAGAGACAAGCAAAGAGGACACAACTAGAAATAAACTATTGTTGGGTTATGCATGAGTTTAGAGCTGTTTGCCACATCCTTAAAAAATATGTAACAGAAATAAATTTTTAAAATAAGGAGGCTAAAACATAAAACAAGGGAGAATGAATGTTTCAATCTATGTAACATGAACAAAGAGTTATGATTAATCTAATTCTATACACTTGAAGTCCTATGAATTATAAAAAATGGGGGGCAGGATAGGGCAACTGTCTCCTAAGTTTAGATGGTTTATCTCTGAAGGTTTTTTTTTTTAAATGACATTAAAATGTACTCACGGAAATGATTTCTTATCTAGTCCCTAAAAACATAAATTTTAAGGTTCAGAAAAAGTTGGTCATCTCAGCTAGTGGCGTGTGAATTTTAACTGCTGTACTGAGAAAAACAGAAATGTAAATAAGGACACCAAGTATCTCAAGTGGAAAATTTTTCAGAAAAATCTTCCCTTAATGACAAATTTCATAGGATAGAGATATAGAAATTTTCTTTAAAGAAAAAGGAATACAAACAAATATTAAAACTATTTGTCAAATGTATCACAATAATATGGTAAAACAGCAAAACCCAAGAGTCAATATATTTTACAAGACAATTCTCTGATCCTGAATGTGCCAGTTATTTATCCACTGTCTTTCAGCCCCATGTTTTTCCCTATTATATTTTGTCAGACCAAGGCTGAGAGCTTACAGAAAATTTTCAAACTCCTCCTGTACATGCGTTTCCTCAGTTTTTGCCAGTGGGAAACAGGGTTGGGGGAGTGTTGGCGAACACTACACCAATAACTCCAGGGGCTGCCTTCATGCAGTCAAAGGGACAGCAATGCTGATCCTCTGCTGACCCCAGCTTCATCCTCACACTCCGGACCTCTGACCTCCCCTAAAACAATTCTACAGTCAAAATGGTCCAAATGTGCATTCATTATCTGGTGATACAATCTAAGAATAAGAGATAACCTCTTTAAATCTGGCAAAACCATATCCCTGTATGAGAGAACATGGATTTACTGACCTGCACATTAAAATAAATAGATCTAAAAGAATTACTGGCAGTAGGATAGACTGTTTCTGGGTAACAGAGCCATGCCATAGGCAGATCCTCTAAAAATTTTCAATCTGTGCTTTTAAAAACTTTTCTACTTTTTCTTATTAAAAAAAGACAAACAGTAAAATTTTGTTAAATAAGTAAAACAAAGTCAATAATTTTTTTTCACAGAGGAAGGACTAAACACTTCATAAAATAAAGCAGCTGTAAAGAAAACAGCAATATTCCAGACTTTTTATGATATATTCAAAGTTTTTAAAAATACAGTACAGGAGGAGTTCCAGTCGTGGCTCGGTGGTTAATGAACCCGACTAATAACCATGAGGTTGCAGATACGATCCCTGGACTCGCTCAGTGGGTTAAGGATCCGGCGTTGCTGTGAGCTGTGGTATAGGTCGCAGACATGGCTCAGATCCCACGTTGCTGTGGCTCTGGCACAGGCAGGTGGCTGCAGCTCTGATTCATCCCCTAGCCTGGGAACCTCCATGTGCCGCGGGTGCGACCCTAAAAAGACAAAAAATAAAATAAAGCAATAAAAATTTAGCTACTAAAGATAACAGCACAATAAAGTAAACTTTAGTTATTAAAAGTATATTAAACATCTCAGATAAGAACAAGCTTTCATTTTAAATATCTTTCTATACTAAAAAATTCAAGAACAATATTGCCTTTACTCTTGGGAAGGACTATAGTAAACATAAAAATACCATGGCATTTGCTTTAAAAAAAACCTTCAGAAAGTTTGGAGAACTGAACTGACTTCCAGTACAATGAAGCTAATAAACATCTGTATGTGTGTATAAATACACACACACACACATGTATGTGTATATATACACACATTACATTCAAATATACACACAGCTCTTTTTCTCTTCTACCTAAAGTATCACTCATATGACAGAAAAAAAAGTGAAACTAATTTACAGCATTCACTATTTACCTGGAAAAGTGAAGCAATTCTGGATGATATAGAGCAGATGGGAAAAGGCTGAGAAAGAAATAGTCAAATGTGAAGGTAAAAAAAGATGTTTGAAGTTATCTTTTCAGAATCCACCGGGCAGGGTGAGGGGGGGGGTGCGGACCCAGAATTGGAGGAGGAAGAACATCCATAACTGACTAGATTATTAAAAGGTTATTAACAGGTATCTTTTCTCAAAGCTGCTGACCTTTACATATGTCCCCAGGATGAGAACCATAAGCACAGTTCTCTGAAGTGGGACTTCTAAGTAGTAATGGATACTTGCAGAATTGAATGGGGCTGGAATTCAAAACTAATAAGTCTCCCAGGTGGCTTATGGCTGCCAAAAGTGGCAAAAAGCCCTACTATAAATCAGTACTATAGAGGAAATCCCAGAGCACCAATACTTTCAGAGCTGCTATAAACAATCCTTGCAATTCATTATTACAGAACATGGATTTCCAACTGGGCTGGAAAAAAAAAGTCACTCTGGCTACCAGAGATGTCTAGACAATGACTGGCAAATTGGCAAAATTGTCTCATAACATATTTTCCAAAGTGAGTTGGTTGCCAATGTGTAAATTTCAGGAAATTCCACCAAACTCGATATTATTTTCTAGCATCTCATAGAAAGTCAGAAGATTTCAAAACATGGAGCCTGAACTGCCATGTTACCAAATGGCTAAGTAGATAGTGGCTGCTACAGTAGGAGCATGTATTCCAATGGCAACACCAACCCAATTCTTACCCTGCCTCTCACTTGTGTAGCCTCAGAAGACATTTGGTTTCACAAGCACTGATCTACCCTCTCATTTGTAAATATAAATACATAAAAAATTCTACAAATGAATTTGAGGAAAACCAATAAAAGGCACAAAAAGTAACACAAAAAGGAGTTCTCACTGTGATGTGACAGAATCAGTGGCATCTCTGGAGCACAAGGACACAGGCACTAGCCCAGCACAGTGGGTTGCCACAGCTGCAGTGTAGGTCTCAACTGCAGCTCAGAACTGATCCCTGGCACAGGAACTCCATATGCTTCAGGACAGCCCAAAACAAAAAACAAAAACACAAAAAGGTAAAGATAAGGGAGTTCCCGTCCTGGCGCAGTGGTGAACAAATCCGACTAGGAACCGGTTCGATCCCTGCCCTTGCTCAGTGGGTTAACGATCCGGTGTTGCCATGAGCTGTGATGTAGGTTGCAGACGCGGCTCGGATCCAGCCTTGCTGTGGCCCTGGTATAGGCCAGTGGCTTCAGCTCCGATTCGACCCCTAGCCTGGGAACTTCCATATGCCGAGGGAGCGGCCCAAGAAATGGCAAAAAGACAAAAAAAAAAAAAAAAAAAATCAACTTCATTACCAAATAACCAAATCATGGTAGGAAACAGAAGAAAGCTTTAAAACAAGTGTAGGTGTTCTCCATAAGAGTCAAGAGGATGCTGCATGTATTCAAAACAATACGCTGCACAAGGTCCTGCACCAATCAAAGCAAAACAAGTAAGCAAAGTCTTCAAGAATTTTTTACAGAAGATAATACTGAAAGAGGAAGACGAGCACTAGAATGTACACATAAAACCTACCTAAACTATAAAGATGAATAAATGAATTTAGCAAAATTACTAGATTCATGGTCAAGATACAAAAATGAATTGTTTTATGAACTAAAAATGAACAAACAGAAAATAAACCTTTACAATAGGATCAAAGCCCAAATACCCAGGAATAAATCTAGTGGAAAATACATGCACCGAAAAATGTTAGCTTCAGGAGGAAGAGATGGTGGAATAGAAGGACTGGAGCTCAACTTCTCTCCTAAAAACAACAAAATTCACAACTAAAGACTGAGCACTCTTCACTCAAATGGATTGGAAACCTTAAAAAATATACCCTACTCCAGAAGAAAAACAGGAGGACACATCAACAGGTAGGAGGGGTGATATCGTGATATAAACAACCCCATACCTCCCAGGTGGGAAGCTCCACAGACTGAAAACTAACTGGTTCACGGAGACTCACCTACAGGAGGAAGAGGTCTGAGCCACACATCAAACTCTCACGTGTGGCGATTCTGGAACTGGGAGAAAGAGCCCCCGGAGCATCTGGCATTGAAGGCCAGTGGGGCTTGTGCGCAGGAGTTCCACAGGACTGGGGGAAACAGAGACCCCATTCTTAAAAGGCGCACACGGACTTTCACGTGCACTGGGTCCCAGGGCAGAGCAAGGTCTCCACAGGAACCTAGGTCAAACCTGACTGCAGTTCTTGGAGGACATCCTGAGAAAACAGGGTGAATGTGGCTTGCTGTGAGGGAAGGACATTGAAGGCAAAGCTCTCAAGAATATTCAGCAGCTGCCTTCTCTGGAGGTGGCCATTCTGGGAAAATTTGGCCCCACCAGTCAGCTGCTGAGAAGCCCCAGGGCAAACAATAATCCAGGTGGGATCACAGCCCCACCCCTCAGTCAACAGGCTACCTAAAGACCCCTCAGGCACACAGCTGCCTCTAATCCCATCCAGAGACTAAGCCCCACCCACCAGAGGGATTAGAATCTGCTCCACCTACCAGGGGGCAGGCATCAGGAAGCCTACAGCAAGCCCCCATACCGACTTCAGCCACAAGGGGGACAGACACCAGAAGTAAGAGAGGCTACAACTCTATTAGTTATAAAAAGGTCACCACACCAAAAGCCTATACAAATGAAAAGACAGAGAACTCGAACTCAGATGAGGGAGAAAGGAAAAACCCCAGAAAACCAGCTAAGCCATGAGGAGATTCTTAGCCTCCAGGAAAAAGACTTTAGACTGTTGATGCTGAAGATGATGCAAGACATTGGAAATAAACTGGAGGCAAAGATGGATAACTTACAGGAAACACTGAGCAAAGAGATACAAGATAGAAAACTTAAACAAGAAGAGATGCAGAACACAATAACTGAAATAAAAAATTCACTAGAAGCAGCCAACAGCAGAATACAGGAGGCAGAAGAACGAATAAGCGAGGTGGAGAACAGATTAGTAGAAATTACGGATGCAGAACAGAAAAGAGAAGAAAGATTGAAAACAAATGAAGAGAGTCTCAGAAAACTCTGGGACAACGTGAAATGCACCAACATCCGTATTACAGGGGTGCCAGAAGGAGAAGAGAGAGAGAAGGAGACAGGAAAAATATTCCAAGAGATAATAGCCGAAAACTTCCCTAGCATGGGGAAGGAATCACTCACTCAAATCCAGGAAGCACAACGAGTACCATATAAAATAAACCCAAGGAGGAACACCCCGAGACACATATTAATCAAACTAACCAAAATTAAAGACAAAGAGAAAATCTTGAAAGCAGCTAGGAAAAAGAAACCAGTAACATACAAGGGAACCCCGATAAGGCTATCGGCAGATTTTTCAACAGAAACTCTGCAGGCCAGAAGGGAGTGGCATGATATACTCAAGGTGATGAAAGGAAAAAACCTCCAACCAAGATTACTCTACCCAGCAAGGCTCTCGTTCAGATTTGAAGGAGAAATCAAAACCTTCACAGATAAGCAAAAGCTGAGAGAACTCAGCAACACTAAACCAGCCTTACAACAAATACTAAAGGAACTTCTATAGGCAGAAAAGAACAAGAGAAGAAGGAAAGGAAAAAGAGCAGCAAAAACAAATACAAAGTTATTAATAAAATGCCAATAAGAACATACATATCAATAATTACCTTAAATGTGAATGGACCAAACGCCCCAACCAAAAGACATAGACTGGCTGAATGGATACAAAAACAAGACCCATATATATGCTGTCTTCAAGAGACCCACTTCACTTCTAGGGACACATACACATTGAAAGTGAGAGGATGGAAGAAAATATTTCATGCAAATGGGGATCAAAAGAAAGCTGGAGTAGCAATACTCATATCAGACAAAATAGACTTTAAAATGAAGAATATTTTAAGGGACAAAGAAGGACATTACATAATGATCAAAGGATCAATCCAAGAAGATGATATAACAATTTTAAATATCTATGCACCCAACACAGGTTCACCACAATATATACGGCAACTGCTAACAACCTTAAAAGGAGAAATCAACAATAACACAATCATAGTGGGGGACTTTAACACCCCACTTACAGCAATGGACAGATCAACCAGACAGAAAATCAATAAGGAAACACAGGCCCTGAATGAAGCATTAAACCAGATGGACTTAATGGACATTTCATCCAAAAACAACAGAATACAAATTCTTCTCAAGTGCACATGGAACATTCTCTAAGACTGATCACATCCTGGACTACAAATCCAACCTCGGTAACTTTAAGAAAATTGAAATCCTATCAATGTCTTTTCCGACCACAATGCTATACAACTGGAAATAACCACAAGAAAAAAACTGCAAAAAAACACAAACACGTGGAGACAACAACATGCTACTAAACAACCAATGGATCACTGAAGAAATCAAAGAGCAAATTAAAAAATACCTAGAAGCAAATGAAAACGAAGATATGACACTCCAAAACCTATGGGATGCAGCAAAAGCCATTCTAAGAGGAAAGATTATAGCAATACAAGCCCACCTCAGGAAACAAGAAAAAGTTCAACTAAACGAGCTAAGTTTACATCTAAAGCAGCTCGAGAGAGAACAGACAAGACCTAAAGTTAGCAGAAGGAAAGAAATCATAAAGATCAGAGCAGAAATCAATGAAATAGAAACAAAGAAAACCATAGAAAAGATCAATGAGGAGTTCCCGTCGTGGCGCAGTGGTTAACGAATCCGACTAGGAACCATGAGGTTGCGGGTTCCATCCCCGCCCTTGCTCAGTGGGTTAACGATCCGGTGTTGCCATGAGCTGTGGTGTAGGTCACAGACGCGGCTCGGATCCTGCGTTGCTGTGGCTCTGGCGTAGGCCGGTGGCTACAGCTCCGATTCAACCCCTAGCCTGGGAACCTCCATATGCCGTGGGAGCGGCCCAAGAAATAGCAACAACAACAACAACAAAAAAGACAAAAAGACAAAAAAAAAAAAAAAAAAAAAGAACGAAATACCAGCATTTTTAGCAACATGGATGGACCTAGAAACTATCATGCTAAGTGAAGTCAGCCATACAATGAGACACCAACATCCAATGCTTTCACTGACATGTGGAATCGGAAAAAAGGACAGACTAAACTTCTTTGCAGAACAGATGCTGCCTCACAGACATTGAAAAACTTATGGTCTCCGGAGGAGACAGTTTGGGGGGTAGGGGGATGTGCCTGGGCTGTGGGATGGAAATCCTGTGAAATCAGATTGTTATGATCATTATACAACTACAGATGTGACAAATTCATTTGAGTAATAAAAAAAATAAAAATTAAAAAAAAATTTTAAAAAATAATGTTAAACCCTAATTCAGAGAAAGTTTTAAAGGCTGTGTAATGAGAATATACCATGTATCTTAGAGGACTCAATATGGTAAAGATGTTGGTCCCTCTCAATTTATAGGCAATGCAATCAGAAACACATACATGTAAAAGAAAGAACTTGTATCTAGTACATACAAAGAACACCTACAAATAACAAGAAAAGGACATACAATTCAATTATTTTAAATGGATTAAACACTTGAGCTGACACTTCACAAAGATATTTACATGGCAAATAAATATACATAAATGGAGTTAACTTCATTATTAGGAAGATACAAATTAAGGCTACATTCTCCACATCAGAATGATTAAAATGAAATAGCAACTGTGGGTGAAGATGTGGAGCCCGGCTGGTTGGAGGGTAAACCAATTCAACCACTCTGGAGAACTCTTGACAGTATATTGCCCAAATTGAACAAAATCCTGCATTTTTCCTCCTAGGTATACATTATAAAAATACAAGAAAAATGTATACACATTCACCAAAAGACATATACAAGAAATATCACAAAAGCAATAGTTGTAATAGGTAAACATAGGAAATCCAAATGTCCAACAACAAACAGAATGGATTTCAAGTCACCTGTTAAAAAGGATTCACAGGACTCAGAAACTGTTACACTCACAGTTACAATTGTAGCAAAAAGATATAGCTCAGAACTCAAACTCACTGTCCTTGCCTGAAGCTCAGTAGCTTTAAAAAAAAAAAAAAAAGTGCTTCTCAGTTTGTTGTGTGCCTTTGGTCGAATTCCAGAGCACTGAAATGGTTTTGACCGGTCTGCTCAGCTTCATTAGAACAGAATTTGCTGAAGTCTTCACATGTCAAAAGCCAAAAGTCTGATAGCAATTTTTAGAACAAAAAATGAACTTCACCTCTGAAACATGTGAAACACTATCAAGTGTAATGAGAGTCTCAAAAGGAAAGGAAAGGAAAGAGATTTGAAAAAATGGCCACAAACTTCCCTTCAAATTTTTTTGGTCTGTTTTTTAGGGCTGTAACTGCAGCATATGGACATTCCCAGGTTAGGGGTCCAATCAGAACTGTAGCCGCTGGCCTGCACCACAACCACAGCAACACCAGATCTGAGCGGAGTCTGCAACCTACATTACAGCTCACGGCAATGCCGGATCCTTAACCCACTGACCTGCCTCCTCATGGATGCTAGTCAGATTCGTTTTCCGCTGAGCCACGACAGGAACTCCCCAAATTTGATTAAAAAAATAATAATAATCTACGACTCCAGAAGCTAAACAAATCCCAAGTAAAGTAACACAAAAAAATCCACACCTTAACATATAACATAGTCAAATTCTTGAAACACAGAGAGAAAAATCTCCAAAGCATCAAGAAAAAGGAAATTAGTTAACACTTATAGCAGGAACTAAACTTATTCTATAAAGGAACATACGCTACACAGTAAATATTTTAGGGAAGATGGCATGTGTTGCAACCACTCAACTCTGCAATTGTAGAACAAAAATTGCCACATTCAATTAGCATCACTGTGGTCCAACAAAATTTTACTTATGGATACTTACATTTGAATCTCATATAATTTTTATGTGTCACCAAATACCTTCTTTTGGCATTTTCCAACGATTAAAAAATTAAGAAAACATTCTTAGTACTCAGACCACATTAAAAACAGACAGTGGGCCAAATTAGCCCTGTAGGCCATATTTTCCAGACCCCCCTAACATAAAGAAAACAATACTATTACTAGCTGACTTCCCATAAGATATTATGGGTGCCAGAAAGCAATACAAAGATATATTAGAAGTGCTGAAAAATCTTTAAAAAAAAAAAAAAAAACACAAGGCACACCAAATATTTTATATACCAAATTTTAAGACAAAGAGACCCAGCAATGGTTACCTTGTATTTCCAGGTCAATTATTCTTTTAATTATATTAAGATGGAAATCAGCATTTTTTTTAAGCACTCACAATTTATAGATATAAAAATATGCTACACACAATAATAGGACAGAAATAAATGCCAAAGTTCATTGCAATTGATTAGCCAATGCTCATTATATCATAACAGTCAGCTGTGCGGAAGAAAGCAAAGATTTAATACACTGTCATTATATAATACAGATATGTTCATGGAATGTTACTTTCTGAAAACTTGGTCAAAACACCAACATGAAACTGTCAAAACCATAAGATGAGCGTGGAACATCTTGTGAATCCAGAAGGCAAGATAGTCTCCCTGTGACTATAGTTAGAACTTTACTTTCTTTTCATGTGCAGAGCAAATCATGCCTCAAAGTGCCTGTGTATTATGCTAAAAATGCCTCACAAACAGCCCTATCCATCCCATCTACCTCAGCTCCCAAGAGGAAACACTGATAAAGCAATGGAAGCAGAAGAGCTGGACTGTGGAGCAAATAAAGGGCTGATGAGATAGAATATATGTTTGTTGAATGAACACATATTTTGAGAGTTAGTAAGAAGGGAAAGGAAAACTGAATGTGGCAGGAAAGTGTTTAAAGAGCCATACAGAGAGAAAATGCAGTGGTATGGAATACTGAGTCCTTGAAATCTCTAGCAGGATTCCAGGAAAGTCAGCTTGCAAAAGAAAGTCTGCAAATTGCAAGAAATAAATAATAAAATTCTTCACTCACAGGAATTAATAAGAAGTATATCTTTATTGAAAGAAGTGTCCTATTTAACTATAGCTGAAGACCTTTAAAAAAGCTTAATCAGATTACTTTACTTATATTAAAATGGGATCAGGCCCTCTAAGAGGATGCACATTCTGATGAGGGAGTAGAATATCAGGCAGGGATATAAGACAAGAGAGGTCATTTTTACATATGAACTACTACCAAAAGGTTAAGATCACTAGGTGAGGCCAACTTTACAGTTGTGCTTCAGTGTATTAGAGGTAGAGACCCTTTTGATGGTGCTTAACTAACAAGCTAGAGTTGTAATCTAGGACATGGCCACATGAGACAGGCAACAAATCTCACAGAGAAAATGACTAAGAAGTAAATTGCTCTATATTACTTCAAACAGAGTATCCTAATTATCGCTAGGACACAGAGATAGCCTGGATAAAATATGAAGATGTATATACTGTTCAATATCTCTAAATCCTTATCTCAAGACTATTTTTCTTGCCTTCATGGAAATGGGATAGAGCGCTGTCCACTAGCTACAGCAAGGGGGGTTAAAAAAAAAAAAAGAGAGAGAGAGAATGCACACGAACTATCATCCTTATAGTTACATCAAGGTGGGTAAGAGAATCACGATTCTAAGAACTAGATAACCCCAGCATAAAGAAAATAACAAACTCCAATTGTGATAAAACAAGCCCTATTTTTGTCCCTTCCTTCTCTAACAATATTATCATTTCTCTGTCCAACCAGAAAAGGCAGAGAGGGTATATGCTAGAGAAAAATCTTTCTTTTCAAAAGGAGTGAATCAGTCCCCCCACATCAAAAAGAAACAGCAAACTGTGGGGTAAAGTTTGGGGAGATGGGAAAGTAAAGGGCATATAGCTTAATTTAGCAACACCAAGAGCTTAGAAAAAGGGAATGAGCACATCTACTAAAAAACACCTCTTCTATGACACTCTAGACTAATGCTAACAACCCTGTACTGCTCACGTAAACGTTCATTTTAACCAAATCTTTACAAGTGGCAAAACTTCTCAGAAACTGCAAAGAGACAGAAGGGCAGCATTTTACCTAGCTTCTAAGACTACATTCCAGGATCTAAGAAGAACACAGAAACCCTAGAAAAATTCACTACTTTGGGCAGTAAGAAGGAAGAAGGTGCACTGGTCCCTGGGACATATTAAATTAACCAATTAAAAATTTTAAAAAGTGTACAGCAAAATCATATGTAAGGCTAAGAGCCACCCTCTAAAATTCTCTATTTTCTAAACCTAATTTGGGAACAAAGTTCATCTGTATCCAAAGGAACTCTCTGGTAAGGGAAAGAGTTAACAACAATGATTTTTAAAGAACAATTTAAGACAACTAAAATGTAAGGCCAATTTAAAAAAAAACTTTATTAAAACTAAGTGTTGGAGTTCCCGTCATGGCTCAGCAGTAACAAACCCAACTAGCATCCACGAGGATGCTGGTCTGGTCCCTGGCCTCGCTCAGTGGGTTAAGGATCTGATGTTGCTGTGAGCTGTAGAGTAGGTAGCAGACACAGCTTGGGTCTGGCGTTGCTGTGGCTGTGGCGCAGGCCAGTGGCTACAGCTCCAATTCAACCCGTAGTCTGAGAAACTCCATATGCCATGAAGACAAAAAAAAAAAAAAAAAAAAAAAACTGTTAAGTAGTTGCTAAGCACCTAAAATATGCACCCCAATCTTTCCTTCAACATTGCCCTTCCCTCTAACCATACATCAAACATCCAGTTCTTGCTAAGAAATTCAACATTCCTCTGTGAAGAAATGGCTGTAGATCGGCTACCAAAAAAGGAAACTGGGACACTCTTACAGTCATCATAGTCACTGCAACAAGGAACTTAGCAATCTCCTATTACAATGTTCTTAAGTCAAAGGCCAGTAAACCCACACAAAGCAAGCTACAAACTTCAACAAAGCTTTGTGATAATTTCCCTTAGGGCCTTAGGGCACCTTAATGATTTTCTTTCTTTTTTCTTTTTTAGCCACCCCATGGCATTTAGAATTACTGGGCCACGGATCAGATCCAAGCTCCAATTTCAACCTATGCTGCAGCTGCGGCAACGCTGGATCCTTAACCCACCATGCCAGGCCGGGGATCAAACCTGCATCCTAGCACTCCCAAGACACTGCCAATCCCGCTTTGCCACAGAAGGAACTCCACAATTTTCCTAAGCATAGAGATCACAGTTTTCCACAGCACTCCCAAGATTTGGTTCAATGGGAGTGGTCCTGCTACCCAGGAATATTTAATAAGCAGCCCAGATTTTTGTTGCAGGTGGTTCACAGTCTACATAGTGGAAACAACCCAGTGGTAAACAGTCTTAAATCAATGTCAAGACTTAATACACACCTAGACATATAGCCCTGGAGACATATGCTTAAGACTGTCTCTGCTCTCATAAACTAGGACCTAATTCAGCAATACTTACAGTTAATGTTGGAGTTGTCAATAAGCCCCATGCAAAGAATTCAAGGAAGATGACAATAGCAGCATGGTATACACTTGGTCGGCCGAAGCCTTGCAGCTAAAAAAGGAAGAAAGTTATTATGAAAAATAGCTATGAGAAACCCATTATCCTAAAATGGTATCTAACACACACACACACACACACACACACACACACAAACTATAAAATCAACCTAGGGGAGTTCCCATCATGGCGCAGTGTTAACGAATCCGACTAGGAACCATGAGGTTGCGGGTTCGATCCCTGGCCTTGCTCAGTGGGTTAAGGATCCGGTGTTGCCGTGAGCTGTGGTGTAGGTCGCAGACTCGGCTCGGATCCTGTGCTGCTGTGGCTCTAGCGCAGGCCAGTAGCTACAGCTCCAATTCGACCCCTAGCCTGGGAATCTCCATATGCCGCAGGAACGGCCGTACAAAAGACAAAAAAAGACAATAAATAAATAAATAAAATAAAATCAACCTAGGACCACTTATACTATTGAAGGAAAAACTTCATTCTGTGGTATCCCTGATCTCTTCATCTTCTCTCACCACAGAAGGTGCCAAGATTCTATACTTTCTACTTGTCCCATCAATGCAAATCACTGGAACTTTGGTAGAAAATCCTGGGTCCTTAAGAGAACAGGGTTCCAGAACCTGAATATTCTGTCTGAACATGCTAATTATGTGCTCCCTAGCAGGCTGGCCTCTCTAAGCCTGAAGTTTCCCTAGCTACATGAGAGTAGGCATGAGATCATATGCTCAAAAGTTTCAGCGGTAGCATATGATTTAAAATGAGAAGGGGGTGAGGGAAGAACAATAAGGACTCAGTCAAATCTGAAAACTCATCTCACAGGAGTCAAAATTCAGCTTTCTGTTACTGTTCTAAGACTGTGCCTATTCCGCTAGTTTTCTGCAGTTTGTGACTTCTGGAGATAAAACCTAAAAGTCTGTTTAGTTGACTCTGTGACAATAGTTATTACAAGATCGAGTACTTTACTAGCATTTTGTAATAAATGGAAGGGATATTTATAAGAGACTGTGAAATCCCCATTGCTCCTATGCTTATATTTTGAAGTCTTCACAAGGCAAAAACACATCCCTACGGTTTAATCAGAATCTAATCAGGAAATTATGAGGTAAATTCAGATTATGGGACATTCTACAAGACAAATAACCTGGTCTCCTTAAAAACATCAATGTCATAAAAGACAAAAGGTAGGAGACCCGTACAGATTAAAGGAGACAAGAGTTATGACAACCAAATAGAAGATCTGGACTGGACCCCGGATAAAAAGGGGACAAGAGGAAAAATAACTGCATATGTACTATATATTAGATAATAATATGGCATTCATGTTATTGCAACTTACTGTCAAATGATTTGGGGAAAAAATGGAAGCTATATATTTTCTAAAGCAAATGTCACAAAATTAAATTCTGTTAATTGCTGAATTTAGATGAAACGAATGACTTCATTTTACTAGTCTTTTAAATTTTTGTAGTTTCAAATTTTTTTCAGAAAAGGCAAAGAACAAATTGCCATTAAAAACCCAGAAAGAGGAGTTCCCGTCGTGGCCCAGTGGTTAACGAATTCGACTAGGAACCATGAGGTTGAGGGTTCAGTCCCTGCCCTTGCTCAGTGGGTTAACGATCCGGCGTTGCCGTGAGCTGTGGTGTAGGTTGCAGACGCGGCTCGGATCCCGCGTTGCTGTGGCTCTGGCGTAGGCTGGTGGCTACAGCTCCGATTCGACCCCTAGCCTGGGAACCTCCATATGCCACGGGAGCGGCCCAAGAAATAGCAAAAAGACAAAACAAAAACAAAAACAAAAACCCAGAAAGAGGAGTTCCCATTGTGATTCAGCAGAAATGAACCTAACCAGAATCCATGAAGATGCAGGTTTGATCCCTGACCCCACTCAGTGGGTTGGGGATCTGGCACTGCCACAAGCTGTGGTGTAGGTCTTAGACATAGCTCAGATCCAGCATTGCTGTGGCTGTGGTGCAGGCCAACAGCTGTAGCTCTGATTCGACCCCTAGCCTAGGAATCGCCATATGCCACAGGTGTGGCCCTAAAAAAAAAAAAAAAAAAAAGAGTGCTTTAAGTGGTGTTATTTGTTATCACATCATGCAGCAAATAATCTTTGACTCTTTAGTGATGCTATGAATGATCAGGTTTCAGGTGTTAGTCTGACTATTCCCTCATGAAGTACTTCATTAGCTTTTACCCAAAGGCCTTAATGGTCATTAACGGTTATTGCCCAGATTTACTATTACAGTGAGGTTACAAAGTGTGAGGATTATAAGTTATTCATTCCCTCATTCGTTAAATTTTTTTTTTTTTTTTTTTTTTAGGGCCGCAGATGCAGCATATGGAGGGTCCTAGGCTAGGGGTCAAACTGGAGCTATAGCTGTTGGCCTATACCACAGCTGCAGCAATGCTAGATCCTTAACCCACTGAGTGGGGCCAGGGATTGAATCCGCATCCTCATGGATACTAGTTGGGTTCATTTTCCGCTGAACTCCCCTATAACGTTCTCTCGCCAAAATAAAACATTACAAGCAAAAGCTAAGATTCAATTCAGTTGATAATACTTAATGAAGTTTACTCTGAAAAAAGAACAGAATGAATTTCTTTGCAGAATAGATATTGACTCTCAGACTTTGAAAAACTTAAGGTTCCCAAAGGAGAGAGTTCGGGGGGTGGGGGATGCACTGGGGTTGTGGGATGGAAATCCTATAAAATTGGATTGCGATGATCATTGTACAACTATAAATGTAATAAATTCACTGAGTAATAAAAAAAATACTTAATGAGGTTTACAGAAGATGAAGGTGAGAAAAGACTGTTTCAACAGTTGAAGTAGGGTGATGAATACCTTATTTCATTTTGTTTTCCATCTCCCTAATTATTAGCGAAGCTGAGCTTCCTTCAACTCTAATATTCCTCAATATTAGACATTTATATTTCTTTTTCTATGAATTGTTTGTTCATCTTTTGCATATTTTCATTGAAGAATATAATCTTTCATATTTATAAGACCTCTGTACAATCAATACCAAAGATATTTATGTTAAGCAATATTAAATCATTTTCCCTCTCCCACTGGCACCCATACCCTTTAAAAATAAAAGGCACAAATAGACAATTCAACAATAATAGTTGGAGACTTCAATACCCACTTCCAATAACAGAACAATTAAACAAAAGATCAACAAGGAAACACGCAAGATTTCAATTAACACTACACTAACTACGTGCAAACAGATATTTATTGAGCACTCCACCCAACTACAGCAAAGACACATTCTTCTCATGTGTACATGGAAAGACCATAATACAAGTCTAGGAGTTCCCGTCATGGGGCAGCAGAAACAAATCAGACTAGGAACCATGAGGTTGCAGGTCTGATCCCTGGCCTTGCTCAGTTGAGGATCTGGCGCTGCTGTGAGCTGTGGTGTAGGTCACAGACGTGGCTCGGATCTGGCATTGCTATGCCTCTGGTATAGGCCAAGAGCAGTAGCTCCGATCAGACCCCTAGCCTGGAAACCTCCATATGCTGAGGGTGCAGCTCTAAAAAGACAAAAGACCAAAAAAAAAAAAAATAATAAAAAAATTTTTTTGTCATTTTAGCTACACACTCATGGCATATGGAAGTTCCCAGGCAAGGGGTTGAATAGTAGGCTAAAAAGCTTTTCCCCTAAGATCAGGAAGAAGAAAACGATGCTTACTTTCAGTTTTCTATTCCAGACAATAGTGGAAGTTCTACCCAGAGTAATCAGGGAAGAAAAATAAATAAAAGGCATCCAAACTGGAAAGGCAGGAGTAAAATTATTTTTTTGAGGATGCTGTGATCTTATAGATCTCAGTGAACCATGATGGCCAAAACAATCTTGAAAAAGAACAAAACTACAGTTCTCACACTTCCTGATTTCAAAACATATTACAAAGCTAATCAAAACAGTGTGGCATGGGCATAAAGACAGACATGCAGAGTACCATGTAATCCAGAAATAAACAGTTACATAATGGTCAAAGGTTTGCAATGAGGGTGCTAAGACCATTCAATAAAGAAAGGAAAACCTCTTAAACAAATGGTGTTGGGAAAGTTGAATATTCACATGCAAAAGAATGAAGTAGACCTTTTTACCTTACATCGTGTGCAAAAATTAACTCAAAATGGATGAAAGCCCTGTATATAAGAGCTACAACTATAAAACTCTTAGAAGATAATACAAGAGGAAAGCTTCAAGACACTGGACTTGAAAATGATTTCTTGGATATTAACACCAAAAGAAAAAGTAACAAAAGAAAACAACAGATGAATTGGACTTGATCAAAATGAAAAACTTTGGTGCATCAAAAAACATTATCAATAAAGTAAAAATGCAACTGACAGGAGAAAACATTTTCAAGTCACATATCTGGTAAGAGATAATATCCAAAATATATTTTAGAAGTCCTACAACTCAAGGACAAAAAAAAATTTTTTTTAATGGGCAGCAGTAATGTGGCTCAGCAGTAATGAACCCAATTAGTATTTATGAGGACCCAAGTTCGATTCCTAGCCTCATTCAGTGGGTTAAGGATCCTGTGTTGCCATGAGCTGTGGCGTAGGTTGCACATGCGGCGCAGATCCTGAGTTGCTGTGGCGTAGGCCGGCAGTTGCAGTCCCATTCGACCCCCAGCCTGCGAACTTCCACATGCTGCAGTTGCAGCCCTAAAAAGCAAAAAAAGAAAAAGAGTGGGAAAGGATGCTCAAATATCCTAACATGCAAGAGCTACAAAATCCTGCCTATACTAGGCCTAAGAACAATACAACAGCAGCAACAAATCTGAGCGTTGGGATAAAGGCTAATTTTAATGCTAGAAAGTTGACTAGAGATCTGCATAATGCTAAATATGAAATATAAATGTTTCTGCTATGAAAGTATGACGCATTCACTTTTATAAACTGCAACAGATCAGATGCTTACAAATGTTTATTTTTCCTGTTCTCCTGCTATAATTTAACAATTTGCCTGTGTCAGTGTCCCAGTACTATATTACTGAAATGATCATACTGATTCCTAACAGTGTTAAGAATTGAATGCTAATAAAAAAAAATTTTCCCTAAAATGTTCCTAGGTCCTCTTTCGCTTTTTTTTTTACAAACAAAACATACCTAGGCATTTTAGATTTTTTTTTTTTTTTTTAGCAACAGAAGCTGTTCTTCAGTATTATTTCCATTTTTCCTGTATATTACATTTATTTATATCAAAATTAGCCTTTACAGGGGCCCCTCCTGAAACAGTCTGAGACATCAAATGTCGCCAGAATGGCATAGATCCTAAGAGGCCATACATCAGGAATCTTAACTGGTATCTAAGTACTGGACTTTTGGAGTCCATGAACATTCTGAAATACATAGTACGCTAAAATAAACTTAGTTGTGTTTTCTTTGCAGAAAAGCCTTAATTCTTGTCAGATTCTTAAAAGTAAATGACTCCAAAATGACTTTACCTGGTTATGGGAAATACACATTCAACGACAGTGCAAATAACTGTGACACAACATTTCAAGGTGTATGTACACACACAACAAGGAGAGACAATGGAAAGAGAAGACCATAAAATAACTTATTTCCTACACATATCTTCCTTTTCTAGAACACAATGACCTCTTCAAATAAATACTCCATTCCCTTCTACTATGGAGGTCAATACATCTATCTCTTCACCAAACAAGGCAGAAAAATGTTCTCAGCTGATTCCCTGTACATAGGCAGTCTTTCCCGTGATTATTAGTAGCATCTAAGAACTGAAACCATGAAAAACTAGACTCAAGCTATAAGGAAACTCCTACACCTTAAAATAAAGTCAAGTCATGGGAGCCAGAAAATTGTAGCACCTCGAAGCAACGGTAGAAAGAAACTGCAAACGGGAAAGTGGCATCATTTGGGCATATTTGGCATATGACATGAACATACATGATAGAAGGCATTCACTGATTTCCCAGCCAACACACATTTCAAAAAGCATCAGCGGCTGAAACCCGCTATCTGTCCGCGCTAGTCATCTCATTAAGTAAACTCATTGTTGTCATTTTATAAACACATAAATATAAGGAAACAGAGGGAAAAGAGAGCCTCAAAGAAAAATTTGTTTTAAAAATGCCCAGAAGAGTATCTGCGGGTAGATGCTTTTTCAAACCATGTGGTTCTAGTATTTCCAACATGTGCCAAGAGGAGGGCACCTGATCCAAGATGGGCGAATCAGGAGTCTCAGTCCAGTTATTGGGATTGGTCCAGGTCAAGCCAATCAGAATTCTATGCTGAGTTTTTCTTTTTTTTTTTCAAATGAGCTGAGGAAAGAGACTTTCCTCAGGGGTCTTGGAATTGTAAACATGCAGATCAGGTGCCCTCCTCTTGGAAGCCAGGATGTGGAGAGATCAGAACTCTTCTGCACTATTGGTGGGAATGTAAAATGGAATAGCATCTATGGAAAACAGCATGGCAATTCCTCAATAAATTAAAAATAGGGGGAGTTCCCATCTTGGCGCAGCAGAAACGAATCCGACTAGGAACCATGAGGTTGTAGGTTCAATCCCTGGCCTTGCTCAGTGGGTTAAGGATCCAGCATTGCCATGAGCTGTAGTGCAGGTTGCAGATGCAGCTCGGATCTGGCATTACTGTGGCTGTGGTGTAGGCCAGCAGCTGCAGCTCTGATTCAGTCCCTAGCCTGGGAACCTCCATAAGTTGTGGATGCGACCCGGAAAAAAAAAGAAAAAAAAAGAAGAAAACCCATTGTGAGTATTCATTGCAATTTATCACTACTGACTAGATAGCAGAGATCACCTTCAGAAACAAGGAAAAATTGGATAAACATCTACCTGTGCCCAAATTAGGATCTGGAAAGGAATCAGGGAATAAACTGTCTCAGGTTGAATAAACATCCATCAAAAATTTCTCCTCTACGTACATAAAATCGGCAACTTTAATTTTTAGATTGGGGTCCAATTCCTGTATAGATTAGTAATTGCATGCTTTTATCAGACAGGGATCACCTATACATTCTGACCAATCATTCATGCCAAAAATATTTGAGAAATAATAACAGCTAATATATTGAGGACTTACTAGGTGCCAGGTTGTAGTTACCTTCAAAAAATCCTGAGGTAAACACTCATACTAATTTGGAGAGATTATGTAACTTGCCCAAAGTTATGTAGGTAATAAAAGGTGGGAAGTGAGATTCCAATCATGCTCACCTAATTATTATGCTATAATGCTTCACCCTGCCAGGTTTCCTTTTTATACTATAAGTCAAGGAGAACCAATGAAAATATTTAAAGACAGTAGAAATGATCATATTTACATGTTATATCACACTAATCAACACTGTGGAGAGGAGGATCTGGCAGTTTGGTTTTGTTTAGTGAGCAAGATGATGACAAATCTACTTTTTATATAATCAAAATGAGGAATTTCTGCTGTGGCACAGTGGGTTAAGAATCCCACTGCAGAGGCTCGGGTACCTGCGGAGGCGAGGGTTCTGATCCCCACTCTGCACAGTGGGTTAACAATCAGCATTGCTGTAGCTATGGCATAGGTGGCAGCTGCAGCTGGAATCCAATCCCTAGCCCAGGAACTTCATGTGCCCCTGGTGTGACCATTAAAAAACAACAACAAAAAACCGAGAAAAACTAATTCTATAGAATTTCCCTCCACGTACCAAAAAAAAACCTCCCCACTTTCCAGAAGTCGTATCTTTGAAATAAGGAACCCCTAATGTTTTTTTGTTCCCCAAAAAATATGAAGTCACTTGGGAGTTCCCTGCTGGCCCAGGGTTAAGCATCTAGCATTGTCACTGCTGTGGATTCAATTTCTGGCCTGGAAACGTCGACAGGCCACTGGCAAAGCCGGAAAAAAAAGAAAAAAAGAAGTCCCTTGGGCAGGAGGGGGTCTTTAACATCATTTAGCATTTTTAAAAGCAAATTAAAATACATAAGCTAAACAATACATAAAATTTGAAGCCGATTGCACATAATTTTCCTAAAATTTCTATTTTTCCATAAAAAAGTCTCCCTGACATTAGTTTCTATTCACTGTAACGTTTTTATATTTCCTGTCCTTACCAGGCCAAAAAAAAAAAAAAAAATCTTTAAGAAACGACAGACTTATGCATATGCATACACCAAAGCGCCACTGACAAAGCCTGTTACGCCGAATCCAGGCCAATTAAACCAGTGCTTCGGAAGCATCTGAATCTCACGTGAAATTAGAAAAAAAGAGATTGGCCTCCCTCAACACGCTCCTCAGCCGAGCCCTGGGATCCTCAGCTTTCCTCTGAAATCCTGCTCACCAACTGCTTCTGCGACCGCCTAGGGAACCATGAAGGAACAGGAAGGCGCTGCCCAACTTCCCGGTCCAGGGCCCAAGGACGGTTCTAAAGGCTCTCTACCTATCTTCTAGGTAGGCTCAAGCCAGAAGTGCACCATGAAAATACTATCTACTGTCACACCTAGAGAGGATTCTAAAAGAATCAGATTACTTATATTCACGATCCCACGTCGTGTGTCTTTTGAAACAATAACTAAGTCGCCTAAATTTCTGTCTAACGATGAGCAGCGCTAAGAAAGCCTAGTAGTGATGAAATCGGCTACCTGACTCGGGAAAAGGACAGGCTTTCCAAGAACCAGAGCTCCTGCCCAGAGCCGAGACAGGTCAGCGTCTCCTCACCTCCAGGGTACCCAGGCCCCCGCCCCGCCCCGCCCGAGGCGTCCCAGGACTCCGGCCGCCACCCCGCCCCACCTCCCCTGACTCTGGGCTTCGGGCTAAGCAATGCGGTGCGACTCCGTGCCCGCGCTCACCGTGCTGCCGCCAGGGGACCGCGCACCCGCGCGCTTCTCCGGCATGGCTCCCACCTCGGGCTCCGACGCCGCCGTCTTCTGTGGCTCGGGTGGCGGCTCCGCGTTCATGCCGCGTCCATGCCCCCGCCGGCTCGGGGCGCTTCGGGACTACGGAGACGCCGCAAAGGCGGCGGCGGGGCCCGCGTTCTCATGGGCACCGCGGCCCGCGGGTCTGACGGTGGCGCCAGTGGAGACGCCAAGGGCCGTAAGGGCTGCCGAGGTCGGAGCCTCAGAGGAGGAGAAGCGAGGAGGGCAGCTGCAGGGGCCAGTCGCCACAGCTCCCGCACCGAAAGCGATTCAGGGAGCTGCCAGGCGCGTCAGCGACCGCCCTGGGGAAGTCAGGAGGCCCCGCGCCGGCCCGGCCCCGCCCCCGCTTCCCTACTGGTTCGCTCCGGGGGAAGCGGCCCCGCCCGAGATCTCTGCTCCCGCCACAAGCTCACAGCCAGCGCCCAAAGCCTCCAGGAGCCCCCCTCCCACTTCAGGGCCCGCCTCCAGGTCTCCCGGGCCGCCTAGGCGTCGGGACTCCGCAGCGCGCCGGAAGTGCGTCACTGCCCAGGGCCCGCAATTGTATTTTCTTTTCGCTGGGACGGTACCGGGGCTGGCGAATTGGGAGCTTTGAATGCAGGGATTTCTTCTTGTAGAGATTGCATTTCTGATCTTGGTTTGGCCTAGAGATGGCACGTTCTGACAGAAAACAGAGCCCTCAGGGCTGGAATCCGGAATTAGGGAAGTGTCATATGCGCTGTACCTGACACTTTTTTTTTGGAATGTTCTGTTCCTCTTCCAAATCTAAACAGAAGCCGATGAAGAGCTTCACCTGGACTGTGGGATTCATGGGACGGACAGTCTTAGGAAACACAGAGATCCCTGTTCCACTCCAGAGCTGCTTGATGGTACGAACGCGGTGAATATGAACAAAAGTGTCAGATCTTGTTTGGCTAAGGTGCTGATGTACCCGAAATCAACTAACACTAATCATGGCTCCATAAAAAAAAGTCCGAAAAGGACTTTGTGGATACCGCAACCTATTCTGCAAATACTTCAAAAGTAAAGCAGCTTGGCTAAAGAGCTAATGTAACAGATACGACCTGCTCCGCAAATGTGGGGTACAAAAATGGTCAGAATGTTTTTTCCTCTTAGGTGTTTAAGCATTCAGTGCCTCCTTGAAAGAAGTAAAATACTTTGAAATTCTTAAGAACTTATGTCTTCCTCCTTTTTTTTTTTTTTTTTTTTTTTTTTTTTTGTCTTTTTGCCATTTCTAGGACCACTTCTGCAGCATATGGAGGTTCCTTCCCAGCTAGGGGTCTAATCGGAGCTGTGGCCGCCGGACTACACCAGAGCCACAGCAACGGGGATCCGAGCCATGTCTGTGACCTACACCACAGCTCACGGCAGCTCCGGATCCTTAACCCAGGGATCGAACCTGAAACCTCATGGTTCCTAGTCGGATTCATTAACCACTGAGATGTCTTCCTCTTTCTTAAAGAGACCCAAGTGGACTTAATTGGTGAAGGGAATGAGTCCAGTCATTTCACTATTGACTTGCATCTTATACTGTTATTGTTGCAAACAGGTCTTTACAAGCCTAAGGATTTATTTGCTTTCCTATAGTGTATCTATTGGCTTAGGTCCCTTCCATGCCTTGCGCTGGTATCAGGTAGCTCGGGGTGCAATAATGAAATAACATCGACTGGATGGCTTAAACAACAGAAATTTCTTACAGTTCTGGAGACTGGCAGTCTGAGCTCAGCATCAGCAGGTCAGATTCTGATGAGATCTTTCTTCCTAGCTTGCAGATGGCTGCCTCACTGTGTCCTCACATGAGCAAAAGAGCAAGCTCTCCTGACCTCATCTAAGCCTATTTACCTCCCAAAGGTCCCAGCTCCAAATTCCATTACATTGAGGGTTAGGGCTTCAACATACAGATTTTGGGAAGACAGTTAAGTCCACAGTTCTTGGTGTACTAAGTCACAGATTCATTGATGCTCACTGATTACACACTGCTTCCCAAAGCATACTGATGTATAAAAGCAACTTTTCCTGAAAACACAGACGTTCTTTTCTTGAGCTTAGGTAATCTACCTAGACTGCCCCTTCTATTAGGGACTTTACTGCTAGTTGTTCTTGACTGAAGACTTTTTAGTTGGCACTAAGAATCGATGGGATTTTAGAAGTCACCAGCCTTGAATTGACAGTGGGAAATTCCCCCAACAATACCTCAGGCCAGTTGTTCCCTACCCTTGTTCTTAAATATAGACAGAGAAGAGGATATGTTAAATTGAACCAATCTATTTATGGATAGCTGTCATATCTTGGAATTATGTCCTTTTATTTATTTATTTACTTATTTTGCTTTTTGGGCCACACCTGAAGCACATGGAAGTTCTCAGGCTAGGCATAAAATCCAAGCTACAGCTTCCGGCCTATACCACAGCCACAGCAACACAGGATCCAAGACACCTCTGCAACCTACAACAGCTCAGCAATGCCAGATCCTTTACCCACTAAGTGAGGCAGGGATCAAACCTGAATCCTTATGGATACTAGTCAGGTTCATAAACCGCTGAGCCACAGGGAGAACTCTGGAAGGATATCCTTTTATTAAGCCAAAACCCGCCTATTCCAGCCATGCTTTGATTCTGCCTTCTATACCTATATAAAAATGTCTTAATTCTGCTTTTTGAAATGCCAAGATGAACCTGTCCTCTTTCTTTTTTTTTTTTTTTTTTTTTTGTCTTTTTTGCTATTTCTTTGGGCCGCTCCCACGGCATATGGAGGTTCCCAGGCTAGGGGTCCAATCAAAGCCGTAGCCGCCAGCCTACGCCAGAGCCACAGCAACGCGGGATCCGAGCCGCATCTGCAACCCACACCACAGCTCACAGCAACGCCGGATCGTTAACCCACTGAGCAAGGGCAGGGACTGAACCCGCAACCTCATGGTTCCTAGTCGGATTCGTTAACCACTGCTCCACGACGGGAACTCCTGTCCTCTTTCTTGATTACCCTCCAAATACATACCAATTTATGAAAATCCCAATTAAAATGCATTGCCAAAAATATAACACTGTAAGTAGTATTTGATGATGGCACTGTGAGGCCTGGTTGCTTGATTTACAGAGTCATAAAAATAATTTTTAGAAGATGAATTGTCTGTTGCATATGTTGACAGTTATACCATAGGAACTAAAGAGACCCTTATTACCTTCTGCACTAATCAAGGTCAAAGACCTGGGATTCCACGTAATTTCATTCAACATCCTAGGCTCTAAAAATAATGGCTGAAAGATATATGTGTTATGGTATTTGGAAAACTGGATATCAATATGCAAACCATGAAATTGGACCCTTGTCTTACTCAATACATAAAAATTAATGCAAAGTGGATGAACATCTCAAACATAAGAGCTGCAACTGGGAGTTTCATTGTGGCACAGCGTAAACAAACCCAAATAGTACCCATGAGGTTTCAGGTTCAATCCCTGGCTGTGCTGAGTGGGTTAAGGATCAGGCATTGCCGTGGGCTGAGGTATAGGTCTCAGATGCGACTTGCATCTGGCGTTGCTGTGGCTGTGGACAGCAGCTGCAGTTTCAATTGGACCACTAGCCTGGGAACTTCCATATGCCACGGCCCTTAAAAAATAAAATAAAAAAGACCTGAAACTTTAAAACTTCTGAAAAAAAAGTAGAGGAAAAATCTGGGCAAATTTTTTTTTTTGATATGACACCAAAACTACAGGCCACAAAGCAAAATTAGACAAGTGGGATTGCATATAAAGCTTTTGCACAGCAAAGGAAATAATCAACAAAATGAAAAAGGAAACCTCTGAATGGGAAAAATATCTAAATTATATATCCAATAAGGGGTTAACATCCAAAATATATGTGGAACTTATGCAATTTAATAGCAAAAAAATAATAACCTGATTAAAACATGGGAAATCTGGAACCTAACCCTAACCCTAACCCTAATATATGGCATAAATGAAGCTTTCCACAGAAAAGAAACTCATGGACTGGGAGAACAGATTTGTGGTTGCAAAGGGAGAGGGGGAGGAAGTGGGATGGACTGGGAGACGGGTTAATAGATGCAGACTGTATTTGGAGTGAATAATTGATGAGATCCTGCTGTATAGCACAGGGAACTATATCTAGTCACTTATGATGGAAGACGATGGATGATCATGTGAGAAAAAGAATGTGTGTATATGTGTGACTCAGTCACTTTGCTGTACAGTAGAAATTGACAGAACACTGCAAACCAACTATAATGGGAAAAATAAAAATCATTTTTAAAAAATGGGCAAAAGACTTAAGTATACATTCTCAAAAGAAAACATTCAAATGACCAACAAGTATGTGAAAAGATGCTCAACTTCACTAATCATCAAGGAAATGCAAATCAAAACCACAATGAAGTATCACTTCAATACTGTTAGGATGGCTATTATAAAAAAGACCAAAAGAAGGAGTTCCCCAGTGGCTCAGCAGTTTAAGAATCCAGCATTGTCACTCGTTCAGGTCACTGCTGTGTCGTGGCTTCGATTCTGGCCAGGGAACTTGTGCATGCTGCGGGAATGGCCAGAAAAAAAAGAGAAAAGTCAAAAAAAAAAAAAAAACCTCACAAACCCAAGTGTTGCAAAAATATGGATAAAACTTGTACACTGCTGGTGGGAATGTAAACTGGTACAGACAATGTAGAAAACAGAATAGAATTTCCCCTAAAAAATAAAAAACAGAACTGTCATATAATCTAGCAATGCCACTCCTGGGTATATATCTAAAAGAATCTCAAGAATCCATATATCTAGGAGTTCCTGTCGTGGCTCAGTGGTTAACGAATCTGACTAGGAACCAGAGGTTGTGGATTCAATCCCTGGCCTCACTCAGTGGGTTAAGGATCTGGCATTGCCGTGATCTGTGGTATAGGTTGCAGACAAGGCTTGGATCTGGCGTTGCTGTAGCTGTGGTGTAGGCCGGCACCTACAGCTACAATTAGACCCCTAGCCTGGGAACCTCCATATGCCGTGGGTGTGGCCCTAGAAAAGGCAAAAAAAGACAAACAAGAAAAAAAGAATCTATATATCTAAAATCAGAATCTTAAAGAGATATCTGCACTTCCAAGTTTATTGCAGCAGTTTTCATAATAGGCAAGATATGGAAACAACCTGTATATTCATCTTCAGATAATTATTTTTAAAAATGTTTAAAGAAGAAAATATATATGCAATATTATTCATAATTTTAAAAGATGTAAATGTACTCACTTATGACAAGATGGATGAGCTTGGAGGACATTATGCTAAGTGAAATAAGCCAAGCACAGAAAGACAAGTACTGCACTTGTATGTCCTCTTCTATGTGGAATCCAAAATCACCAAACTCCTAGAAGCAGTGAATAGAATGGTGGTGTCCAGGGGCTTGGGGGAAGAGGATATTGGAGATATTTATCAGGAGTATAATGTTTCAGTTATGCAGGGTAAGTTCTGAAGACCTGATGTACAGCAGTGTGACTGTTATTATCAATACTGTATTGTGTTCTTGAATTTTGCTAAGAAGGTTGATCTTAAGTGTTCTCATCACAAAAAGAGAAAGAAAATGGTAACTGTGTAGGGAGATGGATATGTTAAATATCTTGCTTGGGATAAACATTTCATAATCTATATGAATATCGAAACATGAATTGAGGAAGTTCTCTTGTGGATCAGTAGGTTAAGGCTCTGATGTTACCCATGCAGCTATGGGTGAGGCTGAAATTGCAGCACGGTTTTGATTACTGGCCCAGGAACTTCCAGGTGCCATGAGTGCAGAAAAAAAAAAATCAGTAGAACAATGTTAATTTTTGTAATTTTTATTCATCAATTCTACTTCATTTGGAGTTTCTGCTGTGGTACAATGGGAGAGCTGTGTCTTGGGAGCCCTGAGGTGCAGGTTTGATTCACAGCCTGGCACAGGGTTAAGGATCTGGAGTTGTCACAGCTATGGCTTAGGTCACAACTGCAGCTTGGATCTGATCCCTGGCCTGGCCTGGGAACTCCATATGCCTCAGGGAATCCAAAAAAAAGAAAGAACTATACCTCAATAAAGCTGGAGAAAAAGTTAATAAAAAATAATAAAGTTTAATTAAAAAAAAAAAAGACTGAGTGTTCTCTTGTGGCGCAGCAGGTTAAGGATCCAGCATTGTCACTGCAGCAGCTTGGGTGGCTGCTATGAGACAGGTTCAGTCCTTGGCCCAGAAAAACTTCCACATGCCACGGATGCAGCCAAAAAAAAAACCACGAACAAACAAACAAACAAACAAACATATTTGTTAATTAATTAAAAAGTAAATTTAAAAAACTTTTTAAGACTCTTAAACACACTGTATGGTTTACTGAAGTGAAAGCATATAGATTGAAATCAGCAAAGATAAAAGGTGCATAGGGCAGAGTTCAGGAAAGACCGTGCACAACTTTCCAGTTGTCTTCTTTGAGTGGGTCCCATGAACACTGCTTAATTAGCCCAGCAACAACATGTAACAATGCACACAAAGCTTCCTAAGCCTTGATATCCAAGGTTTTTATTGGGTTCAGTCACATAGCATGAAGCACCAAGTGACTGACCTTAGATACACAGTCCTCAGCCCCTCCAGAGATGAAATTGGTACCAGATAGCCCAAAGCCCCCATCATAAATCACATTGTTAGCATCGACTTCCTAGCACACCCCAAGGCCCCAGGAACACAAAGCCATTCTTATCAGGCTTATAGTGATATTCCAAGGGCTTAGAGGTTATCTCCCAGAAGCCAGTCAAGGGCCAAACATTTGTTTGGAGTAGGTAGGCTTTGGGCAACCCAGGCCTACTGAGTTGATCCTTTACTGCACAAAATCTAATAAAATAAACTACTTAAATGTGATTGCTTCTTAACAAAATGTTTTATAATGCGTGCTGGAACCAAGATTCTTGCTACTCCATTTGTCACCTCTAGAAGTAAATGGTCAGGTTAATAAGGATACCCCCATGGCATTAACTGACTCAAACAATTAGGGATGGGAGAATAGAGACAGGCAGAAGTAGGTGAAGACATGCATGCCATCAAGAAGCAGACAGTCTAATAGAAGAGACTGTGATTTAAAAAAACAAACACTGGCTATTAGTGGCACAGTGGGTTAAGGATCCAGCATTGCCACAGCTACAGCTTAGGTCTCGAATTCAGCTCGGATCTGATCTCTGGCCCAGGAACTCCATGTGCTGTGGGGTGGACCAAAAAAGAAAAAAAAAAAAAACAATTAAAAATTAAAATAAAATCAGCCCAAATTTAAAAAAAAAAACAACATTATGTATATAGGAACAAAGTTAAGAATGAGACCATATATTTTCCACTGGGAAAAATGCAAGGGTGAAGACAGTGAAGCAACATCTTTAGGGTACTGAAAGAAGAAAAAATGTCAACTTCGATCTAGAACTCTATCATTATTTTGTTGTTCAAATTGTTCCATCTTCATCCATTGGGTGCTCTTTCAATTTTTCTCCTGTGTCCTTTTGAGAAATCACTTCTTTTCCCCTTCAGAACATTATTAATTTCTGACACTAGAGATGCTCCAGGCTCATTTTGTATTTTCTCAGCCCAGCCCTAGAATCAGCCATTTCTGGTTGCTTTTATTAAAGAGAGATTCTCAGATACCAAGATTTGGGTGGTGGGTGTGTTTTGCTACTGAGATATCATTGCCTTCAGGCCCTTCCATATGCACACATCTATATTTATTTCTGTATTTGCCTGTTGTTTGAAATGATTCACTTCAGTTGACTTTTTTTTTCATGGAAAACAATCATTTACTTAATTTTTATAATTCTTTACATTCTGCAAAGCCTTCCATTTGGCAAATCTGGCCAAAAGGCAAATGTGATTTACCCACTAGAAAAAAAAGTATGTTAGGCTATTAGGTATACTAGAATGATTCAGAATCAAATGGAGTGGTCAAATATTTCATGAGAAAGGATGGAATTTGGAATTCCCATTGTGGCTCAGCAGTAACAAACCCAACTAATATCCATGAGGATATAGCTTCCATCCCTGGCCTTGCTCAGGGTATTAAGGATCTGGCGTTCCCATGATCTGTGGTATAGGTTGAAGACGTGGCTCGGATCCCAAGTTGCTATGGTATAGGCCAGCAGTTGTAGCTCTGATCTGACCCTTAGCCTGGGAACTTCCATATGCCGCAGGTTTGGCCCTAAAAAGCACAAAAAAGAAAAGGAAAGACAGGATGGAATGTTGAGTGTCCCAGGCAGATAAAGAGTTTCTCCTGCAATGTATGTGAACTATATAAAAAGTTAGAAATTAAAGACTTCTCCCTTGCCCTATTTTTGCTCCACATGCTGGATAGTTGTTGGTGCTGCCTGATATAATCTCTATGCCTAAAGCAGTAATTATTGCTCATATGGGTCAGCTCCTCCTCCTCCTTGCCACCTCCTGATGATCAGTTATTAAATGTCACTTTTGCCTTTTCTTACCTCCTACCTCTTTCCCTACTCCTACATCCAAGCAGCTATCATGTCCTATACATTCTATATGTCCAATCATTCTGCACCAGCTCATTCCTACTGACACTACTACAGTTTATCTCTTCAACTCTCAGTAGTTTAATGTCTTTATCTTTGGGTTCACGTCAACCTATGCATGCACTTTTCAAACAAACTTTGTCTTTCTAATACAAATCCATCTTTTTTTCTCTCTTCTTTTTGGCTGCCCCATGGCATATGGAGTTCCTGGGCCAGGGATCAGATCCGAGTTGCAGGCTGTGGGTCAAACCTTTGTCCCAGGGCTCCCAAGATCCACCAATCCCACTGCACCACAGTGGGAACTCCTAATTCCTTATTATGCGATATCCTGGAAAATATATTTTTTCTATCTATAAACTAATGATAAAGCAATTTAAATGTCAATTTAAATGTATGTGAGGTTGGATAGATTTCATTTGTTTGTTTAATGTGGTTTTAAGAGACAACAAGCAAAAAAGGAAAAAAAAAACACTGAAAACCGCTGTCTGGGAAGAAAATTTTAGACAGCCTAATTCCAGCTGAACTCACAGCCAAGACACTTATCTTTTTGATGTCAACTCACTGAGCTTTGTGGAGTGCTCCTTGTTTGGTGCGGCCTCTCCCTTCAGCTTGGTCACCTGACCATGGTTCTGTTAATTTGATTTTAGCACTCTGTTGGCTCAAAATTCACCTGAGTTCCCCTTGTGGCTCAGCGGAAACGAATCTGACTAGTAACCATGCGGATACAGGTTCAATCCCTGGCTTTGCTCAGTGGGTTAAGGATCCAGCGTAGCCATGAGCTGTGGTGTAGGTCGCAGACAAGGCTCAGATCCTCGGATACTGTGTTGCTGCGGCTGTGGCTTAGGCCGGTAGCTGTGGCTACGGCTTCAATTCAGCCCCTAGCCCAGGAGCTTCCATATGCTATGGGTGTGGCCCTAAAAAACAAAGAAACAAACTCACCTTTCTATTAACATATGATCTAGCAATCCCATTCCTGGTCATCTATCCGGAGAAAGCCATGCCTTGAAAAGATACATGTACCCCAATGTTCATTGCAGCACTATATGCAATAGCCAAGACATGGAAGCAAACTAAATGTCCATCGACAGAGAAATAGATAAAGAATATGTGATACATATATACAGTGGAATATGACTCAGCCATAAAAAGAAAGAAATAATGGCATTTGTAGCAACACAGATGCATCTAGAAATTATCATGCTAAGTGAAGTAAGTGAGAGACAAACATCATAAGCTATCACTTATACGTGGAATTTAAAAAGAGATGCAGAACAGAAACAGACCCACAGATTTTGAAAAACTTAGGTTACCAAAGGGGACAGGTTGGGTGGGGGGAGGGATGAACTGGGGGTTGGGGATGTAAATGTTCTAAAATTCAGTTATGATGATGGTTCTACAACTACAAATATAAAATTTATTGAATTAAAAAAACAGAACAAAAAACCTTCACCTTTCTATATTACTTATTGCCTCTAGCTGAATGGTTGGAAAGGTCCTAAAACCTGATCCCATCCTGGCTCCCCACGATGTATTTTTAGGAGGTATAAATCAACCAGTGCAGCTTGGATTATATTAGTATAAAATTTAGATTTCCTGGCCACTCTCCTTGCATCTGCTACTTTTTTCTTTGTGACGCCTCTTTTATTGTCCTTATTACAATTATTTGTGTACCAGACAGCCTCTCTTTCTTTGTAGAGTTTTATATTTCTGAGAAACATACTTTTTATTCTGTATCTATTAACAAAGAGTTGAATTGAAACAAATTCAACTGACTCAAATAAACCCAACTAGACTGGAAGCATCTTGAGGACAAGTCTGTGTCTTCACAATTACCAGCATCAACAAAAAGAATATTAGCACATTTATTGAGCGATAACTGAAAATCAGACTTGTACCAATTTTCATACACAGTTACTGGTGTGTCAGGACAAATCTACAGACAGTCTGCATTTAAAATTCAGAGAAACAGAGATAAAGAGATTAGTTATGGCACCCGAGGCCACACAGCCAAAGAACAGTAATGCCAGGATTCAACCTGAGGCAGAATGACCTCAGGATTCTAATTATCTTACAACTGGATTTGTAAAATGGGATGAGTACTTGAACAAAACAGCCCTTGTGTTACTGACATGGTTTCAATAGGCTTTGGGAGGATCAGGCCCAGGTGATCCACCTTGACCTGGAGTAAGAGAGGAACATTCTTCCCATCTGTGGGCTGTAGGGCAGCAGGGAGGCTGAGCCTCCACAACTAGGCTCAAAGGGCATGAGAGCATGGCAGTTCATGGCAGGCCCAAAAGTAGAAGAAAGCTTGCATTTGAGTCCACAGATGTGCCCGTAGGGACTTATTTACAAGAACAGGGGGACATCTTGGTAGGGACTGAGTATGACCAGATGCTGATGTGGTGGTGGTGGCGGCAGTGGAGCACTCAGAGTTGTGAGACTGTCACATTTGTGGTACCATTCAGGTGGTTGCATTGTTACTAACAGGCTGGGAAAGCTTAGGATAACCTGGTTTCACTCTTAATTCTTTAAGAAAGTATAAAAGTATTCCATAGTTCTCTTGAAAAGATACATGTATATCAACCTTATTAACCTTTTTTTTTTTTTTTTGTCTTTTGTCTTTTTTGGGCCACACCCATGGCATATGGAAGTTCCCAGGCTAGGGGTCGAATCAGAGCTACAGCCACTGGCCTATGCCACAGTCACAGCAACACAGGATCCGAGGATCTGAGCCTTGTCTGCGACCTACACCACAGCTCACAGCAACAATGGAACCCTTAACCCCATGAGCAAGGCCAGGGTTGGAACCTGCAGGCTCATGGATACTAGTCAGGTTCATTAACCCCTGAGCCACAAAAGACGGGAACTCCAACCTTATTTACTCTTATTTGTTTATTTGCTTGTTTGTTTTTCTTCTTTGGCTGCCCCAGGGCACACGGAGTTCCTGGGCCAAGGATCAGATCCCAGTCACAGTTTTGACCTAAATCACAGCTGTAGCAACACCAGATTCTTAACCCACTGTGCTGGGCCAGGGATCAAACCTGTGCCCTAGTGCTTCCAAGATGCCTCTGATCCCGTTGGGCCACAGTGGGAACTCCAACATTAATTACTATTTTAAATCTGCAAATAAATGATAAAGTGCTGAATTAAGTTGTCTCACATTTCCCCTTAGAACATTTTTGCTGTTAAGTGTTTTTGCCCTCCTATGTTGACTCAGCAGTTTGAAATCAGATTACAACACCATTGTAAAGCTCCAACAATGCTCCTATTATTTTCCGTTCCCACAAATTTAGCCACTAAAACCAGTATCACTTTGACCAAATGACTTCATCTCCATGGGACACAGTGTCTTTATCCATTAAGCATAAATTGTTTTCTACTTTCCTTTCATTATCTCAAAGACAGTGACAGAGGGTGTGACAATTTGAATGCTGAAAGTGGGCTACGGAAGTATTTTTGCCTTTAAGATATTATTTATCGGGTTATGATTTACTTGCTGTTAGTGACTTTTTGGTCAGAGTGCAATTCCAACTTTAGCTTTCGTAGAAATGCGTTGAATCAAGATCAATGGCCATTTGTACACTGTGTGGGAAGCTAGGGCATCTTCAACTTGAAAACTTGGCCCTATTGAAACCCATAAAACAGAGAAGATAAACTCAGAACCTAAATCACCAAAGCAGACAGATGTGCAATACATTAATAAATACACTTCAACCAAATAGATGCGCTGGAATATTACAGATAATAAATGCCGGGGCCAGCTCAGCAGGATGGGGCTGAAGAACGGGTGCTGTGGAACTTAAGGAAAAAAGGTTAACATAAAACAAGACACAGAGACATTTATCTTAAGTAGAGGTGGGAGCCAGGGGACTCAAGGTCTCAGGGACCAAGAGCCCTGCCTCAAGAATCCACACTGCTTTTATTGTGCTCTCTAGATGAGATCAAGTGAGGAGTGGCCTGATGATACAGGGTTTATTACTACTATATAAGTTCTTTTACTATTTAAAAAGCCACTTAGGGAGTTCCCGTTGTGGCGCAGTGGTTAAGAATCCGACTAGGAACCATGAGGTTGCGGGTTCGGTCCCTGCCCTTGCTCAGTGGGTTAACGATCCGGCGTTGCTGTGGGCTGTGGTGTAGGTTGCAGATGCGGCTCGGATCCTGAGTTGCTGTGGCTCTGGCATAGGCCAGCGGCTACAGCTCCGATTAGACCCCTAGCCTGGGAACCTCCATATGCGGCAGAAGTGGCCCAAAGAAATAGCAAAAAGACAAAAAATAAAATAAAAATAAAAAGCCACTTAGGTGGTAAAGGGTTAAGCCCTTACTCTGACCTCTAGGCACATAACAGTTAAGTCACTTATGCCTTTAGGTCTTTGTTCTTAAGCTTAAGTCATTTACCAGTACTGTGACTGTTTTTCCAAGAAGGAAGATGGGATAAAATAAGACAAAAAGATGGGATAAAGTAAAGAAGGACAAGATGGAGTTTTCAAGGAAACATGTCTTGGACAAATAAAATATTGAATGATCAGGGAAATTATAAGGGATTTTGTCGATTTTTCAAAGTGTGATGTAGTTTCACTGACATTGCAATAGAAGAAACTTGACAGCCTAAATGAGTTGCTTCCTGCTTTCTTCACCCCCAAATTCTCAGTAATGGAATTTCAGAGTAAGTTTTTATTTTATTTTATTATTTATTTATTTAGTTTGGCTGTGGTGTGAAGAGGCTTGATGTGGGATCTCACTCCCTGGACCAGGGATTAAACCCGAGCTGCAGCAGTGTAAGCGCCAAGTCCTAGCCACTCGACCACTAGGGAACTCCAAGTTTTTTGTTTTTGTTTTGTCTTTTTGCCATTGCTAGGGCCACTTCCCGCGGCATATGGAGGTTCCCAGGCTAGGGGTCTAATCGGAGCTGCAGCCACTGGCCTACGCTACAGCCACAGCAATGCTGCGTTAGCAACCTACACCACAGCTCACGGCAATGCCGGATCCTTAACCCACTGAGCAAGGCCAGGGATCGAAGCCACAACCTCATGGTTTCTAGTCGGAGTCATTAACCACTGCACCACGACGGGAACTCCTAGGGAACTCCAAGTTTTTAGAAATATTGTGAAGAGGATAAAATTCTTTGTACAAATGTTTCCATGAGAGTGTATTGAAAATATTTCATCATCCAGTGAGCTAGTAGTATAAACAAAAATACAAAACTTTGTGATATTTTGTATCATTGTATAATGGAAATAAAGTAATTGTGCAAACTGTACATAGTCCCATTTAATTACTAAATCTGAGCAAACTATTAATTTAATACCTTTTTTGTGTGTGTATGTGTGTATCTTTTTTTTTAGGGCCACACCCATGGCATATAGAGTTCCCAAGCTAGGGGTCTAATCAGAGCTGTAGCTTCTGGCCAATACCACAGCCACAGCAACGTGGGCTCTGAGCCATGTCTGCGACCTACAGCACAGCTCACAGCAGCACTGGATCCTTAATCCACTGAGTGAGGCCAGGGATCAAACATGCATCCTCATGGATGCTAAGTCCAATTAGTTTCCTCTGAGCCATGACAGGAAATCCCTGTCTATCTTTCTTATAGAAATCAAGTCAAGTATATAATAGCATCTCATGACATGAGCGAACAGGAGGGAAGGTGATGCTAAAACTCACCTCGTGTCTCACAACCTCTAATTATGTGACCAACTGGCCTGGTTTGCCCGGGATCGAAGGTTTCCCAAGATGTAGGACACTCAGGGCTAAAACCAGGGCTGCCCTGGGTGTACTGAGATGGGTGGACTTTTATCCACCTCTAAGTTCTTTTGAAATGTATGGAAGATTTGTACTTTTTTTTTTTTTTTTTTTTTTTTTTGCCATTTCTTGGGCTGCTCCCGCAGCATATGGAGGTTCCCAGGCTAGGGGTCCAATCGGAGCTGTAGCCACCGGCCCACGCCAGAGCCACAGCAACGCAGGATCCGAGCCAGGTCTGCAACCTGCAACGCAGGATCCGAGCCATGTCTGCAACCTACACCACAGCTCACAGCAACGCCGGATCCTTAACCCACTGAGCAAGGGAGGGACCGAACCCGCAACCTCATGGTTCCTAGTCGGATTCGTTAACCACTGCACCACGATGGGAACTCCAAGATTTGTACATTTTTATCCTAGGACTTTTCTGCTTGCGTAAAAAGCTTTCCCAGGCAGTCCCAGGGCTGCATGGTGAAGAGTTATGCTTACTCTCAGCAAGCTGCTGACTAGTTGATAAAAATGCCAACTACTGAAGCTCTAGATATGAATTCTTTTGGGGTGTAGAGATTTGTGATCACCCTGGCCTGCCTTCAACAGAAATCCTAGTAGGTCAGGTTAGCCAGAATCCCCTCTTACTGGGGTTTCCTCTCAGTAATTTTCTATCCACTGAGCTGCTTCTTGGCTATAAATTCTCACTTTTCCTTGTCATATTCTGTGTTGAACGCTGTCTCTTTCCTCTGCTACAAAACCTCATTGTAATAGCCCCTTTGACTAAAGTCTTCCTTATTATCTTTGGGGGAGGGGAGCTGCCCTGTGGCATATCAGCATATGGAGCTCCCAGGCCAAGGATCAGATCCAAGCCACAGTCTCAACAATGCTGGATCCTTAATCCACTGTGCTGGGATCAAACCTGAGTCCCAGCATTCCCAAGATGATGCCAATCCCGTTGTGCCACAGAAGGAACTCTTTCCTTACTATCTTTAACAAGTGCCATAAATATTTTTTCTTTAATAACCACACACACACACACACACACACACACACACACGCTCAATTTTATGGCTATGCAAAACATTTATCACCATATATGCATTCTTTTTTGTTGTTTTGTTTTTTTGTCATTTCTTGGGCCGCTCCTGTGGTACATGGAGGTTCCCAGGTTAGGGGTTGAATTGGAGCTATAGTCACTGGCCTACACCACAGCTCACGGCAATGCCATATCCCTAACCCACTGAGCAAGGCCAGGGATCGAACCCACAACCTCATAGTTCCCAGTCGGATTCATTAACCACTGAGCCATGATGGGAACTCCTATATATGCATTCTTATCATGAATATTTTTCTTTTTCTTTTAGTCTCCCCCCACACCCCTCCGTCTCTCCCGCCCTCTCTGTGCTCAATCAAGGAAATCAATTTGACCAATTTGGTGGTTTTTTTCTCTTCCTCTGTGCATTGATTCCCTATTGTAAGCTGGGCATTGTTCTAATCATAAGCCACATTGTGCCAAAAAGATAGGGAATAAACATTTAAACAAATAAGATCATGTAGGATACCTATAATTACAATGGAATAGATAAAAGTAGAGAATTTGTGAGGGTACCTTTACATGATGTTGGAGGTGGCCTCTCTGAAAAGCAGATCCTCTAGTTAAGATCTGAATGATTCAAAAAAAAAAAAAAAAAGACAAAAAAAAAATCTGAATGATGATGAAGCAGCAGCTCTGGGGAGACCTGAGATGTGAGCAATCAGAGCAGAAGGAACAGCCTGTGTAAGGCCCAGAAAGGAAATGAGTTTGAGGTGGCTGAGAGACAAAAGTCAGTGTGACTGGAGCCTCGTAACTAAGAGCAAGAGAGGGAAAGATGAAGCCAAGAGGTATAGCCGCCATGAGGCAATGTGCTGGAGGCCATCAAAGGTTTCAAGAATTATGCAATGGATTTTGTTTTGCAATGATTTCTCCAATTCAAGTATAGCGAATAGAGTGTAGGGGCCAGAGGAGACACAATAAGCCCAGTTGGGAGGCTGTTGCCAGGGTCCAGAGAAGTTGCAGTGGGGATAGTGAGTGACTGAATTCTCAAGTGTTGTAGAGGAGAAGTTTGATGGATGGGGTATGGGGCTGAGACAGACCGAGGAAAGTATGTGAATAGAGCATGTGGATATGCATTGTTTGAAGACACTGGGATCCAATGATGGGGCAAAGGTGAGCAGACATGAGGGATGGTCTGGAGGTCAGAGTGGGATGGCCTCAGCAAGGAAGCAAGCACCAAGTCATCTGAAAGCCAGGAGGAGCCATCACACCCTCGAGGGCAAACCCCAGGCAGCCAACATGGCCCCAAGCCATTCTTGGGAGCATCCTCGTATCTCACAGTTCGCATACATCATGGCTGATTTATCTTTCTCCAGTGAGTAGGCATTACCTTTTTTCCAATTTTTTTTTAATTTTGGATTTTTGGGGGGGGGAGGTGGGGGAGGACATAAGCAGTAAGGCTGCATATACTTTTTTCTTTTCTTTTTTTAATGGCTGCACCCATGGCATATGGAAGATCCAGGGCCAGGGACTGAATCTGAACCTGCAACCTGCATAGCTGCAACCTACACTGCAACTGCAGCAATGCCAGATCCTTTAACCCACTGTGCCAGGAACTCCCTGCATATACATTTTTTAGAGTGTCAGAAGTGGGTGGCTGGGTATAATATTAATTATCAATATAATTAATTAACAGGTCAAGTCACCTTCCAAAAATGTAGCCATGAAATCTTATGGATTTACCAATATACTACGTACAGTGTTTAATAATAAAAGTGCAGATCTTTTGGCTGAGAAGGGAGCAGAGGATGTCTTGGAGCAGAAGATGACCCAGAATTCCACATCCCTGGAGATGCTAGAAGTGACGCACCTTGCTGTCTGGTACAAGAGTTTCATCTTTGATGTCAAGAGGACTTAGCTCCTTCACTGCTATTTAAAGGAATTTCTTGGAGTTCCCGTCGTGGCGCAGTGGATAACGAATCTGACCAGGAACCATGAGGTCACAGGTTCGATCCCTGGCCTTGCTCAGTGGGTTAAGGATCCGGCATTGCTGTGAGTGTGGTGTAGGTCACAGACGCAGCTTGGATCCCGAGTTGCTGTGACTGTGGTGTAGGCCAGGGGCTACAGCTCCGATTAGACCCCTAGCCTGGGAACCTCCATATGCTGTGGGTGCGGCCCCTAGAAAAAGAAAGAAAAAAAAGAAAAAAATTTAAAAAAAACCCAAAAAACAACTTGAGAGGATGGTAGTGAAGGAACTGCAGTGATGCTCCCCACCCCGGGTGGAGGTGGAGTTGAGTTCTGAAGCAGCATCTTTCCTTTCAGTGTTTCCTCCCATGAGGTTTTAATGAGGCCTTTTAGTTTCCAGCTGGGATCAGGTCCTATTCCCTAACTCTCACTCAGATACACACAATTATTTTTTTTTATCACCTACTGCATGCCCAATAGTGTCCTGGGCACGAGGAACACTGCTGTGAACAAAGCCAGCGACCTACCCACGTGGTGTCTGTTCCATGTGTCTCCCCAACTGTGCTTTGAAGTCTTCATCAAAAGTCCTGGGCATATTGTCAAATCCAAGTTCATGTGCCCCACGCAGAGTGAGGCCAAACAAACACATCGGAGTTTGCAGCAGAGTAAGGCTGGCTGCAAAGGCCAAGCAAGGAGATTAGGCAGGTCATGCTCAGAGAGCCTAAACTCCTCTAATTAGTAATTGTCTGAATCTGCCCTTTGGAACGCAGGGAAGGTCTAGGAGGCTGATGGCCCTTTTGCTACAAACAAGAAATGGGGGAAACATAAAGGCTTTTGTCCCCAGGGGTCCTTCTTGGGTTTGGGCACTAGAGAATTTCATGTGCTAGGTGCTAGGGCAAAGTGTCATCCCCACATTTGCCTCCAACCAGAACAAAGACAATTTCTATCAAGTCCGAAACTCCTGTTGTGGAACTTTTTTTTTTGGATGTACCAGCACCATGCAGAAGTCCTGCTGGGAAATCAAACCCATGCCACAGCAGTGACAACACAAGATCCTTAACCCAACTGAGCCCCCAGGGAACTTCTACGGCACTTTTGTACCATATCCCCTGCAACTTTGGGTACCTGTACCTACAAGTACAACCAATAGGTAAGGATTGTGAGCTGGATTTGGAGAAGCTGGTCTGACCCTTATCAGAATTCCTCTCCCTGGATGTTAGGGGAGAGTACTTGCCTAGACAGAAAATTGACACTCTTCTCAGGATTGGCAGGTACTGTGCCTGGGAGCGTGTATTATGTTTTGGATCATGAGACTTTCCAGGATTCCACTCAATAGTGAAACTTCTGCAGCATATGTGTTTTTCACCATAAACCAGATGACTTTAACTTCTCTTTAATTTCTGCATAACAAAAGTGCATGCTGGAAGTCTAGGCTTTTAACAGGCCTCTGAAAGTGGGCTTGGCTCGATGGTCTTTCCTGGAGGTTGCCTAGCATTCTTGCTCTCAACTCCCTTTTTTCTTTTTTTGCTTTTTAGGGCCATACCCATGGCATATGGAGGTTCCCAGGCTAGGGGTCGAAATGGAGCTGTAGCCCCTGGCCTATGCCATAGCCACAGCCACGCAGGATCTGAGCAGTGTCTGCGACCTACACCACAGCTCATGGCAACTCCAAATCCTTAACCCACTGAGCAAGGCCAGGGATCAAAGCCGCAACCTCATGGTTCCTAGTCGGATTCATTTCCACTGGGCCACAATGGGAAATCCCTTGCTCTCAACTCTTGCGTATCACTTCTTGCTCCCTATTCTCCAGGATGATGCTATTTGCAACACGCAGTTCCTTGTTGTGGTTTTCTAAGCATCTTGGATCTGAAGGTAAGATATTGGTTGCAATATTTAATAAAACACTAATAAAGTCTTGGGAATAGAAGGACTGGAGCTCAACTTCTCTCCTAAAAACAACAAAATTCACAACTAAAGACTGAGCACTCTTCACTCAAATGGACCGGAAACCCATACCCTACTCCAGGAGAAAAAGAGGAGGCCACATCAAGAGGTAGGAGGGGCGATTTCATGATATAAACAACCCCATACTTCCCAGGTGGGAAGCTCCACAGACTGAAAACTAACTGGTTCACGGAGACTCACCTACAGGAGGGAGAGTTCTGAGCCACACATCAAACTCTCATGTGTGGGGATCTGGCACTGGGAGAAAGAGCCCCCGGAGCATCTGGCATTGAAGGCCAGTAGGGCTTGTGCGCAGGAGTTCCACAGGACTGGGGGAAACAGAGACCCCATTCTTAAAAGGCGCACACGGACTTTCACGTGCACTGGGTCCCAGGGCAGAGCAAGGTCTCTGAGGGAAGGACATTGAAGGCAAAGCTCTCGGGAATATTCAGCAGCTGCCTTCTCTGGAGGTGGCCATTCTGGGAAAATTTGGCCCCACCAGTCAGCTGCTGAGAAGCGCCAGGGCAAACAACAATCCAGGTGGCATCACAGCCCCACCCCCTCAGTCAACAGGCTACCTAAAGACCCCTCAGGCACACAGCTGCCTCTAATCCCATCCAGAGACTAAGCCCCACCCACCAGAGGGATAAGAATCTGCTCCACTACCAGGGGGCAGGCATCAGGCCCTCCCATCAGGAAGCCTACAGCAAGCCCCCATACCGACTTCAGCCACAAGGGGGACAGACACCAGAAGTAAGAGAGGCTACAACTCTATTAGTTATAAAAAGGTCACCACACCAAAAGCCTATACAAATGAAAAGACAGAGAACTCGAACTCAGATGAGGGAGAAAGGAAAAACCCCAGAAAACCAGCTAAGCCATGAGGAGATTCTTAGCCTCCAGGAAAAAGACTTTAGACTGTTGATGCTGAAGATGATGCAAGACATTGGAAATAAACTGGAGGCAAAGATGGATAACTTACAGGAAACACTGAGCAAAGAGATACAAGATAGAAAACTTAAACAAGAAGAGATGCAGAACACAATAACTGAAATAAAAAATTCACTAGAAGCAGCCAACAGCAGAATACAGGAGGCAGAAGAACGAATAAGCGAGGTGGAGGACAGATTAGTAGAAATTATGGATGCAGAACAGAAAAGAGAAGAAAGATTGAAAACAAATGAAGAGAGTCTCAGAAAACTCTGGGACAACGTGAAATGCACCAACATCCGTATTACAGGGGTGCCAGAAGGAGAAGAGAGAGAGAAGGAGACAGGAAAAATATTCTGAGAGATAATAGCCAAAAACTTCCCTAGCATGGGGAAGGAATCACTCACTCAAATCCAGGAAGCACAACGAGTACCATATAAAATAAACCCAAGGAGGAACACCCCGAGACACATATTAATCAAACTAACCAAAATTAAAGACAAAGAGAAAATCTTGAAAGCAGCTAGGAAAAAGAAACCAGTAACATACAAGGGAACCCCGATAAGGCTATCGGCAGATTTTTCAACAGAAACTCTGCAGGCCAGAAGGGAGTGGCATGATATACTCAAGGTGATGAAAGGAAAAAACCTCCAACCAAGATTACTCTACCCAGCAAGGCTCTAGTTCAGATTTGAAGGAGAAATCAAAACCTTCACAGATAAGCAAAAGCTGAGAGAATTCAGCAACACTAAACCAGCCTTACAACAAATACTAAAGGAACTTCCCTAGGCAGAAAAGGCAGCAACAGGAAACAAAAATGCCACAAATGACAAGGTTCACCAGTAAAGGTATATATACGGTAAAGATATGAAATCATCCATGCACAATTATACCACCAAAATCGGAAATCATGAGAAGAGGTGGGTACAAATGCAGGACACTGGAGATGAATGTGCAATTAAGAGAACAACCTAAAACAATCTCATATACATATAGACTCTTATATCAAAACTTCAGAATAACTGCAAACCAAAAATACAATTGATACACAGACAAGGAATCTCTGGAGAAGAAATATATCTCATAGTAAATAAGTGCATAATCCACCATGAAGGGGGTCATTTGACATCATTCTTGGAATGCTGAAGTCTTCTTACATCTGATTCTGATTTCCTCTCTATCAAAGAATTTATGATAATTATAATTAAATAATGCAACTGTACAATTAAGTAATACAGTTCTACAATTGTATTATTAATAACCATTTCTCTCCATGGTACAATGTAAGGTCTATAATGTCTTGTTTATCACATCACCTAGAATGGTGTAATGCCTATATTGAAGAATCAATAAGATGTAACAAATTGTGAGGACATATTTATATAGTTACACTTTTTTAACCAATTTACACATTTTATATTTTACTTATTTTCAGAGGGTGTATTATTTTTGTTATTCTTACCAGTTCAGTTATTCTTTTTTATTATGCTATATAAAATATTTAATGGTATATAAGGCTTTCTTCTTTATAAGTTTTAGTTACATAATATAACAATTTTAATATAATGCTAATTTTAAAGAAAAATTGAAATGTAATAGATAAAACTAAGTAGTAAAGATGAAAGCCATACAAAATGGGATAAAGTATAGAATAAATTTCCTATTTGTCTCAGCATATTTTTCCATTCCACTTCCCCAGTGGGAGTCACTTAATCTGTTTCTTAAGAGCCACAATATAATAATCTGTGTGACTGTAATTGTGTTTAAATGTATGTATTTTATTCTGTAAAAAAATAAAAATAAAATTTCAGAAAAAAAAAAAAACGCTAATCAAGTCTTGGGGATAACACTAGGTACTTATGGGAGTTCCTAGTGTGGCTCAGTGGTTTAAGGATCCAGAGCTATCTCTATGGCAACATCAGTTCAACCCCCCCGCCTAGTGGCCTAGTGCAGTAGGTTAAGGATCCAGCAAAGGCCGAAGCTGTGGCATAGCTTGCAGCTGAGGCTTGGATTCAATACCCAGCCCAGAACTTCCATAGGCCTTGGGTGCAGCCAAAACAAAAACAAAAACCACTAGGTACTTATAACAAGGAAATAAAATAAAATGTGGGTTTCAGATAAGGCTGACATGGGCAATGGCTCTGATATTAAGGGAGGCTGGCTGGTCAAGCCACTTCGTCTCAGCTCCTAGACGGTACACCTGCATCATCTGCATTGCACTTAAAGTCTCTTTTTTTTCTCTTTTTCTTGATCTGCACCCTGGTCTCCAGGCCTTTGCTAATCCTGAAGGAGTCTCACCTGCATTTTTAAAAAACTGAGGTGAGGGGAGTTCCCTGGTGGTCTCATGGTTGGGATTCGGCACTTTTGCTGCTGTGGCCCAGCTCCAGGAGCTGAGATTCCACATCAGCCACTGCATGCTGTGGCCAAATTAAAAAAAAAAAATTAAGGTGAAGTTCACATAACATAAAAGTAACTATTTTAAAGCATACAGCTCAGAGCTATTCAGTGCACTCGCAAGGTTGTGCAACCATCACTTCTAATTACAAAACATTATTATCGCAACAAAGGAGACCTCATATCCATCAAGCACTCCTCCTCCCCAGCTCCCTCCTCCCCAGCTTCTGGCAACCACCCATCTGCTTTCTGTACTTATGATTTACCTATCTTGGTATCTCATATAAATATACCATGTAACAAAAGACTTTTTGTGGTTGACTTCTTTCACTTACCATAACTTTTTTTTTTTTTTTTTTTTTTTTTGTCTTTTTGCCTTTTCTAGGGCCGCACCCACACCATATGGAGGTCCCCAGGCTAGGCGTCTAATAGGAGTTGTAGCCACAGGCCTATGCCAGAGCTACAGCAATTCCGGAGCCCAGCCACGTCTGTGACCTACACCAGAGCTCACAGCAACGCTGGATCCCCAACCCACTGAGCAAGGCCAGGGATCAAACCTGCAACCTCATGGTTCCTAGTCAGATTCGTTAACCACAGGGCCATGATGGGAACTCCTACCATAATATTTTTGAGATTCATCCACATTGTAGCATGTATCATACTTCATTGCTTTATTAAAAAATTGTGGTTGGGGAGCTCCTGTCCTGGCTCAGTGGTAATGAACTCGACTAGTATCCATGAGGATGCGGGTTCAATCCCTGGCCTCACTCAGTGGGTTAAGGATCTGGCATTGCTAATGGCTCTGGAGTAGGCCAGTGGCTACAGCTCCGATTCGACCCCTAGCCTGGGAACCTCCATATGCTGCAGGTGCAGCCTTAAAAAGAAAAAAAAATGTGGTAAAAACATAATAAAATGTATTTTAACTATATGTAAGTGTACAGTTTGGGATCATTCAGTACTTTAACATTTCTGTGCAACCATCACCACCATCCATCTCCAGAACCTTTTCAACTTCCTAAATTAAAACCCTGAGTCCATTAAACTATAACTATTTATCTCTCACCCCAGCCCCTGACAACCACTATTCATTCTACTTCCTATCTCTATGAGTCTGACCACTCTAGAAACCTCATATAAGTGGAATCATACAGTATTTGTTCTTGTCTTTTTAGGGCTGCACCTGCAATATATGGAAGTGCCTATGCTAGGGGCCAAATCAGAGCTACAAGTGCCAGCCCACACCACAGCCACAGCAACGCCAGATCTGAGCCACGTCTGCGACCTACACCACAGCTCACGGCAATGCTGGATCCTTAACCCACTGAGCAAGGCCAGGGATCGAACCTGCATCCTCATGGATATTGGTTGGGTTCTCTACTGATGAGCCACAACAGGAACTCCCCAGTATTTGTCCTCATGTGACTGGCTTATTTCACTTAGCACAATATCCCCAAGGTTCATCCACGATGTTGCAAATTGCAAAATTTCCTTCCTTTTTTAATTGAATAACACTATTGCATGCACATACCACATTTGTTTATCTGTTCCTCGTTTGATGGGCCTTGTTTCCACCTTTCGATTGTTCTGAATGATGCTATGAATATTTGCGTACAAATTATTTGAACACTTTTCAATTATTTTGCTTTATGCCTAAGAGTTCAATTACTGCGTCATAATTCTATGTTTAACCTTTTGAGAAACTCTTAAGCTGTTTCCCCTAGTGATGACACCATTTTACATTTCCACCAGCAATGCAGGAGGGTTTCAATTTCTCCACATCCTTGCCAACACTTACTTTCTCTTTCATTTTGCTTTGTCATAGTTATCATGGGTGGGAAGTGGTACCTCATTGTGGGTTTGACTTGCGTTTGCTTAACAGCTTGTGATTTTGAGCATCTTTCTGTGTTTAGTGACTATAATTTTTTGTTTTTCTTTTTAGGGCTGCACCTGTGGCATATGGAGGGTCCCAGGCTAGGGGTCGAATTTGAGCTACAGGTGCTGGCCTACACCACAACCATAGCCACTCGAAATCTGAGTCTCGTCTGCAACCTACATCACAGCTCATGGCAACACCGGATCCTTAATCCACTGAGCGAAGCCAGGGACCGAACCTGCAACCTCACGGATCCTATTCAGGTTCATTAACCACTGAGCCATGAAGGGAACTCCTCGTGACTGTAATCTTTAGAGAAATGTCTACTTAAGTCCCTTGCCCATATTTTGATTGAGTTGCTTGTCTTTTTGTGTTGAGTTGTAAGAGTTTTTTTAATTATTAAAAATGATTTCTCCAGCTTACTGAGATATAATTGACCTATCTTTTCAATTTAAAGTTATGATTTGATACATGCATATATTGCAAAATGATTGCCATTTTGCAGGTTTAGTTAACAACTCCATCACCTTACATAATTAACTTCTGGCCGAGGGCAGGGGTAGGTAAGAACACTTAAAATCTACCAGAAACTTCATGTGTATGAAAAACAGCCTTATTTAATGGTGTCATCATGTTTTATATTACATCCCCAGAATTTATTTGTCTTATAACCAGAAGTTTATACCTTTTGACAACCTCTCCCTATTTCCCACAGCCCCTGGACTCTGGCAGCCACTGTTCTACCCTGTAAGAGTTCTTTACACATTCTGCATACTAAACTCACTAACTCTCTCTAAGGGAGATCTTTTTTTTGTCTTTTGTCTTTTTTGTTGTTGTTGTTATTGTTGCTATTTCTTGGGCCACTCCCTTGGCATATGGAGGTTCCCAGGCTAGGGGTTGAATCGGAGCTGTAGCCACCGGCCTACGCCAGAGCCACAGCAACGCGGGATCCGAGCCGCATCTGCAACCTACACCACAGCTCACGGCAACGCCGGATCGTTAACCCACTGAGCAAGGGCAGGGACCGAACCCGCAACCTCATGGTTCCTAGTCGGATTCGTTAACCACTGCGCCACGATGGGAACTCCTCTAAGGGAGATCTTGAACCACATGATCCTTCTCAGGAGTCCAGACTTGCCAAGTGTCTTCACAAGGTCTGATAAGAGGAGGACATTTTTCCTTTCATTCACACAATCTTGCACAAAAGAGAGTCTTGGTAACTCCCCCTTTCCTTTCTACTAAAGCCCTGGTTGCCTTAACTTCTGAGCGTGGCTAGGCAATACACGCTAAACAGCCACAAATGTTAGCTAGGTGGTGAGCCTCCAACCCTGGATAATGAGCTTGATTACTAGGGAAACAAAGCCAACTCCATATATATTGTAGACCATATCAAGCCTTTGTTATCTGAGATATTGGTGAAGCTCAGAGACCTGGGACCCAGGCAAACCTGTTGGGTCAGGACATCAGCGGCTACCCCACCTTCTGCATTGCCAACCCTCAGAAGCAAGGAAACACCTTCCTGATACCACAATCAGTCATACTCACAATTTCAGATATTGATAGGAAGCTAATTAAATGCCATTCTCAGATAAGCTGCTTATGGACTTTGCGAAATTTCCTTTTTTAAAAATTTTTTTTCCCCCCGATTTTTAGGGCCACACCCGCAGCATATGGAGGTTCCCAGGCTAGGGGTAGAATGGGAGCTGCAGCTGCCGGCCTACACCACAGCCACAACAAAGCGGGATCTGAGCCCCACCTGCAAACTATAGCACAGCTCACGGCAACGGCGAATCCTTAACACACTGAGGCCAGGGATAGAACCTGCATCTTCACGGATACTAATCAGGCTCGTTACCTCTGGAACACAATGAGAATTTCCTCGTGAAGTTTCTGAGGAAGTAAAACTTCCCCAGTTACAGACTGTAAGTGGCTTCTAAGCAGAACAGTTCTTCTGATATAACATTGCAGTTCTGACCAGAAATGGGGTATGGAAACATCTTTTCTTTTTTTTTTTTTTTTTGTCTTTTTGTCTTTTGTTGTTGTTGTTGCTATTTCTTGGGCCGCTCCCACAGCATATGGAGGTTCCCAGGCTAGGGGTTGAATCGGAGCTGTAGTCACCGTCCTACGCCAGAGCCACAGCAACGCGGGATCTGAGCCGCGTCTGCAACCTACGCCAGAGCTCACGGCAACGCCGGATCATTAACCCACTGAGCAAGGGCAGGGACTGAACCCGCAACCTCATGGTTCCTAGTCGGATTCGTTAACCACTGCGCCACGACGGGAATTCCTGGAAACATCTTTCAACAAAAGTGGGTCACTTGTGGGAGTTCCCTTCGTGGCTCAGCAGTAACGAACCTGATTAGTATCCATGAGGACTCAGGTTTGATCCCTGGCATCGCTGGGTGGGTTAAGTACCTTGTGTTGCTGTGAGCCCTGATGTAGGTTGAAGAAGTGGCTCATATCAGGTGTTGGTGTGGTTGTGGTGTAGGCCGGTGGCTGCAGCTCTGATCCTAGCCCAGGAACTTCCACAGGCTGCAGGTGCGGCCTTAAAAAGACCAAAAAAAAAAAAAAGGTTGCTTGTTAGAAGGAATTCTATTATTCACTGAAAAAGGAAGTGACAATATAACAATATAAAGTTTTGACAGTAAGTCATTAATATTCTTATTTCCATCTAATGAAAATAACATCTTTGACATGTTCTTAGGGCATAAAATCATAAATCAAAGAGGTCATTTAACTACCATAAACATCCAAGTTTGACTTTAAAAGTTATGACTGCATGTTATAATTCAACCAATAAATATGCTAAATTATTTTATTTTTGTGGAGGATAAAGAAATATTTTTTCCTAAAGTTAAAAACAGGAGTTCCCAACGTGGCGAGTGGGTTAAGAATCCAACTGCAGGGAGTTCCTAGTGTGGTTCAGCAGGTTACACCTCCAACTAGTATCCATGAGAATGTGGGTTCAATCCTTGGCCTTGCTTAGTGGGTTAAGGATCCAGCATTGCTATGAGCTGTGGTGTAGGTCACAGACTCAGCTCGGATCCCATGGATGCTGCTCCGATTCGACCCCTAGCTTAGGAACTTCTTTATGCCACAGGTGCAGTCCTAAAAAGAAAAAGAAAAAAAAAAGACTCCAACAGCACCGGCTTGGGTGTGAGTTCGATTCCCAGCCTGAGAATTTCCACACGCCATGGGTGTGGCCACTACAAACCTCTTCCTTTGGTGCAAAGTAATAACATAGGCCAGTGGTCCTAAAATGTGATCTAGGAAAATTTAAGGGTCCCCAAGACTTTTTCTGGGGAGTCCATGAGGTCTAAACTATTCTCAAAATAATACTAAGAGTATATTCCTAATTCACTCTCATTATTTCATGAGTATAAAGAAGAATCTTCCTGAGGTTGCATGGCATGTCAAATCAAAAGAGTTGAGTGTAGGAGCAGATAGGAGAATCCAATGTCCTCCATTAAGGCAGACATTAAAGAGATTTGCAAAACTGTAAGACAATTCCACTTTTCTCACTATGCTTTTTTCTCTTGAAAATATAGCTACTTTTCATGGAGTTCCCGTCGTGGCGCAGTGGTTAACGAATCCGACTAGGAACCATGAGGTTGCGGGTTCAGTCCCTGCCCTTGCTCAGTGGGTTAATGATCCGGCGTTGCCGTGAGCTGTGGTGTAGGTTGCAGACGTGGCTCAGATCCCGCGTTGCTGTGGCTCTGGCGTAGGACGGTGACTACAGCTCCGATTCAACCCCTAGCCTGGGAACCTCCATATGCTGTGGGAGCGGCCCAAGAAATAGCAACAACAAAGACAAAAGACAAAAAAAAAAAAAAAAAAGAAAAAGAAAATATAGCTACTTTTCAGAAGCTATATTATGTATATTAATATGTGATGGAATTACTACTATTTTATGTTATATATTTTAATTTTTAAGTTTAACTCACAGTAAATGGTTTTTCCTTTTGAAATACAGTTCTATAAATTTTCAAAATACAGATTCAGGAGTTCCCTGGTGGCCTAGTGGGTTAAAGATCCAGCATTATTGATGCTGTGGTGCGGGTTTGATCCCTGGCCTGGGAATCTCTGCCGACATGGCAAAAAAAACCAACAATAACAAAACAAGACAATGGGGATATTACAAGAACTTTTTTTTTTCTTTTTAGGGACACACCTATGGTGTATGGGATGTCCCAGCCTAGGGGTCAAATTGGCACAACATTGTAGGTCAACTATACTTTAATTAAAAATAAAGAAATCACGGAAGATGTGGTATATATACACAATGGAATACTACTCAGCCATAAAAAAGAATGACATAATGCCATTTGCAGCAACATGGATGGAACTAGAGAATCTCATACTGAGGGAAATGAGCCAGAAAGACAAAGACAAATACCATATGATATCACTTATAACTGGAATCTAATATCCAGCACAAATGAACATCTCCTCAGAAAAGAAAATCATAGACTTGGAGAAGAGACTTGTGGCTGCCTGATGGGAGGGGGAGGGAGTGGGAGGGATCAGGAGCTTGGGCTTATCAGACACAACTTAGAATAGATTTACAAGGAGATCCTGCTGAGTAGCATTGAGAACTTTGTCTAGATACTCATGTTGCAACAGAACAAAGGGTGGGGAAAAAATATAATTGTAATGTATACATGTAAGGATAACTTGATCCCCTTGCTGTACAGTGGGAAAATAAAAAAAAATTTTAAATTTTTAAAAATAAATAAATAAATAAATAAATCAGAGTACCCGTCGAGGTTCAGTGGTTAATGAATCCAACTAGGAACCATGAGGTTGCGGGTTCAATCCCTGGCCTCGCTCATTGGGTTAAGGATGCAGCATTGTCACAAGCTGCAGCATAAGTCTTAGATGTGGCTCAGAGCCCATGTTGCTGTGGCTGTGGTGTAGGTCTCAGCTACAGCTCCAATTCGACCTCTAGCCACTAGCCTCCTGGGAACTTCCATATGCTGCAGGTCTGAACCCTAGACACTTAATAGCTGCATGATTTAGAGCAAAGACACTCAAACTTGATAGGTTTGTTGCTTTGATTGGAAAGCTAGGGATAAAATCGCTTATGCTGCTCTGCATCCACCCTGCATGGCCAGGGGGCGGCTCCCAAGCACCGGCGTCAAGCTGCGGCTGCGGCGGCTCTCGGCTGCAGCGGGTGGCTTCTGCGCTTGCTTGGCCCGGGGAGGGCTGGGCGGCACAGCACCGATGCTTTGAATCTGGCGGCCAGTTGCTTCCTGGGCGGTGCACTAGGCCATCGCCCCCAGCGCCCCTGCTGTTCCCACTGTGAGCCCCAACCAGCCCCGGCCGCGCCGCGCATTATTCAGTCCCGAGGGATGGGGGAGCGGAGTGGGAGTTGGAGGGCGCCTGCCTGGGGGTGCGCTTTCGCAGGATCGCTAAGGAGACACGGGGGGGCGCAGCCAAGCAGGGCCTGGGCGTCGGGCCCGCTCCCCTGCGGCCTCACCACCAGACCTCCCTTCCGGACCTAGCCGATGGAGCCTGGCCGGGAAAGGCGGGCTGGGGGACCCTATGTGGCTCCACTTGTTTACCGGAGCCAAAGCCCCCCACCCCATCCAGGCAACATCCTTGCGCGGAGAGTACAGCCCTGGCCTCCAGTCCCGGAAGGGAGAGAGATGGGCGGGGAGTTGCCACAGAGGGGCCTGGGTCTCTGCGCAGCCGGCTGCTGGGGGAAGAGGGGCGGTAACCCATTTGTAGCAAAATGCTAGAGGCTAAAGTGCCTTAACCCGGGCAAAACTTACTCGACCTTCGGATTTCAGCTGGGGACAGCGGAGGTGAGCTTCTATCTGGCGTGTGCGAGCCACCGCACAGCGCTCTGTTGGAGGTGCTTTAAATACTGGCAAGCGAGTTCCTGGCTTGGCTCAGATGAAATGAATCCGACTGGTACTCATGAGGCTACCGATTCCATCACTGGCCTCGCTTCGTGGTTGGGGGATCCCGCATTGCTGTGAGCGCTGGTGTAGGCCTTCAGCTGTAGCTTAGATTCTAATAAGATGATAATTTAGTAAGTAAACTGTTTTTGAGAGTTCTGTGAGCTCCTGTGGCAAATTAATCAAATTGAGGAGGGGACTGTGGGAACCTCTGATTTATAAGTTGGCCAGAAGCACAGGTAACACAACCTGGACTTGAGGTTGGCATATAAAATGGGAGTGTGGCAGTCTGTGCCCTTACTCCCTGAGCTGTGTCTCTAATTTCAGGTTGATAGTTTCAGAACTGCACTGAATTGTACCACACCCAGCCAAATTGTAGGAAACCTAGCTGGAGAGTCAAAGAACTGGATACTGTGGGAAAAATTCTACATAAGGGGTCACAGAAGTGTTCAGTGTTGCAGATTAGAGGAAGAAACACAGGAGTGCTTTTTTTCCCCCCTAAACATTCTGCTTCTATTATGAGCTCCTTGTCGTCCATATGAGGAGGTTGAAAAGAAAGGTTAATCCAATTTAGTGAGAAGCTGGCAAAACCAAATACATAAAAAAGATTCCCACTGCTGCTGCTAATAAAGGTGAATTAACAGCCACTTGCAAAACAGAAGAAGCAAGTTTTTTGAGCATCTAAAAGTTCTAAAGCACTAAAGAGCCCAGTGTCTATACCCAAGATTCACCCAAGGAACCAAGGGAGGATGAATAGGAACTGAGGGGTCTGCATGCAGAAGAGATGCCTTTTCAGGCTGCCTGTCTCTTGACCTTGATGTGTTCCTGAGGGTGTTATCTTGTAGCTTTCAGATCTAATATTTCAGAAGAGTGTCTTGGAGACAGTGACATGCAGGTCACACAAGTGGCAGAGACAACCCTTAGATTGCCAAGAAAGATATGCAAAAATCAGAAAAAAGATTGGAGGAGGGGAGGAGAACACAAAGGTTCTGGGAACATTGAGTTCTTTGCCTGGGTGGACTGATTAGCTGGTAGCTAGCAGAAAGGCCAGCCTGCCCTGGAGCCTGTTGTCTGAGGTGTTTAAATCAGCACGTTCTTTCTGTTTTCTCTGAAGAACCCTGAGGCTGGATCCGTAGAGTGGGGATGACAGCGATTTCTAAGTCATGTCTACCAATGCCCTTCATGTAGTACCTGCCCCATCACGACCATTTCCCTCGGCCACATCTTCTCCAGTTTTGGGGTTTTGTAAGCCGTATGAGTAAAATGTAAATAATTCCATATTTTTGTATAGATGGTGTGCCATATTTCTTTATCTAGACCTGGTGAATACAGGGTTATTTCATATACAGGATTTGTGTTTGTTACCCTGCAAAGAAACTGTATGCTTAGGGTTTCCTTGGACTGTGTTATTGGCACTGTCCTTCCACTCATGGTTGTCTGTCATTCCAGGCGTGACTTTATCAACTCCTTTATCACCTTAGCCCAAAGCAGCAAACTGTGTTTTTTAGTCTTTGGCATAGAGAAAGACCTGACATATTGCACATTTGGAAATGCATTTTTATTACCTAATTTGTGTGTGTAATGGATCACCAGAAATCATCCGAGAATTACTAATATATTTCCCTATTGGGAACAGGTGTTCTAGGAACCATTGGTATATGAGGGTGCTGTTGGTCTTAGTTAGGGCTGTTGTGAATTAACTGTGACAAGCTAGTAAGGTCTTTTGAAAGTTTGTTTCCAAGCTTCTTGAGCTAATGTTTTCCCTCTGGCCAGGGGGATAGACTGCACATTAATTTTGAAACTCTTTTAAGACATGCTGGCAGTTACTGTTCAGTAAAGCCAGATGGTATGTGTCAGCTCCTTTTCCTGGAAAGGAAGAGGTTGGGGAGAGGGGTGCTGCCGCTATACTAGAACCTTATGTGAGATCTCATGGAGCGTGTCTTCTCTTTACATAAATCAGTACATGCAGATTTTCCCTGCACTTTGAGCAGCCCTCTTTCACTTGTGGAGATTCTTAGAGGATTGGGCACAGACGTTTTTGTGTGTAAATTGTTTTTGCAGTTGTGCACGTGTAAGTGTTTATTGATAAATTATATACAATGAATGGTGTTTTTTAGTATAAAAACAAGCAAAGACGAAGACAAGGAGTGAGTGACCCTTTTATAATTTTATCAGTCCAAGCTGCCCTCAGTCAGAATCTGATTTCAGGTGCTGGCCAGCTGTGGACAATGCTCTTAATAATAGCTTAGAGGAGTTCTCTGATGGCCCAGCAGTTAAAGGATCTGACGATGTCTCGATGTCACTACAGTGGCTTGGGTCACTGCTGTGGCATATGTTTGATCCCTGGACCAGGAACTTCCATGTGCCATAGGTGCCACCAAAAAAGAGAATAAAAAAGCTTAGGGAGCCCCTGGAAAATGGCCCCGATCCATGGTCGTCCAGAAGTCATCTCTGTTAGGACGGGGAATTTTAGCTCTTGGGTGTAATGTGCTGAGTCAATCAGTACTTTACACTGAATTTCATTTTCTCAATACAATTTTTATTTTTTCAAGAAATCTGGGAGTTCCCGTCGTGGCTTAATGGTTCACGAACCCGACTAGGATCCAAGAGGACTTGGGTTTGATCCCCGGCCTCTCTCAGTGGGTTAAGGATCTGGTGTTGCCGTGAGCTGTGGTGTAGGTTGCAGACTCAGCTCAGATCCTGCATTGCTGTGGCTATGGGTAGGCTGGCAGCTGCAGCTCCCATTCGACCCCTAGCCTGGGAACCTCCATATGCCAGGGGTGCGGCCCTAAAGACAAAAAAAAAAAAAAAAAAAAAAGTCCAGTTAGGTGAATTTTTGAATTCTACAAGCATTTGGTTTTCACTTTTCCCGATTAAATCCTAAGCTGCTGAACTTGCGTGCCCTTTTTCTCTTCTCTTCATACCCATAACTCTAAGAATCTGGCTGTGAATTTGGGCATTTGATAAAGTGGGATTTTGTTTATTTGTTTCCTAGTTTTCTTGGTAATTGATTTTAACAGTATGTTTTACTGTAATTCTTAACAGAATTTTCCTTTTTTCAAGGTGTTGACTTTAAGGTGAAAACAATTTCAGTGGATGGAAATAAGGCTAAACTTGCAATATGGGTAAGAATTTTCAAAATGCATTTTCTATAAATATCAAACTTGTACTTTTTGATTTTTTTTTTTTTTTAGGGCCGCACCCATGGCATATGGAAGTTCCTTGGCTAG